>NC_135134.1:51455671-52923171 GCF_051014445.1 Colletes latitarsis | reverse complement strand
TCCGCTCAGCAGCAAGTGCAATCATCAGTAGGCGGCAGCCAAGCCTCCTCGCAGTCGTCTAAGCAGAGTCAGTCAAGTCAAAGCATTAATTCTTTACAGGGACAGCAACAGTCTGGAGGTAGCAGCTCCATATCTCTACGAACGGGTGTCGAAAGTCTACATAATAACAAAGTGAAACTTGTTAAGGGCATTGAAACGCAATTGGAATTCGAGAAAATGAAATTGGAACAAGAGGAGCGAAAACGTTTGTTCGATGAACAAGTTAAAGCAAATTTTGAACATAAAATGTTAGAATCTGGTAAGGTTAAACTGGATCTTGGCGAACGAAAACTTCAAGAGGGTGGAAAAATGTTGAGAATGCACGGTCTTAAAATTTAATTGATGATTAGTTAGATGAAAATGTATGTGACCTGAATAATGATGAAAGGGTAAATTTGAATTGAAGTGATGATATATTATATGTTGACCGGCTTAGACCTAAGGGACACGCATTGTTAATTAATCATTCTTTCATTAAAAAGTTTGATCGTTGTTACGAATATATACAAGATGTTCATATATGGTACATTTTCATTGGATGTTCGTATGAGATAGTAGCTGCAACTGTACAATTCTTTGTAATGATTTGAAATAGAAGTATTTTCTGCAATATTTTCTTGTTTTTATTCGAAGTACCCGTTTGGAAAATCTAAACTCATTAATTATATTTTAAAAACCACTCATATAAGATACAAATATATATAACGTATTATATATAAATGTAAATATATGTATTTTCGGTTGGCTGTTTGGAAAGTGACCGTGCATGTGCTACTCATCTATCTCGTAACTATCCGTCCTAGACGAGACAATGTGTGCAGATTACTTGATTCGTTTTTCTGACAGTCAATCGCATCAGATACCATCTCGCTACGGTATAATAACGATCGCCGCGATACCGAATCGCGCGAAGTTTTCCGTAAAAACATATCGCGGCCGTACCGTCGCGGTGCGAGCGGGAACCATAAAAATAGAGGCACGAAACTTTTCCTATTCCGTGTACTGTGGGTGGCTCTATTACGGGGACAGCGATCCTTTCGTTAGAAGTTGAAAGCGCGCGGCGATCGTCGTCTCTAACTCGCGAACTTTCTCGGTTGGGGAGGCACATCGAACGCGTTATCGAGCCCCGTTCGTATTTTCATTTTCTCCCGCGGCATTGTCCGCGCGACGCTTCGATCCGGTTGTCGCGTCTGAAAAACGACGACGATATGTTCTCTATTTCCATGAGCGCGCACCGACTGTCTGGTCGGATAATTAAACGGAACAGACTGACCTCCTTCCAATCCCCAAGCAACCTGAAACAATCGTCTCCGAGCAGCGTCGTACGCATTGTGCTAGTTTATCTCGCGCTGTAATATTCAGACGCGACGACTGTTATATTGCGTATCTGCGACAAACGTTTCTACGCGCCAGCCGGTGCACAACAACGCCAGTCGAAGACCGTAGACACTCCGAACGCGGATCCATTCGCCGATAGTCGACTCAATGGATGCTAATGAACCGGACCGTCGCGTCGGTGTCGGGAATGTCAGATTTTAATGGAAATTCTGCGGGGAAAAGGCGACGCTCGCGACACCAGAAACGCTAGAAAGGCGGATCCCACGACTGGTAGATATTATAAACGCACCGTACTAGTATTTTACTTTAATAGCCTCGACTATTCTGGGAAACTTGACCACAGTGGAAAAATTCACTTGCCCCGGTATAATAAGCTTTCGGTTTGTTCGGAGAAATTTCGTTTCAGTTAACCGGGTAATGGCTGGTATTATCGACCGTGGAATATCTCGACCTTAAGGATTTGCACCGCGGATTAGACGGTCCGGGGGAATGCAGTGACAGAGAGAAAAGCGGTGCACCATAACGATCATTACCATACCATTTCTTGGCAAGGTAAAAAACAAAAGTAACGGTGAGCCGTCGGTGAAAAAGCAAGTCGGCGTTCTAACTGCCGCCACCTCGGCTAAATCGAGTAATGCAAATTCAACGGCCGACCGCCGCCGATTTTCTTACGTCCATCGGTATTCGCCGTGCACATTTTTGCCCGTCGCGAAGGAATTTCTTTTTCCCGCGGAGCCACCGGTATTTGCACGGTGCTCCGAAGTAGACTCTCGGTTCGTTTACGATCATTTGGCTCCGGCGACTTCTCCGACCGGCTATAGGGCGTCGAGTTTTATCGCCGCGCCGTATCTACACGGTGAAAATTGACGTCGGTTTAAACACCCGACATGTTATATCTCGTTATCTGCGAATCGTAAAAGCGCGACCAACCCAGCCACGTCTTTTACTTTGGCAGCGACAACTTGCGCGTAAATTTTCTCCGCTTTCTACTGCAACGGGTCGGGCGAAATGTTTCTGCCTGCCCTCTCATTAAATTCAATAGGTTTTAATCAGAATTCGTTACAATGTTTTCGCACGAACGAAATATCTGTTTCTGTCTTACAAAGGATTAATGCTCGTATCGTCTACGCAGCCTGTTAACCTTTGTAGGAATATTCAGAGAACTTTTACCCAAAATGATCTATAGAAGTAAAGTGCACGCATACATGCTCGAAATCATGCAGTGAAATTTGTTGAACGCTCGACCGTAACGGAATGGTTACGAACGATGAATAATTCTCTTGGAAAATAGGCATTTAAGAAATTTACGGTCAACTTCTGCCGATCATGCAGACTCATCGGTATGCATGCTTTCGATAAATGCGACGGTATGCACAGCCGACCGACGCAGAATGTATTGTGGCAATAACTAAAGATTAGACCTCGAAGGAGTTGCAAGCCGTACTGGGTCAGACGCTTCCGTCTTCGCAAGAATTGCGATCAGGCGAAAATTATTCTATATCGACCACACAGACTAGTTGCGCAACATTCTCTTTTCCACAGGCTTGATCTTTTTCTTTGGAATACCCATAAAAATGATACGCAAATATTCATTACTATAAATTAATTCGTCGGAACCACGTTGGAATTATGTAAACGTCGCTGAAAAACTTGTATTATGATTTATCAAGGAGTCGATCGAGCATAAGTAGTCGTGGATGATGAAAATTAGAGGATGGAATATTCCAACAACCGAACCTGTCTGGTATTCGAGTACGTATCGCCTATGGGCGAAGATTTATGACGTTGTCCAAGTCCACGCACGTGTTTCCAAACGACAGTTTACAAGCGATTTTAATACAGTTTATTCTAAAATTTATCTGGAAATCGATAAAATTAAATTTACGATTAAATTATTCGCGCTCTTATTAAATCGACGTAAAAATTCGCGCGGCGTGATTTTAAAATCGCTACGTATCGCTGCTCTCGCGTCGAAGCAACGTTGTGAAAGTTGGTTGAAGGAGGTTTTATTGCAAACATGAGTAAAGGATACTTATATTGTAATATTATTACATTTTTTAACCTCGCAGCGAAGGACCAAAACACTCTATTTTCTATCAGAGTCCAAAAGGGCTAATAGGAGAATTGCATTGACAAACGAGCTATAAGTAGCCTAATCGAGTTTCTGGCTCCCCGCAACACGAGCAAGGGTGCAAGAAGGGCTGAGTCCACCCGCGTTCGAGCGTCACCCTTGACAAATGGCGACTGACGATTAAATCAATCCGGGAGATATGCTCGTCTCGTCCAGGAACGCGTCACGTCGTGTTTAGATGCCCAACGACGCGATCGTAAACTTCGTGGAAAACGGCGTCGGATCCCGTTAGACCAACCAATCTCTCCGTCCATCCGCTTTTCAATTATCGCAATACCCAGGAATGCGAATCAGGCCAAACGTATCCGTAATCAACGCTTCGATGGCTCCCCCATAACTCGCGTGGAAACTATAGTCGATGTTTGAGATTTTTCCCGTGAAAAACGAATCGGTATCAAACTGGAAATTCTCAGTGCTAATTAATATCCTTGCAAAGTTGCACGAATTTTTTCATCCTTCTGTAATTCACGTTTCATTAAGCGAGTGAAAATCCTTCCCGAGTTTGAACAAAGGCTCCACGTACAGGAGACGTCTAACGCAGGACCTGTTGGAACAGTCGGAATACCTGGCACCAGACACCATAATTCTTACTCTTACGACAGAATTATATACGTCTCTTATATGATAACAATAATGCTCTACGAAACAAGAAATATTAGTACGACGGGCTCGACTATGTTGCTAATTAACCCGAAACGGTACCGAATAATAATTTGAAGAATTATGGTACGAAGACGCGTATAAATAAAATAGCCCTGAAGCTTAAATATTTAATTGCAGCTGTGGGAATCGACTCGTGGCCGATGTTAATATTGGAGGATTTTAGCGCTCGATCGGATCGATTAACTGGCCGTACCTTCGTCGAGAGGCTGGTAATTATATTAATACATGCTCGAACGATCTTTCGGTTAATCGTCCACTCGCGGGACAAACTTCAACGAAGGACTTCGAGTTCCTTTCTAGACGATAATGGCGGCGCGTAGGATCGTTGGAGATCGGGGCTGTGCGTTTTCCAGCGTAGTCTCTTTATACAGAGACGGCTCTGTGCAGCTCAGACAGGGGTTGGCTCGTCATAAAACGTCGAAAAGGCAATTTCACCTCGCCTTGAGTTTTGTTGCCGGTAATTAGCCGGACAGTGGGCGTTCGAATCGCAGACGGACGTTAATCGACAAACTAACTGCTTCCCTTCAGACTTAATTGCACGTTGCGCTGGACACCTAACGAGAATCGAACAATCACCAACAGGAAGCATTTCGCGTTCCCACAATATTGCTCGAATACTTTTCCACGGAACGAAAAAGAAACCGACACGACTCCTCGGTTTTCCATTACGGAGCCCGCTTTGTTTGGAGATTTAAGAATTGGATCGTCGGTGAGAGTATTTTTTTTTTTAGATAATTGTTGGGCATGTCAATTTCAAATCGCGTGTACATATTTATTCATAAAGCAATTAGAGAAATGGGCGGTTGACGCTTAACAAGCAATTTAATTCCAGAAGCATTTAATTATTTAATCTGCCGACTCTAATTACATTGTCGAGCACGAAATGCAAAAAATAACAAGGCATTATTAAACGATATTTACTTTATATTTAGCGTAACTATAGAAATTTCATCGATCAAAGTAATGGGAATACGTAATCTCGTAAACTCGTACTCTCGTAAATTTCTTCGTCGAAAATTGTTTTTTAAACGGCGGAAAAGTGTACAGGATGTTCCTCTTAGTTCGGAGGGTATTTATTTTATACACGCGTGGAATTGATTTATCGGTTCCCGATATATTATGCTCGCCAGTTTGAAAAACAGCTTTAAAGTTTCGCGTTGCAGTGTTAGACCATACAAAGAGTTCCGTTCCAAGTCTGATAACTTTCTCGATTCCTAAAACGTCGAGCGAATGCAGGAAAATAAGAAATTTCTTAAACAACTTTTTTTTTAAACGAAACAACGTTTTCGTTCGGAAAATACCATTGATCGAGCGTCGCCGGCTTCTGTCGCCTCGCGAAAGTAAAAACTGTCCATCGTCACGAGTCGAATGCGTAATTTATCGCCGATTCCTGTGCGGAGGAAATCAAATTAATTGCTCGACGTGCAATTTAGAATGCAGCCCGTATTAAAATCGACGCGATCGACCGTTCGTTTCGCTTGAAAAAACGACAATCAATGAAAACATCCGAGTAGAAAGCGCGGAACTAATACAGATAATTGGTTAGTGGTCTCCGCTCGGTGGCAATCGCAATTTTTCCCCGACTGTAATTCGTTTCGAAATTCAGTGACACCCTTTATCGAATACGAGAACACGTGGATACATAACCCGATACTCCATAATAAAATATTAATACGCGTACCAATATCGATATGATCCAAAAGTCCTAATTAGGTGGAATCTAGAGGCCAAAATAAGACGAAAATCAAGAATACCAATTTGTTGATGGAGGCTTCGTTAAAAAGTTATTAACAATCAAATTCAAAAATTTCAAATCATTCTGGAAAAATTATTTTTAGTTGCGGGGGTCACTTACAATCATTTTTGGTGAATAGACATACCCCCGAAATCCTACCCACTTTCGAGAAAAAAATTCAGTACTGGCGGAACTTTAAACGTTAATAACTTTTTAACGAAATCTCTATCAACAAATTATTATTCTTGATTTTCCTCTTATTTTGACCTCCAGTATCCCCCATTAAAATTTTCCCCGGGGGTGGCCGAACACCCTGTATAATGCTTCGTATAATATTTTCCATTTGCACGGAACAAGAATCCCCAAGCAACTATACTCTATTGAGAAAATAGACGCGTAGGATTTCTCGGGGTAACAGGTACAATGACTATGTTTTGAGAAGTTGAAACGAGATCCGTATGTGTTTCGTTAGAAAATATAATAGTGGCCAAATATTTGAACGCACTGTACTCTGTGGAGTTACATGCTGCTTTTTAGGATAGAGGAAAATATTGCTTGCTTCTACACATTCAAAAACAGGTCATCCGTGATATTATCTTCGATAAAAATAATATTTTGTAAATAACAAGAAGATATAATCCGTTTCTCTGATATTTACATTAATATCGACGAGCTATATGAACCAATGTAATTAAATAAATATTGGACCAAAAATGTGCAGTGATATTCCAATATTTTATGAATTACACAATTTCAAACCAACGAACAGATTGGAAGGTTCAATTACACTACCTGCCAAAAGCTTCAATTTTAATACACTGTGTAATATGATTCATTGGTTCCCGCAATATTAATTACACGAAAATATTTGGAAATTTGAGAAACGTTTCAAAACGCATTTTCACGAGATATCCTTCAGGACATTGCTAATTAACAACTGTGTATATCTACGACATGTAAATCTCAATTTCTCAATTAGAGCGAATAGATGTAATCTAAAAGATATAATTTAAATCTCAAAGAGTCTACTGTTTATGCTCTACGGAACTAATCAAAAGCTCTCTTTTGTTCGCGTCGCCGCGCCGCGAAGCAGTCCCGAGTCGAATCTATTCTCCGTAAAAAGTTGTTCGCGAACGTCGCCTACGCCTGGGACATTTGTCAACTTTTACTTCGTTTTCCCGCAGACGAATCCCCGAAAGAGTCGCGGTGACGCAAAACACGTACGGTAGATATAAATGAAGCGAACCCAGAGGTTGTTCGCCTCCTTCGCCGCGACCAAATTCCGGTTAAGACACCGCGAAGGGCTTCATTTCAGTTTAAACGATACTCAGGTCGAGGGAGAGTAGACGTGTCTGGCTTCGCGTCTACGTTTTCCCAGTCCCACGCTCGTCGAATCGATAGTCTCCTGTCCCTCTACAATTGTCCTCGCACGAAGTCCAATTTATAACACACTACGAACTTCAGGCAGAATATAGAATTCAACTACAAAATTTCACATTTCTTTTTAAATGTCCAAAACGCGTTTGCCCGTTCGACATTTTTCCGCGTTACGATGGTTTCCCTTCTTTGTAGGTCGCGGAGCAAAAACAGCTTAAATGTTCTTTCGTTAGAGACCGCGGAAAAATTTCGCGGATGGAGTCCCGAATCATTTGAAAGGGACGCGGAGGTTTATTCTGACAAACGACTAGCCACGGATGACGAAGAGCCGCCCCCGAAAGGTTTATGCACGATCTGTGTCGGTGGTTGTACACCTGTATCTACCTGCGCCACCACCAGCGCGCTGGTATCCATCTACGCGAGAGCGTGTGTCTGGAAACCGAGATTCTACCGGCCTTTTTCTGTCCCTTAAAGCGGAACACCTGAAACGACAGTACTCTGCTACTTTGATTCCAAACAAAATTTACTATTCGAATGATATCAAATACTTTCTTCTCAGTAATTTAATATTAAGTTTAACAAATTAAAGGCGATAGTTCTTTCCGAGTCTCCGTTATTAGCTGGAAAAATATAAATAACCAAAATATTTGTCAAAAAGCAAAATATACGCGTTGGAAAATCTAAAAGCTGTGATCGATTTTTTTGCAACAAAAATTTGACGATGGAATAAAAGTAACCCAGAGGATTTCTACGGATGTTCGCCGGCGAGGTAACAAAGTTACATCAGAAACGGAACGCACGAGTTCGGGGGCAAGTTCCTCTATTAAATCGCGCTCTATCTTATCTATCGTGTGGAGGAACACGCGCGGTGGTTCGTAAACGAGCTCCCTTTGATACTCGACGACGGCAATTGAAACAAAGCGGGAAACGGGATCCTGAGATCCGCAATAGATCTCGGTGATTGCATCGATCGCGCGATGGAGCCCCGGAGGGACGGCCGTAGGTACGTGGCGCGTTTCGATTTTCGAAATGGGAAGAACCGGGGCTTTTTCAATTCCGCCCCGGGGCCGGGATGACGTAGACGGGCCAGCTGGCTGGGAAATACGCGTCGATTTACGTGCAAATTACAGCTCGTTGTTCCCTGGGAAGGTTCAGTCACGGGGGCTTTCCAATCGCGCGTGGAGAACGGTTCCGCGGCCGAAACCTCGTTCCGGAAATTGCAATGTATCCGGCCGACAAAGTTCCCGAACACGCGTGTGTACCGCGCGAAAGTAATTAAAGCTTCCGTGCTTCCGGGCCATCGCCGCGCGAATTTGTTGCGTCAGTCGGACCTAACAGGCGGGGGGAGGCGTTGCACAGACTGGAATCGAAAGTTCGGATCGCGGAAGCAAGAAACAGCCCTTGCTCGAAGGGGATGAAACGAAAAGATCGAGGTTCGAGGAAGAAGGAGCCATCGAATACGCGATTGTGTTTCGAAGTAATTGGGTGTGCGGTGAGCGTTGCTCGATACTTTGTAGACACTAGCATTTTACGAGGAAATTGTTTTCCCGGTTGTTCTCGTACGAACAGAATCAGTTGGATTTTTATATTAATTTACGTGGGTGTGGACTGGTAATATTTCAAACGAATTTAGCGACCTTTCCCTCGCGAGACGGCCCGGAGGTGAATACGACTCGACCGGAACGAACAACGATCAGACTTTGCTTAATTAGAACGGAAAACATCGTCGATGCATATTCAATTCCGTCCCGGGGATGTAATTAGAAGTCGGCCGCGCTGATGAACTTAAAACGAACTCGTTATCCACGGGGAGTCGACCGTTTCGATTCCGAATATAACTCGTAAGTATGCGGCGCGAGAAGCAATTATATTCCTACTAGTTACTATTCAACTTTTTCCACCTTTTCGACCCGCGGATTTAAATAGCGAGTCAATTAATTCCCGCAAGTTCATTAACTTCGTCGGGAATAATTAAATTCGGTCTCGAGCTCGCTTTGTGCCGGGATTCGAGCTTTCGAACCGTTGCTAAAATAAACGCAATATCGGGAACAAACATAGCGACGAGTTTAAAAGGTACGCCAGGTCGTTTCGATAGTCGACTCGATGTGCTCGTCGACAATCTCGATGCGAACAAAATGTGCATCGAACGGCACAAAGAGGCGCGAAACTATGACCGAGCGTGTACCGTAAGTAGAAATACACTTGTTTCGATAAGTAGCTGCTTTTCGATTCTGAACGATGGATGATGTTGTTTGATTGTTTCCGTTCCCGAATATTTTTTATGAAAGTACCCCTTTTAGTTTTGATCATCACGTTATTTTATCAAACCAGTATTCTAGTATTCCAGTCGAGGACTCGCGTATTTTGAAGATATCACGAAGATAGCTGCGGTTGTGGATCTCCGGTAAGGAGTTCAATTTTGGTTTGCGCGAAGACTGTTTTGATGTTCTGTTTCCTGCGGATTGTAGAAGGTACCGCTGACCGCAGGATTCTCAGGAAACAGAACATCAATGCGAAAACGTCCGGAACACTTTACTCGAAAAACACGACTCGTAACCAGTATCAACCGACGGAATCTCCACCGTGGAAGCCTCGAATATTCCAACGATAAAATCCCTACGTAGGAATATTAATTATCGACGTAAATCAACGCAGTTATCAAACGCATTGAACCCCGTCGAAGGGTTAAAATCCGCTTTTCCAATCCAGTCCACCGACCATCAAAGATTCTTCCACCCTCCGGCGATCCAATCGGTCCTCGCGGTGAGTCACTGTCCCCTCGATTTCCCGAACGACTCGAGCAGCCCTTAAATATCTCGATTTGCGAGACACGCGGCTCGATTTCCACCCGTAACGCATTGCCCGGTGCCCTCCTCGGTATTACACGATTCGTTCCGTTCCCCGAACAACCGATTTCCGCCCCCTCTCGCCCCGTCGTGCCTTTTTATTATTACCCGGTTATTTATCGCAGCCGTTTCCCCTCGCGAGTAAAACCCCCATTGTGCCCGCAGTGACGTCGCTGTCGGCTAAGTTATTTATAATGATTGCCATCTCGCGCTCGCCTATCGGCCCAGGCACCTGCTGGTCCTCTGCCAACCGGGGTGAAATATAAATTTGATGACGACGCATAGCGTCTCCTTTCGCGATCCGCGGCCATCGTGAAACGTGGAAAGATCTGCCGGACGCGGGGGCCACGGGATCGTTGAGATATTAAATTCCTGCGGCTCGAACTTCCTACCGGGGGCGTCTATCATTTTTCAGTTCGCCGTTCGGGGTAATTCGAGGCGTTACGCGATCGCATTTTTGCGGCTAGAAAACGGACGAGAAGGTCCTCCTTTGAAATCTTCGGCCTTCCTCGACACGGGTTGTTGGATCGAAAAGCACACGCATCGCTCGAGCTTTCTCGCAAATTAATTTTTGCACGAAAAAATATTCTTTTACTTCTCTATTGAGAAACGAAAACGTCGTATCGTCTAGTATAACGAGTGAAATATTAATTTCGTGATGAATTAGGATTCCGTATAATTGGATGAATCCGCATTACGAATGAAAAATTGCGTATTAACCCTCCCGGGGATGAATGCCGAGGTTTCACCCATTCATTCGGATTATTTCACCTCTGATTCATGGAACTGAAAGTTAAGAGCGAAAAAAGAGCACGGTTTTTCGGGGGGAAAAGATAGTTTGAAAATGGAATAATACGAACGAACCGGCGCGAGTCGGATTCTAAGTATACTCTGCTGTCGCAAAGTCCCGCAGCGAGGGATATTACCTTAAAAACGTGGAAATAAGAGTCCGGAGTACGTCTCGTTGTTAAATAACGCGTGGTTCGCGGACATAGGTAGCCGAATACGAACACATTGATCGAAATTTTTCTTGCGTCCACCTGGGAATTACGTTGAAACGGCAAGAAACGCTTGGAACTCGGCCACTCTACCGTTTTTTGGGGTTCAAATTAACGGGCACGTATTCTCGCCATTCGTTGCAGTTTCGACCGAGAGCCTCGAGAAAAAAGAAAGAACGCGCCCGACCATTTTGACGGAGCGAAGAAAGATTATTAACAAACCCGGCAACCGTCATTACTTCCGAACGAGGGCCATTCGCGTGATCGCAATTATACGTATTTACGAAGCACCGGCAGCTGCTGCAACGCAATTTCTCCGAATTAGCAACGATGAATATTACTTTTATCGGAACCGAGACTCGACGGCGCCTAAACGCGAGTTCGAACGAAGTATTATCTAAAATTTAATTAAATCAAATCGTTAAATCGTCCCCTTGTTGAAAGTATTTAGAGGGAGATGGCGAATAAAAAAGGAAAGATAAGTTATCGAAAGCATCGGTGCTCTAGGTGGCGAACCATTTTCTCCCCGATAAATAGGTCGGAAGGTCGGGGGCGGCGGTGCATTTTGTCGGGTCTGCGGGCATTCGTAATCCAACACGGCCAATATTCTCGGGTCGCAATTATTCATCGATAAAGCGGATTTAATCGACGATCACAAAGCGTAGGCGCCGAAGAGTGTACGATGCATTCAATCGGCATTTTGGACCTAACCCATACACCCACCGGTCCGGCTAATATAAAAACGAGCGTCGAGCCACCTGCGCGATATGTACGGGCACCGTCCCCGCCCCCGTATTCTCGCCTCGCCGATACGCTGATTGTGCAACATTTTTCTCCTATTTTTCGTTTCCCGATTTCGTGATTTTATACGGCCCGATCGATGGCCAGACAAACACGCCGAGAGTAATTATACCTGGTAAACGTTTTGCCCGCTGACGTAACTACGGGGCGAGATCGCTACCGCGCGTGCACCGTCGATGATCGAAACCGTCGGAGTGATTATGATAAAACCGCGTTCGAACGTACTGTTTCTAGATTTCCGCTTGTTCCTAGCCTCGGTTTCCAGTTATTAATTTAAACGACGCACGCGAGGAAAGCGACTAATTGCGAGTAACGCACGCGAGAAACCGCGATTTTCCCTAGGGAGGGAGAATACATTACAATTTTTAAATATCTTTAACGCGTATCGCCGTTGTTATTATTACTATCGGGGAAAACGACCTCCTTTCTCGCATTCCAAGCGAGTTCCGGCGTAATTTCTCGCGCGGATCGCGAGTCGTCCGTCCCCGAAAAAGAATGCACGACAGTTAGAACCCAAGTAATAAACAACCGCGTAAGTAGATTGTCCGGTGTAACGTTTTCGGATATCGCGTTGCTTCCGTTGGCGCGAAACTTCAAAATTCCGGCGTTTAATGAAACGGGACCGGGCTCGTAGCATTCTGGAAAACTTCCTTCTGTAATAAAGGAGAACGTTTTACTCGTTACGCGTTTCATTACCATTCTTTCTCTCCCATACAGACACCGCCGTTTCTATTATACCGTGCAAGGGTATAAAAACGGAAGGATTGTAAATAAAAGGAAAACATTACGCTATTATTCGACGAACGAAATTCCCCGGGAAACGTAACACCCGGCTCTCTATTTATTTTATGCGAATCCGTTTCGCGTAGACTCGACCGCCAAACGACGACGCCCCGGAATATCGTTGCAGGGCGCGAGATTTTCATAACTATTTGTATTTACTCTTAATTTCGAATGAAATTCCATGCGGGGAACCGATGTTTGCTTTTAATTTCTACCGACCGATGAAACTTTTCTAACCGAACGAGAGAGGGTGGGAGAGAGAGAGAGAGAGCAAAGGGAAACCAACAAAGGCGCGCAAACGAATCTTCCGGGTCGCTGGCGCGGAACACGATGCATCGTGGACCATTATCGGATAATGCTGTTTCGAAGTCAATCGAGTGTTTCGAGCGCGAGTCTTCTTCGTGGCTCGCCGGCTGGTGAGATTAGAATTTTCGTCGGCGGTTTCTTTCTTCGACGGTCTGTGTCTTGGTTAAGTTAGTAGCTAAGGGAAACCGATACTTCCAACCCCGACAACAAGCACCGTCGCTTTATCACGATGGCCCCGATAATACCGTGCTCCGTTAGGACGGGAACAAACGGTAGCTTGTTATGTTAATCGACTCTCCATCGATCGACCGAGCCCATTCACCTATGAATGGGGAAAACGCGGTTACGTAACGAGATCGTCGTCTGACGACGTTATTAGGAATACCTACGACCGAGAGCCGTCGAGCACTCTTACAACATTGTTCTTAATTCTTTCCGACGATCGTCGCTCGTTTACGCGTACAACTTCCTCGATCCATCTCTCGATGGACAGGGAAAAAAGTAAGCGAGATCAAAGAGAGACCGAACTGGGGTTAAAAATAATCATCGGTAATTTTATTCGAAATGGAAATCGAGAGGAACAATGGGGCGAAAGGGGGGAAAGGTCGACCGCTGATTTGCACGTTTGTCTCGGCGCACAAACGCGTGCAAACTACCCCCTATCGATTTTACGGCGATACTGCATTCGGAGGGCCTTTGCATTCTGATCGGAGAGCCCCGAAACGCTTCGTTGGAATGCCGAAGAAAGTTCAACGCTTTCCAGAGAAGCATTTACTCCGGCGCAACGACTTCTATTCCCTTGCATTTCGACGGCGAAACGTGCACGAATCGAACTGCCTACGTGTGTTCCCGTTTCCTCAAAAATTTATACGACTTCGGAATTAATTTTCTCCTCTGTCTTGCTTTACGATCAATCCGAGAACCGAAGCTGGATTATTTCTACCGCTTCGCCGTCGAGAGGCCACGACGACCAACGTCGCGTGAAAGACGAGCGTAAACGCTTAAAAGGGCTCAAATTCTGTCGACGCGAAATTGCCTGTAACGAGTAAATACGGTCGCGTCGGATTTCACGGAAACCCGACGAATCTCTCGTGTAACCTCAGAACCAGTTTTAAAACCCGTACAATAGACTTTGCGTTCCATTCTTTGGCGATCGTTATAAAGTTACAGCGTCCCTTTCGGTTTGTTCGCCGTGTTTATTTGTTATTTAAATACTATTTTATTATTACTCGCACGGACAAGTAAAAAGTGGTTGTGTTCCCGATAAAAAAAAAAGATACCGCGGTTCAGCGAACGAAGGATTGCCAGAAAGAGGAATCCCGATTATTCGCGAGACGGATCGAGGACAAGCTACGGGCGCATTAACGTCTTAATACCGTTCGATCGTCGCTGTCACGTGCAACAAACGTTTTGGTTGACCGTAAGGTGTTCCCGCGGTTCCATCGGTTCGGCATAAATTTCGATAGGACCGGGCGCGGACGTGACCACAAAGAATTTCGCGTGGAAGCGAGTAGTCGAACATCGAACGAGTTGTTTTTGGGGATACGATAAGACGAACGACATACGTGCAACACACGGATGGCAGCAGCTGCGCGTGCCTTGAATATTTAACTCGCTTAAGACCCTCGCACAATGCACGAATCCCGGTGAATGGGGAAGCTGCTACCGGCGGCATTCGCCTCTGCGAACGAATTGGGCTAACCGGGGTCCATATTTAATCAACACTCGTCTACTTCTTCCTTCGGTCGACCCCTCCGCGTGTCGTCTTTGGGACGATAATGGGTGCTTCTTCGCGTTAATCGACGATGAAATTCACAATGCAACGCTGAAGGTTCCATAAGAAATATAAATATAATTTCAGTGTGAGAGAACGAGTTTATAATTTAAAAATAAAGGCAAGTAAATAATTTACATTTGGTGTGTCCTTCCAGTATTATGGATAGGAATGGAGACATTCGTACCGATTCCAATTAAACGAGACACCCATGCGCGGTGCGTGTACTGATCGTCGCGGCGGCAGCTCGTAATTCAAGAAGGGGAGAAACACGGAGTTTGCATATTAATTACCGAATAAATTAATATTCAATGTTGTAAGAATAAACCAGTCGGGCGCCTCGGATGCTTCCATCCGCTTCGTTATGTAAATGTCCATCGGAGACGTCGACGCTAACAAATCCGCGGAGCGAAGTTTCTCCGTAGCCGTCGCGTGTTATTTTAATAAAACGATCCGAAGGTAAGTCGAAGCAACACGGGGAATCGCTTACGTAACGCTCCGGTACCCAATACGATACGAGTAAACAACACGGAGCGACCGCTCCCGAGAATAATATCGGATCGCGCTAATTTGCGATTTCTTCGGCGAATCAACGACGCTCGCAACGAGCAGAAGACCCATTAACGCGAAACAACCTCCAAAGGGGCATCCAATTAAAGACCAACGCGAAGAATCCCGATTTTTCAGCGATATCCTCGGTTCGTTAAGGACGGAGGACAATTCTTCGTCACGGGAACGAAATTCGTTGATCTCGCGAGTCACGCGAACAGAGCAGCCACGGTTATTTATTCCGACCGTTAAATATGCAAGGCTTGCAATGTCCCCGGTAATTGTCACGGATATAAAAGGGATTAAATACGAACGATATTCGCGATGACACTAACGCTCCATTAGCACTAAACCTACCAACTTTGTGTATTCCCATTCTTTTTCAATTAAATAAACAATTTATAATAAAATTTTATCGCACACCAGTCGTATAATGTCAATAGGAAGTGCAGAAACTTCTTTAAGTAGATAGCGTCACAGTAAATTGCAAAATAAACATAGAAGACAACATTAAAAATAATAGTTGATATGGTCATCGGATAGGGGATGAAATGCCCTTTAAAATGAGCGCTCGTGAGAGTCGATAGCTTTATTAGTTCCGGAGATATGGAGATTTTAGTTTCAGCTCGATGCGACGGCTAGTTTCGGAGATAGGGTTTGTTTACAGTTTTGTTGCGCTCGCGCGAGTTCATTCATCCCCCGCGCGCGTAGATAGTAAACAGTGCGTAGTAAATTCTTGGAAATACTACGCCGTCACTAGGTCACGAGAGTCACGTACGCGGGCTAGGTCAGCACTACGCACGTGCGACAAGGAGGTCCGACGCCGTTAGACGGAGACAGAGATAGTCGAATTAAAAAAATTACCTTTTACATAAATTACGATATCTCGAAAACGGGAAGTCCGATCGACAAAATTCAAAAAGCACTTTAAAGGGGAAGGTTCACTGCCGCCAACAATGGTTTAATTATTAATAAAATACTAATAGTTTCGGAACTGCACGCGTCTAAACTTTTAGTATTTTTAATACGCGCTGATAGCCTTTTCTAACGCGGGGAAGCGAGAGACCGCGAAATTTTAAAAATTACCTTTTACATAAATTACGATATCTCGAAAACGGAAAGTCCGATCGTCAAAAACGAAAAGCCATTTTAAAGGGGAGGCTTTGCCGCTGCCGATAGTGGTTCAATTATTAATAAATCACTAATAGTTTCAGAACTACACGGATCTAAAGTTTTATGATTTTTAATACTCGTTAATAAGCTTTTCTCAGACGGAGAGTGGAATTTTAAAAATTACTTTTTAGATAAATTACGATATCTCGAAAACGAGAAGTCCGATCGACAAAATTCAAAAAACACTTTAAAGGGGAAGTTTTACCGCTTCTAATAATGGCTCGATTATTGATAAAACACTTGTAGTTTCGGAAATGTACACATTCAAAGTTTTAGTAGTTTTAGTAGGAATTTAAAAATTTACCCCTTCATTAAAATGACGATATCTTTGAAATGGAAGGTCGGATCGACATAGGAAACTATCACAATTAATAATAACGTGTACTAAATATTTTTACGTTTCCAATCACGCGTGTAGAAATACGAGGAAAGAAATTGCGACGGAACTGTATTCCGCCGCGATGTTTATTCGCAAAGCTTACAGGAGAATTGCAAACACGTCCCATCGTGGGAAAAATATTTCGTTGCCCCCGAGCTAGTAATTTTGCTTTCAAGGGAAAAATGTTTGTATCGAGTTGCGAGTTATCGAAGCAGTCATACAGCGGCGATAAGAGGATGCTCTGTTGCGCTTCTTGCGCGAACCGCTAAAAGGAAACACGTTCGATTCGATCGAACGTGTTCGCGGAAGCGTTATTCGTTTTTCACCTCCCCCCCGGTATGGAAAACTTCGTCGGTCTGCGAATCCCTTAGGATTCAATTTACCATCGGCAACATCCGCGTTGATGTAACCCCGGAATTTCTAAGCAACGCGAATTGTTCGCGCCGAGATAAAACATTTGCCGCTGCGAAAACAAACTGAATCAACGTGGATGGAACGAAATTTCACGTTCGAGGCTCAAAGATAGTAATTGCACGCCTTATCCTTGCTGATTAAACTTTGCTTTGCGAAACGACATCCACTTATCAAGAAAGTGTTTCAAGTCCCCCCCCTCTCCCTCCCACCGTAGTCGAGTGCACGTCCAATGAAAGTCGTCTCGGGCTAAAAGCAAAGTTCCCGAACGGTACTACCGAGGAGTTAGACTAATGTTCGTTCGCGAACATTGAAGAGTACCCAGAAGTCGCCAAAAATCCCAACGTCGACTTCGCGAATCCATTTAATCATTGAGATACCTAAACAGCTCGTCCCAAAGGCTAAGTACATAATTCTACGTCTTACGTATTCCTAAAGTTTTACGATTTTTCTTATTATTCACGCAAAAATATTAACTGGAGACAGTTACATACTGTCGAAAAGAGTGACGAGGATGGTTCTTGCGCATATACTCGGAGTTGAAACCGTTGCGTATAGCTGCACACTAGTGTAATCCCCTTGTCCCTTATCAATGCAAGGCGTACAACAAGCAATCTCATTACCTTTGAAAGGGATCGCGTGCGCGACACGTTGGTCTTTCACGAGAATAGACCTCTACAGATTTGCCATGCACGCTGGTGGGCACGTTAACGAAATTGTGTCGAATCTCCAGTACTTTCCATTGCACCGAACGTCATTGGGCGTCTTTTGTTTCGCAATGCCTTCGCCAAAGGCTGCTCCAGACTATAGACTAGTCAACCGGTGAACCTGCGACTACTGTCATTATGGGGACAAACACGTTCGAGCATATTTACGCAACGGAATCAAAGACTTGGTCAACTTGGTCGGTTCACGTTATCGCGTGCAAACCGAGCCTACAGAGGACACGTTTGTGTAACCGCGTTCGAAACTCCACCGACGGAATCAAGATGTTGCTTCAGAGGAAATCCGTGAATTTCGGAGCCGCACAGTATACACAATGGATAGGAGGCTGGGATTTCACTGTGGCGTTACCTACCGAAGCGATTCGTTCCGACGACGCTGTCAGGAAATTTGCTCTTAATCTAGCGTACTCACCTGAAACAGAAAAGAGAATAAAACGGTTACTTTTGCACGAATCCAGCGGTAACATTCGAACAAAGTTTACGCGCCGCAATCTGTTATTGATCGAAACAACGCCTGGGTGAATTTGTTTCGATTATTAAGAGCGCTCGCTTCCAGGCAATATTAAGTTTATCGTGCCCTACTTTTTGTTAATAATTGGAGAAATAATTGGACCGAGTGCTCTCGATAACCGAACAAGATTCGCTATCGTTTTCGTTTTGAAACTGTCATCGATAAACTACGAAAATGTGTGCGAATTGGAAACCCACGATATATTGAATTTTCTATTAACAACGTGCGTGTGTTCCAGTTTGCTGAGGTCTGCTCGCATTCATCGTCTGCGGTTGCAGCTCGACGTCTGTAATGGCGTAGAACAGAAGTCGGGGACGTCGACGGTCGCGTTTCACAAAACGCAGGCCGTGTAATCCAATCCGTTGGAGCCGGCGTAAACGTGGAAATTCATTTCCCACGAACACCGTAAGTATTAAAATGTAAAAGCCCGTGTCGCGGGTACGTGTATCCTGAATAGACGGCCGCGCGTCGTGTTGCTCGCTGCGTCTCATTGTATCTTTACGCCAGGAACGCCACGAGTTATCTTAACGTGGAAAATGTCTGTTCGCGTGCCAGTGTAACCGGAATTGTTTATCGCGGTCCCTTTGTTCCCGAGCGACACAATACACGATACACGTAGGTTTCTCTCGCGCTGTCAATACCCTCGTTTCTTTCCCCGATGTCTCCTGTTTTGTACCAAACGTCAGAACACGACGGTCCAACGGGGCACAATCGTCCCGATGCAAAGGAAACGGGAATGGCCACGATGCTGCTTTCACGATAAATTAAATTACTCTCGCTGCCGTATGCCTTTTTGGCACCATTCCTTCATTCTGCTCGGGAACGATTTCGTTTATCACCCTCGCGTTTCATATTTCGCGCCATTATATTCGACGTTGGTGGGCACTATGAGCTCCTGAGTCGAGGAGAAATAAGAGAATCCACGGATCTTCGGATTGCTGGCCAGCTGCCCTGTTCGCGTCACTTACTCGCTAGAAACCGTATCGATAAAAATACCCAATGTTTTAGAGTGCCAAGTATGGCCTAGCAAATATTAGTAAACGATGTAAATGAACGTTCGCTGTTCGTACCGGTTTAGAGACTCGGGGCAAACTTCAATTCTATTTGTAAGGAGATGCAGGGCTCGTGCAACGTTCAACGAAACGTCCTCGCGACTCGTAAAGTTCTCGTTTCCAGCTCGGCGTCCATTCGCGGCCCGCGTTTAAAACAAAATCACCGCGGCTCCCGTTGAATATATCTTTGTTTCGTCGGTCGGGCACAAAGCGCGAAGCATTTATTGTCCGACGGTCAATTCATCGGCCACGGGAGCGCGTTTATAATCCGTTAGCTACCGGGGACGTAAGCTTGCAGCGTGCATTTCACGGTTGCAGTTCGACGTCGCCGCGTGGCACGTCGACGGCGACGCGTTTTTTGTTTCGATGTGACGTGCGTGCACCGGGTCGATGCATTCATACGCGTGCACGCCTTTCCGCGCTCAAAGAGCAGACGAGACCGTTTTGAAAACGTTCCGAGCGATAGGGGAGAGCGAAAAAGTCACCGTTTAAGAAAAACCAACCACCGAACGAAACGGTTCGAATATTTTTTTCGACGAAACGCGACCGAAACTTTTATTACGATTTGTGTTTTACCATCGACAGTGGAACAACTTTTGATTCGAATTACTAATAACGCGTATCCGTACGGAATACAACCCACGCGTGGCTCGACGGGCGCTGGACACGTTCAGTCCCCCATAACTATTTAGATATGGGATCAAACGTATCGCGAATAGAATCGTAACCCGATGGTGTATGTTCGATTCTTACGCGAGGAAACTGAAACAAACCAGCGCCGATAAGTGTAATTGAAACCCGACCAAATATGTTCCAACTATTTGTTTCACGCATATACGCATACGTAAACACGCGTTTTACATATTTTACGCTATCGCGCGTTACACGGGTAACGCGATAGCTGATTGATTTGTTTGATATTCTATGGCATACTTTACTCCTGACTCACGGCTTCTGAATATACAAGATGTATGAATAGAAATCACTGTATCCGTTTAACTGGGTTTCGATATTGCTTTCTAGAGATTCTACGATTGCAACGTTGGAAATAAGGTGGAGGTTCGTGTAACATGGGTACTGTTCGCAGTGTAAGAAACGGTGTCGTAAAAGACTCGAGCGTGTGGCTCGTACAAAGTGCGAAGATACGTTGTTCGTACAACAAACCGAAAGAATTCGATCAATTCTCTTTAAAAGTAACCGGATTGATGCAATACAAAGAACGAACAGCCCCGGATTAAGGGGAATGTGGTACTACCGGTAAGTAGACTGTGGTCGGCTTGGAGTAATATTGCCTTACAACGGCTGACTGTAGCGCTTGATCCAACACAACTTGCACGGAAGGTTTTCTTTTCTCCGCGGAATACCTGTATCCTTGTTGACACAACTGGGAATGCTCGGGTGTAGCTGCACTCGGAACTACCTCAATCGAGTTACACGAACGTGATTCGTCATATTATACTAAACAAACTCACCAAACTCCTACACACTTGTACAATTTATTACATTTAAAGAAAATTTCTTCGAGATTTGATGATAATTACAGGCTTCGATTTAAAGATAATTGAATTTGAAAACTTGTTTAGCGTGTCTGTCCATTAGCCACCATGTCTACTTACGCCGGAGTACAAGTACTCTTTGCTCCCGTGCATAATGAATTTTTACGGGTTGCACCATCACTACTGGGACACATTGTGCATCGTGCCTTCCTCTACACGTTAATTAATATAATATACGCGTTATTTGCATTTTGAAACATTAAGAGAATGTGAACACATGAAATTTCGGGGAATTTCTGGCCACACGATATATTTTCGGTAAAGAATTTTTTTCTCGAAAATACGTAGGATTTCGGGGGTATGTCTATTCACCAAAAATGATTGTCATTGACTCCCGCAACCAAAAGTAATTTTTTCAGAATGATTTGAAATTTTCTAATAACTTTTTAACGAAGCCTCAATCGACAAATTGATATTCTTCATTTTCGTCTTATTTTGGCCCCTAGAATCTCTCGTTAAAATTTATCCCAGGGATGATCAAACACCCTGTATATTGCTAAATTCCATCGACACGACGTTCAAGTACGAAAGTGATTAATATACTGGGAATACGTAGCTTGGTCCTATTGGCACCCGCGTGGCGGGACAGACGCGAAATACCTTCCGCTCGAGTGGGTGTAACGATTAATTGTCTGGACGTTCGAAGAAGGCGTCGATTACGGTGCGTTTAAAACGCACGTGCGCCCGGTGTGTGTGCATAGTGCTCGTAAACGAGTGACGTCGTTCTCGTTTAATGTCGACGGCCCGTTTGCCACGACATTGTAGAGGAAGACACTCGCCGTCGCGGCGGAAAAGGCGACGCGAGAGAAACACGTCGCATTCATATTTGCTGTCGCGTCGACAAAGCTGCCCGCGGTCTGTGACTGCATTCGGTGATCAATGGATACGCCTCGACAATGCTCGTCCTTGCGGTATTGCGTTATGCATTACGCTTCGTTGTACAGAAACACTGCACGCGAATCTATAGCGCGGTTTCCACGTCGCGAGGACAGAACTTTTGGCGAGGCGGGAATGAATGCTCTACCGTCCCTTTGACGCGCATTATTGGGAACAATACTTTCAGAAGTGATTGATAACTGATACGCGAACAACTCTCGCAATTTAATTTCGCTGCGATCCGACCATCGACGAGAGAACTCAAAATGGAAAACGCGAAGCTCGTTTCGAACTATTTAACGATGCGTTCACGTCTTGTTCCCGAGTTTCGTTTTTGGAGAATCATTCCTGGATCGACAAATCTTTCAAGTAAATCGAGCGAATAAAAATTTAACATCGACCTACGGCATCTGTTGTAACAACCCCCTGACGACGTGTTATTTGCATATCTTGGGGAAAATTTAATTATGAATATTTATACACAATTTTGGCGATGAATAAATATTCATACTTATGCAAAACTAGCGCGTGGTTACAACGTTTGAATAACTCGCTGCTCGTGTACGGGCCACCATGCTTGACTGGGTTGAAAGAATAGTTTGATCCGTCTGTAATAAAATGCATTTCTATCCGAACGATGAAACTCGAAGAGTATCTATAAGTTTGTTCGATTTAAAATCTGTATAAATTTTTCTGGAACAGGAAACTGCGCCGGTCGCCAGCTGCGTAATGTACAATATCTCTGAGCGATTTTTTCTTGAACAAAAGTTGTTGGAAATGGAATCTTGAAACTTTCTCCGAACGAATTTTCAATAAAAGATACTGGTCCAAAGTTTCCTGTCGAGTCTCGGAAAATACAACGGAGATTATTACATATCGGGGAGCATTAAAGTAATTTTTGAATTCGAATAATAGTTCTTATCCCGGACGAAAACCCGCTGCGTTCTTATTTTCGTGTCGAAAACTTCTGCATCGCCGTACAAATAAGTTACGAAGATGGCTATGCTTTCGCGGGCAAAAGTTTGTTGCGTTCAATTTTATAGACCGCGCCTAACTTATTCTGTAATGTGGCCGCGGGTTTAAATCCACCAGAGAAATGAAATATTCAACGCGGAGCCAGGAGCGCCTGAATTCAACTGAAAGTTAATTTCCCGGAAATGGATGAGCAGTTCAAGCATTTATAGCGTATTAACTGGTCGTTTATTTGAGATTCAATCGCGAAAACTCGCATCCAAAACAGTACGGAGGTGGTCGGTTACTACATTTTTCATTAACTACGAGTCACATTGTGTTTCAAAGGTGAATAATAGATGTTTAAAATGTGATCAATTACTCGAACCTTCGTTGTTTTAAATGCAGAATAATTGTACGTGAGGAAACGGTGGGAACGAAGAGTAGTTCTCGTTTTCATTCGGTATTCGAAATTTGTCCCCATAACACCTTTCGCGTAAAATTGAGGAAGAAAACAGGTACCCGCGCAGAGAGTGGAGAAATTTAGCAATAAAGTTACTCTGCTGAAACTCGTCTCAGCGACGATGAGGGCGCCGCGATACGAATCGCTGGTTTAAAATATCGTAATATTATGCAACTGCATTTCCGCGTAATGCCCCCGAAAGCTGCATCGAGCCCCAGATAACTCGCATCTGGGAAGCCAGTGAAACACGAAGTTTATCCAACTTCGAACTTTCATTCCCGGTGTACACACTTACGTTCCGGCGCGTTCGTCCCAAAGAAAGCGTCGTTCGAAGCATTATCGAAGCGCAGGAGCCCAAGGGTGAGCGAAGGCAAATCCCGAGTTTCGAGTCGGCGGGGGAAAACCGGTGGAAACGTTTGGCAAATCCAGTATACGATGCGTTCGTCGTCGCGACGCCGGGGATGCGTTTACGCGCGATCACGGATCCAACGGTGCGTCGCGACGCGCAACGAGGAACGAAGTTCGACGAAATTGGACAATAAAATCGGTCGGCTTTGCGGGAAATATATTTCAATTTTCGCGCGGGGGAGGACACGCCGATAAATCGAATCGCCGTGTAAATATTCCCGGTCCCGGTGTTCGGGGCGGCATGCACTTCGCCACAGGCCGATATTTATCGCCTAGGTGGCTCGAATAATGCAGAACACCCCAGAGCACGGTTTTTCACCGAACCAGAGCGTTCGAACCGATTCCTCGAATTAGTTTCCGGGTTACGATCGACGCACCTCGACGGCCTGCAAATTTTGATATTCGCGTTAACCCCTTGAACGAGGCTATTTTATTTGTCGGTCGTACGATGCGGTGGAAAATGAAGGCAACACCCTTGTACAGCTAACTGCCGGTTGAGCTAACGGATTTCGCTACGGACGTCTTGTTTACCTTCAAGATTGTCACGTGTATTATTTGCATTAGCAATCAGTAGTTGCGCGCAATATCTTAAGAGCAAATTAATAGTAAACAGCTGGAGGCATTGTATCGTGTATGGAAGTAATTACACCGATGGTCGGTGGAGAAATCCGTTATGTCAGACGTTGGTCAGGTGCGCCGCTTGGTCTTCGTATTGTAAGCATTATTATTTGCTCGCAATTTTTTTGTAACCTCGGGTATTCATTTTTTGGATCGGGTGACACCAGGATTTTTCGAAAGAAGCGTATTCCAGGCATTTTCGAGGGACGGGGGCTCGAAATGGCACTAACCACGAAACACGGACGTGGTAGGTGTGTTCAACCTTTCGATCGGTAGCGCATGAGAGCATGACGCGGGTTTCCAGATGCAGCAACCGCTCGTTATTGTCTCCGTGGCGAACACGCGACCGGCAAGTCACGGTAGAAGCGATGTCGAGATTCGAGCGAGCGAACCAGGCGGAACGGAGTGGCACTTGCTCGGTTCGATTAATCTATCGGGAAAGATCGCAAAGTATCAGGGTACGACGTCTTCCCTCGTAAAATATGAATTACGCGGGGATTATCGGTTATTTACGAGGTTACTCGAGGAGACCGCGACTCTTCCAGGGAATTCCTCGATTCCCGTCGTGAAACATTTTCCTCGCGCGCCGCCGGACTTCCGCGGACCGATTTCTCTCCGCGATCCGTTCTCCCGGAGCGCCGGGTAACGAGCGTGCCGCGGGAAAAAGCGCGAAATTAGATCGTAATATACCCCAGCAACAAGTATCCCCCGGATATATGAAAACGCCGGCGCAGGGGCGCAATTTACTCGAAACTTTCGCCGCGTCGGGAAAGACGAGGGTGCAAGGGTCGCGAGCGCAACGAAATTGGAGTTCTCTCGAGGAACCCATAAATCAGTGTTTCTCAATCCGAGGTTCGCCAACTCCGAGCTGATGGGGGGGCTGCTGGCTGTCGGAAGACAAATAGAGACGTTAGAATTAGAAAAATGCTTCCAACGGACCTCCAAAGTTTTTGCGGGCAAGGTAATCTTCTTCAAACGGAATTGGAAATAAGCTTGAATTTAAAAAATAATTTAATTCTACTATGGGGAATTGGCCAAAAGTATTTCTTCGTTCCGGTGCGTTGGATCCCGAACTAAACATTCAAGACCTGGTGCGCGGGAAATGGCTTTATTCCTGAAAATCGTGACTGGGATTTTTGTTAGCTACGCGCCAGATGCGCCTGACCCGGTTCGGGATACCAAAATTCTAAGACAATCTAGCGAGGAGCGACTCTCTATTGCCTCTGATATCTACTTAAGAATTCCTTGCAGTTTTTTCTTAGTTTCGCCACAATATGCCGCGAAAGATTTACGACGACGCGAAATTCCTACGGAATTATAATCCTGATCGGAGCAAGAGTGGAGGGACGAAGCATGAGAAGCACTGTCCTAAACTTCCTTCGGTCCAAGTCCTCGGCCCGTTCACGAGATATCTTCGAATCCCATTTCCAGCGAGAAGGGCTGTCCCGAACAGTCGCGAGCCACGATCCTTTGTTCCATTCCAGCCGATAGTGCGCCGTATAGAGGTTCATCGAATCGAGATCCTCGTCCTAACCGGCTTAGCGTCTTGTAGCTACGTGAACGGCAGCGAATTTCGGGCGAACGACCAGCACACGATCGTCCCCGATCGGAAAAGAAGCGAACCAGGAAGTAAGAGGAACCCCGCGAGCCAAAGGATCGTGAATTTAGAGCATCGAAGGCGCGGATCGTTAGCATTTCTTGGAGCTTCGGATTTGGCATTCCGATCCAAGCGTGCGTTATCCCGTAATCTCGTCGCGCGCGAAATAGATTCCGTTTCATCTCGAACAATCAATCTTGATTGAGACTTTTGATCAAAGCTACGAAAAAAAAAGAGCCTCCGTTCGACTTTTCGCTTTTCCGTCGTTTCCTTTTTCCCCGCTCTTGCACCGACGTTGGCATCCAGAGAGACGGAATTTTCCAGCAGGCAGAGCACGAAGAAACGTCGACGTAAGACGGTAACGTCTGACGGCCGGAACGGGGATTCCCGGCAGTCCCGCCCAGTAAAAACCACTCGTCCCTCGAGCTTTTAACGTCGAACAGCTTTCATAAATTACGAGGGAAAATCTGGTGCGGCGCGTAACAGTTTTAATCCGTCCCGTTAGGTGGAACAAAATTTCCTACGATATTTGGTACACGACGTTAACAATTTCTCAATTTCACAGAGAAGTCAAACGAGTCCTAAACAATCAAGTATGCCCCGCGTAGCGCGAATCTTCCCTTCCGAGGGATCTGAAAACATCGTCCATCCACCCTTCGCACGTTTTAATAGAAGCCCCGAGGGATCGGCTGGTAGTTCAAAGTCCGAATTGCATCGATCCCTCGGCGGTCTGCGCGACTCAAAAGCGAAAATCCTGATCAGTATACATTGGGTTCTCCGTTCGGCGTGAAACGCGGTTCGCCTTATCCGTGGCTCGATAAGGGAGCTTAGATATCAGATCAATCGCAGACGGGGCTCGGATTCACGAGGTGCGAGGGATCCCGTCGAGAAGACACGGTATTAACCGTCGAGTCAGACCTTTGAACGGCTGAAAGGCCAGCCGAATGGAAGACCGCGAAGTCGGTGCACAAATCAACGTGCCTCGCAACGCTGCTCCGCAACCTTGGTCACGAGGTGAAAGGGCTCGCGGAGCAAGATCTCCAGAGATCCGGGACGCGTAAACCGTTTTGATATACGATCTGGTTATTCTCAATGCGCCTATTGACGCCGGGACTCCGTTCCGCCTTGCTACGCCGCACGGTTAACCACAACGCCACGGAATTACTACACCTGCCTCCGCCGCGCGGCCATTGTCGATCCAGGGATACGAGGTCTTCGACATTTTTCACCCCACCGGGCGAGAAATAGAATTAAAACTTGGGGACCAACGAGGGGATCCAGTTTGCGGTAAACTTATCGAAAGATCGTGTAAACGAGAGTATAATAAGACCATGAATCGCGTTACGTGACCCCTGACCGCCCCTGACCGCAAGATCAAGGGTTTTAGACTTGGTAATTGCCAGCCCTCTGCATTAGGGACCATCGAAGAAGCAAACAGGAGCACGGTAGAACCTCGATTATTGCAAATTAAAAACTGAATTTAATTAAATGCAACTTTCTATTCGAATACGTCGTGTTTTGTTTTGTCGGCCATACACGATTGTCTAAAGGAATAATTAAAATATACGAGCATTAAATCAGAGTTTGGAAACATCGACAATAGGTATGCACTTCGTACACACACCGAGTTATAGAAGTTTAATTAAATTCATTTCTCATAAATTATATATTGCTTTTTGGATAACCAATTGCAGCAGTAAATACGAACATTCTTGGAACGACGTTATAATTTAATTATTCATAAATAAAGGTAATTGAATTATGGAGTTCTGTATGTGGAAACGGTTATTGAAAAACCTTCGTCCTCTGTGTCTAGAACAAATTATCCTGACTCGCATTGCGCATTGAAAAGTAAATCGAAGAGGGTAATAAATCAAACGTGGTTACAGAAAACCGATCTAAATTACTTCTCTTCTCATCTATGACGAGATATGTAACGTCCAATCTTCTACAGTTTCTGATACCCAGCCAGCTATCGATTGAATATTTCATGAATGAAATACGATATATATTCACATGAATATGTTTTCATTACCTTTATATCCCGCGATTATCGAGCGAAATTATCCCAGATCGCATTGCATATTTAAAAGCAAACTCAATATAGCGATAAATCAAAGTTATAAAGGATCTTTGAGCCGCTTCTCTTGTCACCTACGCCACGATCCCCAAGGCCAATCTTCGCGTAGAGTTTTTCGTAGCTATCGACTTATTGTTTTAACAAAAGAATATACTCGTTCGTGGCGCACAAGCACGCAGACATTTTCCCATGCGGTCAAACAAAGCCCTCGACGCTCAACGAAACCTGAAACTCATGGCTACGAGACACTCTAGACTACGCAATAAGACAGAGCACTTAAAATTCCATTCCTCAATCTTTCTATTTTCAAACAAAACATTCTCCGACGATTGTTCGAACGGAATTCCAAACCGAACGTGAAACTCGAGCTACATCGAACCTCGCGCTCCGACTTTTTCAAGCACGGTTCTCGGTACTTTACGATTAGAAAAACTCGAAATGCGTCGGTTTGCACCAAGAATTCTACAACGTTCGTAATTCGCGCGTGTCTGCTTTACGAGTTCAAACTCGGATCAAAGACTACCGAGGCAGCACGACAGATTTGTGCTGCATTCCAAAGTGATTGCGTAAGTGGACGTCCTGTCCAAAAAATTCGGAACAGGAGACTCGAAGGCGAGCCGTGAGAACAATGTAGCGTTAACGATGTTTTCAAAATCAACGTGTAAAATGCCGCTAGGAATTTCGATCGATTAACGCGAACGAGTGGCTAAATGTCGGTTTTGTTGGTTATCTATTATTCGAAGGGAAGTTTGCCCGACTGTTAGCGGTAAACGACAAACGCGAGATCGTTTTACTGTTTCAGCGATAGAATAGACGCACGTCGCATGTCTCGATAAATTATAGAACACGTTCCACGAATCGCGGGTATCTCGAAGGCTAACGCTATTGGCCTTGCCTTTCAAACGTTCGCCGCATTCCGGAAGCGCTCGTCGACTGGCATATATAATTATCATAAAATCAGCGTCTGTATCCAGAATTAGAATGAACCGTGCTTCGAAACGTTAAAAGCAACTGTGGCTGCGCTGTGTCGCGATCGGACGTCGAGAGAGATCTCTGTACCGATACGCTGGCTCTTGCCATGAATTAATATGGTAAGCAGAGACGGGAATAATACGAATCGGTGGTATCGATACGACACAATTTATGTTAAGCATCACTCTGTACTAAACCATTTTCATTTACGAGCATCAGATAGGATCGATGCACGACGCGTGCACGAAAGTATCGATCGGTATCAATTACAAACGCAAACCTGTAATATCGATACTGTTATAACACCAGTCGTTAGTTATTCATCGTATTTCTATATTCAGGATAATTCAAGGTTTCGTTCACGGTTATTTACGTAAAAAAGTGAAGGAGTACCACAACTTTTGGTGATCTTTCGGGATCGCCAGCTTCCATTCGAAACTCGTCGAGGAAATATGTAAATAATTTCGTTCTCACAATTTAACAACACGTAGTTAGGTTACTTATTGTATTTAATTGTACCTCAATTTACCTGATCTATCACGCGTTCAACGCAGAGATGGGCAGAATTTTATTTGAAATAAAAATCAATGTTCAACAATTTATTCGTGACGTTTATCGAACAGTTAACGTTCGAAATATTTCACTCTCTCGTAGGTTAATAAAAATATTATTTCTGCACCGTAATGGCGCGGTAGATCATCGCACATACGCGAGGTGGGTTAATGATAATATTTCCAAGAGCGCAGAGGGACTTTTGTAGCCATCGACAAAGAGTTCTGGAAACTAGGTATCGTCGACACGACCGTCTCGCGTTTCCCGTGAAACGAAAGGAGAGTTTATTAGAAACCGAAGCCGCGGATTAATTAACGGCGTTAGCCTTTATCCAGAGCTCCTTACCGAGCACTTGTCGGGATGCACGGCGCAGGTGAGTCTGGTTGCGCAACGACTGGAAACATTCCGAGGGAAAAAGAGGATTGTATCGCGTCGGGATCTCTGCCGCGAATCGTGCCACGTTTGAAATATTTTCGCACCCTTCCGTGAAGTCACGACTATCGATTGCGCAATCGATGAAATCAATACTCGACGCCTCTCGCGGCTCTGCATCGCGAAATGTCAATTGATCTTTCCACCGGTGGCTCGAGAGAGCAAATGCCAACTTTGCTCTTACCTCCGTGCCTCTTGTCCTTCGTTCTCGGATCGAGGAAAAAAAAAATGAATGAAATATTAGTTATTTCGAAGACAAAGGCCTCTGTCGATTAAAGGATTATCGTTACCAATAAAGCGTACGTACGCAAATAAATATCTTTGGGATTAAAGCATTTCCCTTCGAAGTAATTCGAGGCTTTGATGAGTCTAGATCTCCGCCATTGACTCCGAACGATTCTTAATCTCGAGCTACGCTAATACAACCGACTCTTCGCGTATAATGTTCGATAACTTCTTGTATTTCTTAATGGGAAATTAACACATCAATCTTGTGTCAACCTCTTGAGTAATCAACTGCATAAATTACTGGAAGAAGTTCCATTAAATGTTGTACGTCCCAAGTGATTTATGCATGACGATGCACCGTCTCGTCTCGGCCGAGTAGCCAAACAATTCTCCAACGTATTTTCGAACTATAGTCCTGAGTAACCATTGAAAACTTAAATTTTTTAAAGTCGCTCGAAACTACCCGTATTCGATGTCCACCTGGGACATTTGAGACTCTACGATAGGACATCTGCAGGCTCGTACTTAGGCCAAAGGTGGCCGTGTCGAGTACTTCCTGCAAAGGCATGCAGCTGTACGTTATTGGAATACAAAAATGACCGTAGTAATGACTTACGGGAACAGGGTCAAACAGGGCACGTGTTTACACGAACCATTCCCATAGTTTTTGCGTCTTCGATCAACCGCTGAAGTGGGTCCCACGTGCTACGATACACCCTGTATAGAGTTCAGGTACCGAGCGCGGCGTCGTACGTTCGATGAATTATTGCACATCCCATTAGGACAGACAATGGGACCTTTGCGTAGACGTACTCGCCGTTAGCAGCAAGAAAAACGATTAAACCGTTCCGTCACGGGACAGACGGGCAAAAACGCGCAGCACAGTGTCCCGGGTGATATCATCTGCGAGGCTCGACGTTATCCGCTGGAATAATTACTCATTCGAGCGCGAGTAATGGCAGCGACATTAACAGGTACGCTTGCATCTATTAGCCTGACACAGTCAAAGTGGGGAGTTTATGTTTATGTTTACTGGCATCGACTGCTGTCATTAGCCTGGAACCTACTGTTCCAGGTGGGTCCGTACGAATGTAATTTAAGGGATACCCGCTATACATCAGGGACGAGCAAAATTCTCGTCTGGATGCAAATTTCGCCTAACGAATATAAAACACCCGACACCGATATTACGATTCTTCGACAAAAGTTCCGTAATAGCTTTATAATCCATCCATGAATCCTCGAGTTAATTAATCTATCATCCGGTTAAACGTAACGAATTTAATCGATCGAAACTGTCGTACAAAGAAAACGTCGAAATTGAGATTTCAATTGCCCCGTGAAGTATTTCACAACGAACAAACGGTCACGAACAAATTGCTGTACGTCGGTTTTATTAATTATCCGTTACTCAAACGTAATTCTGCCCATCACTGGTTCATATGTCACTGTCTAGCATTTGAATTCTTGTGCAATTCCATTTATACCGTGGCTTGATTAGGTCTGCTTCACAGCAGAATTTCAAGATATCCTTAGTCACTGACTAATAGGGTTCCCATTGTTTTACATGGTGTCATGTTTTCTCGGTTGAGTTTTATATGTCAAGCGTATGTCTATTGTGTGTTTACTTGATGATTTTTACATCGCGCAATTCACATTTGTTACGTCCGTGACTTTTAGGCTAGGCTTGTACCAGCATATAGACGATATTCTCTGTTCTATTTATTCCTGCAACTCTGATGCAATAGTATTATTGTCGTTGATACTGTTATCAACGTGCTGCTATTTTCATAAGTATTTTCTCGTACTATTTCTATGAACGGAAGAGTATCTATCGGCCATTTCTAAATCCACAAACGTTTGGAAAGAGGTTCATTTATATAAATCTCAAGGAAAGCATCGTTGCCCAATCTTCTTAATTAGAGAGAACCAACCTCTACTATCGTCTACTGTTGCTTTTCGAGTAATATTTGGTAGAATGACAAATATGCTAAGATGCATTATATTTCCGAGAAGTGGACTTAGTCTGACAAATCATAGACTTAATAAATGCACTTTTGGTGCAAATCGTTACAGAGCCTTTCTACGCTTAGAATTCCCGTACGGCAAACGATAAAAAACACTACAAGTTAGACAGCAAAGGTGGAATTTCATGGATAACCAGCCTGAGAAATATAGAAACGAAGTTATGCGATCACAGTTAGCACAGGGAAACCGTAGACAGGTGTTTTGAATACGCCGCACAGACGTTCGTATTTACAAGAGCCATAAACTACGTCAGCGCGGTAACAAAGCGAAATAATCAACCGTCGAGATAGCATAAGTTTTCTGATATCTAGATCGAAGCTATCGGGATGGATAAAGGTTCCTTAACGCGTTGATCTGCATGTAGGTCAGGTCGGTTTAAACTCGGCGAGACAGCTGAATACAAAACAAATATCAGCTGTACCGGTATTCCGTAAGATTTTTAACACGTTCGCTGTTCACTGACCCTCATGTGGGTCAAAGTAGTTTCGTCCGACTTACGACCGAACTGAAATCTTAAAACTGAAAACTGTGTGTAAGATAGAATATTTACTGCCGTGAAAATCTCGCCTCTCCGGGCGTTCGAGTTGCATTCGGTTCCCGGTACGGAACGTCCACGTGTCGAGAGAGTCCGTACACTTGGTTAAATCGCGTACACCGAGGGTCCATCGAGCACAGTGCAGGTTGATGCCCTGCTAAGAAGTTATTACCCTCCATAAAACACGGTATACACCGGGCACGAACGAACCCAAACAGAATCTGAATCGCAGATGAAGAACCGATTGATTCTCGGAAGGCGTTCTCGCGCGTTCCGAGAGGCGAGCAAAATTAAAATCTTTCGTAGAAAGCGGCGAGAGCGCACGCGGGGCCAAGGGCGGCGCAAGGTTTTGAGCTTATCCGCGGTAATCGCGACCACGTTTTTGGGCCCCATAAATCTCATTATCGCGACAGTTTTTGGCCCGCGGCGCTACGTTGGCTTTTCCCTTCCTTTTCTCTCAGCCTCGTTCCCAAAACCCTTTCCACGATCCCCGATGACCACGGACGCGCTCTTTCTGCGCTCCGTGGCCAGCGAAAAACACGATTCTGTCGGCGTGTCCGCAGGAAACCGCTCAGAAATTCGTCTTCCTCCGGCGCGTCGCGGTCGCTATCACATTATCTCCCCTGTCCTTCGAAACTCGACGCTTCTCGCGAATTCTTCCCGGCGGCACGGCCACAAAGGCGTCCCGTTTCGCAGCTGGTAATTACCAGACGGGGCCCCGAATCTCCTTTCTTTTTCGAAGCTGCAGCGCGCCGGCTACCAAAAAGCCAGCCTGTCCGCGAGAAGAATCGTTCCTGAAAAAGTTGCACCTTTAAATCTGCGCACCGTGACCGTGTAATCGCGCTGCCCGTTTCGCGTAACGGCAGAGTGCCCAGGCGAGGCAAAAATGTCCAAGGTTTTGAATTTTTACGCTTCCCTCGATTGCTACAAAATTGCCTATTCATTTGGATTATTGCGACTCTTCCTTTCGTCGGCCCTTTCCTGTGTTTTGTACGGTACAAGCCGGTAAATGGCGCGTACCGAGCACACGAAAAAGAGTTTCACCCGTCATTTCAATAACAAGCGAAGTTCCAACTATCCGGTATCATCGCATACGCGACTCACGAGTCAAGCGATAACAATCGCGTGTCGCCGCAGCCACGGCGCAAGATCGCGAGGGGTTAATGACATCTTTGCACCGTGTTCGTAAAGGGAATAATTTCGAAACTCATCGTACAGTTCTCGCCTGGTGTTTCAAAGAAATTCGCCCGTCGCTCGAACGCGTAGGATCGACGTCACGCTTTAAGAGAAATTCGTAAATTTTTCATACGCGATGAGAGAGACCTGGGACATCTAGACGCTATACATATTTTATGCGAACATATAGAATATAAAAGGCGATACATTTGCATGTTACTTGTTATGAATATTCGAACACGTCGGTCTTCCCTTTCGCCCGAAAGTATTCTTCCTTTTGAACGTCAGTTTTACGATGCTTTGACATTCTATGAACTTTTGTATTTTCACGCTGCGCGTATTCCGACCGGCGGTTTTATAGACGCTGCCGCGGATCATATTTCGGCTTTGAAACTTTTGTAACGCGTTTGTACACGCGAAAGAATTTCTCGAATGTTTGCGGATTGAAATATTTCGAAAATAAAAATTCCAGGAATTCGCGCTCACGGTGAAATGCGAACATACACGTGCGCGTGTTCCTAAAGGCTGATAGTCGTGGAAGTGAAACGTAACGAATACAGCGGGGACAGTAGCCGAGCATTTGAAAGGATATACGATTTATCACCGATTATACTAAATGTTTAATAATTCCCTATGGGGTTGGTGAACCGTAGGTTAAGGACCACTGCGCCAAAGTATCGAACAGGAAGACAACGGTTTCACTTACTGTAACCCCAGACCATTGAGCAACAAGCACGATAGTTTGAGTAATCGATCGACATGCAGAAAAATAAGTGGAACGCGACAGAAACGACAGAGGTGGATTCTGGATACTTTTTCTTTGGTTAAATCGCGTTCCAGCGGTTCGAACGACGCGCGCCTGTAAAAGTGCCATCTCGCCGGGGCACGTTGACTTTTCACGATCGTACATCACTTCTGCCACGCGAAGCGACGGTTTGCAAAAAAGACCGAGGGATACGTCGCGCCGGAACGTGACGCTATTGTACGCAAAACTGTGAAAGATTATCCATCCGTGTACACGGCGCACCGCATTGTTCTCCATTTGTTATGACGTGACTGCAATCCGCATGACGCGCTCCTACCGTATTTTCGACGCAATGAAAACTCTGTGCCTCGCGATAAGGACGGACGCCCGGCGACCAAAGGGGCGAATTGAAAAGGCGTCAGGCGTCTACCTGGAATGTCGATTGTCCGAACGGTTTAGAGGCCACCCGTAATTTATTTCCCCGTTTACCTTCGTTTCCCTTTTCCTTGACACACTGGTTTATGCGCGTTCCGTACAATGCAACAAGAATGCAACGGGGCTGCATTAGAGCAAAACTGCAATCCAAACACAGCCACGTTGAATTTTCTGTTCTTGGAGCGAAGCATGTCCTTGCACGATGCCTTTTGTACGAAATTATTTCCTGCAATGGTCCAAAACCAATCCCTATTAATTCGAACAAGAGAGGCTCTATAATTGAGGGCTCGTAAAACGTGTATCGAACAACTGTTACAGCCTAACCGAGAGCCTGCCCGTGATTTTCAAAGATTTATGTGCGCCGTGTGCTTGTCTCTAGAGACGTGCAAGCACTAGAACCGTATGTAGAACAATGGATTTTCCGAGAAGTCGCAACCGACCATTATAACACCTATAAAATCCTATCGAATGAGATCAAAGACCCTGCAGCCTGCAAGCGCATTCCTATCGCTCCTATAAACTTCTTCGAAGCACATCGAGCGTCATTTTTACTTGAAATTTCGAGAGTGTTCTCTGGGAGTTCATTACCTCCCGCGAACGCCATCAACGACCGTGGAAACAATTCCTGGACAAAGGTTTCACGCCACTCGGGCTTATAATTGCAAACCGATTAGACACGCGGCGTAACCTGTTGCTGAAACGAATCAACCGTCCCGCGCGAGCCATCAAAATAAACAAACGCCGCGACAGCGAAGATTGCCTAATTACGGAAGTAAATTCATATTTCTACGGTACCGCGGGCCGCATTATCCGACCAGCGGATCGTTTGCATGCGTGACGCGTTTGTTGCGATTTCACGGATCAACCGAATCCCGGTGCACACACCAATGCAAACGAATGGCACGTTTATCGACCAAAAGAGTCCGCAAACTCGCGCTCCAAAAGGGTGCGGATAGCTTCCATCCCTCCATGACACGGATCGGGGATACCTTATCGACTTCGCCCTAGACAACGACGTAACCGATCGGGGAAATTCTCGAGATCTTCGATCGGTGGGAATTTCGGTAGAAAAGTGAGTGTCGCGGTTGCCAAACGAACGGATCCGCAAACAGTCGGCGACGGCGTCCTTTGATTCGACGGGAACGCGATTTCCCTGATCGACGCCAAGAGCAGATACTCCGATGCTCCTGACGTGTAAACGGAATCCGTCGAGAACTCTTTGAGAAACGTCGTTCGTGTTCGAAAGAGGATCGAGAACGGGATACGCGATCGTTCGATCATCGCCGTACGAAGATAACCGCAAACAATGTAGGTTAATTGAAATCCTAGCGACCGAAAGTTGTCTCCCGGTCGAATCAAAATTTTACGGTCGAACCGTAACTCTGAAAATTGATCTATCGATTCCAGGGGGGTCTAAACAAAAAGTTGGAGACACCATTGTTAGTCCGTTCTACGCGTTCAACGACATCTCGATGGAAAGAATTCGTTTTGCAACATTCTTATTCCCGATTCGTTGACGCCCCCTCCGGCGCCCGTAACGCAATCATCGACTTCCTCTTTCTGCCCATTGGCGCTCGTCTCGAAGACCAGTCCCCGGGTGTCTTTTCAACAAGTTCGCTCGTTCAGCTGCTCACGTACTCGGACGAGGTTAATCGCCATTTGACCCAATTTTATTCTCGCGCCTTAACGCGACACAGAGAACAATGGAGACTTTAACGTCATATCTGACCGCTCCCCGTTCGGATAATTCTTCTCGCGGGCTCTAGCCCTTTCCTAATGCCTCGCCCGATTCACAGATTTCAGGATAATGAGCGCGCGAATGATAATTACGGATTGTCTTTGGTCTCCACCTTCTGGTTGTACTTCCTCCGTTCCGAGGGATGCTCTCAATTGCAATTAGCTCGGCTCAAATTTCAAAGGAAAAGCGATCGAAAGCAATGCACGCTTCTTCGAATCAAAGTAATCGCGGCTTAATGCTCCGGGCAGGATTTTCCGTTCTATCGAAACGCATCTAGCAAGTGGAAATAATAAAATCGATAGAGGGAGAAGATACCAGTCGATTTTTAAATTTTCACGCGTATGTTATTCAGAAAATTGGTCGATAAATTTTGACATGCAACGCGCAAACCATATAGACATCGTAAAACTGTCTGGCGACTGCCGTAACGAAAAATATCGTTCTATTTTCGGAATATTTCTCCGTAAAATGCGCACCAACAAACAAAACAGAGCAAACGAATCCACCAGACTTTGATTTACGAAATTAATATTTGCTTCGGCGTTATCGTCGAGCTTTCCTTTTTCGTTTGTTTGGAGCGCGCGCGTTGGTCTCGTCGTGAGAACGACGCCCGGGACATAATTGAAAGCTGTTGCGGGTCCAAGATCATCCTAAAGGTACGCTTGTACCTTTTATCGGCGAGTGATGTATCGTTTCGTTTCTACACGACCGGTAGTTGCCAAAATCTTCCAATAAGAATGCCACGGGCACCGGAGGCAATCAGGGCGGCGGACGCTCCATCATTCGCCGGCGATAAAACGCGAACAATGGCGCCCAATTTGACATCGATGCTCGCAGACATCGGACGCCGCGGCGATTTAATTTGCGTCGTTCGAATACGGATCGCGAATCGTCTATGGAGTGGCCACGGGTCCGGGAGTCGTCGATTCGCGAGACGATTGTTCGTCTTTCGGGGGAAAAAGGTACTCGGTCGGTTTCGAGGCCGGCCAATTAATTTCTCCGCGCGGTCTTATCGAGATTCTTCGACGATGGCCCGGAGCGTTCGCGTTCGCGTTCGCGTTCGCCGGCCTAGCGTCGGAGGTTTATTCCTGGCGGCGTCGGTGAACGCGAGAAGACGAAGAAATAGAAGTATAGGGGAGCAAGAAGAAGAAGGGGAAAGAAGGGGCGGCGGTAGAGGAAGAAGGGCCTACTCTCGCCGGGGCACAGCACGAACGGTCGTAGAGGCGAGGTCAACGTTCTTTGGAGGTGCATTGCCTCGGGGGGCCAGAAGAGGAGAGGAAAGGTTCTCCGCGGCGGGAGCCGGTGCGCCAAGGGCAGCGGGCGAAAGGAGGACGCAGAACGAGAAGATGATAGGCAAAAACGAGGAACGAGAGCCCCGAGGAGGATGGAAGGGACAGAGAGCGAGAGAGCACGGGACGGGAACAGAGATAAACAAGAAGAAGAAGAATGGCGGAGAACCAGCCTGGCTGGAGCGGCAGGTGCAACGGGCAAACCGCGAGGGGATGCAACGTTATGAGGATGCGGATTCCCATAATTGCGCCTGGATCATCGACTTACGACCGGATTTCGATCCCCGTCTTCACCTTCGAGGAGAAGAATGAAGTTCCTATCCCGTGGCTGGACGATTCTTCGCCGTCCGAAAATTGCCTCTCTGAATTGCAGCGGTGTAACCCCGGATAGCTGGATTGCCCGACGGATCACCGGAGCTCCTAGTTCGATTCTCGTTCCTATCTCCCAGTGTTATTTCGAACCGATATAGTTTGTCGATTCCTTCGAGGACCTGCGAGGATTCGAGTGGAATAGCACCGTTATGCATCCATCAACTTGGTACCGATACTAGGAACAGGATCGAGTTCGGAAGTGTTAGGTTGCTTAACAAGTCCGTTCAGATGCCTAGGAGAATCCTAAATCACGGTTTTAATAGACGATTTGCGAACGCGACTCTCGCAATCCCACTCGTTCCATGAAAATCGAGCTCAGTCTTGAAATCTGCCTATCGATTCGAACCTACCTAAAGTCTCAATCCTGTCTTGTACCTAATTAACCCGTTCAACCTACTTTCACATATCCGGAACTCGTACTCCCAGGGCCCGCTGCTGGCGCTTGCTCGAATTCATCTACATAGTCGTGCGCCGGGCGGCTAAACGCGACGATACGCTGAAACTAAGTAGAGCGTTCTAAGGTTGTTGCACAATCGAAGGCGGCGCAATGGATCCGGAGACCCTGTAATTGCAAATTTATCGACGCTCAGGGCTCGACGATCCAATTAAAACCAGCCCTGTGGCGAATCGACGTAAAACGAGCGACGGGGGGGAAAAAACCCGGTCGCGGATTCGATAACGCGTAACACCCTGACAAATCTTTGATTTAGGTTTAAGAGTTCATTGGGAGCGGCGACAGCGATGAACGTAATTCGAGCGCGACGATGGCGACGCACAAAGGCTGCACGCGTCAGCGGCCGGTCGATTAAAAAAGATCATCCTGGATGGGCATAAATCAGCATTACATAAATTAACGGCACACTACTTTCTCTCTGCATAGCGGCGACACCCACACGCTCGACTGGCTGGCGTAAACCGGCTTCGCCGACCACGTCGCGACGATAGATTCGCGAAGTCATCGGTCCCCGCGTCAAAACGCGTGCTCGACGCGGTTCATGTTTCTCCGTATCGATCACGCGAATGTACTGCAACGTGCAATACTAACTACAACGTGGAATTTAAACCCTAAGTAACATTTTACTCGATGCTTCGGTATAGAACGTAATAAAATAAGTCACGTTTGAAAAAAATATAAAAAGTTCCACCTTATTGACTTGTAAAGATTCAGTAAGGAAAAGTTTATTGGTTTCAAATCCGGGTGATTTCTTCTTTGTTAAGTAAAAAATGTTCAGATCGGTGTATCTGTCTTAATGATACAAGCTGGAAGATACGGCAGGGTCTAAAGTACCTGGTGAGGTAACCGCGGGAGCCAAAATACGCGAGGTAACTGGAGGGTTAAATGCTCTTCGAGTCGTTCATTTATTACTTTCTTTAATATCTTTTTATAATAATTTTCCTGTCATTCGTACCGTCGTTGTTACCTCTGTAATAACGTATATTGCCAATCTTCTCTCCTCCTGACAGCATAATAATTTCGAATGCCTTCCTGTAGATGTAGGAATTTTATTGCAATATCAATTTTATTTATTTTTAACTTCTAATCGATCGGTGGTAAATTCTTTTGCAACCTGCCGCTTGTAAACTTTTCTACGGTGGAATATTGCTTCAATACTATTGTCCACACTGATTCCCCTGTAGTCAAATTAAATCGGAATTCGCAGTATTATTAGTTACTGTGATTCACCTGCATCTAAATTTGGATCACCATCGGTGTGTTGCAATTCACCCACGTCAAAAACTGGACAGAACCCAGGTACTGTGATCCACCTAGATCAAAATTTGAACTAACATTATACGGATTTGTTTAACGTAAACGAAAGATTACGTTTCGAAATAATTTAAGAGCGCGAACTGAATATTTGGAACTGAAAAAGTGCAGTGTTGTAATACGCAAACATTTTTCCTTTCGAGATACGGGTTATTTTATTGAATGGTAAGTCACTTGAATAACTACTTCTGTAATTATTATGTATAATGTATTTTGTTACAGTTGCGTAGGTTGCGACAACCTACACGTTACACGTCGACTGATGAGGACAAAGTATAATATACTACAACGTTCGGGTACTTAGATATGGTATACTATGTGTTCCTTACTGTCGCGTTTTTTTCGGGATTCCATTGCCCAATGAAACAAAGTATTAAACTCGGAGTCGTAAAGGCAAGTTTACGATTTGTAATAACTGTACGCAGTCTCTGTGCGTGGTACACGAAGAAATATACAGGATACACTAATAGACATTGATGTAGGGCCCATCGATCTTGCCGGATCTAAAGAACATTTTTCTGCCGTTTTACGTAATAAAATAATTTTCCTTGTTCGTAGCGTTGCTCGAAAATTGCTCGATCCAGCCGACAATCGACTGCTGCGAAGCAAATAGATCGTAAACGTTTAATTCTCTAAACAGAAACCCGATGTTCTGCTGCGTATTCAATAAACATATTACACTGACGGAACTATCGTTTAGGTACCAAAATAGCACGAACTCTGTCGACTCCTTAAACGGAAACTCTTATTTTCCTACGCGTAACTTGATATTCCAGATTTTTCTTTGTAAATGTAAAGATGTGGTATCGAGAAAAATACAGAATGTCTTTCATTCGATACCAATGAATTTAACAGGCTTGCAAGTAAATATAAGACGGAAGTTATTAATGTACCAACTAAACTGAAGCTATATATTGCGACCCAAGTCTAACCGCGTCCCGGAGGACCCGAGTACGGAACAACAGCAACGATGTCCGAACCGTGGGTTAGTTTTCTCGTAGCGTTCCGCGCGACAATTCGTCGTGAGATATAATTGCGTTACGGAGCAGCGCCACGGGACGATTTATCGCTAACGTTTCGTTACGGAGGACCTGCTCGAGCAGCCAGCGACTCTCGGACCGTTCAATTAAACGATCGTCGGGGGTCCCCGACTGAAACTTGGATCATTTCTCAATTACGCTCGCACCCGTAATCCGAAAGCACCGCGATAAATTCGTAAACTCACGGACCAGTTCCAGCTGTTTTCTTGGCCCGTTCTTGGCCTGACGATTCGGCACGCGTTCATTCAGATTTATCGCGAGAATTGGGTATCCGATCCAGGGATTCTCAATTTATGGCCCTCGTGTTAAATTAAAACTAAAAAGTTCCCAGTCACCCCAAATAAAGTAAATGAATGAACTACTTCAAAATACGCATAGAAGACGGTATAAATTATAACAGTTGATGTACTCAATGGATAGGGGGTGAAATACCCTTTAAAATGAGCGTTCAAACGAGTCGATAGCGTAATTAGTTCCGGAGATATAAGGGTTCGAAGCTTTGTTTACGTTTCATTGACGCGAGGTGAATGACCGCGCGCGCATGAAGATAGTAAACAGTGCGTAGTAAATTCTTAGAAATACTACGCTTCCGCGTCACGCGACTGTCTCGACTCACGTGCAAGCGAGAGGTCCAACAAGACGCGTCAGACGGAGACAGAGATAGTCAAATTTTAAAAAATACACCTTTACATAAATTACGATATCTCGAAAACGGGAAGTCGGATTGACATAAACCAAAAGCCATTTTGAAGGGGAAGCTTCCCCGTTTCTAACAGCGGCTCAATTACGGAGAAAACACTAGTAGTTTCGGAACTGTACGTTTGTAAAGTTCAACTTTGTTTAGCGTTAAAAAAGATGTCGAAATCTACCAGCGTGCAAAAATCTTGCGCTCTGTCATTTTTTCTGCAACATGGGTCGTGTAGAAATGTTTCATAGCGATATTGTTCTTCCGTCGAAACGATTTCGCGACTCGAAATGTAGATCGGTTGATCGAGATTCCAGGAAAGCGCGGAAAACGCGGCTCACGGTAACGTGTTATTAACGATTAATTAATATCGCTGGCTATCGGTTGCTATCGGCTCGGCGGTCGCGAACCGACAACTCGACGCTGGTTGTGCAACCCGCGGCATTCCTCCGGTGCGCCGAGCGCAATTATGATTAATTTTATCGACCGAACGATTGGATCGCTGCACGGTAAATCAACAAGAACTGTGGGCGGCCGAGCGAGCCGACGAACGAGGAATCGATCTCGTCGCGTTTCCGCCGCGCGACCGGCGACTACTTTATCGCGTCGACCGTACGAATACGTTCTTCATCTGGTCGTTATCGCGTCGACAAACTTCTCCGTTAAGACGCTCCTGCCTCGGACCTGGACGCTATCTCCGATTCAGGATGATAAATCGTCCATAGTCTCCACATAATCCAGACTATCCCAAAAGTTTCTCTGTTCGTGACGTAAGCTAGCGATTTCTTTGCAACGTCCTTGCAAATAATTCAGAGTCTTTCTTCTTCAATTTGAAACTGTCGTCCACCTAAAACCCCGTAATACATTTTGGCGATCCTCTCGAGAATTTCGACTAACCCGCGGCACGGTTTTGGGAAGCGCTAATCTACCGAAACCGTGGAAAGCAAAGGTGAAAGACACGGGTGTAAATCACGCCTTGGAAAACTGATACGCGAGAGACACCGGAACTCGCAATATTGTTATGCCCTCTGCTTTCAGCTGTTCCCGCGTTGCTTTCGCCGAGAATTCTCTCTGTCCAGGTTTCCCATTTTGCTCGCGTAACTCCGCGACAACTCCGTTGTTCACAAAGAGACAGAGGTTTCGAAGCATTCGCGTTACCGAAGATTTCGCGCGCCAGGCGAAATGAAATCTGCACGACGACGTCTCTCGACGAAAGGCGTCGCGCTAACAAGGGAACTCTACCATCTGTCACATGCTAATTTCGATGAAACTCTGCGTAAACGTACGTTGATCCAATCCACGTACTATCCGTTACGACAGAGCCCCTCGTTTATATTTTCCCTTAATCTTTCAGTGATTTTATTCCTCGTTCGACGATTTCTATCTACATGAAATTTTTGCACCTTTCTGCTTTCGGCTTGGACCAATGATTTGCGCGAAATTTTATCAAAATTGACGTCAGACACGTAGCAGCGTTCCCATGTAAGCGAAACAGAATCAGGCATCGTCAAAGGGAGTCGCGGCACCGGATGCGACACGTACCGGCGACGAAGTATAAAAATGAATTTCCGGAGTTTGGATGCACTTTGCGAGACGGCGTTTCGTCCTCGTTGAACAGGAGTCCTCTCTCGGAACAGAAACATGACAAACGACGCGCTACGGGGGTACCTCTGTCCTGGAGTCGCGTTCTACGAATGGCGCTTTCAAGGGGATTTCATTAGAAAAGCTAACAAAAATCGATTCCTTTTATTGGATTCTCTGGGAGCATGTATCCTTGAAAAAATGTCGATTTTATAACCGGTATAAAAATTACCCAATAAATGAAACGTGGCTTGAGAAATCTAAAATATTTATCAGACTACGTTTTATCAATTCAAGGTACACGTTTGTGTTCTTCGAGGTTCTCGGGTTTAAAGATTTCCAACGATTGCCGAAATAATCGAGTTCCTAATGGACATCTTTTCCGAACGAGTGGGTGGTGCACGAAGCGTCGTTTCGCGCAAACGACGCGAACCGCCGGGACGCCGTTGAATTAGAATCGTCGCCGATAAAAATACCGAGCAATGGAAGAAATAAAAATCGACCTGTCTACTCGCGGCGTTTAAGGGGACCGAGTGATATTTTGAACCGAAAGTTGACGTATTTTATTAAATTTAGAGAGCAGGAACATATGCGTGTACGTTTATTTTTTGGCATTTTTATTCGTATTCATTAAAGGTCGTAATTTAATTAAACTAATCACTGGATTCAACGGTGAACTTTATCGCAGTACATAGAGTTGCTTACGCGATCGAAACTGTTCCGTGTCGCGGTGTCCAACTTCTATGTCGTTTTTCTCGAAACTACTTTTTCCGAGCTGCAGTAAAAACTCTGACCCCAATGAACCAACATTCACAGACTTTGGCACACACAAATACATCTTTATGGTCGGAATCGCAACCAATCATCTACTGTCGTTCTATTTTCATTTAAACAAATGTTCTCGAAACTCATGCTAGATTAAATATTAATTCATCTATCAATTTCAGCTTACCCATAAATCTGTTTCGACATGGGAAAATCCTTACCTGCAACAAAAACAAAATTTTTTATCAGCTATTGCTACAATATACTCGTGTGCTCATATTGGATAGTCAATATGATTGCTTGCAATAGATTCGATTATTGACATTGTAATGTCTGGCGTCTGCGTCTGGCTAGAATACCTTCCGGTACGTTCGTCGCCACGAGTTAATTTATTTTAGACGCCAAGGTGGACGACTTGTCTGATACCGCCTTATCTTGGGCAGTATATTTTCCTCCAGAGTGCATAGGAAAATAAATACTGATAATTTTCACGGTTACCCCTGCTAGTATTCCCCATGAATAAACATAGTCTTCGAAAGAACTCAGAAAACTTTATTTTTTAAAGACGTTTCCTCTCCTCTGCCAATTCCTAGTCTTCGAGCAGCATGCTAACAAACCGTAAAATAAGAGTCGTGTCTCGCGAGACTCAGAGCACAGCCAACCAATTTCGATCGACCGTAGAGGCCTGAGAAATCTCGACGAAACGCGGAGGAAAATTAAAATCCTCGAAAATCCGCCAAGCCGCCCTCTCCGCGTCATTAATCAATTCCAATTATCGAGCTTGTTAGCGACGCCGCTTGAACTTCTGCGGAGACGCGATGGAAATTCGAACAGCGTAGCCCGTGACGCCTGAAATCCGTCGAGCGAGGGATGGAAGTCACGGGCGTGGAGAGACTCGACGTCGTTCGGCTCCGCGAGCCCGCAGAGCGCCGCGGCGTCGAATTAAAGCGTCCCCCTGGCCCCGTCGGGACGTCGCAGCGCCAAGGCCAAGGAAAAACGAGGAAAATAACGAAGGCACAAGCGGAATTCGAAACGAGAGGAGCACGGCAACGCGGTCGCCCCGCCGCGGAAAGCGAAGGCAAAAGGCATCCCCGTGAGACGACGACGACCCACAAACCTACTTCCTGCTGAAATAGCGCCAGCCCACCTTTTCACGTCGCGGAAAACGCGACTGGCACGGCCGAGGAACGTCGAAAGGAGGAACTGGAGCGTCTCTAGTGACAGTAATTTGAAGCGACAGGGTTCCAATTAAAGCTCTTTAGGGGTAGGTCGTAGGCAACGGAAGGCAACTCTCTCTCCCGTTTGCCGCGAGCGAACAATGTCAAATTCAACGCCAGACTCGCGACTACGCCGATTCCCCTCCCGTTTGGATTTACATATCGCTTTATTACGGGCGCGGCTCGATTGAGTTTCGCCCCGTACGACGATGCCACGGCACTGTCAACACGCCGCCATGAATGTTATTACGCCCACCCACGAGCAACGCGAGCAACGTAACCGAGTTCGTGCGCGTTCAGCCGCGCCTACGAGCGTCGCGGTGATTTTTCAACACGCGAACGATACATTTTTCGATACTAGATTGCCCGACCGTGTGATGCGAACGACGAAGTCCTGGGATGCTCCTCTCGACGTCGGAGCGTCAGGATGGAACGACGTTTTCGCTGCTCGAAGTCACTTATTTTACTGTCGGAAATTACAGTGGAACTTCGACGATAGTAAAGATACTAGTATTTCGCTCGTATCCCTGAAATGATACGTGGCTCGTGGAGGGTGACGATATAGGGTTGAGAATCCCTGTGCTAGGAACGGTTTGCAGACGACACGGAAGGCTCGTTACTTTGAATTAGCAATGGAACGGGCGACTCTTAAACTAATAAGCGGTGACTGACAGTGTCAAAGTGTCGAGCTAGGAATTCATCGGATTGCGGATGATTTATCTTCCGGATGGCGGCTGCTCGGTGTCTCTATTTTTGTCGTGACTGGTTTACATTTGTAACATCACGAGCGACGTCACGCGGTAACGAGAACCCGCCGTCGTAATTCTCGCATCGTTCCAGCAAATTAGGAAAGTCGGATCGAGCGAGTTCCTCGAGACCAGTTCGAAACGAATCCAGTAACTGCTTACGGCACACGAGAGGGCCAAAGAAAAATGGAATGTCGCGTGTTTTCAGGATATTTGTCCATCCTCCGAGTATACTTTGCGAATTATGGTTACGCTATTGCTGAAGTTGAACGACACTGTTTTGCGTAAATTGAACTCGCTGGAAGAATATTAGTGCAGGGACGCGGACGTACGAGGGTTGCAATTTAGACTCTAGTCTCTGAAATTACTATGTGTACCAGGCGGTCTAATAGAGAACAATATTATGGCCTTTGCAAGCAATAGAAGGCGTATGTTTACGACTCTCGCGGTTGGGTACTCTTCGAAATTAATTAATGTATTTTGCGAGAAAAAGTGAGATAATTTGGATAATTATTCTGGAAATTGCGGTCGAATATAAATACGGTGTAATCCCATAGTCTTTTTAGTCGATTTGTAAATGCAAAATAATCCTAATGAGATCGCGTATAGATACGTTTACATAGATAACATACAAAATAATTATCCCAACGTCTAAAGGTTGGGCATCCACAACGAATAGCGCGCAGCTCGTTTTTCTTCTCGGATTATAATTAATTAAAATAATTTCTATTCCCGTAAATTCTATTTATCAAAATATGATTACGATGTTCGAAATTTGCTTTTGTTGGGAGTTTAATTACGCGGTTCGTGACAGGTTCTCTTTTGAATACCGATCCGTCGGAAAATAGTACGTTATTTCTGAGAAAATCCATCGATACGGAGGAAACACGATACGGTCGTAGATAAAAGAAGTTATTATACTCCATTGGCCGTAGAACACGGGAAAGCTGGGCGAGCTCGCGGAACACGAGCAATTCGCGTAGATTAATAGCCGGACATATAGAAACGCGCGGTCGACTATAACGGGCCGGAGTTTTCCTTTGATAAGAGCCATTCGGCCGCGATCGCAGATTAACGGCTGACAGAGTTTGACCGTCGGATAGTTTTAAAAGAAAGCCACGGAAACACGGAGGCGTCCGGTTCGCCGGTAGAAATCCAGAGGGAGAAAAGAAACGAAAGGGAAATAAAAAGATAGACGGAACACGGTGTATCTTGCTACGCGGGTTTCCTCAACTTCTACCTATATTGTTCTTAAAATTGGATGATTGGATCCATCAACCTGACAAATCTCATTAAAATCGACGTCAGTCACGATCGCCTTGGAAAAACTCTACCTTCTACATTGTTAATCCGCTGCGTGCAAACGCTATCAAGGTTTTCTAGTGCACATACGCGACGAGAGCGCTAAGTTCTTGGGAAGTTTGCGTTTTAATTAGAAAGTTAAACTGTTTTCGGGGTCGAAGTTTCGCCGCTCGACGTTTTAGCCTCGTACGCTATTTACAAGCACGCCCTGGTAAATGGGTTAAATTTATTACGCAACTGTTTGATCAGCAGAGGAGGGAAATAGTTGCGGATGGCTATTAATTGGTACACCAAAACTTATCTTTAACCACGAAAGAAACCAATTTTCGAAGCGTGGTTAAAGATTCGCAGATTACGGAATTCTCTAAAATAGTTTCGTCGTAAAGCTCGAGGAATAGATCCGGCTCGAAGTCCCTCGTAACTAGCTCTTGACCGACGCTTCGACCACTTCCTGCACATAAATCTTCGCCACCTTCGTTCCGTCGTCGCTCCACCACCTACAGCGACCGTGCTCAATGAAATGTCAATCCTCGACGGATATATTCCAGTCCACAAACTGAATTCTCCAGCCGGGGCAAGTAGTTCTTACGCTCGTCATTCAGGGCTGCATTCTTCTATCGGAACAAGTAGTTTTTACGTTCCCGATACTGAACTGAATTCTTCCCTCGGAGCGAGTCTCGCGCCGCTGATACAGTACTGAACTTTTCCACCGCAAGTTTTCAGACTCCCGATGCAGAGTTGCATTCCACCGACAGCTTGTTTATACTCCTGATTCAGAACTGGATTCCTTCGTCGGAACAAGCAGTCTTCACACTTTTGACGGAGTACCGAATTCCTTCGGTGCAAATAGTTATCTAATAATTTTCCCACCGTTCCGGTATTTTAAGTTTCCATATCAGATCTGCTCCGGAGGGACCTAGACGATCTGTAGTAAACCGTCGCCGCCTCCAATTAAACAATTCTCGAGGGAGCACCGACTTTATTGACCGATCGCTTTATTGTCTTTGATCGATGAAGCGACGCTCGAAAAATGTTCCACATTTTTGACCTTGATCGTTACTCCCGCTCGGAAACAGACTCGCGGAACCGGTCTCGATCCTCTCTTCTCGTTCAGCCAACAATGAGTCATCGCGCAGACATCCGGGGGATTCTCGAACCGCCGACTTCTTGAGCAATTGAACATTCCGCGGATCGGAGACGGCGACGTCTGCCACGAGAAAGACGCGCTTTGAAATCTCTGGCTGTCGTTGAGAACAGGTTCGGAACGCGTAATATCGCCGCAGTACGGTACCACGGAACGAACCGAGCGTACCTCGAGACGCTGCGGAGAAGAAACGCTCGCGAAATGAAACTGGCGAAATTTGTCGGCGTATCTTTTGCGCGACGGGAAACACCGGCACGATGAACTCTGCAAACCGAGAGATTTTTCGGCGCGATAAGCACGCCGCTTAGAGGAAACATCGCGATCGAAAGATCAGCTTATTTCAGCCGAGTTCCGCATCGAGGACTCGGATTAATTCCAGAGTCCACCGAGGGCGTAACAATTACGTAAATTTTTTCGTAATTAGGTGTTATGCTGGTTCCCTTGATTTAATAGCGCGACTGTCTCGGCAAAAAACGAAGCGCGATCGGTGATATCCGTGAGCTTTATGGGCTATAAATTGATGTTTACATTTATAAAAAGTAGCTTCCTTGAGATTGGCAATTAATCATCATTTATTTATTGCATCGACGAGGATACTGATTAGTGCTTGTATATTTTGTTGATTGAATATACGTAACGCTATAACACTAGAGAGAAATATCTTTAATATCCAAGTACTATTCAATCATCTCTAACGATATTAAGTTGCCATAGTGCGGCAGATACATTACTGTCGAAGCCAACGAGAATTTGTTCGACCTAAGGTTCGATCATCGTTAAGCCCAGTTCATTTTGACTCCAACGCACGAAACGTAGACAGGCTATTTATGATATCAACCGAATAGAAACTGTGCAAGGAGGCGTTTAAATTAGACACTACGATAAATGTGCTCCAAATTTTAAGGAAACCAGATGATTTCTCCATCGTCGTTGGAGACATAAATACTATGCACAACAAAGCAGACATTGAATTCCGATTGTACTTTGCGTTTGTATAGAAACTAGGTAGCTCCTATGGAAAGGTTTGATTCAAGAACGTATTTATTGACCGAGGATCGAGATTTCATTGAATGCAGATTTGCAGGTGATGCAGTGCCCCAGGAATGGAACGGGTAAGATTTATGTTTAGAAAATACTTGAACGGATAATTAAAGATGATGTCGAAGTGAAAGTATTGTTCTGAGTTTCTAACAGACGACAGTCTCATAAGACAAACATCTCGTATCGAGGGTGGTTAGAAAATATCCATTTATTTGCAACGTGTATTCCATTGAATTGTAATTTCGACCATATATGCCATGGACCACCGAATCGAAAATGACTCTCGCTTTTGTTGAACAATGTCTCTTTACGGTACACCGAACTTTCTCGTCCGAGAAAGTCACGTGCACATGTGTCAACAAGAATGATCGTAAGATTCGATCGACCAGCTTATTCCTTTCGTTCACAAATTATTAAAATGTTACGAGAGAAAATATTTGTACGTACAATAGTTTACGATGCATTTTGCCTTCGAAACTATTTCAGAGATGTATAGGTTTTCAAACTCATATTTGTAGTGATATAGATCGACGGTAATAAATTCCACTTCACGGTGAAGTTTTCGAATGAAAACTGAATCGACGCGAAAAAAAAATAGACATTTATATTGCGAACGATCTGTTAAAAATTTGAAGTTGATCGGATACGTGGTTCTAAAAATATCCATTCGGTTTAGAAAGCATTGTTTGACCGATGGAATTTTTGAAAATATCGGTTTAACAGGGAAACGTAACAAAAATAACGTGTTTCCTGTTGAGAGGAGGCGTCTGGTCTGCGTGGAGGTTCAAAGTCTTCGACGACGCGTTCGGGACGATTGCTCGCGGTAAGCAATCCCCGCTTCGTGCGTCGATTATTACCGTGGTCATCAGTCTAGTTATTCAATCAGCTACGTGTAACAGTGCGTGCCAAATAATCATTCATACCGGCGCGCGTATGCATACAGTTTCGTTTCAATTGGCGCGCGTGTACGTGCACGCGCTGTCCGCGCGCGCAAACACCGCCGCGTACCCACGCGTAAATGTGTACGTATATCACGTTTCGACACAGTAGCTCATAATTGATAATCCCCATGGCGCTCGAGCCTCGCCGCACGAAACGCTTATTCGACACTCCTATTTCCCGTTCGGCTATCTATTCGGTTACCGCAATTTCTATTTACGTTCTCGTCGATCGTTAATTATCGCGTTGCGCGGCGAAACGGTTAACACCTTGAGAAAAGCCCCGACATTCTTAACCTTCGACCGGCCGAGGAAAGGAAACCCGTAACTGTTTCCACGTACTACAGTTGCAACGTAAAAAGATCGTCCTGGGTGGGCGGAGCTTCGCTAGATCATTTCACGCTGTTTACGTCGACTTTCAGCCCTCTATAGTGGGCATCTTTTTATCAATCACACACTAGAGACGAAAGGTTTCGAATAAATTCGTATTTGGAAATTATAGTCCTATTATTGTTGCATCGATTTTGTCTTGATTATTTATATATTCGTGAATTAATTAATGAGTCGATCATTTGTTACGGCACGAGAACTACACCGGTATTCTCGTATCTGGTTGTTTATTTTGGGGTTCTTGCTCCGTCTCCTGTTGTGCCATGTTCCTCAGGTGTCGGCCTTATCAACACACGGGGCGGAACAAGCTGGGAGAGAGTGAAACGAGAAGAAAAAGAAAGTTTTTCACGTTTCGTCCTAAGCCCACCAACGGACCGGTGAGGCTACCTGGCGGACCCTACGAACATGGTGAGAGGACTGAGGACTTTATTTTGAAACTCGACCCACCCTAGAATATCTATAAACATGAGACGATTGCCAGTGTCTTCCAAAGAAAAATCATATAATTTCATTACGAATAGTGCAGTTGCACTTTGCAGACACATCGTTTCTCTGCTACGTTCATCTGTTGTCAACTTTAACCCCTTCACTGTTTAGTCCACGCGATACACAAACCAGGCGAGCTGTTTAGTCTACCGCGGTAGGCGACCAAGATAAAGTGTTCAAGCTATAATCTGTTGGTTCGTTAAACATGTACACAGTACTTGCATACGCAGAAGATACGACAAAGATGTTTTTTCAGCTGGTAGATTAAACTATTTCGAGTTCAATGGCCCTACGTAAAAGAGGACCAAAGATGAAAACGCGAATACAACTAATTCCAATCGTTTGTTCGGCAAAGGTGTCGGACTCGCGCGATCGATTCCGCGTATTTTCTATGAAAATAATAACACCGAAGCGACCAAACAAAACGGAATAATGCGACAAGCTCGGCCCCGGAAAGCATTTTTCAAACTGGACAAGCAAGTGTGTCCGGTGACTTATGGCTGGGTCCGCGCGATGGCTCGATGCTCTTTGTCGTCGCGACTACGAGGGGACGAGCACGACGATTTTGACTTCCACCGAACGAATTTCAATGGGTCGTACGAGCCACGGACCGTGAAACTGGCACACGCGCGCACCAAATCGCCCGTACGAGCATCACCGTCGACAATGCCGAAGAATTCTTCACCGAGCACAGCTCGAGGGACACGCGAGGGCCCTCCGTGAAAAGGGACGTACGTACAACGGACGTCCAACGGTTTCCCCGTCGATCGACGATTTTTCTCGACGATCTAGTCGGCGCACGTAATTTTTCCATGAAAAGGAACCGTCGCGGCGCATTGTACAACGGACGGAACGACCGCTGCAAGGTGGGTGCCGTGGTTAAAGGTGAATATCGTTCTACCTGCTCCGCTCATCCTGGAGGAAGTAGCCGATAAAACTGGTTTGACGGGTAGCGGACTCCTCGTCCAGTTACTCGGTAGGACGTCTGGCCGAGTCCTCGCCCTTCTGCACGGCGTCGTTGGACCCGACCACTATCAACGCCGACGTCTGGTCCCGGGCAACGACGAACCTTCTCTCTCTCTCATCGACGCCAGGATCAGCCATCATTGTTACGAATATTACCATCGCCATTCACGGACACGCCGGTGTCGTCGACCATGCGAGATATAGCTGTCGCGAACAGGTTTTTTTAAAAGTCCCGACTCACGGCGTCCTGTTCGGTTTCGACCGTGCTTACTCAACGATATCGAACCCGCACCGCTCTGTGTATACGCGATTTCAATACGAGACGCGACGATGCGACCCCGTTTCCGATTTTTCCACCCTTCGGGGACTGTCGATTTCGAGAAACTTCCTTTCGAGAAAAATCCTTATTTTTGTTAAATTATCGCACGGAGATTCTTACAGCGAAGATGCACAAAAAGTTGTTCGAAAACTTCGATATTCGACGCATGCAGACAGGGTGTTGTGTGTGTATTCTAATATTGTGTGCGCGGCGCTCGCGCCACGAATTCACGCGCAGAAGGCACGCGAGGATACGGACCGGAGATCATCATTAACCTTTAACGAGCGCTCGAGGTGTATTTGGAAATCCATTAAGCGAAGCGCAAAAGACCTGCGTGCACAGGATTGAATAAGTTCAGCCGCTGCGCCCAAAGTGAATGTTCACGACCTACACTACCGATAATCATTTGCACCGCGTACCTTGGCGAGCCAAAAATTACCGGTTAACGAACTGCGAAAATTGGTCACGCGTCTCCCGCTGTTTGCTAGTTATTTCTACTTTATAATCAGAAAACTATTCAAAATATCAGACACGAATAAGTACGAGCATCGCCTATGGTCACGATTGGTCGAGACATTCTTCGGAGCCTTGTATAATCCACCCCCTCGTAATACCGAACCGTAAATTTCGTATCGTATCCAGCAATTAATCCGAGATTTGTAACAGCCTGGAAGGCGAACGAGCAATCAGCGTAAATACTTTCGACTCGTATCGTTTCCATAATTGCGCGCGATCCGTAAATCACTCGCCCCAAACTCGAGGATCGACGGTTTGCTTCTACCGATATCGCGTTCGATTCTTTAAATCGTGATTAACGCGCGACTAATAGGCGTCATTAACTTTCGCTGCAATAATCAGCGAGCCCGGGATCCCGGGGTAACGTTACCTCTGACGCGTGTGAAAGGTGGCTCGACGAATGGCACAACCACCGCCGGAGTAACAGGTAATGAAAGACAGATGTCTTCGTAATTATCGGTTCCTCTCGCTGGGAAATGTTGTAGAGTTTTTCAAACGCCGCGGCAGCACGGAATTTATCAAAGCGAAGAGAACGAACAGTCATCGCGCCAGCCATTTTCCAACGTTTTCAAGCCCCTTCCAAATGATTGCTCGCCACTCTAACTGCGATGGAATGGTCCGATATTGTGCGAGGTCGCAAAAGGTGGACAGGTGAACCTTTTCTACCTTTTATCTCCATGTTTGTACAAAAATTGTACATTTTTAAAATTACATTTCGCGTCGAACGAACGAGAGCAGAGTATGAAATATCTGGACTGACAAACGACCGCTGGATCCCGAAGACGAGACGAATAACTCGACTTATTCTCGCGTCGCGACAACGCGAATCGCTGAGCGAAGGCAATCGCGATAACCACGGGGTCTAATGACTGGATGACGAATATTCAGCGATTCACGAGGATGTCGCGTCACCGCGTGCAAGCACGCGCCGTGTAACGCGCCACAGAGTGACTTTTCCTGTGTACGACCGTGAATAATAGTCGTAAGCACGTCGGTGCATCTAGTTGGAGTGCAATCCGCGAAAACCATGCTTCCTATAGTCGTTGGTTTGCTCCCTTAATGTAATAATTCGTACCTTTAAATATTTCTTATATTTTTCCGTATTAAGTGGATCTGAATTTTCTTGGGAATTAAACATCCGGCAGTCTAGTAATATTTGAGAACCTCTTGGAATCGTTTTCTTCGTAAGAAACGAACAAGGTAGAGTGAATTTAGTTGGTGTTTCGATGCTTTCGTAGGACTGGATGGTGTAGCTTGGCTTCCAACAGCAAATTGTCACCCACGTTGCTCGACGACCGTGCCCCGTTATCGTTCCGGTTGTATCTAATCACCCGACCAAGATGCATTGTCGGCCGTGCATTCCCTATGCGTTGCAGCCACCCTCGTTTCTCCATCGTGGACCGATCATCCCTCTATTTTGAGCAGCATGACGCGCCTAATTGGTTTCTGACCGAGCACCGAGGATAAATCGCGCCTCGACCGGTCATCGCGACGTGTTTTTGTAAGCGGATTAGTATGCATCGGTGCACGCTACGTATGGTGCAGCGACATTAATAGTCCCCGATCGCGGTTCGCGGAAGAAAGCCTGGCTATTTCCGAACCGTAATTCTCGCGCAACGAACGAGGATCCGGTATTATCGACGAACGGATTGATTTCACGCGGAGGTTTCGGAAATGTACGAGGAACGTTATTAAAATTGTATTTACGTTCCGATGCGTGCTCGCGCGAGTAATTTTAATGCCCTTTGTGAATTATTTGCGAACGCGCCCGATTGATCGCGAGGATTACACTGGAAATTTATCCTCCGCCGTGGAGATCCTAACAATAGACCCGAGGCATTATGCGATTAATACTTGGTACGGATTATTACTCGAATTAAATTTTATTCGCTGACGGGACTGATTATTCCGGAATCACGACAGGAGAATTTGTATGATTTATTCCACTGATATTCAACCAAACGTCTGTTTCTTCCAAATGAATACTTTTTCTACCGTTCAACTTCGATGTTTGTTTGCGTATTTTAATAATTGCGTCGCGCCATCAGTTATCCGAGCAAAATTACCTCGTCTCGTTTGTTAAATACATTTCGGGAAGAAAGTTGTCCGTTCGGCTTCAACGGAATTCATCTACCTCGATAACCAAGCAAACGCGCCTCGATGAAAAGAAAACTTTTACCAGAAACCCTTTTGCCCGGCGCTGCCACAACGCTTTCTGTCGTCGCGCGTCACTCAATCAGGATGAAATTTTCATCCGTTCAATGCACAAATATTATCTCGTTACGGCGCACCGCGGTGCACAGACACACGTGGACGCGCAAACGACCGTACAAAGCGGATGCTCAGTCAGTCTCCATTCACAGGCTCGTCGAGATAGCTGCTGCTTCCAGGGAAAATGAAAGACTTTCTCATTGATACTATCTCTCAAAGAAATCTCCCCGGTCTCCTTGCCAGGTTCTACGGAAACACTCTTGACCCGACGAGGGTGGCTGTCGGAACGGGAAAGCACACGCCGCTTTGGCCCCGAAACACGGGGACAAACCTGTGTCCACACGACAGAAACGACCGAATCGTACCAGTTCACGACCGCATCTAGGTTAGTGGACCATTGTTACGCTACGAATATTAAGGTTATCGCAAAGAAGATGACCTCGCGTGAAAGTTTTAAGGGAGTTTGTACCTCGACCGGGGTAGAAATGAATTTTAAAAGTACACCTTTAAAATAGTAAACGATTTAGAATCGAGACGAAAATTTTCTTTCAATTTTTTCAAGCTCCTTGACTTAAGGTCGCTTCGGGGCGGATCCCGGGTGGAAAAACGGGCCAAGAAAACGCGAGGAGAGGATCGTAGTCGGGGCTAGGAATTTTTACAACGCAATACAATTTCCACCGTAGGACCGTTTGCCGCGAGAACGCGTTCTTGAGAGGCGTACCGGTAAACTTCGGCCACGTACGTTGCGAGTTCTTGAACTTTGTTACCCTCTTTATTGTTTACCGTTTTATTTCCGCTTCTTTCCCCCCTCCTCCTTACCAGAGAAAGAGGAAAAAAGAATTAACGTCTGGTTACTAAAAGCTGAACGTTCGCTCGACGCGTCCTAAGATTTTTAAAGAAAATGCATCGGCCGCGAGATACGAAGAGGCCCCGTAAGTGTTTCCCTTCCGGTGATTAATGCCACGTTGATTAATCGTGTACTACGTCAAAAGTTGAGCACGCGGCCGACGCTTAATGGATCCGGGTAGTTTTAAAGAAGCGAGATCTAAGGTTAAAGGCGAAAGACTGTGCTGGCGCGGCGAGATACCGTACAGCCAACGAAAATGAAACCTTTATAAACTTAGCTCGGGTCGTCCGATGCTTCTTTATTATAAACGAAAGTTAAGAGCGGTGGGGGAGGGGGGGTTGACTGTCGGCTGACACCCGAGATCAGACGCTGAGGAAGTTTGCGATCTTAATATTCATATACTGTCGCGTATACTGTGGATACAATGTCGTTCGAAAGCTTCGTAAATTTCAATTTGTACAGAGACATTAACGCGCTTTATTGGTTATTTTATCAACGTCCACAGAAATCTAATACCTTTCACGAGGCAAAATTCTCAACGTTTTGCAACTTCGAAGGCCCGTCCTTGTCTCGACGATGAAAATAGACTACTAATCTACGCGACCTTTTCGACGGGGAAAAATGACTCGCCAGACACGGCGGACAAGCCTGACGCCCCCCGTGCTTAACGAACGTTTCGCAAGGACTCGCGACAACGCGAGTCTAATCAGCCGAAGGAGTTACGACCGATTAAATTCACTTACCACGGGTTCGAGGATAACTCTCGAAAGTCTAGACCGTGGTACACGAACGTATCAGAGCTATTTCCGGCTTCGCGTCCAGCCGAAGACGTACGACGGAGGATACCACGCGGTGTTTGCACAATATTATCCAGCTATTAATCAGGATTTCGCGAGGGGCACCGCGCGCGCGTAGTCAGCTTCGTTTTAATTCGCATTACGTTACCAGGCGCGATTTATACGGGGAAAAACGCGACGAGGAGTCATCCCCCGGTCGCCGCCAAGAAATATACCGAACGTTGTTGCACACCGGTCGCGGACAGGAAATTCCAGGCGAACCGGGAACGAGGAGCATCGATACGAGAGCTCGAGGCACCGTTAGATGCCCTTAGCGCGCCGACAGAAACTCCATCGATTCTAGTTTTAGATACGCGGTCGAGATGTAGAATAAAAAAAGAAGAAAAGAAAAAGAAATACACACACGGACGAGCGTGGAAGGGAATCGAACGAAAAATACTCGTTGTTCGAAACTCGCGAATATGGACGGAGATAGCAACGTTTCTATGGGCGGTACACGGCTCTGTGTAAACGCACGCGCACGGAGAAATTGGCTCTATGATAGAAACGCGGATTCGAACGCGATCAGCGTGCCGCTCGCGTTTTGTTCACCCCGTGTATCGTAACAAACGGAATTTAATCTCTCGCTGTTAGACATGCTCTGATACACCGTAGATATTCCAACATAAAATTTAATTTCCCCGTCTGACCCGCGTTGTCGGTTCGCGTGTAAAACACACCGGCAACAGGCCGAGCGCGTTACGAACTATCGACGCGCGTTACGCGAGGGTGGAAAAAAAGTGTCGAGGGCAAAACGCTGACAGAATATGCCATTCCAACCGAATGGTCCATCGTAACGTAGACGTTGCTTTTGCTGTTGGTAAAAGGTTCCCGATTTTTGACACCATTCGCACGACAGTCGCTGGTTTCATCGATCAGAATTCACCCGACAGTGAACAGATTTTATTGGTAGTAATTTTTTACTACCCAATATACACGAAAAAATATGAATTACGTTGATTTTTATTGGAACTGTTCCTCGAGATTTGCGCCGATCTTTAAAGAAAGTTCGTTCTATCCGTGGATGAAGAACGTGCCTCTTTATTTTCGCGTATAATTTTGTAATGCGGCGGTGCTCGCGTTGACCTGAATTCATTTTCAAGTGCTTAACAGAGTATAACGAGTGCACGCACTTCACCCTCGTTCGACGGGAGGCTTCCCTCTCGCGCCTAAAGGCCAGAACTCTATCCGCCGACGAATTAATCGGTGAACCGTGCCTAGGTACCTTCTCGCGCGTCAGCGATTCACCTCAAAGATGAATGGAGGAAAAAAAGGTGGAGAAAGACGAGAGGATCGGTTCGTTAGCGATTATTTTTACATTTATACGGGGTCACTGATTCGTACGTAAGATCCTTAAATATTTCAAGAATCGAAAATCTTTATTATCTTTAAAGAGCAGGGTTTAATAATAGAATAGTAAAAGAGTGAAATGTATTTAAAAATACCAATATCTTAATCGATTGAATCGCAAAATAAATACATATTTCTCCCGATAGGAAGCAGCGAATAGATAAAACGCGTGGAAGTGGAATCGATTCGCCGTTATCGCGACTTTCGATCGCGTCCAATCCTCGAATACTGACGTAAGATAGCGGGATAAATAGCGACCGTCGCGGCGATCGGTCATCACGGTCAGATTCGATCGGTTAACGAGCCCGATAGCATTGCGGCGATAGAATTTCAACCGGAACACAAATTCTAGCGCGAAAAATGGCAGGAAAAACGACGCCGGTTCGCGTGATCTCGCACTTGGCGAACTGTAACGCCACGCATTGACGTTCGACGAAAATTAACGGCAAATATTTTACGATAACGCGGAATCACGGTCTGGCGACTCTGCCCCGTCCAGATTGGGAAAACTCACGGAACAACGGATAAAAATTTTACACTCTAAACCAGTACCTTACAATTGGAGTCTATGTAGATCGGAATGTGATTTAAAACAGACTAGAAAACGCTGTTCCTAGTGTAACTCTCGCATCCACGACAGACAGTCTAGCCGTAAATCGGACGAATATATTAAAATCGATAGATGTTTGGCCAGAAATAATGGTGTCGCAACCCCTACAGCGTATTTTCGACGTGTGAAACCGGATAGAGAGTGGGACGCACCAATCAATCGACGCTGAGGCGAACTTAACGACATTGGCTGGCATCGTCTCGGGTGTTTACCACGAACAAGACGCAATTAAGCGAGACACTCGAGGAACCCGTCATGCGCCATAATCCTCGGGCTCGCGTCGCACGCGATAGGGTGCAATTAAACGCGTGCTTAAAGAACGTCACGCGCTATAATCCCCCGAACTGGCGTCCGTCGCAATAAACTCGACGAACGTTTCGGGCGTGTGCAGTTTTTCCCAGCCATTCCTCCCCGCGATTTATGAAACGGAATGCGCAAAGATCGGGGCAGGACATTACCCAGGACGTATCGTGCACCGCATCCATTACGATGCACTTCCATCGTTCGGGACTACCAGAAACACGTACACGCACAATGCGCTCGTGTATCGCCATCCGCGGCGCATGCAACGTCCAAAGTCATATACATTTGAATAACGTTGCTCGCGTCGATACCAGCCGAAACGAGCGCCGCGACGCACAGTCAATCTGGATGATTTACGTTTATCCTTACTTATCGTTTATCGGCGCAGCTCGATATTCTGGCCCTTCCCGCCAGAAATTGACAGACCGGTGGTCCTTACTCGCTTAACCGCGACACAATTCTCGATTACTCCGAAAGCAGAACGGACGAGAAATTAGACCGATAAAGATTTATTTTAGTTAGCATTTTGCCTCTGGAATATTTTGCACACTGGACGCGGTTTAGTATCGATATTTCCCGTTAGGGGGTTTGAATATTAAAAATGGGGCAATTTGAATCGTGCAAATAATATCGGGAAAACTTTGCACCCGCTTCCATCGGAATAAAAATTTCATTTTTTGCTGCACGCGCGCGTGGCTTTTATCAAAAACTTCTCGGTTTGGCAATGTGTACGGTCGAAACACCAATATGTTTCTAACGAAGCACAAATGTACGATACTGATTCGCGAGGAACGATTACAATTCATGGTTAGATCGGTGAAATTTTCTGTCGAAGGCAACAGGGCCGGGGCGTTAACGAGGAACGATCATTCTCGCGAAACTCCTATCGGCGCGATAAGAGATTAGCATGCGCGCGGTGTGTATGATGCACGCGCGAACTCTCGACGTGGCTGTTCGTAAATCGATTTCGATCAGCATGTAATGTCGGCGCAATTCGTATCGACGATAACCGGGGCGCTCGGCACTCCTAGCATTAAGATTAATTACGCCGTACACGGATCCTCGCGTGTCGATGGAAAACGCGCGCTTGATAAACCGGCGCCGTGTGAAAATTAATTTCGGTCCGACTATCGAGGAAGTAATCGCAATTACGAAACCGACCGCGGAGATTGCGAACGATACCAAAAATGACGTACAGCGTATCGGTTGATTAAACGGGTTACAGTTCGTCGGTACGTTGCGCCCAGGTATCCGACATCGTTTCGATTTCACCTGCTAGCTGCCCGTACGCCTCCAGCTGTTATCGCTTTTATTTAAATAATCATCGGTAATGCTCGAAACGCCGATACGGGGTATCGAGGTATAATCAGAAGAGCCCTCTCGTACGATGTTGCCTCGATCCTCTCGCCGCGCCGGGCGATCTTCATCGCCGATACACCTTGTATCGTCATAATTCAATGTGTAATATTAATTACCGCGGTCCACGGAGACCGGCTCTCGCGTCGATGGAAACGCAGCGGTCCGCGTCGGGCGAGAATTAATTTGACCACGGCGGCCTCCATCGACGGAAGTGATACGTAATTCGAGTTATTAAAAAAATTAATTTCATTTACCGACCGCGCTCGTAAAGTCCAAATTATTTCTTCCGAGGTAAAACGTTATATACTGCGAGTAAATTTCTTATTTTTTAATTACATTATCGTCTTAATTTCCTACGGACTGTGTGCCCTACGTATATTAATGGATCTCGTTTAACAAAGAGACGAACGGAGGAAGAGGTTCGAACGCGGACGTCGAGATCGATCCAGCACCAGCATCGATCGCGATGGAAGCGCGTTTAAATATTATGAAAGTCCCGTCTCCCACGGCGAACGCCTTCGGGCCGTCGATCTCGCCGGGCACTCCGGTTATAATCGATCATAATCGACGCACTCGCCGATCGGCGTACAAAATTAATTTAACGCGAGCTCGTGAATTCTTGCGTGTCGTTGAGCCCCCCCCACCCGACACTGCGAATTAATTTGGAGCCGATGCGTGCCGGATAATCGCGATTATGACCCGTAATCGATCTTCCGCGAGCCATCGATCACTCGCTACTCGCAACGCGTGATTGCGTCGATCGAAAATCGCGTGTAATCGCGAAGCTGCTCGCACGCGTGAATCGATCGAAAGTGGGGTTTATTCAGGAACGACTGACAAAAATTTGAAATTCTCTCGAGAATTAAGATTAGAGTATGTGCGAGTGAATCACCCAGCGATAGGAAGAAACAAGCTTGTACAGTCAAGCTTTGTAAAACATAAATAAAAGTCCATAAAAGGTCTTTTTTCTGTACGTATCAGTTAGTGTACTTTTGTAGGACACCTGTCCATTCCGGGACAAAGGATCTGTTGGAAAGAATCGATGGCCAGGCTGGAATTCGTGAGGATAGAGATTAATGGCGGAGGATCTCTGATTTGTGTGGGACAGGTGGTTGCGATAGAACAGGAACGGATACCGAGGCAGAGGGAAATAAAACAGGTAGAAAAAATAAAGGAAAACGGCTGAGCAAAGTTTGAGTCGCTATGCAAGTAAACGATAACGTTTATACGTCCTACGTGAATTGCAAACGTCAAATTGCATCCATTAAACGTTGTCAAATGCTCCTGCAACTATTTTCAGTGCTCCTTTTAGCGAAGGAAAGTTGACTTTTCCAATATCTTGGATAAATCGATGTAATCGCTAACTTGAAGAAAGAAATTCGAGGTCCTTCGTTGCTCGTAGTGCGATCAAGGCGAATAAAAGTGTCGCAGATGTGACGCAACTTTCGCGTGAACCAACTATGCTCGAACAAATACAAAAAAAAAAAAGTAGAAACTCGTATTAAACTTTGTTCGTGCTACAGCAATGTTTAGCGGTAGAAGATGGCCAATATCGACGTCGCCGGCATAACAATACGACGACGGTGAAATTGAATCGAAATCGTTCCAGTCGCGGGGAACTTCTGCTAAATAAGTTGCCAGTTCGCTGATTACTGGCTATGGAGGCAAGAACCGTCGGCTTATCTTAAACGTCTCGCGGAATCGTTATCGCCAATACGGTTCTTTCTTTCGTATATCCTTTTCAAAACTCGCGTAAACTTTTAACGATCGCACGTTGCGACTTATACAGGGTGTTCGGCCATCCCTGGGAAAAATTTGAATGAGAGATCCTGGGGGCCAAAATAAGACGAAAATCAAGAATACCAATTTGTTTATCGAAGCTTCGTTAAAAAGTTATTAACAAAATTATTGTTAAAAATTATTAATAAAATTTGTCTACCTACACGAATTTTTTTCTCGAAAGTGCGTAGGATTTCGAGGGTATGTCTATTCACCAAAAATGATTGTAATTGACTCCCGCAATCGAAAATAATTTTTCCAGAACGATTTGAAACTTTTCAATTTCGCCGAAAAATTTAGGCACCTACCCCCTGTCGATTTTTCTTAAAAATTCAAACTCGAGGGACTTTGAAGTAGAACGTTAACATCCTTGAAACCACGAGCCATTCTCTTCTAGCTACAAATTTAAACACCGAACGCACGTGTTGAAAGCATTCGGACAGTTCCAGCGACTCCAGATCCGACGTATTCCACGAGCCAACGTATCCACGAGCGTTCTCGGAACAAAGATGAAAGCGTATCCCGTCTTCGCGTTCACAATGGCCCCGGTTAAAGACAGTGGTTCTAATTTTTGGGTAGTCGAAGTGGCTCGTCGGTGGCTGTAAACTGGGACATCCCGGGCCGTGTAACTCGGACAGATTCGAGATAAAGTCCCAGAGGACCGAGTTCTCCGGCTCACCCCGGGGTTATCAACACCCTAACCCGCGGTCGGCTAACGGCCGGACGTTCAATTATTTATTTAGTCTATCTTATCGCGACGCGATGCTCGCACGAACCCACACCGTCGTGAGCCGCGGCACTCTTCGTTCTGGCCGCCTCGGGCAACAATGCGGAATAGTCCGCGTCGAAATCTGGATTGTTCCTACAAAACTAGTTCCTCTGAATCGCCGAGAGGCCATCGCGTTAAGTACCGGTATGTGTATCTAATCTTGATGTAATTTCTCGCATCTGCTAATCGAAATAGTGTACTGTAAGTCGTCGACGATGCTAAGTTTTTAAACATAAGGAAAACGTGAAGAAGTAAACGATAGAGGACGAGACTAACTGAACCGTTAATTAGGTCTACGATCTAGCTAACGAGCGTCATCTGATTAAAAGGAGTAAAACTTTGGGAGTCTTGGCAAGACTTTGAATGACAATGACCGACGTTGAATCGAGTCGAGGGACTTTATGTAGCCTCTCAGGCTATAAAGAGGTGTGCTTTGTTCGGTCGTGAGTGGAAAAATTGCAACCATTCGACTCGAATCAGCTAGCGAATTCTGCGATGAAAGACTACTTTACCAAATCTTGTCATACCTATGGTAGATCTGAGATGACTCTTAAAATACTCGATTCTTGTTCGATTTACGTAAAATTCTACACCATTTACAGAACAGTAGTCTCTCGAAAAATCCAAAAAAAAGATCGGTCCTCGAAAGTTCCGGTTCTTTGGAGTACCGATTGTCCGCGACAGTCGCTCCGTGGAGCAGCCATTAATGTGTATTTACGTTAACCATCTGTTCGTTATGCAAAGGCAATAGTATCTGTTATCGATCCATAGGCAGACCCGATAAATCCGTGTATCGCGTTTACTGATATCCGCGTTGGATAAATACGAGAGTGAACGGAGTACGCGGCCCGCTGCGTATTTATTCTAGCGGAGGGTGTACCTTACGACCATAACCAACGAGAAAAGTTTGCCCCGTAAATATACGTCTGGTGCAACTGAAGGGTTCGAACAGAGCACCAAGCTTGACACGCGCGCATAATGTTTCGTTCTGTGACAACGGCTGCATTGATTGCCCTCTCGAGCGTTCTCGCTCGCCGCGCGCGCTCTTCCAATAACCTTTTGTTACGACTAATGTATTCCGCTTATAACGGCCTCCGGCGGCCGTTCGGTTCGTCGGCCCGTTATCGTTTAAAACGTTTCAACGTCTGCCAAGACGGTCGCGCGAAGAATGCCAAAACGTTCAATGGCGTGAAGAATCTCGGTTCAGGAAAACGGGTACAGCGTCGGAGCACGGTCGACGATTGGTTCTGGGCGAACGCCGATTCGAAGCCCCGATACAGACAAGAAAGGTACGAAAAGACCATTCTTGGAAATAATGGTCGACCCGAGTTAGTCGAATAAGCAAAGTTCGTTTCGAAGGGCTTTCTTCGCGCTACTTTTGCGCGTCTCGTAAACTTTCATGGAACGGTTTCCGGGCACACGAGCAACCCGGGGACTGGTTCGATCGGTTAAATCAACTCGCGCTTTGGTGCTTTCGGACCGACGAGATTCCGGAGACAATTGATAAGTTCGCAAGTCTTTTTTCTACCGTCGCGGAGTCGCTGCTGTCGGCCACCGAAGGATTGCTCAATCGTCGGACTTTGAAATCATGATTACTCCCGTTGACAAGGAATTTAATTATCCGCCTGGCACGTCTTGTTTCTCATTACAGAAGCAATTAACTTTAGTAACTTTTTATATACGCGACAGTCTCCGGGCAGATTGCTCGACGATGCTCTCGAAAGGTGACTCAAAGTGTCGGGTTAATTAATTTTAACTACCGGCAGCCGACTTTATCAGAAAATCAAGTTATTTCGCGCTCGGCGATACCTTGATGCGGATGGGTTCCAAGTGGATTTCGTAAAGCCCAAAAATTTGTGTTATCTCGTTCTGTGCTTGTTGCACGACAAGCGATCTTGAGGCATCGATAAAGGTCTTCCAGAAAGCGAGATACGGTGGACGATGGCAATCCGTGCACCCTCGAAACCAGCAGCGATCGCGTGTGCCTCGCGGGAAGTCTGGTCTCCGGCTACGACGCCATAGAGTATCGCTAACGACGTCGCTCGACCTGCACGTCCGGTAGTTCTCATCCTCGAGGCTCGTTCTCTTTCTCCGTGGCTAACGTTCGCTCGCCGGGGGGTCAGGCTTAACGATCTCGAGAACGAACGGGCCAACGTGATGCCAGTTTACACCCGTGGCTGTCCTTATGCGCGAAAGCGTGGGTGATCCGCGTGTGTCTATCTTGGCCTGCGTTGTCACAACGTCCACGAGCCTCAGCACGTTCCACCACCGACCGCTATCTCGGCTGAAACCTCTCCGAGGCTCGGTTTACAAACGAGTCGAGTGCAATATTTCGTTTAGGAATAATTGGAACTAAAAGTCTATGAATCGGTCGACCGTAGTCGAGACGAACGAGGAATCGACTCGAGAAGCTACTTTTTTGTGGAGCGTATCGTTGGGCTGGTTGCTAATTAGTTTGACAGTAGCTTATCGTCCCGAGAACACGATTACGCTATCTCTGCCATAAGTCAATACGATGCGCGTTGAAAAATTGAGCTACGAGGGTCGTTGAAAAAGTTTTTCGTGGATTCGATTTCTCTCTGAGGAGTTGTAGGGTTAATAATGGAACCGCCCTGGTGAATTTAGCACGCATTAAGGGTAAGAGAAGTCAATCTTGCGCAAGACTACCCGCAAGATACCCGGGGGCTGGCAACGATCGCGGAAGAGTCAGAAGCACGGACTCGTGTCACGCTCCGAGATGAAATTTCAATAAAGCCCGCCGCCCGTTTAACTTTGCCCCGAAGTTCGCGACTGTAAGCGCTGGGCGCTGAGAAAGCTCGACGAGCAACGCCGTCGGGGGTTGTGTACCCATTCACGGACGAAGCCCAGTTATACAAATTGAACAGTCTACGTCGGGGAACTTCGTTTCGGCGCCACTTTTGTCGCCGGGGCAACATAATGGATTGTAAATTCGATTCCTTTAAATACGACGCGTTCCCCGCGAGGAATTACGCCGCGAGCTTTACGCGAAGATGACAAAAGTTTGCCCGACAATTGAATTCGGTTGGCTTTGTTCGTTGTTTGAATGCGTTACGTTTATGACGAAGCAAATAGCTGTCTATTGGATTGTCAGACTCCGACGGTGTAAACCCGAACTACTTTTACAAGTGATCGAGCATACTTTACTTTCTCGACCGTTGGTTAATAGTCAGTCGCTAGCCTGAGATACATTTTTAATCGTAATCCCGCTCGTTTATTTATTGTAATTACTTTCTCGTTCAAATGGTTATGCTACTCGAATTTTTAACAAGAATTTCGAGCCCGTAATTGTGCTTTCAATATAAATTATATAATTTTGTTTTACCATTAAAGAGAGTGATTGCTGATGGTGCATTAATCATCTGAATTACTATTGAATAATACAGGGAAACGAATTGTCTGTATGATTAATGAATGTTTTAATTTTTATCGGACGATAATACGCAATTGTACACGTTGTTAATAAATTTTTAAAAAAGCACCACTTTTATCATTTTTATTCTGAGTATTTTTGAAAAATTGACGTTGTTTACGTGCAATTTGCTTATTCCTGTAGCTTTGTTAATTCAAGCAAGTAATTACACAATTGTAATAAGGATTATCAACGTTTCAACGGAACGTAATGTCTTAATAAGATAAACGAAGCATGGAACAATAATTAAGTCGTAAACTGGTATCGTGATACATGCTGCAACTAAGGCAGGAATTGAGCGAAGTGTAATCGAAATATGCAAGGTGATTCTATGAACTGGGACAAACCTCTAGACGAACGACATAATATTTTAATTGAACTATGCATTTCAGAAAAGGGTTACAACTTGTCGTAACCAACTTGAGACATAAAAAGGTAAATGTACGAAACCATAAGCCACGGTGAAAGCTCGTCAAATTTTACTAGAATTGTTAAACTTTCATGCAATTTTTTTATTCCTTAGAGCAGGGTTCTGATTTACTTGAACGAACATACTACTTTTCCATTAATTGCATCTTTTTAAGACTATAAGATCTTAAAATTACATCTTGAAAATTTCACGACGACGTTCAGTTTTTAAGAACTTATAACTTTTTAAAGAGAGCACTATTCGGGTTAAAAAGTATAGTATAAAAGATTTTAAAGCCATCTTCTTCGTAAAGACTCTCCTTGGTATTCGTTTGCAAATTTGTTTCCAGAACACGTGTTCCTCTCGTCTTAAATATCGAGTCGTTTATTCGCGACGCAATCGTTTGCAAATTTGAAGTAGAGAAAGAAGAAGTTGCTGATCCAACCGCGACGATCGTTAATTAGCTTACATTATGGAGATTCCCGTGCGCTTGGAAAAGCAAATGTTCTCACAGTAGAAACTTTGCAATGTGAAAAGGAGGCGCGAGAATGCCTGTCGGAAAAACTTTTTGTCTACATTGAGAACATGATTGCGAGATTTATTCACTAGATTTGCACGTTCCGAGGCTGCCTTTTATGAATACGTGAGGAAAGCGAAGGGAGTAATACGAAACTCCGTCGGCTCTAGAGCGTCTTCAAGTCAAGTACCTTGATGCGAGGCAAGAAAGATGGCATGGGAGGAACGTAGGGGAAAAGTAGGGAGGTAATAAAGGGACTTTCGCAGCTTTTCAAGCGAAAAACTTTCCGAACGCAGGAGGAACCCAATTTGAAAAGTACAAATAGACCGTGCTCGGTGCCTCAAAATCCGCAATACCCGAAAAACACCGTCGATTCTAGAGAACAACGCGGACGAGGGCAGCGAAGACACGGAAAGCAACTTTTGCAATTTCTAACTTTAACAAACACTAATATAATTTCTACGTGATATCGCTAAAGCTTAATCCACGTATCGTTGAAATGCAAAAATTTACTCCGCGATTTCGATTTATCCTTTTACATAAAAACACTTTCTTTAGGACGCTTTCAAGTACTTGGTACGGAGATACCTGCACTCGTCCACAAAAGCGATCACACCGGTAACGTAAAAGTAAAAGAAATAAAAAAAAAGCACCAGCAAGTGTTCTAAAAATCCGGAGAATTCTCAGCATCACCAGAGATTCGTCGTTTACAATTGGTTCCCCCAGGAACAGCTATATCCTTAGGTCCCGGTGTCGGCGGAGTAAGGGACGAGTCTGTGGTCAGGTTACACCGAACGTTTGCGAATTTTACGGTTAGTGCCGGGTTGTCCGAGGTGCCAAATAAAGCACGGTTTTTGCGGATGTCGTCCAATGCCGTGAGCAACGCACCGACAGCGATTTAAACATTTTACGAACAATGTCGGGGACTATCTTTCTGGCTTTACGGGTCGCAGTGCAGAACATCTGGAATTGCTCTTTCAAAATCTAAGCTAGAAGCTAGGTGACTTTCGCCCCCAATAAAAATTTTCGTCAGAGAATTAAATTTTACTACCCCAAGAGCAGACCGATGTTATGGTGTCCAAAGGGGTTGTAAAAGCTAGTAGACCGAGTTCAGGGGTCGCGTAAAACGTTTAAGAAGGAGTAACCGGGGGCGTGTCCCAAGTTTGTAATTTATTTACGCCAGTTTCCAGCTTCCCCGAATTGTTTACACGGCTCTCGGAGTCGAAACGGAAAGTTCGAAAGCGACGGATAGTCACGAGCAACGACACTCGCTGAGAAGCGTCTTGGTAGCTTCTGTCCCCCTTCGGCGACGGTCTTCTTCTTTAAGCACCGATCTAAAACGCTCGACGTGAATAGAATATGTGAAAGTTTCCGCGTAGCAGAAAACTCCGGTCTCTCCTCAACCAGGGCGCGGAGTCTTCGCGCGCCCAGGAAATTTCGAGCCTAGATCTCCGGATGGCGGCACTTGAGAGATATTGTTCAAGTTAGTGAGCTTGGCCTGGCCCCTTTCATCGTCCTCTCGGTTTCTCCCGTTCTCAACCCCCTCCGGTTCCCTCTCCACGCTGCTAACTTTTTCCACCCGTTCCCTTTATTTGCTTGCTTTCTTTTTCGCGTGCATGGCCCGCGGTTATACGACTTCTTTTCCCCGGCCGTCTCTCGCTCCTCTCAACCGTTTCATCCCCTTTAAAAACTCGACGAACACGCCCGCCAGGATCGCGAAACTGCGTTTTATTAAAAAACGATCGTCGTCGCCCGTTCTCCCTTCCGATTCTACACGGCTATAACTCAAACGAGATATCTTCTTCTTTCGATATTGCTTTTAGCGGCCGCTTTCCAATACGTCGGCCCTCGCGGCCTTTCTCGAGAATTTATGCGCCCCCGGGCCTTCCCAAACCCCTCCACCACCAAACAAAGAATTTTTGCAAACGAACGCGCGAACCAGGAATTCCGTGCAAAGCCGGGAGCTACGTAAATCCTCGCATCGACTCGGAAACCGGAAACAACGCTCGCGAGAAAAGCGATCACGGTATCGCCGAGAATTTTTATCAGAATACGGATTCTGAATTCGTCGTATTACCAGAGAAGTCTGCATTTACTTTATACATACGACGCGTCAGGTTCACGGTTTCATAAACTAAACATCGCAGCACAATGCTACTTTGTGCAGCGTCTATCTTCCGGAAAATCTTTGATGCCTCTTCGTCTTCAACTTTCAAACCATTACACGCAACGTCGTATCGATGTTCAAAATAGAAGAATACAGGGGAAGAAGACAGACTAGAATACTTAATATTATTCTATAAATGCCTTCTACGTTATCGTTCGAAAATTTCGCCATTAGTGGAATTCACGAGTTGCTCGATATCGCCAAAGAAGATAAACCATTCGCGCAAAAGTTATATAATTTCCTGGTTGGAACTCGCGGAATATCCCGTAAATCCGCATTATAGATAGACACGTCATTTCCACGGTTACCGTTCGTAAACTAAACATCGGGGCACAATGCTATTTCGCGTACCGTATATCTGCGAGAAAATCGCGACAAAAGGCAATAATCATTTGTTGCCCTCCCCGGAAACTGTCCCTGCGTCGGCGAACAGAACTCTCCTGGCCGATAGGGAAACTGTGAAATTCGTCTCGTTTCGCGTAGCCTAACTACGAATATGAACAATATTTTTAAGCGCAACGAGCACGATTCAGCGACGAGAGGGAGCACCGTAAAGCGAATAATGCTCCTCGCGGCGTCGTCGGATGCTCGAGTGTGCAAAGTCGCGAAGAGCCGCGCGTTAAAGATGGCAGAAACACGGAAATTTCCATATTTCGTTCGCGTCTCGCGCGGACGTCTTGGAAACTCCCTCGCGCATTGTCTGCGCGAACAGTTAAAGCCTGACTGTTTCGTACGGAGTTTCGAGTTTATTGTCACGGGACACCGCGGGTCCTTTGATTTTCAACCATAACCGAAACGTCGGTTTTGGATCTCGCGGATTCGCGACGCGACGAATGGAATTTCGTTACTGTCGAGCAAATTGTACGCGCGAACGGCGAATAAAAACTTTAATCCCCCCGTAAACTAGCCGTCGTTCGCGGATTTACGATATTGCGTGAAATTAAATACTTTTTTTTAACAACCGAGTAACACCCAAATTGATATCTAAATATTGCTCGGGAATACCTGCCTTTTCGCGTAAATTTATAAGTGCGATCGTTAAATGCAAACCGTGGAATGAATTCAGCACGGAAGCCTTTGGTATTATTGATGAACTCGGACAGCGAAAAGGTTAAATTATTCGAATGGTCCCGGGCCTGGCCGAGACACGACTCTTACCGAGAGGTGAGCGAATTAATGCGTTCGTTACGCGACGAGTTCGGTCGTTCGTTCGCGCTATAAACTACGTAGACGCCCACGCGAACCGACGCTCGCGTAACAAAGCTCTTCCTTTCCGTCGGACGAATTCAATCGACTTCGCGAGACAATGACACGCGCGAATCGTTAATGCTCTTACGTGGACCAGGTTGGGCGAGTAAGGTGCGAGGCTCGAATTCCTGTCCAATTAAAGGAATTTAGCGCGTTGCGCGCGATACACCGTTACTGTTCAACGAGCAATTGAGCGATTAATGACTTAATAGATACGCTATTGGATAACGGGCTCGAAAACGGTGCGTTACACGAACGATAAGCAGCTAACAATATGTAGAACGCGATGCTTGACTCGTTTATAAATATTAATGGGACTGGGTATCGGCGAAAGAAGAATATGAATTTCATTAACCGTGTGCCAGCTGTGAGTCAAGTACGAACGGTACGATAGTTTGCAACGAAACGTATCGTTTTGTTTCTCAGACCTCTGAAAGAAACGGTAGAGGAACGATGCATCGAAAAAGTGCAATTACAATATCTTTTACGATCGATTTGCATAACTTCTTTCGCGTAAATTAATTCTTCTAAATATCGTGTGCATAAAATCACGAAGGTACTGAAAAGCGAATGCATTACGCGTTACTCGTTACTCGTTAATAAATTACGTTTAAAGCTGACCAGATATGCACTCAACGTAGCAACGATGACCCAGCAGTCTGCAAGTTTGTGTTCCCTGCCTTTCAAACGCAATTTTGAGCTCGCTGCATTTTCAAACACCGGATAAAATATTCACGTTTCGATGGGCACTGTCGGTATCTTCGTGCTAGCACGCAGAGAATATCCTCGGTAGAATCAACATACGTAAGAAGAAAATATACAGTTTCGTTTAAAGGTATAATTGCATCTTGCAGGCGCAGCATTGCACTTAACAAGAAATCGGGGTCACACGCGAAGATAAATATTCCGATGCCATTCAAGTTTTTCTTCTACCGTTTCTTGTCGATTGTCAGCGACACGAGGAACACGACAGATACGTATTGTATAATTCACCTTACATATATTCAACTTCGCGACTCGCGAGTTGAAAAGCAGCGAGTCTAATTCTAATTCTAGCGAGTTGCTTTAAATCTTCAGAAATAATTGCGTCGGATTCTGCGGCGGGAAGAATAAGTCCGTAGATTCGGTTCGTTTTAGCGTCGAGTTTACACCTCGAAACGCACATCCAGAGCCACGGAACTTGAAATTATCTTGGAAACTGTTTGCCCGTGGAATTTCGCCGCCCGTCAAGACTCTGTTACGCCTTACGCTCCCGTGGCGCGTCAACAAACGTAACCGTAGCAGAAGGCAGCCAATTTACGACTTCCTTCGAATTCACGACGGATCTTCAAGGCTTTGCCGAGTGCCAGCGACGTTCCCTCGTTAACGTTAGCCGTTAGCGTTATTATCCATCTGTTTTAGCAAGCTCAGAGATACCGAATTCCTCGAATTGCTTCAGACGAACATTAAATTCCGCCATGTAACGAGGGAATATATGTAACGTTATACCTCGCATCGTTATTTAGACGCTATCCCCGACGATATTTTACCCCGGTTCTGAATGCTTAAAATAACAGAGGATCGTCGATAAAAAAATCTCGAAGCAATTTTTAGACGAGACAGATGACTGCGCGCGAACAATATGCCCGAGTGTGAATGACAAGTGTTTGGAACAGTGTGGAAAGGATCGCGAGAATGTTTAGTCTAGAGTATCGATTGCAAGCGAAGTGTGCTTTGGAATGAGTTCCTCGGATGCACGTGGACTTTTGGGCGTGAGAAGATTGCGTGTGCGGTTCGAAGAGAGTTCCGGAGAGTTGCAGAGAGAATCAAAAAGCGAGTTGGGAGTAGAATTATCAGTCGAGTGCACATTCGTTGAAAGAACGTAATCCCAATATTTCTGTGTATTCTGTGTTGAAGTACCGAGTTCTCAAGGCTTGCCAAGAGCCAGCGGAAGTTCCAGAACGCCGTCCAACGTAACTTGATAACATTATCGACGCGATGCAATAGATTCAGGCTTTCATTTGCCAAAAAGCGTAGTCGTTCCGACAGAGACGCAAACCATTCGCTGAAATGTACATCGAATTCGGAATGCTTGTCCAGAGGGACAATCGGGATGATTCCCTTAGCGTTTCCCGTCGGTCGAATCAGATTCGCGGCAGACAGTGGGGACCACTGAACGAACGAGTTAACGTCGGCATTGTGCAACGACACGTTCTGTCGCCGCACGACCAAGGGACGTTATTACGCGTCAAAGGGCAACAACAATGCACGCTGCAGGAACGCGTTTGCGGCCGTACATCAAGCACGCGAGGACTCCGATACTCTGCGAGCGTCGGGACGCAACGTGCATCGACAAGATAGATCGGTTACGGCAATCAACCAGAGATAGATGCACCGTTTAAACGACTGTATTTATGACACTTCTAGACGAACGTATCCTGACTCGTGTTTCAAGCTGCTTAAATTAGCAACGCGACCGATTTTTACGAATAGGTAACAAATTTTTTTTTTTAACGAAGATTGCCCAAGTTCGAAGATTTAGTTTGGCGTTCAGAGGGGCTTGTTCGATAGTTTTGGGGTACCGAATTCATCCCCCGTGGCGAGTCCCGCGTGGTGAATTATACCCTGTGTACGGTGAGCATTTAAGTATGCGCAGACTCACGCCACGTAACGATATTATTCACCGCGCGGCAAAAACGCGTTACGTTCGAGTTGATGCGACCGTAAAGGTGCATCGAGCGTATAACGAGCCATCCTACAATCGGTACAATCTTGCGACTATGAGAAGAGTAATGTCCCGCTAAAACAGATAGTTCGTTGTGTGGGAGACGAGACACGCTGTTCCTGCCGTTACGTTCGTCGTTTACACGATACCGTGACAGTAAAATCTTGCTAGCGAGACGGCGACAAGAATATCCCTGGCGTTTATTCGCGTCTGTCGTTTATATTATGCTTAAAATGATTAAAAGATCATTCCATCGTATAACCTTGTCGGTTAACTCGTACAAAGGAAGAAGGAGAATCGACAGAGTCGGTCAGAATTTTACTCGAACGATGAACAATATCTGAAATTTAATTTACCTGAAAAATCACGTCCATCGTCTGTGAATGGTATTTCAATCACTATTTTCGAACACACAAAATTACATTGTGCAGCAATTTTGACGCGAAACAGTGATTTGCGGTCAAAACGAAAGGGACCATACAAAAGACTTAGATTGACCCACAGGGAAGCTTTTATAAAATCGAGTTGGCCGACAATGCGATACATAAATTCGATCAACGAACGTACTGGACCTTAAACGATGCGTTTAAAATCAAACTCAATGTCCAGACGTCTCGTGCAATAAATAATGTCGGAGTGAACCGAGCGAGTGTCTTGCGTACGCGGTTACAAAATGTACTAAAATATTATAACGTTTGCAATTAATGGTCGCACTTGTCGCATTATTTTGCGCAAGATATATCGGTCGCCTGTAATTTCGCGCGCATCGCGCATTTCCATAACCGATAAATACAAACGTTCGACGAAGACCCGATTCAAAGGGTAGAAATTATCCGATTGGTCGCGGCAAATGAATTCATCGTTTACCCACTTACTGCATACCGATATTGCAGGGAGCAATTACCGCGCTCTCAACTAGTAATCAAACTAACAACTCCAAAATTACCGTAAAATTTCGAGTACAGTCGCACATTTAATTGGATGATACGTTAATATGTACTCGACGGATTCCGGTAACGTTGGTCGAATCGCTCATTTTCAACGACTGCGTTCCAATTAGAATCGAAACCGACCGCGAAACCTGCGAACTGAATCATCGGATTCGCGAATAAAGAACAGCTATCCATCAGCGTCGCCGCGGAGAATGCAAATTCCGCCAGCGAGTGCTCGGTTGATCATAGTTTCCGGTACCCGGGGTGACACGGAACCGCGCGATAGACTGCAAACGGTGTAATATCGTCGCTAATATCTCAAGCAACTACCACGGCTACCGAACTCTCAGGACTCCTCATAACTTCCGTCCTCCGCGCTCGGTGTGTAGGGCCATCGATATAGAGAGCGCCATCCTGACGAAGGCTCGCAGCAGGAATATTACACGTGGAAACCGACATAACGTATCGTAGCTTCCTGGATCCGACCCCCGAGTGCGTGCAAATATTTACGAATCGGCGTTAGTTAATTACACGACCCCGAACCTGTTTCACTCTGCCTCTAACGTCGGCTTTGTACCCATCCGCCGACGTATCGCATATTCAGGACTAATCAGTTGAATAAACTTGACGAATCTATCTTCAAAATCACCGTTTGCCGCGGCTAAGTATAAAATTTTGAAATGACCTTTATGCGAAGCTGTTTTTAAATAACCTGGCACAGACAGAACCAATTTTCGATTTTGTAAACAATATTTACAATTGTTCTGATAACAGAATCCTCGAAACGATTTTCTCGTAGCTAGATTAAATATTGATTTTTACCGGCGCGTTCAATGCGGCTCTTCGCGAATTGCGTTTCGTGAATGCGGTTTCCGAGGCTTGTCACCTTAGTCGACCCTGCATCGTTGCATGAATGCTACCAACCAATCCGACTATTCCATCAATCTTCTCCGACATCCCGTAAAATAAAATTCAAAAATCGCGAAAGTGCGTAAACGATATTTAAGAAGCGAGTACGTCGTGAGAAAGTCCAAAGGGGCGATTCATTACCGATCTTTACACGTCGATTTAATCGACAACGAATCACAGGGGTGGTGGACTTATAACTGATTGCGGGCTCCGATGCCTTTTGAACTCGTTCCACTGCGATACATTCCGATATAGCCATAATAGAATCATCGGCGCGTATTCGACGATATCAACGTTAATGCGAAGCGCAACCGTAACCGGCCTTATTAATTGCGGTAGACTGATTACCAATTAACACATCGGGATAAAACGCACGCATGATTTCGGTTGTTCGAAATAGATTTCGCGCGTGTCGAAACCTCCCGGGGAGAAACACGGCCAGAGAGAAAGTTCGTTTATTACACGTTCTGGAACGATATCCCCCAAGAGCATTTAATCAAAAATACAAATTGAACACTGAATATGCAGCGTGCGGATAGAGAATCGCATTAACGAAAAATATACCGTAATAATGAAAGAAAGTTCGCGTACACATCCCGCGGGCTACTCTCGATCATTCAAAAAAACATCGTAAACAATCGCGTCGTCTTTCAATGGTCGTTTGACGTACACGCTCAATCGTTAAAAGACGAGCTCGATGTCATACGTGACAAAACAAGCCCCAACGCGAACGCGCGCAGTGCAACGCTGCGATAAATGTAAAAAAAAGCGGTAAGCTCGGCACGTCGCTTTATTCCGCGGGAACAATGCCAGCAATCTACCGTCTAATCGCTTCATTTTCAATCGGTTTATCGATCCTATGCGGAACACGCAATTTTCCGAACATTCTGTATTGAGTTTTTCTCGCGATCGCCGCGTACGTGCTTCCGAAACGAGAATAAATTATTATTATTTAATTTCCAATAAAATTCACTGACGTTTCGCCGTGGAATAAATGGAGATTCGTTGTTGAGACGGATCAAACGTCGCGCGGAGAAAGAGCTTCCGCGTATCAGAAACGGTGACGCCATTGAAAACGCGCGATTGTCCCGATAAAATGTCATTGGCATCGACGCGACAATCTCGGGATCGCGCACAGTGTCTCGATGCATCGCCGTGAAAATTGCAAGTCGACCGTAAACAGAAGGCGACAGGATAATGAACGCGTCCGACGATAGGCGGCTTTTAATTTCGCATTCTGACCGCGCATCGCGTTAAATCATGTCCGCGTCTAATAGCGACGGCCAATCGCGATAAAAGTGTGCTTCGTACAAACAGGGACCCCGGTTATTAATTATCGGCGATACGTCGTAAATCAGCCACGAGAGAAAGACGGGCGACTCGAATTCCGCGCAACCAACGAAGACGTACAATTTTGTTACGAGACAAAATCCTGTCATCTGGGTATGGATAGTAATAATTATTGCTTAGAAAGAAGCCGTAATTTTCTTTTCGTGGGTGGATCGATGGAGTTTGCGTTGGTTTGATCGTACAATCAGCGACGACACCGACGTCAACGTCGATGTAAACCCGGGTTTGCGGTTACGCCGAGGTGCGGTCGTTGCTCATTTTCATTTTTTTTGTTTGTTCGTTCATCAGTCGACGGTCTATCGATTCTGGAAGAGAGCCAATAGAGTGGCCGAGTGCTAACAACCTTCTCGCCTATCTGCATCCACCGTGGAAGAACGCACACGCACGCGAGAACTCGCAAGCAGCGCGCGGCGACTCAAAAACGAAAGCGATTTAGTTTGAAAAGGAGGTTGTTTTCAGGCAATGTTGGCCGCGGATTGCTCGCTTTCCGTTCCGCACGATAGACTTCACCCGGGGAAAACGGTTCTCCTTTTGTTTCGTCAACGACGAGAGAAGGGAAACAGGAAAGGGGAGACCGTGAAAAGGTACTCTGACACGTTTCACCGTTGAAAACTGTTCGGATTTCTTCACGGTCGTCGGACTCCTCGACGCGAACGGTTGCCAACAACGTTGAACGCAGTCGATGCAAACCGTTATTGTAATTAATAAGCTTTTCAGGAATTCCTATTCCCCCGAGTGGCTGGTCCAATCTTTGATGTCTTCGTACGAATCAGTCGTATACACAGGTGGAGTTCCCAGGAGGCAATGTTGCTGACGCACAAAGGAGCCAATACGTTTCCTCGAGAGCTATTGCATTGACGCGTTTCTCGCGCGTATGCATGCATCACCCGTGGCTTGTAACGCCATGGTAACGGATATGAAGTGGTGGAAGGTATTCGATCTCGAACCTAACATTCAAGGGGACTGATATGGGTCACTCCTACTAGGATCGAAGGTATCGCTATCCCGATGATTCGTTCGTGTAACGCTGTCTTAACGTATCGACCCTCCAAGTGGATCGATTTCGTGTAAAGTTCCTCTTAAACGAGGCTAACTCGATTTTTTATTTACAGGCAATTCAATTGGGGTTATATTTGTGCGTTTCCACGACGTGGATGTATCTTCACCAACGGTGGACAGTTTGAATGTTTCTTTCAGGCTGCCGTCTCGCTAGGCGCGCCGCAAAAACTCATTAAGACGGTTGTAAAAAAAAGACAAACTTGTATTGGCTCGTACGCCCCCAAAGGAGTCTTAATGGGCTTTTACGATGCGACTTACAGTAGTGGGTTCGACAGAATCTGAGTCGTTGGTAATACGTTCCATGGGTTTAGCAGTTATTTATATTGCGTTCTGAATAGGGTCTGCTTCTGCGTTGGGTTCCACAAGTTCAGGGCAGTCGGTATTATACCGCGAGTCTCAAGAGTCTGGAGTTGGATACCACTTTTTTCCCTTTTAAGTTCCTCAAGTATCTTTCTCGCTAATTTCGCAGGCCAGCGAACCTATACTTCGTATGCGGATGCTGCTCGTTGCAGTAGTCTAAATAAACCGTAAGACTGGTTTGCTAGGTAATCTCGCTGAGGAGAACACTATCAGGCCTGGAATCAAACGCATACCATTCCTGTTGCCCCTCTTCTCCTCGCATAGTTTTACTGTTCTTCCAGATTAAATTCACGACGCGAACGAATAAGTGGAAATCATTACAGAAGTTGGCTAGATTTTTGCGGTCAGAAACGTGAAACAACGGCACAATCGTAGATTTCACTTTTACGCGGGAGAATAGAAACATAAAATGCGGACACGTTTTTTGAAACCCACGGCAACGATACGCGAAATAGCAGGAATAAATCCAGCGCGTTAAAAAAGGTGGTCCGTCCATTGTTTGTAGCCGTTCCTGTTGGCGCGGCGCGGTAACGTAAATGCGTGAAAAAAACTGATCGCGAAATGTTCGGGCAAATTTGTCCCCTAAAAGGGGTATGCTGCGTAACGGATTTTCACGGACGCGTATTGAATTTCGCGCAGAGTGTTTTTCTTTCTAATAAACCGATCGTCGAATACGCGGGACTCGCGCGCGAAACAATAGGCAGCCATTTTCGGCCGGATGCGCGCATACAGCCGCAATTGGGACAGTTTGCCATGCCAATGGCGAATGGCGGTGTTGATATTTCTGCAGTAAAAATCGTGACAAATGCCAAACGCGTCGACGCTTGATCGAATTTACGAATCGCCGACGGGTTGTACCTTTTCTCCGACGCTGAACGATTAAAATTTCAAGTTAAACAGAACGAATATAATAAAAACTTTTATATTTTGTATTATTTTTTATGAAGAAAAAAGTGAAATATACAGAAGGGTGAAACGACTGCGAATAAAAGCCCGTTTATACCCGCGTGCCGACAGTGTCTTGTCATTGTTTTCTATCGCTCGCCATAAGTCAAAAAGAGCATTGTGCTCTCTCCATCGATTCTAATTTTTCCACGTCCATAACGCTTTGTGTAATATCCACTTTCCGATAGGTTCTGTATAGCTGTAAAAGAGTTACGGGCACGGAACGTGAGTAGTTTATTCGAGACTCAAAAATGAATTTAATCCTCCGTTTCTATGAACCTCGGGAGAAACTCCAGCGGGCCGAACAATGGGGACAAAGCCATCCATGAAATTTAAAGCAGGGAAACACCAGCGGGAGAGACAGTTCTCGCGGCATAGAAATCCCGCTAAATGAATTGTATCGGTCGCGTTCGAATAAATGCCCACAGCGTCGGGACGGCAGAACTAGGAAATGCCGCAAGGTGCGATTGCAAAAGTCGAGAGTTGCCGCGGCGGCTATTCAGGCCGCGGAGATGCACGAATGGATTTCAACGTGCAATGCGCTTCATGCTTTCTGAACCTAGTCGAGCTCCTGACTGGCTCCCTTTACAACCACTGATAACTCGCTGAATTCGCAATATGCCGGATGACTACATAGACACAACGGATCGTGAGAGAATTAAACTGGTCACTGACTCGCGCCTTCGTGCGTTATAATCGTCCGTCCGTGCCAACTTGCTCTAAGAATTCGGAGAAAAAAAGAACTATGTCCGGCATTCTTTCGCACGATGGAGGATAAGCATAATTACGAGTTCCTGTTTCTTATCTCTCGCTTCTATTCTTAGAACGGGTTCCTTTTTTCTATCCGAAAGAGAATCTTTAGGTAAATAATTTCGTCGACGGTCGTTATTGCGACTGTACCTCCCAGCACGACATATTTTATGAATAAACAAGAATCAAGTTCAAGATCGTTTAAACGGCACGATAAGCCCAACACGGACCGGAGTCTTTAAAGTTTTTATCCACCACGAGGTTTTATGAAGCGAGCTGAATCACGAAATGCGAATGCTGATCATCTCACGATATATGCAAATATTCTCCAAGATCTGAGAATAAATTTTCGGCTCCTTTCTTTTAACCCCTTTTTGACCCCGGATCCAGGTAGGACGCGACCTCTGCCCCCCCCCCCCTTCAATTGGCCCTCAAGATCGACACTCGACGTACAGAAAATTCACGAAAATCAAAAGAATTTGTAAATTCCATCGATGCATTTTACGATCGAGGGAAAAAACTAGAGAGCAACAAGTATTTTGCACAATTTTTCCTTCTCGAAGTCCTGGATACGCCCATAATTTCTGTAACAATTCAGAAATCCTCCGTCAGAGTACGGGGGGACCAGGGCTCCGCGAAAACTCATTCATATGCAAATGGCGCCGGGGTCCGCGGCACAAAGGCGCACCTGTGTCGCGACAACGCTTGCAGATGACGTAAGACATGGCGTCTTCAAAAGGCAGAATATCGGCCCGAGCGCCCTCGCGAGCACAGCGAAGAGATTCATTAAGCGACTAGATTACTACTATCGCGATGTTGCATGCTTTAACATAAGCAAACAGTGTATTTCATTGCCTCGCGGTATAAAGCACACGGCGGTGCCATGACATCATCGTCCGTGTTATTTCAGTTCCAACGAGTCGAGATATATAGGTGCATTAGCCTCCGGAGCGTGACGTTTCAGGCCAGATAAGCCATTTGAATCCAGGTATGGAAAACACCCACAACCGTAGCTCACCTATTCGCGGCGCGACGGCGATGTTAGAAGGCCTGTCGGACTTATCGACTCGACGCACGAAAACAGCGTGGAAACACATCGATGCTTGCGCTAGGGACAAAACGCTCGGAGATAATGCCCGAACGCGGGCGCTACGAGAATTTCCACTATCGACGGGGGATACCGCAATCTTCGTTTCGAGTTCATTAGTCGCGTCGATGCGATACGGCCAACCCGGTAACCGATCGCATTATCTGTGAAACGAGAAAAATCTTACGCGCTCTTAGATATCTGTTAAACACAGAAGAAAACTACAAACCTCTTTTGAGATAAGGCGTTCCTCGCGCCAGAGACGAACAGAAAACAGTCTTCGAGTCTTTTCCTAGACTTCCACGTTACTCGCTACGCAAAAACGAAGGTTGAGAAAATTTGCTCGAACCCCGTACGAACTTCTCGGGAGAAACTAATCGTTTCGAGCAACTTATCGGGCCTCGAAGTGGTACTGGTGCCGGGCCGTGGATTTCGCGGAAACGAACGATTCCGATTTTTTCCTCGAGAGGCAATAACCGTGATCGCGAACGAACCGGGCATCGTAATTGCACGATGCAATTACTCGGCGCGAAACGATTGTCCCGAACGGGCCGCGTTTTTTGCCGATTCAAAAGCGGCGATATCGTTCCGGCGAGCGCGGTCGATTTCTCGAGAAAATCGAGCAGCCTGGAGAACTGGACGTCAACCCCGCGTATCGCGGGGAACCTGATTGACCAATTGGCCACGTTACGCCACACGGCTGCTCGACGAGCAACAGAAACTGGTTATGCTCGATCCCATGCTTCTCCGCTTCCAGCTTCCTCGTACTTGCTACCACCTATTCCTACGCGCGACTGTACGACCTCTGCGCGCACGTGCTCCTGGCTCGCTTGTGTGCGCCATTACATACCGGGTCGGTGCTAGACTACGATACGTGTCACGGTACGCACACGGTACCCCGTACAATTCCACGCTAGGCGACATGCTCTCTGGACACCCGTCTAATCGACTGGCTGCATACAGTCCGCACACCTGTTCCGCGGACGGCCACATTTTGCATCCACAATCGACCGGGTCTCGGTGGATCTACCGGTTACGCTATTCAGGAAATCGAGACAAAACACGCCTGGGCTCCAAGGTATCGGCGACCTCGTCAGCTTCGTTTTCATTATACGGTTCATAATCGATACGAGTCGCGCCATTTCAGTGGTGTCAACGAGGAAGCAAGTTTGTAAAATACTCTCGCGTCGTTTTTTTATTTAAATCATCGCATACTGAGCCACGCTCGTTTTAATGGCATCTTACAAACCTGCCAGAGCGTCTCTCAAGAACGGAAAATAAGGTATATCCTAAGGTAATAAATCCTTCGAGACGAAAGGGGCTGGTTATGCTCGACCAATAATTTACGATAAAATGAAACACGAATCGTGGCGTTGTAATCCTAAAGTAGCGGAAAAAAGTCGAATAAATTCGTCATGCGTATTCGGGGAGTAATAAATTGTCCCGTGAATCGATCTTTAATCGCTTGCAACGAGATTCCGTGGATTTGCCGCGTCAGGGCTCTCGAACGACGCGACGATTGTCGGCCATCGACTCGAAAATCAGTTTGTCGCTGGGGCGCCGAGGACCGAAGTACCAATTTATTAAGTGTCGAAGCGGTCTCGAGAGTATGTGCGGCAGAATTCTCTTTATGTTCTACACTCTCGAGGACCTCGTCAATTTAACCCTCTGGCTCGAGGGGAGCGGATTATTTTTGACTGGCAGTTGTTTGTCAACTTCTTGCATCTGTGACGATGTACCTACATGTGTAACTTTGATAGTAATCTAAAACGTTTGGAGACCTCTCGAAGAAACTCAAGTGAATTTTGCACGAATAAAACTTGAATGTCAAGTTGAATTAAACGCATATGCAACGCGATTTCATGAAACAATACGATGTATAAATCAAATATTTATCCGTTTGTCTATTCCGTCGACCTTATTTAGCCGTGTTTTACATCTCTTTATCAATCCCGAATTGCAGCGATCAAATGATCGTGCTGCAAACGCGTCAATAGGCACGAGATTCCACGGAGACGAGGCGAAGCGTACCGATCGGCTAATAAACCAGCGAATTTGTCAGCGGTGATAAATCGTTGGTTAGATAGAGCGTCGATGATCTTGATTTTGACAGCGAAACACGGTGGATGGGTCTTACCAGCAATAAAGCCATTATCGAGCCGGACTGGCCGGTGTTAACGGCGATTCTCGCATGCACGAACGACGGACGACGACTAGCAATGCAAAACAGCGGTCCCGCAGATATATCGGCAGAGCCTCGTGCGGTTCTGTCGAGCAAAGCCGTAAGTTCACGAGCCACGCTGTATATCCCGATACTCGACAAAATCTGTCGGCGAAACTTTAAGAGAACCGATCGAACAAATTATTCTTTTACAACCTACGAGAAATATATTCTTTTCTACCGACCAACACACTCCTTGAAAGAGTGAATACAGAAAACATATTTTTCAAATATCTCGAGAACCAGACAGGGGACACTTTTTTAAAGTTCCTATTTTTTATAAGAATATTCGACGAACGAGCGTGCGGTTGAATCCGAGTCGCTCCCGGTATGTCTGCCCTCTAGCCACCGTTTCTACTTGTGCTGAATTCCAAGTCGTACTCTATTCTACGCATGCACGATGAATCTTTGAAACCTCACGCAAGAACAAGATGTATCGAGGCGTACAGTAACCAAGGAGCTTCGTAATCTTTCCTGTTTCTATGGATATTTTGGAAACTGTGTAGAAGACTGACTGGTAAATAAAGTATTCGCGAGTCGTTGTATCGGGACGGTCGAGAAAATCTGCTCTCTCGTGCGACTCGCGATTAGGCTACGGCCGGTCGGTTGGGTGTATGCGTGGCGGACAGTCGGCCCCTCGCCATAAATCCTTTGTAAACGGAATAGATGTCCGCTGCATCGAATTAGCATCAGATTAGCCGAGTTAGTACTTTGTTCGTATCCGCGCGGGAGGAATAGTCGAGGGCCCAGGCCACGGGGAACCGCGAGATCGTAAATTTATGCCGCGCGCGTACACACGCCGCCTCGCGTCGCGTCGTTTCGGTGCGAGCGAACAAAAATCCCGCCCGCTTTGATACCGGGTGCCGTTCGGCTCCTCTCTGGTCGTACTTTTAATTAGCATACACGATCGATCCCCGTGGCCCCGTCGCGTTCGAAACGTTTCGCAACGGTACACGTCGCCGCGGCGGCTGGCATTTCGAAGCCGTGCGAACCAATACTCCTGGCGAGTTATGCCTTCCACGTCCTATCGCATCCCCGCGGATGCCAACGACTATCCACCGCCAGTCATTCATGGGCTTTTCGAGCCGTGAATGCGCGCCGAGCCAGATCGAGGATAATTAAAGGCATCGACCAGACCGTGTTGCGAAACCGCCCCCCGGTGCCCGACGCGACGACGCTCGAGGTACGCGCGGCGCACCAACGCCGCCAGCGGTCCCTCCAAGTGTCGAGGTTACGTCATCGATTCCAAATGTCGATACCCCGGTTCGACTGTTTATCGAAACACCCACGGTAACGCGGTGTAAGCGCCTTTTTCTCCTATCGAACAGTGGCGAACGAAACCGCGCTCTCCGGACGCCGGGAACGAGTCGTGCGCGGCCCGATAAATAATGGAACTGAATTTACGGCGTTGCGGGTAATCAACAGGACTGGGGGAGAATTCTTTTCATTTTTTTTACGATACACCCGTTTTCAAGATTCTTATTATTGTAACGCGAGCTATAATTCGACCCGAGAGAGAAGAGTTTGCATCGAATTCGCTCTGTATGAAAAATTGCCAATTTTACGGAACGACATAACGAAGATAATGAACTCTAGCTGTGTAAGAAACGGGGGAAGATTACAATGAATAACCGGATGCACGCCAGCGGGATACGAGTCCCGAAGGCCAGACATCAACGCTACGAGGGTGGGCGAGTCGCTGTAGACAATGGCTGCGATGACGTTGTGCAGTCGGACAGCACAGTCATCCTCTTCAAACGTTTCACGGATGTGGGGTCTGTGGAAAAGCAACCAAGACTTTTCCTCGTGGGAACCACGAAATCGGGATTGGTGAGGGTCGACCTTGCAAGCAGTGATCCTCCCACGATAGAACTACGCCGAACATTCTTGGCCCGACAGCCAAGACGAGCGACGAAGCATCTATGATACGAATACTGCTGTTTGGGAATATGTATTCAGGGCCAACAACTTCTGACACGGTCGTTCGAGGCTACCTCACTCGTAATAATTCCTTGCATCTCGTATTTCTTCGATACGAAAAATATTAAGAATCTTTCTCGCCGTGAGACGAGTCACGATTAAAATTTCTCGGATCCATAGTCCTCGTTAGGAATATTTCAGTTAACGTTAATGGATGGTTAACCTTCGTTAAGAGACGATAATGAGGTTAAAAGTGCGACTGGTAGAGGAGTTACGATACGCGACCAGCATCGTTGCGTTTGTGCAAAGTGTCCACGTTGAAAAGTGTACCTCGTAAAACAATTTCTGGCCGCTGATATTCAGTCAACGCGAACAGGCTACGTTACACGACGGGAGACATTTTATACGTTACCGTGACGCAAGCTCTCTTACAAAAATAAGTGTAGCCCAGCACCGCCGACTTATAGCTTTTACGAGCTATTCCATTTCCGCGCTTTCAACGCAGTACAGAGAAAGTTGACCTATTTTATTAAATTAGAACCCTTTTGCGAGGGACGCTTCCTTTCCAGAGTGTATTTGCATTTATGCGCCACGGAACGACTTGTGTTTATGGAGAAACTTGAATATTAAAAGTCACGACTGAAATGATAAAATAAGCAAATTAAATTTGTCCGTGAGCGTTTCGAGTTCATAATTCATCGCGTCTGGGATGCCACTTTCGAAATTTTTTTTATCTATCCACGCTGAAACTACCGATCTATTTATATCGTAGACTTTAATCGATATATTTTATTAACACGGACACGATTACGGTGCGATCGTACACGAAGTTCAACCAGAGAAAGCAGTACGTTAATGAGGCGCTCCAGTCACGCCGACACTCCATTTAATTTACAACGCGAGGCTTAGGTACGACCGAACTAATTGCAATCCCAGATGTAATTAAGAAGATGAAGGTTCTATTAAAAAAATTTTAAAGATACTGCGAACACTTGGGGGTACAAAATTCCTTGCGCTCTCATGTATATTAAAGTCCGCGAACTATGTCGATCGTAAACTAATCGTTACTACTTCAAATTATAACTAATATTAGAATTATTCGATGCTCTTCCTTCTATTTGTCGATAAATCGTTCCGCCATTGAACAGAGACGATCATTGACGATGCTTTATGAAAGTATCGGTTCATAAATTCTGATATGTTTTTATTGCAAACATCTATAAGGCTGTACTAATATTATGACACTCGTAGCTAATATTTAGTACCGGTAAATTCAAGAAAACGATTTATCGTACACCTGCGGCGTCGGGAAAACCGTCGAGCGCATCCAGCTATCGTTATTCTATTTGAACTATTTTGCATAATTTCCTACATCGAAGAAACACACGACGATATTTACTTCGTACGTTCACCGTGGACACTGAATTATTTTGCGTTTAATCTCGATTTCGTACGTTCGTTTTAGTCGTGAAACAAATTAAAAAATACCGTCTCTGTAAAGTCAAATAATTACACCTGAGCAAACACTGTTGTTGATAAATACTTAACACAGCAAAAACACGTTTACTCGGCGAAAAATGCCGATATAGGTTAAACCAACGATACCGAACACGTTGACGAGTAATATTTAACCATTTTTGTATTCGTCGGTCAAAGGTTGTGCATATTAAACGTGCAATTTTAAACGCAAGGACCCGCTCCGACGTTTCAGCCAACGTGCACTGTACACTAATACGTCGTTAAACATTTGTAGGTAACGGAAAATTAGCGCCAGAGTACGCAGAAAATACGCAGAAATTACGTTGCCCGGTCGACGAGGCGAGCATATAATTTTTAAAGCGACAACGGCGTCTCGATGTTTGCATTGGGCCCGCACTTAGAATGCACGCACGCACCTTCTCTACACGCTTGCAAACACATCGTCACCGACCAACAAGTCGCTTTGTCGCGTTTCTATTACAGGGAATCATTTTCTCTATGGCAGGCAATGCATGTAACGCGACGCACGACGAGTTTCGATTAACTAAGAAGCGAGCGTATCTTCAGAGGTTATTATTTTCGTGTACATCAAATTGCATTTTTCGTTCGTGTTTTACCAACTACAAATTCTCATTTTTTAATTTACACAAATAAAATTTAGATTTATGTTAATTGCCACGGCCAAGAAAAAGCGTACAATACGAATGGACGTCGGTGCACGTACAAATAAATATCGCATCGAATCGTGTTGCTTGTCCTGGTTAAAACGTGAGAATCAACCACGTGAAGAATGTGGGCACTGGATACGAAATCAAGCGGTGCATTCTTGCGAAATTCGTCGACAATATGGGTAATAATAAAGTTGAGAAGAGACGCGAAAAATGGGGGAATATGAAGCGCGCTAATTGATCCGAGCGTATCGACTATTGTTGCGTATTTCATATGAATATAATAATATTGATAAATATTTGTTGGGATCGGAGTTGATTAAATCGGTTTGAAGGATGGAACGAAATATTATTATAAATCGTTTAAATTTATTTCATAAATTCGTTCGAGTAAGACTGAAAATTAGAACGTTTTGTTATTCGATCGCAAATCATCGGATATATAAAATGAAATACGTATCGAACATGATACGTGGATAAAGATAAATATACACTTACTATATGCTGTTACTAATCTATACCAGAATACAATACAGTGTAAAACGAGTATCAGGCGGATAAGGATATGCCAGATAATACCGCAATAACAGAAAATAAACATTGAGATAGTACGATAAGAAGGCGAGCAGTTAAATATAAAGTTTTCAGAACAGAAACATATAGAGTCGATCGAGAATGGAAGCGTTATTACGTTGATTGCATCTGTAATACAAAACTACTAAGGTGTAAATAAATCTTGGTTACAAACTTTGGTCGATAGAACGGGTTGAAAGAGACAGGAAATAGTTATTAACCGTATGCCAGGAAACTAATACATTCCGAGATAGTAAAATCTGTAACTTGGAAGTACGGTGGAACTCCATTTATTCGAACCTGCTGGAAGACAAAACGCTTTAGATAACTGCTTCGCGTCCCTGTAATAGGATCACTGATTTCCCCTCTACCGATGATTTCTCGACTAGATAATGCGACCCGACGTTCGGATAACTGGATTGGAAAGTATGAATTGATTTTGTCTAAGCTGATACAGAGATGATTAAACTTGCAACTAAAATTCTCAACGAACGAATCAGTCTATCCTGCTACGAAAACGATTATTCCGTGTCACGTTTTATAATCCACATTAAAACGACTGTTAAAATTACTTTTTGATCTCCCGATCCACCGTGTCCGTTCCGGTAGGGAAGATAAAATTTCATTCACGCAAACGAAGTCATGTTGTAAACATTTTTCCGCCCAACTATGTACGTTGTACAATGATTGATGTCGCCAGAACGTTAACAACTATTATAACAGATGACTCCCAAATGGATACGATACGTTACGAATAAATTGTGCAATAAAAACTCCCATTTTCGTCGACAAATATTTTGTACACGTAATCGATACGCACGGATTTTTATTCGGTGGCCAAGGAGAATAAACGAACGAAAAACTTCCAAGGAATTAATACATTCAGAATATTGTCTCGCTGGTCGCTTCCTTCCCGTTTACAGCCGTGTCGAAAAGCTGCTCATCTACTTCCTGAGAACTAGATCGACGCGAAACTAGACCGTGAATTAGCCGGTAAGATTTGACGGCGGTGCTGGATGAAGTTTCATTAAAAGTTTCGTGACAAGCCCAATCTTCGAGCTCGTGTCTCGGCGAGAGTCAGTCCCAGGGAACGAGGCGTGAGAAAAGTGAGATAACCAAAAAGTTTCACCCGCGATCTTCCGCATGCAACTTTTCCACCCCCGTAGTCGCCACAGCAATTTCAGTTTCTACGTCCTGTTTAGATCGCGGTTCAACGACTCGACCGCTCGAAATGTCGGACGTGCCGATCGCGATTGGAACTCGAAACGAATTGTCCCTAACAATCGTGGCACCTGTTATTAAAATAACGATTAAAGACAGCATAAAAACGGAAGTAAATTCAATCGAGTCGATAAAAGCGAATTTCGAAACGGGACGCTCGTTAAATCGCGAAAATCACGCGACAAACACTCGATCACGAGTAAATCGTTAACGATATTTATTTAACGAATCGATATCGAAGCGGCGTTTCGCAATATTCGTCGTTTCGATCGGGTCGAACGATAAGCAAATTTTACGACGAAACACACAGGATCGTTCAGATATTCTTATCGCGATTTCGCTACCGATAAAAACACCGACTCGTTACAGTTTACTGATCCCCCACTTTCGGCACAAAGCCTTCGTTTTTCACCGGGGTTTCGTGCAACGCGTACACCTGTGAGCGTACATATTTCTCCAGATACGCCCACTGGTTCGCCCCGTATGGGTGTCGAAATCGAGAGGCGAAACGACAACTGCAAGACGAGTGGGTCTCGTTTCGAACATTCGTCTCCGTACTCGCGCAATTGTAGAAATTCATGAGTAAGAACGAACCGCCAATTTCTTAAGCTGTGACCTTCTCGTGAGCCATGGACTCACGAGAACGAACTACTCCTGAAGGACACACAATTCTATGAGGTTTTTCTCATTTTGCGGTGTCAAGGACCAACTTTTCGAATATTTTTACGATTTGTACATATTCTACATTAAAATACGCGTAGTTTACTTTTTTAAACATTAAAATCGTCCAATCCGTTCAGAAGTTATGACGTTTTAAAGATACACATGAAATTTCGGGATAACAATTCTGGCCAGAAATGATATTTTCGGTGAGGAATTTTTTTCTCGAAAATGGTTAGGATTTCGAGGGTATGTCTATTGACCAAAAACGATTGTAATGGACCCCCGTAACTAAAAATAATTTTTTTAGAACGATTTGAAATTTTTTAATTTTGTCGAAAAATTTAACACCTTCTCGAATTTTTTCTGGAAGGAGGGTAGGATTTCGGGGATGTGTGTATTCATAAAAAATGATTGTAATCGACCCTCGCAACCGAATATAATTTTTCCAGAACGATTTCAAATTTTTTAATTTAATTGTTAATAACTTTTTACCGAAGTCTTCATCAACAAATTGGTATTCTTGATTTTCGTCTTACTTTGGCCTCTAGAATCCCCCATTAAAATTGTTCCCAGGTGTGGCCGAACACTCTGTATAATCAATAGGAATAGCTGGAACTTGCTTAAATATGTAGCGCCAAAATAAATTGCAAAATAAACAAAGAACACGGCATAAATTACAGTAATTGGTATAGTCACTGGATAGGGGATTAAATGCCCTTTAAAATGAGCGTTTGTACGAGTCAATAGCGTTATTAGTTCCGAAGATATGAGGATTTCAGTTTCAAGTCGATGCGGTGGCTAGTTTCGGAGATATAAGAGTTCGAAGCGTTCATTGTAATCAATGAACTCGCGCGCGTGAAAATAGTAAACAGTGCGTAGTAAATTCTTGGAAATACTACGCCCGAAACTAGGTCACGACAGTCACGTACGCGGGGCAGGTCAGCACCACGCACGTGCGACAAGGAGGTCCGACGCGTCAGACGGAGACAGAGATAGTCGAATTAAAAAAATTACCTTTTACATAAATTACGATATCTCGAAAACGGGAAGTCCGATCGACAAAATTCAAAAAGCACTTTAAAGGGGAAGGTTCACCGTCGCCAACAGTGGTTTAATTATTAATAAAATACTAGTAGTTTCGGAACTGCACGCGTCTAAACTTTTAGTATTTTTAATACGCGCTAATAGCCTTTTCTAACGCGGGGAAGCGAGAGACAGCGAAATTTTAAAAATTATCTTTTACATAAATTGCGATATCTCGAAAACGGAAAGTCCGATCGTCAAAAACCAAACGCCATTTTAAAGAGGAAGCTTTGCCGCTGCCAACGGTGGCTCAATAATTAATTAAACACTAGTAGTTTCGGAACTGCACGCGCCTAAAATTTTAGTATTTTTAATACGCGTTATTACACTGTTTTAAGACAGTGGAAACTAAAGATTCTTTCTTTTCGTCTTTGCTATACATATATTTCCTATTTACATCGGAAACTAACCAGAATTTGGTTTCGAATTTTGATGATCGGTCGTGGTAGGCAAGACAGACTACATATTTTTCTCAGAAAACAAACAATAAGAATAGAAGTGAATATTGTAAAATTCATTGCACGTGTACTATAAGAAAAGTCGTGAAGTTAGAGATTCTAAATGAAATTTTAAAAACAAAAAACAAAAACTCCTACAAATTTACCAAACATACCCAAGAGTTTGGGAAGCATATTTACATCGAGGTACCCCGCGGTACGAGCCAAAGGCACGCGCGATAATTCTTCTCGATCCCGATCGCGATCGCGATAACGATCGCGTCTGGTGTGCGCTCTACACGCTGTGCTCTCTGTCTCGCGCTAATTTTAATTACGCCCATGAATAAATGCATTAATATCGTTCGCTTCACGCCTACGAGACCGTGTCACGGCGACGGAGATAGATATCGCGGGAAGAGGGCGCGAGAGCAACAGACAGCGAGACAAAAAAATGGACGGAGACAGAAAATCATGTAAAACCACGTCGTGACACCTGCAAACCAGCGTCGTGTCGGTTTCTACGGACCTAACCAGGATGTGTAACCCAAGGCATTGTCGCGACAAGACAAACGATCCACGCGCGGATCCGCGCGCTGGAGGAGGTCTAAGGGCGGACGCGAGCCCCTCCAAAGGTGTGACAAAAGAAATTTACGTTGGAATTCGCGCCCAACGGCGATATTCTGTAATAAGGGTCGCGCGACAGGCAAATATTATCCCTTTCTGAACTCATACACCCCCGCTCAAAAGTCATTGAGTATCCAGGAATTATTGGAAACATATTGCTATTATTAATTGTAAGATTCCCATTTTTAAGATTAATTGCAGATTCCTTTTAAGGGTGGCTATACATTAACTGAGTACAAATGTTTTAAGAAGAATCTACGGGTCGATTTGAAACGCACGAATCGAGAGAAGCTGAAATTACAATTAGCCAGGCGTGAATCGGTTGCGTTAGGCGGATCCCCGTGGTTCGTTTGTTGCGAAAGAGCGGCGATTACAACGTTTACATTCTGTCGGCATCGCGGGATCGTCAACGTTCGTTGCACATGGGGAGACACGAAGAATAACGAGGATAGTCATAATTACTGAACTGTTCTTAATGGTCGCCCCCGGTCGCCTCGCTGAATGGTAAGTGCAGAAGTTGCGACGGAAACGGCAATTAAGACCGCACTGGCGGAATACTTACCGCTGTTGCTTGACCGTTTGCAAGAACAAGCCACTCGCGAATCGACCCTCTAAGAAATTCAATTCTTCCTCGTGTTGCACGCGAGCATGCACTAGCCGTTCAATTTACTCGAATTCAGTATCAAGAATTTTATATTAATTTATTCCTCCAGGAATTCTGAACCATAGGGCGAAAGAACAACTACAATTATAAGAATTTACTGGGATCACATTGTGGGTGGCCAAAATTATTGATCACTGACGCTAGAAATTCGTAGCGCACGAAAACTCGGACGATTCGTGACCACGGACATTAAGATCGTCGAGACCCCGAAGGTATTTTAGATAATGTCCCCTTTTCCTGCTCACAAATGGCACCGATAGCACTTTTACGGTGTAAATACATTGATGACGTTATTCGTATGCTACTACCGCGTCTCGATATACGCGGCAGTGTTCTTGAAATACCGGTTAGCAGCGACAACGTTACATTTTCTTCGACAGGAAAACGAGAATCAATTAGCGGATACGAATACTAAATAACTTTGAGAAACAGATAGCTGTTGGGACTCTCTGGCTAATTACGAATCAGTGCTACAATTTGCTACATTGATATCATTTTATTGCATCTAAGTATCTCGACGCAACACGCTACCAAACAAATTAACCTCAAATTTAGCAACTGGATTTCGCTCCGGTTCTTATCGTAACATTTACCAGAAACGTAGCGGGTAAGTGCGATGTGCAATTAAAGAACCTTTCCCCCCGAATTTTTGTTCTCAACGAAGATTGGATTTTTAGAGACTTCGGATACTGTTCTTTGTACGAGGTGGAAAAGGACTGTGTAAAAAGAAGCATATTTGTTTTGGGGAGAATTAAAAATCAAATGAAATCAATTTTAAAAGAGAACGTAATAATACCACAGTTATTAAGACACAAAGTGTTCGGATAGAGGAACGAGTATTCTCACAAAAAGTGTATGTCCTTTATGGCCACGCTCACAAGACGCACATAATAACTATTAATTACCCGCACGGCAGTCGGCGATTACATGTTCCGAACAATTAAAAGAAAATGCCGACGTCCTTAGCTTCGATTAAGTACCCGTTGGCCTTAACACATTCGAGAACGACATATCGTTTCGAGACTGCCTAATAGCCAACATTTTTGCGGTTGGGTTCTGACCCACATACTACTCAAATATCCGTGTTTCACAGGCGGAGTCACCGATCTTTAACGTATCAATAGGCCAACTCTGAGGCGGAAAAAATGAAATTTGTTGCATGCATTGTTTGTACACTCGACAGAATGTAGAAAGTATTTGTTAAGAGGTCGTTACGCGTTTTACTCGCAGATTATTTCAATTGTACGGGATTGTTAGAAAAAATTTCAGAAGACGTTTTCTGTTTGGAATCGTTCGAATCGTCTTGGAAACGGTCTCCCCGGATTCTAAAAAGAATCGAAATGTCATTCCGTGCACGTTCGCGTCAGTCTCGGTAGGCGCAAGAAGCGGTCGCTTCGGTCGTTACCGACGCGCTCGAGAAAGCGTTAATGGATTCAAGAATGTCGAATACCCGGTAAATCCAATGTTTTCCGCGTACGGTTTAGTCACCGTTTCGTCGACGTACGGCGACCGATCAGCCTCGGAATCGCAAATGTCAGTGTCTCTCAAGCTTCGCTTTCCGCGAACCTCCTCCCCACGATACTTAAACTTTGATCAAACTAACGAAAGACAAAAGCTTGTTCAAAACTGCACCGAAACTTCTAAAGCCTCGCTCCATAAAACACTTTTCTAATTCTGCTACAATACGCTTCTATTTTTCTTCTGAAAGTCGACTTTAAAAATTCGTTGCGTACGACTGTGGATCTCAAAGTAGAAACTGTGGTTGATGGACAGACATTTTCTAATTCAATTATGTCAGAAACAAAGTCAGGGATCCGCTTTGGAAACGTCAGGGGGGCTCACGGAGTCCAGTTTGAGAAACACTGAAAATGGTAAGAAGAGAAACGGCGATCGTGTATTATTCTTGGGACTCGTACGTCGCGATCGGGCCCCGGCGAGCGGAAACGGCGCGGTTGTGGGTGTGCGCGACCGACGACGAAGAAATCGCGACAAGGTTGCGCCCGAAGGCTATGTATCTTCGGGATTATAATCGCAAATCCGCCGACAACTCGCATAAAATGTAGATTAGAATACACGTCTCCGCATTAACATAGATCGCTTTGACAGACGTCGCGGCGCACCGCGTCGTGTGTTCCCCCGGTACGCAGGAAGTATGTTGATTTTTAAGATATACGCTGCTGCCCCGCGGAGAAAACAGATGGTTGCTCGGTCGCCCCGCTGGTAAAGCACCGTGGACGTCAACGGAAACCGTCGATATTCGTCGCATTGTATGTTGATTCTTCCACGCGGAAGAAAACGCGAACGAATGACCGTTCTTCCGACGGAATGCGGACGTAACGTGTAATTACGTTTTTTTCTGGGTCTGATTATTCGATCTGCTCATTACGATAAGCTGGCTACCACCGTATTGTTGAATAAACGATTGGGGAATATAGGACGCGTATGGAGTTCGACTCGGAGAAAGGATGCCACAAATTATTAGGTTCGTTAACTTAAGAGATTTACTTGTTTTTTCGGTATCCGTAAATGTACTCACGTTACGTTGCAGCATCCAGGAGAAGAATTCGACCGTTTCCATTTTGGACGAACGCACGTGTTCGAAAGCGACAACGGGTCAATACGACTCATTATTCTCATTACTGGCAATGATTCTTTATAGCTACCATCGTCCTACACCGACTGGTGTCTTTTCATGCGAATACATACAGGTTGAGTCATCGATCTTGACGAACTTAAATTATTCGTAAATTGCTCCCATTAAGAACGTTTGAAACAAGAGTAGCACGCCGTTAACTCTTTCGATGCTTTATTATAAATGATATACTTCGGTGAACGCCTATGGGTGTTCGACAGGTATTGATAAATATAATCACGCGATTGCCGCCCACCGCTTGAGCAGGGCGTACGATTCCTGCAAGGGGAGGACACACGTGACTGCCAACTTGACGAGCTTTCACACAGTAAATCTACATGGGAAATAATTCGACGCGCCTTCGCGGACGTTTGTGCCTCTTTCAAGGCGTCAATTTGTATTTCAACTCTTTTTTTTTTAATGTGTTTTAAATATATTCGTTCGCGTTGAATAAACGATAAACGAGGATGAAAAAAAGCGAGAACTACCGTATCAAGAAGCTAATTACGGAATCGTTCGTGAACAATCAAAGATCGTCGAGTTAGACGACTCAGCCTGTACGATTGAAATGACACGAAGCTCCGGCGAAACTTCGGTTCACGCGATAACCAACGGATTCGATTCGTCGTGATTCTTCCGCCGACGCATCAGCGTGACTATAATTATAGGGCCGCTATCAGCCCGTTGATGTTTCGATTAACCCGCACGTCGGGGATCAGGCGTCGTTCTCCGGGCGTACGTGCACGCCGATGGATTTCGTACAATGGCGGTCACGGGGGGAACGCTTAAAGAGCGCACAAAAGGTGCGAGGGAAGACAGACAAGATCGTCTACCTGCGCGAGAGGCCCTTTTATGTATCCCGAGCACAATAACGACCGGACGTTTCGTTAATTTCAATGAGCCCTTTGTCAGTCTCACCTGCAACAAAAAAAAGAGAGGAAGCCATTGATTATTACACGCGTCTCGTCAAAGTAAACGCGTGATTACCGAACGCAAACTCGCGCGTACCTGCACGTACACACAGAGAGAAACACGCGTGCATCGGGCAACGGATGGCTCATTACACTTCACGCTTCGGTGCTCCGGTAACGCGGGTCAAAGCAGAATTTCATTCGTCGTTCGTTTCCGGATAATCGGGCAAAGTATGCGCGCGATACGCTGCCCGAGAAATGGACGCGCAAAATCTCGTATCGCGTTCGCGATGCAGCGGTAATTTTCGAAGAGAATCGGAACTACGAATCACGAATTTACAGATTCGGTAAGAATTCATTCGTCGAAATCGTCGAGAATAACAAAGCGCATCTGGTGGACGTAGACGACGAATGGCGAACGCTTGGAAACATTCACGCAGGAACGCAAAAATGTATTCAGAACGACCCAGTTCGAGTCATATAATTGCATACATAGTAGGTAATCGTTCTTTTTTACCGCTGTTGATATTAGCATTTAAATATTAATAGGAAATTTGCAATTAATAAAGAATTCAACTCAATTACATGGGAGAATACAGAAAAGAGTACAATTCCCGAAACTTATGAAACTTGCATTACAATGGCATTGTGTGTACCTGGTATCTTTCGTCCCTGGTGAATGCTTATTTTCAAAAGCAGGGCATTCTCCGTCCCACTGAAGAACACGCTTGCAATCGAAATATGTTAATGTGCTCGTGCTCGGTCCAAAGGAACAATAATTAAACCACCTAGTCTGTTTCTATTTCTACTTTGTATGTTTGCACGTGTATTAATATATTCGTATGCGGCTCGTGGGACAATAATTCGAGTGGCATTAAAAGCGTACCGTATTACTACCTTTCGCGTCTCCCGTTTCTACTTTTGCGTTACCGATATGCGATCGAAAAATATGCAACCCGTAGCGTCTTCGTACTCAGCCGAGAGAACGGTAATCAGTGTAACCTTAAAAGTTTATTGCATTACTATATTTAACTTCTCCTATTTCTACTTTTGCATCGGCGATACGCAATCGAGGAACGCGCTCTATTTGAAATATACATTACGGGTAACGTCGTATTCAGCCCAGAGAACAGTGATCGGAGTAAGCTTAAAAGTTTATTACGCTACTATATTCAACTTCCCTGCTTTCGCAAAGTACAGACTCGTAATCGAAACATGTATCGAAGAACAATAATTAGACCGTCCTTAAAAGTACACTATATTAGTAGATTTAACTTCACTTATTTCCGCTCCGACTACTAATATCCAACGGAAGAACACGCCTGCGAGATACGTTAATGTCTTCGAAGAAGAATAATCAGATCGAAGATAAAAGTTTCCAATATTACCGTACTTTGATGGTTTCTGCTTCTGTACAACCGATACCCTAATAACCGTTAACTAGTAACTCCGTATCGAAACGGAGCTCCCATCAGAAATTTTAAACCACGATACCCCGGGCAGACTTCGTATCTAGGATACATCCTGAACGCACGTATCCGATTATGCAGCTGGAAAATCGGACCAAACTTTCCTTCGTTCGCGCAAAGTCTCGGTTATCGCGATTACGCGAAACGGTTTATCGCTTTACCAAACAAAAATACAGACCAGAATAATTCTCCCAGAAACCTTTGACAATAAAAATAATAATCTTTAGCCTAGCTATGCCCCGCATAAATACTTTCGTCGCTGAAACGAACGCGAGAAAGTGTTCCGTGCGTGGTGTATCGTAAACTCTGGGAACAGAAATTTTGGGTAACGCGGTGCCTAGTAAAAGTTTTATCGCGTCAGCCAATAATTGCTCGTAACTCGTTTCAGCCGTGCAACGGGGCACGATTCGCCTCGAATCTCTCGCTCGCGATCGTTGTAATGGAATACAAGATTCAATAACAACATCGCCTCGCGGAAAGAACAGATAATCTCCCGGTAACGGTCACCAAGTTTTATCGCCGGCACGGTAATTACAGAAATTATGATTCGATCGTTTGGTACCGGACGATATCTCGTTCCCCTCGTGCACGGTTATCCCCTTCGACGAAACCGTGTTTCTCATTCTCCATTCAAATCGCTGATCCAATCTCAAGTACCACGGGGACCAACGTTCAAGATTGCGTCGCAGCCACCGTGTTCTCTTCTTTTCCTCTCTTCTCTACCCGCTCGGGCAACGAACGACCGATTCCAGGGCGCGCGTTAGCGTCAACCGCTGCCAGGGTTTATGGTCGAGGACCTTTTCGTTCTTTTCAGTCCAGGGAATTTTTAGCCCGGTATAACGTTCGATCCAAGTACAACGTTCTGGGCTTCTATACTTTACTTACGAGGAGTCTACGATCGCGACCGACGCTCGCTGGATAACGTTATGGCCACGAGAGACGTAATATAAGGACGGTGATACTAGGAAAAGGTGGAAGTAAAAATTGACAGATACGGACGAGGCGCAATACTTTCTGGTAATTTGGAAAACTTGATCAAAGAGGATAGAGAAAGAATTAATTTTCTGAATGAAACTCAATTGATGGGAAATAAGATTACTAGACTGTATTGCATTATCGAGTAAAATTGTTCCGTCGAAAAAATATTTTATACGCTCTCGATGTTGTACATCGTTATAATTGCATACTGAGAAATCGATGAATTCAATGTAATTCGATCTGGTAGTCACATTGTAAAGATAACAAAGCCGTACAATAACGCGTAATAAAAGAATCTCGACAGAGATGCACGTTGAAACGAGAAGAATCTGTCGAGCACCATTATTGCATTCGATGGTATTTGAACCTATTGTGTATCGTACCGTAGGAATCGTTTTATTATTTGGAAGCTGACGTTCCAATGCCTCCAAAGAAAAATAGTTTGCATGTTAACGTAATAAACTGATGCACAAAACTTATAAATCCTAGTACTTACAAAATTCTGAATAATATTCGTAATAACAAAATTCTCGATTGATGTAAATGTAAGAATAACTCGCTTGACTAAACGTGTCGAGAATTTATACGGGTGACAACAAATAGGTCTTGCATGCATTCGACTAAATACGTAATGTTAACCCAATAAAATCACGATTGTTTCCAGGAGTGCTCTGTGGAATTATTTAAACGACAAACTGTGCATGCAATCCAGGCCTAGACCACGCGACGTGGAACAGACGTAGACAATTTTCTAAAAATCCACGTCAATGATACTAACAATTCGATAGTTCCAGCCAATTGTGGGCTGCGTAACTCGATCTCGAGGCGCAGGAAGTGGAGAAACGAGTGCAAACGAAACTAGGAAGCTCGACCCAAAGGGCGGTCGAAACATCAATACATCGAGGGACTCCAATACGACCAACACGGCCAAATGCTCGTCAGATTAATGACCTCGTCGCGATTACGAACGGTCCACCACTCACGTTCGTATTAAGGTCCGTCTCGTCGAGAAATCGAGATCCCGGGGCCTGGTTTCGCGCGGGGAATTGATTTTCTGGTGGCTTCTTCGAACACAACGCTGTCTCAATAAATCCATGATCCAAGAACGAGATAAGGTCTACGTACCATGAAACCGAGAGGCGGTATTTATTATATCCCGACGATTCTCTCCGACTCGTTGGGAGAAAATTAACCAGACGACATCTCGTACGCGCGCGAGAAGCGTAATTAAAGGAAGAAAAAGCGCCCGAAGGAGGACGAGTCGTGAAACGAGACCGATGATTAATTGCTATCTACGTCGACTACGATCGTTTTAAGAAATTAATTATTCCGTGTAAAAATTGCAAAGATCGATCAAGATTCGAGGGAAACAAACCCCTATTTTGCTCGATGCTCGTTCATTGAATGGATAATGCACGGTATAGCGTTTCCAATCAATGGTAACAAATAATGGTTCTTCGCGGAATAACCATCGCGTATACACAATAGACGCATAACTTATTGATCCTCCTTCGATGCACGGAATCTTTACGGGCGCGTATCATCGAGCTATTCCAATCTCGATCGGGCAGAAAGCACCAACTAACGCAACCCTCCAACCCCTGTATTTGTATCGATCCCAGATAATATCCATGATTTGCCGTAGCATCGCGCGAATCCCACGCTTACGATTCGATGGTTCGTGCTCCCGCCAAGTGGCTTGCACGACGAACCGCGCAGCTTTTGGCTCCATTTACGAGTACGGGATGATATTGACAATCGAACTGTTTCCCGGTGTAAGCAAAACGGAAGCTGCGTCTGGCGGTCGGCCGCCCGAGCCGCCTCTGCGTTTGACACTTTTCTGCTTAAAACGCTCGAGACGCCCCAGCTCCGATTCACGTATAAACGGCGGGTCGTCCGTCGAAACGTATTATCTCGACAGGGGGGGAATTATTTGAGCGAGAATAAGAACCGATTGCTGGGGGGACGGGGAAATTGGTAATTTCGTTGTGTTCGAAACAGAGGAGACGGTCTTGCGTAAGCTACTCGTGCCGACTCCACTCGCGTCTATGTATAATATTAAATTCTCGAAGAAAGGATTTAATTTGGGCGCGCTTTGATCGTGAACTGACCGATACGTTTCTATTTCCATCTTTATGGGTCCACTCGAATTAAGAAGCAAGAAACGGCGCGTCACCATACGGTTCGAATCGCCTCCATGTGCTCGGCGGAGCCCAGACACATGTACGTTCGCATGCAAAGTGCTCGACAAACCTCGCGTCCACCGTGACGGATCAGAAATAGAATACCGCAGATCACAAGTGTTCCTTGCCAACCGTAACATCGCACGCACGCGTGAATGGCAGCAGGCAGGCGAACACGCATGGGACAAGCACTATGATGCGTTACAAAACGCAATGGCAATGTCAAGGGGACCAGATATAAGCACGTCAACGACACGGCGGCGCGAAACGTGTCCCGTTCTGTCCTGTTAACGAGCGATCATGTACACTGGCCGGCCAGAGACGCGGAAGATTCGCTTTCACGATTACCTTTCGTGCACGCTTAACTCGAAGATCGATAACGCGTGCTCGATAATACGACTAAGTGTAATTAAACGGGACTCTAGCGTGAAAGCTTCAAAACCAAATTTCGTATACGAATTTTTTCGGTACTTTAGCCTACGGATCTATGGAGAAGAAAAATGTTACAGCGAGAAAAGATTTAGCGATTCTAAGTCAGACCACTGCTCACCGTTTCTACTTGCGATCGCAACGATGCACACAAATGGCGAAGGGCTTTAAATTTGATGGACCCTTCGACACATTTTAGGAACATTGCTTCGTAATTGCATAGCACTCGGTATGAATATATTCGTTGATGCGTATCCGAAGAAAACCGAGATTCGTAGCAACGTCGTAAGGGAGAAGGTAATTTCTGACGTCGCTCAGAGTCAAGGAAGTGGCCTTGCGCAGCCAATTAATTTAGCGTAGAGAATAGTAGGTAGTAAAGTCGCCGTTGATACCCTAGGGTCGTCCGTGGTACGAAGTTGTTAGCGCAATAGAACAGTCATAGTAATCAGCTATTGGAAACTAGCATCGTAAAATACAGCATCAAATTGAACTTAATTACATTTAATAATCACAATTTAATCAAACCATTTCCGTATTCCGTATCCCGTATTCGGTACGCTAGTAGAAATTATCAAATGAAATTTCTCTATTACGGTATGCATTGATATTCTTTGAAGCAAATGATCCTTAATACGTTTCTATTGCTTTTATAAGGCAACAAGCAAGTATGAATTTAAGATAAGTCTGTGGGCGGAGCAAAGCCAGAGAAATAGAGTAGTGGGGATATCCCCACAGTGGCCTTGAGCGGTCAGATGATTTTAATTCGATTATATACAACGTTTCGCTACGAACCCCACGTTTCTCGTATGAACAATTTTTCCATATGATTACCGACGGTAATCGATTCGATCTCTTTGTAAAAATCATCCACTAAAGTTAGGAAAATACTTCTATTGTATTGCCATAAAATATTCCACGTGGAACTTTAAGTTGAATCACGATAGTTGACGAAATTAACTGAAAATTCTCGGGACTAATTGCGAGGTAATCGAATCGTGAAACAATCGGATACAGTGCACCGAGGGGAACAAAAGACGACACATTCCATTTGAGAAATGTCTACGGGCGTTATCATTATCCGAGTACAAGCGCGCGTTGCTGTTTTATCCGGGCAATTAAAATTCTCGGAATAAGACCCTGGGTGCAGCGAACCCGGGCGTTCGACAATAAATAAATCAATGGGGCGCGTGCATTTCTTCGCTCGATCGAGCGTGACGGACTGGTGCCGAACGGCCACTGAGCAGCAAAGCTAATCACGAGTGCACAACCGATCAACGTACTTAACAAAAGCACGGAAAAATCCAAAAATTTCCGGTCGATCAGGGACCTTTTCGAGCCACACGCTGCCCATCCAAACTAATGAGAATTTTATCGGCATATCTGGATCCTCGCGCCGATTTATCTCCGCTTCGACATTTTCCCAAATCGCGCGCCAAGTATTTTCTCGCGTTACAGGGAAAAGTCATCGGGGTCCATTAGTTTATCGCAACCTTCCCCGCGTTAAAATTAATTTTTGCAACATCTAAAAAATATTAGAATTACAGACTGAAAACGAACGTTCCATCGAGTGGGGATTCCGTAAATCATATGTTAGGGAAGAGGGTAGCAAAGATTTATGTGGGCCCTCAAACTGTAGACACATTCTCTCTAACCTTGCTTAGATATTCTGACAGGTATCTGTCACTCGTTATATAGAATTAATAGTTCGGTTTGAAATGGAGCGTAATGTGTAAAAACTGAAAGTCGAAAGTACTGTCGTGATAGTTTCTTGTGCAACTTCTCGGACGAGAAATGGTAATGTTTATGACAGCTGGCCACGTTATCGGGGTTACCGTGAAGAATCGTACATGCTCGCGAGCGAAACCGAAAGCCACGGGAAGCGAGGACCCAACAGGAAGCACGAACGAGTCGTTGTTCTCACGCGGGCGTTACGCGACGCGAATTATTTATGAAATATCTGCCATCTGGCAGAAGATTCGAATTTCTATAGTATGTTTCACGGAGCGCAATATCTCCCAGCACCGTATTAGTCCCCCGCTCATAATACCGAACAGCGAACACCGCGGGCAAGATACAGCACGCTATCGTCGGGATTACCTGCAATGGTAATGCCGTATAAGTACGGTTGGCAAGTATACGGTACATGCGCGCACGCATATATTGTCCCAGAGACATACCACGCAACAAGGAAGAGAACCCGCCGATCTATCTCTAACCCTACTCCCTTTTGCCACTGTATGCGCATGCACGTCCAAACCTCCTTTGTTCTTACGCTTACGGAGTCAGCCTAAGGTTAAAAAACTAGCTAGACTGCCGGCTGCGGTCCCCTTTTCGCGGGAAACTCGGCCGATGCACACTTGCCAGAAAGAAGGGTTGAAAGAGCCTGGCGTATTCGTGCCACTGGATCTGACTTACCCTCATTGTTACATTGAAATCGTGAGCGTTGTACGGTACGTTCGCGGACGGAAAATCGGCGAGCGCGTATCCCCCGCCTCGAAACTAACAAAAAACAGCCGCTGTGCATTTCGGTACGCGAATCCCTTTTCAAGACGCTCGCTTCGCGGGCTAATCCCCGCGGGCTAGAAACTAGACTCCGAAAATGCGATAACGAAAAGTAAACGTTTTATTGTACCGACGCTAGATTTCAGAAATTACTCTCGATCGACAAATTCTACAAAATTGCTGCTGGCCTCCGGGAAAAAGAGTATCTTGAGTAAACCGCGCAGAGACTGAGCGATCAAAGAGCACTCCGCAAACAACCGCACGAAACCCTCACCCGTCGACTCCCTTTTCATTCTCTCGGAAGTTTGTGGGTCCAGGCGAGGCCGAAACGGATCGAGGGTGGCCGCAACGGATCCCACGGGCGGATCGGAACGAATCGAAACGGATCGGGTTTCGGGTTACGGATCCGCACGGAGTCCAGATAAATCAAAGCAGGTCCGGTTCAAATATTTGTCGTGGAGTCCAAACATCCGCGGCGTTTCAAGCCGACCGTTAAGACGCGCTGGAGGGTGCCTGCCCGGCCCGGGAAAAATACACCGTGGAAAATGAAAGCAAACGGAATGGAGAACAGCGCGGTCCGATAATGTTCCCAACGAGGTCATGGAGGAACGACGAGGCGCACGATATAAAGCTTAAGGAACACGGTTGCCGAGGCTCGTCATGCGACCCTACGAAGGGGAAGGTCAGAGAACCCCTGGAGATCCGTTCACGTCAGGCTCTATTATATCGGCGACCCGGCGGAGCGTGCATGCACGCGTTACACGGGGGTTGCCCACGAAGAAGAATATCAGAATGCCGCGCGCTGACACCAGCCTAGGTAATACACGTGGGTCACGCCGTGTTATGCCAACCCATATCTACCTACTTAACTCCGGACAGCTATCTACGCAGCTCGTGAATATTCCACCTGCGACCAAGCCTCACACCCGCTCGAACTTCTTACACGCTGAACCGTCCAAACGTAAAGTCAATGGACGTCTCGAATATCATTTAAAAAGTAAAAGTCAATTAGAACGACGGGTCTGAAAGAGTCGCGAGGACTGATTCACGTAGTTAGAGCGAAACGTCTAAGACTTTTCGCGAATGCATATAATTTAAAGTACCGTAAGATGTCAGGGAATAAAGTTTCGTCCGTATCTGCGAACAGAGACGTATAGAAGTTCGCGTAACAGTCGAACATTCATAACCTGAAATCCGCGAGTTCGAACGAGAGTGCGGTCGTATCGGATGACTGGGCTCGATATGGAGAATCGTACGCGTGACAGCCATTTGTATATTGGACTTGGGAGAAGAGAATCATCGATCCGAGGTATTTTCGAATAGTCCTCTGCTCGATGACGAATCCACGTATCGCAATCAACGAAATATTCTGCGTTGTATGCGGACAGTGTTTAAAGAAGAGTGTTTCGCACAAAAACTGTGTAATCAACATTGAAGATGAAAAATGAAATGACTCTATAAAGAATAGGTAAAGTGTTATAGAAGTTAATTTCCTTTTGGCGTTTCGATAGCGGGTCCGTGAAGGAAGGCAGGTCGCGATCTCTGACGTTCCCTTTGATCTCTGGACGATTGGCCCTAACCAGAGACTGAGCGCACTCGATTATACTCATTGTAGACTCGCAGCTAGACTCTGTCAACAAACACCGAGGGGGATCGACTGTTAACCCGTCTATTACTCGTTCAGTCGCGGTAACTCTCGGATAAGTATCCACACGCGCATCACGGTTTGCGAAGCATTTATACATACACAGGGAGGTCAGAGAGCGTTGTTAGCGTCGACCGATCGACGCCGCTAGCTCTGTTTCCATGGGAATTCCCGATGAATTCGCAGCCGAAATTCGCGCGGCTTTCAGCCCTCTCGTTTAATTAACGCCGCTATCCCAGCACGGGCGATTCTGTATCTTTCATGAAGGCGCACGCTTGGAACACGGAATCTGGTTAGGTAATTGGTTCGATAATTGGGCATCGTTTTGAGCACGCGGATTATCCGAGTTTCGCAAGAACAATAACGCACGCGTGAGAACAACGTCCGCGCTAAAAAAATTCGACTTTATCAAGCGCTCTTCGACAGCGTTTCAATTTCGCTCGTCGTAAATAACAACGAAGGAAGTTTGCGTGCCCGGTTCGCTTTATTATTGTTTCATCGAAAACTGATTCGACGCGATAAATCCTTCAATGATACGTTTCGAAACGCGATCAAAAATTATCAACGCTTTATTACGGAATAAATCCGTTCTGCTCGTCGAGACATTTTTTCACCGGGAATATACACATCGATGTGCCAAAAAAGTCGATGTTTTGATTGGCAAAAATGTCGAGATACTGGCGTTGCAAGTGAAGTACGCTCGCGCGTTGTCGAGCGTCGATGAAGGATCGTTCGATCGGTGTAAATTTGGACGAATCTTCACTAGAGAAAAACAACTTCACAATCTATTCTGTCGTAACGTTAACGAGTCTTTGTCTTATCTCCAACAGCGTTTGGTAACGCATTTTAAGAAACTAATGCGTTTCTTGCCTTCAGGTAAAACCTGTTTACATAGGTGTGGGCAGTGTAAATCACTATAACTAATGACGCATTCGGAGCTAGCTAACAGTAGCATGGGATTAATATTTTTTCATACAAAAATTTATTAGTATAGCCAAAGATAGTGTTATTAAGGGTTACATATACTTTGTCATAATTATTTTTCTAGTCTTGCATTGCATTAAGTTTCCAGGGACGCAAAACAAAATTTATTTACTGTACAAAACGCTTCGTTCACGCCAATGGACGAATTTTATAAACGGTACGTATTCCATACTGTGCGAATAAGCGGTTCGTACGATGTCCATAAATAAAATTTACACGACAATCACGAAGGAAAATAGAAAAAAATGTTTTTCGACGAAAGACTTTTCAAAACATTTAAAACGGTTAAAAATTTCGTTAGTTTTCCGACTAACGCTTAATTTTCAATTCCATGCCGCGTAACGTTACGCGGGAAATTGGAACGAATGGGAAAAAATAGCGAAACAATTTCGTTCATGGAATTGGCGGGGTTTCGCGACGTCGAAAATGCAGTCTCGTTTTGGAAAAAAAAAAAAAAACGAGCGACAGCCGCGGGGGAGGGGAGCGAAAAAAGAACGAACCGTCCACGCGCACTGTAAATTCTGTTCACGGTGGAACGGGGATGACATAATTTCCTCCGTTGTAATATGTAATACAACTAACGTAAACCGGGATTCTCTAGCGCGTGGGACGTCGCGAGCGCGCAAACAGCCAGCTCGGACTTAATTTAAACGCACGCTACGTAACTGGCGAGAAATAAAGGCCAGCGGAGAAAAAGGTAGCGTGTCGTGTAATTTCTTTCTCTCCAAAACAACCCCCCGTGTTTTCCCTGCGATTTTTAATTCCCGCGAAAAGAATTTTCTCCGTCGTTCCCGGGATTTTAGTACCGGGCGCGCGAGCCGCGCAGACAAACGTCTCCCCGCTCAATTATCAACGTCGAATTATTATCAGCCTATTTCTCGCGTCGCGCGTAAGACACTCAATTAGGTCAGACATCGCGTAATTAATCATCGTGAATCAGGACGTTTGCACCTGCGGTGTCTCCATAATTCCTTGGATCAATATGCATAGGATTGCTTGCAACCACTACGGTGAGTAGACATTGGTATGTTCTGTCGCTAAGAATTATCGTCGTAATTGATTTCCTTGATACTATCTGCCTCTCTCTCGCTCCTCTTTGAACAACTCGACGACGCAGAAAGTGGAAGCAACGATGAATAACACATATTTACAGGTCGAAACAAAAAATAATTTAAATCTTTTTAAAATCTCTACTGCGATAATTGTTTGTTGCATTTTTTACGGACGAAAGAATTGCTCGCTTGAACGACATTATAATTTTCTTGCAGCCAGGATTACGGAGTGTCGGATGCAATTTTTATTCGTCGAAACGATAACAGGGTATTGTTAAGGGCACGAAGAACACCTCGGAATGAATCTTCTGAATCGAGTGTTTTCCGTCGTTAAGGGTGGAGAGATCAGAGAGAACGACGACGACGATTACTATCTCTGTTTCCTGCTTTCAGAAACGAAAGTACACAGCAGTTGCGCTTCCACAAGAAACGTTTTTCTGTCTCCTTTTCCGGCTCCCTTATCTCGGAGAGAGGGCGAATACGTACTGGGCGAGGCTTAATGAGACCGTAGTAGTTCAACCAGACATTAAATCGGTGTCTGGCCGGCTAACAATTCCCCCCGTTTCTCGACGAGAGCTTTTTCAAGCCTGGAGCTGGACTAATTTCTCCAGCAACTATGCAAGATGCTTTCGAACCGGTGAAATATTTTCTTAACGGGTCACGAACGAGACTCATCTCATCCCAACACTTTCCTTTTCCTAAACCACGTATTCTGTGCCCGCAAACATTGAGAAATAATTTTTAGAATCGAAGGGAATTTCGTTCAACTACACGTTTACCTGTCCGACAATTCAAAAGAGTACTCTTTAAATTTCAAGTTATTTTTAAAAACTGCTATACAGGGACTTTACGCAATTATGCAAAGACGTCGGGACGATACGTACGCTTTCGTCTAATTTGAATAATAAAGACGTTAAAAAAACATTTTAGAAATGCCCTTGATTACCACAAGTTTTAATACACCTCCTGTTGAATACTAAACTATCAAATTTCTCGCGAAAACGAATGCGCGCGCTTAATGCGAGTAACGTTTAGCGCAATACACGATTGTTAATACTTGTAGACTGAACGAAGAAAAGTCGTGAGAATAAATTTACCAGTTCGTCACTGTTCGTTCAATTAATAGACAGCTTGAAAACACGTTTGAATTTCCTACGTTCACCAGCAAAGCCAGTAGTCCGAGAAAATCGTCATAAATTTCAACAGAATCGCCGAATTAACACTTAATAAACAGTCGTGCGTTAACTTTACGTCCCCTATCTCAAAAGCATGACGTGTTCGGCTAATTGCCACGACGCATACAGTCTGCAAAAATGCGCGATTGGCCGCTAATTTCTAAAGACTAGATAGGTGTCTTATTTAATAGCTTGCGCGCGTAGTGTGAATTGAATATATTGACGACATGCCTCGGCTGTGCTATTAATTACAGGCTAAGTGCGTTTACGATCGTTCAAACGCCCGTTCGCGTTGTTGCATTCTTCGTAAAAAGATTCATACCGCGTGTCGACCATACTTTCTTCGGGACAGAAATATACATAAATCGCGCGTAACATTATTTCCTAAACTGTCGGCCAACAATTTCTGATACCGCTTCTGGGGGACTCCAGTTTCGACCGCATTCTCGTCTCTGAAGTGCATTTCGTAAAGTATAGTAGGTTCTGTTTGTGTCAGCTACGCTCCATCTACTCCCGGAGCTCGGTCGCGAGTTGTATTCGGAACCGCCCACGCAGAATTTCTTAATGAAGTGGACGTTCTCCGGCTTTGGTCTGCGAAATCATATTTGTACGAAGTTCGTTCGAGCGAGTCGCGGTTGGACATTGTCCTTCGTTACGTTGTAAGTTGCTGGAGACCGCTGAAGGGCCAACCACGGAATCTTCGAATCATCGAATCGCGAAAACGCGATTACCCCGACTAACTGAAAACAACGTTCCTCGAAAACAACGCTCTCGAAAGCAAATTACGACATTACCTCCCATCCTGTTGCTTTTAAAATCGTCCGTTGCGAGTATTGACTGTCCATTAAGCGAACGCGTTAATTAAAATTCCATATTTCGAGGCACTGGTAAATAATATGTTGCTCGAATTACGGAGGGTCGCGTCCCGCACACGTCGATAATTTCTTAGATAAACGTTCGTTAATTACGCGTGCCGGTCGGTCTAATTTAAAATGAAAATTGCGTGAATTCGCAAATAGCAAATCGGTTAAATGTGGCGCTCGCGCAATCGCCCATCGCGATATCGAAACGCTGCTTCGGTGAACTCGCGGGTCGAGTTGTGGTCTGTCGTTAATATTAATCGCCATTCAACCAGCACGCGCATTTCCTTCTGTAAATACGCCCGGTACATCCGCCGCAAATAGCTGAATTTTCCATAAAACACCGATCCCGCCGAAATCGGACCGTTAATGCACATCACCCGTTTGATCCCACGGTTAAGCAAAATTATCCCCGCTACCGCCGATAATTAATTGAACCGATAAAGGATCCGTCGAATCGATGTCTGAGGAATTCACGGTGATATCCGTTACGAAATCGTACGAATTCACGGCGACGTTTATTTCTAATTATAAAGTTAATAATATTCAACTAATTACGAGCTAATCGTAAATTACGCGCCGTCGGTGGCGTCATATCGGCCCGTCACATCGCGACAGATTTCCCACCGACCGGCAATTAACGTCGTTTATGCACCTGTCGTTCTTATCATCGGCGCACGGTCGTTTCACGAGGAAACGTTATTCAGGGTAAAACGTGTCTGGGTCATTACCGCGCGTTACGCGACAATAACAATATTGCCCCATTACATGCGCCGGTGTGACCATCGAAACCCGATATCTGAAGCATCGCCTGGAATCGACTCGATAGACCCGTTATTCTCGAGAGAGCTTGCTAGGATTCGATGATACCAGGGTCTATCGTTTGTTATTAGCGTAGTTCACGATACGAAACCATTTTTGATAAAAATAAAACTACGATTGAAAGATGGAATTTTGATTAATAACCAAACACGAATTTCACCAGTATTCGAACAAAGTTCCGCTCATCCCCAGCTCTTGCGACCTGTGAGACAATGTAGGTCCGCTAGAGCCCTTATCGAAAGTTTGCCCGGAAGCTCTAGCGCGACAAAATCTGAGAAATTCAGAACACGGTCGGTTCCTCTTTCGCCGTATGCCGGTCGCGCACGAAACGACTTCCTAAGTGGCAACGTAAGTCTCGTCGAACGATTATTTCGTAGCGTTTTCTAAGCGGGTCTCGCGACCGCGAAGGCTAGGCAAGGGTTATCGAATCGTTAGAAGTTTTCGGATTTTCCCTCACGAAAGGGCCGCGCGTCTAGATGCGAAATCGGCGAATAAAAGTTACGAGTCACTCGCGAACAGGCGTGTCGGGGGCGCAAAAGCTGCTCGACACGAAACGAAGATTAAAAAAACCGCCGGACTTGGTGCAACGAAACAATCTGCCGCGCGCGATGTTTAAAAACGAGAGTCATGCACTTCGTCGAAGAGCTGCGTCGAGTCGAACCTAACCAACATTTGCACGAAACTGCATATAATGGCCGAGTAGATGGTCGATAACGGAGCTTTTATTTCTTTTTATCGTGGAATCAATTTGTTAACGAATGCATTAACGTATTGCGTTTGATTCGAAAGTCGAATATAATTGAATTTACGACATGGTAAACATAAAAGAGATAAATATAACAACTTGCATCATCGCGATCGCTGAGTACAGTTTTTCTATTTTTATCGCTTAACGCCATAAAGAAATCAAGAGCAACACTACTCCCGAAGATAAAAGCAACTCGATACGGACCAGACGGGTAAGATATCGCTTCCTAGAAACGTTGGTCGTCGTTGGCTATTGAACCATGCTCGGTAATATACACAATACCTAATAAAAGAGGGACGACATGCTTAACCGATGATAAAAACCGAGTAAGCAATATTTATCAGCGGCGCACGTACAGATTGAACTTCAAATACAACCAGCGTACCGATCACGATCCTTTCGATCGCCAGATTGCAGACGTAAACAAATTCTTGATATAATACGGTGCCTATCGCGTTTTATTAATAAACATTAATTAGTTCGATCGGCTATTTCCATTTACTTGGATTAAGAGTCGAGTTCAAGGAAATTTGCTATTAATTTTTCGCTAGAGATATCAAAGGGTAGCGCAGTTGTTCGATACCAAACAAGCCATCCAGTATCTTTATGCAAAGGGGAGAGCTGGAAGAGGTGCAGCTAAATCGGAAGTAACGGCGCTATCCTCGTGCAATTCTGGCACGTCGATATCAATTAATTTAACTACGTTTCCGGGCTCCTGTCTGGCGTGCAGCCAATTGCCTCGCAGATTCTGTCTCAGATATTCCCGACCTTCTCGCAGAATAACTGTTCCAGTATCCAGAAAAGATTATATACTGCTCTTCGTTCCGTGGATTTTCCATTTCGAGAAAGCGAACAATTTCTCCAACGATTTCAATACTTTGAAACGATGCGACAAACGTAACTCGACTTTCCGAATTTTATGGAAGACAGGATTGAGATATTTTTATAAAATAAATTTCATCGGAACGAAGAGCACAAAGTTTCGAGTTCGACCCGATGGATCCTCGTTTGTACCCTCTCGCGTTTGCCCGAAGAATTAGTCGCGCTGGTCCGTGGGTCGTTTGCACTGAATAAACATTAACGGCGGTGGGAGTGATTCCATTACTGGAATCCGGTGTAGAAATTGTCACTTGAAAGCGGGAATTACTGTAAACTGCGAAGCTCGGTATGACGCAACCGGATCGGTGCTAACAAGACCGTTTCCCAATTCGACCCGGTTCCCGGAGAAATCCGAACGAATCCAAACTCCCGATTAAGTCGGATTAACTCCCGTCCTTCTCCGGGCGCGTTACAAGCGCCGTCCTCCCCGGAGACGTCGGGAACGGCGGCGTCTAAAACTACGGTGGGCGTAAATCTTGGTCGCGTATCGCGGTTCGGCGGCTCTCTGCCTCCCGGACGTCGTTCGCGAACGCATCTGTCGCAAAAACCCGGGGAAAGGAATGCGTGCAAACGCATTATAATAAACTTGACGTGCCCCGGGGGGTTACGGGCACCGTTCGAACAAAACGCCCTTTGTCGCGACGGGGCGGACAAAGCCGGACACGGCATAGCGTAACGCGACGTAACGCGTAGGGCAGAGAAACCAGACGAAACGAGGGCTCCCGGAGCCACGAGCGGTTCACCAACCGCAAAGTATATAAAGCGGAAACCATACACCATTCACGAGAGTCGCGTTGCTGCAGCGTATGCCGCGTCTCACGATACTTCGGCCTCTTCTTCGTCGTGGCTTATTGCTTCAACGTCAGCGTGCACGCCGGCCGTTTTCAAACGTCGCGCCATCATTTCACGGAGCCCCTCTAAATTTTTTTTTTATTGAACAAACAGAAATTTTCAAAGCTCGATTCAGTTGGATCTTGCCGTGCCAGAAAATCACCCCCCTTCAATTTTTGACGGAAAATTGTACGCGTACACGCGCGCACAAAACATGGGATTAATAATCATCGTGTATACTGAATCGCTTTCGGGCCATCCCACCGTTCGTACCGTGCCACGTGCATGCTTTGAATTTAACCAGCGTAATATTACACCAACCACTCGAGTCAACCACCCTTAAAGCAACACGGAGTAGGTTTCCCATTCTAATTAATACTCCTAAGGTGCAAACAATTGTATTGAATGTGTTTAAAAAGTAGCCAACGTACTGTAGTAGAACAAATATGTATGTATGAAAATGTTTTCCTATGAACAAGAATTATGAAAAAACCTGTATAACAGGCGTAACAAAAATTCAGAGTAGAATTCTATGAAGAATTAGTTTCCGCCTATGGGTATTGCAATAATAACCGAATTTCCCGTTATGCTCGATTACAGTACACCGCACAATCTTCTACTTTCTTCGTTTCGGGGAATTATATGCGGTTTCTCCATTAAACTTTCCCACTCCAACAGACGTAGATGGTCTATTACGAGCCTGAATGGCTCTTCTGCGAAAATTGCCAACCAGTTGATCCTCTAATCTTGTGAAAGACCTCGTATCTGCCACAGCGATTCGGTGTGTGTTAATCGTGCTTCATACAATGTGGAACATTTTTTGCAAGCATTTCCAATCAAATTGAACAACATTTGTAGCACTTTTCGTATTAATAGCTAATCGATTTTCTATACAACGATCGAGTTGCGTCGCTTTTCCTGCGAGGGTGTGACATTATTACCCCTAAAACGAAGCTTTTCGATCAACGTTGCTCAAATTATTCAAATACCGTTTCGTAACAGGGTTGGTATGTGGTGGAAATTCTCCGACGTCGTTCGGAACAGGACAAATATGCCGTCGAGAATATCTACATTCGCAAGAAAGAATTTCCGAACTGGTAGAGCAAATCTGATCCAGCAAGCAACTGATCCGGTTTAAATCCTACTTTAACAATTTTTACGCAATATTAAAAACTGGAGCTTGTCCGGTGCCATTGTAATTAACTTCGCTATTATCTATTTTTACTGTATCATGTAAATTAGTTCGTTTGCCTGTTGATCTGGAAAGATTTAGATAAAACTTTGATCGCTTGATACCTTAGCCTACTAACGCGAGCACAGACTGTGCAGCATTATTCTACCACAACTAAACCGGAATCACAAACAAAAATATCATCCACTCTACTTTCTACTATTCTAATTCGTACCTGCATTGTTTCATCGAGTCATAAACCGGTAACCGCTTCGAACAATCTCATGGAGAACGAGTCTGTCATCGAGTACGGTCGTCCCACGAAACAAAAGAACCCGAAGTGTCCAAGTTTCAATTTCTTTCCCTAAAATTCTCACAAGTGGGATTCCAATCGAGCCTTTACGGTGTAATTATCGCGTCATTTAGGCTCGGAGGAAAAAAAGATCCATGGCAGACGGACTAGGTAACTCAGATGACGGACCACAGTCATCCGACAAACAAAAGATCCTGGAGAGACTCTGTCGGCAACCCAGATAGCTGAATCAGCGGAGCAATCTGGCCCACGAAAAAGAAAAAAAACGAAAAAATCCTCGGCCCTGGCAATCCGATTCTTTTCATGCCTGCGCGCGGTACGCAAAATTTTCGTGGATCGCGAGCGGAGAAACGAGAAAAAGGGAGTCAGGAGAGAAACGCGGCGGCCGAAAGAAGGGAAAAAAGGGTGGTTTCGCGCCACCGGAGATTTCCTTTTCGTTTTCGTTCCGTATCGATGGGCGAAATTTCGGCGATGCATGCTCACGGACGGTGGTTCGACAGCCCCCTTCGCAAGGGCTGGATGCGCAGGAGTGAATCATCGTCCCGGGGGTCGGACTCCCTTAACTAGATACGTCGTTTCGTGAAGGGTGCCGCGGTGATAAACATGGATCGTTCTCTCTCTGGCGAGGTCCAGCAGACATTTGGGCAACAATAAAGGAACCGTACCGACAGCACCCTCGTTTTGGGGCTCGTAAGTCCGCGCTCCTCCAACTCCCAGAGTTATACGAGGGTGGTATATCCGTGGCTCGTGCGTCGTGACTACAATGACGAAATGCCTCGTAACGCGAAATCTTCGCCCGACGCGAGGCAAATGAGATCCTCGTTGCGCTAAATTGTATCACTGCATTACGCGCGGCTGGATTCCCCGGAACTATTAAATTGCTTGCACGGCTGTGCCACGAAATCAGAGAGACAGAAATAGAGACAGAGTATCCCCATTCATCCTAGTTTTAGCGTTCGCGTTGAATTGGTATTCTTTGTGATTGGATTGACCGATAACGCTTTCATCGCGCGACTACAGGAAATGGATATACAGCGATGGACAAAAGTAAAAATTCGATTCGTTTTTTATATTTTCATCGTTACAACTATCGATTTTTTTTTTGGAGGGATTGTTTGTAAAAACACGCGACAAATAAAATGTACAAAAACCAACAGTACGTCGTTTGCGGAAACAGTGCTGGTGCATGAATGCGCCCGACGAGAGAAACGCGACGGGAAGACGGGACAACCAATTTAAGCGCGGATAAACAGCGAACATTGACGATCTGAATAATTCGCAAAATCGTCGCAAAATTCCACAGGCCTGCTAATTTCGTCATGTTTACGCGCGGGTTCGAAGTGTTCACCGAAATCAGTATCCAGGCACGTTCTGCCAATTACAGTTGCATCAGGCCCCGGGGAAATCCGAGCAAAGTGCAACGAAGAGGGTTATAGTGATTGCCACACGTACACTACGGAATGCGGAATAATCAAAGTCGTGCGTGCATGAACCCTCGTGCCACTTCGCTCCGGCAAACTGCGTGACACTCGATCGCGAAAATATTGATACTAACGCGCGTGGGAAATTTCAACGTGTAAATCCAACGATTATTTCTTTAATTTCTTCAAGCAACATACGTAAATAGTTTCTGGTACTCGATTAAACGAACGCGAAAGACAGTCCACGTTTTAATCAAAGCTGGATTTAATCAAAGAGCAGATCTGACTAATCTCGGAGAGAAATGGAGTCGGCGGAAAGACTGACGATAATGGAAGGAATCGCGTTTGAAAATCGAATTTCGTGGGAACCACGAATGACGTTCGAGGGAATAAAGCGGCCGCTCGTACAATTAAGACGTTCCAGAGAAACAATCTCGACGAGTGGCGGGGAGATGGCGACGACAACGGGCACCGGCAACGAGGTTGTTTCGTTAAAAGGAACATTACCACCCGGGTAGAAAGTTTATACGGAACGTGAAGAACATACGGAAGGCCGGAACTAGAAGCACTTTGTCAGCTCTGGAGAGCAACGAGAGCGGAGGGCCTCTACTCGCCGCGCAACAACGATAGCGCAGGACAGTCCAGGCCAACTTCCTCGTCTCCTTTCGCAACATAAGTTGTGCTCGAGCAACGTGAATATAAATGAGACTAACGAGCTCTCTGTGATGTCGGTAATGACGGTAGATTGCAGTCGGAACAAGCGAACGGTCAAGCTTGCTGGATTCCACGTTGCCGTTGTCACGACTGTCGGCCGTCGAGCGAGTCCGTGCCACGTTATCGCATCGACGAATGTGTATATTGGCAAAACCTTGGCAGTGGGACCTGACTTCCTCCATACGTTATACACGGTGTCCCGAAAATATGCCCGAAATTTTATTCTCGCTCGCGACGACGGAATAGAAATGGAACGAGACTTAATCTTTGCGCTCTATTTGGGTCTGAATGGAAACTGTATTTTTAAATTTCCAATTTCGATTCTAAAGTATTTAAATCTAATATAAAATATGCGCACCGATACCAGGAAACTTCGTTCAGGGAACGGTCTTTCACGAAGAAAGCTCGACAATAAGAACCGACGCTTGCCCATTCTGGTACCTGTGAACCTCTATACCTGCTTCGAATCCCGTTTTAGCAATCGACCACTCTTTGTCCCGTACACATCGTGTGTAATCTCACGACTGTTTACTGTTTGCTTTCGTCCCGCGGCGATCGCCTCGTCGAGTTTGCACAGGATGTGCGAAAATATTGTTGCTAAACCTGGCCGCGCAAAAATCGTCGGTTATTTCGTTCACAAGCGATTCTCGCTTATCCGTTGATAATCGAAATCCAGTAATAAATGAAAGTACGATCTGGGGTCTTGAAATATATTTGCTGAGGAAACGAACGAAAAATGGCACCTATGCTTTTGACAAAGATAACACTTGACTGCAAGGAAAGTCTTGCAATTCGGAAACAAGCGACACTCGGACTAATATTTACCGACCTTTTACTATATGTTCCTAACGTTCCACGACTTTTTGCATTGTCTTCTACTTCTCGACAAATACGAAGACGTAAACCTTGAAACGATCTCCCGTTTAGAGGATGCTCCAAGCGATATGAGTTTACATTCACTTAAAATTTCTATTTATAGTATGCGAAAGTAATAAACGACCAGTATGTATAAGATACTTTACAATCAATTGGATACAATCACAGATCTATTAACTGTTCTTTCTCGAGGACCGACATTCGAGTGATCTTGCATTACCAGAAAATTAGCTCGTATTCGATGAAAGTTCGAAATAATTTCGATGGAGAGCTCGCGAGGACGCTGGACAAACGCGAAATCGAAGTCTCGCGCAGGTACGTACGTTAACCATTAATCATGCCCATCGGACACGGCAGCACGAACATGAATAATTGGTGCTGTGAGCGATCGTGAATAGTCCTTTCCTCTTGAACCAATTACCGGTGCCACCGGAGCATCTCTCCAACGGAAGATAGAGGGATCCGTGTAAAGATTATCAAAGAAATTGTTTCAGGACCAGAAGCGGTAATGGGACAAGGAGCCTGGGGTGGGCACCATCTTAGAACGATATTGATGGACTTTGGAGTGGAGACGTCGTGATGGCCGATAAGAAAACCCGAAGATCAAACGGGTAACGTTGCAAGGAAAACGAGAGAGAGAGAGAGAAGTGAGTTCGTGGCGCAGGAGATAAAGGCGAGGAAACCAAGACTCGTTATCTTTGATAAATCTAAAGAAAATTGCGAAAAAATCGATTCCCCCAGTCATAAAAGACCGAGACGAATGTGGTTATCAAAGAGCACCGACAGACACTTCACGGAATTGTTATTAACAATGCCATAGTAAGATAATTCGGTTTCGAAGAACGAGTATAATGAAAGATGACTGCACAGTACGACGACATAAGTTATTCTTAATTATACGTCGATACGACAGGTGTAAATCTCGAACACTGAACGTAAGAAAATAATACACGAGTACGGCAAACTGTCTACGATTTGTTTTCAAGAGTTATTATCTGCTTTCAATTTGATCGATCCTACCGAACAATAACTTTATAATCGATCCATGTATGCGCGTAATTATTGGACGTTCTCCATTATGCTTCTGATAAGAAATAAAAGGCTCGCCCGGTTGCACTGTCACGAATATTCATTTAGTTACGATCTACAGTCATCGTTCATCGGATCATAATACTTTCTCCTGTCACGTAAATTTTTCACGATAATTTTAACGGTTCATTTATTATTTTCTTTAGACGTTATAATTTTCACAGCAATTTCACCGCCAGGGATACACACAACCTACAACCACAGAAATAATTAGCTTCGATGACTTTCAATATCATAGCAATATTATCAGTCTATTATGGACACCACTTATTCTAAATTTATTTTTCCGCTTCTGACTGACGTACGAACGTTTGTTCTTATTTTTATTCTCAGTGAAAGTTTGATATTTTTTCTACTTTCCGTGATCTGAATTGTCGACTTGGACTTTTTATACCTTGCGAAAGATCGTAAGAAGAATCTCTCAACCGTCTGAATTTTTAGCCATCAAGATTCTCGTACTAAGAACCTTGGTACTGCAATTTACTGAAATGATATTTCCAAACGTTGCTTTAAAAATTACAGAAAAATAAACACGCCGTCTTTCCGTCTCTCCAGACTATTTCCGATTAACCTCGCGATTACGCGATTACGTAAACGTTGATGGCGCCAAAGTTTCGCCTCGCACAAGTTTGCGGAGATTGCTTACCTGGAAATAGCGATATGACTAATGCTATCTATACGTACTTATATTACTGTAAATATGCCAACAACAGGAAAGGAAGTATCAAACCGTTACAAGTTTATTTAATTTCTTTCTTTCACCGATTGGACTTTGTACAAATTGGCTCCCGTGTCGAAATAAATACGATAAATTTGAGCTAAGCGTTACCAAATTGGTAAAATATCGTCGATTCGTAATGGTATCGGTCCCATCGTTGACTGAAAATCCTTTCGAGAGCACGCGAGTGGCGGTATCGCGCGTGCTTCTCCTCGCGCGGGACACGAATCGCGTGTACTCCAGAAATAACGTGAAATTTCTTCGCGAGACACGTAACTCGACAACCGGGGAACAATGCAAAGTCTGACGGCGCCTGTTTCGCGCGCGTATGCACGCGTACATCCGGCGACAGCCTCGCGTGTACACGCTGTTACGCGCGACCGGGAACCAAGGTAGCGCCGCACAGCCTTTAGTCTCGCCGTGTCGTTACACCCGTGTATCCTTCGGATTTACCGGCGCTTTATGGTCGGCGATAAAATTCGCGAGCTCGCCTCGACAAACAAAAGCGGACGCGATCAACGGTTTCAAAGAAAAAGCCCCAATAAAGCGGATTTCGCTCGAGTTCAGTCTCCGCGCCTCGCGACTCCTTCGGAATATTTTGACGAACAAAACGACGAGCAAAGATCAACAGGGTGTATTTATGGACGTCGCGGAATCGTTTTTCAGCAAACAATCGCTGATAACTGCCCACGCCTCGTTTCTTTCGCAAACATCAAATTATCGCGGAAACGGGTAACCGAGAAGCTCGTCGAGATCGCATTCAATGACGGTCACGGAACGATACACGAAGCATATAAAGTATTGTTTTATGTCAAACCGTATCAATTACGTGCAAACTTAGATACGATCGCACGGTACTCTGATACTTATAGTTGTTTGAAGAACTTCAGATTATCATGCTTGCATCTCTTTCGATTTGGACAGCAGAATAGCTCGAAAACTAAGCTTTGCTTCTATTAGTTTTATTAAGTACATTTCTTATCGATCCGTTCATTCATCGAGTACGAACGCACGTATCAAAAGAAATCATCGCGTAAATGATATCTGCTCGAGAGTATCGATACTATCGCGATTCGACGCACACGTGTTTTTGCATTTTAGACCGGCGCTTGATCAGTGCGTCGGTATGAAGATATTGTTCAGCATGCAATCGCTTAACTCTGACTCGATTTCAATTCCATTCTCTGTAAATGAGAATCGTATCAAGTTTCTCTTCGAGAACATCGTGCACAATCCATTGATTCATTGATACTAATAATCTTATCGCGACCGCTGGTCACGCGAACTTATCAAGATATCTTTCGCGTTGTGTATAATCGCGTTTGAAAATGTTGTAATTTATTCAGAAATACCGGATCTTGCAGGACTAATTTCACGCGCGGGTCGTTTGGCTAAAGAGTTAACGAGAAACGCTTGTTTATCTTTCGTTGCTTTGCTCGAAATTTGTATCTATATAAGAATTTCAGCCGTCTCTACGCTCGCTATAAAAGCGAATGCGCCATCATTTCGTGATTTACTCGGAAGCACGGCTCGTAAAAGGAATCGTAAACGATCGTGAGCACCGAAGGACCAAATATACCGGCACTCGTGCGTGTCTCGGAAGCACGGTAAAAAACGTAATAACCAAAAAGCGACGAGTGGCGGTAGGGGTCGAATTAGGGTCCGGAGCCGACAATTAGAGGCCCCCGTAATAACAAAATTAGGGGGACGTCGGGATTGTTGGATATTCTTAAAAGGGAAAAATGTCCACGAGTGCAACATTTTGATCGATCACAATCGCAAAGATGAACAACGAGTGCCACAAAATGTTAGCAGTTTTGGGTCTGGTTTTCGGGGCCTAAATGCTGTTCATCTAAGACGCTGTACCGGCATAAAAATGACCCTAAGATATCAAGGATTAGCGAGGTCCCGAGCGTGCACCGAATTAGAGGGTGGGGGCTTATTACCGTGGCTGCAGCTGCGCAACCATAATCCTCCTGCACTTTCCACGGTAGCGTGGCGTGGATACGCGCTGTGTTACAAAGGCCGGGGCGAACCTCTCGTGGAGGACGGTTATTGTTTCTAATTTAAACCAACGATTTCCTGTCACGCCGAGCAGAAACTAGACGCCGCCGCTGCGGTGCGCCGCGCCGCCCGTGTTCGTTCATTCATTCGTACGGTACGTTTCCTCGTTGGTTCTTCGAAACGGGGTTACGTGGGTTACCCGTAGGGTTAGCTATGCGTGCGGAATAGCGCGTGGGCTTCTCCTCTGCATGTCGGTCAACGACTCTCTCGCCGAGAGCTCGACTTCGGAAGACGCGTACGGCCTCGCGTGGACGGCAAATCCGTACCCGGCTGAATCAAAACGGTGAATGAATCGTAAACCACTTGCTTGCCACTCCTATTGTATCGTTATTGCCTGTTAGATAAACGTATCTCGTTTTATTAGCGCGTCATTATCATGCGCGACAGGGTGGTCCGGACAGGTCTGTAACGCGGGGCCCAAAAGGGCTACGGACTACGTAACGCCCTTAACCCATTAACCGTGCTACGGAAAACTTCAGAGACTGAAGTTTTTACCGATTAAGATACATCAGAACTCGAGTGAAAGCCAGATGAGTGCAGTAAAATAGGACAGAAAATTGCTGCCAGAATAGAGGTCGTGCAATCATCGAGGTAACCAATCCAATAAGGAGCTTCTTACACAATATACCCACTACCTATGGCCGATGCTTGACCTCTCACGTAATCGCAGGTCTCTTACAAGCGGTCTGCTTTTGTCTGAAACAGACTTCTATGTCTAATTTCCTTTACAGGCGAGGGATCGTCCCTACCACTGATCGATACAATGCAATGGACAATTTCAAGCATAGAGCATTTATCAACGTTCTACCGTAGAAATAATATTTCTTCTATTAATTCACTGTAGCTACAAGTTCGTAAAAAATAAAACAGAAAGATCGCCGAACGATGAAACGAAAAATTATCTACGAGATATCGGGCTTCGGTGTTTCAGAGAACTAAGGGTCGTTAGGATAGCTGAGATCCCTCGTTTTCGTCTGAGGAACATCTGCTCTATAAATTGAGCTATCCAAACCAATTATAGATTCCTGATCTTCAAAAGACCAGTATTCAAAATGGCCGCTGTCTACACTAATTTGAAATGCGTGCAGTAATTTAAGCGAGGAAACCGAACCCTGTATACACTAGTACATCTAGGCGTGTACACTTTTACACCATGGAATAAAATCACGCAACGCGTAACGTAATTTTTGCAAAAAGAACAATTTGCCACCGAGAAAAATATTTTATTTCCAAGATACCTATTCGCACGATCAAAAACAGGAGAGATATTTAAGATTCTAATCTTGGCTGCCACACCCAACGCAATATTGTTACGCGCGGGAGACACGTACCAGAAGTTGTACTTTAAAACTTAATAACATTTTTACTATTCGCAAATACTTTAGAGAAAGGTTGCACTATACGTTTGCCTATTTTACAACTGCAACCAACCATCGAGACAAGGTTCTCGTTTGTTGGGCGATAAAAGCCATTTTCAGCAACGTGCATTTTGAAAACAATGTAGCACTATTTCAATTTTATAATTCGTAATTATTTTTATCTTTCCCGTTCCTTGCTGCAATCTTCTCTAAAGAAGGGCGCGTAGTGTACCAAAAATTATAAGAACAGATCACGTATTACCATTTTGACCGAATCGCTATTCCGTGGACGGGCTCGAGAGACCTTCGGGCGTAAAGTTGACTATGAAAATTAGTCGACGCGGAAAGACCGTGAATTCATATTCGACTTCCATACCGCTCGAATGACAATGAAGGGCCGGTTGAATGGACACCGAAGGTTCTGGTATTTACGGTAACTGTGGGTTTTAAATATTCCTCGAGGCGACGATTGTCAGGCCCGAGGAACGAGAAGAAGCGTTTTCTGTTCATTACGAGGCAAAAGCGATCTCACGAGTACCCCTGTAATAGGCCAGTCGACGCGAAACTGGTCGAGCTATTATTTCTTTTTCTACGACGTGATTACCGTCGCCTCTACTCTGAAACTCAATTGGTCCATCCGTGGAGCACTCTCCCTTTTCTCTTGGCGTTCGTTGCAGGCCAATTTTCGAGCGATCTGATTTTGTTGCGAACGAGTAAGAACGAAACGCGAGAGAGCGCAAAAAGAGACTCGAGACAAAGAGGAAAGGCGAGGAGAGATAAGTAGAAAGGGATGAACGCCGTAAGAGGGCTAGATAATGGGAGAAGAGAGACGCAGACAGGTCCACGTAATTTCCACGTTATTAATCCGGCCAGGGGCTCTAGGCGCATTCCCATTTGCGCTCGTTTCGTCGCACATCCCGAGGACTTTGCTTAATAATCGCAAAGCTCCGCGAAGCTCAGATTACTTTAAGTACTTCAACATTTATCTGAACTTGCTTTTACAAAACATTCTTGGCTTCCTCGGTCGAGCAGGGAAATTAGTTGTTAAAGTAAATGATCTACCAGCTTTGTAACTGTTGTTGCGCGTTCAGTCGAGAGGAACTGGGTTACGGTTAGATAGACGCGAGGATATTTTCTCAAACTATCATCCGCGAAACAAACAAACTGTCGTCTTCTCGTGATACGGTGAAAATGAAGAAGAATATTTGCACCGAGCGAGTAGAGAAAAATCGCGGTCAGCCCGTATTATCGAATCGAAGAAAGCAAGATGCATTTAGGTCAGACGCCGGGTTCAAACATTTCCAAGCTCGCTCGATATTCGATGCACGTTTCAATTAATACTTAATTCCGCGTTGCGAACGACAGACCAATTACGGTAATAAACAATTAATCTACGACACGAGTTTCCCGCGTTTTATAACGAATTACATTTAATTGTGTCGTTGCGCGATGCGTTTTCCAGACAGTTCTATGAATTATGCGGAAGTTAATTAGAATGTATGAAGCAATCATCAATAATAATATCGCGCCAAGGAAATCCCTTTCGTCGGTGATTTATGCGATCGTGCTCCAACCAGACGCAACAGCGAAAATTTCACATTTAATCGTCGTTATAAATTATCGTGCGTCACGGAAAAAGTATGTTATTATCGAGTAGTAGATGTCGATATTCCACACAGGAGTCCAGATACGAGCAGAATCGACGATCTTCGCCGTTACCGCGCCATGAACAAAATATTTTCAGGAAAAGTTTGGGTCTTTTTAGGGGTTGAACGCGATCGAGGAAGTAGTCGATCTTGTTACGCGTTGAAAAATTTGGTGATTGATGAAAAATTTCGGAACGGATATTTGTGGCACAAAAGGAGTGTAAGTCCTCCGCCCCCCCCCCTTGTGGGTGTGAAATTGCGATATATTCCATTTCGAGGCTTCAATTTGTGCGGATTTCCTCTGGAAAAGACGCGGCAGAAAACGATTTCGCATTTCCGTGGCGTCGGGAAACGTGCTTTTTGCGGCCGATTTTCCGATAGGTTTTCGAAAAATTATTTCTCCCCGAAACGAGAAAGCAAGCAACGTCGGACGCATTCCCCAAGGAATTTCTCAAACTTCTGCGCGAGATTTTGTACCCGTCACGAGCGATGGGCACTTCAAAAATATTCATTAACAAAGAAATATTAAATAAATCATATTCAGGTGTAAACTACTGTGTGACTTGTCTTCTTTCTTCCAGAAGAAACAGGAGCAAACTATTGTCTTCTTTTCATTAAACCAGTAGATAATTAAGTAGAGAAGTTTTTAAAAGTAAAAAGCAAGTTAATAGAGTCTTCTTTGTTTTTTTGAATATGTATAGATGTGAATATATATGCCAAGCAAAAGGAACAGCTTATGAGTATTCTTATGGCCACGGGTGCCCATTAACAGTACGTTTTAAGTAACTTTTTTGCTTTCGAAACTTTTTCGCTCGACTATGCACTTTCTTAATTAAAAAACTCACTGTTTGTTCTTCATCCGGAGCGTATTAATTAAAACGAGAAATATTAGAATAATAAAATGTACGACGTCGCGAAACTCAACGTCGGAGGAATCCATACGTTACGAGATAATGGAGGCAAATATCACGGTCGGACTTTATGAAAGGGCAATGCGTAAGAGTTTATTGCGGTAAGAAAGATTTCCGCTAATGCGGGATGCTTTATGAATGCTAACGAGAATAAGAGGACTTTCTCCCCCGTGAAATCGTGCATATAATCGTCATATTGCACATCATGAATTTCCACGCTTTCCGCCGCGCCATTAAAGCCCGCAATACGTCGGGCGATATTTCATTTCCGGCAGTTTTCCCGATTACGGCACGCCATACCACGCTAAGTATTTTTTGTTATTCTGTCCCAGAACGAGCCGCGCATCGAACATTTCGTTTCGACGTTCTTTCGAAGCTGCTGCAGCGCTTCGCTGTCCCGCAGATGTCACGCTTTCTTAACAGACGCGATAGCAACGCTAGTTCAAATATTGGTCAATGATTCATGCTTACGCGTGAAATAATACGAAGCCTTATCGAGGAAATTAGGACGACGTTTACGGCTCGATACGAAGAGATTTCAGTTTAAAAATAAATTTTTAAACAATTCAGATACGTAACGAAACAGAGATTCGATCGCGAACAGCGATGGAAAAATAAGTCCAAGTAAAACAAGATCTACGCAGTTTCATTGCACACTGAATACAAGACAGCGCGTTTAAAGGTTAAAATTGTCCAACTATGAAAGCACGCGAAATGTCGATCGCCGTGGCATTTTCGATCGGCTCGAAAACACCGGTTAAAGGATATTCAATGAACGTCGAGCAATTCGAGGAACTCGACGCTAGGTCATGGCACCGTACGTCGGACATTTCTCTCTTCGAGTATATATTTCAAAAAATTTTTTCACCGACTGCACGTGTTGCTCGGTCCTCGGCTTTTTCATGCTCTGATTACGACGCGAGTGGAGGCGAGTTTACTTCAGATTGCACCGTGGTCTTACAAGCCTTAAAACGCGAGCGACATTTCAGTGTGTGCACGCGCGTACAAGCTGCAACTGTGATTTATAAAATTACGTCGAGCGAATTCCGCGTGAAAAACGCGACGGTACCTTCTGACGACGCACTGGAACCTTATCCGAATGTTCAACCATCGATGGTTACAGCTGTCGTTATTTGGAAAACCTTGAACAACTTTCGAGATGCAATAAAAACGCTAGAGCTTTTCAGATTATTATCCCAGGGCTTCAGCGTACGATATCGAGACACGCGCGAGAGTCCATGGAACGAACAAAGGGAAGACAATGACGATGATAATCGATGCCCTTATTAGGGGTCGTGAGGGAGTACACGGCCTCAATAAAAATCGACATCGTCGGATTAAGACGAAAAGAATGAAGTTGAACGAGCACGGAGCTAGAAAGAGGGCGCAGGTTCGTCACTCCGGTTTCTTTCCTTCCTGAAATTAGCCTTTGTCGCGAAGATCAACGGTCTCGAGAGGCCCCGGAGCACGAGACGCGGCAGCTGCTCGCCGAGTATTAGCTGACCCATCGTTGTCGCTTTTATACGACGAGCAACCTTTTACCAACGTATTTATTGTTCTGCTCGAGTTTACGATACCCGACCCTAGACACTGTCCGATTTTACGAGTCTAATACTTTTCCCTGGTTCGTACTCGTGAAATTCAATCCAAGCTTTCTCCGCGTCTCCTCCCACCGGCGGAAGGTCAATTTTACCCGGGGAACAGGTTTCGACGTACGCGAGAGGACCGACCAAAAAATTCTATACACGATAGAAACGTCCTAGGTATCTTTTGTTTCTGATGGTTTCCTTCTTTTTTCGGGAAAGGTTCGAGAGATAACGAGTCGATCGGGACGATTCCGTCCTCACGAATGGAGTGTATTAATCAGCAGTTATCTCCGATGCTCGACCGTATCCGTTCGAGCAACGTTTCTAGGTCGGATAATGGATAATCGTCGGCCACCTGTCCCTGTCGTAATCTCACGAGGTGTAATTAACGAAGCCTCGTTAACATGCGGACTAAGACAAGGGGTCAAAGCACCCGTGGAAACTACGTACACAGCCTTTAACGGAGTATCGTTGATGGCAGTACGCTCGAAGAAGCTGTGAGAAATAGCGTGGAAACTGATCGCACGCTTTTAGTACGTTAATCTTATCGCGGTTGACGAATTCGGTCGGTCGCACGCGATGGAGCCGTTTCCAACGATGACGAAATACGAACAGACAAGAGATATCTTCACTTTTTTATCCTATTAAATCTGTTAATCTGTGACTTGTTCGGATAAACACTTTTTTTTTTTGCTACCAGGAACAATCGCGGTGACAAAATTATTTACTCTTGCACGTTTCTGTGTGTGGGGCCCTTCTCAAAATGCAGACCAAAACTCATAACGTGGACTGTTGGCATTTGAAATATACGAGGAAAGAATGTGTACTAAGAACCGACGAATAGTTTCATAAATTAGATAATGGGTAGCAAAGATTATCTATGAATTATGAATTCAACGCTCCCTGTGAAACGAGAACTATGATTACGTGTAAAATATTCGTAGAAAGTTTCCTGGAAGAGATTCTGTTTCAATGTACTTTGCTTTCTCACTGTTTCAAACTATTTAATGTGGTTCAGTTTTATTGATTTTTCAATAACCGGACATTTGTAAACACTGTCGATCAAAACTTCGAGACCACACCCTTTGCTGTTAGATTTATCAATATAGCGAACAAAATACTATAATTAGCACTTATCCGTATCTACTCGTGAGTAATTGTCACTTATCTGGAGGTAAAATAATGCTAAAATAACAATTCTATGGAACCATAAGTTCTTCTAATGTATGTTCGATGTAGGTCAAATAGTGAGACAAAGAACTATGATGTATTAATAAAATCTCGAGCACAGAGTCGACATTGTTAGAAACAGAAATTTCTAAATTTAAAGGAAAAAGAATGGAAGTAGTTATCGTGTAACAATATATCAGACGATGGGATTGAAAGATAAATAAACGATTCGAAGTAATTCCAGCATATTGAAACTATAATAAGTTAAACGTAGTAACAATCAACCACAGCCTCGCCTTCGAAGTACCTTTTAAGATAATAAATAGCTTGTCAATTATTTGTGAAAAATACGTGTTTAACTCTGACACAATTTCGACACAATGAGATCAGACCAAGGATAACTAATAAAGTTCATGTCACGATGTAATTAATGACAAAGAACATTAACCTGTCTAAAGTTGTATCCATCTTCATTCCTCCTATCACTGCATCATAAAAACCATATAACTCTATTAAAAAAAAAACCCATATTAATGACTTTAAAGAGCCTTAATAGCTTGAAAAAAACGGCCAGGAACAAAACTTTTTACCGCGTCGTATTAAGCCATTCTTCTATCTAAACGACTCTACACGATTAAAAAAAGTGATCAGTTGACAACCATTCGAACAATAGATAACGAACAGTCACATTTTTAGTTATTCTTTTTATAAAACGGAGCTCCGTGAATTTTTGAGAAAATGAAAATGACGTGTGCAAAAGAATGTTTCTTTGCTTTCGCAGAGACGTGGACAGAGAACAGAATTTTACAAACATTATACAAATTTACAAGTGTAATCCACAGGACTAAAAAAGAAATCCCACCGGACGTTGTAAAGTCTGCTCCTGTGAAGAGAAACGCAATGAAATACGGTGAATTTGTAATAGCTTTCGCGTTATTCTGCGTAAAAGTGACTGCTACGCAGTCTATCGTAATTTAACAAATTATTAGGAGTCCATATTTGCGAATGACAATGAAATAAAAATTTATTTGTTGTGTCTATGAGAAATCGCAGGTCGTTTGTTTCTAGAGAATTTGACTGGCCAACAATTTGCGATGAGACAATATTACGGTTCACTTTTATCGCGCCACGCTGTTCTACATCGAATCACGCAGACATTCGTCGAAACCACATTTTGCAATTACCCTCCGACGCGTTTATATGCGAGATAAAACGTATTCGTGCATGTAACCGAGACTGCGACGTCACTGGAAAACTATTCCCTTCAAAGCGCGGCCCACGGATCGATCCGAATATGTCCCGATACGATTTAATTGAAATTATGCCCGAGTTACCCCTTTTAAACGCACCCGCGTTGTTTTGTTCCGTTAAAGAGTAATGAAGTATGGCATTCCTTCGACACTACGGTCTATCCGCTTTAAACCTCGGTGTTCCACGAGTCGAAAGAAAAGTTTGCCCATCGCCTGACGAATTCCAATGTTTCTTTCGCGGCGAACAGAGACAACCAGAGAGAGAGAGAGAGAGAAAAAAATTTCGAGAACTGGTTTCGGAACTAAGAAACTCGTCCCGACGGAACAGAGTGGCCCGAAGGATTTCAGCGTCCGTGGAAAGGAACATGCTCGTTAAGTATCCGCGATCGTCTCGTTCCGTTAATTTAATGCGAATAAATATCGCATCCATCATTTTCTCCCCTTCGCCTCTGCACCCGACCGATGAAAAAATAACAGACTCGACGATAAAACAACAAGCTACGCCATACAACACGCCAGCCTTTGAAAATTCCTGCAGGGTTATTTTGAAACTCTTTCGATCGCGAGAAAGTCACATTTTGTAATTTATATCGAGTATCAAGCCTCGCGAGTTCGCGTCGAATTTTTGACTGGATGACAACGTTAAATTTTATTAATAATCCCGATCGTGTTATGCCTATTGATTCTGATAGTTTCTCTAATTGGCTACACTATACGAATGTGATAGTTTCATTAGTCGGTCATAATTCAAAATGCGTATAGAGAACTTTTTACGAGGACGTAAATTTGGCTCCGAGAAAATCGATTTTCTATGCGTTTAATGTACAAAGATTAACTTCGCGTATCTGTATACGTGTCGTTATCACGTATGCAAAGCATGCCAAGTTAATTATTAAAAACTAGTATGTCTGGTTATAAATTATCATTTTTTTAACATTATGTACAAACATGACAGATATCTCTGACTAAATTTATTAAACACAATTTTCATCAATCGCGCGCGCGTCAAATCCTGAACGTATTCATAATTGATTTTTTTCAATAAATAAAGCAAGGGCGAGAAAATTTTATTACACATTTTTAATTTTATCACTATCAATCGTACCTGTCATTCCTAGACACCATACATAATTCAATACTACTTAAATTTATAATATTTTGCAAACTTCTGCCATAATAAGAATTTAATTGCGCAGTTGATTAGTCTTGGAATCGTATACTATTTATAAAATACATAAAATGGACAACAATTGGATAATTCCATAATACGTATATAACAAATCATTAAATTCAAATAAACTGTATAGGGTGCACGAAATACTTTTTAGTCACGCGATCTAATTTTCTGCCATCTGCTCTACAACGTCCTGTCTAATGTTCGTGCTACAAAATGTCCGTCCACAAAGGGTTAAAGGGTCTACCACGCTTCGAAGGTTCTCGGATTTAACCTTTTGCGAGCCGACATTTTACAGCACGAATATCAGAAAGGATGGAACGATTTTAAAGTCTGATATCATTAAATGTTAATTAAATTGTCCGACATATCTTTAAACTGTCGGTAACACAACTTCGACGTTAATTATTATCGTTCCTATAAATTACTACGCATTTCGTGTAGTTACATATTGGACATAGATTACTTTCTACGAATTTCAGGGTGGAACGAACGGTGGATCGAAGAAACGAACGACAAGTTTGTTGACACTGTTCTCGGGACAGGCACGCTCCCGATACCCTCAACGAAAACATCGTGACGCCTAGGTTCGTGAAACTAAACAAACGGATCACGCGTCCCTTGAAACTGAAAAATTCTCAGAACCCTAAGCACTATCAGTGCTTCACGAGATAGTGAGTTTATTACAATAAATAAACCTCTCGATTTCACGATAACAATTTCGCTGTTCTGCACGGAATATTTACGTTTCTACGGAAAACCTTGAATCTCGAATCAGTTACGCGAAAATGATAATTTACAGGTAAGGCGTATTTCTCGTTGGACACTGAAATTTACCAACGATACAAAGAGAATAGTTCCTCGTAATTCGGTTATCGAAACATTCCCGCGGTAACGCCGGTTCCTTTATCTCATCATACAAGATAAGCACGACCGTACAAGAAACCCATACGCGTCAAGATAACTTAACTTTTACTACGAACGATCGAAGAATCGGTGCTTTTCTTTCGCGCGCCGCGAGACCATGGGATCGTTGATCAACGGCGCCATTTTGTGCTGTGCACGCGATCGAAACGTTCGTTCGATACAAGGAATGCCACAGAATTTCGAGACCGAAACACCGGTACGATAGGGTTACAGATACGATTTCGCGGATCGACCTCGAACACCGATCGTTCCAAAAACGCGCACCGTGCACGATCCTCGTACGAAATCGTCGCGAAACGAACGAACGCGGACAACGATTCTCGACCGTTTCCACGTTCGAGCGTCTCGGGACACTTGTATGAACGCCATCACGCACCTGTTCTATCGTGTTTCGTCGCGTTCCCTCTACGGCTACGCAGAAAAAGCAACTTCCGTCGTCCGCCGTTTCGATTCAAGTAATCCAAAATAAATCGAGGTAGCCCGTGGATGGACAACCAACACCTTGTCTGACTGTCACGAACCTCGTCGCGTCGCCGTGCCACTGAACTCACCCGAGTGCATTCGCGAAACGGAACGTAGCTAACGCGAACGAATTTCGTTTGCGTTTTCACTGCCACTCGGAATATTCACTGTACCCGATAGATCACACGCGATCAAAACAAAGAGAAACTACACACGCGGCGAGGTAAGGCCGCCTCCACGTGGAAGCCGGCAACCACTGGAGAAAGAGCGTCCGTCACGTCGGAGCGGCAAGCCGAAACTAGCGCGCCGCGCGGCTCTCGACGAAGGCGAGCCTAGCAGGCCTCTCGTCCCTCTCTCTCGATCCCTCCACCCATCTCGCTCTACCTTTCCCCTCGACTCCCTCGCCCCCCTCGTGCCCCTCTTGCCGTTTCTCTGTCTATCGCGTGCCCCCTCCCCTCCGTGGACCTTAGGCTCCCTTCACGCGCGATCCCTTCCTCTCTGAACCGTTCTACAGGCGGACGACGATCCCTTCTGCACGGAACAGCCAACCCGGTCCCTTTTCCAGCCGAGTCCCTCCAGTCCGGTATTCGAATATCCAGCGTGTGTGCACCGTGGCTCTTTCGTTCTCTCCCCACTTGGGAGAAGCTCGACTCGCGTTATGCACCGGTGCACACGATGCACGCAACTTCGGGAACGATGCTCTCGCTGTTCCGCGGACCTCACGGACGACGCCGATCGTCCCGCGATATTCGGGCTTTGATGAATGGACGAGCACCGCACGGGTATATACGGTGAATTTTACTCGGCCTTCGCAAAGAATGATTCACGACGGTATCCCAACGCGAGACGAACGTGGGCGTTTCGAAATCCAGCTAGAGAGACGTCACTCACGAGCACGTGCTTTCGAGTGTTTACCTTTCTTTTGTGTTTGCTCGTCGCGTTAGGGACAATTCACGTGTTCGCGCGACCCTTCGCGCAGCGTTTCGTCATTTTTTCGTTTTAATTGCACGACGACTTTCTCGGAAGCCCCCCCGTAACGTCGACGCGAATCGTTTTGTACGAGGGCTGGCTGCCATGCGGGTGGTCTGATAAATTGGAGCATTGTCGACCGATACCAGTGTTTGTAAAGACACAGGTAAATAAATATGGATAAATTTTTTTCAACTTTTTATCGCTTGATAAAAATTATTTTATTCGAATCGATTGTGTGGGGTACTTTTACTAAACTAATTGTGAAGATGATATATTATAGGTAATCTTGTATACAAGCTGTTCGGCCACCTCTGGGAAAAATTTTAATGGGAGATTCTAGAGACTAAAATTATCTGTTACGTTTACGCTTTAAGATCCAGTTCTGTGCAATAGCCAGCTGCATATCGGTGCATTTGCGATTATTATATCTCATCGTTTCGCGAAACCGGTGACGGCTAACGACATCTGCGCCCGACACATAGTAGTTTCGTTGTGTTGCTCAAAGAACGTTTTAGATCGCGCATAACAAGTGACTCACTGATGCACATACTTGAAATAACTTTTATCGATGCCCATACGGTTAATGGAAGAAATACCCAATACTTTTGATTTATTCTTTTTAGTTTGTGTCGCGATTTACAAAATGCCGGGTATATTGATTGTTTTATTTAACGACATAAAGGAGTCGGATCGGGGGAATATTTGCATAATACGATTACGCAGCTTATATCGAGCATGAAATTTTTAAGTGTACCGCGGCGATAGTATAATAAAATACTGTGTATGCTAATGCGTATCGCGAGTGACCGATACGTTAAACAGTTCTTTCGCTAAAAGATATTTTAAGGCGATATCTCGTTTCTAAAATTGCGCGGTAGTTTTTGCAACGTTCCTCTGGCATGACTAAGAAAATTTTTCAAGTGTCTTTTACCTCCGAGCGTTTCGAAACCAACGAGCCTCTAGGATCGGCTTTAAACTCTTTGTTTCCTTTTTTTACGGGCGCAGCCAATTTATATGCGAAGGATCTCCAGAATTAGCCAAGGCCTGTTTCTCCCGTGATCATTACTTATAATCTCAATTTTCTTTTTATTAGTGGCCCGTGTTTCCTCGGTTTTCTCTTATTTACTGCCTCGTTAAAACAGCCTTACAACGAACTTATCGTATTAACTATTGTCACGCGATACATCGATCAATACATTGTTCGCGGTACAAAGTTTGAACAGCTAACAACTATCATCAGTTACGTTAACGTTTTAAAACTGACGCGTAAAACAAAGTGGACTCAATTTACGACGAAGACACGAATCATACATCAACCGTTCTTTTGCGCTTTTTAAGATTTACGTTTTCGCGTCAATTTACACGGCGCATAACGAAGCATCGGGGAACTAGGTAATTACTTGATTTCGTCCTTGAGCGGCTCGAAAGCGATTTTCGGAAAGCTCTCGACCACCTCGAGCAGAATCGAGATCTTCGAGTGTACTTGAACGAGCGTTCGGGATTTCGGTATTAACGGCTCTTAAGGAGGAACACGGTTTCTGTGGCAGCTAGACTACCAAATGCTTACTTAAGAGATAGTCTTCGACGTTCGTACTAGTATTCGCGTTAGTATTTTCTTACTCTTGCTCCTTTTCAAATTCTTCTTTTTCAAAGGAGTAATGTCCTAATCCTTTAATGTGATTTTAAAGAATTGATGCTGCTCCAAAAAATTCTAACAGATAGAATTCCCAATTATATCGAGTAGTAAATCCACGTTAAATAATGTTTCAATCTTTCTTCTCAAACAATACAGCGATTTCCATTTCCTCGCGAAGCCACGGTCTCGGCAATAATCTCAAGTTTCCAAATGTCTCTTTCTCGATGTCCTTTGCGCTGGTCGTCGCAACACCTACCGTGTACCAGTTATAGACACGGCCAACGATGGTAAATTGCGTCCGGATCTGAACAAACACGTGACCACGGTACTATTTACTCCAGTAGTTGGTAGCGACTAGAGTAACGGGCCGACCGTGTACCAGGAACTTGCAGGAAGGGTGTACAGATCAAAGACCCCTATATTTCTCTCGTTCCCTCTTCCTCTGCCTCTAAAGTATCTTCTCTCATCGGTTGAAATTGTGTTAGAACACCATTACTTGAGTTGGTCACCAGCGAGTTTTCCCGGGCTGTTTGCGTTCCTTAAAGCGTATTCACATTAATTTCGTCGCGGCGAAGGACATAGAACCTTGAACCCTGCGCGAAGCAACGGTAATGATTTCGTCGTTGACGTACACCGCAACGCGAGATTGCAATTCGCCTGGGTAATTACAGGGTCGGAAAGAGTCTGTTATTAGGTGCTAGAGAAAGTTCCGCGAATTCTTTTACGAAAATGTACCTGTTATTAACACAATATTTTTGTTAGCCCTTAGGTTCATCAAAATTGAACCGTTTTTAGTCTTGTATAAATGACGAGAACGTACGTTTGAAAGTATCACGACAGAGTAGAATGTATTACTATAAACCAGTTATATCCACAGTTAATTGAGTTTCGTATTGTCGATGATTTCATGCTCGCTTCTCGTCATCGTAACGATCTCCATACCCATTCCTTTCTTTGCTCTCTGCCAAGCAATTGCGTGCACGTATTCAAACATTATGCAATATCGTGTCTCGATAATTCACGTAGAACCCACTTTCCTTCCTTCACGTGCAATCATTCTGACACAGTTGTAAACTGCATTCCCAACCTGCAAGCTGCTTCTCGTTTCTGACGGCTCTTTATCGAGCAATGCTTGCAAATCTTCATCTTCCGTTTTGCGGGGCCGGCCATAGCTTGGCCTGTCAGTCGAGTCGCAGTCACCGGTTTAATCGTTGCAACCAATTCCTTTCGTGTCTCTCTACACCCTCGCCAAGAAAAGAGCCGCTTCACTCGCAAGCTTGCAACGCGCTTCTTCTTTACTTGATCGTACAATTTGTCGGTTGTGTTTTGGAATTTAAATGGAACAAAACCCTGAAGAATCAAGTACTCGATATTTGAGAAAGATTTATTTGCGTCTGTATTTGTAAGATGTAATTATAGTCACGGTTAAGTCGATCTATCGAGCAACCATTAAATCGTACGTTAACGTATTGAGTTCTCGTTCCAGGAATCGACTTCTCTCGAGGCTCGAGCCTTAAGTGCATCGTACAACGCGGAAGATGAACGAGATACCCTCAGAATAAGCGAGACAGAGCGTAAGTTATTGGACCGCGCGCGATGAATGAACATACCCCAGTGGTAGGGATGATTTCGTTCCAGTTATCCGGGGAAAAATCGTTTCAGTTATACGGAGGACGGTGTTCCTAATAGGAGACTAGAATTGGTTCTATCGTGGGTCTCGATACGTTCGGTACCCTCATCGAGTGACTCGTTACCTAGCCAATTTGGCAAGCGCAAACCTTCTCGCTGTTTACGTCCGATGTCCAACGATCGTTCCTGTACCAACAACATCCGGAGTGGGAGGGGAGGACGGTCGATGGAAAGGGATGGAAGGCCGCAGGAGGGTAAGAGGAGCAGGGTTTCTAGAGGTAAAGAGCGGTCAAGTCGGACGAGTCGGAGAGAGAGTCCAAGAATCGGTCGGCCATGGCACGGCTGGCCGCGGTACGTACTCAAGGCTATCAACCTCTAAGCTTCCATTAACTGCCGTCTCGTTTGTGTGTGCGTGCGGTGTCCGTGGATTACACGTACAAAGAGGTCATACCCATTCCGCGGTATTTTACCCTAGCTGCCCGCAATTTTGCGGTCCTAAGCCGTCCGACTGATTGCATTGCGGGGAATTTTTATCGCGATGACGCGCGTCCCTTGATATATGCAAATACAAGCGCGACGAGTTAATACGACTTTTATTCGTTCCAATCGAGACGATTAGATCGCCTCGACGTTCCCTTCGGATCAATCGTGGAGCATCCAAAGGAGAATGTACGGAAGGACGCAGTTTAATTATTATGCACGCGAAGTTTAAAGGGGTTTAGGTTGCGGTAATCTGACGGATACATGCAAAATCTGTTTATCAGTATTTTTATAAATATTGTTAGACGACACAGTCTCTATTTTGTGTCGTTCGAGATCGGGCAGGGTGTAAAAGTTTAGGGGTTTGTAGCGCTTAGCGAAAGGGGGACAAATATTTAATCAACGGAGGTCCTAAAATCACCCCTTTTAATGTAGAATATACTTTTATGGTACCATGCTCCGTCTGTACATAAATTGAGTCCTCTCGTCATTCTGCATATAAAACTGTTAAAATACGACCAATGAAAACGTAATATTTTACGAGGTATTTCATATTCTATGTAAATTACTTTATTCCAGGTATTCGTATGTTCCACCATTGCAGTCTAAACACTTTTCTACTCGTTCCTTTACATTTCCCGTTACATTTTTCAAATTTTCTGGCAGCTCCACTCGAGCAATTAATTTTAATCTTAACTTTCATGTCATCGATTGAAATACAGGACCGCGAAACGCACTTTGTCTTCAGGTTTCCTTTCAATTTATAAAAGTATGTTCGTAGTGGTTACGACCGATCAAGATATTCGATACAATGCGCCTCTACAACATTCTGTCCACTTTTATTGCACTTTACAAACGCACTGAACGTATCAACTTTCTCATTATTAATGATATGTTTCAAACTGATTCAATCTAACACGGTTAATAAGCAAATTCTGAAAAGCGAAAGCACGCAAGACGCAAATCTATCACGAAATGAATGAAACGTGTTTACAAATCACGCTGTTTACCCGAGACCTTTAATCACAATCATCGGTGCTACGTGAATTAGCGTGATGAATACAATTTTAACACGAAGATTGTGTTCTTGAATACAAATGTAAAATATGAAACATTTAGTAATTTTATTTTTTAAAAATGCCCATTATGGGACTAGACATTTTCAGGGTTTAGAACCATTCTATATAAAGTTTATACCTTTATAGTCGGGAGTATAATCAGTATATCTGAAATTACTACTTTCCTCTTTAAAAAAAATATTTCACTTTTTCTGTACCATTTCAATATTTTTCTCTTTATCGCGTCATCGTGTCAAAAATGTTGAATTTTTTTTATATAGCTCCGACCATACCTGCCATTCATATCGAATACGAAACAATGTCTCTTTTTGTTTCGGTCTGATAGAATTTAAAAAATCAGGAATACCAGGAGCATGTGTTTTTTTTCATTGACGCTCTTCGATTCGTGTATTTCTTGTACAAAATAATATTCCCATATGAAAGCACAATTATATCGAAATTTGATTTTCGATATATGCACGTTGCAATGCGCGTAAACGTTACTGCAAATAAACGATCGTTTAGCACATCATCGTTAAAACAAGCCATTAGTATCGTTCATCCTCGATCTTCGATCAAAGCGATGCCTCAAGAATTACTTTGAATAACCGTGGATTCGTAGCGTTTTAAAAATCTGCAGGCATATTTTACATCCCAAAAAGTAAGAAAGATCTGCGGATAGTTTGCAAATAATTTATTCTTGAGATATAACTACCTTCGGTTGAAGCTCGACGTATACGCAAGACAGGTTTTGAATTGACATAGAAACTTGAATGAATGTGGACATCCACGTCCTCACGAATGAGGACCTTGAGAATAATTTTACCTGACCTTCTGTCGCACGTGCACTCGTGATATTAATTTATTGTATATTTAAATAAGTAAAGTGCTGTTTCTGTGCGTGTAAATAAATCCGTAAAGGTAGGGATTTTTATAATTTCGTCTCTCGCTTTAATCGATAGATACGAAGAACGTTAAACAGTGATTTCGACATTGTGTATATTTTTATTTAGGTAACAAACGACTAATAACATTTTATTCGCGAGTCACGAACAAATTTTTATCTCCGTACAAATAAAAATGAATCCAAACAAAAGTTTATTCGAGTAACATAGGTAGGCGAACGAAGCTATCTGTTACGTACACAGGTGTGTATTTAAATGATATAGTACAGCGGTGGCACAAACTTTAGCACGATAGGAGCCTATCAAAAATTCTCGAGGGCCACGAACACTGCAAATAACTTATTTAATTCCCAATTCTGCTTTTCGATAGATCGTTGCTTCTTTCTTTCTTTAGCAGTCGACTAACAAGAGTAAGATGGTGACGGGATACACCGGTTCGACGCAGAGGGTGGCGCTAACAGGTTCATCTCTGGCGCACAATGAGTCATGCTCGATTATAAAAACTAGTCCGACAAGACGACCCGAACAAAATACTAGAAGATCGAGTCGTGATTCCAGATTCGTCGTCGAGCAGGACATAACAAACTTTTTTCCCCCCTCTGTCGCGTCACTGAAACGGCAACGCGGTAATTTGTTTAAAAAGCGGACCGAAAATTGCACGTTCCCTTCCATTCGTTACCGAACGACTTGCCCGGGAAGTCGAAAGTTAATTTGTACAACTTTCCTGGACATGATTTTATCCAAAACAAATTAACTACAGAAAAGTGGTAATAAGTATAGTTTTCTGGTTTGCGCGCAGGACTGCGTTACGGCCTGGCGCGGCTCGATCTTCGATCGATTCCAGAAGATCTCGTCGGGATCGTGACCTTCGTTTGGTCATTATAGCCGTCATAAATCATTCGGGGAAATTACATCGCAAGCTTGCGTGATGAGAGAATTACTCGTCGATGTATAAGGGAATATTCACCGTGGAGGCATACGAAACAGTTTTCTCGGTGGTTACGGGCCAAGATTGTACACAACCTCGAAAGATTACCCCATTAAGATCATCGATTTGATTCTACGCAAGGTAAACATGTATCTCTCGGAGAAAGTTGTTACACCTTCCTTTGAAAGGTTAGTGTGGGATTCTTCGTAACTAAACAAACTGAGTGCAGAGCCTACAGATACCTTGTTTCTTGCATCGATGCGTTACGGATACTTGCATAGTATATGTACAAACAAATAGCCATAAATAAAATTTCCCGTTCCTGCATGTAATTTACTATTTATAATACATATTCGCGATTGATAATCCGAACAAGTAATGGTCTTTAAAATTGGAAATTTGTTTGCCCGCTATCATCCCCGTTTCCAACATATTGAAACATGGTCGCGAAGTCCTCGCCCCTTTGTGACAAAAAATCGATCGATCCAAATATATATTCATGGCAGTTTTGTATCGTTTAGCAACGCATCACCGGTTTTCGATTTTCTCTAACAGCGCCACGCGCATCGAACTCTTCGTGTTTCTCGTTGACCGCGTACACGTCGATCGCATTATCACCCATTTTCCACAACCGAGCACTTCGTTCGCTTAACCCTTCGGTATTCCGGCTGAAAATTGTAACACGGTTGTTCTCGGTGGGGTCTGTCCGATCTCGAACACAATCTAGACAAATACAAGCGGCGCGAGTTCTGTTTTATACGTTGAAATTTTCTCGTTTATATACACTTCTCGCAAATAGGGAAATAATGTAACAAATGGCATATAATTATGTTCGAATTGTACCACTCTTTGCACGAATAAATGAAAATGGGCAGGTTGACGTCCACCAACATTGGCAGTTGCTCTCGAGACCTCGATTGAGTTAAAGTAGTGATTATTTATAGTGTACCTTTCCTTCTAAATTTAATTGTAACGTGGCGCGTCGTACTGTTACGATATTACAGACAGAAGAGATACATTGACTTACACTAAACTGCCAGAAACATTAATTTTTCTTGACATCCTAAACGTTGATAGCTCACAGAAATTTACTTGGTTTATTTATCAGACTGTATTGTATAATTAACGCTACTAAACTCGACGAGTCCACGATGTACCCCAACATTGTTGATTATCCTGTTCCATGAGTGAGTCTAGTTTGTTCTTTTAATACGAGCTCGTGATAGTTCTGTAACTTGTTGTGTGTTAGAAGCGATAATGAATAGGTATTGAAACCAGGAAATGACAGACGTGTACTTAATGCACGGACTCGCTGTAATTCAACCGAAGCAAGACGTCTATATGTAGATCGTTTCCCCAACAGACGTTTAACGAATAAAAAAAAAAGAGCATTTCAGAGGTTACACGAACGCCTCTCAGATACAGGTTAAAAAACGATTTACAGGCGATTGTGAACCAGTTACAGAACTATTAATCTCGAAGATCGAATTCCGAATCGCGTCGAAGGAAACGATATCCGCCGGATGTTTATTTAAAAGGAATATTCGTCGACTAGGATTCGACAGATGCCACCAAACTGGTCTAGGATTAACGATCGTTTTTTCCTCCCCTTTCCCGCGCGCAATTTGCCAACCTTCCGATTTCGGATTGAATTAATTTCTGCCAGCCGCCAGCCGGTCGGTCTGTTAACAATCAGCGCGATTATCGCGATTCTGGGTTCGCGAGCGGATTCGTTTGTCGCACACGCGGCAGAATCGTAGCGTTTCACTGACAGATAACAAAACGGGCCCGACGGAACGTTGATTAAAACTGCAATTATTGCGCGCGACCACAGGATTCGATAAAAGCCGAAGCACCGCTCTGTCTCCGATGGCCGTGCAGAAATAAATGGGCAGCGGTCGTGGGCCGTAGTTGCCACCGAACGGAAGCACTTTATGAAGATTTACCGATCGTACGCCCGAAAGAAATCGTCCGCCGCAACTTTCCCTCGCGTTGCCCGCGCGCGCGTATTTTCGAACCCGTTTCATCAAGCTGGAATCGAAACCGGCGCGATTATATGCTTCGCTGATCGTCCTTCGAGAATAGTCTTGTCATGATCTCATCACGATTACGTGTGGACGATAATTTGTACCCGGTCTGATTATTGAAATTTATTCCGACGGCCGGGCATGTTTACCGGATACAAAAATCCGAACCGTTCCGCGTTCGTATGGTAATAGGAAGATTATTAGTTTGGTAACCGCTGTTCGTTGCACGAAGTAGGACTTGGACATTCTTTTATTTCGAGGACAGGATGTTTCTTAATTCATGGTACGACTAATCAGGGTGTAATTCCTCGTTCCACGGTACGTCGAGAGTACAGAGTGTCCGGCGATGTTGTTCGTATACCGATTGAATATTACCGTTTCTAGAGAAATTCCTGATCGAACGATTTACCCGCGAAAATTCGAAAATTCGAGTTTTCCTAGCGATTCCGTTATTCTTCGATAGTTTATTGCACTATCATTCTTCTTTATTTCCATAGATTTAGAACGTACTTAAGGTTAGGTTTTAATAACAGCAGTGCTTACATACTTCTCGTATTGCCTTCGTACCCGCGTTTCCGTACCTCGTCACTTGCGTGATCAAGATGTTCAATAAATGAAAAATATACCCGACAAATTACATACACCGTGGATCTATTTTTCTACGTTATCGAGATAAACGCTGTTCCACCTTAATGACGAGTGTGGCGATCCTATGCTAACTACTATCGAAGACGTAAACCGCTTACGACGGGTCAATGTATTTCCACGGTTTGATTATAGTTAGGACAAAATCAATTGATCGTCGGTAAGTACATATCCCCGACTCCGTGCTTTTCTTATCGGTTTAACAGAAATAACCCTTTCGCGACTAACGGGGGGGTTAAACAGTCGATTTGTTGATCAAAAGCAAGAGGACAAAGTAGCGTCTCGGCCAAGATTTAGGTTCCGCGAGATACGCAGAAGGGATCCTTGCGTCTCAGGATGCGTATAGGTGGAAAATAGCGATAAAAAGTTTCTCGAAAGAATTATGAATCCCAATGGCGCGCGCGGGGTGCGAGCGTAAACCGGCCGTCCATTCATTCGCTTCCGTCCTGGCTACGTTTTATAGGAATTCCATTGCAAATATTTCAATACACGGCCGAGTTGGTGGCTCATGGGACGACCTTGCCCCATCCAGCCTTGCTCCCCCTCATATCATTTCCATCGTATATCACGCCATTTGCCATGGCGTGCATTCCTATCGCGAACGCACCGTCGTTTTGTTTCGCCTCTTCCCTTTCGTCTACCGTTTACGAAGAGGAATCCGCGAGGCGAGCGACCGATCGGGGTACAAATCAAGACGACGCTCGCTCGACGTTCGATCGATCGTTCGTCTGCGAGAAACTATCGTCGAATGTTCCACGGAACGTTTCACGTATCCAATGAATCACAGCCGCTGGTTTCGCCGCGAGAATTATGCGTGATCACTACTACATAGCGCTCAAGGGACACTCATGCTTGATTCCCACTAATGCTCGAGGGATGCTCAGCTTCGAGCACGGATCCAGCTTTGCTTGGCAAATTGGGGAGGAAACGAGGGACGAAATATCTAAAATGAACATCGAACACGAAGAGCTTGATGATCTCAAAAACAACTGAACCGATTTCAACAAAAATGATGTAAACTTCTATTCTGCTCTGTTCAAAGCTGCGTACGCTGATTTATAAACACAGCGAACTAATTTCGTGTACGTGTATGAATACAGATTGTAGTTTAATTATCTCTGCCAACGCTGGGTAATTCGGCTAGTTGTAAATATTTCAGACTTTACAAGCTACGAGGTAAAATTTAGGATAATATATGGGAAAGACCGTGTCCTTTCTCCAGCAATTCTGATCGTTTGTATAATACATATATACTTATCAAGCGATGGCGAACAAATGAACGAATGCATTGAAAGAGAAATCGAGCTCGCGGGGAACATCCACGAAGTGTCCAACTTTGATTTTTATGAAACTGCTGATTCGCGAAGCGGCAAAAAATGAAAAGCATGAGAAGAATGAGCGATTTTTCCGAAGTATAATCTATTCAGAACCACAAGTCACCACAATTTACCATTGAAAACGTACGTTCGCGTATGAGCCAAAGTAGTTTTAAGCTTCCAAGTATCCATGACACGTAAGAAAGATTGAGTCGATTCGAGGTATTATTTATTAGTCTCGTGAACGTTGAGAATTTCATAAACGCAATTAAATATATCCCGCGGGTATCCGCGATCGTCTCCTTATTAGCATAGCTATATCCGACGATACAGCCATAAATAATTGAATCGTAACATTTATCGTAACGTAGAAAATCCCGTAAAATGGTCAAAGTAATAAACGGCTGTCTCAAAGTTACTGCTTGTAGCGAATAGTAATCGACCAGAGCTATCATCAACTACGTTATTTTATATTCATTTCGTGTACCATAACTCGGATGATATTTAGTTCTAATACCCGGTCGTCCTCTAATTACGAGGTTTTAATGCGCGATAACGCTCAAAACTTTTTACTCGATGGAGAAATAAATATACCCGACGTTGCGGCGCGAAGTAATAACCGCACCAAGGAAAATAATATTAAATTGATCGCGATTTAATGCGTTTCCTGCCCATTGCGAGGAGGATGAATTAAAATGGAGAATAACAGTTGCGTTTGGCTGACTCGAGGATTCTCTCAAGTATATAATAATACGGTGTAGGCATTCTGTTAGGCACATTGTATATAAACAGTTTCAACCGAGTACACGAATCATTTCAGCGAGGAAATCACGATCTTTTTATTTAAATTGCAATCAATTATAGTTTCTATTCGTGCGATTGCTTCTATCGCTGTATTTCTTTGCAATGTAGAACCAAAGTTTGCCCAAAGACGTTCGAATACAATATGCTCGACACGACCGTTTCTCACCGTGTTATTTAAATAACGCAACTACGAAACTTACTTGAGAATGTTTGCCCGTTTCATTTAAAATTCCAATTCCAATCGCGTCAGGGAGAATGACAAGTGCAGGGAAATGCAGTATTGTTGTCGCATTAAGAACAATGCCCGAGAGTGGTGAAAGCGGAGAAACGCTCAAATTAACCGCGTCCTACCAGAATTTTACGAGCACCGCCATTAATCCAACCTCGATTCACCTCTCGAAGTTGGTTTGCGATATTAATCAAGGTGTTACACTTTCTGTAATCCGCGGACCAAATTTCAAACAAATTATCCCGGGATCTCGTCGGACGAGCGGCCGGCCAGTGGCATTTTATAAATGGTCCCCCAGGGAATAAGGAATTACGAACATTAGCAAGGAGTTGTCAACGTCTCCCGCTGAACCTGCCGCGGCAGCTGCCGGCACCGCCTCGAACCAAGGCGAATTAAGCGGTCTTAAACGCTCTTTGATATCGCCGTCGACGGTTTGAATTATTTTTCGCCGTGACAATGCATCGCCGCGTCGACGCTTGAATTTTTAACGATTCGAGGTCCGTAATAAAAATGTTGCGCGTCGCGTTCGCGACGGAATAAAAAGCTAATGGCGGGCGAACGAGATCGTCCACGCTTTCCACGAAAATCCGCGATTTATTCCCGGCGTTGAACACCTTTTTATTTATCGAGTCGGTGGCTTGTAAACTCCTTCGAGGGTTTGCAAACCAGAAAGGAAAAGGTTTAAGGGTCGTTGAACTTTGATGATAATTTGTACCGGGTGTTAATAGGAAACGTAGTATCTAATAAACAGAGTTGCGTAAAGTTTTTTTAGAATAGCTCGAATACTTTTTCCGCTCGGCGCAGATACAATCGAGAAACGGTCGGGCTCGTAGAGTTTGCTCGGCTGCAAATAACTCGTTTCAACTTAGATTTTAATAAGACTGCGGAGGGTGTGATTTACACCGTCTCGGTGCGTTGCTCGACAACGCATAATATGCTTAATCGCGTCTCGAGCGCGGCCGACGCGGAATTATCCGGACGTTTTAGCGCTTGTTTCGCGCGAAACGCGTCGAGTACGGAATCAATGTTCCCTGGCGAATAATTAGACATCGGTATGCGGGAACGACGATGCACCGTGAGGTTCCTGGGTCTCGTAGACGCACCCGTGGGGTACCATTACTTCACCGTTGGGACGCTCAAATTGAACGTTGCCCGATACCAGCCGGCTATACCCGGTAACGGTTATTCGCGAGTTGCGGATCGTATCCTGCGGAAACGGTGAGTGTTTATATCAACCTGCGAGGCAGCACGAAGACCGTTTCACTCCTAACGTCTTCTTCTCTTTCTTAATCCCCCCACCCAGTTTCCTCGTAGCATCGTATTTATTTTTTTCTCTTAATCCCGGTGTCCACTTGTTGCGTATCCTGGTATCGTTTAGCGATACGAGTCGCGACCGAGTATGAGCATCTTTCGCCAATATGCACAGTTCAAGCGCGAAATCAGCTGTTACGCGATCGAAGTGTTAATTACACGCGCGCCGGTGCTTAATCGAAGGAGGTCGATCGTCTCGTTGGGACCGTAAACCGTGGAACGGGCCAGTTCTGCGTGGATCGGGACAGGCGCAGCGACGATCCTCGTCGAGGGGGGGATTACGGTGGTTTAAGACAGAAAACGGATACACGTTTCGCGAGGCTCGCCAGCCGCGTACAACGAGGGTTCCGTGCGGTGTAAGTCGGCACACATATCGTGCCTCGACCAATAGTATTCAGAACCAAAGTATTCGAGAGCCTGAGTGGATGGGTCTACGTGATCGGAGTGGCGATAGCGCGGCCAGACTTATGGCAAGCCCTCGCGAATCGCATCCCGTGCAATAAATGTTGTAACGTACACCGTAGGCATCGGGTGTACACGTTCGCCGGCCTCTGACGTTGCGCTGATACCGGGGGGACGGACTTTATTTAATTAATGTAACCGATACGCGCGACCGTGTAAATGCAACCGCGCTCCGGCCGGTTTAAATCGTTCATTCGTATACCGCGCGAATTCGAGCGACATCCGCCGGCGTACGTTACGTTTGATGGCCGAACCTGGTCAAATACTCGTGTACTCCCGAGGTATCGGATCGTTATCGAACGACGCCGCCAGGGAGCTTCTGAAAAAGAGAGAGCCAAACCGCGCCGATCCACGACCGAACGCACCCGGACACCGATTCGCGCCGTTAACGAGGCCCCGACGCCGCTACGCGATTTACCATTTCGACGCACGAACGGCGAATTAAGGCCGTCCCCCACTTAACCACGCAACAAATGAACACCTACTTCCAGACGTCGATGCTGTTTCTTGAGCATATTGACATTGGCGCGATCGGTGATCTCGCGAGAGTCTACGTTGAACTCGACAGGAGAAATACGCGTAGAATGAATTTAATGTCTACGTAGTAAGTCTTACGTTCGAGATACGGATTCTTAAAATGTTTTAAAGGCACCGCACAGTCGATGATTATCGATATTTTAGCAATAGTACTTCGGGCGAGCCTTGTCGCGAAAGCACGTAGGAGCAAATATTAAATTCTCTTTTAAACTTGGGAAACGGCCAGCCGAACGCTTGAAATATTGATGGAAGTTTGTGGCGATAACTGTATGCCGTGTACACAAATATTTGAGTGGTATGGCTGCCTCAAAGACAGCCAAGAGGATTCGAGCGACGACAAACGGCCGGGCCATCCCAAGTCTGTTAATAGCGACTCGTGCAGGAAACTCATCCCTATCGATTAGAACGCGATAGTGAAAACGACGTCGGACGAGTCTGGCGTCGGTTAAGCTCGGATTGACGAAGTTCCAACTAAAAATTTGATCAAACGAAACGTCTGTTCCAGGTCGAATCGTAATATCGTTGAAACGTGGAATTAACGCTTCTTCGATTCGAACGTGACTTTCGGGATTGCAGTTTCTCATGAAAAAAAATACCAAAAGGAGTACGTAAACGAGTATCAGCCCTGGATACACCCTGTATTTGCGACGTGGCGTTTCGAAACGAGCTCGAAAGTCGACCGCGATCTCCTTCGCGGCGCAGATCGCTTAGGGTCAGCATAAATGCATATTTCGTGTACGACACGCGGCGAAGAATTCGCCACTTATCTCGCGCGAAGTTCGAACTTTCGAGGAGCGCGCGATTATCGCCGGCAACAGTTGGTTTCGACCCGTATTTATAGTCGACGATACGTTATACCGCGGTTTTTTAATCGTCGTTTCGCGCGGACAACCGTCACCGGTCACCGGAGTTCCGGGCGTAATGGCATTCCTTCGCGTTTCCGTGTTACAGCGGGCCGATTTCGGACGTTAATTGGCTCCTACGCACAAAGGGCTACCAAATTCGGAGCGTAATCGGATACCTGGGCTTCTATGCGGACCGGTTGCGGCACGCTGCAAGACCGGTTGACTCATTCTGGACTCCTTTCGGGCCCTCGGGGTAGAAGCTGCCGCGACTCGAAACCGCGAAGTCCCGTCGAGCCCACGGCGCGTCCGTTTTTACCCCGGTCCCACGGCCACGGGACAGGAATTCCTAGGATCCATGATCGCTTGCGGGAATTCACCGGTGGCGTTTAAGCTTTAACCGGACACCGACGCGGCCCCTTTTTTTTATTCCCTTCCCGCCTTGCAGGAATTTTTCATTGACTGGACGTTGCGCATACTCGCTTCTTCTGCTCCTCTGATTACCACGAACCCCATTAACCGTCGAATATCGACGAGACCGTTTACATTTTATACATACACGGTGGAAATTGGACCGTTTGCCTCAAAGACGATAAATAAAGCCGAAAACAATTTATCCGTAACGTCAATAGTCAACGAAGCAGCGATAAGTAACCAACTCGATGTTCCGGCGCAGCGGATTAAAATTAACTCCTCGACGCACAAAGACCGCGTAATCCGCGGAACGACGTTTTGCTTTTTTATCGGAAGGCATCGTTCGATTAAATTATCCGAATTGCTTGTCAACGAAGCGATTCAGGCTTATCAGAGCGTTTGAATAGTCTAATCCGGTGGCTTGTATCGGGCCGTGTAATAACACGTAGTCACGAAGGAGCGCGTTTATGCGCGCTGGCGAGCATTAAGTAATAAATGTGCATGCCAACCGCCTAGCAAGAAGTCCTAACTGTCCGCGGTCGCGCGGCGTTCGGAGATGGGCAAAATTTCAGTCGAACAATAGATGATGAATGCAAACACCGTGTAGCCATTTATATTCAACGTTTATCCCGTTGAATAATTACCAACGACTCGGGTGTTTCTCGCTACTTTCGATCGTGTTCGAGCGAGTACGAATTTTTGACACTGGTCGGAAAAGATTGATTTACCTCGATAATTCGAGAGCGTCGTCCCGGGGAAGTCCGTGGAAAAGAAAGGTTAAGAACCGCTGTGGGTACGCGGCGCGCATAAACACGGAACACGGAGACCTGAACGCTGACGTCGCGTCCCGAATGAATTCGAAGAAGCGCGCAGTATTTTAGCGGCTAACGGTAACATCGGCTCGATTAAATTGAACGCAGCCAGAACGCGCGCGTGATAAAGCAGAGAAGAAAAAAACCGACTTTCCACCGTCCCGTGGTCTTATCTGGACCCGTAAACCTCGGAAGGTGTTCTCCGGACGCGTTCTCCGGCAGCGCGCGATTTTTACCCTCCTCCGCGAGAACGGATGACTCACGCCACGCACCAGCCCCGCTGCTCGTGAAACTTTTCGACCGGTATCAGACGAATTTACTGAATTTCCTTTGACGATCCACGGCCGTAGAATTAACGAACCCTTCCCTTTGGACGGCCCGCTCTTCACCGGGCCACCGGTACACCGCAGAATCGAACGAATTCTGATAAAGAGAGACAGAGAGAGAGAGTGAGAGAGAGAGAGAGACGAAAAGCGTGGACACGGTCAAGTATTCATCGAGCGAAATTTCCAGAGTCGAAGCGGTCGCTGATTACAGTTCGTTTCGAGTGGCGGGTCACTGTTTGGATAAGCGAGCCGCAAGGGTCCGAAAACCGACGAAACACCGCGCCCTGGAAACCCCCAAAAGCACGTATTTCTTCTAACTTCGAATTTGGATACTTTGCTAAGGCCCTAGCAATATTTAAATTTCTGCAACTTCGTTGGAAAGTTTATCCAAATAATTACCATCGCATTCTGTGCACCACTGCCAACGAGTTGCGAACGATTTTAATCGCGTTTCGTAGAAGTTTGTATTCCTTGAGCACTAGGGACGAAACGTAATTTATTTCATAATTAGAATAGCAATTTTATTGAACGAGCAACGGATCAAACTTTGTTTATATATGATTTAATACTCGGAATTGTTGTCTCCGGGCGTGTCTGTAAGTACGTGCATTACCTTCTGCTTTAAATCGCGACGATACGAACGAACGAAATAATTTTAAATAGGTCGAAATTCTCACGGATGGCCGTTGATGCGATTTGCCTGGCGTCCAACCGGCCGAAAAGAGAAACTGATTTTAACAATGTAATATTCTCGCGTTTAAAATGGAACGACGCCGGGGGATATTTCGAACTCATCGAACGGAGGATCGAAATTTATTCGTTTTCCCATTTATTAATTGGCCACTCGTGTACGAAAGCGCCGCGGCATTAATGGGAGTGTCGTGTCACGGACGTACGAATTAAATTTCTACCGTCGTTTAAATTTACATAAATTCCATATGCAACGTTGTCATAATACGCGAACCAACGATTAATTCCGGAACAGATGGCGACAATGTTCAGAAAGCTCGCTTCCTACGAGAAATTGGTTTCACGTGCACTGTCGTGTTGCGGCTAGAGCGACATTATCCGCGTCTCGGTTAGCCGTACGTACAACATTTATATAGAAACGGGACGTACGCGTGTGTATAGGCTTCGCGAGCCGAATCTCGCTTGGGTATATTAAAACGGTGCAATAGTATATCGGGGATCGTCCCTGAAGAATGGTTACTTGCAATTCACCGAGGCACGATCGCGTACCGTAAACCTAACGCGATGTCGTAACCGCGATGGAACGGCTCTTGGAACACTCGCAGTCGCAAATTACATACTTTGAAAATGGTTCCTTGAGATGATATTAAATTGCGAATTCCGCGATGCTGCCACTGCTTCCGGACCCATCCCGGAACACGCGAAACGTTCGTCTTTTACGAGCGAATTCTAACTCTACACTTACGAACGAATTTTTGGGAATCTCTCATGAGGAATCACTTTGAAAATTATCTAATTTCTTTCGCGGTAAACTTAAAGAAATAAATTCGTGTAGGACCTATTTCATCTTGTTTCCGAAGTAGTTTTAACTGTTTTTCTGTTTGATATCGGCATTGACAAACAGTGTTTCAAGCACTTCGAGTACGACTTTGCTAACTACTCCGTAAATATTACCCCAGTCTGACGGTTATTTGTACAACCATTTGAGGTTAGATTCTAATAACATCAATTTCACCTGCATCCCGTCTCTTACGCGGTCGTGTACCCCTTGTTTTATTTATTTATTGTCGTACACCTCCATCCTTGCGCCAAGGTAATGCGTACGATACACACGAACGCGACGTTATAATTGTTCTCACGGCCAGAAGAAGTTTCCCCGGTCTGATTTGTACCTGGTTCGATCGGATCAGGAATTTCGTCTATCGAACGAAGAGAAAGTTTTGTTAACAAGGTGGCCGGCTTTCTTCTATTCTTGTCCAGCATGGGGCCCATAAATAATTGAACAGCCCCGTAAGTTAACAAAAACGTATCGATCCGTTGGTCGACGTCCTCGTTAAAATTCGCATCGGATAACGGTGTTCGATAATAATTTCTCATTACGATACAGGGGAGACTGACGACTCGAAATCAGATTCAACTTCCGCGCGAGTGTGCTCGAAGGAAGATGCTCGGATAAATGGTTCAAGGTACCCCTGGTGCAAGAGATGGCGAAGGAGGGACGGAGAGATACGCGTTGTGCCGCGGCTGGGTGACCGCGTGGCTGGCTGCCAACCCACATACATCATACCGTGACATAATCATCCTATATTCGCACCCCACTCGTTCGACTTCCCATGCTCCTGAATCCCTCGCCCCCCTTTGCTCCTCCTGCCCCGTACTGCTGCATTACGCTCTGCAGATAGTCTCATCCGTAGTATTACGTGGCGCTATCATTGCCACGACGCAGCGCTTGTGCTAAACGACATCCCACTTCCGTCCACGGGTAAGCAAACGTCGTATTGTGCCAACTCTGAACGCCAACCGTGAAACACCCACGCCGTCGGCCAGAGGGGTTGATCATTCAGACGCGTGCGATTACCCGAATGCGCCGCTGCGGCTGCAAGAGGACACGTTTACGCGGCTTTTGTCGTTAAAGTCACCAACAGTTGAACGCCAAAGCGTCCGTATTAAATAGTTGCCCATCAACGTTTCCGTCCTTCGCGTTTCTTTCATACTCCATACCTGTGACAATAACGCGCCACCCTATTGTCACTCGTCGCTTCGAACTCGCCGCGTCTAAATAGTTTCGCAATTTCCAATATTATATTGGATTAGAACTATCAAGCTGGTCTGCGTTGAATGTCATTGATACACCTCGAAATCAAGATTCACGTAATTGAAAGAACAGCGAGTCGAAAATGATTTTGATTAGCAGACCTTATCCCTTTGTTAGAAAATCGTTCGATCAAGAACTGTCTGGTTACTCTGGTGAAATGCACCGGTGCACCGTCATGCACAAACCACATGGGACGCGCAACATCTAATGGAACTTTTTCCTATCATTCGTACGATTGCTTCCGTGTTGATCTTCCGTTAAAGAAAACAAGAATAATCAATACTAGTTTAGTTTGCGACTAAAACAAAAAGAAACAACGATCTCGGGATAAATATTTCGTTTAGTCTCCAGAGGCTTTCGCAGTCGTGTCGAGGAAAATGTTCGATTTACATATAAGAGTAGCCCGTAACTTTTAGCATGGAATTATTTAATTCTCTGTTTAAGTATAACTTTACATAGGGTCGTATAAACTACTCAAAGTGTCCATCAGTCTCGCTGCATATTTCAATGCGTTGGGGTAGAGACGCGGTTGCGTCCTCCAGTATTCTTGGATTATTCCGAGCTTATTCTACAGCGATCCTATCCAAACTTCGTTGTAACGAATTCGCGCTGTTATAAAATGAAAAGTAAAAAAATAAAAAAGCTACTTTCGCAACACTCTGAGCACGCCCAGCGGCCAAACGAACCAATTCTGGCTTACGTTTATATTCCACGCTGCGATAACTTCAACTCCGTAAGAACAAGCCATGCTAACAAATTAAAATCTATTTTTACGTTTAACGTATAGTACGATCGACCTAAACATCGAGGATTTTGAATAATAAAAGGAATTCCGAGTTTGGAACAATGTTTCTGTCAACGAACAACAACGTATTATGTTGGCCACCGTAAAAAGACGAATTACGCTTCGAAACAAAGCGTACGCGAGCGAGCCAGTACGTTGGAACACCGTACGAGAAGAAATTGCAAAATTGTTGCTGTTAAACGATGATGAACGCCGCACATTTAACATTTCAAACGGTCAGCGGCTAATAAAATTCCATGAAATAACACGGGAAGTTCCTCGCGTTTCTGCGTTTTACTCAAAGTATTCTCATCCATAGCATTATGCAGCGCTATCGTTCCTGTGATGCAACGTTCATACTAAACGAGGCGTCTTTACGTTCTACTTCCGCGCATGGTATTCTGATATCAGGTTACGCCCACGCCGAGCGCTGCGAAACTCTGTATACGCGAACCAGAGGTGCAAATTTTACTGTAAAATCCTGCGCGTCCGTTGCGTAACGTGTTTATGCTAATTCTATTTTTCGTGCTCTTTCGCGGAAAACACAGGAAACGATTACGGGGCTCGCGGACAACACGGAATGACAGGAAATGAGTTCAAATCCACGTTTGAAAATAGAAACAAAGGTGTGAAACGTTTGACAAGGCTCGGGTTCTTGTCGTTGATCCTGTTCGAGATTTCAGAGCAGCGATAAGAGGCAATCGCGACCTGGGGGAATGTTTTTTTTAGACGTAGTGAACCAATTACATTAATTTACAGTCACGTAGATTCGTGTATCTTAATCCTTTGCCAAGATAGAAACAGACTATCAGTTTTTAATTGCTTGTCGAATCTTTTCGTGTTTCTATTTCTGATCGGAGGCGTACTGGATCAATATCAATTTATAGTCACGTTTTTGTTATCGAAAATTTAATCGGAAAGTAATAAGTAAACGCATACATTAATTATTCGATATTTATACGATTGATTCGAACGCTAGTCGAAGACCGTTTTGGGGAGGCAAGACAAGACTCGGCCACCTAGAAACTAGCCGAGCCTGTTTTATTCATCACCTTCTAGTTTAAACCGTAATTTCACGACGCCTCGCACGTGCTCGCTACAGTTAGTCCGAGCAATCCCCTTAATCGTAAAGAGCTGCATTGTCTAAGTACCGAGGACGCGCTCCTGTTTGCTAAATTCTCCCATAATGGCGAAGAAAAACTTTATCTCCTAGACGTTAAGACCCTGGGAAAAGCTTAGCGGGACAGTGCAAGAAAATCTCGCGAATGGTAAAAATCCAAGGAAAGTCTCGATTCCATGCATAAGCATTCCGTTCGCCGGGATTCGTCCATGAAAACGCTTACTCGGTGACTCGAAAGAATATTACCAAAGACGCTGATACTTTACGCGTGTTATCTTCGAATTCGTTCTATTATACAGTAATATTCCACTTGCAAAAGTATACCAAGGTAAAAGAACAAAGTTTTTTCATAAGACGCTTAGTTTCAGAGAAAATTGAATTTAAAGATGCGTCCAGTACGAGTGCACTTAGCTCTCTTCGAGACTTTACGTTCGTACAATGAAATTTTTACTCGGTTTATATAAAAGGAAGTTTGATAGATATAGATTTTAATACGAACAAATGGAGATGTAAAGAAAAAATGTTCTTTCAAAGCTTGATGGAGGAGGGAATCGCACATTAGGAATAATTAAGTAGCGTGAAATCTGTTCGCGCGCGAATCGCCGCGCAACAAACTGGCAAAGTGGCGATTTACGATAAACTGGTGCGATCGTAAGACTTTTACATTCGATACCTCTGATGAGATAAGTGTTTCAATAAAATCCGGTTTACGAGGCACGCGGTTTTGAAAGGAAAGGAGAGGTCGGAAATATATTTACTACTTCAAAGCGTAAGCAATAAAACTACCGGTGCGTGGTATAGCGAAATACGATATCGTTCCCCTGTACTTTCACAAAGCTTAATACAAATTTATTAGTTGTCCCGTCTGTAAACGCTGCCTTACTTCATTGCCGCGTGTGTAGCGTTTTGACGAACAATAGCGAACGGCGGAAAACGTGTAATTTAATGCGATTCGCTTATCTGAACGGCTGAAAACTCGTTTAGTTTATATTTTACAACTCCGCGTAAGACTGAACGAGCAATTACTATTTTCTTTAAGTCGGTGAAATATCGATGATAATTAATCTAAATAAAGAAGTGTCGCGTAGATAAAGATCGTTTTTTTCTGTCAAGATAGCGTTTAAGGTGATTTACTGAGTCGATCGAACGATTTCGCGCTATACAGAAATCGATGAAAAATGTTCAGTCGCGACAGGTGCCAAAATGAATCTTGTCGAAGTAATAGAGTATTAATCACCGATCGACACGTTCGTCTTTTAAAGTTAGTGTCTGTAAATTGATAGATTGCGTGGTCACCGCTGGGAAAAAATTTTAATGAGAGATTCCAGAGGCCAAAGAGGCCGAACACCCTGTATAAACGCGATCGAGATTCGATAAGCCATTCTTCGCGCAGCGGAAATAGGAAAAAGGCTAGTACCACCATAATCCGACGAAAATAGCGCCATAACCATGGATCATAATACAAAGTTTACTAGGGCGCCGAGTGGTTCGCGGTCTAAGGTGGAAGGTAAGTCGTACCAGATAACGCACTAAGTTTTAATTGTTATGGGTCATCATGGCCAAAGTTATTTCATTCCACGACTATTAAATCAAAATTATTAGCCTTGATTTCTTACTGCCGGAAGCACGAATTGCGTCCAATATGGGGTGTTTTATTGAAAATGCGAACCAGTTTGTAACCTGTATGCCCATTTAACACGATGACTTCCACGCAATTAGTTGCCAGGTTATATTGTTTCGGTAGAGTTCACAGACGGGACGTGCAATTATTTCTCGTTTACGATTCTTTTCCGGATTATACGACGTAATTTGGGAGAAATTACGGCGTAAACACGTTTGAATGGAGATATATAAATTTAAAACTCGTGTTTTTTTGTTAAATAATCAGTTGCAAATAATCATCGGTAAATAAATACTTAAGATACAGGAAATAGACTCGGTAGCAAATGTTTCAAATGCAAGTAAAGGACCCGTTGCACTATATTATTCAAGTGGCGCTAAACTCTGACGAAGATGAATCCTAAAGACTGTTTTCTCAGCATTCTGTGTGTCAGGATCACGAAGATGAACGAACAGACCTGCAATCTAGCCAGTAACCGTTCATCCAACCGCGAGTTCTGCGTACAATTTCTTGTTACCTGAGATCCATCTTTGCGGTAACACCAGCACAAGCCACGACGTTGCGCTAATCTTATGGGGATCTCGTTCAAATTTATTCTTGCGAGAAACGAAGAAAGCGTTTCTAAATTATTTCAAAATCGCAGGGACAATTATTTTACTATATTTTCGTACGTATCAGAGAACGTATGATCGATTTATGTGAATTATTCGAGAGTTTAAAAACGATTAAGAATTTTTTTCGTGCAACGAACGGTGACATGCTACTCGCGGATAGTTAAGAGACACAAACAAAATGCTTGCAGTGTTCCTGGGAGGACTGAGTTAGCTATGCAAAAAGTAGAAAGAGGTAGTTCGGTCAAAGGCCCTGCAACTAAATATAAAATTCCTTTGGTCGTGTTATAGGGGCGCATTAAAGAAGTATCTTCCACAAAAGTACTAAGTATGTAGATTTCAGCAAGTTTTTTCGCTCAACCAGAAAACAGAATTCATAGAATACATACTTCGTATGGAAAAATCTCTTTCACGATTTTACAAACCGAGATTCTCTACGATCTGTCATTTACTGTGCTGGATGAAATTGTACGTTTGTATTCCTGAATAATTCTATAAGGTTTGAAATATTTGTACAGTTCTTAACGTTTACTGATTTGGAAAAAATAATACCGGTCTGCAACATTTTGTTTACCGTATCCAATTTCAGTAGCCAGCGTAAGAAACTTCAATTGCACCGAAGAAAACAGATTTTACGATTCATTAAAAGTTGAAATTAAAAAATGCTGCGTTTATCCCACTCGGATTTTCAACGTGGACCGAACGGGTAACGATATCACGTTTAATAAACCGCCGAAAATGTTATAAAAACTTGGAAAAAAACACGTTGGTGTAATATCAAACGTGAAACGAGGCAAATTTACCACTGCTATTTGATATTGCAATGCAGCTGGCGGCGCCTTCGTTCCACTATTCCTGATATTTGCAAGAAAATGAGTACCGCGCTATGGTTGGGGCGCCTCCAGATGCTCAAAATTCATGCGATAGCAATGGTTGGATCAATGGATCTACCTTTTTAAAATTACGAAAATTCTCCGTGAAAGATATTAGAGTGATCCCTTCTAATCCAATTTCTTTTCTTAACGTTCAAACGGTATCTTTTAAATCGGAGATAGAAAACGATCCTATTTCGAGTCAAAGTTGGCTCAATTTGCGGTACACGGTTCTCCCCTATTGTCGTTGAATTGTTCCCTGGTTGACACGTAACCAAATGCTGGATTAATAATTGCAGGTTGGATCGTGCAAATGGTAGGCAATTTTTGGCAGCGAATGGTCGCGTCGTACGAGCAATCTCGTGCCTACGGACTGCCCTTGATGCGTGCACAAACGATTTCACGTTAATTAGCATTGCATTTAGGGACATCGAGCGGTGGGACAATTATAAATAGATTAGCAATCCTGTTCGTAATCAGTGCTAATGTCACTCGGCAATTCTCGTTTGTCTCTATGATTGCAGACGAAATTGCCAGGGCAAAGCCCCGCGCTCGCGGAAAACTACGTTGTCCGATTTCGATGGTCAACGAAGAGGCCCTGGAATTGGATCTAACGCTATCCGCCGTCTATTTAATCGTATCTTTGCACGGTTCGAGCCCAGGATATGCATCGCGATTTAATTTGTCCACCGGCAGTGATTACGATCGATCAACTGGCACGATTTCGACATTATCGAAAATGGGGACCAGCGAAAAAGGAAACGTTCGTCGCAAACTACGATTCATTATTGCGTTAACAAAGCTCAACGAACGCGCAGATTCCGCTACACGAGATTAGAAGTTAATTGAACGTCGATCGATGTGAAATATAGTCGCGCGTGCAGAACTATCCCAGTTTTCGACGGAAATATTCGAGCGATCTTGTCTCGGTCGAGTTACGAATCACGTGGGATGCTAAATAACAGTTACGCGCCGCAAATGTACGAGTTCCCATGTCCCGTGATCGTTACGCGCTATGAAAATATATGCGGTATCGCAGTGTCCGTTCGTGACGCCAGAAACTCGTAATTGACAGTTTAGAATCCATTAGCGGACTCTAATTACCGTCAGGACTGCGTGCAATAATACGAACTCTTGATGCTGTCCGATCGTCAACGTTCGCATGTATTCGACTAAAATTTCCATAATTATCAACCTTGTCGGGTTCACCAGGCATCGACGATCGAGAAAGCAATGGCGATTGTTCTTCGATCGTCGTTGCTTCGCGACGATTCCTCCACGGGGAATTCGCGTTGTGGCAGAAACTTACGGTTGACGAGGGTACGTGGATGGTGCTTCGTTTTAACGAACTACGAACGATTTACTATCAAAAAGTGACGAGCACTGTTCGACCACTCTGACGCGGTCTGCGAAACGTTTCACGCAACTGGACACTGTATCTTCAAAATTGGTAGAGTCAGGTGAAATCAGGACATATTGAATGCTACGTAGTACTGGAAAATGGGTTTCACCGATACGCTTTACGAAGGAATTTTATTTATCGAGAAATTATTTATTCAAATCGACGTACGTACGATTAATCCTTAGAGTCCGAGGCCTAGACGCTCGCTTGACCGATATTTCGCTAGCTATGGTAATTGCTAGAAAACACACGTGCCCGGTCAATCGTGACCGATTATTTTTAATATTTCGATTCCTATTCGCGGGTTACTAATGACAGTACAAGGCTGCATTAGACAGATTAATCCATAGTTAATGTTTTTTTCAACGAACGGCACCGATATGGCTATAAAAATTATGTAGAACTCAGATGTTTATCTCACGCTCTAGCTGCCGTTTTATTTTCAATCAAAGTGTCGTACCTTCGGTTTTCCGGTAGACCGAATTTCTTGTTTTATTATTACGAATACTATCTCGCCCCTCGGTTAGATATTACGTCAATCGATGAAAAGTTCTAATAATATACCCTGTTCGATACACGTTCGCGCGAATACGTCAGCGAACCTTTGATTTTGCAGCCAAGTATCGTTATCAGTCCGTGACCCTAAGTGAACACATCATCGGGAATAAGATTTCTTTCACACGGACGCGTGGAAGTCGACGTTACTCGTAACGTGGCAACTTTCAGCGTGAAAGCGCTTCCGTTCGCTCGTGTGAAAGAGCTTTTATTCCCGGTACCGATTCTCGGAGAGTCCCTATCGAGGCACCCTAGTAGACACAGCCTCGAACTAAGGATTCTTTCACACTGTCGCGCGGAGCAACCGACCTTACAAGTAACGAAGCAACTTCCAGCCATGAAAGCGCTTCCGTTCGCTGGTGTGAAAGAGCTTTTATTCTCGATACTCAAGAATAAAACTCTCGAGTGGACACCAGGCATTACGCGGGACGTTTAAATGGTAATTCCCGCCTAAAAGGCCCATCCCGTTGGAGTTTCTGTGCCAAGACGCGCAAAAAACGCGACCGTTGGAAGGAAGGCGACCTATGAGTACCCGCGATTTCTTTTTCAGGCCAATGGGAGGGGAGACGTTTACGGCACCGCGGGTAACTCGAAATAATGTCGGCCATCGCGCATAAAGCAACAGACTCGGTAAAAATGCTAAAGGCTCGACTGTGGTGAACGTATGTCCCGGGACAGCCCCGGTAATTGTGCGTTTTTATCACGGTGGGCTTCACAAATCTGTCGAGTTGTTAAGGTAAGTGCCGCGCGCGGTTGCATCCTACTGTTCGGTTCCTCTTCTCGCTTCGTCCTCTTTCGCCGGCTGTATTCCTCAACGGCGGAGTTAAAAGGTCGTCCACCGAAGGAGTCCTTCTCTCTTCGTCGACGGCAGTATACAAATCGAAAGCTACACAACACCGGACACACGTAACTTAACCGATCCTCGCCGACGATAAGATAAAAGCTAAATAGTCCGCTAATTAAAGACCCCCGCTAGCTGTTCGAGCCACCCTGAAACCCGCGCCGAGACGCCGAGAAAAACGGGCGTTTCTCTGTATCCTGTTATTACGCGTCTCCCTACGAAATCCTTGCATTTCCCTTAACTATTAGGAGCATCGCGTTGCTTCGATGGGAATCCAATTCTAATTAAGTTTTATGACCGGTACGTTCAATGGGAGATAAATTTCATACCAAGATGGCTGTTAACGTTCGAAACTACCGACCGATCTCTTGCCCAGCTTATCATCGCCTCTGTTTCGCTTTCGTTCGTTGTAACGCGCGAGTAGAATAAATGTATCAGGTTAGCGCGAGACGTTTGATCCTATGCAATCTAACTATTGACTTTGTATATCAGGTGCTCGCGAAATGAGAATCACTACTTATTGGATATTTGGTTAGTTGGAAAGCGGAATCATTTGCTGTTTCCATGTTCGTAAGGTGATCATAAATCATAGTCACTGGTCAGTCAACTTGTACGTGTAACGCTGGATTAATGTTCACTGGTAGAACTTGATTTGTAACGTTAATGATATTCTATGTTCTCGCGTTCGACGAATATTCTAAGAATAATAGTTGAACAAACTAAAATTTAGGTGACGCGAACATATTCTTCCGTAAGAAAATAATTCTTTTTAGTGGAAAGTACAGTGAATAGATACGAATCTTGAGAGAACCGTCTAGACAGATCCCAAGTTACTTCAAGCAGATCAATGGATGCTCAAATGCGTTTCTACGACTAAAAAGGTGGCCCAGGTCAAACAGGCTGACGCGATGTGTCCGAACGGGTCTAAACGAGCCTCTAAGCAGCAAATCTGAAAGGGCCAAGACAGGTTTGGGTGAATATGCTCGGGTGGGAACCGGTTGCGAGGTATCGGTGTATGCCGAAACGATTTCAGGCGGATTATGATGAGTTCGGACACGTAGATGTGGGTCGTGACAAGATGAGACAAGGTGACACGGATCGAGGCGATAATTTCAACGCCTCCATTCCTTCGTCATCCTGATAATATTGTTCCCTTGGGGGGTCCTCGACATAGTAAATATACTAGCGAATAAAATCGTTAGATAAATAATTTCCAAACTTTTGATAACAGGATCTTCAAATTCGCCCCTTTAATTACCAAATCGCCAGAACCGTTAAATTATTTTTTACCGCAGGCCATAACTTCCCGCTTCCTTTAACGAACACGGTCTCTCGAAAACTTACTACTCGAGCCTTTCATCTTCAAAAATCTTCATAGACGACCCAAGTTCTTGCTTCAGCGATTTTTCTCCTCGGAGCTTCGGTGACCGGAAACATCGTGAAACTACTTATTCACCGATGCCTAGCACTTGACCAGCGAACTCGTTCTCATGCCACACACTAGACGTGCATAAAAGTGATTTAATGTGGCCCATAATCTGACTTGAATGGAACGAAAAATTTTATTAAGAGGGTTCATTCGTCTAAAATATCTGACACGCGTATTCCACGCACTATAGCTTATCGAAAAGTGTGAAAAAAAGAAGAAATGGATTTTTTAAAGTCTCTATAAGGGAAACCTTAAGTTATGCACCCCTGACATATGGCATCGAGACGAGAAAATCCGACTTTCTCGAGACAGGGAGGATATAATGGAAAGTTCATTGCACACAAAGGAAAGATCATTGTTAACGACTCGCAGAGTCCGTACAACGACGTAGAAGCAATTTGCGAGAAAAAATATTGTGTCGTTTATCGCGTTGAATGTACCCTGTGAACTCTGCGCGGTAAATGTAATCAATTTCAAGCGTTTTAAACAGGTACGCGAGCACCGATGGCGTATCAACAATCGTATCTCTCCCCTTCGTCCCGCGTTTCCCTTCGTGCTCGATACTAACGCGTATGTATTGTACGAATACTTAATCACGAGCAAATGAGGGAATAAATCGGTTGTATCGAAAATATATACGCGCGCCAGGTTTTCGCGAGCCTGTTAACGAACGAAGATCAATATCGTTCGCGAAACATCGCCGAACACGACGAATCGACCGATCAGTAATTTTTATTCGTTTCAATTTCGTCCGTTGCTCAACGTTTTTCGACCGACGCTCGAGGAATGACTAACGGCCGCAATCGAAGACTGCTAACGAGCTTCGACGTTTCATTATCAAATAGCTTCGCTCCCCCCCTCTAATTGATCGCGGTCGAAAGATTAATGGGCCCGTGGAAATCATTCTGTTCGCGCGTATTATTTCAATTAGCTCGCTGGAAGCTGCATTTGTCGCCGCCACGGGCAGCGGCGGTGGGTTAGGTTGATATTTCGCGCGCGAATAACAATCTCGAAGATCGTTCGATCACCGATGACGTACGGACTCGTATCCTTAATATGAACAACGCGTATCGCCACCTAACCGGCGACATTCCCCTAGTGGGTTCGCGACGATTCGTTTTTCTACCCTCTACAACGATAGGGGATGGCAGCGACAACGGTAGCCCGGAAACGGGAGGTTAAATTTGGAATCGATCGGGGTGATAATTCAATCGTCCAGGGTCTACGCTCCACGGGGGAGGAGAGTCCTACGTCTTATCCCTCGAGTCTCGGTGATACGAGAACCAGATCCTAGATACGAGGTGCCAGGTCGGCTTTATCTCTTATTTGTGGCCCCGTAGATTTCTGAAACACTCTTTCCTTGCCCACCCTCTGCTCGTTCCCGAGCTTTTCCTCCGTTTGTCGCGTCCTTTTCGTTTTTGTGTCTTCCCGTGTATCCCGTGTCCCGATTCTCGAGTTCTTTCAATAAATTCTAAAAAAATACACAGGCAAGGTCTAAGGGATGTCCAAAAGTGCAAGATATTGTTGCGTAAGGGGATGTTTCGACAGCGATTTCTGATACCAAAACTTTTCAGCGGGCATTAGGAATTAGGATAGAATACACGTTAAAGGTAGACATTCCGGCGAGTGCTTCGAGCCTTCCCGTTGGCAACGAGGGCAGACAGGTAGCTGTTACCTTATGTAGATTAAATTGTTTCGAAGAACCCCCCGTCGCTGTTTATTCATCGCGAAACGACGATGCTGGAGATAAACGAAACGATTCGAGGACCGTTGCGTACCCGGTGCTCTTGGGTCGGGCTATCGAAACGAGGAACAAGTCCATCCTTCGACCGTGACCAGAGGCGATCTTAACAAAGGCGGGACCCGGGGCAAATTCCTCGTCGAGGTGCCCTCTATGCATGATCGAAGAGTAGCCAGAAATCTTACAAGAGTGTAAAGAGTATCATCGAGACACTTTAAAAATACCAAGTACTATCGACGAAAGCTTTCATTACCCTTACACGTGGAAAATTCCTTATAAGAACATTAGCCTTTTTATTACAGTAGTTGAGAAATTACTTCGTAAATTCTGCAGTCTTCAAGAATACTAACAAATATTTTGTACAGTTTATTTGCAGTATATTTATCGTTTGCTTATTTCATTTGACGTTTTTATTGCGCCGTAAGAAACCAGGATATATAAAAGAGAAGAAAAAGAAAAGAAAGCGAAATGTAATAACACAATGGTTGTGTCACGGCGGAATGGGCGAAGTTCAGCAACTGCTGTTTTACAACCTAACCCAAAACTTATAAACCTTATTTTAAAGAAAGATGAACATAACAATACTTCTAAGTGTAAAAGAAAAGGGACGAGGGAAGAGTCATGGGAAACGGGAGGGAATAAAACAACGCTCTAAAGAATCTACGGAGCGTATATCGTAAGGGATGGAGCCAAAATAGTAAAACGCGTAAGAGAACGAAACTTGAAATATAAAAGTGCGATTGGAATGGTCGAAACATGTGAAAAAACTTCCTTTTTTAATGATTTGCCAGAGTTTACGCAGTGTCGGAGGTTCGAGCTCGTCGAAATAAATAGGACCAACAAGATACAAGTGTGAAATTGTCGGGGAAAAAGTTACAAAGTTTCAGCGCGAGATATAAGTAGAAATCGTTGAACCGAAGTTGCCTCCGAGAAACTCTCTCTTTGCTCGAGATTTACTACCCCTTTCTTCTGGATATTCTCGGTTCTATGAGATTATACTTTTTAACGAAGAGGCGATTCGCAACGGCAGTCTTTCCAGTTTATTTAAAAAATCTCGATCGCGTGGCGTCCGACTTCCTCCACGTTGAAGATGAAACTTCACGTGTAGAATTCGCGGAGAAAGTTGAGAACGAACGTTCGCAAATTCAAAAGCGAATTTTAGGGATCCGCGAAGCACATTTTCGCGCGTATTTTTAGCCGCGGTAATGTTAACGTTAACGTTAAAAGTGTAAAACAGTGTTTACATTTACAATCGAGTACATTCGTGCACGTTCTCGTTTCACCAGAAAGTTTACAGTAGATTAATTATTTATCTAATATAGTTTTATCAAAGATGCCAAGATAATTTAAAGAAGAAAGAAAGCAAAGTGAAGAAATGGATGTGGTCAATAACGGTTGTCCGTACTTTTATCGCGACCTGTACGCAATAAAAGTCACGACAAATGATCGAGTGCTCTCATTCCTGCGGGTGGAGCTCAAAGTCGTTCCGTGCTAGCACATAATACACCGTTTAACGGAGTAGTTATTCTCGATGCTCGCTTCGTCCCCTGACAAAGGCTCGTCACGCTGCCCTTAAATATCCCGGTGGTAGATAAAGTCACCAAAGGGACATTTATACGGTGGCAATTAAAAACGTTCGCGAGAGGAGGCCGACGACGAAGCCGAATAAAGCCATCGAGGGAGCTCGGTTCACAAAAGCAATTAATTCCTGGTCCGTGGTCGTCGTGGATTACAATTAAATAAAACCGACATCCGCGTGCATCGAACGCCCGGCAAAAGCAATCCAACGCAACTTTCACGGTGCACATATTTCATCGTCAATTACGTTATAGCTACATTTGCTCAGTGACCGTGAAACGGCACGAGCTTTGGTTTCGCGAATGACGCAACGTCCGGCGAAACGACCGGAGAAAACAGACGGTGGACGATTAAAGTATCGTAAAACTGTTTTTACGCACCCGCGAGGTTACTCCTGGGTGGTAAACGAATTCGTAATAACGCTACGGGAAGGATGGGACGCGTTGTTTGTGCTCGAGCCGCAACGAAAGTTCCGCCGCGCGGGTCTTACCGATCGCGACGTTTACTCGTTGTTAACGTACCGTTAGTCGCGTTCGCCCCAAGGAGAAATTTCCAGTTTGCCGATCAACTATAAAACGACCGAAAAAACGCACGATGGAATTGGGTCCCGCTGCTGGATAATGACTGTCCGCAGGAACGAAGACAATAAACACACGCGCCCGTCGCGTCGCCGAAATTTCGCCTTGATCGGTAACGACCCGAGACGAACGAAATCTTTTCAAAATTCGTTCTCCGTCTTATTTTCGGAAGACAGATTTACCGTTGTGTCTTTATACGGACTCTACACAATCCTCGAATATATTTTTCACCGATTGGAAAACGCATTTTTAGTCTCGTGAAATTGGAGATTAACCTTTAGTGATTTGCGTGCTGTCCATTCCCATAGTCGTCAGTCTTCCGTAGACATCGTCTAGGATTTCCGACAGCTCCCTCCTAGACTCACGGAACCGTTGAATATTTTATTGCAACGAATCCACGTCGATTAGACAAGTTTCCCGTGTCGTTTCTCGGTACCTTACGTTCGCGTTTCGATATAATTTCTGCGACACACGAAGCGAGAGAAACATCCACGATCGTTTCAAACTTCTTGTCCCACGTGATATGTCCGTTTACGAGATTATTAAAATATTATACAGTCTCGATGCTTTTCCCACGATCCTTTCGATGCGATTCTTAATCAGGAACCAGCGCGAACGCAAGCGTAACGAAACTTTCGGTCAGATTGCTTTTCGAGCGTCCCCTTAACGCGTATCGAAGTTTAATAAAGTTAAATTTAGTTTCGCGTAATTTGCACGCGCACTTTCACTTGTCGGTCGCATTTGTTCCGCGGCAATTAATTTCGAGCACCGATAGCGAGGAAATAATACGGCGCGTCTTTAAATTATCCCGCGACGGAAAAATATTAAATATATTCTACCCCCGTCGATGGCAATTAGCGAACGGTAGGCAATTTGCAGATCGACTCGACACCTGGCGGTAATTTGCGAACAAACAGAAGTATAAAATGTAAAATTAGACGCACCGTGTTCGCTTTGGCTCGTTGGAAAAATGTGAAAGCGAGGACTCTGCGCTGGCAATAATTTTTATATATTTCTGAACGATCGTTAAAAGTTTGCCGTGCATATAAATCAAATAAAATTGTGCGATACGGTTGGCTGGTTTTCATACATCATTTGGCAGGAATGTGGCTTCTCGGGAAAATATAGAAAAACGCGTGCCTAATAAATTTTCGTGATTTTCCAGTAATCGTTCAGAGTTTGCTGTGCGCGAAAATTAAATATAATTTGCCATATATTCGGTAGGAATTTAACTTTTTGGAAAAACATACAAAAAAACTTGTAAATTCAAACAGAGTTTGTATTTCGATATTCGCACACCGGGCAAATAATTCCAAGTGTTTTAAATTTAATTGACCAATCCAACGGCGATTACCGTACGTTACCGATAAAATCAAACTATAATTTTTTCTTTAGTACATTTTTCAACTATTCTTTCTCTCTTGGAGATCCGCCACGATGAAATTCGCGACTTTACGAGCTTCGTAACATTGAATTTTTATCGCTGTTGCTACTTAGAACAGCTCATTCGCCGCGACTGCTATTTTTCCGGATGTCTCCCACGACGCCATTACACTTATCACCGACTGCAGTAACTCCGGAGCATTTAAACTTTCTAGACTACGCGAAAACACACTTTCAGCGAAAGTATTTTGCAATGAAACTGTCCCGACGGTTCGTCTCGCCTCGAATTCGAGCAGTCGTCGCTTTACCGTTCGAAACCGCGACTCTTAACGAATTTTACGAGGTCGTAAATCTCCGAGAATTAGCGGGCTTCCTTCGAGTAAACGAAATAAGTTTAAACAAGATTCGAACGATCAAAGTCCTCGTTGATCTTCGAAGCGAATCTAAGTTGGTATTATATTTTCGAGCGGCGGTTCCCCTTAATTAAATCGACGGTGAATGATTGTTGGACGGTGTTGGACAACCGGCGTTGTACTTTTAACGACGAAAATCTCCCGTGCTCGTTAAATGGATTTCGTCGGTCGGCGTTATGAGAGAAACGCTACGGAGAGATCGCGCATTCAGGAGCCGCGGGTTTTGATTCAACGACAGAGTTTTTGTGACAGCCGCGGCGGCGTTTTCAAGGCACCGATTCAGCCCGCTTGAAAGCCCGCGCTCGGTTCCATGGACGGTGACAAGCGAATACGCGTTTCGGCGGGAAACGATTATCATGTTGAAAACGGCGGCGCGTCGACCGAATCGACCGACTCGAAAAACAAGCGTCGCCGTCCGGTTGAATACAGACATTGTCGAAAGTCGTATTTACCGAAGCTATTGAACCGCGTTGGCTATCTGTTTTCTGTCCCGTTGGAACTTCGTTTGCGCGACGCGACGCGGCATCATCATTGAAACGAACCGTGAAACGCGGAAACAATGCCGCGCCTGATTTCCAACGAAAATATGACGCGTAGCGCTCCCCTGTTCTAATCAATCGCGTCGAAACAAACGGTTGGTCTCGTCTAATGTTTAAAAACAAGCTTAATTGTATATGCTATCAAATTCAGAGGTTTCTACAAACTACTGAGATTCGACAAAAACCCTAATAGACCCTAGAAGCCCGTTAAGCAGTATAAACTACTTTAGACTCGAGGTATACTCTGGATTCAAGGGACACAGGGTTCTGACACTCGACGTAGGCGATCTCGAAATCTAAGAATTCGATATTTCTATGCAAGTCTTGGTTGGACCAAGTTGAAACGATTCGATAGACGGGAAAATGGCGTGGAAGCTGCTCGCTGGACGTGGACCGTGCGCTTGGCAGGAAACTGGGAAGAAGGTACGAAGCGATCGACATTCTTAGGTGGCACGTGGGACGGAAGAGCCCTTTTTCGAGGCACGTCAGAGTACTCCCGACGCCATAAAAGCCCCGCACTCGAGGCGTCGACCGGAGGATCAAGGTGCTGACGTTAACTAGGCGTGGGATTAATCGATCAACCTTTCGGTGCTTTGCTGTCGCGGGTCTGCAGTGTCAGGGATCAGTCGTAGCCCGTCCGCCTCGAAACGGCCCGGTTCGATCGCCCGCGGAAAAGTCACGTTCGATCGGAACCGGTGAAACGTGCAAAGTTCAGCCGCGATAATATATCATAGCCGGTGCGCGGCCACGGTCTTCGTCGAGCGAGCGCGCGACGAGCTTTTACGCTTTCGCGCGATTTAAAGAGATATACCCATTGTGAATTTATGCCTTGCTTCCCTGTACGATGACGAGCATCTCGTGTCCAGTATTTACGGCCATTGTCTTCGTTCCCCGCTTCGGGCTAGCGCCGCGACCGCGTCGTGATCGTTATTGAGGCGCGTGGGTCGTCTTCTTCCTCTTTCGTTCTCTCTACCTCTCCTGACAACCGGACGATACAATGTTTTCGACTTGGCGCGTATGCACGTATTACTTAGATCAATGGTTCCCACGTGTTACGATAAGGCGACCTTTCGAGCACTCGAAACGCAAAGAGGAAGGGCTTTATCGCGGACCGTTTATCAAAATTATTCCTCGTGGAAAAATAATACGTTGTTCCATCAAAATTGTTTACTTTGGGTTCCGTGCAGGAATTCCAAACGGTTGCATAACAATTTAGCATCTCGTACAGATTATGCCAATGAATTTCAGGGTAAGGCTGACCTAACAAACTTTGGCTTAGAGGGTGTTTGACCGACTTTGGCATTAGAGGCCAAAGTTAAATCTTTGGGAGTTAATCGTGTTAGTGGGAGTCATCCCTGGGGCAAACGTACGAAACAAAACTTTGTTCTATCGAGTCAATTTTTAACATTAATCGAGACGTTGCAACGACCAGATGTACACTCTGTATAAACGAGATAACCTATTTACTTGGCAAATAAATAAATGTCAGTTCGAGGCAGAGGATACGCATTCGAGAAAGGTGGTTACAAGCGAAACGCATTCGGTATTAAAAATTGATAGCCACGGATGTTCCCGTTACAGTTTCATGGCTCTGCGTCCCGCAGGTATTACTCTCCAATGCCCGAACCACGCGTGGTCGGTCCGTCATGGTTTCTCTTAACAACAATCGTCTTACGCGTAAATAAACCGGCATCACGATCGCGTCAGATGGTTTCTAGAAACTCTGTTTTAATCGCGTACAACCAGGACACCACGCACTGGCCGTGAATCATGCGACAGCGAAAACGTTCCGCTGGCTTTTCCGCGACGCTTAAAATTTTAATCTCGGTCTAAATCTCGGCTAGGTATCGTTGCAAGACTGTGTCGCTGTGTTTATTGCACCAAAACGGCTCCCCGGATTAGCGGAATAAATCACCGGCGATTTACGCGAACTTTTGGCAACGCGTGACGTCCGCGCGTGTCGTTTGAACAGGTGTATTCGTTCCTTCTCCATCTCTCGTTGCCCTTTTGCTCGTGCCGTATCAAATTCGGAGCATTGAACTTAGACTATTTAGATCTCACTGTGGCGAGTCTGGATGAGATACAAAGAAGACTCTTTTTTTCAGTGAGTACGTTTTCGAAAATATCTGCGATACGACCAAATAGTTAGCGATTCCACGCGCGAATGTCAATCGAGAACGTAAAAAAAAATTGTTCGTGCGTGGGTTCGTTATCGAAAATCTAGATTTTCAAAATTCCTCTGGCTCGCGTGCTATTCGATACGTTTCGGCTATCCTTTCTGTCCGATCATTACTCATTCTTTCTACTAGAATCGGTATACGTGTTCGCGAAACCGACGCAAATTCTAACATCCACGGGACGTTAACTATTATTTTGCATCTAATTTCCATAATTAGTCCTTCGGCAATAACTCACATTTCCCGTCCGGATCAAACGGGTCAAGTTGCTTTCCCACCTGACAAACTGTCTGTTTCCGTCGCGGTATTTCGATTCGTAAACATATTTAACACTAATTACGACTGGCGTCATTAGCGTACGCCACGCATTAGCGGAATAAAACGCAACCGACCGCGTTGCCGTCGCTCTCGCACCGTAGTTTCGCAAATACTCGCGTGATCGTTGCCACCGGGGCACACCCCGTGCGAATAAAATATTCCCGATTATAAAAAACCGTGTATATTCTACGCGAATATTAGAATTGTAATCGGGGCCCGTTCGCCGGAGCTTTCCATCGACGATCGCTCGGGAAGTGTTAACGAGCGCCGGTTATCGATAAAAGCGACCAACGACGTCGAGATCCTCGTCGACGGCAAAAGTCCGGCTTAACCACTCGTTAGCAGACATTCCCGATGTAATACGACGAACGACGCAGGATTTGTGGCGCGAGATCGAGCGTGGCGCGCTCGCGTGCACGGCGCGCGCTGGACCCTCGCGCGAATAATCTTCGCCAGTGTATACAGTTATAATTGCCGCGATTCCGAGCCACGGTTGCGAGTGCGTCTACGATTACCCATTACCCGGATGAATATCTCGGATTACGGCACGGCAGCTAAATAAATTACTAAAGTACGCGGCGGCTCTGTCGTTCTCTTTCCGTTTCTCTCGACCGATCGCCTCCACGCTCGACGATCTCCGCTCGCGCGTTGTTCGTTTCTGCGCCCGGCACACGTACGATCGCCGGCTCGCATATTAACAACGCCATAATGCGTACGCGCCGGTATAAATCTCGAGCGTCGGCCCGCGGGTCTCTCGATTCTCGCGCGGGGCCACGGCGAAAAGTGCATCGCGGTTCGATCTCCATTTGGTAACGAGGAAGAACCGAGCGTATCCGGCGATTCCAACGGGAAGACACGCCGCGCCGGTTTATGCGCGCGAACCGAGCGTAAATTTCATACGATGCTTGTATTTTTGCGTCCAACGACGGGGACCCGTGTACCCGGGGCCCAGTTGCACCGGTAACGTTTCGCCTCGTTATGAAAGGTTTATTAATTCCGACCAACCGCGGACCACGAGCCTCCACTTTGCCTCCGTCGTCCTTGTTAATGGGAGATTTATTTCGCGTCGAGAATTTAGTAACAATAGCCTTCTTTCTTTCAATAATTCTGATAGCTGGAGCTAGGAATATCACCGTAGTGAACCGAAATGTCATATTTGGGAGCGTTTAATTCTTCGAGTAACAGATAGGATTACGAAACTTGCGTTTCTGCGTTGGAAAAGTTTGGCGATTGTAATTTAATTACTTCGTCGTCTGAATATAAATCGACGTTTCTCTTTTGGAAGATTGCATTAGCGGAAAATGTTCGCGCAGAGTTGTTCTATATCCGGAAACCGATTGTATCGGAAAGCTAAATGTCAAAACCTATTATCGTGGAGGAAAATGGATTTTCTAAATTTACCAGAAGTATTAAATTTTCTCGGTATCTCTCGAAATTCTGGGTATGTTTCACAAATAATTTCACTCTTTCAAACTCTGATTCTACAGCAATAAGAAATGGTTTTGTGTGATGGATGAACTACGCTACTGGCACACTATTTCTCAAAATTTAGTATTTCTGACAGTCACAGGTGTTACGAAAACTGTATCGTCTGATCCGATGCGACTCGAAACTCCTTCCAAGACTGATCTTTCCCTTCCTACGATACAAAGTATTAAACAGGATGATTTCGTAATTGGCGTTGTAGAATTTATTCGTCCAAGTAGGAAATGGTTACTCATTATAGGTTTCTAAAGCACCCTTTCAGAATGCACAGCGATCTTCCATTTCAACGACGCAATTTCCTATTGTCTGTCCATTGTTTGCATTATGAAGATGAAGGAAGGGATCCCACGGAATTATTTGAATAATAACAATAATATCGACTTTGTAGCGGCATTTATATTTAAATCGCGAACCTCTCGAGATTCTATGCATCCTTTCATTTCAATGCGCTCGAGACGTCTTCGTCTCGTCAAATTCCTCGCTCTTTCAACAGTCTCTGATCAATTCTAAACCACTTCACAAGTCATTCTTTGCTCTTAAATATTTCTCATGTAAGATAATTCTCTATTTTCATACACAAAATAAATACGAAGGAACCACGCGTTTTAGTCGGTGCTAGAATCCCGTAGATTTTTGAACTGCCACGTTTCAACGGCCTGTACATTCCTTGGCGCGTTCCTCAACGCCTCTACTCCTCTACTACCGAGTTCCTCTAGCCGTGTCCCTGCGTCTGATGCACGGTTTGATTGAAAATCTCCATCTAGCGATGCGCGGCGAGGCACCGATGATCCCTTCAGTTGCATTCTCACGATAATCCGCGGGTTCGAGCACGCTTCTCTCCGGCACAATGACTTTTTATCGAACGCCTGTAATCTTTAGTGGAAACAAAACCTTTCCCCAACGGAGATTTATCGGCCTCTGTCCGCGCTCCGCGCTAACCACGCTCGAAGCGCGAGCGCACGTAGATAACTTTCTCCTGCGTGATAAGCCGTAAGGTATAAATCTGAATTGTTTTTATAATTCCCCCCGCGAAGAGATGAGGTATCGAGATAACGGGGATTCTAACGAAGTCTGTAATTTGCGGGCCGCCAGCGCCGACGATGCACGCGGTCCAAGCGTTAACCCAGGCCGCGCGCGATGGATCACGATTTAAACCAATCGCCGCCCGATAAACACGGGGAAAAAGCCACTCTCGTTGCGTCGCTTGTTATCGATCGGCTATTAACGCCGCGAGTACTTTCGTAGATCATCGACGTTCTGATTCCAAATCAGATTGATCGTAGCGTCGACTGGGGGGGAACCTTTCGTTCTATTAGAACTTGGACATTGTTACGCTACCGCGCGAACCTCAAGCGAATTGCAAAATTATTGGCACGACCGACAAATTAAATACTACGGAGTCCTACTGGTATCGTTGACGGAAGATTGTTGATAGTTTGAAAAGAAAACTGTGGCAGCTTTGAAAGTTTCGCGGACGGGCAACTTGTTAAAAGTATGCGACTGTTTTCTCGCGACGGTATAACAATGCATCAATGAACGATCCGCGTCAGTGGGTCTCATATTTCCGATGATTTATATCCGGAGACGCGTAATTGGACGTAGCCGTAGAACTTCCTACATGCTGTGCGACGCTCACATTCAATATAGATCATCCGCAATTGCGACTCGTAGCAGTTCCGCATTTTCGCACTCGCAATGCTTCGATAAGCACACAAGAACCTGAAACAAGAACCGGGAGCGCATGTTTGCGTTGGACGTCGAAGATGCCTCATCCGAAGAAAGGAAACCGAACGTCTCGTTTTATAGTTGCCAACGGTTAAGAAAGGAAGAGTTTGTTTTACTGTTTTTATTGTTCCCTCCAAACATCGAAGTATTTGCAAACCTATAATAATTGAAACGATTCATCCTCTTGAATCTGAGATCTTGATCGAGAGATGCGTCGATAGCTGTCTTCCTTTTCACCGATGACATTGTCGTTTATCTTTGACGATACTTGAAAACTGTGCCAAGCATTACTTTTGCCTCGACTGCAGTTTCTTGTTCGTTAGAAAATCAAAACCTCACGATTCCGTGGTAAACAATTTGTACGAGACTAAATTTACCCGAACTCTGCTGGAAGAGGATTAATGCGAAATGCAAATCCATAAACTGCATTTTAACGGAGTTGCAGTGGTTCTCCTCGAACAGAATATGCATTAGAACTTTTCGAGTACTTGGCGAAATATTGCGAACAGCTCAAATTGTTTCTAAAACTACGAAAGCTCCTCGCCGAAGGTTTTAATCTGTTTAAGACAATAGAGGCGTTCTGGTGCCTGAAAAAAGTTTCGTATTACTTCGATACGATCGGTCCACGATCTGAAAATTGTGTTGTCTGAGAACCGGTCACCGGAAGATACTCTTCTCGAAGTTCTCCTAATGCCTCAGAAGTTTCTCAGTGGTCATCATCGTTATACTTGGCACTGATTTCTTCGTCTACGTTTACCGATGCTGCAGAAGTATCCCAACGTTTATTTCTTCTTTGCCATGTTTTGCGGCATCATCAAGTTTTTCCAATGCTTCGAAGCTTTTCGATCATTAATCTTCACTAACTGTTACTCTCCCAATTACCGTGCCATTAGCTTCTAGTGACCAACAATTATTCGAGCATTCGTGTTTATCTTCTTACGAATTTCCCATTTTCCTTCAAACGATTAGCGTGTAGATAATTGAAATATTCGACTATCATCTTTTTTCACCATTAAACGCAGAAAGTGATCCGATTAGTTACGATGTATTCCCTCCGCAATTTACGGTTTTGGACAAGTTCGACAGCAGTGACCATTAGTTTCGTCGAAATACAGTAAAGTTTGTCACTCTATTTCTTCCATGGTTCGCGCAATGGCGGTTCTCTGCCTGTGATACACGTGTAAATAACATTCGCCGTTGTCAGTGTCGATTCGTTTGATCGAACACACTTCTGCCAGGAGCTTCGTGGCACAGAATTCCCTCGATATTCGGTGAATTTTCCATGTCGCCCGCGAAACAACCGTTCTCGACGGACCCGTCGATAATACTTGTCCCGAATTTCGTGCGGAATTGAGACTGACCGAAACGTTACTAAAACCGATGATGCGCGGCGAAGCCGCCTTTTGTCGCCGGTAAATTTCGCTTCCCATTCCCCGGAACGGGTAGTTAGGGGTAGTTGTCCTCCAAAATACACAGGCTGCCGGCTGAAACTCATCTCGGAGCACGATGTCGCCGATGTCTTAGAATATTAGCTATTTTCCGCCACGCTGCGCCGCCCTAGCGCTCCTCCTTTTTTCATTCATCCCATTCGTGTTTCCCTTCTCGCTTGTCGTCGTTGGAAAAGGAGCACGTTCGACCCTCGAGCGGTATCGTCGGGTCACAAACGACTAACAACTGTACCGAGTCTTTCGATTTCGATTGCAAAAAGAACCAGGAATAAAAAGAAGATCTAAAATAAAACGTCGTCGCAGTTAAATACAGTCTCGTTTAAGTACTTTTTCTCGCGAATTAATAACGAATGGAATTGTATATTGCTTTTGTCCGAAATGTTAGCTACTTTTCACTCGATCGTGTACGTTTCTCGTGTCTCGTCGTTTCCCTTGACGAAGGAGGAATCGCCGAGGAACGCGCGTCGGATAGGAAAGAAGTTTGTTTCGAGCAATCGAAAATCGTGTTCATCAGTCGAACTGCCGTATCGATGGAAAATTTTGGTACGTGAGGGTATCCTTCCGCTGCGAAAGACGCGCGGGATTCGTCTCACGTCCAGACGAATTCGCGTTCCAGCTTATTCCGTCAAAATTTCTCTGTTTCGACGGTGAAACGATTCTCCGTGGCGCCCGGTGTCTTTGATTATGCCGAAGCGTCTACGCGTCGAGAAACACGAAATGATCTCTACGGAAGTTGCGAGCTTAAAGGCTTACAGCAGGTTTAGAGAAAAAAATTTATTTCGTTGAAACTGTACTTGACCAGCCATATTTTTCGCTTTGTTAGGATGTTCCTGCACCTGTGCGTAATGCGAATTAAACTGGGAACTTTGCCGTTTCACCCTGCCCGGTATATTTCCTTCCTACGTTTTGCCGTCTCGTTTTTATTTGTCGAATAAAGTCGCAAGGCAACAAAACAGAGAATAAAAGTATGCCACTTGTGTGGTAACGGGCTGCTGTCGGAGGTGAACATTATTTTCCGGAGGGGATTGGTTCCGTATCCCTTTGGCTTCGCGGCGAGAAAATGAACCGCGACGATGGTAATGGCCGCGCGAGGATAATAGTTGGCGATAGTTACGACGAAGTGAAATTACGAGCGACGATAAAATCAGTCGATACAGGCCGATGATAAAGCAACTGCTTTTCTAACGAGTGAAGAGAGTCTACCGTGGAAGCCGATTGAGTCATTTCGTGGCATTAAAGAGGGCAAGGGTGAGGCGGAAGGCTTACAAATAGCGTCCACAGTCGAACGAACGAGTACTCTTTACTAATTAACGGAATAAACAGCGGGAGGTTGACGAACGAACCGTTTAATCGCATTAACAGCATCGACCGTCGTATTACTAACTCGATTTCGAGGGTCGTTAAGTCACAGTCGAAATATCGATCCCTGTGCAGTCCAAACGCTTTCCATTCCGGCGAAGTAGTCGTCGTTCAACGATGAGTGTTTGTTGGGACAGCGTTAATCATCTTATTATATCGATTCACGGAGTCGAGTTAGCAATCATCGAGGATCGCGAGAGTATCCTAAATTCTCGATTCGAACGAACGTATCGCCTGGTGGGGATTCCAGTCAAATGTTTACCCGAGGGCAGTTTCAACCTTTCAGAGACGCCCACGCATTTCGTTATTGCGAGTAATTATGTTTGCGTATTTATATGCTCGTCGACGTTTGGCCGGAGAGTTTGCAAACTCACGAATTATACTACTCGAGAGATCGCCTCGTATTTCCGTCGGAAGTAACCTATGGTCGGTTGCAAACATAGTATAACCTCGATTGTCCGGACCGAGCAATATTTTAAATTATTAAGAGAACCTCTGAACGTCTCGAACGATTTCCAAATATTGAAAAATAGAACGACCCGTCGTTTCCAAGTTGTTTTAGTCAGCAGTGTGAATCGACGTAACCTCGTATCGAATATCGTATCCGTATTGAAATTTCATCGCAATTAGATGTTACGGAATCCTCGATGCTATTATTGTTTCAAGGACCTCACACGTAATCGAGATCGCGTTTCACAGTTACCCGAGACACTTACGAGATAACTATCAATCTAGCGCCATAACGGTTGCAACAATTTATTTTTAAGCAGACGATTCTCGGTACCGATGTAATTCTATTCGAAATTATCAGCAACGCGGCTTCTTCGTCTTCTTCCTCTCGCTTTATCTATTATTCCTTGATTCTCCTTTTAACGCATTAACTGTCACGCCATGCGCGTATATACGTTACGGGTAAAATTAGTAGAGAGAGTAGACCTAGAATTACCCGGGTGAACTTGGTATTATCCGTGAATAAAGTTCGAGGCTCGATTTAAATAACAGAGGAAATGTTGTACGTTTGGAACACCGAAGAGGATGGCTACATCGACTATTTTCACGCAAAACCATCCTTTATTTTTCAAGAGGGGATCAGGCAGATATCTGAGATTATTTTGATACCTAAAAATCTAATTTTACTATTCGTAGATGTGCATTATAGTTACCAAATTCTACGTTCGTTTCCTCCCCCAAACACTACCAGGTCAAAGTTCGTGTATTATTTAAATGAAGCCTCGAACTTTATTCATGGACCGTGGGTAATACTAAGTTCAGAGGGGTAATTCTAGGTCTATCCTATCCACTAACTTTGCTCGTAACATATACATTAACACGTTAAACGCTGTGTCGATTCCTGGGGGCCAATATTAAACTTGTCATCTAAGTTGGTCTCCAAGGACCTGCCCTGTCAAATTTAAAAAATAGTTCTTTATAGTTCATACTATAAAAAGAAAGTCTCGAAAGTGGATTCACCTTAACCGTTCCCTCAATGTTTGTTTCTTCGTTGCTCGAGTCTCGAAGAAATATTCGTCGTTGCACATTTTCGTAAGATTATTCGCGGAATTTACACTCGTTTACCAAAGCAATTATCCTCGAAAATTGACAAGCCCCCTTCGTTAGCGATCCGAAAGTACCTCCATCGTCGAAAATTATTATATTGACTGCTGGGGGTTTCCGTGAATGACCAAAATGGTACGCGCGAAGGCCAAAGCAAGTAATTAGAAGTTCACGGGTGTTGGTGCGCGAAAAAGGATCGCGCGAACGTAACGAAATCCTCGCGGACGATTTCTCTCGCTACCTACGGACGATTCGTATGCAAAGTAATGGCTTCGAGTCTCCCGTGGAACGAGACCTCTCGCGAAAATTAATACGGCCGAGAGAGCGTCGATAAGCCACGCGGAACAAGGAAAAAAGACCGTACGTTTTCGATGCACATTTGCATGCGTTTTCATTTCAAGCGAAATAAAACGGGAGCAAGCGGGACGACCGGGGGGCCTCCGTTCGGGCGTTAGGAGAATAATGCAAGAAGTAGGTGTGGTATCGATCGGAACCGAAGGTGTTCCGCGAGATTAGATAAAGATTGAAATGTACGATCGCGGCGAATAACTACATCGTGTCTGCTTTCACGGCACACAATCGGCCCGCCGTACAAGTATCGATGAAATATTTTAGCAGCATCGTTAAGGAAACACGCGACCACGAAAAAGTGCAAAACAAATCACTCTTTTTTATTTCGTAACATCAACCTATGCGATTTGATTTAAATCTGTTCTTCCCGACGAAAGTAAAAGTCCAAACCCGGTTATCTTTGTCAATTTTCGAGAAATTGCCTTGAAATTTTCCCTGAAGTTACTAGTGTTTCCCTCGTAAATGATAAGAATATGCAAAGACTCGAATTTACAAACGCTGTCCTGTCGTCGTTGATGCAAATTACACGCGAAATAATGGCGAAATTGCGCGGCGGCGAAAGTCGGTGTAATTTCTCGCAAACGGCGCGAAGAAAATTAATTTTCCGCGAAAACGACATTTCCCCGACGCGGAGTATCGAATGACGGATGATTGGTTTACGATCGATGAAATGTGCACGTGCAGGTTCGAATCTTGCTCGCGTTTTAATAGGTCGTTGAACGAAACGTTGTGACATCAGGCGAGAGCAAATGTTTTGTCTGCTTCTGTACATACGCCGACGGTCGTATATTAATGGAACAAATTATGTTAAAATTTACAAATGTTCCGTATCGTTGTATCGTATTAATTATGACGCGAGGAGCGTAAATCTACAACGTATTCTTTTTTTGCAGAAATTTCAATTACGTTTCGTCGAGCAGCAGAAAAGCATTTCTCGTTGATGGAACGCGAAGGTAAACAAATCATTAAAATTGTGAAAATAATTGTCTATTTTCGATGATTCGGACTCTCGTATTCCACGAATGTTATTATTATTGTAACGACGCAAAATTATAATCGCTTGTAAATGGACGCGAACAACCGCGGACAAAAATTACTTTTTCCAGCTTCTTTTTTCATTCCCGGCACGTTCGCAGAAGATGTCGCGTATCAAGAGCAGAATCTTGCGATAAAACGTTCCTTTTCTCATATAAAACAAGCAATATGGCGCGTTTTTGGGGCGCGACGTAAAGATTCTATCGCGGGCCCCTTACTTATGCGCTATCAAGATCCAAAAATTTCCTCCTGCGGCATCGCGGAGTCAGGCTGGCAATTATTGCAAACTCGAGTGGACACATTTCGTCTCGAAAATTATTGAAACACTAATAACGGAAACACTATCGCCTGAAAATTAATTTGCAAACCTCTGTTCGGTTCGAAGAGGGTCGTAATATTTATTAAATTTCCGTCGATTTTTCCTCAACGTTCGAAAAATTTTTGAAACTGATAAAAGCAAGCAGAAATTACCGTCGTTCGGTAACTAATTGTTAGCAGTCCTTTCGAAATTCATGATAAACGATTCCCTATCAGTCATCCAGCCCTCGCGGTGATCAATATTTATGATGGGATTTTGAAAGTTCGGTTAATTCGAATTTTCTGTTGCTGATGTTTCGTACCTCCGACAGATGAAATATTCATGCTGGCGTGTGCAGCTAATGCATGCGGCTATTACATCTGCATCTACGAGCAACGTGTAATCGCTACGAGCATGTATAATTAGTCTAAGAACACTTTTCAGTATGAACACTCGGCCCCCTGGAATCGTAAAGAGATCTCGACGATGCTTGGTCCGAAATCTAGACGTGGGCAGCTAATACATAATAATCGTTGACATATATGGAACAGATAGAAAATCTGAGTCTAGCTATTTACTTTATTAGAAGAAGGTAACTATAAATCGATACTGCATAATTGCCTAACGTATTGTCGTGCCTACTAGTATTATATCCTTTGGTGCTCGAACATTTAATATTGTTCAACCACGGACGAACGAAATGAAACTATTTTTTATCCGAGACAATCGAGGTAGCACCATAAAATAAACTGCAAAATCGAATTGTATTATTTGTACAACAGTATGCAACTAACAAAGTAAAGTCTCGTGGTAGATGCACAACAGCTATAAATTGCATCGCACATTAAAGAACACGGCAGCTTCTCGTAAATCAAATCCAACGAATAGGTAAACCGTGCCAGTTGTCAATCGTTGAATGATATTTTGTATTTTTTAATTTAATTTTTAAAAACGGTCAAACATTAAATCGTTCCCGGAACGAATCCTAACGGTATCAAACGTATCTTCTATTTTTATTACCGAACACTATTTTTCCCGAGCCTCGTAAACTAGATTTATTTTAAAGTGCTCTCCGCTAGCACGATCGATCCCATTGTTCTGACGAGCCATTAAGGGGTCGCCACGGTAAATTTTATAATTTGGGTCAAAGCAAATAGACATGCCGGAACATCGCGTCGACCACGATTAGAAAACTGTATTTGCAAAAAGGTTAACCGCATTACTATCAATCGTATGAAAGAGCAATGGTGCACAGAACCGCCGCGTAATTATTTGCTTCTACAACGAAATCGTAAAAATATGCGGAATTAACAAACGAAAAAGACGACTGCAATTGAAACAAGTAAACTCACGATGACGATGATTTTAATACTGAAGTCATTGACTGGAGAACCTCGTCAACAGGTCTGGATTAGTCGTTCCAGGCTATTCCGTGATGGTGAATCAGGTACCAGTGTCATATTTGAGGCATTCTATGTGTCGCAACTCTACATCAAAACAAACGCGATCAGTGATTATTCGCAACGCTACACTAAAAATAATCAAATTGGGTCCATTATATATGCAACGCGATAATATTTACATTTCGCAGCACTAATGCAATCCGAGATCAGCTTTCACACGCAACACTACTCTGGAAGAAACCGCGAAAAATTCTCATCGTTCGCAACTCTAAACTTAACTATAAAACTAATTGTTTGCAAAAATACCTAGACAAACAACGCGAATAACATTCATGTTTCGCAACTCTAATGCAAACCACGATCAGTGCTTACTCGCGACACTACTCTGAAAGTAAACGCGAAAATATTCAGTTCGCAACGCTAAATGGAATCGCGATAAGTTTATAATATTCGCAACGCTATCTTGAAGGCAAACGCGATCATTTGTATTTCGTAACACTAATGCAAACCACGATTTGCCCCAAAATATTGGACGTTGTGGTATAAGTACCATCTGAAAAACTACAATTACTACTTCTACAATTAGAGGCGAATACAGTGACATTAGTAGTAACAAAGAATGACTTTCCATCCTCATCCAAAAATGAAGATGAATTGCCATTTGTTGTAGCCCATTCTTGCGACAGTTTGTCAGGGCCTCTTCGACTCCATCGAGTCTCTTCTTTCTTCGGCGGTCCTGCCAAAGCCTGAAACTTAAACCTACGCTCGAGATTCCGTGCAAAACACAGTCCTTCAACGATTCTACGAATCGTTATCGGAACAGTTGCGGAGAAACTCAAGCGGGACGAGCGTTTCGGGGAACCTACCGCGACAAAGAACGCGACCGCGAAGAGCGACGATAAAATCGCACGATTTGAAGAATCGAAACTAAACCAAAACAAACGGTACAATCCGCTTGTATCGGCTAACTTTTCGACTCTTAAAATCGAACTACAGGAATAGGTCTGTCAGAGAAATAAAATCTGTAACAGCTCTGTCCTGACCCTACCTACTTAAGACTAACATACATACCAGAAAGTTAAGTTACCTACCTACCTAACGCTATATTTAAAAAATTACAAAACCCATTCTCGCAAACAACCACTCCACGGTTCTCACACATAATGTCCGGGCGCAAGATCCTAAACTAGAGAGGATTCCCCGGGGTTCCTCCGACACCCGAACATTCCACACAACATTCATTCTCTAAAGTACGTACCAATTTCCTGAAATCAACTGACAAAGACTAGTGGCCACTGCGTATTTCTATTATGTGTAGTACATTATTTTCATTTGATAAAATTTTTGTTGAAAATATGTTATTACATAAATGATAGTAATCGATATTCATTCTATGTTTAAAAGCTAATGGTCATTTGTATTTCATTAAATATGTTGTACCATGATCATATTGTATGTAAAAGATGAAATGGAATTTTTATTGTAAATTATAATAAACTTTTAAAACGACGCAATTCCACAGCCTAACCACACACACACATATGTGGAAATTGCGTCGCGCACGATACACTATCCATTGTCAGTCGCATATGTGTACGATTAGTAATTATAAACTAAGTCATCGTGCCCATTGCCTTCACTCACCCAAGTAGCACCTGGGCACTTGGGTGAATTTAGGCAATGAACACGGAAAGATATCCTGAAAATCCTAGACTAGCAGAAATGGTTATTATGAATAATAGCGTGTAACGAACTAGTTTCTCTATTTTTTCTCATTTAATTTTAATATTAGAGTTCATATTTAAAAGATGTTATTCCATAACAAAAGTATACTAACTGAAATTTAATTATACAAGAGAAAAGATTTTAATCCAGATTTTATAATAAAGTAAATTACTTTGAATATTTAAGATAAATTATTAAAGCAAATTAATCAGAATATGTAATCCTCGGACGATTCCGTCGTCAAAGCACATTTTGAAAACGTGAAAATAGTGCACCATGCATATTACTTTGATTCTAGAATCTATCCGTCGCGAAATGTCTTTTTGTACATTTTAATAAGTAAGAAAAGATTAGTATTTTCGATACAAAGTCATCAAATTATAATATGAATGAAACAAACAATTTGAAAAGCAATCAATATTGGATATTATATTTAATACTCCTCATTGCAAAGTGAATGTAATTATTGAATAATATAAAAGACAATCAACATTCAATCTATATTATAAACATTGCTCTATCATATATATTGAATCATAAATATTCTTATTCAAAGTCATTTATCATATTCAAATTCGCGTAACCGGCGTACAAGAAAACCCTAACCTAAACTAGAAAATATAACAGTAAATGTTACTACTCACGGGTATGATTTATACCCGCGGTCACTATATTCGCCAAAAATACTAAGTATACAACTGGTCACCCGTGTTGATTCGGATATTTCATCCTACAACATGGTTGGGGACCAGAGGAAACATAATAGCATGCGACTCACCAACTGTAGAATCCATGCACCCGGACGACGATTTAGGTTAGGAGGATTCACCAGCGAAGTCAGCAACGAAGTCAGCATCAATGTCAGAAGTAAAATCATCGTTGAGTTTCTCTGGATCCACAAGTACGATGATCAGATGTCAGGATCCTGTAGAAAGAAAGAGTAAATGTTTTAACGAAAAGGTTTCTACGATATTTGAAAACTTGATGTAGGGAAATTTGAATTAAATAACTTTTTTTAAGCGTACTCGGAACAAAATACAAAGAATACTTACATTTTTCGCACGTGGGCATCGCCAAATACTCTTTTTCGCGTAGATGCACGTTTCCTGTCGAAACGTGTTCACAAACTCTCAAAGCACTATGGCGTCGCGTCGGTCGAGTCTCCTTAGTTTGACCGTACTAGAGTGCAGTTGAGAGTCTCGTGTAGTATTTGTAATTACGGGCTCTAACAGAAATAAAACACACATTTGTTAACAAACACTTATTCATGTTGTATAAATGCATCGACGGAGAATGAGGAATAGAATAGAAACGGTTAAAAATGAAAAATACGATTGACCGTAGTTGAGCGTCACATGTGTTTGAATTGTAATTACGGGCTCTTACAGTAATAAAACACAAATTTGTTAATCGACGCGTATTAATATTGTCTAAATGCATCGATGGAGAATGAGGAATAGAATAGAAGCGGTTAAAAATAAGAAATGCATACCTAATTAGACGCGAAGCTGTCAACGCACTTGTCACACCACTTTCCACTCAAAGAATGACGAACAGGATCGGACGCGCTACCGCGCGGGGAGTGGGGAGTGGGGGGAGAGAGTCACGTAGTCCGTCTCGACTCCCGATGTGTATCTTCAAAAGAAATGTTAGACATTATATCTCGAATAACTGAAAATAAATAAAGGAAATATATAAAATAAATATAATAAATACAAAACGATACCAGACAAACAATTAATTAATGATTTAATATCTGTATAGCCTTGTGACGTCACGATGCGAAGCAGCCAATCAGTGGCGCTGCTTGGACATCGAATATCGATCTGTTGTTCGACACAAAAATAACTAGATCCATGGAAATATATTAATTGTAACCATAAGAACATATAATGTATAATATTAACTTTCAATCTAAATTGCAATCATTTGCTCATATAAATGTTCCTTTTGTATATAGTATATTTTCTAAAGTTATTTATTTTAAATCTCACTAGATTTCAATAGAAATGAAGCTTGATTCTGTGTCGATAACGTTGGTTTTGAGTAGGGTAAGAAGTCTGTAGTTCAGTCGTAGACGAAGTGAAGATGAGATGTCGCCAGGAATATTTTTTCGCAATACAGGATTTACGGGCACAGACAATGCGCAGCGCAGACATGTAAAGCTGCTCTCGTATCGCGCGGGCGAAGAATTCGTCAGTCCAGCTTCAAGGTGAAGTCGAGCGGCCGGCGACCGAGAATATAAACACAACCTAACCAAGCGTTCAAGAGATAGCAAGCGTATCAGATTACTGAGCTTGGCTTTCGAATGCTAGCAAGAGTAAGAATAAAATTACTTTTAAGAAATATTACAGAATACAGAAGAATACTATAGAACAATACTTATTAAATTTTTATTTATACAAAGAAATGTTTTTGTGTATTGTATACATACTATTGTCTGTTGTTGTTGCATTCACAAAATTTATATCAAAAGCATTGATTGAAATTTTGATTAAAAATTAATATATTCCCATCGATCTAGTTATTTAAGTCTCGCGCAATATATCGATATTATCGATGTTCAAGCAGCGCCACTGATTGGCTGCTTCGCATCGTGACGTCACAAGGGTATACAGATATTAAATCACTAATTAATTGTTTGTCTGGTATTGTTTTGTATTTATTATATTTATTTTATATATTTCCTTTATTTATTTTCAGTTATACGAGATATAAGGTTTAACCTTTCTTTCGAAGATACTCATCGAGAGTCGAGACGGACTACGTGATTCTCTCCCCCCACTCCCCACTCCCCGCGCGGTAGCGCGTCCGATCCTGTTCGTCATTCTCCGTGTGGAAAGTGGTGTGACAAGTGCGTTGACAGCTTCGCGTCTAATTAGGTAGGCATTTCTTATTTTTAACCGTTTCTATTCTATTCCTCATTCTCCATCGATGCATTTAGACAATATTAATACGCGTCGATTAACAAATTTGTGTTTTATTACTGTAAGAGCCCGTAATTACAATTCAAACACATGTGACGCTCAACTACGGTCAAACGTATTTTTCATTTTTAACCGTTTCTATTCTATTCCCCATTCTCCATCGATGCATTTATGCAACATTAATAAGTGTTTGTTAACAAATGTGTGTTTTATTTCTGTTACAGCCCGTAATTACAAATACTACACGAGACTCTCAACTGCACTCAAGTACGGTCAAACTAAGGAGACTCGACCGACGCGACGCCATAGTGCTTTGAGAGTTTCTGAACACGTTGCGACAGGAAACGTGCATCTATGCGAAAAAGAGTATTTGGCGATGCCCACGTGCGAAAAATGTAAGTATTCTTTGTATTTTGTTCCGAGTACGCTTAAAAAAAGTTATTTAATTCAAATTTTCCTACATCAAGTTTTCAAATATCGTAGAAACCTTTTCGTTAAAACATTTACTCTTTCTTTCTACAGGATCCTGACATCTGATCATCGTACTTGTGGATCCAGAGAAACTCAACGATGATTTTGCTGCTGACATTGATGCTGATTTCGTTGCTGATCTCGCTGGTGACTCCGCCTAACCTAAATCGTCGTCCGGGTGCTTACATTCTACAGTTGGTGAGTCGCATGCTATTTTGTTTCCTCTGGTCCCCAACCATGTTGTAGGATGAAATATCCGAATCAACACGGGTGACCAGTTGTATACTTAGTATTTTTGGCGAATATAGTGACCGCGGGTATAAATCATACCCGTGAGTAGTAACATTTACTGTTATATTTTCTAGTTTAGGTTAGGGTTTTCTTGTACGCCGGTTACGCGAGTTTTAATATGATAAATGACTTTGAATAAGAATATTTATGATTCAATATATATGATAGAGTAATGTTTATAATATAGATTGAATGTTGATTGTCTTTTATATTATTCAATAATTACATTCACTTTGCAATGAGGAATATTTAATATAATTTCCAATATTGATTCCTTTTCAAATTGTTTGTTTCATTCATATTATAATTTGATGACTTTGTATCGAAAATACTAATCTTTTCTTACTTATTAAAATGTACAAGAAGACATTTCGCGACGGATAGATTCTAGAATCAAAGTAATATGCATTGTGCACTATTTTCACGTTTTCAAAATATGCTTTGACGACGGAATCGTCCGAGGGTTACATATTCTGATTAATTTGCTTTAATAATTTATCTTAAATATTCAAAGTAATTTACTTTATTATAAAATCTGGATTAAAATCTTTTCTCTTGTATAATTAAATTTCAGTTAGTATACTTTTGTTATGGAATAACATCTTTTAAATATGAACTCTAATATTAAAATTAAATGAGAAAAAATAGAGAAACTAGTTCGTTACACGCTATTATTCATAATAACCATTTTTGCTAGTTCAGGATTTTCAGGATACCTTTCCGTGTTCATTGCTTAAATTCATCCAAGTGCCCAGGTGCTACTTGGCTGAGTGAAGGCAATGGGCACGATGACTTAGTTTATAATTACTAATCATACACATATGCGACTGACATTGGATAGTGTATCGTGCGCGACGCAATTTCCACATATGTGTGTGTGTGGTTAGGCTGTGGAATTGCGTCGTTTTAAAAGTTTATTATAATTTACAATAAAAATTCCATTTTATCTTTTACATACAATATGATCATGGTACAACATATTTAATGAAATACAAATGACCATTAGCTTTTAAACATAGAATGAAAATCGATTACGATCATTTATATAATAACATACTTTCAACAAAAATTCTATCAGATGAAAATAATGTACTACACATAATAGAAATACGCAATGGCCACTAGTCTTTGTCAGTTGATTTCAGGAAATTGGTACGTACTTTAGAGAGTGAATGTTTGCAATGTTCGGGTGTCGGAGGAACCCCGGGGAATCCTCTCTAGTTTAGGATCTTGCGCCCGGACATTATGTGTGAGAACCGTGGAGTGGTTGTTTGCGAGAATGGGTTTTGTAATTCTTTAAATATAGCGTTAGGTAGGTAGGTAACTTAACTTTCTGGTTTGTGTGTTAGTCGTAAGTAGGTAGGGTCAGGACAGAGCTGTTACAGATTTTATTTTTCTGGCAGACCTATTCCTGTAGTTCGATTTTAAGAGTCGAAAAGTTAGCCGATACAAGCGGATTGTACCGTTTGTTTTGGTTTCAGTTTCGATTCTTGAAATCGCGCGGCTTTTACAGTCGCTCTTCGCGGTCGCGTTCTCTGTCGCGGTAGGTTCCCCGAAACGCTCGTCCCGCTCGAGTTTCTCCACACCTGGTCCGATAACGATTCGTAGAATCGTTGGAGGATTGTGTATTGCACGGAATCTCGAGTCTAGACTTAAGTTTCAGGCTTGGGCAGGACCGCCCGAAGAAAGAAAAGGCCACGTGCCGAAGAGGCCCTGACAAATTGTTTCAAGAGCGGGCTGCAACAAATGGCAATTCATCTTCATCTTCGGATGAGGATGGAGAGTCATTCCTTGTTACTACTGTGTCACTGTATTCGCCTGTAGTTGTAGTTTTAGTTTTACAGATGGTACTTGTACCACAACATCCAGTAGTTTTGGGCAAATCAGGGTTTGCATTAGTGTTGCGAAATACGAATGGTCGTGTTTGTTTTCCAGATAGTGTTGCGAATAATTTGAACTTATCGCGATTACTTTTAGCGTTGCGAACTGAATATTTTCGCGTTTGCTTCTTACAGTAGTGTTGCGGGTAAGCACTGATCGTGGTTTGCATTAGAGTATCCGAGTATCGAAATTCAAAATGTAGTAAAAGCGCGCGTTTCATTTATTTTGAACGCTTGGCCAATTCAGAATTGAACGATTAAATCAACGTTAAATTTGCGCCACTGGCGACCGCGCGCGCGCATTTACACTATGTGCATACGGGTGTCAAAATATATGGCAGCGTGTCGCGCGCGTTCCCATGAATTATGATATCGCGGCGCATTAGTTTTAAATGATGCTTTTCAACGTCAACGACGAATTTATGAATAAGATTACCAGGATCGCGGTAAATTACTGAATCGCTGTTGGCATATCAATCATGCATACAACCCAGAATAGCGGACAGAGTCTGCGCTACAGTTTCTAACTCCCTACAAATCCGAAAGCTTCTTCCAACCAGAGAAGGGCAAGATTCATAATATAAAAATAGATAGACGTTGAATAAAAATTAAAAGCATGAAATGATACGTTTCACGAATGAAAATACATTTCTACCGAAATGAACGAACACCGATTTTAGAGTTTTGCTTTCGATCAGTTCGTAAGGATTCGTTTAAGCGTTCATGCCGGACTAACTGCAATTCCCCAAATCGAAATTTAATTTCTCGCGTAAACGTATTATGCAAACGTTGAGTAAGCTTGGTCGCAGTTGGCACAGAATTCTGAGTCCAAATCTCGTAGCTAAATTTCGTTAAACTTTGTCTCCGGTGTAAGTAAATATGCAGTGCGATTCAATCGAATTAAACACTCGATGCATGCACCGGCGGCTGCATCGTTTCTCGATTACCAAACCGTGCACATCGCTCCTTTCTATTCGGTTCGCATATACGTGGAAATATGTGTACGAATACACCATGACCCATATCGCGGCAGCATGACTAATTGTTCGCAATAACAGCGACGATCTATCCTATGGCAAGCCTAAGTGACAAGAGCGGCGGAATGATTTACTGGCTGGGATTCGATACTACTCGATACCGTCGACTGTATTACATCTCCCGAGCTGCAGGCTTTAAAAGTTTCTTGCGAACTCGTCGAGGGAACTACGATATTTCGTGTTATGCGACTTAGTACGACGAGTTCCACGAACTGCAATATAAATCGACGCGAATACTCCTTTCGAGTCCTTTCAAACTGGTCGTTGAAAATTTCAATATTCCCCTTCAAAATAGTTCGCCATTAAAACTTTTAGAGAACTATATTTCTATAATACCCTATCTTTCCTGTTTCACGAATCTCGCCCGGGCGACTTCTATTCCTCAGGATTAAAACAAAATTAAAGAGGACTTCTTTCCCCGTGGCTTTTCCTATTTTGCAATATCAGTTCTCTGTTTCGCTGACTGGATCGTGCATCGTCAAATCGCGAAAGTCCATCGCTCCCATTAAAATTGAATACACGAACAGTCTCGATTCCGGGACTCGCTCTGTTTACGTTCCTAGAGTCTTCGGTGGCTTAGGGTGCGCGGTACTTAGTACAGTAACAGTCACAGAGTCGTCTCGCGTATCACAATATGAAATATAACCCTATGTCTATTTTTGGGCTGCTAATCCAGCTACTAACATAGCGATAACAACTTTAATTCCGTCGGCTCAGCCGGCAGCGGGCAAAGCTCGAAAGAGTCCGCGGTCTGTGTACCCCATATCTCTTTCTCCGGTCCTCGCATCACGTTCTAAGATGTATAACGAGTGGATTTCCGTCCGCTGGAAAGATGTTTCGGCGTAACGAGCGAAAGAGCAAAAAGGAGAAGAACAAACGTAAAACGCAGAAGGACGCCACCGTCCGGCAGATTGCCAAGAGACGGTTTCGGCCCTTGGAGGCCATCGCGCCAACTGCAACCTCGTGGGCGGAATTTAAAAGATGCCACGGCCATTATAAGTTTTCTGCTTCTCATCGGGCTTCCGTCCGCGCCGGGGTTCCCTCCTGGACCATCCATTAATCGCGAAGGTGATTATTATGAAACCGAAGAGCCAATTCAAACCATCTCTGAGGTCAGAATGTTAACGAAGAAGACTATTCATTGGCGATAAGTATCATTTTAGTCCACGCGATGGTCCCACCAAAGTCCCGATAGCAGGTGGATAACGACTTTCGAATGCTTGGAACGACGAAAGGTATCGGTGGTCGTCGCTTCCAGAAAAAAGTGATTAAGATAAGAACTCTGGCGACCATATTTGTAACAGGGAAGAATCATCGGATATCTGGAATTTTTATTAGCTTCCTATTTTTAAAAAACGATTCAAACTAACACAATTTTTATCTTTTACACAATGAACTGTTTCACAACGAACGGATAAAAATTTGAACGCCGTAAATAAGTTGCTTCGGGTTAGTCTTATTATATCTATTATTCGGATAAAATTATACCCGCGTCCTGCCCGATCGTGCAAATTCCAGCGCGATCGAGCAGCTTTCTACGGGCACGAGCCCCGCACCGCCGCAGGGCAAGCGTCCTGTTTCCAAAGCAGACCTTTGATTCAAAAGAATATTGCTTTCAGAGAAATTGGTTCGCAATTTCGTTATTAGAGAATCTTATGGCCACCGTTGCAAGAATGCATGCGTCGACTGTCGTAACAAATTAAAGTTTCCCACGTACGAGTCCCCAATATTTGGCGATAAATTTGTCGATCAATGAAAAAAGGGCGCAAAGGAAGACTCGCGCCGGGCAGAACGTGGAATTGCAAATGAAAATTGCACGGCCGGGAATTTTGTTGCGTTAACGTCGTCGTTTGTAAATTTTTATCGAACGACCGAGCCAGACCGCGCACGAAACGCACCGCATAGGAATATTATGGCCGTCAAACGATAAATAAAACGCGGTGCGGCTGTTGTTGATATCGCGAGCGCGACACGTAATTAATGTCGACGCGTACGAGCATAAAGAACACGTGTTGCCGCGTTTAAGCAGAGCTGGACCGTTACGTTGAACGCTAATATGAAACTTTCGTTTTTAACTCAATTATTTGTTCGATTCGTTTGGCCACTGCACTTCGTTCTCGAACTTTTAGTTATACTTTTCCTTGGAAGGCAAAATTGAATATAATCGGCCACGTGATTCGATTCCGTTCCGCTTTGAAATGCAAATTTTATGTTATTTAATACGGTTAAATACATATATTAAAAACTTGCACGGGGGGTTGGGCAACAGGTGTCAGAATCTTTAACACGAACGCTGCGACGGGCACCGGTGCCCACCGCTAGTCTGCTCGGGTCTCGCCGGCCACCGGTGACCGATACTTTGACGTATATTCTTATCTTTCAAAGGCTTGTAAATGCTTTTGCACTGTTTATCGTGACATTTCTAAGCCATACATCTCTCTTTTGTCGGTTTGTTTTTGTATTTCAGGGCACGCCATTCTTCAGCACGCGACTATCGTGTAAACGGAGAATCGACTGTAGTAAAATACAATAAAAAGTATGAAACACGGAGATAAAATAACTGTGACATTGATGTATGTTACGCGTTAATTCTTTTCTATTTTCTTTTTCAACGTTTCACTCGCTGTACTAGAATCCGGGACAAGCCCCCAACAATGGGGATAAATGCGAATGTGAACAATTTAGTCAATGAAAGATATACAGTGGCGATCGAAAGTATTGACGTAACGTGTGATTCAGTATACAGTCGTTTGTAACCATTCATAAAATGGTTCCTCTGTAGTTTTGTTTCTATGGATTTTTATTTGCAATATTTCGCCAGCCTCTACGTACAAACAAAACTATATAGACCAAATAGTATCATAAAACCGACGAAAACACATTTCATAACCGCTCTATGCCCCGAATAAAAATATTGGAAGTTTTAATAACGAAAACAGTAAATATTAAAATAATATAACTCAATTCGCTTTAATCTATTTTACCCCGGAAATCATTTCAGCGGTTCTTTTAATTTTTACCAGATATTGTCGATTATAAAAAACACGTGTTGCAATCGTACCGAGCGGTAATTTTGAAACTTTCCTTTTTAATTTAATTATTTGTCTCATTCGAGCCGAATATAATGGCTTTTGTCGCGATCCGTTGGCCAGCGTATCCGTTCGCGAACTTTACAATCGCGAGTGAAACTTTCGTGGAACGAAACCACGAGACCCGTACGGTTCGTTCTCGTGATTTGAATTTAAGAGAAAAGAACCCCGATGATATACACCGATTTTATTAATTAAATTCAGCAAACTTTCGAATTCGTTCGTATTCGCGCGATGCGAAATTAAGCCGGGTTCGATAAAAGGGGTGCGTACAGCGAAGACTCGCCTTTGTTTGCATCGTTTTGGAATCGATACCGAACGAAACGTTTCGTCATCGGAACACGTACACGCGTATACAAGGCAAAACAATTTTGGTACACGCGTAATGGACCGTTCGTTTCAAGGAAAGTATTTATTAATTTTACATTTCGCCCATGACCCTCCTCGGAGAGAATAAAGGAATTAACCTCCCGAGCTCTGGTTACTTCTTTTATGGGCAAGAAAAATATTTTTTGCGTACCTCGAGTCGTTCCTGATTCGATAAATGGAATTAAAAGTCACCGTACCTACGTGAATTTTAATAATTACGACGACATTAAATCCGACATCGGATAATCTTTCAACTATTTAATTACTCGACGGTTCTACTACGCAACGATATTTAGTATATTATTTTGAAAGTGTAGAAAAAAAAATCACAAAATCTTGGCTTCTTCCTCGACGTCTACAGTGGCGTAATTCCTTGAGTGCTCTCCAAGCGTAATAGATCTGTTAACTGGTTGTTATGTCAATTAGGTTAACTCGAAGTAGCTGGTTTCTGGATTACTTAAATAGTCATTACAGCTGTGGATCTCGGAAGCGTCTCTAATATCCTGGCTTTACTTGGGGGGCTGTGAGACCGGGTACGCGTTCCACAAAACGAGACGCGACAACCACTCGTAAAACGATCCATCCTCGACCCAGAACGAGCGCTTCTTTGCTGCCTGGCAATCTCACGATCTGCTTGTCCCCGGGCTTTCGTAATTGAAATTGCTCGGGATTTTAATATTTCACTGCGTTAATCGTGCCGATTGCAACTCTCTAAATCGTACTGCTCCCCGTTGGAGTGTCGTTGCTTGTTTGACGCTCGGATTGCGAGAATGCGAACACGCGATTACGAAATTGCCTTCGTACTTACGTGTCGAGATTGTTTTACATCTTGTGAATTTTGCGCCGAACCGTTTCAACGGGCACAATCGAGGGCTGAGAAACGTTTGGGTCCCAGAGCCCCTAACAAACGGTTGCGATATAAATCTCGATCTACCGCCACTCACCGATAAATTAACATTTTCGAGTTAGTTGAGTTTATTTTCGATTAAATTCCCCCTTCTTTAACGATAGATTAATCCTTCTTTAGACGTTAATTTCGGACGAAGGATATATACCTTTTTATTGTACAGAACACCGGGCAACCTTTTTAACGTGACGTTTTTCGCAGCTGGAAGCGAGACGTGTTACTTTTTGCAACTAGAAGCAAACCGTGCTACTTTTCCCGACGAATGACCGAAACGTGCTACTTTTCGTTGCGAAAAAGCACAACGTTTCTCACCGCTGTAAACGTAAACATGCTACTTCTTGACACCGAAATCGAAACACGCTGCTTTTCGCGGCAGAAGGAATTATTAATAGTCGCCCGCTCGACTGGAACACGGTTCAAAAAATTCTAATTTCTTCTTCCACGGTCTTCCTCTCGCGTTTTACATTTACTCTGAAAGAACATTGCGTTCTCTCGACACCACCGCTCCAAATCGCGTGTTTTCGTTCTTTCTCGACCCGAACCGAGACTATAGCAGCTTAACGAACCGCGACACTATCTTGCGAAAATTAAGCAAAGTTCGCGAACAACCAACGCTCGCTATCAAACGTTTACAACGCTTTCGACGGCGAGGTGGTCTCGTTTCCAGGATGTTCGGTTGCCAGGCGTAAAGTTGCTCTTTACGCTCCCTCGGTGCGTCCGTACGAGATCATTGCGCCGATATATAATATCGTTACGTATTCGCGCGATCGCGACGAGCAATTTCGTCAAGTTACGCAAACACGTGCTGCTGCGGTACGTGCTCCGTACGTACGGTGATCCGGTCGTAAACATTTTATCCGGCGGCGCAGCTGCGCCGGGAAGAGCTCGCCTCAATGACAGAGATCTTCGCGAACGGCCGAGGAACAGATTTTATCGCTCCTCCTCTACCTCCAGCCCTGCTTTGCGAAATCATTCGGGCCCGGTAAACGAACGTTGCGCAACCGAAGTGAAATTAATGCCTCTCTCGCGCCGTCGCGGACGTAAATTATATTCATTTTCGTATCGCGGAACGTTTTAGAACGGCCGTTTAGCTAGGTGCGTTCCCCGTTGGATCCCTGTTGTGAAATTCCTTTAATCGATCGTACGCGAGCACCGTGGTTTTCCAGGACGATCGAGCAAATTTTATTGCCAAACGACGATGGTGCGAGAATCGCGACGACGGTGGCCAAATTTGCCCTTTATCAGAAATAATATTATTCGTATCTCGCAATCTCGTCGAAGGGACCGAAATTATTCAGTATACGGGCGATAATTTTGCAATCTAGTCGCAATTGCGTTATTTATGTGGCAGAGGGGTTCAAAGGTTAAACGTGCAGACGACTTTCGAATGATAATTCCTTAGATCGTGTCGTAGTCACGTTATTCAGGCGGTAGAAGGTCTTAAAGGTTAAACGTGCGGAAGACTGTAAAGTTATAATTTTTTCGATCGCCGTACAGGTGGGAGAACGATCCGTGTCGAGGCCCGTTTTTTAGGTTTATTTGGCAAACACGAACGGAGTGGGAGGGTTCCGTGTTTCTATTTTTTAGCCCTTATAAGGATAATAAAACGGTCTTCGCGATATCCTATCACTGCTAATCTGCACGGACGTTCGAACTAAACGCTAAATTCTCGACAGCCTTTCGCGTATCGATATATTTGCCTGTCGAAAGTTCCCGTTGTGATTTTTCTCCTGTCTTACTGTCTCCTGTCTCCTGGCTCGTCGATCGCGGTTAATTTACTTTTTCCGGACAGTACAATAATTCGACTTCCGTAAGCTACGAGACGATCGACTCGCCCCGACTTCTCGCGAGGTTGCAAAACCAAAGACGTCGGAAGCGTTTCGCCTCGTCATACGACGATAATTAATTGGACGCATCGGTCAGTGATCGGCACACAAGTGCCATTAATCACCTCGTCGAGACGTCGAACCGCCGATCGGCGAAAAACCCCGGTAGCAGGTCGAATCTATCTGCGTGGCATGCAAATATATATTAACTGTAGGCTCGTACCACCGTCTTTCCGTTGATCGACGGTTTAAACCAGTGATCGTCAATCTGAAATCTTATAATCGCGAGTTACGACTGTAAACGTGCACAAACGAAACGTGCTCATACTGTAATTAAAAGTAAATGGTAAAGTGTGAAATGTGGAATAGAATATTTGATGGTAGACGTATCCAACATATTTTCAAATTAAATTATCTTAAAAAGATATCGAGTCTGTTCGAGATAGGCGAAACACTGTGTACAGTATCGAGTAATTGCACAACTTTGCACATTCAAGAAATGTTCCAGAATTTTTATTTTCGTGCCACGGACAAAGTTAAGGAAGTATGTTGGAGACCTACAAAAGAGAGGGACGGCAAAATTCAATTACGAACGAGAAAGAATTTCGCTGAAAAACTAACGCGATAAAAATAGCGGACGTAGCACGCGGCGTTCATCAGAATCCAAGAACCGAGAGGAGGATTTATTAATTTAATGTAGAAGGAAGTTTTTTTCACCATAAAGTAAACGTCTAAAAACGTTGTTAATTATTTGCTTAGGATCATTAATAACTTACTTTTAACCAATCTGATAGAACGAAGATCATCTCAGTGCACTTAAAAATATTTTACAAAAGAAATGCTAACGTTATCTACATACTGCTACGCGAAACTTTATTTCGTTCCATATTTCATTGTATTATGCAATTTTCAGGAGGAAGAATTTAGTTGGAAAACCATCGCGATAAAAATAACATACGTTGCACGCGTCGTTTTACACAATTCAAGAACAGAGAGAAAGATTTATTAATTTAGTATAGAAGAAAGCTTTTTCCACGTGGTAAACGCCCGGAAACATTGTTAATTAGCATTTCGTACGGACCATTAATAACTTACTTTTAGCTAATCTGACGAAACATACACGCATTATCGCGGAGTAAAGATTGTTAGTAATAAGTAGCTGAAAATTTCAAACTGATTTTATTTACTTGCCTCCTTCGTTCGTATAAACGATCTAAAAGATATTAACCTTACCGAGAAGGCTGGAATCTTGAAAAACGAATTCGTTATTTTCAGTTTCCAGAGATATACGACTACTTACACGTTTCGAACATGGTCGTTACTCCGTTATGCTTTTATTAACACGTGCTGTTCGCCCGTTGCACACTTCGGAAGCAATTTAATTTTAGCAAAGTAATTTCGTAAACACGAATAAATATAACACGGTCCCGTGAAGGATATTCCTCTTCACCGTGGGTATCTCGAGAAAAAGAAATAATTAAGGTAATTGACGTCGCTACTCGCGCTCGATAAAACCGTCAATAATTTATTCCCCCAATTTCCATTAGCAAACCGTCGAATTTTCGAGTGGCGCGCGCGCCTTTCTTCCCAGGCCCGAAAAAATTTAATTCCCTATTAATCGGGACCGGCGCGTAACACGCTCGCCCGAGCGATTCGAACCGTTACTCCGGTTAAGAGGAATTATTTTTAATAAGCCCCCGTCGTATTACGAAACCAGCGCGACCCGGACAGTCGAATGTTGCTCTCGCGGGCAAAATGAAAGCGCCTTATCGTCTGTACGCGCGGTATTACGGCAAGGATGACTTATGGATCGCGACAACGTTGCACAGTGGCGTCAAAAACTGCTCCTACTCGCTTGGTTTCCACTTACCAAACAATTTTTCAAAAAATTCCAATAATTTAGGAAGATCGCAATAAGTTAAAATTTGTATTACGTTTAACTAAAGCAGGATGGGAAGTAACAAGTTTCCTATAAATACAAAATAGCGTTGATCAAACAGTATCGGAAATTTGGTCATTCTACGTAGCATCGTTGCATCTCTGTTGAATGCGCCGCTAACTCGTTACCCTTTCGTTGTTGAATCCGCTTGTGAGCGGATAATGCAACCCTTTGAGGCAGGATCGAGCGCCAGGGTCCCGAGTCAATCTTCATCGGGTCGCGTGTTTGAATTATTACACCTTGGGTCGATCGTTCGGCCACCGGCCGCTCGAAACGCTGTTGGTTTAATTAATGGCGCCGCCTCGTGGAACGCGGCCAATCTGGTAGCGGACTCGTTAAATTATCGCAGCACGCTTCATTAAGCGTCTGCTTCTCGATAAGCCAACGTTGCGTCGAACCGTCGAATCGTATTCACGCAACGCGACCGCGATTTACGCGGTCCGGAGGTGTGGCGGATCGATAGAAATCTCGGGTTCGTAACTTCTGGAAACGGATCGATCATTTCGGAATCGCGCAATCGACAAATGGAGCGCATGTACTTTCAATCCGTCCACCTGCTGATACTATTCGGATTTCAGAAGACGCGCAACATCTTATTTTGCTATTGTGCGTGCACGAATAATGGATTTGCGATACGCGTCTGTTCATCGCTTGCTATTTCTACTTGCGTTGAGCTTCTCGATAGAGATAACGCCCATTCCACGCGCAAAAAGGATCAAAGGAAAAAAGATTGGCTACGTTATAGCCAATCTTCTGAAATCGGAAGACCCATATTTGGCATACTATACAGAGCAGTTTGCTCTCCGATTGTAACGTATGGCGCTCCGATATAGCATGAGGAAGCTGTTAAAGTAACTGTCAGTAGACATTTGTCGACGGCACAACGAGCCATAATCATGGTAATAACTGGAGCATGCAGGATGTCATCGACGCTGGTTGTCGATGTTTCGATTACGATAGACCTTGAGGTGATAAAATTTGATCCGAGCGGACAAGAGAAACTTAGATACTGCCGGAAGACGACGTCCAACTATAACAAGATCAAGATAATAATAAACACGATAGAGTAATAGATAACTTCGTGCGGACTTCGGGGTTTGCTACGGAAAGTAAAATATGGAAAATATGGAAGTTCCGTTGAAATGGCAAACACGACGTTCGCGCGATCCTCGGACGTTTGTTCGCGACGGTAATTAAGACGCGGCGCAATTACCGCTGCTTTATAAATCGTTCCCGTGTCCCTTTAGCGCGGGGAACTTGAGGAATCTGCGACGGAAGTCCACGAGGATTCGTAGGACAACGCCGGGGTTCGCCATCCCCTTTATTTCCGTTGGCTGCGAAACCCGTGAGGGCGCGGGACGCGCCGTCGACAGCTCCCGGAGTAGCACGAGCCCGCCGTTCACGGAATCTATAAAATGCCCGAGCTATTCAAAGCGGAGAAGTTATAATGTTACTGAGAATTCCCCGCAAGAGATCGTTATCGGACGGGCAACGTCCGCGCCCGTAACGTTTCTCCGCCGACCGGACGGACGCCTCTCCCGTTTCTCTCGTCTCCGTCGGTCTCGGGTCGAGCTCCACGGGCGATACTCCACGGACTCCAGGACTAAGGAGGCCGCGGAGCCGTCTGACAAATGGACCTGGCTGAAATTTCAACGATAACTCCGTATACGATTTCTCATGAGGCCGCGGCACCGCGAAGGGAACGCCTCCTCGTTTTTGCCGGTGGCCGTTCCACCGGCGACCCTGGATTCCGTCTTCGCGAAGAAATTTTAAGCACGCGATGGACGCGCTCTCTCCACCGCGCGAAATTCATTCCCGCGAGCCGATTTTGAATACGCGAACGACGCAACGGCATCCCGTTTATTTATTCGTACCCTCGAACCGCGACCATCCCATTCATTCGAACAATTAGCGCGAGCCCCGACACAAAAACCGAGAGATAAACCTACCCTATTCGAACGATATTCGAGTGATGGAAGTCCCATCGTAATGTCAGATTGGAGTTACAATTAAGTTACATCGCGAAAGGTATCTGAAGAATACGTTCGTATTATGCATTTTAATCCTGGAAAAAGGTGACAGAGTGAGGATGTAAGGGTAATACAGGCGTCGACTTTTATTAGGTCGTGGATAGAGAGACAATTTATGTCGCCATTAATAATTGCAAGTAGGGGGATAATATAGGCAAACTTTCTATCAGCTTTCAGATTTTGCATATTGAACCGATCGAGTATGCGATCGTAATTTTACACTGTCGCATGCAAGACCAACCTAATTTCTAACGGGCTGGACGGGCTTCCTAAAGAATTCCGCGTCTCTGCGCTATGTCGTTTGTAACAGCTTAATTTGTCAAGAAACAATCAAAGTTAATAAATAGCGAGGCAAAAGGAAATACCTATGAACGCGTGCAAAGCCATTAAACGAAATACCATAACTAAAGGTACAAATGCATATTGCATGGTTCTCTGACTGTACGTAAAGGTAGATACTCTAACAATAACCAGCAAAAACGAGTTATGTTTTATGCATTTTCCTTCATTTCGCGTGACCGAATCTCAGCGACAATCGCAATAGAATATAATAAAGGCCGGGTAATTTGAAGTTTCTCAATTTCCTCTGAAATACTGATTTCGAACGAACCAAGGTCCCACGGAAAGGATATCCCTCGACGCTAAGAAGATTAAAGAGCGCCATGGAAAACGTCAGAATATCTTAGTACTGTCTCGACAATAGATCGTGTCCTTCCATATATAAACAGCGCGATCTCAGAGTAATTTTCAATGCTCGGAATATTGCGAAAACCTGTAACAAGACATTCAAACTTTTAGTCCTTGTTAAACCTTTTTTTACGGTCTTTTTTAAATTCGCGTTCCTCGCGAACTGCTGCACCTCCATGCAGTCGAAGTTGACTACATTTTACTACGCATAAATTGGGTTTCACAATAAACAGAATGAATCGGAATTACAATCTTATTCTCATCTTGGTTTTAAAACGTCAAATACAAGTACGCAAGACTTAAATTGTCGTAATAAATAAATATTTCGTGTAATCAAATAATTAAATTATTTTTAGGGCCCACTTTCGCACTCAAAAGTATCCCGGTTTGGACGATAAACGATGCGATCACCATAATTATAGGTAATATTTTATGCGATAACGTGAACTTTCTCTCTTGTTCATTAAACTTGCTCATACGTTACGTTCCCTTGGTTATCTTAAGCGATTAATTCCACAATTTTATTTGTAATGTGCTTTATTTTTCCATTGGTCATTTTTCCACTTTGTATTTCCTTACGCCATTAACATCGCCTTTGATGTCTGCCCGTGCCGTTATTATAAATCTATTTGTTATAAGTTGATTGTCGTTGCCGTCAAATATCGCAGGAAATTACAAAATTGAACATTATTCGACAATTATTTACCTGTTCGACATAAATTTTATCCAAACTAAAAAACTCCGAAAATTTCGCTGTTCCTTACAAGCTTATTTACAACACCGGTTGGAAAGCATTTATTTAACTGCTCTGTATAGCAATTCCCACTGCACCGATCGTATCGAAGCTTGCAGAAAACTTTTTTCATGCTCTAAAGAGGCCTCGCTCGCTCGCGATTAAAGAAAAGTCGAAAGCGGCAAAGGGATTCCTTCGACTGTGCGCGTGAACGTTTCACGGTCGACGTTTCTCGATGACTCGTGTCGAGAAGAACGTCAGTAATTCTCTCGTACCATTCGACGTACGCGGTTATAATACGTGCCGCGAGATATTGTGTTTCGAAATGCAACGCCCGATGCACTGCGTCTCGTCCGCAGTCACGGCAACAAGAGAGGGACGATTGGATCACGTTCCACTTCTGCGGTTATACTAACGAAGTACAGTGCCGTTCTCAAATGTTCTGAAGCGCGCCAGTAGATTTCGGAGTGATACTTCTGCGGTATTCAGCCCGCGGAGGACGTTCTTCGCACAAACAGCCCACTGGCTCGTTCGAGCACACTCGATGATTCCTCCGCGCAATCGAGTTACAACGAGACCCTTTTCTTTTTCGCTTTTTCCATCGAGAACCGGGAACATTGACGAATCGCAGAGACAATCGATATCACGGAACGCGATTCCTCGACTCGTTTCTCGTAAACGTACCGTATACCTGGTATTCCCCGCGTGGGTGGACTAATGGAAACATTGATTGAGCTACCCACAAATCTACCCTCCGGAACGAAAAGATAAATCGAGGAAATATTTTTCTACGGAATAAATTGGTTAGAAGAAAACTCAGTCGCGTGATTCATCGTGTATGTATGTTAAGAAGAAGTTTACATCGGCCTAATGGTACTTTCCTCGGACGTGGATCAACTATGGCGCGTGGCGAAGGAGGCGTAAATGTTCCGACCAATAGATTCAGCATTCCTTTCAAGATAGATCTCCTCGGCTGTCAACGTTGCAAGAATTTCTAGCCCTGTTTTCCTGCAACTATCGAGATACTGTTGCAGCACGAACACGAATAATAAATGCGTAACGATGTAGTTCAGAGTCGCGAACGGATGCTTGGTTAATTATTTACCTTGACGCGCCATTGCTGTTAAATTGATAACCTAACATCGCGCGGAGTGGCTAGAGTAGATGCGACGTGACAATAATTAACTAGCATAGGGCGAATAAAGTTGTTATAAAAATGTATTATACACGATCGGTGTAAGAAACTTAACACGCACACGGAATTACATGTCGTCGTGCAACTGTCTATTGAATGTTGCTGAAAGGTTGACTAATCGATGTTTGCTTATAGATAATTTCTTTTAAACGAGAGAACTTAATTTTTTAAATGTATTCCCTAAAATAAAATCCCCGCGTTCCAAATATATTATTTACAGAAAACGTCTAATCTTGGTTTTCTCGTAGCAGAATAAACGTTGAGGAAAGTCCCATTACTTCTGCCGACATCTTACACGTCCAACCTAGATCACATCGACGTATGCTTATAATTTATGCAACGACCATTATGGTACTTTCGAATCCCCAGTCATATTTCCAGGATTAGTTTCCTTTATAAGTAATACTTATTTATACGAAGATTAAATTTCTCTCGTTTTTACCCGTTGTAATCTTAGTCTCTGCTTTTTTATGTTTACATTTTTCTCTGCTTCTGTAATATTATTTGTATTTTCTTCTACGATCTTGTATAGTTTGCCTGTTTAGCCTGATTTTAATATAAGGTTATAGGCACCACGTCCTTTTCACTCTTCCCCTCGGCAATACGTCTCACCCAATAAAGTCTTTGCTGCAACAACTAATTACGTTAACAAAAATGATGCATTAACAGTTCGTTTACGAGTTCTTGTATCTCGAGAACTAAAGAGTCTCAGCACTATTGAGAACAAACCTATAATTAACGCCATCGAACGTGCGTGTCCATATTTCTTTGCCTCCAACCAAAATGGCGTCGCGGTGAAGTGCAATTGGTTTCTTGCGCGAGAGAAACTCCGATTGAAAAACTTCCATAGGATGATAATAATAAACGAAGAGTAAATAAACTGGCGTCGCGATGGTTACGTTAAACGAGCGTTGTCGCAACGAGAGAGTACGCGTAAAAAATAACGTACACACGGGGACCGTTCGCGGAAAGCTCATCGAGCTAATCGGCTGTCATCTTGAGAAATGTTTTCGCAAATGCCGAGCGATGCAGCTGTTGCCCAGGCTCTATCGGGAGAAATGATTATGAGGCAGACGCCGTGGGAGATAGTATCGAGCAGACATAGTGAATAGAGAACAATCGTTCCGTACAGGTGCGCCTTCGTCTTATTCCGTTACGTTGAATTGTTTTCAGTGGCGCTCAATACCTGAGGCGCGGGTAATGGTGCCCGTATCTTCTCCAGTCGAAGGTGCCTATTAAGATGCCCATTAACTCTCGAACGTCGAAGCACGTCTTCGTTGAAATATCGTCCCGCTCTGAAATTGGGTTAAGAGCGAAAAATACTACGTCACGAAGACGGCCACGCGTTCAACCGTGGAAAACTTCACGCTTGCTTGCCATCTATGGTCCCATCGCAAAGAAATTACGATTCGACCGTACGCGAAAATAGAAAACACCTAGACGCGACACGGGATCGCTGATGGTCGCTGCCGATGTACACTCCGCTTCGCGATAATTCAATATCGCTGGAGGTAATCGATTATGGAAGATTTTTTTCGATGTTCGACTTCGAAAGTTGCAATAAATTAGCCGCGGTGTAGGTCGGTTATTCCATTAACCCTTAAGTACAGTGATTGCAAAAGTTTCGAACTGGTACTGACGTTGAATCGTGGGATATTCGTGTAAGTATAAGGGGACACGAAGAAACGCAGGTTCGAAACATCTATTTTCTTCCGTTCTGCTCGATTCTGATCACCGCGTCTCTGTCTTTTTTCAACTGTCTTGCCATTAGTCGAACGCAAAATGACGGGTAACGTTTTGTCATCAAAAACCCGTTTAAATAAAATTAATGGAGTGCAACCGGATGGAATCATGAATCTTCTGGGGGGAAACTGGATTTCTAAATTATGGCTTGTCGCGCGTCTGTTCCTAGACGGTTCGTGTTTTTGCCAAAAGAACGTTTCCGTCCGTAAAAATTATTATTTGTTTTGAAACGCTTCGGCCTTAACGATCCATTTAAATCGTCACGCGAAAATTTAAATCGCGAACTCCGAACGCCTTTATTTCTATATTCGATCGAACCACGAATCTTTGAAGTTGAATCCGCGACCAGTTCTTACGAAATGTAAGCTGGTCAGAGAAAGCCGTAGAGAAGGCTTAAGGAATCAAACGATGTTCGATATTTTATATTAGAAGCTTAAGCCTACGTCTGACAAGAAAATCAGATTTCACAAAGAAGGTAATGCCGCGTAATTGTCCGGTCTTATTACACCGGTCGTAACGTAGCTGTTACTTTAATGACGCGTAATCCCCGAGTGGAATCAACCACCGATATCTGACCGTACTCGAAATCTGTTTTCCGTTTTGGTCGACGTTCAGATTACGCCGTCGCCACACGCGACACCGCGTCTCGATGGAATAACTAACCAACTGGAAAATTAGATGATGAATGAAAATTATATCCGTTTTTTCGCGAGACAAGAATTTTTATAATATTTTCGGTAAATTGGAAACGACGTTGAATCCCCGTAGGAATCATTTTTTCCAACCTGCAGTCAATAATCGATCTCGAATGTGTTCAAATGCGTGTCTGCAGTCCTATATTTCTTTGTTTCCGTTGGTGCGGAAGAGCGATTGGTAGAAACGAGTAATTGTCAACTTCTGTGCACGACCATTTCGAATGCAATTAAGCGTAACCAGAATGACGGAATACCTGACTGCACGGTAGCACGACAATCGAGTACCTGCGATACCGTTTAGAACAATGCATGCTCTGCGAGCGTGGAAGCGGTGCACGAAAGACTATTGACAAATGAGAAAATAAACCGTCGCGAGTGGTTTATCATCCACGCCCCGTGTCATCCATTTTCAGCAATTTCAGCTTAGTCCCACGTCATTCGAGCCTGATATGCTTCACAGTTACGGATGAACTGTCTTCCGTGGGATCGTTTGAAAATCGTTTGCTCGAGTATCGTCGGAAATTGAAACAGAAATCGGTCTATACTTTACAAAATCTTTTCCCAGAGTAAAAATCTCTGTGCTGAATTATTCTTACGATTTGATCGAAAGGCACGTGAATTAAAATAAGAACAAATTAAGAGTTAGCCGAGAATGAACTGGGAAAGCGTCGAAGACGACCTCGAGTGAGGTATCCGGGACATTATGCGAGGGAAGAACTATAAAGTCAATGTTTAACGATTACCTTTAGTTTGGTTAAGAACATCTTTTACGTTCCGCGGGAATCTTGCTTTATATCCAACGCTATCCGCTATTTACACCTTTATTGCCTTATTCGCGGAACGATTATGCCCAAGTTGAAATTCATTTAATTGCACATTGTGAAGCGATATTGGCCATAAAAGTTTCTGGTAATCACGTTGGATACTCTCGCACGGATGGGCTTCAACGAGGGAGATAAGCGGTACTCCTCCAAAATTGAAGCTCTCGCGTCCGGCTTTACGATCCCGTTGTTCTTTTCTGTCTATAAACCGGTTTCGCGTATCAGATCGAGAAAGAGGGAAACCGAAGCGAGGTCTACTGGCAGAACAAAGCAATTGCAACGGATGCAAAGGCATCATTTCGCGTAAACAAATAAAACGGCGAGTATCGGAGCTAAATTTCGGGCTTTCGCTCTTCCCCATGAATTATGAAACTCCTTGAGACTTTTACAACCAAAGCATTTCGACAGACGTTTATTTGAATTAACGATACGTCTAATCCATCTCGAAGACCACTCTGAGCGTTTTTCACCGCCGTCTGCGAACGCGTCGAGGCGAGAATTTCCATGAAAAACTTGGAACAATTCCGCGAGGCTGCGGGTACAGGCGTCCCGAATCCTAACGAACCATCGAAGCCGGTAAATACACCGCTGATTCATTCGGAACCGACGTCCGATTTCCCTCAATGAGAGTCGACGCACAATGCGCCCTCCGCGGAAGGGAAAAAGAACCAGGCCGAGAAACGGATTTAACGAGCGCCTCTTCCATCGGATAAAAACCGTCCAACGTTCCCTGCGTGTGCGTAGAGGGAAAGAAAAAGATACAACCGCCCGGACTGTCCATTGTCCTGCTGGCCAGGTGAATCCACGAGCCTTGGTCGACGGTGTTATCGCGCGCTGGAAAACTTTCTTAAACGGCTTTGAAAGTCGAGGAGACGAGTTTCCCTAGCGTCGATACAAAAGGGCAGAAGAAACGGACGCTCGAAGGGAGAGAACAGGAACATTCGCTGGTCGCGAAGGTACGAAGATTGGAAGCCAGGATGGTTCGAGGTGACCGGAAGACCGAGAACTGGCTCGCGAGCCGAGTCAGGAGTACAGAAAGACCCGGAGGGCTTTCTTGCCAAGTTCGTGGAATTGTTCGTGGAAAGTTTCTTCCCGTCTGGTCGAGTGAAAAGCGTCACTTAGCAGTTTCGGATGAATTGCGATCACCTCGGATTGAAATAAGTGCAAATCGACCGGCGCACCGTGACACCTTCGCCATAGCGGTTTCGAACGTTGAAAAAGTGAGAAAAATTCGACCTGGTTAAAGAGAAGTGTTTATTTTAATCTTTAGCGTTTGGAAACGAGTCAAAAGCCACGCGACATTTAAAGTTTAAAATGGGTTATCGTTCCAATAATTAAACTACTCTTCGTTAAATATGATTTGCTGGGCTTTGAGAATGAATTCCGATACGCGTACCCCATATTCGACGAGTTGCATGAATCGCTATGAATTGACAATGCTCTACCGATAGATCGACTACGTTTAAAGTTTGAAACACGTTGTCGAACAAAGGATTATATTATTGTTTATTAAATATGTATCATCGCCGTGCGTGTAACCAACATTTTGGAAATTTCTCATTATACATATTTAATAATACGAATCGTTCAAAATACATCGGGGTATACAGAATAAAATATGCACGGTGCATCGAAATGTATATTTCGATATTTTAATATTCCATATGTATAATATGCAGAATAAATGAAAATATGTAAAGTACATCAGGTTACGCGGTATAAGATGAATGTATCGAAACGTGCTGATTATACAGTATATGCAAAATTTTGTCAATTCCAATCTATTTTGCATACTCTGATGTATAAAATACGTATAATATATTTCTGTATGTGTCGCTCGAACGTCGGCAGAATATGCGAAACGAAGTTTAATCCTTGGCTTGATAACCAATTTTACATTTTGAATTTAGCCGAACTAGTGACAAATCGTTGCAATTTCATAGCAATTTATGTAATCCATTACACGTAGATTAGTCATGTCTAAATTAAATGTTTTGGAAGGTTCGAACCAGCGTTTCTCAAACTCTGGTGAACGTACGTGAAGCGTGCCATGAACTGATCCACTTACTCCTACGCTGGAACTAATCCGTGTCACCAGGTGTACGAGAAGTGGTAGACAACTATCAGGGATTATGGTTTCAAACAGAATATTTCAACTATCGGTTAAGTCTAATAGTCTCGTTTCAAAACAATTCTTTTCATTTTGATTACATAAAATAGGAGAACGTCTCAAGTAGCATGATTTAGAGCATAAGGGAGACGAAGTATCTTGAGAATCTTCTTCATAATAAGAATTTCTCGAATTGAAAGGGCGTTATGCCAAGATCTGCAGTTAGAATTATCTGGCACAAGCCGAAGGAGATGTTTACCTCGTCAGCAATCTTTCGAATGATTAAACTGCGAGCAGTAAGGATTTATCCGCGAACTTTAACAAATGTTTCTTCATTACGGGTCGTCGAAGATCAACCTGAGCATGAATCGTCTTCGAAAGGTTCTCGGTCTTCTTCGAATTTTTTAATCCGTTGGTAAACCTCCGTCTGGGTTAGGTTCTTAATTCAAACGTTTCCAACTCGATTCATTATGTTATAAATATATATTAATTGCATTGCAACCAACGTTCTATAATACAAATAGTAGAATGCGAGTAAAATCTTCGATTCGGCTGACTGTGCGGCGCGTGTTCCGCAACGAAATATTAACTTTCTCATACAAATTACGGTTATTAATAATATAATAATGTAACCGAGCGTCGCGGTATGTATTCACTGGTTAATTTATAGGAACGTTATTACGCGTTCTAATTTATTCGCTTATCCGCGGGACGTTTTATCGCGTCGGCGATCGAGCGACCCGAATCATTAAATTATAGCGGGCAAATAGATGTAAACAGTTTGAAAGTGGAAAACGTATTGGACACCGATAACGCGTGATGAGCAGAGGAGATTTAAAGAGATTGGACGCCGGGTATCGTAATTCATTTGGACGATAATCGCGGCAAACTGGTTTGATAAATCTTTTGTAGCCATCTTTCCAGCCGGAGACTGCCTAGACAGGTAATATCGTACGTGAGCTGCGCAACTCTCGATCCCGCGGAGACCTTAATTGGTCGGCGAAATAAAAATTAATAAGAACCCGATTGAAATGAAAGGAGCCCGAGTGTTCCCGCCGACAAAAACTCGTGCCCCAAATATCGAAGTTTCGCGCCGAAGTTGACGCGAAATAAACCTTCGATGGCGTCTATAATTACTAAATCGTAAGAGTGCAGATTTTGTATTACTTAATTATTTATTTACCGGTAGGAATGTTCGCGAAAAAACAGCAAATCTTACGAGAATAGATAATAAATCGTTGAAATAAAGTTCCTTAATGTCAAATGGAGAATTTATTGGAGTATATTTTCAATAAATTCCATCCCTTCGATACCGTAATTTTTACGTAGTTATCTTTTTAACTACGGATAAAAACTCTCAGTCTTACAATGATACTTTTCACGAATATACGTAGAATTCTGCCTTGACGAGTGCAATTCAGACAGAAAGCATTAATGGGATAACCAGGGGTGTATTAGTATAATCGGTAGCAAATTCTTCCGCTTCGATAATCCTCCGAGAGGAGTCTGAAAGAATTAACAGAGCTCGAAAAGTCCTTAAGGAGCTCAACTTGAACGCGCAATCTCAAATAATTAGGAACTTTTCTCCTTTCAAACCGAAGCTATTATATCTCAAGATTCGGAAACACGGATCTTACAATTATAATATCGATTATTTGTTGCCGGAAGGTAGATTGTTTCTGTAATTCCATAACTTGTTGACTTGAAAAATAGATACTAAAATGAACGACCAAATAGGTCTGCGTGTAAATCCTATTGGCGTAGTGTGACAAGCTTATAATTTAATTTTTACGTGAGAATCTTTCGTTGCTTCCACTCGAGATTTTAAGCAAGCTTATCTTTGAATACCTTGAAGATCGTTTGAACCAAACGATCAAAGTTTTGCATTAATTTCTCAGGGATGTCGATCCAACGCGAGAACTACTCGCACCGGGCGTACCAACCGATGGAAGTTGAATGGCCCCGTGGCAGCGGGAACAGAGGTACGCACGGTTACGTGCGAATTTTTGTTTCGCAAACGTCCGGCACAGTTTCCGAACTTCCTATCTGACACAATTATATTGAAGGAAGTTTAGATAGTTCTGCCAGTTGAATCGAGAAATTGCGGCGTTCTGGTTTCGCTTACAATATAAGGAAATGTTGGACGTTTCAACGACAATGCAGCGCGGATGCTTTGTCGCCGCTTATTGGAAATGGCGCGCCGATTGCGGTTGAAAAATATTATCGTGAACTAATAACTAGAATACGTTCTTCGACCATAGAATTCCGCCTCGGCGTAGATTTCCTCGCGCTACTTTTATGATGATTTACGATCTTGTAAATATGTACGCGTACGCGATGTAAATTTATAATAATTCTTTAATGAATCGGTTATAAAGCACGATAATTAAACGTTACTCAATTTCTCTGTTGTTACGCGGGGAATATATGCATTTAATCAAGAATCCTCTTATGGAAACCCGGTATTTCCCAGGGCACGCACAAGTTGCTCCGCCAAATTTTCACAATGAAAACCGATAAAACGCGTGTATTCGAAAAGCGTTCAACATTTTCAAAAGAGAGCCTTACCACGCCCAGATTTTTACCGATCACCCCGTACACCGGAAAACTATTATTCCGACCTTCCCAGAAAATAGCTTAACAAAATGAAAAAAATGTTTATAACCGGAAGAGTTCCGACAACTTTTAATCGCTGTAACGTGAATCGTGTCCCCGACAATTTCGGCGTCACTGCGCGTCGTGGCGACTTCGAAACGTAAGATTTATCTCGAGCGACGCGCGTCTCTTCGCGTGCACAGTTTGCGCCGCGGCGCATAAATTTTGGCGGGGTTTGGCGGACAGCGCATTTCTTGGCCCACGGGTAATTTAATATTTCGCCGTCTCGATTCCAGCCGGTGGCCCCCATAAAAAGCGCCGTTAAAACGGCGTGCCCCGTGGCCGTGGATCGAAAACACGTCTGCATCACGGTGTACCCGGAGACGTTATTGTTTTAACGATGACGAACGATATGCCCCGAAGATGGTACCTGGCATTACTTTGATTGCGTGTACAGGTGCAGCGTATCTTCCTTGGCTCGTTGTTCCCTCCTCGAGTGATATAATGCGTATTGGGATCACGTGGGTAAATACAATTATCAGTATCGTCGAAGCAATTGTTATTTATACATTTTCCTTCGGATCGCCATCAAAGATTGCGTCTGGCATTATTTTTATTACGAGCACAGACGCGTATTGGGACCACGTGCGGTTGTTATTCATAACGTTCTTCTTCGATTGGTCATCGAAGATCGTACTTGGCATTATTTTTATTGCGAGCCATCGGTGCGGTGTGTCTTTCTTATCTCGTTGTTTTCTCTTCGATGACAAAAGGAGCTTCCGAGTCGGCCAGAAACTGCAAATTGCCAGATACAAGCGTTTACGCTTCGGGGCATGGACTGTTCTCCCGTATAATTTAATATTTATTTTCACTTTTATATTCTATCACTTTATACGGCGCTTTACGGCCACCGAAGGAAGCCGTCTCTTCCTTCCGCGATCGAATTATTTGGAAATTATTCCGCGCCGGCGTAATTGATCCAGATAATAAATTCCGCACGGAAGCATCAATTAGTAAATTTATTTTCGACGCTCCTCGGTTTGATTCTCGGGCCGTGTATTACAGGGAGAGACCACGTAGGAAATTATCTCCCCGCCATCGTGTTCTCGTTAACGGGTCGATATAAATTACGAAATTCCAAAATTACCCGGTCCCGCGCGGCCGATTCGCAACGTTGAAAAAAAAAGTTGATGAGGCTGCACGTGACGCGAACGAAAGTACGTATATTGTTTTACACGGGTGAACGGAATGATGACCGGTGAAAGAACCCCGTTTCCTTTTTAATTACCACGGAAACGAAACAACAGTTAACGTTGCCGGTTACGGTACTTGGAACGTCGTGCAAGAAAGTTTTACGCACACGTGTTTCCGGTTGTCGTTGTGTCGGATAGGTAGAATGAATCTATAGGCAGTATGTATGTGGAGTCGGTATTAATTATCGTCTGCAATCAACGTCGAGCAAACGTCGAAAACTTGCATACCTTCGATCGTAACGAGTAATGAAAAATTCGCGTTCGTTGGCTATTCGAACGAATCAAAGGCATTTCGATTACTGGACGTTAAAACGAATCGAATTAAAGTTAGGTCGTACGAGCTTTTCGAAAGAAATACCTGACATCGCGAAAGATAATGGACTCGAAGAAGAATCGTCCGGGAAAGAATCGGAGCACGGAGGAATTAACGCTCACGATAATCGATAGGAATTGCTGAAACTTCTTTGATTGGACAGCATAAATAACGTTCATAAGATTCTAAAATTTGATCGAGAGTGGAGCATCGTGCTTCGTGTGAAATAATACGCAGTCAAGTTTCAAAACAAATTAAGCGACGTCTATTGATTAGAGTTGCTGTAGTTTAGACACTGAGTAGGGATCAAAACGTCTAACATATGGTCAGCGACGACGCGTCAAAGTTACCCTCGTATAAAGCGATCGTGAACGTAACAGCTACTTAATCATGGCACGTATTAATATTACATTATACACACCGCTTCGTTGTATTCGTTGACAATCGCTTGAACCTTCGTCAAATTTCGGAAATTAGAAACGACCACATCAGAAACTTATCACCGTATAACTCAGCATCGTACTTAAATAACATTTTATTAATATAAAAGAAACAATTTTTAACGAAACATGGATGCATGTCTGTTTCTGACATTTGAGCGGCAGTGTAATTTGTAACCGAATCTATTTTCATACTTTTTCCATATCGAATATTATATTCTGTGACGTAGAGACCGCTCGTATTTTTATGAAAAATTCCAGCAAAAGAGATATTACTTTACAATACAAAATCACCAGCAATTAAATTCCATTCAGCAAACTAAGATAACCTGATCCAACTATTCGAGCCAACGTTAACATAACGACCTGACGTTCGTTCTACTGTCTCGTACCCTGAAGGGATGCATCGATCTATGGATCTTTCATTACTTCGCATAATGAAGCTGCCTCTGCATCGATCTCTGTCGATAAGTATCGAAGGATTCGAGGCGAGGAATCGTTTCTATTTGGTATTTCCTGTGCGATGTGCCAGACCGTTTCCTTTCCGTTTCTACTTTCTTTCGTTTTTTCCACGCGAAGGGATCATTATCCTGTGATACTTAGTTTAATGAAGGGTTAAGACACGCGAGGGAAAAGTGCAACATCCTTGCGAGGAGCGGAAAGTAATATCGGAATGCGTTGTTAGTTCGATGGAGTCCAATTCTCTCTCATCCGAGGTCATCCGCCTACCTAACCAGCTCAACAGCAGATAGGATAGGCTCTTTGGCCTGCGCTCAGAGGCGCACGTAGGTAGAATCGACTAACTCGCTAGGTAATTGTTGCCGGCTCTATAGCCTCGAATCAACCGTATAATCGCTGGTCCGCAAATCAAGACCGAGAGTGATGCAATTAACACATTGAGCCGAACCAGTTCCTAGCTAATTTACGTTCACAGAGCCCTCCCACTCGATAGTTCCCTAACGATGATTGCCTTTTTTCGCGGAGGGGTACCAAAAACATCGGAAAGGCCGGAAAATTGGCTGACAGAACGTTTATCCTCGTCTCGGGCTGACAAAAGAGACTATACTGAGATCTTAATCCTTAAGCTGTTTTTTTAAATCTCCCGTATAGAAATTCTGGCTAATTTTAAGCTTTTGATGATTTGTTGCATACGCATTTACAGAAATAATACAGGCAAGGAGCGCGCGGAAATTGCTACTCAAAGTCGCGGACAAGACGTGCAATCGTTTCGAAATATTTAATCGCCATTGATAATCGCGTAAAGAAAATATACGTCGATGAACAAACGCGCAATATCGGTCTCCCATAATTATCGGACCACGCGCACCTGCGATTTCCCGCCAATGATAATAACTCGATGTAATCCGCGTGTCAAATTTCATTCGAGCGGCCGCGACACTATCGCCGCTATCTAATTATGCGCGAAACCGATCAGTGAAATTATACTCGCCATCGAGGGGAGCGAGGACACACGTTCCCCCGTGTTACGACACCCGGTGATCTCGAAATCGAGAAATATTTTTTATCGTGTTTCCGAACGATAAAGACACGCGATGGCGAGTGTAACATAATAAGTAGTCATTGAAACGTTATGAGCGACGCAAGAAAAAATGCCAGACTAACTTCGAAGTTGCTATTTACTTCGCTATCGAAGAGAAACCTTGATCGATCGCGATAGGGGTTAACGAAAGTGTCCATAAGAAAATTTATAGATTTTTGGCTCGCCAAATAGAAAGCAGTTTTACAGTATTTCCTGGCGCGTCTGATTGGTTATAGTATTATCTCCTTCCTGGTACAGCCGGTAAGGAGATTATACCGCGCTTAATCAGGCTCAAAGAGTAAAATAAAACGAGGCACATCGAATTTAGAACAGAAACTTTTTAGACGTATATTTTCGTAATCGCATTTGTACAGAGTGATTCTAGAAACTGGGACAAACTACAATTTCCAGATTAAAAAGGAATCGATCGTTGCGCTTTATGTACGAAGTTTGAATACAAATCACCGGTTACTGATTTGCAATACCGCATTAATCAATCGAATCGTGCGGGCCATCGATCGATTTTTCACCTCTAAACCCAATAATTTGAATAACCGTCGTCGACAGGACGGTTCATTAATTAACGATAAGGTTGTTCTATTAAAATGAAATAAAACGCAATTATTATTGATCGTCGAACGCGGAGAACGTTTCGATGCACACACGGGCACAGAGAAAACACAAACGGCATGGCAAATATTATTAGCGAGTTTACAAATTCCGGTCGTGGAGTCGGAATTAATTAAATTGCTTCTGTGTACTCGATAACGGAACAGTGGCGCGCTGCACAAATATCTTGGACAAATGTTAAAACCTATTAATCCCGCTGCACAATATACACCGACGAAACAATTAATAATTCGAAGGAAAGGCTAAATCGCGACGCGTCGATCGTGAAAATTCTACGCTCGATTCCAACGAAATTCTAATTCTTCTTCCCACCGTCGACAATTATGGTTATTTATCATCCCCCCAACGAACACGCCCATTTCAACGAATTTCGACGCGAATGGTCAGCGAACGCCGAAATTAATAACGAAGAATTATTAAGCTTTCAGCCGCAGCGCATAAACCGAAGCGATATTCGTTTCTGGCTGCGGAAAACGATAGCGCCAGACGCGAGCCGCGTTGTGGGTGCCAGAGATGCACGACGGTTTCCGGGTGAGGGGGAGGTAACAGAAATAAAAAAGCATGTTGTTTTTAGTTTTTAAAAAATTTCAATCCTTTGTCGCTCTTTGAGAATACGTAAATACATTTAAGAGTAGAAGACGATACATATTTGGTATTACTTGAGACTGAAAGTTAATTCAAACACAAAAATCAAAAATCGTTACAGTTCCAAATACCTGTGTAAATGTTTTATATTCGGTTAATGTTCTCTGTATTGTTATTAAATTATGAATATAGGTTTGCATGATGTACAGATAAGAATATCTCATTGCTCGGTGCAGTCTTTAGCGTTTTGGGGGTACAAGAATAATCGAACGAAATAATTTTTAGCGGTAAGTGGCGATAAGTAGTTTAGGAACGCCCCTGGTTCGCGCGTTCGCGCATAAATTTCCGACACGGGTTACGTCCCATCGAACGCAATTTATCATTCGCGCGTGTAGGGCATGTGCGCTCGTGTCGCGCGCCCAGCGCGGCGACTTCGAAACTTCCGAGCAATTTTCTTGCGTATCGGCGCGCGTCGGTTCTTAACTGGAATATCTATGTTCTAGCAACTTTACACGCTCCGGCGCCTCTCTGCTAATCGAGTAAAAACGGCGTATCTGCCAAGCACCAAGCCTCCGGCGATCTCCGCCTCGCGTTTTTTCCCTTCCCCTTTCTCGCCTGATCGCCCCTTTTCCGCCTGGTTCTCTGCTCGGTGCCTTGCTCTATGGAATTCGGGCTCGAAAAGTTTCGTATCATACAGCAAAACTCCATTTATTAATACTCGATACCGAAGTCTATCAAAAATTACAGTTTCCTTTTCAATCTTATCTCAGGAATAAGAAACTACTTAAATCCCCAAACGAGAAGTACACGATCAAGCGTTACCAAAGTTCCATGGTCTCGATTCGCAGAGAAACTCGCAAGAAAGTCTCTAGACGATCGCCTAGTCTCTTTCTTTCCGGTTTCGTCGTAGCGCGCCTCCTTTCTTCCTCCCGCCAAAGGGAAGTCGTTCGTTATCTCGTTGCAGCGAGAATATTTATTATGAATGATCGCGGTTGTCGTAAATAAGAAACCGAGAACGATGTACAAACAAACGTGATTGCCTACCGACGAAAGAGCCGCGATATATCTCGCGGGGTGGCGAATGGGGGCGGTAATTATGTCGCGCTGCGCGCCGAACGGGCCGCGAGATTTACGACGCGCTTCGACGCCGACTATCGCTCGCGCACTGTGTATTTATTTCGTCTATTTTTCTTCCCACGGTGTATAAAATTATGCGCGACGTATATAATTTCGCGCTCGTGGATTTCCAACGGTTGCCACGCACGCGTCACGCTACCGTTCACGACACGTTTGATCGCATCGATTCGTTTCTAAATTCATTTCTTGGATTCCTTGAACTCCTTTAATTCTGCAAATAAAAATCCAATAGTCTTCAACGGAAGCAGACGAACGATTTACGATTTAAATTTGGAGGTTCAACGAAATATGCCATTGTTCCGAGTATTAGTTTGTTCCGAGATCACGAAATTGCACACGCACGGAATTGTGATTTAGATTACACAAGGCGATCTCGAGTCGGTGGTTCATTAGCGAAATATTCTTGTTCGGAGCGTGACGACGATAAGGGAACGATAAGAAGATGCCACGCTAAGGAAGCACCGGAGGGACAGATAAAGAGTTTACTTTTAAATTATGTATTAAGACGACGCCGCCTCCCGGGTCGTAAATATTCTTTCTAAAGCCTGCTTTAAGAGCAAACTCACCGAAACTTCGCTTCCGAATAAATCCGAAAACCACGTCGGACCGAATAAATCTCGTTGTATCGCCATCGGTTCTGCTATATCACTGACATTGGGCAATCGCGAAAGATTATCATTTTTCACGCAGCAGTAGAGGTGATCTGCTCAGCGTGGTCGTGCAGCTCATCAGGGGGTATCATTTTCACGATATTAATTAACGTCGTTGCGTAATATCTATAAGTTTCGCTCGTGGCCTCTTTGTCCTATTGCGCAACCGGCCATCACGCGTTTACGCGAGCGAGACGAAGAATTAATTAACGTCCAGCGCATTCTTCGCGATAAAGAGGACCGACGAGGAAGCTGGTCCAAGTTCCAGGCGGGGTGAAATAAAAAAACTCGGGATTATTGCGTCCGTTAAATAATAGCGAGTTTAGCACCGTTGCGAGGACTCGACCGACTTCGATACGACGCAAGAAAGACTTCCGCAGGAGTTTCGCTAGAATTAAGCTGGATAAATCCGCCGTTAGCGACGCCGCGTACAGCTATACTTATCGTGCCGCGCCGTATAATCCGGCGGCGAACAGTGAATCAGGACGTTTCCCGATATTGAAATACGAACGTCGAAATCGTCTTCTTGGCAAACACGTATTCCGCGAAACGCCCATCGCGAGATATACGCGGGATCGATGATGGCTTTCGAGTTCTAAGATCCGTCGTAAAGGATTCTGTGACGGCGAAATTGCGCGCGGCGTACGAGCCACCCCCCGGCTCGTTTGCAAGAAGTTTTATCGAACGATACGCGTGTGAGTCTGATAGACCCCACGTTTCGCGAAATTTTGTCGCAAGTCCGAAGAACGTCGAGTAGTTTCACGTTACGGTGTGGAAGGAATGTTTAATAAGCTTTGCGTCGAGCAGTCCTGGATCGAGAAAGGTGATTCCTTGCGAAAAAGATAGAAGAAAAGTATAAAATTTATTTTTTTTTTTTTATGTAACGAGCAAGCTTCAGTTTGTAGAGGCATTTACGATTCGAGTTATAACAAATGCTGCTGAGATTTGTTTTAAGATGCGGGACGGGAAGGTAAAAGTATCTTCGTGGCGTAAGGGATGCTATTAAAAAGGAAACATTTTTCATCTTATTAAGTTTCCTATTTCCACGGAAACGTTACGTAACGCGAATCTTTCGCCGAGGTCCTCCGATTTATACGATCACTTGTTTACGCAACGAGAAAGATTCTAATAACAAATAATATTTTTATTCGTTCTACTTCGTGCCGAAGTGTATATCTAACTAACGAACTTTTTATTTTGAAACAAACTACTTCTCATTCGTTGTTAAATGCAGCGATACATTGTCTGCCAGCGAAATAGCTGTGGGCTATCTGCCTTCAAAAACATTCTCAGAAACACGGTTGATGGTATCAAATAACTAATTACGATACAATGTAAGACAAAGCCCGCAGACTGAAATAACTACGTACCTTGGCAGTTGTGAAATACTAAAAATAAACACGTTAAAACAATACGGGGCAAACAAATTCCAGGACAAATAATATATTAAATATTACTAAGGACGGTATCTTTTTCCCTGTACACCAAACGGACCGTACGCGAGTAATTAAACAAATAAATGTTGCTTTCAAATAACTGTTACCGGACCTTGACCGACATACGCAGAAGACGCGTTATAACGGACAGAGGATGGATTAACGATTTCCATCGTGCGTAAAGACAAGAACCCGTAACCTGTCACAATAAAACATAAGAAGCGGGTAATTTACAATTACCGTTTCGCGTCGCAATCAACTCCCAAATACATACGCCGATTCCGCGCGCGTTTCTCTCGAAGCCTTTAATCGGCTGTAAACGAGCTAAAGAGTGTCCCGACTAAACCCGTTTTTTACCGTCGCCGATTACCACCAACGTCGCCGACGTCGTCGATGTCGATAAACGATGAAAAGCGTTCCTTGAATTAATCGTTACGCATCCAACGAGAAAAGCTCTCGAAATATCAGTGTATCGTCAAAGCATTCGTGGTCTTTGTACCAAATTGCGCGTGCAGGTAAATAGCAAGAACGTAAAAGCCTTTTTAGAGCTTCGTGCACGCGGTAGGAGCTATTGAATTATGCAAACTTTTCGTTGAAATTGTTAGCCGAACGAATGCTATCCGCGCCCGCCGTGGCTTCGTATTTAAAAGCACAGAGGTCCGTAATATGTTAATCCGCGCGAAAACATCGGGCAATTCGCGGGAATATTTACTGCGCCGTTTCCCAGCGCGTCATTCCTTAACGCCGCGGCGTCGCAACGCCCGGCACAACGTAGCGCAATTTTTACGACGACCGCCTATGCGTAATTACAACCCCCTATACGTTTCCCAAAGAAATTTATAGGCGAAATAAAAACGCTGACCTTGTTATTGTGCCTCGGCAACGTACTTCTATTTAGTTACATCCATCCTGCGTGGCCCCTGGCTTTTACAGGCGCATCGGTGTAATTTAAGTGCCGGTGGGACACTCCTGCGCTCGAGTGCACTATAGCGTTCTGCATTAACCTAAAAAGGGTTTCTCCGGCTCAGTGGTAACTCTCGGCACTTACAGCGAGTCTCCCACGGCTGATGTAGCGACTGTTGGCCAGCGATGCTGCAACGGGGTGTCGTTTAAAACCGATACGATGGAACTACGATAAACGAGAACTTTGACGATAGCGTGAGAATTTCATTAAACGCGTTCTGTTGACAAATAGAACGGTCAGTCGACGGAGAATATCGTTGGAAGTGAAAGGAACACGCGTTACCATTATTTATTAACCTATCTGAAATTACGACTGGGCTTTGTTAGGCTAACCAGCAATTCTGATGAATTTTAGCCGGCGTTCCTTCAATATTACAAACTTCATTATTACGTACATAAATCTCTAAGTTTTCCTTCTAAAGAGATTTAATTTTTGCCCTGCACAAATGCTTCGATCACTGCGCGAACATTTTCCGGAACATTCGGCCCTCTTTTCCTGCTATCATCAACGTTCCACCGTGCATTCCTAACCTTCGATATCGATCAAACGAACGCGTCTTTGTTCTTTTTCGCTTCAATTTTTTCCTCCCCCCCCGACTCTCGCGCAACACGTACATTGTTTGTTTTTCTTTTCGTTCTGTTCCGTTCGTTTCTTTTCACTTCGAGCAGCCCCGAATTTTTGCCAGCGCGCGTATACACAGCGCTGCCGACACGCCGAATCGCTGGTCGTTTTCACGAGAAAGCTATTTGGCTGTCTAAAAAGTTTCAAGCTCCCGCCTGAGAGCGATCGCGCATCAATCTGCCGCGCTTTTGTTGTCGAAACGTATACACGCGTTGCCCGTCTATCTGAACCACGACGCACGGACACGAAACTATAAAAATACCGTTCGCAGGGATCAACCATTGTTGTCTTCGTTCGATGAAACGCTGTCGCGCGTTCCACGGATTGATCTATCAACGACAATCGGCCACGGTGAAAAACATGAACGCGGATTACGTCTTTTCAATATTGCCGTCTATGTATTCTTCACTCATCTTTTTCGTACAGTCACAATCAACGTTCAGCTCGAGGAATGAAGCTATTATCTATCCAATCTTAGAACATATTACAGAAAGATTAGATTTATTAATAGATTTAAATGCTACTAGATTTTCAGTATGATAAATTAAAAGAGGTTTTAATTTGCAATTTCCAGCAGCATCGCGGCAATTCGATCTTCCGATATCATAAACCCAGGAAATTGCTTTTCGTCTCTTGCAACGAAGATCCTTCTGGGCATTTTTTCCAAAGACCAGCTTCGTGAACTTTAAAAATAAAATTAAAAGTTATTTCAACATAATCTATTTCCGGCCAGCTTCGATTTGTCGAGTGGTGTCATAGTTTGGCATACAAATTCCGAGACACGACGTAGTAAAAAGTTTCGACCGTCGTATGTCTCGTTAAACAAAGATCGTCCCTTTGAAACGGTATATTACTCGACATTCTCGTAACATTGTCGAAAATTTAATCTACTATGCTAGGAGGATACCTTATACCTAACACGAAGAGTAGTTCTCAAGTTCTCTTACAACAGCATCAAACTATGCAGAACGAAAACGACAATGTCTGTTATCGCGTACTATGCTTCCGGCTACGTGCTTCGAGGAAATAGCACGAGTAACAAACTCTGCGCGTAACGTTACTCTGGGATCCACGACGCAATGTAAATCGAAGATCCACAAAATCAATGCTGAATCGAACTGTGTTTAGGTCTGGGTTAGGTTCAATTGCTGTTCCGCGTTCGAAGTATTGGTCCTTAAAGTAGAACAATTGCGTATAGACCCTGTCCTGAGTCCTGTTGACGTATCATTTAGATGAAAAACATTTCCAGCCATGAGTGAAAATGTCGAGCGAGTAATGTATTACGAAGAAACAAAACCAGTTGACGATTCACCAGAACTAATATATGTGTAAACTTTGTTAAGCTCGTATCTAAATTTTTTTCGCAACCATAATCCCGTCGATCGGTCATAAACAGATACATACTAATTTCCAATTATTAAAGAAGATTCTCGTAAAACTGGTTAAGCGTAGGTACATCCGGTTAAAGAATAAAACACGTAATTACTTTTTTCTACGCTTGTACTTAGATTTCATAGCAAGCTTTACGGTTTAACGTGCACTTCTCTATTAATAGGGCGTGGTCGAAGAATAAAATCAGATGGAGCTGGCTTGTAATATTTTTCATAATAACACGATAGACCTCTTATTTTCATCCGGTTTCGAATTTTATCGTACTGTTTCATATTTTATTAAACAATTTGGTCTCATTACAACGGATTTACTAACGCTTCCACGTTTAATGTTTTCGTCGTAACATTTTAATCATACGGTTCTGGACCTGTGACAAGATTCTAGAATTTCTTATTTCTGCTCGTACAGCATGCTGGTACACCTTATTTACATTACTATACCGTTAAATCGATGTTCTTGTAAACAAAAACCGCCTTTACTATGCAAGATACGAGGTTACGTGATTTAAAAAAGGAACGAAATAACAACTCTTATACGAACAGCGCGATACCTTTGGATTAAGTTGCAATATTCTTCATAAGCAATACGTTTTCTTTTTAGACGATATCCCTTGGAACGTATCCATCGTATAATTGTTAGTGTAATTTACATCGAACCAGACGCGGGTTGGGATTAAACTGGAAATAATCTGGAACTAGTCACGAACTGCACTAAAATTAGTAACTAGACTGAAATAACTAGACCGAACTACACAATCCAGAGTCTGCTAATCACTTTGCGAACAATTCAATTAAGCAAGAGAGTCCGAGAACACGGAGAGAAATTTTACTGGCGCCAAGTTTCCTTCGCTTTAATTTCACTTTCGAGACTGTAAACATACGCGGGAGCAAACTTCCTGTAATCGTGTGTTGGACAGCAGCTCAATGTTTAACACTTAGATAGGGGACGCGTTAAATTACGCTTTAGAATTTAGATGGATATAGGCAGGACCAAGTTAGAGTTATCGAACGTTCAAACATATTTACGGAATCTATGATTTTGTTTAAAAAATTGTCAGAGTACAATTTTCTCTCGTGTCTCGATTTCAAGTTCGCAGCCATTGGATCGGCGTTACTCGCGACCAAGAGTCCTTTTTCGTATTTTCGGTCGCGAGGAATACCGATTACTAGGTTTCGCCTCGTTTGAAAAGCTGCAAACTCTTGACCCCGTCATCCATCAGCGTTTTCTACGGAGACGCCTCGACTTGTTAACGCGGCCTCGCGTAGGCAATTAGAAGTTTCAACGAAGTCGCGATTCTACCTCCGAGGAACGCTTGGACGGAAGTTCTTTCGAGGCTCGCTGCTAATTAAATTGTTTAACGGGAAAACGAGAATAAACGGCGCGTTTCATTCATGACGAACGGGAACGTTGCTACGTACACGAATAACCAACAATTAGCGGAGATGAACGCGGCCGTGCTCTCGTCTCGACGATGTGTCAAACTCAGCTGCAAAATAAATGCTCCACGTCGGACGCATTCACCTTACTCTTTATACCTTCTTACGTGCCCCGGTTTTATATCGCGTCTCAAATATACAGGGTGCTGCTTCTAATTTGGCCCGGCTGCAGCATTGAAACTCTTAGAGATAGAAGAAAATCTGATAAAGAAAAATGGGACGTTATAGAATTTAAAAAGAGTCCTCCGGCCACACGAGCTCGTAGACAGTCATTCTGGACAACTTGAAAATTCGCAGAAAGATATATTACGTTTGGGATTAGATTTTTAAATGATAGAACAAAAACCCAGTCACTTTTTGGTCAGTTTCGATCAAAAAGATGTCAGCGTATCGAACGATCAAACTCTTCCATGTTCAAGAAGATCGGGAAGATACAGCGAACGGAAGATAACTCTTTTCTCTGGAAAAAAATAAATTTCACTCGGTTCGTTGTATTGAACCCTCAACCTTTTCACGTAGGAGGCTAGCGTCGTAGGAAGGTGTAATCTATGTTTAGCCAAGAGAAATTGACCTTCTCCGTTTCAACGGAAACGTCGAGGTTTCCGTACACGTTCGCCGCGAATTCGCCTAGCCGTGCCCAACAGATAATAACCGTGAACTTCCAGTTGCATATCTCTAAGGTTACTTCAAAGAACAATCGGTCGCACGGACTTTCTAATAATTGCATCCCGGTGGTGCCGCTTTCACGGACGTTCGCGCGGATACCTGGCACACGCGTTTCATTAAACCGCGATAACTTTCGTTCGATCCCGCAACGAGGAAATTATAGATCCCGAGACGTACGATCATCGACGCGAGCAATCAGATAACAGCTCTTGACGCGTGGATCCTTTGTAAAATTCAATTCACGCGCCCAACGACTCGGAAACGATCCTTCGCCATTTGGAACCAGAAACATATTTTTAACTGTTAAAATTTCAAGAGAAAGAAGATCCTTTGATATTAATGATACGCCGCGTTGCGCGAGATCGCGGGATATGCTTGATCCGTCGCTGTTCTCCAGTAACGTTTACTTCGTAACATCAATATCCGAGGAATGGTAATAGAAACATCGACGGAAGGTATTCGAAAACGTGTACACAAAGTACGTCCGGAGTATGCGTTTATCTTCGATGTACGCGGAATAATAGCACAGCTTTTCAATTTGTTATCTATCGAGTGGCTCGGGCGGTTCTTCCTCTTCTTCTTCATCTTTTTCATCGCGTTGCGGCTTACTTCTGACGTCGACGATGACCTGTTTACAGGATGCATTCGATACAGAGCGGTAGCTTCGTCCAACGTGAAATTTACGAGCCTGTTTTTGCGTGGCGAACGTACCTGGTATAACTTTATATCTCGCAAGCGGCATAATCTCGTTTTAAAACGCCATTTTAGCTAATTAATACGATACAGTCCTGTCGAGCACGTTCCATTTGAACATTTTCCAACCAAGTTGACCGGTACTTTTCGACAAGGAAATTGTAATTTTTAAAATGAGAACAAATTCATATATAGACGATAGATCGTAATTGAAATAGTTGCATAAACGCGTCCAGGGTACAGCACGAGTACGGAATTTGTCAGAAGTTTTCGAGACCCGGTGGTACGGACCTTTGCAAATGTTTTGTGGGTCACTCCGCGAATTGCCTCTGTTACGAGCACGAGTTACTTTTTTCTTCCAGCTCGTAAAAGGACTTTACGACCGTTATGGATTATGCAGTCGTTCGCCCTTTTGTGAACCGCGAACTGCAGTCCGGACTAGGTTGTCAAGTTCTCCATTAACCCGCTTTGTATCTTCGAGTGTTGAGCCCCTCGATTCTTAACTCACGATACCGCTTTGCACGCGTCGCACGCAGCGAGAGTAAACGCCGTGTTCTGCACAGTGGTCGGCTTTAAGATTTTAACCGAGACAAACTTGTAAAAAGGAATATTTATGACTTTCCTCGCTACAGTTTCGGCCGTGGAAAGCAAATACGAGAAACAGAGGGAAAGAACGATAATTATGATTTTGCAGAGCACTCGGAAAATGTAAATACGCCTGTAAACCTTTTATCGTTTCGTCCTGAATTTGACAAATTAAGGCTCGTAGCCTCTGAGAAATACAGCTTAGCCCACTGGGGGGTCTGATGAGAATCCCTGGTCGAAAAGGTGAGCGTGTTTCTCGATCCAGTATCCGCAGTCTAGGATTTTGCGCGTCGAATCGAACGGCGATCAGAAATACCCGGTTCCCACGTTCCAACCATGAATTCGCGAAACGGATCCACCTTCGCGCGTCGACAAATACCGCGAACGAACGTTGTATTATGAGCACAGCGTTTCTGTAAATTTACATTTCTTCCGCGGCCTCTGTTCCGTGACTTTCTCTTATTCTTCAAAGTCCACCCGGTGCCGAGGATCGTGCCGTTGGAATTTCTTACGTGGAAACGGTAAGTGCTCGTAATTGAATTTATTTAGACGGTCTTAACCGGTCCAATAGTCGAACCGTTTTCGCAGGAGCGTCGGATATCGCGTCGTTGTCCGTGTTAATTGACGCCGAGGGCGACTAAATTACGCACGATGGTCGAGGCTTATTGATATAGTCCAGGATATGACCAGTAAATAGATTCGTGATTAAGATATCGGGAAGCCAAGAGGCAATTACAATTAAGACGTAATCGGGGAATTATGATAATACGTGGAACGCCCCTTGGTCTTTAGAATATGTTAATTAATATATACGTCGCCCTCGGGCAACACCATGATCGAGCACAGTCGGAAGGATACTCTGGCGGGCAAACGATCGCGGTATCGAATCCTTATCGAATCAGGCTAATTTTTCCCGATTCTGTAATTCTTCGCGAACTTGGGCGCGAAACATTGCTCGCTTAGCTTCGCCTTTAGCGTCCATTAATTTTAAAGTGGATGCCCCGCGGGCTCGCGTAAAATACAGCTCCGACGTCCGCTGTTTACCGGAATTTATGAACCTTTTTAAAAGCGTTGTTTTACCTTAGAATACTTCTGCGCGGGCCGCGTCGGTACATAGTTTACAATAATGCCAGCGAACGTCGATTCGACGGATTAAACAGAACACGCCGCGCTTACGCATAAATACCTGTATGATCGATTCTGTGCACCGTTTAAATAGACCGTGAGCGGTACTCGAAGTTGAAACAGTAATGATACACGATGGCATATAAATTATACCGTTCCGCCCGATCCAACCGACCGCCGCGTCTTCTCGAATTCCGCGGGTCCGTGTTTCGAGGGAATGAAATTTACATTCACCCACGGGAAACGTAATTTCTCGGGGGAAAAATGTAGATCGGATATCGTTTATTGCGATCGTTGCAAGCACGACGCGCGTCCATCCGAACTCACGCACCGGGAAACGTCTAAATCGCGTTTCGTTCGTGTTACCTTATTACAATATCGTTGCCGGTGAACGTTTAAAAATAAGCGATAAATAATAACCACTACCATACGGTATTCATGACTCACCGACAGTGACGAAGTACATTTACTTCTGCGCGTAATACGTACTTGGGATGATCAGGAAGTAATAGGGGCCCTTAAAGGATCAGTGACAAATTACTACAATTAATAATAATAATAATATATCTTTATTACCGCCACCTGGATACAAGTTAATATTTACGCTCTCCTTATCGCGCACCTTTAATTCGCAAATTGGAAAATCATAGTCGTGTCGAGCTACTACGTGTAACTTTGTGATGACAACGATAAACAGGAATATGATCCGTCGAATCATCGATCAAACTTTTTGCTTAATAAAATTGAGTTTAGAAAACGGCTCGGAGAATTAGGAAGATCCAGCTATCGGGAATATTTCTCGCCGTCTCGTTCCGGGTTTGTTCGGTAAAAATGGCGTGTTCCCCGCGTTTAACGACGTTGACCCTGCTAGTAAATCGCGACGCGATTTGCCTGCGCCTAGGCGCGCGTTCGCTTACGTAAGTCGATAACGGTAATTAACTTGTCCGTTTTTAACGAAGTTGGCTATCGAACTCGAGCTCTTGGACTTGAGGAGCTCCGGTGCGCGGCTCGAAGAAGGTGGAAAAAAAAAAGATTGCCGTAGTCGTCGACACGGGACACCGCGAAAAATACGCACCCGTATGCATACGCGCGTGCCTTCCTCCGACTCGGGCAGAATTTACGCGGATATAATTTTGCAAGCTCGCGACGGATCGAGATAAATCTAATTTTCACAGACGTCGCCGCGGAAGCCAGCGCCAGACAGAGAGGGAAGGAGAGGAAGAGGTTGAAATTAACGCCACCGGTGGCAAAGTTCGAAATAACGCTCATTTATTAACCGCGCGCGAGGGACTTGAATTCTAGGCAAGTCAGTATCTTTGTCGCGAGAAATTGCTTTTGTCGCGTACACGCGCGTCTTCGCGTCGTAAATTGCCGCGCTGAAAGGGAATCGCCAAGATGGCGTAGCCGCGCGTTGTTCCCGATTATTCTGTTCCGTCCGATCGTCGACGATACGAATATGGTACATTCGTGGACTCGAGGTCAGTATTAAATTGTTCGTTTCTTACTGAAGCTTTTTAAAGTTTCGAATACCCGTCTGACACGAAACGTCCGTTAAACGGATGATACCGATTTTTATGAAACTTTGCGGGATCGTAGAGCGGCCTAAAATAAGGTTCAAGGGTGAAACAAATCTCCAAAGTTTCGTTCCTCCGGCCTCGAAAGAATCGGGGATGCAGGGAAGTTTTTTAACTAGATTCGTTTATGGACTTGTTTCCCTAAAGAAAGTTCCGTTGATGTTTCGATATTTTTCCAAAGCGACCGGGAGCAATTTGTACGAAGTGTAAGAATTTTTCGAAGTCGGTACTCTCGAGACTTCGAGGATACGAATGTCGTTTAAACGGTACTTTGCAGTTACACTGCCATCTTCTCATAATCGTGTATAATCTGTTGACCTTCCGATGACCTTCAATTACGAGGACTTGTATTTATGCAAGAAAGTGGAGAGGAAATTATCGGTTTAGATCGACGAAGTACTATCGCAGATATAGTTGAAAGCTCGATGTAGTCGTTTATACTATACAGAAACGCACCGAAGTTAACGGTGATAACTTCGTTCCTCTTCCGCTTTCTCGTGCGAATGCGAGATTTCCCTATGCAGAGTTAGATTTAACTTTGCAAGTTGAACGTCGCTTAATGATTTTTCAACATGCTTGGACAAGAAGTTTACTCTTGACATTTGTCTTTCTTTACGACGCGAAGTACCTTGTTTTCGAATTTATCGAGCGAATCCCAGGGATTTCTCGGCGAATATTTAAGAAATATCGACCGTGGAAACTCGGGCATCGAAAATTCGCAACATTCGGGCTGGGCGGCCACGTGTTTGCGAATGTGACGACCGTCCCCGTTTGCATAGGTCACGAAGGGCCTCGTACGTTGGTCCTGGAACGGCTTTATCGTGGCCATAACCGCGGTTACTTGGATTTACCGAGCAAACGAAACGTGACGTTCCAAGCATGGTAAGCGCGGCACGTACCTCGAATTCGGTTGTCTTTCTTGTCGGCTAATGAAACTCACGATCGCGGCGAATATTCGGCCATAAATCGGTACGGTGGAGCACACGATAGATAGCCAATATGTCGGAACGGAGCCCTTCCGTCCTCGTATCTACGTTTCGTTTACGTCGAACGAGAGATCTGTTATTAAACTACACGAAAAAATGTTTGTAATGCAGTACACTAGTTAGCACGTAAAATTTCAGTTTAATATGGCGCGTACTTTCCTGTAAAAAATTCCAAATATTGCCTATTTTTCGACCCGAGTCACGAGAAGGCCCCCTTAATTACGAGCTGACATTTTCTACGCCTGCAATTAAGCCGGTAGTTTATAACCCTGGCGAAATATCACGCGCGATCTCATCGCTCCTAGTAGACAACTCGTCGCCCACACCCTCGTCGGAGGCCAGTAACGAAGGACGATGTTCGATAATTGCCACGTTTTGTGCCAGGCGGGCAAAAGAAAAATTTTTGCGTAACGCGTATCGATAGATCGTACGTTTCATTCGATCGCATGACGCGCTTACGAATAAGCTTCTAATAGCTATGGAGGTACATTCGGGATAGGTCGAACGAGACGCATTTTATGGGAAAATTTCCGGCACGTGTCGGAAATGGAACGTTGCCCTTTCCGTAGTTCTCGTAGCTGGATGAGACGCAGTCTTCTTTCTCGCGTCTTATTAAAGACGGCGCGGGATTGATTAAAATTCAAAGTGATCCACTTCGGGCGAAAGCTGCCTCCTTAATGACCACCATAATGCCATATATATAAGCGGCAGAAACTTCGATCGTGAAACGTGACTGAGATCGGAATGAACCTCGTCAGGGTGCGCTTTCGATCGACGTCTCGTGGCCCGTTTCGCCTTAACCCCCTTGTGCAACGCGTCCCGTACATTTTTTGCCAGATTTAGCGTGTATAACTAACGAGAAAAAATTTGTCGTGCCCCGTAAACATTAATTAAAACGCTCGATCTTATTCTTAATATTTCCAATTTCTTTAATACTACCTGCTTCTCAAGCATAGCGGAATCGAACAGAGAATATACAAAATATTACAAAAAGAAAATGAAAAGTAACTTGATGAAATATGAGGAAGGGCACCCTTAAGGCGATCGAGAGGAATAATTTCGGTTAATACTCTTCCCAGTTTCGTATAATTTTTTAATCCCCGACTTCCGTCGTCTGGTCGTTCTACTAGCACCCACCACCCCTCGTAATACGCTCAAACGAACGTTAACGTTCGACCTCTCTGGCGATTAGACTCCGTATCCATACTACGCTTCCTACGATCAGTTATCGTATCCCCATTCAGCACTCTGACACGAATTCAGACAATCATTCATTCGCGTTATCTCTCGCGTTCCTGCGCCTCGGTACATATTATGTACAGTTATTCTCGCTCGCCATGATAAATACCTATATCTGTATACATACACGTGTGTGTGTATATGCATACGTGCATGAAAACATATATAATGTATATGTGCAGGTGGAAATTCCTCAGAGGTGGAACATTATTTTTACCGGGACCCCGGGGAATTTCGAATTCGCATTTCCCCGCCCGCAGCAACGGACGATCCATCATTTGTTACTTACACCGCCACGACTATCCGTAATTATTCATTGCTATATACTTCTATGACTTCTCCTGCGTTTTCGCGGCTCTCTCGATCTCGCCTCGTTCACGCTTTCCCTCGATTTTTTCCCCTTTTCCCTCCCTTTTCTTGCTTCTCTTTTAATCGTTTGCGCCCTACGTTCTCGTCCATCTTTCCGGCTCTCTGATTTTTCTTGCGTTTTCCGTAGTCCTAGTATCTTCCAGGACGAGACAAGAGATCCAACGGCACCCCTCTCGCACGTTCCGAGACGAGTAATTAGCATAAAACCAACGGTTAATACAAACGCATTTATCTCCGTAGTATTTACGCAGTAGTTTCAACATTTTCGTTGCTAGAAAGATAAATAGATTACACAACTGGATTACAATGATTAATTAAACGAAACCACGTTTAGTAATGTTTGCCAGCACGCTTCACTCCTTCGTTGGCATCTGGTAGATTAAAGCGGTTGCATAGGACGTAATTTATAGTACAGATGCAAACGGTGCCATTCGTCATGTAAAAATAAAATCGAAAATTCGAAGGAAAATTTCTTTTCGCCCGAAGAAGCATAATTACTGACGCAAGTAGAAGTAGTGAGTAATAGGCAGACGTGGTTGCCTCGTCGTATCCAATCGCTCGCACGCGTCACTAATTTTCCAAGTCGAATTTTACGTTGAAAGGTTTATTTATACGATGAAAAATGTCCCCTTTTACATTTTTACAAAAAAAACAACCAAATTCTTTAATGGACTTCGGTTTGGGAACGCGAAACCTTTATAAGGATCGAACAGCTGCGTGATCGATAGTATAAGAATGGTATTTTGAGATGATACATGAACCGATAGCTCTGGAAAGTTCAAAGAATAAAAACTGTGCAATGGAATATTTCACAATATAATTGTCGAATCGAATAAATATAGCAAATAGATCGCTATACGTTAATCTTTTACGTCATCTATTATTCGAATAAAATTTCCCCCGTCACGTGAACGGCGAAAATAAAGTTCATTCTTCGGTACTTCTCATATTAAATTTTCTAAAAAAGCTATTAATTCCAGACCATTGGCACGTAATGATCATACGCTCCTTTTGTCGTAAGCATCCATTTAACCCTTCCATTGTTTGCGAGCCAATTAGTCTTGAATCGGAACTTTAGATTTTAATAACCTTTTGACAATATTCAGTTTTTATGAATACTGACTTTCACACAAAGGATATACGCTTCAAAAAACATCAGTTAAATTTTGTTGGAATCAAATATCAAGAAATTGTTATAATTTAATTGGCATTCCGATTGTAAAAAATTGTAAAAAAGAATAGCTATACTACGATTATTTTTCTATTTGTCGTTCTCTATAATTTGAATATGATTCGGTTAAAAAAGCATTGAACCGTATCGTGACCTCTCCTTGTTCGAAATGCTCGTCGCCGTTTCATTGAAGTCCGTGGCGCGTTTGATTGATCACCGGCCGAAGAAATTTGCATTACGAAAGGAATTTTAAAAGCGCGCCTAGCGAAGAGGCAAGTCATTTGCAGTTACTACTTGTACAATGCAACACTTGCTAATAAGACGATAGCAGAGCTCGAAACACTGATTGATTCTGTGGGTAGTAGCAACTTTCGAATATTAGTCTTAGGGACACTAGTGACACAGAAATGGGTTCGATTTATCTGCCTTATAACGTATCGCTGCTTTTATTTCAAATTAATCACGAATGCTAGTTTAAAGTTCCACGTCGCGTAGTTGATGGTAACGAATGGTGTTATGGTACACAGAAGCCGTAAAAGGAACTTGCTTTATTTAACGTAAACTGCAATTAAATGTAACTATAACTTGTAAAATGTTGACCGATCAACCGCTCGGAATGTTGTATCCGTTCGATTATTTGACGAATAAATTCCTAAATTACCATTGCATCTATAATTCCACGTGTCCAACAAAACGAGCACTGCATTTCCGAAGACAGAGAAAGTTTCTAATTCCTCCATCCTGAATATTGCTCTAGGGTTCCTGGAAATCAACCGACGAACTAACTGTTGCAGTGATTTATGATCTAGCCTCGACACACGAAGTATGCAGCTGTTCGAGAATCCCAGTTCATCATGTTTTGCAAGTAATAAGCGTAATCATCCTACTTTCCGGACACGACAGTTCATAACCAACCTTTCTAATGCCGATCTAGCTACTAAAATGTACAACTCCGCTAATTACCTATCTAATTCTGTTAATATTTTACGCGTTTCCGTTCTTCCTTTCCAACTATCTATTTAAACCTATACTTAAGTCGTAAAACAACGATTTACCCTTTCATCGTCGTTTAACCTATGGATAGATCGTTTCCTTTTAAGAAATTTTAACACACACTCGAATAACCCAAAGTACTTTTATTCGTTCATGAAATAATTCTAGTTCGAGTCGCGATAAAAAGAAATTGATTTATCGATTCGATCTCTTCGTACGATTTAGTCACAGACTCGCGTGGTTCTACGCTTTGAGGATACCTCTTATCTCCGTCTCGTTCTGAAACACTTCCTCGCCATTTACGTCTTTTGCAAACACACCTACGTCGTCTCCATTCAACCTATCCATGCTTTCCCCATTAAATTTCACGCATACCGTCCGCTCTCCGTGGATCTCGAGTTTCTCACGCGTCCACTTCTATTACGGAAATTTCGTCCAGCGTTGGTTCCCGTGATGCAGCGATTGCCGGTGGAAAATCTGGAAACCGACGGAATCGCCGTCCCCCGTGGCCGTAACTGTTAATCAGAGATTCCGGAAGGTCCAGTTGATTTATCTCCCGGACGCGTTGTATGCGCGTGCATGGCTGCACGTCAACCGATCGTTTCTCCTTCTTCGAATCCGTTGTACATTGTAACGTTAACAAATAAAAATAAGAAATACGAAATTCTTTGATCCAACAAAATTATCTATTTAATTATACGTAACCCCACGTATACACGTTACAGTGACCCCGTCGTGAGTGCCAGTTAGAGCACACCGAACGGTGGAACAAAGGGTTCAAAGAGTATTCGCGACGTTTATTGGTACAGATAAATATGTATTATAAAATATTAAATTTCCATCTGTTATTCGAGATTTGTATTTAGATACGAGTATCGCACATCTACGCAAATTAAATCGTTACGCGAGGGGTTAATTTCGAGCATGACGAGGTGGATCTCGTTATAAGCTTTCTTATCGACGAGCCACCGGTTGATTTACGGACGAAGCGAAAAAGAACGGGAAGAAAGTTTCGCGAGGGACTCCCCCCCTGGGTGAATGCGAGATTTTGAGAACCCCTGGCGTGGTTGGAAAAGGGAATGAGAAAGAAAAAAAGGAAGGCATTCCGTGCATTGAGTTATTCGACTCGCGACCACCGCTAATAATTTTAATCCGCCGGACGTATGTACTTTTACCCAAACGGGGACCATTAATTCACCATATATCCAGTGTGCCGAGGGGTCAACCTGTTATTTATCATAAAATATGAGGGCTCGTGCCGGGCGAGCCGCAGCCTTTATGTAATGGTGCATAATAAATTGCATTCAATCTGGCCGCGCCGCTGCTCGGAAATATTTGTATGGCCCGCGCATTTCCATCGTCCGCTCGGGACGTTTCTCGCTTCCTTTTTTACCCTCGTTTCTTGCGCGCAAAATCAGGAAAACCAAAGAGCCATCACCTTGTCCTGCGAAACCACCGAAGACTCAATAAACGCGTTAACAAACAAAATAAAATAGCAAAATGTTACCATACCCGCGTACAGGTATTGAACGTTCGAACTTGATTATCGCTCAAACTGTTAGTCGTTCGAAAAAATGCTTCGAGAACTACTTTGTTCGAAAGTGAGCGCTTATTAAGTGGGGGAACTTGGAAGGAATTGCGCCCTCGAAAGGCAAAAGGAAGAAGCGCAACAATGCAACCGCGATTCGTCGTTACCGTCGAAGTAATTGGACCGTCGTCGAAAGTTGGGCTGTTTACGGTCCATAAAAGTACGTGGCCGAAGTCGGACGATAAATCGACGGATGAGCCATTAACCGCGGAGAGTCGAGGATTCTTACGCGTTCTGCGTAACGGGGCTCTAAAACAAACAGGGGACGCGCGCGGCTTTCGGTTGGTAGCGGGTTGGATCGTTACGACCTCCCAAGGTTGTCGTTCCGTAAATTACCCTAGCTACAAATACGCGCGTTTAACCCCGACGGGAACCTTTTGAAACTGGTCGCATGGCGAACGCCGGCCAGGGTCAGGGATAACGATGCGCGGCTTGTAACTTCTTGTCTTCGGCTCCGGGGGAGCCCCCGTCTCGAGACTTTTACTTCTGCGCCGATGGAAACGACGGAGGGCGGCGTTATGGTTTTTGCGGGCCACGGCCAGGAGCGCAATACAGCCGGGGCGTTAATCTTCGAACTGTTAACGGTAACCTTTACCAGTACGTTGAGGGGAATTTTGCACCGACACGGGTAATTTCTTTGCGCCTCGCTCGTTCGCGCGATACGAGTCGTAAGCATCGGTTCCCCGCTCTTGGATATTGTTTCCACTTTGTGCTTTAAGTACTAATCGACAGCCACCGTTTCGTTACAAAATTACGCGATAAAATATTTATCGTAGAGAATAAAGCCAGTAACAAACGCTCTTTCCAGCGAGCTAGTTACCTAGATCGATCTAGCAATTTTTTGTTTATCGATAGTTTATCGAGAGACACGCCTCGTCGATTCTGATGACCTTGAAAAATGTTGTCAAGATCATCGTTCTGAACTACTTTTTCCTATACGTGTAACCGCTGCTCGGTCTTAGTTTCCGAGATGATCGCAAAAAACCGTAATTAAACTTGGGTTGCGAGTACACTTCTAAGCGTAGACGGTCGCCTAACGGCGACTGCATTTTTCTACCGAGTGATCCAAATAAAGTGTAACAAGTTTTCTTAGATGACTGCGAAGATATCGGCTCCGTTTTGTTTTTAAATAGCCCAGGGGTGAGGGCAGTGTACAAATAAATAGATGGAAATTAGTCGAACACTGCGGCGATTATATCATGGGTACGAGGACAAATAAATTATTAAACATCGTACCCTTGTACTTAAAGTGGATCTCACCGATAAAGATGCATTCTATATCAGATTTATATGGCCATGAATACCAATATTACTGTTATGGCGCAAGTTAAGCGTACGAGATCACGAAGGAATCAGCAATCAGAAAGGCTTTATTGTACGGCAGTCTCATAAACTTGAATTCTTGGAGAGTTGTACGCTGCATTAGCTTGGACCTGGGCAAAGGTCCTTAATACCTTACGCACCACATGCTGATCTCCAAGGATTCCAGGATAATTAAAGCTTTCCCTTTCGTGGCGAACGTCTGGGTCAGCGATTACAATCCACGCTGGATAGAACTGATCGTCCAACAAGGACGCTCAATCGAGTTTAACGTGGTTTAGTCTAATTTAATTTACTTTTATCCTGTCTTATTGTCAATAGCGAAAATACCAACGAAATTAAACAGAAAGTCTGTGATCGTATCAATGATTCACGCGTCAAAATATTCCTTAAAATTTTTTTCGCAATTTACGCTTGCCGCTCGTTATATAAAACACATTGTCGCCCGTTAATTACCCATTATTTGCGTAAAACGATCAATAAAATTGGTAATTTGTGCTTATCGAGCCTCTCTACGTGACGTTTCGACGTCCAAAATAAATTTGCGCGCGTACGGCTATCTATAAAACGAAAAACTGAGGAAATTCGAACGTACCGAAGAAGCGTCGCTTTCGTTCGCCATATTTATGTTATTAATCCTATAATGCATTACGCGAAACGTGTAACATTTTAGAAAGCCGAGAGCTATTCAACTTTGACCAGTAATCCGTAAATAATTCGCGAAAAGGTGACGAAATTTAATAACGTAAATATACAATTATTATTACCATTATCTTGCATTTTCACTCGCTGATTCGATCGCACGTAACGGACCGTGTACAAAATAATTTTATGCGCATTAGGCGGAATATTGTTTCGTACGTATTTGCTAAACGATTGTTATTTCGCATATATGCATATTACATTTGTTCGAAAAGCTATAGATAATTGTTACGGTTTATTCGTAATAATTGTATAGGTTTATTCGTCATTAATGTAATCGGAGGCCATTTGATACGATATAAAATAAAAAAAAGTTAGAGATACGCTTCAAAACTTTTGAATCATAATCGCATCATCGATAAACGATGCTTTCATCCAAGCTATTCTTCTTAATTCTTAGATTAAATCGAAGATTGTTAGCGATACACTAATCACGAAGTCTGCATAGATCCTCGGTTATCGTCGTATTGTACAAAACAAAAGGGAGAATCGATAACACGTAACTCGTCGCGAATAAAGAGGATTTCGCTGGAATATTGGATCGCTAATGGCATCCGTTCCGCTTCGTAATAATTTCAAATCCGTCGAGTATTTTTCTCGATTTTCGATGTGATTCGATCATTACCGTCCAGCGTACACACTGGAAATTGCGATATTAAATTTCCCAAGATAAAAGGTACGCGCTGAATCGTGTGTACACCACGCTGCTCTCCACGGCGAACCACGATAAACCAGGGAAATGGAAACGCGTGTTGTTTCGTCATTCGACCGCGCACGACCGCCGCAGAATACGATTTCACGAATTTTCGATCACATTAGAAACCAGTCTACGAACAAACAGACGGAAGGAAAAAAAGAAAATTGGAAAAATAGCGGTGCGAACTTTTTGTTAACTCCCGGACGGAATGAAATTCATCCGAATCCTGTTGACGCTACTATTCGTGTGTTTTCGAGCCTCGAAGTGCAAGAACAAGGACGTTGTTACTATGTTTAGAAAGAATAGAATTTACGATCGTACGTGTGTCGATGATTAAAAGCAACGATCGGGCTGTTAATTCCGCGCACGCGGCGAACACTTCCGCGTATCGGTTTACTCGCTCGAGAATGTTAACGAGAGACATCGCGATTATATTAATATTTCGTGGAACACGATACCTTCCGAACGGTACGGGGTCGTTAAGATTCTAAAATACGCGGCAAGTTATTAATCCTGAAAAACTGAAAGCGCGAAACGCGTCGCGATTCCACGGAGTCCAAGTCTTGCGATCGTTGTTGCGCTTCCTCCGTGCAATATTGCATAATACTCGTTGTTTACAGTGATTATCGAATCACTAAATAACCGCCTTTTTCTTTTATCAGAAACCAGTCTTGCCCGTTTCGTGACCAGAAACGATATCTTGATTCTTTGATCGATGTAACGTCGAAATCGTTGCCACTATTAACACATCCAAATCTACCCTGCACAATCAATCCCACGACACCCGATAACTACGTGACTTATGTTCGCTAGATATCGCGAGACGTCTGCCCCTAAGGGTGCATAGTTTATGTCACAAACCCATTCAGCTTATGAATCAACCATAAGCCTATAGAAACCGAAACAGCGTTCGGCTATCTGCCATGATATCTTCTAAAATTCATATTTAGGAGAATAAAGAAAATATTGTGACAGCTACGTGCTCCAAAGTGAACGAGGTAATGTTTAATTGAAATAGTATTAGAGCAACGCGTCGATTCGTTAATTTATTTATGGAGGCTCGTGGAGAGGTGGAAAGTCGAACGATGAGATCAGGAATTGTTCGTGGAAAGCGAACGGAAGATCAGCGAAACGTTTACCATCGCGTAGATGCGATTTTCGACACCCCAAGGATATTGGCGCGCGTCGCGAACCGTTCGAAAAATGCCATCAACGGAAGTCGGAGAACAGCCGTGGGACTCGTTTCCCGCTCGTAATTTCGTATTCGCGCCCGCTACGAATCCCTTCTCCCGGTAGCTTCTCGTTCTCGCCGAAATAAAGTCCGAATGGGTCGATAAAATTGAATCGAAGGAATTCGCCCAGACAATACGCTCGAACCGAGCTGGCGCAGCTCGCGCGATCCCCGTTTCCTCCTGAAACTCTCGGACGCTGCTATCTCCAGCTCGAAATCGCTTCGACGTACGGTGGATCAGATTTAAAATTTAGCAGTTCGAACAAATCTTTTAAAAAACACATATTTTAGCTGATAATCAAATTTAATAGGCTGTTAAAGAGCACAACGATAAATACAGTATTTACATTAGTCTTCAAACGTGCATCGGTAAAGTTTAATCAACATACCCGACATCACGACATACGTGCCTAACGTTTCCAATTGTTACAAGATTGTCGTGCAACGTTTAACGAGCAAAAATTAAATTAATTTCGAAGTTTGAAAACGCTCCGTACTAGGTTGTGGCCAGCGAAACGGGTACATTTTATTTTCTCGATACTCCGTTGCGCCGAGACTCGATCGCCCGTACACTTTCACGAGATACTTTTAATAACGATTATTTGCCGGGCATAAATTAATAAGAAGTCTCTGTCGGCGTATAAAAGCGAACACGCGCGAAACTTTCGCTCGGCGAGCATTTTAAACGAAGCACTTTTTAAATGTCACTCTGGTTAATCGGTTAATGAGTTTTTAATTGCGCGTCGTTCGACTTTGAACGAAGTTAGAAAGTGTTCGCCACGGTTGTTCGAATCTGTTAAACCGTGGAGGAACTGGTAACGGGTCGACCCGACGTTATTGAAAAATTCAACCCTGATCGGCTCTCTCTTTTAATGTTACGATATCGGCGTGGAACATTGTTGCTCCCCGCGGAGATTTGTCGGTAATCCTGGCTTTCGGGATGCCTGGTATGAGTTTTTATTATACACGGCCAGTGACAGATGTTCGATATTCTCAACGGATGGAAGAGCAATCAGTCGAGATTTTATTGCATTCGATTCGGGTGCAAATCGTCGGAACTAATGTCATTAATGTAATCGAGATCACAAATATAACACTTCCCCGATCGTTCTGAACGTGATCGTGCATACAGGGTGTTCATCCACCCGTGGGAAAAATTTTAATGAGATTCCAGGGGCCAAAATAAGACGAGAATCAAGAATATCAATTTGTTGATCGAGGCTTCGTTAAACAGTTATTAAAAAATTAACAGGGTGAATAAGCATTTCTAGCGATTTTAATTTGACTTGTAATTTTAATTCTGACTCGTAACATTTTATCTCGACGAGTTTCACGGATACAGCCTCGTCTGTATTGGACTGTGAAATATTTATAAGCCAGTTAACCTCCCAAGAGAGAGTAACGTAATCAATTTTACTATGTTTTTAAAAAAATTAATACCAGCGCTGTGATGTTTAATATAACGAATGGCGACGCGGGGGCAACTAAATTTTTCAACATTATTCGCTTGCATTACTCTCATTCTCAGGGTCTCCATTAATGCTGAAAACACAGTTCCACTATTAACGCGGTGAAAGAGCAATAGATTCACATGCTAACATCGTTGAACGACGGCCAGCGCCGGAGGGCCAATGAAAAGAAAGCAGGAGAGGAAGGGTGTTAATTTATGAAGGCTATAGCGTGTGTCGGTGACAACAATTAATTACCTCCGTGCACAGAGACGCATTCGCATCCTCTTCGTGTTCTTCTCCCGCTGCTGAATCGTTCTCGTTGCGGAAAATCTAAAATACTCGGTGTCAAAGTAAAGCATACGGTAGCCGTTTTTTCGAACGTTAAAAAAATATCTAATTATGGTTAACGTTACAATTCCATTCTCTAAAGTTTATTTAATTTGTAACGAGCCCCGAGACGGGCCCATTAGAACAGCAGAGAGATCTTATTATTACATTAGTCGGTCGATGGATCATCCGCTTGGGGGGTTAGGTAATATCAGAGACGTACCGTTCGAGTGGAGAATATTTCAAATTATTAGACGCCAGAAACAACAGTTATTCTGAACGTCTCTCCCTTGACTCTGGTCGAAGTGAAATCCAAGCAGTCGAAAGAGCAACACCGTTCTTCTCTGCAAGCTTCCTGCCAGCGTTCCATATTTCACGAGCATCTCCCTCGTTTAATTAACTTCGCGGGATATCGCGACGCGTTTCTCTTCCATTGTTTTAACGTTCCTGAATGATTCAGCCGAAACGTCTTTCTCTGTTAGCCGAGTTGTATCAAGGAAAATTAGTTAACCGAGTTCTGCGCGCGGCCAGGAATGAAGATTAACGCTCGAACGGTGTTCGTTGCCGCAGAAAAATTTCGCCAACAATGCATACCTTCAAAAATGCATACCTTCTCGCGGATGCACCATTTTCAGAAGAGTCGCTGTTTCGACAAAATTTGCTTTTCGGCTAGAACAAAGGCGAAAGATTCACAAACGCGTTTCAATAATGTAAATTTTTGATCTAACGACTTCTGGTAAGGCGACAAGTCCGTCGTTCGCGCTTGAGCGTAAAATTAATCGTCGCGACGAAAGGAGAATGCCTACGTCGCGGATAATAATTATCAGCAATAAATAACGAGAGGCATAATGTGTAAGGTTGTCATTAAGAAATCAGCGGAGCATGCGACAGCCATGTATTGAATCGCGGTGCGTTCAATAATTTAATTAATAATAGGTCCCCGCGTAGCTCGGCGTGCCGCAACGCATTAGAGGTAAATTAACAAATGAATCCCGCGGGGGCCGTAAAAGTCGGCCATATTTATCGTTCTCGAAGACAACCCGTGTACGTGTTACTGCGACGAGCAAAAGTGCACGCGCATCGATAGCCGTTAATCAGTGTCCCCGCATTCGTTGTTTAAACATCTGAAATTTATAATTTATTAATTGTTTATCGAGCGCGTAATTAATCGCGACGCATCGTCGCGAGCGTGAATTGAGTTTTTCTATTTTCCGAGTCGTATTTGTTCGAAAGCTCGATAAAAAAAGTTATGTCCAATCCTATAATTATCGGTCCAACTAGTTACGAGCCACATTCTACGCTCTACGATATCGTGTTCCGCTCGCGAAGAATTCCGAGACTTCGACGAAGTTATTATTAATTTTCTGCCTATCGGTGCTCAACATCTGGGACGCGTTCAAAATTCCGAGACGTCTGCTTTTAATTAACGCCTGCATTACCGTTTAGCTGTAATATACACCTTCTCCGCGTAATATGTAATTAACGTGAATTAAAAAGAAAAAGGGAACGAACAATCGAATTAACAATTAAACACCGGCAATATTATCGTTGGATAATACGAAATATGGTACAATGTAAATCAAGGAATAATATTTTTACTGAAAATTTCGTAATTGGAGGACTCGGTACATGGAATAATTCTAGTACATAAATTACGTGTCCTAGTTAAAGTATAAATTATAAGGTACACAGGACCGACAATAGTCAACCAACGTATTTTACGTTCCTGCTATAAATAATTTACCCCGCGATAATATCGTTACGATAGATCCTTCGACTATTTCGTGTAATATATTTGTTTAATATACGGTTTGGTAAATAATTTATAACATCGCGAGATCGACACGATAGTGGCTTGAAGCAACAATAGTCTACGAGATTTGTTTCCATGGCTCGATACGCTTCGATTTATAACAAACGACAATTTTCTGCGTCGACTTAATAGCCGCCCATGACAACCACGCTGTACAGACATTTTTAATCGTGTCCGTGGAATACGTGTAATTATTCCAGTAGTGGTTGTTCATACGTATCATTTGATACCCTTGTCAATCGGAGTAACAATCACTCGTTTCACCTTGCTCGTGGACTGCTTTCTCACCGTGCGCGACTACCGTGAAACTTTGCACTCACGTTTTCTATATTTACCAAGTAATTAACAGCGTTGTGCTTGTGCATTCTGATACGCTCGTTTCGCCAAGGATCGTTTCACACTGTCCGTGTTTCCTGGAACGAGTGTGCACCTTTTCTCGTCCTTGGTCCACAAAACGAGGCAAATGATACATACGTGCGTCGATAGAGCGACATCTTTTCTCGACATCATTTAGCATCGATATAAAAAATCGTCTATTTAATTTTAAATGTATCTTTATTAGCAAAATTCGTACTTTGCGTTATCGAACGTTTCGCTATAAAAATCGCCCTAACCGCGAGCCGTAACGCGCCAGAAGGTTACGCTTTTACGGCATCGTCTTTCTATAAAAAGTAAGTATACGCGGTGTGCCTGGACTATCAATTCGGAGCATGAAAAAATACAAATGTCCTCGTCCTGTCTATCCTGTTCCCGTTCTTTCTTCCTTATTTTTTTTTACTACGGACCGCAAGCAACTTTGCCTCCGAGTTCCTCGTTCCACGGACAAATTGTTTTCCTCCCGGCACAGCGGGAGAATACGAAATCTTCCTAAGATGAAATACAGTTACAGCGAAGGCATAAATTTTTATTATACCTGGAGGATTCCTATCGAAGCCGTACCGTCTTCTTTATGGCCATTTCGAAATAAGCACGCACTAATTTTCACTAAAAATGAATTTGTCTCGAAACTTTCGCTAGGATACAAGCCTCGAACGCCATTTTTATAGACTTGAATTTCTAAAATCTCGTCGTGTTATCTTAAATATTTTTAGACGAGGGTAAATAATAGTCGCGGAACTCTTCGTTGCAACAAATATTTATATATTATTTAAGGACACGTGCATTCCACGGAACGATGTATTTACGAGCATTGCTGTTTAACCGTGAACAGTGGCGGTTATGTACGAATCGAGCAATATCTCATCCAAGACTGACATATTTTGTTTTTACACGATCTTTATGCTTCCAGCCTTGTTGCTATGATTTAACGTTGGCATTTAACAAATAGATCCAAGCATCGATCTCTTCTAGTACGATTTATTCTCAGGTGCTTGTGCATACGATTTATTATTTCCTCGCGTCCATAAATTTTAGGTACGTAGTGTAATTGTACAGGGTGTTCGGCAACAGGTGCTGAAAACTTTAAGGGGCGATTCCACGTATCGAAATAAGACAAAAAATTAATGTTACGTTCTCGAGAACCCCCTCGGTATTCGCGTATCAAGAACGTCGTTATTTGTTTTGGTGCTGTTCCTCTGTCCCCTATTGCTTCGTGTCCCTTAGGTGTTGATCTTATCAACATACGAAACAACCCTCGGAGAGATATCTGTCTCTTACAAACAGACGTTTCCAAGCGGTCTCTTATGTTAAAAGAAAAAATGTCATTCTATATTTGATGTATGGAAAGAATATGCCAAGCGTATCCGGGTTTAAGGGTTGAATGTTGCAAATGCAAGCGTTCGAGTGCTCTCGTTCACGATCGCGAGAAAAAGAAATCCGTAATTGTGCGACGACGAGGATTGCGAAGGAGAAAATTATAGCTCATTATACGCTGTGACTCAGAACAGATTTTCGTCGGTGTGGCGTGAACTTTGCGAATCCCTCGGACCACGAGAAGGGAGAATGTGCCGTAAGTGGAAATAATGCGATCCCCACCCACACTCGCCTTTCGTTCTGGTGGCCAACTATTTCGAGCTGTTGCTCGCGCTAACAAGAGAGGCGGAATACATCAAAGCGTCGAAATCCTGCGAAACGCCGAATCGAAACTCGCTACGACGACAGTTCTCTGCGGGTTATCGATAATGCGCCATTATTTCCGCCTCGACAAACCAAAAACTTCCCGGCGAAATATTAAATTGGCGAGGCAACGTTTCGACGTTTGTCAATATCGCGTGTGTCAGCAACGACCGTCGTCGATCGAAGGTGGTCACTCGCGTATCAATTTTTCTTTTTGCTCCTGTTTGCCGATAATGGACGTGATAGGCGGCAAACATGAAAGCCAGAGTCTTAAGAAAATCGCGATAATGATCGAGTACGGGTAATAAAGTAGTTTGAATGTCACCCTGCTAGAACGAGTAGAAATTGAAACGTTATAAATTATCCAACGAGTTATAATTTTCTCCGTTAAAGCAATTAAAACTTTCAGTTTAAAGATTTGTTTTAGTCGAATCTACTGTACAATTTTTGCATAGCGATCGAATGCATTCGTTACTGTGTGCGCGTAAGAAAAGAAGTAAAAATTCCGTCGCAAAACTCAATCTCGTTTATGCACGAGGATCGAGGATATAAATTGTCGAGTTAACAGTAATCGCGACCATTTTCCTCGTGCACTCGGTACAATCTGATACAAATTGACGCGTTCGTCGATGCTTTGAAAGTCTACCGACGACTTCTTTCGCCAAAAACCGAAACGATAAGCCGGAAAGTACTTTGACAGCACATAGTAGCTCGATCGCCGCGTCCACCTCGAGACCACTCCATATTTTCTCCCATTTTTCTACCCACGAGAAGATTTTTCCGATCGTCGGCTGTCGATTACGATCGAGTACTCGGATTTCTTGTTACCTTTTACGGTCGATCGTTAAATTACTATCGCCAGCAAAAATACGTAAATCGAAAAACGACGACGGACGTTGGGTCCAGGGACCTTGGCGACGTCCATGAATCGCTCGAATAATGAAACATCACGCGCCGCGTCGAGAATAGAAGGTAAACGTTTGATAGACATACATAATCATACGTTTCGCTCGCTATCGGTCCATTAATCGGTTTATTGTAATTACTGGAGCACGGAACGCGGCGAGCAACGAAGATCCTATCCAGCTTCGAGATTTAAATGGAATCTTTTTTTGAGCTGTTGTCGTGGAGCTACTTTGTTTGCTTTTTAGTGTCCATAGGTAAATGACAAATTGACGCGGGTTCGAAACTCGATATTGCGATTAATTTCTATATAAAATAACACAATAATTTAACATTTCTATATTTTAAACACTACAGTGTCATTAATCCTTGTCGCGATCCGAATTTTGGTGCAGACACATTATTTCCGAATCTGCTCCAAAAAGGGCCAGCACGTGGTGAAAACGCTGAGAGAAATTTAATTAATAAACATCTGCTTGCAAACGAGCGCCGCAAAGAAACCAGCAAAATTCGTAACGCACGGCAAAATTTCGTACATTCAGGAGCGAAAAAGGCAAAACGTAAAAATTACTATTTCATTTTGCATCTTCTTTTTTATACTCCATTTCGTTGCCGTGCGATGGAAACGTCGAGCGAAATAAAAAACGATCAACAGAACGTTTTCGTAGCCGTTTCGAGCACGTATTTTTCCAAAAAATAAATAAAATCGAAAAGAACCGCGGTGCGCTCGACGCGCGCCTAGCCTTGTTGCATCATAATTGCGGTGAAACCTTCGTTCCTATCTTAAGTAGCATCGCGTAATCGCGGTAGCTATCGATCTTCCTAGCTCGCCTCGGTGCATGATCCCCGCGCGTGGAGTTCAACCTCGATAAATTTTACCGTCGTCGCGGTGCCGTTTTCCAACCAGCCGGGCGACCAGACGCCGTTGAAACGAACGCAAAACGGAACGTCTCAATCCGGTCGGGGCGCTATCAACCTTCGGAGACCGACCCTCAATTAATATCTCACCAGGCGTACGACTCGTGGAAACAACGGTCGCAGGGAGCATCGCGATCCCCTTGTCGCTCGGCGAACAACTTTATACGTTCGTTGGTTCCAGACGTGCTCTCCGACAGCGTTTCGTAACGATCCGCGGGTATCCCGGAGTCGCGTGCAGATTCGAGGCAGAAGGATCGCGATACGAACGCGTCGTGACGCGACGAAGAGCGATTAAAACCAGCAGGGACATTCGCAGTGATGGGCCTTCGAGGATCTTGTTTGCAAGTTTTCAAACGAGACTACGTAGTTGGTTTGAGACTGTTTGCAACTAACGAGGAGAGTACCAGATCCTCTGGTCACCGATTCGCACGAAACTTTGCACGCTGGCGGATTTTGACGATAATGTGCCATAACATAACCGGAAATTTAATATCTTTCGAGCCATCGACGTTGAATATTTGATGAAAATATTGTTAGAAAGTGATAGTTCTTTTTTTTGGTAGTACTTGAGGTACTCGAAATGTCGCGTTCCTTCCAGGGATTTTCTTCCGTGAACCTTGCTATACATAGCACGACGCGGCGTTGGTCGATACGAAATCGTGCGAAGAGCGTCTCGCGAAGGGAAAGTAATACCGATGAGACAGAGAGAATATTTGCGGGAATCGCGACGCGTACACGGAAGAAAGAAGAGCGTAAATGGAAGGTGGAATACCAAGAGGAACCGCGCACAGTTCTCATTATCCAGGACCGTTTTAATCTTCGCCGGTGGCGGCGAGAGTTATAAACAGAACCGGTGAACTCGCGTTACGCGACCGAGGTAAAGAAATGAAATGAAAGAATAAATTATTTCCCCAGCCTGTTTGCGCCCGATGCCTTAATTTTATTCTTCCGCAGCGACCATTCATAATTAGCATGGTAAAGAGGAACGAGAATTCTACAGACGCGACACGTTGTCGCGCCAAGATTTCCCGGTTTGTTGTTGATCGACAATTTTTCATGCAATTGAACATCCATTAATTAACGGAAATTAGCAATCATAGGATTATGTTTTTGTAACCGATTAGAACTACTTGGTGTACAGGTTGGGTGATCAATTTTTTGGTTTGCTTAATAAGTACGTAAAATTTGTATATACAGAATGGTATGAAAAAAGTATTCACCCCACTGATGAAACCGCTTCAAACTTTGGAATTTATTTGTCCAATATAAAAACAAACGGAGGATCAGAACCTCATGTATAATATCGATTGCAATTCATGCATATGCTAATATCAAAATCTCGAAATACTGATTCACCAGGCACGAATAAAAAAGAGACTATCAGAAACGGTATATTCTAACGTTCGTCTCCGAATGTAATTGAACAAATACAAGTAATTTTAATCATAATGAGGTTCTCATCTTCCGTGACATATTTCGTAATTTTATCGTGCAACGAAATATTAATCGAAACAGGATGCGAAAGTGGCATTTTCTATAATATATTTTTGTCAATACAATGCTAGTTCATTAACGTTGCATGGGACTTAATAACAATGGCACGTGAGTGCTGCGGTAGCAGTGACGTCGAAAATTATTTCTATCAAAGAAAGATTGGAATAATTCTACAAACTGTAAATTAAAAAATGAGGTAACACGACCAAGAAATAATATTAATTCTCTGAATGGAAATACGTGAATAATAATATCGATGTGTTAAGGGAAGTAAACATTTAATGTAAAATTATTCCCGGGTTTTGCGAAATTTCCTTTACAATGCGAGGTCTGTCCTTGTCATGGAGTAGAGTGACGCCGCGTCTATAGACCGACGCCGTTTATTAAATTAATTCATCGACTTTAATTTCCTACGAACGCAGCTAACAGTAATTTACGGAGCAGCCATTCAAATGAGATATCTCACGAAGCCGTAAAATTAATGAACATATTTCCCATTGATAAAGCACTCACCACTTTAATTTAGTTAGGGTTTAGAATATAATATTAGGTCACACGAATGAAAATCGCGAGCGAACGAAACGTTAATTATAAATTTATTATTATATCATGAAATGTAAAACATATAGACTGATACCTGTATAGAGCAACGGATGTACTTACAAGGGAAGTGCCCAACCTGTATCCCTCCAATTTTAAAGTACCTTTGCAGGATGTAGGTACTGAATAATTTTGATGATATAATTAATTAAAGTTACTTAGGCATCGAGAATGCCGTGACCTAAATTATTCGACGAACCTTACACATGTCTGACCATTGCAGACTGCTTCTACTTGCTCCCGAAAATCGAGTCTACGGAATTATCCTCGTTTTTAATAATCGAAACAACCTCGAAGCTTATTACTACCGCGTTGTAAACACGTTGAAAATAAATGAAAAGTAATAACTGGAAGGTGTTCCCGTTTCTCCGCGTAACAACGTACTCGATGGCTGACGAACCACATGAGTATGGCACTTGGGAGAGCGGTTTATCTCGGGGCTTCGATAAATTTTCAATTCGGTGATTGCCTCCCGTGTAGAACGTTCTCCTGCTGGCAGCCCAAACTGGAAACGTCCTCGTCGAGCTAAGTGAAACTGCGAGCGTCCGTGGATTCGATCGACGAATTCGATTTATTGGTCGTGCCCGGTAAGGTCGTCGAGTCCGGTCGAGTACGACTCGAATTAATTAGCAGTATCGCGAATTACGGTTTCAGGACGGTGTATCCCGTCGTCTCTAGCCGAAACTAATTTCGTGGCACCGCTCTGTGAACGCGTCGCGACCCACTCTAATCGACGTTCACTCCCGATAATGAAATCCGCGCGATAAAACGCGTACATTATTTTTAGATTTTTATCTAAATTCATTTCGGTGTTACGAAGTTTTCAAAACTTATTCCCAGTAGCTCCGAACGGCGTAACTTTGCCACGATGGACTTGCAAATTTTCCTATTCGAAGGGAATCTTCATCTTCTTTTTTTATGAAATCATGAAAACGAAGAATCCATCGATCGTAAAAGAAGCGTCGATATACGATGAACGCTCGTAAATTTATACTGGCGCAGCGTCTTACGAGGGTCGAAGAGATCAGGCTTTTAATTTGAATACACAAAAGGTATTCGAAACTTCGATCGTTCTTTGTGTACTATAAATTGGGAATTGTGGAAAAATATAACGCAAAGCGACACGTTGGAATGTGTATTGGTTATCACTGACACTTTCATTTAAACAGTGTGATCGTCGTGACAGAAAAATCGTCATTCCTGCGACGTGATATAACGAACGTACGCGTACGCGGCGGGATAAAGTATTTACTTAACGTAAACGCGAAAAAATCCGCAGATAGAATTATTAAACGAGGTTTTAATCGAGCGTGTACACAACTACGGTCACACTCAAAAGTCATTACGTTGTTGCTAAGCGGGAAAATCGAGTTCGCCGCATTACGGCGTATGAACGTTTCCGAAGCTGGTTCGATTTGCGAACAGCATAAAATTCCCCGGCGTTTCGCGCGACAGCTCATACTCAATCACTTCCCTGCAAATTACAAGTTTGTCCGTTGACTAATTCAATCCCACGAACTTTTTCCAACGGTCGTAGATAAGTTCTCGAGGGAAACGGGACGCGTACTCTACGAAGATTTCATCGACGGTCGCCGAGTGCCCGAAGAATGCAAAGAAAGACTCGAAGGGGACATAACGCCGTCTCTCTTAACGACATCGGTCTCGTAAACTTCATTAAGACTGGCAATATTGTATCCACGCTCCGTGTACACGAGGTCGTGAAAGTAATCAACGATCAGGGACTTCCAATTAGAAATGCCTCTCATCGGCTTCCATGTGCCGCACGCAGTGGAACCAGTGGCGAACGAGATTGATTAACGGGATTTACAAAGAGAGCGGCCACGGGAGCATTTATCCATATTATTAAGACGCGAGTCTCGTTCCTGAAAACGGAAACGATAGAAAACCTGGGCTTTCTTCGAGATTAGTTTCGTCCTCCGGCAGAGAGAAAAAGAGTCTGCCTATCGGATTGCCGGACCCAAGACGTACGGGCGCGACTGCAATATTAATTAAGGGGTTATTCTGGCCCGACACTTTTGAAAAATCGATTTTCTTGCGTTTTCGTTCGAATCATTCTCTTAAACGACTTCAATACCGTATGCAAAAGCAACTGAACCGTAAGTGTTTCGCTTCGTACGCCCCAAGTATAGCACACACAATGGGCGATCAAACTGTCGTGGTAGCTTGAAAATTATTACTCATTTGTCCGCTGGCGATACTTTTCGCAACGGATATTTTTAGCTTGGTACGTTCTCATTAAACCACCCATTACACTCGTAGAACTAGATTCTCTCACCTAGGGTGATCCTCGAGACCTTTTTTCTCATATACGAAATGTACGGACAGATCTCTTCTCGTCGATCCTCCCCATCGATGCCGAAACAGGCTCGAGGATTCGCTAGCAGCTTGTTTCGACCTCTGTGCTTCTCGCATTTTAATACGAACACGAGTTCGTGGAAGTTATAATGTAAAAGTAGGGGCGAAGTTCGCGGTGAACTCGCCTCCGCCGACTGGATAAACTTGTTTACCCCGCTAAAAGTAAGACTGCGCGTTGTTTGCGAATGAATATATGCGAAAGCAGCGGCTATGCATAAGCAAAGGGGAAAGCAAACCGTGTTACGCGTTACGCGCGTGTACGTTTGCAACAAAGTGCGCGTGCCGCGGGAACTTCGACGAAGAAATTGTTACGCTTTGCCGTGATCGTTATTCGCGGGAACGTTCGCGTTGCCGATAAACGAACGACTTGGCCGTTTGGAGAACCGACGACTATCGGGTTCGTTTCGAGCGAAGTTTCAACGGTGGAAAGTGGGGTAATAACTCTGTCCGTTTGAAATATTTCGCTTAGTTTGGCACAACGCGAGGAACGGCTTCTAAAAAATTCAGATCGTCTTAAAATGTTCTTGTTCTTCGCGTTCTTGCTCGCGGAACAGCCATTCCCACCGCGTAACGTCTCCCTTGGTACCCGCAAACTTTCGCGACAGCCATATTTTCATATTGTTCGCGACAACTCGGTCAACGTGACGCGATACGATTCTATTAATCGTTGTTGGTTCGCGAATTAGAAATTCTACGTGAAAAAATTGATTCTCGAAGAAACGAAGGGGAGTGTTTGCTTCCGTATATGCACGGAGACGCTAAGAACTAGTTTCTGCCGGCGTTGACCTATATGACAGACATTAACGAAGACAAGTCTGACGAGAGGTGGGACGCACGTACGTATTTTCTCAGTGTTGCGGGGCAATGGATAATTGGTTCTAATAGGCGTCTGGAGGCTGACTGCCGTTACCAGACCAGAGGTTCGTCCTTTCTTTCCCTCCTTCTTCTTCGTGTCCCAGGGGCCTGAGAGTTTCCAACGGCATACGGCCATCGTGTTCGAACAGGTCTCGGACGTATATCTGTAGTGTCACATTACGTTATGTTCGCATTAGCCGTTACCAGTTTCATCCATTCCCGTCGCAGAACCGCGATTCTTAATCGTCTCTAACGTCGTCGTCCACGGCAAAGATGCATTAAAAGGAGATAACCACGTTACGGTCGTAATAAGTCGTAGTCGTGTCCAACTAATATCCTTATTTGTAAAAGAACAAATTTTGAGTCGGCGTGTTGCCTCGTCCGCAGCCGTTTCTACGCGTACGTTTGTCCCTGTGTTCGTGTCGCTCGCCCAAGGCGGAGGGAGAAGTTGCTTCGAACGTCCGGTAGTGGCCGAAATTATTTAAAGAATGAAATTCCGATACGGGTCGAAAGTACGAGGATCTCAAAAGTAAATCTCCTGTAAAACTATAATACGTAAAATATCATTTTGTACGAGGTGGAGGATTTTAATATCAATATGAATGCCGAGATTTTCTCCCGAAGGAGATTACGCGAAAAAGCTTTGTGTTATATTATATTCATCATCGAGATTATGCTCTGTTTGGCGAAACTACGAGCGCATCGGTGTATCCTGAGTTATTAAAACACGCTTGAATAATTAACGGAGTATACTCAACAGTTGCAAAGACTTTGAGAACGAGAAGTCCGTGAGCTCTCGGAAGAAATGGAAGAGTGGAAAAATGTTGGAATTATTAATGCTATTTTAATAACGGAAATTCCAAAAGAAAATGTGACAGGGAATTAAAGTACCGATCGAAGCAAAGAACTCTGTTTGGAGGAAAGGCTAATAAATATATTTAAGGGTTTTTAATTGGGGAGCCAACCCTTCTCTTTCCCGACTCTTCGGTCCCTCAAGGGGTTTAGCGATTCTTCGAGACAATGTCGGAGCAAAATACCGGCGCATTAATTGAATAATTAATCAGCGCGCGGGCGGACGCCGTTGCGGATGACGTTCCCATAATCTCCATCCGTGCGTTCGGTACGAAACGCTGACGGGACGGATACTAAATCTTGCCGTCTACTCTATGAACTTCTGTTCCACATAACCGTGCACCTGCAACTGCATTTTCCGAAGGACGTCGAACGAAAGTCTTAAAACTTTCTTGGGGGAGAGGTATAGGTACTTGACATTCCGTACAGGCTGCCTCGTATCCTTTTACGAGCACGGAGCCTTCCACTTGATAAGGCGAGTCCTCAATCGATACTTTGCGAAACTTCAGCGACACGCGTAGCACCCTACCGGTAGCACGGGAAGTCGAAATAAAGAAAACGTTCTTCGCGTGTACGAGACAACGATTTACGATCGATGTTGCTCTCTCGTTCGAGGATCTTGCACAAACGAAACAAATAACTGGTTCGTTTCGATCGGAAAATCGTTTCTCTTATTTTCGTTGTTACGAATAACGCAGAAATACGGTTCGTAATTAGTCACTGTTCCTGAAAACGACCGGATCGGCCGAGAAATCGGAACCCTGTCATAACGGTAAATCAGAGACGCGAGCGTATTTTCATTTTTGAAGAAAGCGAAAATTATAATCTTATCGCGGTGAATAATCGGTGTTCTGCGTTCGCTTTTTACGACCCAGCCCGCTCAGCATTTCTCGAATTACTTTTCTCCGCCTTTCACTCGCTCGCTTGCCAACGCTCATTGTTCTTTTGCTTCTCCTTCGCGGCTATTTGATTTCCAGGCGCCGTCTCGCCTTATCGTATTGCGAAACGCAGACGAAGCCCCAAACAAGTGGGCGACAATAGCAACAGCAATTAAACCAGCGGTTCTTCACCGGTGAATGCACTCTATTTTCTCGCTTTTACACAGTTTCGATACGCGTCGCGACTCTTTGATTCCTGCCAAACCAAAAGAAGAACACGATTTGCTATGACTTAACTTAATACGCGTGTCCTCTTTTGCAAGAGATTCCGTTGAACGTTTCCGTCGTTTAGAAAAAGACGTCGAGTGCGCTTTTATTGCATCGATGTTCGTTCGCGGCCAGGATTGCGTAAAATGCTCCGACGATGGCTCTTTCGAGGAACAGCCTCCGATCCTATCGAAACTTCATGCATATTTACCGTAAAGCGGTTAAAAACCAGCGACTCTGTGCGCGCAAACCGTGTAAATGTTTACTCGCGCTGCAAGCTACAAATACTCTGCGGTCGCTGCAACCGCTATCGCCTACAGTTTACTTATCGATTGTCGCGTGCAACAAAATATTCCTCTGACCGAGAAGAATCGAACGTTTCGCTCTGTTCTCGAGCGTTACTCGAACAGCGTGTCTGTCCATTACAGTCTGCTTCTACTTGCGTTCGTACGTCGACGTTTCGACAATCCGCGATACTCTCCAGACAAAATGGTTTCATTCAGAGCACCTACGTCCAAAATGGTTACTACAGACTCCGTTGCTTCCTTGTGCATGTCACAGGAACCGGATTCCCTGTTGCGGATGCAAATAAAGCTCGCAAAATTTTCTATCGTAGCGTTTCGCCGCGTAACGGAACGCCAACACGAAGAGCAACGCGCGTAGTATCGGTTGATTGTAGCAAAGGCATCGGTGCATAGAGACGCCGATGCACCAGGATCCGTCTGACGACCTATTTTGCGCGGCGGTTGAACGGGATGCGCAGACGGCGTCGAACCTAGCCGCCAGTCCCGGGGCCGTTGATCGGTGGATATGTTATGCAAATTCAATTTGCGCTCGACGCGCTCCTAAGCGTTGCGCCTAATTTCTCTCGAAACGAAATTATAAGCCCGTAACGAGATTTACGGTGACGCGCGTGTGTACAACCGGGGCAAGGGGAGGGGGAGGGGTTGGGAGAGGTGGGGAACAGAGGAAGACGACGAGTACCAAGCGACTGGCGAATGCAAGCGGCAGGCAAACGGTGTGTACCACTTCTCGCATTCTTTGCGCCCGTCGGAGGTAATAGTTGGCATCGGACACGTTCGAAAACTCGAAACATCGGCTACACGTACGCTCGGTTGCGATAAATTACCCTGCGCCGCCGCCGCCGCGGCGGATCTCCTTATTTCCACGCTTGTCACGATTGGAAACAGTTAGAGGAATTTCGGTGAACACGGGACACCTCCGGAGATTCGACACCGCGGTCGACGGTTCATTCTTTCCGTGCCGAAACTAATTCGCCGCGACGCTGCCCGCCTTGTATCTCGAACGGATCTCGAAATATATTTCCCCTGTAAGTACTCGTCTTAGGAGTTGAGAATTAAAACCAACTTTCGATCGTGGAAGCTCTAAGTCAACGACGTTCTTGTTCTAAGAATTTCATTCGAAGTTTTGAACTTGAAAGTTTGGGATAAAAGAAAGTTCGATCTCGAAGGCTGAAACTTTGAGGCTCGAGAGATCAGAGATATAGGAAGTTCCGATTTTAGAAGATCAAGATTAAGCTCGAAGAATAAAGGGTTTCTTTAAAAGATTACAAGATCGTACTGTCTGTTTCCTAGTGTAGGAAACTACCATTTACAAGCTTGGTATTTCTAAAGTCAACGATCGATCATGCGTGCTTCCCTTTTACAAGCAAAAAGCGTTATTCCGTTAATAAAATCTTGCGTCGCCATCGCGTAAAATCAATTATTGCTACGTAAACGTTTCCGGCGAGGAACTCGCGTATTTCTCAATTCCCATAATCAGCGAGGAAGTGGCTATTCGCGATCGATACAAAAATCGCTTTGATACGAAATATATCTGTTCGAGAATCGCTGGCCGACAGACAGAAAGAATTTTAATTAGTTCTAGTCGCTAACAAGATTATGAAAAACATAAACGGTGGAAATGGTAATTTTATTTCATAGCCCGTCTCTGGTAAAGCGAGTCTACTTAAGGGAATACAGGTCCGCCCGTTACATTTGCTATCCGTTAAAAGGAATTGCGAGAAGTGTATACTGTTCATTGGTCGAACGACGCTCGCTGCTTAAAGGAGACACGATTAGCTTGCGCTCGAGGGATCGCGTAATGCGAGAAATAATTTTCTGATATTTTAAATTCCTCGCGATCGTCGTTCCGTGAAAGTAAATTTCCCTGCGCCAATGATCAGCGACCAAAGCTTTGATACGGTTCATTTACTACAATCGCCTTACCAGGTGTTAATTTACGAACACCAGCGTGTGGGTATTAATCCCTCATTACAGGGATTTCCTCTCAAATACGGACGATATTTCCTGAAGAATTTCAGATTACTCTTAACGGATTTATTACGAAAGTTACACTCGTTTTTAAATATTCAAAAGACTGTCGCAACTTTAAAGCGCAAAATTGTATTAAACGATGCGACCTGGCGTGATTCTAAAAGTTTCCGAGAAAATCAATTTTCTCGGGTTGCAAAGCGAGGCGTTCCGTAGAGAAGTCAATAAATATCGAGAAACATTCGCATTGTTCCCAAGGAGTTGGCTCTGAAAGCCGGTTCGTCTGGAACGTGACAAATCGCGAGCAACGGGTGACATTTTCCGAGGTACGACGGTTCTCGGGAATAGTTACGAGGCTAAGTAGCGAAAACGATTCCGCCGTTACGCTTCTATCTACAGGCCGATCGTCACGAAAGTTTAGCGTACCGTAAATGTCGCCCGTTAACTTCCCTTTGTAGCATTATTTCACGCTTTCGACGCTACATCCATCTGTAACTGGTATCTTCACGGGTCTCACAGTATACGCGTTTAACGGTCGTTAAATTTCAGCGAAACGTCACTTTCTCCCTGTTCGTTGACACGAATAAAATCGCGAGACGAGTCGAGATAAAAGTGCAAATAGAACCAATAGTTGACGCTTCCAGAAGAAGGAACGAAGAAAACAAAGGCACTAAAGGGTGTTTGTACCGACTACGAGTACAATTATCAAATTTACATGTTGCGATCTTGAACGATCGATCGGTGGTAACTTTACCTTATTCAAATGATAAAGAAAAATATGAGCAAGGAAAAAACATCGGGTTCTCTTCGTTAGCAAGTCCGAAAATGCTTATTGTTATCCTGATCGTTAGTGGTGTTCTATAATTCAGCGAGCACGCGCGCTGTTGCGTCGGTCGGTCGCGCGCATAACAAAGAATCAAATTGGTAACGCGGTCGTGTTGTTTATTTTCGCCTTCATTGTTTCCCAACGTGCAGAATTTGCTTGTTAAATGTTTACCGTCGTAACAACGAAAACCGTGTACAGTTCGTGGATAATATTCTTAATGACGTTTCGCAGACGGCAAACAATCGAAATCAGTTTATTAGCCGTCGGAAAACGTTTCGTGATTATTGCCATAAACAAATATTCATTATAGAATACGTGTTCTGATGCCACGCTATCGCGTCCGCGAATTAAATTAATGTATTTGACGCGGATAAACCGTCGGGTGAGTTAATTAACCGTAAAATTTGATCGTTTTTACGAACGGATCGCATCAATCGCGTTTTTTGCGACTGCTTTTACATTTGCATCCCGATCTCTGCTTCCTTCTAACACAGGAAATTGCGCAAATATTGTAACAATCTTCCAATGACAATTACTTTGCTGCAATTTGTGAATTGGTGGGCACAGACATCTCAGAAAAGTTCGATCAAACATTTTAGATCTTGTACAGAACTATTCCTGCAATATCCCGCGGCACGGGGTTGTTATATCAGCCATTTCGAAAAATATTTCACAACTTTTTTTTTTATGTTTCGAAACGTCAATATTTGCGCATCCATCGGGACGGAAACAGAGTACTCTGCAACTACTGCAAAAACATTTTCAAAATAAATTCTCTAATAACTTGTAGTGTCGCTGGAGAAATACGCGGAAGCTCGAAACACGAATTCGAAACTTTATTAACTAGTAGTAAAAGTTTATTTAAAATAATTTCTCCAAATCAGGATCGAAAGAATCGAAATGGCTTTTTGTAGATTTCTTACATCCGACACGATTTACCGCGAATCGACTTGAAAAACGACTCTGCCCTTAAACCTCCAATCGAGGACAGCGATTATTTGCTCAATCTTCGTCCGAGGAATGCCGTGTATTTTCAGATCGTGGTAATCTTCGTCGAAACGATCAGAGGTTCGCGATAATAAGGGAGCCAGTCGTGCGCAACTGTTCGCTGTTCCAGCGAAGAAACGCGCACCGGTAGTACAAAGAAAAGCAGGTTAATTAAAACAATAAAGTTCTTACGTTGCGGGAAGAAGAACTGGCAGACTCTACAGCAACCGTGATTGATGGATACGTCAGTGGAAGAATAACTGTCCGACATAGTCTTGGATAGACGAGCTGCGCGGTTCAACAAACGTCTCGTCTAATTGTATCCGCTTTTTTTTCTCGTCGAGCTTGATTCTCGAGTAACAGCTGAGTTCTCCGTGATGATGAAATAATTAAATCTTTATTTTATATCGGTGAACTGTTACTTGCTAATAGATAAGAGGAACGGTGGACGATAAAAGGCTGAAAGAGCCCAAAGGATATTAGTATCGGTTCATTTCTTAAAACAATAACCGCACAAACATTTATATTCTACTATAATTTCCATAATAATTATTTAAGCTTCTCAAGGTAGAATATTAGAAATGTTCTAAATTAGGCATGCGCTTGTGAATGTAAGTTGGACAAAGAAGTTGATAATAACAATAACCAACGATCGAATAAACGATTTGTGAAGATTGAGATAAGATACGATATAAGTATGTGCTGTTATTAATTCAATCTGAATCCAATTTAATGAGAAATTGAAGATAAACGATAGACAGATAGCTCATTCTCGATTGCATCATTCATAACAATTATTGAAGGTGCAAAAATGAATCGAAGACTCGAGATAAGATTATTTTAATCTTATAGTATCGACTTTCAATCAATTTTCATTCCACTTAAAATGACTTGCAGACACGTCTGTTCATTACTCTCTATTTCTACTTAAATTGATATTTGTAAATAATGACGTTTATATGACGTTGCTTGTTCCAATCTATTCCGAGTAATTAAATGACAGTCGAAATTGATGGAAACCAGATAATGCTACACTGTGAGAGTTTACCAGCACCGATACAAGTAGAAACAGTGAGTAACACACAGACGCGCCAGGAATGTCGTCTATCTTTAAACTGAATTTTCTCAAAAAGAAAAACTCGCGCGAAGAACGTTCAATTTCTAAATTCGTTCCCACTCTATGCATAACGTTTATCATGATAATTAAATTAAAATAATATTTATAATTGCTTTACAAAATAAAAATATACGAATGTTATTTTAACGGAACCACGAGACCTTTCGTTGAAATAATATTCATATTTCAATATAAAATGGCTTTGATTTGATTTTATTTCTACTGTGTAACCTCTTCAAATTTAAAATATTTCCTTCTAAACGTGAATTGTTTTTGGACCGACTATGTTCATGATGCAAAATCGTGCTTCAAACACACAAAGCACATACGCGTGTATATTTGGATACGGGACTGTGATTTCGTGCCGATTGAACCGAAAACGTTCTTCGATATACTCGACAGAACAAACAGAAACGCTGCGGCTATTTTCTGGGTTTCCAATCGTATGCATATTCCTTGAGGCTTATACGGGAACGTTGTCGAATGCTATTATTTCACAAAATATTAACATTAGTCCGACGAATCGACTGAGCCGGTTCATACGGTTTTACTGCTCGTAAAAAAGGAACGTTCAAAAATTTAGGAGCGCACAAGTGCTCGCGCTCGCTTAAGTAAGCGAAGACTATCCTATAAATATTTTCCAGTACCACTGAAAGTGATTTAGTTGCCTTCGTTCGTTGCGCGTTGCAGGAAATATGTTATCTTTATAGACCCGGTGATAATTTCTAATTAAATTTTTATTTTTCGCTTTATGCGAAGCTGTTCCACGCGCTACCGTTTCAACGCGCGTTAAGCAAAAAAGTGCATTTTACTTCGATAGAATTAATTTTGATATACGAGTTGCAACGTGTATCGAATTTTTGTACTCGCGTCTTCCGATGTATCCAGTGCCAAACCGTCGTCTTACGCTTTACGATGTTCCTCGCTTTTTTTTTATTTACGAGGAAATAATCTGCGACGCGCGCTGTCGCTCGACATTTGTACACGTCCGCGAAACCAACTACGAGTTTCATGCAGTCTGCTCGCAATGCCGTCGGTTTCCTCGTTACAAGCGGTTTCCCTTTCGGTTCGTTACCCCGGAAATTGCAAGCTGTCTGCAAAATTTCGACAAAGAATATTTAATTGATGCTACCCTCGGTGCGCGACAGAATTAAAATTAAATTCAGTACATACTACATAGTACATAGACTGCGAAAACGTCGACGCCCTGTCGTTCTTGTTACGAGATATCGATTAAGAAAACGTTCAAAAGGAACAAGAATAATGCAGAATAACGTTATTCCGTATAGGGAACGTACAATGCTTTGCTTTTATAAATTTAAAAGGTACGCCAGAATATAACATATGATATCTCGTTAAAAATTGTCGTGAATGCATTTTTACTAACAATAAATGTCCATTCATTCGATGTTTGTTGCGTATCGTGGCACATCTAATGATGTTCATCTAGTAATATAATCACAGACGAGGTATAGGAGTAGACCTTTCACCTTATGGACTTTCGTGGCCCAATCTGACTGCCATACCGACCTGAAAATTCGGAGCTGATTTTAGCGTCCTCTTCTCATGGATGGCGGTCAGTTGAGAAACTATTCACTGAATTAGTATTGATAGGCAAACAGCTGTAGTGTTTGAAATTCATTTCTAAATCTGTTGGTAATGTTGCGAGTGACCCGAAAATGGTAATGGAGTTCTAGAGCCCCAGAAAAATGGACCGAAAAAATACATTGGGTGAAGGGTCTACTCGTATACCTCGTCTGTGATATAATGTTACATCGTCTGTATTAATATTCGGTAATGTTGAATGCCCTATAGCCTGTCTGGTATTCCTCTAGAGGGATAAAGAATCGATGCAGACAGAGAGACCCGAAGGAAAGCAATTTCGAAGTCGATTCAAAGCCGAAGAAATTGAAAAATAAGATCCTTTGTACCCTTTCCCTCGTCCATAGTGTTCACTCTCTTGTGCGGAAGTTTCTATCGTAAGAAACGTATGAAACTCGTGCGTGTGCGTACACAGCTTCCTCCGGTTTTCGCATGTTCCCGGGCAACTATTTATTATGCAAAACGATCGCTGACATTCGATTCAATGATAATCGTTTTTAACGAGAGTAAACACTGCAGCGTGTACTTGTCGGTCAACGTCAATTTCTTAGAAATCGTTTTGCGCGCTCTGCCATGATCAGATGCAGATTATAGATCGTTCGCGTGCAATTTTCTAATTTTTTTTTCCGGTCACGTTATTAAACTCGATATTTTTAGATCCGTTATCCGTTGAGTAAACATCGACGATCGTTCTATTTTATCTTGGAAGACGATCGATCTCGCGAAGGGTTTTCCAACGCTCCTAAGCAAAAGCATCGTCGATTTAAACCTTTAAAAAGGTCAGAGCATAATAATTAAATATGAACAGTTTCGACGAGCTAATTTCGTCGTTCGTTAAACCACGGAGTCTCGGTTCCCGGGGTGCTTGCCTTCAAATTTTCATTCGACGTTCACCGAAAAAAATGTAGTAAAAATACGAGACCAGGTAGAAATTAATAGAGATCAACAGAAACGAGAAGATTAAACTCATCCAGGATTTGCGGAGACTGCATTCATGAAATCGTTGAAGTAGATGCGCGAGAAGAGGTTTTGAAAGAGCAAACATCCGGGGTAGAAAATCCCTATTCCCGCGAACGCATGATTAAACGTCAATGAACGCGAAACCACTACGGTTATGTAGAATTAATAATTCAAAAATGTATCGAGAACCACAATTTTGTTTGCGTATATAGTCTTTACGAAGATCTACCCCGCGTCGTCGTAATAATTTTTGGGGCAAATTGCCAGTACGTCCAACAAACGCGGCCGGTGTTAGAAATTAGAGGGCACTCTAATTAAATCTTCTTGCACGGGGACGAACATCGCCCGATCATCATGGCAGGAATAAATCGCGACGGTGTCTTGGTATTGCGATCGTATAATTGGGTCGACGCGGATCGCGAGAAGAAACGTGTCGCGCGAACAATTTGCGGAATCTCCTTCCACACGTTTCCCGCGAACGTGCGCTTCCATCGCGTGGAATCCGGCACGATCTAAACGCGCTGAACCGAGGAAGCCTCCAAACGACATACAACGATTCAATAAACCTTTAAATCGGTGTTAATCGCCGATGTGTCGTCAGTTTGTAATTCGAGGTTTCTTGACGTTTCTAACATTGATCGAGCATTCGTGCGAGTTTCCGGTTGCAGGGGAAGAGGCGTTAGAAAAGGAAGCGAAAGGGCTTCCTTTAAACGTTTGAAAACTCTGCCCCAGATTCGTGACTGACCCAGAACGACCCACCTTAACGATTCGCGTTCCTGGTTCGAAGCGAACAGATCCGGGAACGCGAACAGATTATGACGAATAGTCGACAGCGCGGCCCGGAGGTACTTAGCCGGTCGCCATTACGGCGCGGCCATTTTTCAAGCGGGAGAGGTATCGTTAGCGGCGCTGAAGAGGCCCCCTTTTTTCGATGAGGACTCGAATTAACCAGCACGGTATCGGTACTTCCTCGATACCGAGTTCGTGCAGCGGTTCCGTGGTCCGGAGCTCGAAAGTCGCGCCGCGACGGGATTATTAATTTCTCGAAGCGACCGAAAGAGCACCGCGAAACGTTCCCCGGTGCAAGGTAATGAAACAAATGAGGCGATCGTTTGCGAAGTAACTTCGAACCTATGTAACGAACGCCCGTGGACGCGTTTGTTTCTCGAATCGCCTCACTTTCTCTCGCTGGTAATATTTAACGCATCGTGCGCCGCGCAGTGGGGCATTTGGTTAATTAAATAACCTTCTCCTTGCCTCGCGAAAGCACCCTACAACTCCTCCACTGGAGGCGTTGTCTCTCTGGAACCCTTCGATAAATGCTACGGGACCCGCGCTCGAGCGAGCAAGATTTCACAAGTTTTATTTCGCGAGTCCGTCGAATTGAAACGTCCACTTTTTTCCATCCCCGCGAAGTCACTGGTAATTTTTCGAGATATCATTTTTACACCGCGGTTTCTAAAAAAACCATCGACGCGGACGGTCACACGATACGGTCCGTGTTTCTCCGTTTGCAAAGAAAAAGAGTTCGAATCGAATTCATTGGGCGCGCGACCGCAATGCAACGACCGGAGGATTTTGCAAGACGAGATCCCCGTGAGAACACGAATGGTACCATTCGGTAGAATGATATCGCCAGACGGTTTTACCGAGCGTTATTACCCGGCCCGCGACGCCCTCGACGCATCCTTTGGCCCGCAATCTAAATCTTAGTTACGACTTGGCGGCTGCGTTTATGGTTTTCGCGGTAATTGCAACGACAGACAACGGAAACAGCCCCTTTGACGATCGTCTCTCCCGCGCGCTTTGATATTCGTCTCGCTTTGTTGCACGCGCGCGCCAGAGAGTGGAATTCCACGCGAATGAAAGTAAGTCTTCCGTTGAACTGGTATGCCTTTCGCGAATTTACAGAACATACGCGCCGATCGATTCGCGGAAATTCGAGTCAACCGAACGATCGAAACTAAAATACAGATTTTAGAATCGATGGGATTCGAACACCATATTATCGTTGCACCGAAACTTTAACGTTAAATATAAACTATCGAGCAGTCCAGCTTACTCGAATATCAAACGCGAGGATCGTCGACGCGGTTCCAGCTGATTTTTGGACACAATTTCCCAGTAATGGGTTTTGAATGTATTCGCGGAAGACGGCGTCGCGACGCGGGGGTGGCGCATCGCGGTGACGGGCAGCGTCGTTCGCAATGGAGCGACGCGGCCGCAGTAACACTTCAAAGCATATTTATTCGAGCGAAACAGCCGGAGCGAATAAGTAATTTCAGAGGGGGTTTAACTTTCATGAAAAATTCCGCGCGGTCTGTGCCTTTGTGAATCGGACTGGGCAGTCCTCCGCCGCGGTAATGTATGCTACGGCTTAAAAGCCTCCATTCCGCGGAATGCGCAATTATTTTTTAATGCACATTATTAAATACTCGCGTGTCAGCGCCAGTACGAGCACGCAGCCCCGCTGTTCGCGATCGTGTAACCATCTATGCCGGTGTTAAGATATCGGAAAGGTCAGATTTACGATACGTTCGTCATGTTTGCGAAATATTTTTCCATCCAAATTAAATTGAACTTCTTACTATCCATCGAAGTTTCGTTAAATTAATTTCTTTATTTTTTTTTTAATTTGTGATATGAAGGGGGCTGTTTTTCAAGAATGTTTCGTAAAATTGTTAAACAACGTCTGAAAATATCTAAACAGCTACCCGAGAGCCGGAAAGAACGCGTTGCGCAACGAACCGTCCAGGTCGGCGGTGCAGCCGCGAATTCGAGCGGAGAATTTATGCGTCCGATCGATCGATTCGACGGTATTCCGCATTAATGCCGTTGAAATTTCTTATTACTTCCTGGACGTTAATTTTTCAAGGGGGATTGGAGCGCGCGGCGGCTATCTCGCGGAACGCAAGCGAACGACGTTGTAAACGCGGCCGTACACGGCTAAGAGCGTCGTGTTTTCTTTCGAATTGAAAGATCGGGACGGCAATAAACGTTTATACGATCGAATAGCAACGCCCATTACGGATACCTAATAGGCGAGAGAGCGGCGCGGATGCTCGCGAACCGGAATCGGCTGGTAACACGAAATCCGATGCTCGATCGGCTCGAAAACTTCTGGACGATCGCGATCGTGCGCCTGCATCGGCCAACGGGATACGAATAGCGATTCTGCTCGAGCATTCTCGAGACTTTTTAACGGATTTCCATTCCCGTTTCCCCCGAAAAAAGAATTCTCGAATATTGCAATCTCGAAAAATCTTCGAAAATATAAATTGTCTCGACTTTCTATCGTTTGTATCTTCTCAAAGGGGACTATGAGGAGGAAAGCGGAAAAAAAATGGAGAAAGAGGTAAAAGTCGAGGGTGGGGAGGAGAAACAGAAGGAAGAATCGACGAAGAAGGTCGGCGGTTAGGATGCCAGACGTTGGCTCGCGTGCTAAACTATGCGTGTAATATGCTGAATTATTCTAGCCCCCGCTCGCCCTCCCGGCACTTCCCCAGCCATACGCACATGGGAAAGAGATTACGCCACCTTGAATTCTTAAGCCGCTGTTGCAATTGCCAAGTGCAGCCGGAGGGCAAGTCGCCAGCCGGTCTAATTAACGACCGCGTCGACCCATCGAGTGTCGACCCGTCGAAAAAACGTACGAAAAGAGAAACGTCCAGGGCTCGCGTTTTCTTTCTATTGCATACACGCGTGTCTCGAGTTCTCTCCTCTTCTTCGTGTTGCTCTCGTTCGAAGGTTGGTTGCCGCGCACCCCTCCGCTGCAGCGATCGGGCTCCCACTCAGACCCACGCGAACGTCATTTTATAACAAAATTTTAATGATTTCGTATAAAATTTTTACAAATTCCCGCACTCGGTCAGAGATACTTAGACGGTGAGTCTTTTGCCAACCATCAGCGTCGAAACCACACGTACTTTGATTAATGTACGACGATTATGATTACCGTGCAATAATGACTAATGATTATATATTCAGTAATTAGCAGTCGTGATTAATGTTATTGGTTTATACGGAAAAGACGTGAATAATTCGTATAAGCAAACCGCGCGTAATCATCAGATACTATTAACTCTTTAATCATTAATCACAAAACGATTACAGTTTTGATTATGATCGAATCGATAAGTTAATAATAGGAATGCGAAGGCAATCTTTCACAGAATGATTGCAAATTACGCGCCAACTTTACGATTACGGATTAATCTTAGCGACGAGTAATTGATTAATGATTAAGACTCTTACGATCACTTTCATTTATCAATTTGTAACAACCACAATATAATCAATTGCCGTCGACTCTTCCAATAATCTGCATTCATCTCGTGCGCTGTTCGGAAATACAAATTTTCATTTATTTCCCCGTAACTCAAGGCAAGTAATCGCGCTTATTGGACGTAAGAACACCGACAATTATACCGTCTCGTTCTATTCTACGTCCGTTTCCTCTCGCAACTGAGTTTGAAACATGGCTTCTCTTATAAGAGCTTGTTTCCGACCGAGAGACGCGTCTACGACGGGATCTGCTAGAAAAGCCTTACTAACGAGTCCTCTGGCGGATTTAGGACGGTACGTCATAATTGTAATTGCTCTCGTGTTAAACGTACTTATATACCTTTATTTAAAATTCACCCAACCAGCGACGAGCAAATCAACGAAAATGAAAATTACAGTCATTTCCCGAATCAAAGAATTGCGGTTCGATTTCTACGAGTTCCACCGAAATATTTCGAACGATTATAGATTTTTAATCGTAACCGCGGTCTCTTTGTTTCGTCGCGACGTGGGTACGTGTTCATCGAAAAAAGTGAGTCCGTGGAAATAGTAAACGGGGCCGGGATCAGTCGTAAAAGCCGAGTAGTCGTAATCTGCGGGACGTTTCAGGAAATATCAAGCATTTTCGCGGAGAGCGAGATACACGTTTGGCCGGGAGTACCGATAACGCGGTTCACCGTGCACGGGGTTACCTCCGTCACAAAGGTGCTGGCTCCCGGTGTAATGTGTTTCGCGGCGTAGCGGCGCATTCTGCAACGGTCCCTCCACCAACCCTCCCGACCGCTCGCCATGCTTTGTTCCACTCGGAAGGCAGCGAGATCCAGTTACTCGTAGGTGGAGGGCAATAATTTTGCACGGCGAACGTCGTGGCTGAACCGCGCGAAAGGGACAAAAACGGTCCGACCGACGATTCGTTCGGCCAACAAAGGGTCGTTGGCGTGTTCGACTATCGGTGTACGGTGACACGCAAACTCCTACGTCGAACAAGATTTTTTCCACGCATCTTTCCTGCCGAAAAATTAAAAGGATTCTCTCCCGTAAAGAGCAAAGGTCTACGAGGCGATCCCTGAAAGTCTCGTGTGGTTCTAATTCAGGGACAGTACTACAATATTAGAGTTACTACGCTACCCGAGCCTATAATACTATAGAATTTTGCAAACTGTACGCTCGATGCCAATAACTTGTTTTTTTTTGCAAATTCATTATATAGCTAAGCCGCTCGTGTACATTTTTAGTTCATTTTCGTCTCCTCGTGATTGCATCTAGCATCCATACGTAATAAATTTTAGGTTAGGTTTAAAAGCAGCCTTTCGAATGTACCTCAACTTGGTGCAATTATGCAATTACTCACACTCTCATACGGCATACAGGATTCCTTCTAATTTGCCTGATACGGGTGTTATTATAATAATAATATATCTTTGTCCGTGTGTCTGCTTTTATGTCTTTATAAACGGAGAAAGTTTTTCTGTTGCGTCGATCTATCGGTTATTGGTTTGCGAGATCTGAAGTATCCTATTCTTACCAGCCGGGAAACGTAGAGTTTTAAATTCCGAATTGGGTGTCGTCGTGATCTTAGTTTCTACGAATTTTAAGATGATTCCTATAGTTTCCTGATAGGGAGAAACGTTTCCTTCTAGAAAATTATTTAAATGGCGAAAAGGAGAAAATTGACGAAGGATAAATACATAGGGAGTATAGCGGATGTGATGCAATTTCATATCCGAAGTTGTTTAGTTTTTGTGCCATTAAACCGCATGAAGCGAAACTGAACATTAACTTGAAGGCCAAGAATCTTCTTGCTAATAAATCCTCGTTATTTCTGTATTCCCTTTTAATTGCAAAAATTCTGACGTAAAATATGCCCCGCAAAATTTTTTTAAAATAATTAGTTATTACTTAGTTGCCAGTTAGAACGTATTGAAAAGTTATTTACGCAAAAAGGGAGCTCCCCTTAATGGCTATAATTACGTCTGACATTGTAAGCGTCTAGAAATTTTGCTGAAACTATCCTCTTGCAAATGGATTCACGTATGGCAATTTTCAAAACAGAAAATAAAGCGGGTAAGAAACAATCGTTATTGCATGCTACTACCCAGAGATGGGAAAATTTAATTCAAATAATAGATGATCGATAAAATCAACGGGCAGCGCTTTGATCGAACGGCTAAACTTGTATCCGTACGATGTATAATAGTACGTTTTATAATTGAAATTTTTAACGAATAAGCACTCGTTCATCTTTTATTCGTTGTTCGAAATTTATACAGAGACGAGAATTTTGCCCGTCTCTATTACTACGGGCGTGCACTCCATTTTCGTAATGCAGCTTCGATATTCCTATGACACGATCGACAAATGAACAGATCGTCGCGTTGCAGATTGACAGAGTAATCAAAGCAAGTGGGCAAATCAGCCAGAATTTGACGGATTGGCATATGTAGATATCACGATTGTGCCCTAGCTGACAATTGGCGAACACGTAGGAACGCGTCGCCGGAATCGATTCAACCGTAATATCGTACCGACTTCAATCAGAGTAACGTAATTTCGTATAATAACGAGGTTTCGTCTTTTCTCGTTACGCTTATTTATACTAGCGCCGAGTTCAGCCGCGCTATAAAATTATCTCGCCGCGAAACGCGTCGCCTATAATGAAAATCTTTCGAATATTTTTAATACAATTCTTATCCGCGTCGATAGCGATCAGAAATTGACGGAACCAATAATGGAAGCAACTGGTTTGATTGGTGCTCAGGATACAGAAGAAGATGAAGCGCAGCGGTAATAACAGTGTTACGAATGAAAAATTACAGATATATGAGACAGGAGTAGCAAATATTTTTATGGAACGTAATACTTACGAAAATTCAATTAAAAAACAAACAGGATCTCGTGCTTCGGATAGTTTCAAATTACATATTCGATTTAAATTACACGCGAAACAAACGATGCAGAACAATTTTTATATTTTTCAACAAAGTAAAATTCTTGCCTCAACAACGGTGGAAGAGTAAAGTTCAACGAATAATACTGTTTTCTAACCTAACTCGAATTGACGCACGGCACGCGCTACCAAAATGGCGTTATCGCTCGTAACGACCGTGAAATATGCGGACGCTAGCGTTTCGACGGTTACAACGATATTTTCGCATCAATCCCAGCTGAAGAAGGTGAAAAATGTATTGAATAAAAATATATAAAGCTTGTAAAAGCTCGAAAAAATTCGTCGGTTCTGTCGTTTTCGATATTTCCGCCGTGGCAGCTGGCCGATGCTAACGCGAGCCAACATTTCGAATTAAATTCGTGCGCTTTCCGCTGTTTCGGTTTCAGAAGTGTCAGCGCGTGTATTTTTGTTCTTCTATAATTCGCGAACGCTGAATGCGTTCGATGTTCACGCTCATATCGATTCCAAACGCATGGAACAATGCGGAGAAAAGAAGAAAAAAAAAACCAAAAAACAGAAACACAAAAATTTTGTTAGCGACTCTCTACGGTTGAAAAAGTCGCGCTTAATGAGCCGCCCATTGAAGTTTTCATTATACCGCGGAAACGTTCGTCCCGTTCCCTTTTTCATTTAAGAGGGTATTACTTTCGTTTCCCCTTAACGAAACTTGAGGCATTATAAAGAACGGAAGTAAAAAAAGAGGAAACGCGGCAGCATCGTCCGCGGACTTCTGTAAAAATTACGACTCGTTGCCTTTCTTTCGTTTTATTTCATTTCGACACGCAATCCTTCCCGAGAAAGTCTCGTCGGGACTCCTCCCTTTCGTCGATAAATTTAATTCCGCGACAGAGTCACGGCTCCCTCCCCACCGTATCAATTATGTCCGCGAGATAGAAAAAGCTTATGAATAAATTTGAATAAGTATAATTTTTATTGCATAGAAATATTAGGACGAGGCGCGACGCTTCTTTTGCATAATCCTTTTTAACTCGGATCGTCGTGTGAAATGGGATGCTGTATTCTATTGCGAGCAGATAACAACAAAGTTTCGCCCACCGTTGGCCTTTAGTTACGAGTAATATCTTGCTTTCAAAAGTAATTTCGACTCCGCGATAAAACGAGTAAATATGTTTAAGAACTCGAGAAAAATACGTAGCTACTTTCGTTTCGTTTTCAAACGATTAATTACATCGTATCGTGGAAAATCTGTAAGAGACGTTCTGGAGACTTCAATGCTGGGTAAGAAGCTATCTTATTCGTGTAGAGTACTTTAATAAACGTAATACCGTATAAAATCCAATCATTTTATATTTATTGCAAAATATGATCACTATTTCAAATAAGTTTGCGTTTATTTGATTGAAAACGAAGTGTTCTCAGTTTTCATTTACCAATAAAAGGACTCGGTTATTACTCTGTTTTAATTGTAAAAGTATTGATTGATACGAACATAATAACTTATATTGTTGATACCTCGTATTATTCAAGTTTTGGAAAGGTACAAATATTTCAATTATCGGAGAAAACGTTCATAAAGTATACAGAGAATATTTGTTCTACATTTCGCAAAATTGTGCGAATTAAAATTATTCGTTGCGAAAGCTGAAATCTATTATTTATCGTATTTGATAAAACTGAAAATAACAAACGTCGAGAACCGATAAACGATAATTACGTTCTTCTCAGAAATCTCTTGAAACCTTGAAAAATCGTGTTCGATTATCGGAGATTGTCAATAACGAGATACTTAACTGATCATTCTTATCATCGATTTTTCTACGTTCGTTTCTGCAACGTATAATTTCTTTCTTCGCGATAAAAAAAAAATTTGCCAAGTAATTTATTTCCTATTTAGAATCTCCTTCGTACTTTATCCCAAAATGGTTTCCCGGTTCTTTCGGCGAGCGTATCGGACAAAAGTTCGCGAGCAAGGAAATGATAACAAAGTACTCGAACGGAGAAAAGATTCTCAATTACAAAACGCTGCGAATCGATCGACGCGGGCGCGAAACTTTCGATGGAAGTTTTCCACTCCGTGAAAGCGTAGCTTTTTACGAGGGGCCGCGGAAAAGAAATAAAAGGAGAGAGGTGTACCGTCGTGACGTGGTGCGGCGAAATGGTATCGATTGACATTTATTATCGTTGTAAAACAATTTGAAATCATTGCCCGGATCGATGCAGCTACTGTTATTGCTATTGTTGCACATGTCGTCTGGCCCTCGGAACGCGGAGGTGGAAAGGGTGACTTTATGGTCGCAGCGTGTGCCGCGGGGCACTCCGGCACGCGTAAAAGCGGTAATTGATAATAGAAATAACGGTCACCCGTGTAACGTCGTTCCCGAGACCATCTCTGCTCGATCTTGCACGCCCACGTGACAGCCTCGTAACTGTCCCCAGCTAATAAGAACTCGCCGTGAAATTACTCTCGTCGTTGTCGCGCTAAATATACGAGACTGATCGTTTTATCGTCGCACGAACAAAAACTACTGAGCCTCGCGTACGATAAGACAATTCCAACCGTGGACGATCGTAGCTTTCTCGTATTTAATAATTAACAGGTGCTGTTAAAATTGAAAAACCTGTCGTTGCAAACAGCAGTTTAGATATCGATAGAAACGTTTTGGAAAAGATCCATCGCCGCAGTTGCCCGGCGACACGAAACAAGAGTTCCACGACATCCTAGAAAAGGATCGCGGTACGCGTTCATGAAATACCCGTTACGATAAGTAAATAACCCGATAAGATACCATTACGTCCGACCGTTCGAACAACTTCGTAAATCCCCCCCGCGCACGGATATATGCATATTTTCCGGTTGACGCGCGCGTATCGTTTCCATTTCTAGAATAATCAATTCTATAAATCCGTGTTTAATGATCCGGAGTGAGGACACCGCGTTCGCGGTACGTGTAAACGTGATTCGCATCGCTTTCACGACGATCGACCCGTTAGCGGACAGAAGGCAGGAACTCGCGGAGTTCCTGCAACCTGAGCCCTTGTTGGCCGTGATTCCCGCCTTCCTGGCCATTCAACTGTCATTAGAGTTATTTATCGGCGCAGAAATGAATTACAGCCAGTGTAAATTCCAGACCGGCCTACCTGACCAATGCTATTACCGGATGAGGCGCCGTGAAATCTTAATAATGACGACATCGCGACTACCCTGCATCGTTCACTCGCTCGATTTCCTCGATTCATTCTCGATTCAACGCGGGGAACGTTACTGCGAGCTGCCTGTGGATTGTACAAGCAATATAACAAACTTTAATTTTGATAAAGAGGAATTAACGAGACATTTATGTGTTCTCGGCCCGCTGCTCCCCGGCTAGTATATTCTGGACTTTGTAATAATTATTGCCCTTAATAGATTTGCTTGCGACAAATATTTCGCTCGACAGAAGATTGTAAGGTCCGCGAAAATCCTGCTCCGCGTAAAAATCTTTTAAAAGCAGAGCGCGTTGCGGCCGTGAACATCGAGTGCGTTCCGGCTTATTCTAATCCGACGGCGATCAGGTCAACCCTCGTTAAGTACAGCGTCGTAGTTTGAGCCCGTTGCACGGTCGGAGGTTCGCCGTTGAGCGTGTACACGCGTGCAAGCGTGCACACATAACGCGGTCGCGTGATGATACCACAATTAATTGGTGCCTCCAGGAAGGCGAGTTGGCATCTGTTGCCGGGGGTGCGGCGCGCACGAGCGCGTTACGAGTACGCTGCCTCGTTAGTCGTTCTATTCCGCGTGCCACGTGATACGGAAAACGCGCAGCCAACGTGGACGGAATAAAAGAAAATCGTCCGCCGATGCGCGGTTGTGTTTGTCCGTTGATCTGCGAGCGGATCCGCTCACGCTCGGCGAGGTACTTACAACGAACCACAAAAGTATTCGCATCCTCGTAAAATACACTATCGTAACACCACAAAGAAAAGAACGTATTAATCAAAGGACACCTGATGAAGGAAGCATCACTGTAAAGATTAAGCTTAACGCGAGGAAGCTTTCGCAACAATCGCTAATTTTTAGAATTCGCGTATAACTATTCATCAGTCTTTCTTTTTCAATTAAATAGACAATTTATAATGTAGTTTTATCGCAAACTAGTCGTATAATCAATAGGAATTGCTAAAAATTCTTTAGTTATATAGCGTCAAAGTAAATTGCAAAATAAACGTAGAAGACAGCGTAAATTGTAATAATTTGTGTGCTCATCAGATAGGGGATGAAATGCCCTTTAAAATGAGCGTCTGTGAGAGTCGATAGCTCAATTAGTTCCGGAGATATTGCAATTTTAGTTTCGCGTCGATGCGGTGGCTAGTTCCGGAAATATAAGGGTCCGAAGATTGTTTACTTTTTCGCTACGGCCTTGCCAAGGTCGTTGACCGCACGCGCGCATTGAAACTAGGTCACGCGACCACTCGGTCACGAGTCACGTGCGAGAAAGAGAGGTCCGGCGCGACGCGTCAGACGGAGACAAAGATAGTCGAATTAGAAAAATTACCCCTTTACATAAATTACGATATCTCGAAAACGAAAAGTCGGATCGCCAAAAACCAAAAGCCATTTTAAAGAGGAAGGTTTACCGCTTCCAACGGTGGTTCAATTATTAATAAATCACTAATAGTTTCGAAACTGCACGTGTCTAAAGTTTTAGTATTTTTAATACGCATTAATACACGTTTCTAAGGCGGCGAGAGCGTGGACAGTGGAATTTAAAAAATACCTCTTTATATAAATTACGATATCTCGAAAACGGGAAGGCGGATCGCCAAAAACCAAAAACCATTTTAAAGGGGAAGGTTTGCTGTTTCCAACAGTGGATCAAGTTTTGATAAAACTTTAATAGCTTCGGAACTGCACGCGTACGAAGTTTTAGTATTTTTAACACGCGTTGCTGGCCGCTGTATACAGTATACAGTACGAATAAAACTGAGTATTTAAATAGTTCCTACTTCGTCGTCAACTTATTTTCGCTGTCGTCTTTATTTTTACCTCACCCGTGGAAGTAATTTAACGGGCACGTAGAATTTACGGTGAAACTCGCGTGTCTGATCAACACGGAAGTCGAAAACGGTACAACGAGAAAATATGCAACGCCGCTCGCAGCTCGAATTACTCGTAAGAATGTAAATTTCATTGCATCCGCCGAATGCTACTTTAATGAAGATTCTTTATTCCGTCGGGTGTATTTCCTCTTCCCGCGACAAAAATTAACTTTCGCGCGTTTCGTTGCGACAAGTTGAGACACAGCAGCATTCGTCATGTTTCCGGTTCGACGCTTGACGATGCTTAAGGGAGTCCAAGTCGAGACTCCATTTCCCCGCAATTCGATAAACTTTTACGGAAGAACGGAACATCTCGATCGTATTCCGCGAACACCGTGAAGAAGCCCTGTATTTCCTTCGTCGAACTTTAGCCGAAGCAAGAAAACTGACCGTTACTTCCATTTCTCAGACTCTGAATTCCATCGACATTTTGTAATTCCTCGTTTAGAAACTTCTGCTGGTAATAAAACTAAAAGGTTATAGATTCGATCGCTTCAAAATAGACATAGAAGCTTGCAGATTTTTTGATACATGCTTTTTATATTGATTGCCGAGACAATTAAATAAAAATGTCCCCTCGTTATTACTATAGATATTTCCGTTTATTACTTCACTTTTATAATGAAATACTATTTCACATTGAAATTTCTACACCGTGAAACATACCAGAAATTGAAATTAAAATTTAATTTCCATTCGTTTATGTATACCCGTAGTTCCCCATACAATTTTTTAATGTTTTTCATTCGTGAAGTCATTCAAACTTGTTTGACACTGATTGATTGTGTTTTCAAAATGTAAATATATATGAAAACACGCGCGACATGATTTAAAAGTAACGACGAAGCATCGTGCGTGACAGTCAATACGTTAAAAGCGAAAACGTGTCTGTGTAACATTTGGGAAAAATATTAGTTACAAATAATTCTGTACCCTCTGGTGCGATACGGTCAAATTTTATACAAATTTGAAGAAGAGCCACGGTTCGATAACCGAGCAACATCTTTCCGTTCTCCGGGGCTCGCGAACTCGATCATATTAATTAATCGCGGTCTGGGCACAAAGCTCGGCAAGAAATCCGGCTCTGAGCGGAGTTCCGACGCACCTCCGGGCAAGGGAAGTCACCGAGGTCGACGGAAACTGCGATAAGGCCAGTCGAGGATGAAACTAGGGGGTGGCGGAGACGCCGCGAAAGAGGGTCGAGAAGAGACTCTTGAGATGGATCGTACAAGTCGGTTCGCGGCCTTATTACATCGTAAATTCCCGCTTAGTGATGGATAACATTAACCCATCGGCAACGACAAATTACTTAACCTCTGTGAGATTGGGCCCAGTGCTCTGCTCACCCGGAACCTGGTTGTTCCGCTGTCGCGGACCAGTAACCAGGATCGATCCTCGCTCGGAGACACTCGACGCAACTTTGCTAGTCTACCGTGAAGACTGTCGCGAGATCGGGAAGTTTCGCGGGGAAATAATTTGTTCCCCCTTGAAATACCGAAAGCCAGACGCAGAAAGTTGCTCGTCGTTTCACGGTGGGATGCAACGTCTGGAACGTACCTCTCTCGAGTCTTTCCAATTTATAAAATTGTTGTATTACGCGCGAGAAAGAGTAAGATTATCGCGGTGAAAAGCCAGTCGCATCGATTTCCTCGGAGACTCGCAACTTGCTGCAACCGAATAATTCGTTAACGATATAACTCTCGAGACGCGTCGGTTTTACGGCAATCGTTAAACATCCTTCGGGCGTTTCGAGACGAGCGGCGATCCTTTCGTCAGATTTTACGGTTCTGCGACTCCATCTCTGGTAACTCCTGAATCTAAACGGAAAAAGGAAGTCTCGCAGTCTCTATGAACTCTTCGCGGTCCTACTCCCAACGCGACTGGACATCGATTTTATTTTTAAACGATGCATTGCGAATCGTGGCGTTTCAATTAAGTTTCAGCCACGACCGTTTCCGCGACTCGCCTACTTAATTTCGTCCCCCGAATGTAATTAACAAAATATACGAGAAGGCCGCGGCGAATGCCTCAAAAAACAGCAGGTTCTCTATCCTTGAGTTTGAAGCATTCGTTACTTTAGAAACAGGCCTTAACTACTTGCCGTGCTCGAATTAACTCTTGCAACGTAGTCGCGCTAATTCTGCCGCGTTCGAGTTAACTTAGGCGAGGTCTACGCTTCGAATTCGGAACAATGACGCATTTGGTGCAGAAACGTTTATAAAACAAGGTCTCTCGTTTGTAAAATACACAACGCTCTATAATACAATCTGATAAGAAACAAAATGTTTCTTATTTTCGTTTCTACGAATACATCGATTCTCCGCTGTAATTCCGTAACAAGGTGCACCCTTGTTGCAGGAAAGAAAAACGAAATAAGAATCGATAATTCGCTCGCAGGAAACTTGGACTGTGAATCACGATTAAAAGGAGCATCTGGTATTCGTTCGAAGGTAAATATTGCCTGGATGAGAGATAAAGGGACAATTAACAGGCGAGATGAGGAACGTAGAATTTCGATAATGGCGTAAATATCTTAATTAATGGCGCCGCCGCGGAGATTACGTACTCTTAATTTGTACCTATCGAAGATTGCCGGAAGAAAAAGAGGAACTGGTATCTTGACAGGTAATCACGATGATTTATCATTGCTGAATCTTTAAAGGGCTACTTTAACGACGCCGGATGGCTCATTAGAGCGCATTTTTTTACGATTCGAATGGCAGATAATGCACGTCGCCGCGCGTATAACGCGATGGTCAGCCGAAACTGAAACACATGTCACCGGCCCTCGTTAAATCGCGTGACGCATGAAGAGTTTCGAATTAATCTTTGGAGAAATTCATTACTGTTAACGGTAGGCATCTTAAACGCGCAGTTATGACGACAGGAGATGATCTTTACAAGCTACCGCATTACCCTAACCGAAAGATGTCGGCCCTGGACCGCTGTCCTCGTGTTCCTTGCGTATTCACGAGCCGATTCGATCTCCTCTCGAATACATTTGAAAGCGTAATGCCGTGTGTCGCTCCTCGGCAATCGCTGGTTATTTTCTTCAATATTACACCGTTTTCGAGACAATCGTCTGTTCATTACGGACTGTTTCTACTTACATCGACGCCCATTTTCTATTTCATCGAAAAATAGTTCGAACGCTTCGAATTTCCCGAATTACCAGGAGTTGAATCTAGATTCAAAGCTGAAACTTCATCCGTGGCAGCTTATATAAATCTAACCAAACGTTGACCTACATTCAAACGTCTCTGCAAAACTACCTTTCCAACCTGCACCGAGCACGAGCTTGCGTCTGAGTTAGAACGCAAGCTGTTAGTATTATCGTTAACATCGAATTCGGTTAATTTTCCGATTTAATTCCAATTTATTTTTTGCTGATCGATCGAAGTATTCTTTCGGATAAGAAACGTGCCCGTCTCTTGTTCGTACATACTTAGTGCGTTTTTATCGCGCAAAACTTGAGCTCTGACAAGCAAGAAGCCTTTGACTTCGCCTCGTCTTACGTGCAGACGAAGTTTCATTAAAGCGGTTGCTTTACCAACGTTGCTCGTCGAAAGTATATTCCCCATTTACGTATTTACCTGACGCGGTCGGGAGGGTTCATTAAGAACTACCTTCGGCTTAAAATTTATCTCGTTTGTTCACCTTCTGGTACACCGTTACGTAACGACAGAACAGAGAAATTCGCGGTTCCTGGCCGCGGTTCTATTTTCGCCGGATAAATGTAGTTCATAAATATTGCACGACGAAAATTGGAATTCAACGGGAACCCGTCGCCACGCCTCCGTACCTCGTTCCTGGCCGGGCATGCATACGGCAGAATGCGTTTGACAGCAAATTGATGCAGATATTATAATAGATTAACGATATGTACATTCGTCGTCCGAAAATAATGGGGCGGCGGCCTTATCGATTTGCAAATTTTGAGACCAAATATCGCGTTGTAAATGGTCACCGAGCAGTTAATTGATACCGCGTTACGCATGAACGTTCGAGCCCGATCGTTTGTCAATAGTGTCATAAGATACTCCATGCGTGATAAATCCAATTGTATAATAAATCTATCGGGGCTTTCTAGATTTTCTCTGCCGTAAACATTGGACAAGCGGATCACGTTTCTGGACAATTTTGTAGAACTTGCTAAAAAGGCAGGTATGAACGGAATATTACGTGCGTCGTATAGAAATATTTTTATTCGTGCGTGGAAACCGTTTTTCGAACTACAGAATCGAAGACACCGAAACAGACACTGTAGAACAATCGTATAAATTTTGTAGATCGATGTGCCACCTTTACCGTCTGGCTAGGCCTCGCGTCTCCCGCCTTGATTCGTTCATATTCAAATCAAATATTTTTTAAAAAACGATATTAATGCCAAACTGTTCGCGTATCTTATAAAATAATTCGGGAAAATAAACACGTTCCGGGTTCCGATTCACGTTCGCGCGCCGAATTGTGTGCATTTCATTACGTAGCGCGTCCCCGTCCAACTTTAATTACCCGTATAGAGATTTTTCAAACGTGCATCACGCGATGCACGGTGCCGCGGGATAAAGTGTCGCATTCCCGGAATATTTTGTGACGATTCCATTCGCGAAACGGGTTACTTTTTGCCGGTGTGCGACGCTCCGTTGAATGCAAATAATCTGCAGCGCTCGTAAAACGCGACGAACGTGATGTTTCCGACTAATAACTCGTAATAATACACAACACCAAAAAGGTGACACGTACGCGAAAGCCTTTTTAATATAATGTACGTGATCGCGTCGCGTTTCTCGAATACTTCGGAATCGCTGGAAAAATCCTCGTGGAATTAACGGCCGTCGAACTGCGTCGATCGAAATTCTAGGTTTTTGTTAAGACGTTGCAAAGCGTGCATTTACACAGTTAATCTCATAGTGAACAGTTCTAGAGTGATTCTATTTGTTAACAAGGAACAGTTGTATACAAAAATCCAGAAAGGGTAGACTCCGATAAAGATTCGATGGTCGCGTCAAGATGCGAATATTTTACGATATCGGAAAGGAAAAATTCAACCACGGATAAATAACAGATTTGCACTGGAATTCTCGGTCAAAATCGTTCTCCCACGATCTATCGAATCACCCTGTCACCGTGAATTATTCTTAAAGACGACAAACCCCAGGACGATTCTACTTCTTGCCAGTCTCTCTTCCGTTCTTGCTTGTTCCGACGGCGTCGAGACGATTGTCACATTTCCCGCAACTTCGCCGGCCCACTTTATCGTCCCCCTTTCCTATCTATCGTTTTCACCGCAGTATATCTACGTCGGACCATACAGCGAGGTACATTTGTTCTAGAAAACGAAATTCCCTAGCGTGACGTCAGACGTCGCCCCGCGAGGAACGTTTATTATTATCACCGCCCATCCGTGAAGTCAAAACTGTAATGGAAATCGAAATGCACGGTCCGGTTTCATATCGATTCGTTATCCGTGATATTTTCCGCGAATTCCGACCGCGTTCCTTTCGGAAAATGACCGACGAATTAAACGAATAACCGACGCCAAGAGACATTCAATTTGTAACCAATTTGTAAACTTTAATCACGACTGTAACAGCGATCGAAAAAATTTATATAAACTTTGATCGCCAGCACAACGGTAATCGAAAGTTTTTAATGAACGTTACTGCAGCCGTAATCGAAAACAGATACGAATTTTAATTGCAATTATAACTGGGCTCAATATGAATTTCGGTCGTAACAGTAACGGTAATCGAAAATCGATGGGAAATTTATACGCGGCTGTAATTGTTAGTACAAATATTCCAAAAATCTCAACTCTTAGTACCATCGTAACGATAAACCTTACGTGATTTTAGTTTGTAAGGATAACAGAGGAATTGGATACAAATATTAGTCGCAATCGTAACGGTAATCGAAAATCTTACGTGAATTTTGGCTGCAACCATTACCAAACGCCAATATAAATTAAGTTGCCACCGTGACCGCAACTGAAAAGCTTACGTGAATTTAAATTGTCACCGCAACAGTAATCAAATATCTGCAATGAATGTCGGCTGGACCCGTAATCAAGAATAGATGAGAATTTCGGTTGCAACTGAACCGAAAATCGATGTGAATTTCAGACTGAACTATAACGGTGAACGAAAATTAATAGAAATTTTGAACGCAAAATCGTAATAAATTGTACGAAGAATTAGAGAAATTTTAACCGCGGCTGTAAAGGGCAATATAAATTTTAAACGCAACATGTAATTGTCGAAACTCTTTCTGGAATCTCGGTTATGAACGCGATCGTAACCAAAAAACTTATCTGATCTTCGGTTGGTACTGTAACCGAATATCTGATACGATCTTCGCTTGCAATCGTAACCAATAACCGGTACGAATTTCTCATGTTACCCAGAACAGACATAAACTTCGCAACTATAACCGTAATTGAAAAGCTCACATAATTTTCGGCCCTGAACGTATACCGAATATCTCCCGTAAATTTCGCTCGAAAAGATCGTAAATAATCTCGATCGTTTCATAAATCGCATCACTGCCCATGATCGTAATTATTTCCGTTTGAAATATACAGTAAGTATCGCTTTATACCAAACTGCTCGTTTATTTTTTGATAACGAATCGCCTTCTTCTCGATTGTACCGTGACGCTAAGCGTACCGACGCTCGATGCCTCTAACCACGATGATACAATCGGTGTTTTTGCCCTCACTAAAGAGCCCTTGTAACAGTAGAAAAGAAAATGAAATGAGAGGGGAACGTTTAAAGCAACCCTAGTAGACCCACCACACTTGCTCAGTTATTTTCAACCTCTGCTTTTTTATTTCGATTCTACCTACCCGCGAACGCTTACTTATTATTATTCCCCATTCGTTAGTAAACGTAGAAATACGTAAAATACGTAGTGAAGGCATAGAGACGATCGGTTCTCGAAGCAACAGCAGGAAGAACGTGCGCTGCGGCGGAGTCCTCGATCTCGTTAGGAGTGAGCCTTCGTACCACCGTTCATTTGCTCCGGCAGATCGTCCCTGATAAGTGTGGCGGGCCAGCCAACGTCATATCTCGCGAAAGTTCGATAACGATCTTTTCCTGCAGCATGCACTTCGATACAATGCAAACTTAATTAAATAGAACGCCGTCGCCGCTCTCCAGCCTCTTCTCGGTCCCTCCTCGTCGACAGTGTCCTCTCCTTTCCGCCGCTACGGGCCACTCTAACAGAGAGCAAATGGGTTTTGCTAAAGGGACACAATGCTGAGTGGCACGCGAAGATAGCCGACTATCGGACGGAGGCTTCTTCTCGGCGACGTTGCAAGTAGAATCGCGTTTCAGGCAGTTCGCGAATACTGGCGGTGCCGTATACTGCCGCAGACACTCTTTGAAATTGGAAATACATGGTCCTCGAGTGCCATAACGATTCATAAACAGCTGGAGCGAGCCATTGTCGACACCTCCACTGTCGTTTGGACTCGCTAACACCTTAACTCGTTGTTGGAAATTATTTTCGTTACGGATCGGCTTGCGAAATTTCATTAAAATCGGAGATGGTCGCCCCTGTGCTCTAGGAACGCGTAGCAAAGCAAGCCTTTCTGCCATTCACCTGGGAGGTGAAACGATACTATCAAAGGCTTTATTGGCGCCTAAAAAGGCAGCAAATAATACTCGAATCGTTTCCATTACAGCTTGCAAAGCTCGTCGAGGCTTTCGAGTTCACTCGATATCAAGAACCGATTCTTCTTTTTCCACACGTCGTACGCTCGACGCGAACCATCGTGGACGTCCAATATCGCAGTCGACCGCACGGTTCTCGAGTTCCCCGCGGCTGAAAATCGAGAACTCCGCGGGGTATTCGTCGTGTCGCGGTTTCCATCCCGAAACTTGCCGCCAAAGGCTACAAATTAGAGCGAGGACGGTGTACACGGTACGTTGAAGCAACAACGTTTCCGTGACAATTAATCTAGGGGCGTGCCCGTTGAGCGTAGGGGCGCAAGAAAAGCAAACGTCCGGGGAGCATCTTGACGCGAGCTCGAGAAGCACCGTCTCGCGATGGCACTCGATTCGTACGGTGCTTTACGGAGCCTGTTAATTACCGGTGACCAACCGGCAGACACGAAACGGCGTCGAGTGGCTTAACTGGCCCGTTATGCTCCTCCCGTTGGGCTACGAGCTCGATGCAAATCACTCGTACGTCGCCTTGCCAGCACGAACTCAGCACAATTCCGTGCACAGAGCGGACGCCTGGTGCTGCCGTTACTACACCTGCCATCGCTGGTTGCTCTGTGCCGCTACTGCTACTGCTCCCGGTGCTGCACCAGCAGGATCAATGCCACAGGAAGCTGTAAATCACCTGACGCGTCTCTAAAGACTAGACGGTTGTACGCGTCGCGGTCCGCGAGCGATCCTTCGACCATCTTCGACGCCAAATTTCTTGCCACGCGTTCAACCTGGGGACTAAACGACTGTAAACTCGTGGTAACTCTGTTTCGTCTACGGTTCGAATAAATCAAGCGTGGCGCGGAGTATAGTTTGACACTGCAAAACACTGATTCGAATATTCTTCTCGTAACAGTGTTGTAGGAATTTGCCGACTCTTGCACAAAGTGGACACAGTACTACAGTATAGCAGTTCTTTGTGGAAAACCTCTCGTTGCAACGACACAAGAGAAAAATCGAAAGTATAAACTACCGTACGAATAGGTTTAGGCGAACGAGTTTTTATCGTGAAATGGAATTCTCCTCTTTTTTGCACACAGGGGTTATCTATTTCTGAATTTTGTTGCGCTAGCAAATCGTTTTGGAAGAGAGGAAGATAGTCGATCTCGGATGAAATATTAAATCCATCCTAACTTTTTACGGATTGATGTTGTTTATACGGAACTTTTCAAAAACGAACGAGAAAAGGTAGGCGTGGCGGTTTGATTCGACGCAGAATACCGCTGACTGCAATTTTTCGATGTTGCTAAAAAATATATTCGTGCTTTTCGCAATTTTTTCTTTGCCCACGGTTCCATTTTCGGTTCGTTGATCGTTGACGGTAACGGATAACGAGTTCTGCAAGGTATATAGGTAAACAAACGTAAATTCGAAAGGGTTCTCCGATGACCAACCTCCCTCATAAGACACTGAAGCATCTCAGGTTACCAGTTTGAAGAGGGATTAAGGAGGATCAAGATCTAACCTTCTGGTATAAACTGTAAGATACCCCAACTCCTGTGCAATTAAATCCGTAGATCGATACCGGTCCGAGCAAGAAAATATTTTTTCATTCGTAAAAACAAATTCAACAGTGTAACAGAGTTAAGACGCATATATGATTCAGAATTTCAAAACAGTAAACATTCCGTCGTTCGATCTTTACTTTTTACCGAGAACGAGTGATTAGTTGCTCTTGGAAAGAAGAGAGGATTCTGAAATGGCTCGTTAAGACTTACAACTTGAGTTTCTACTTGTAAAAAGTTTTTATTGCGCTATATAAATTGATACAAAGATATTAATTTACGGTCGGAAGTAATAAGTCTTTTTCGAGCAGAAGGTTTCGAAATCATTGTTCGACGAAGGATACGTTCTTCGATCGCGTATACTGGTCCACGTAGCGGCCACAGATCCTCGTGTTACCGAGTCAAAATCATAATGGAACAGGTGGCCGCCAGTTCACCTTGAACGCCGATATCTCCCCGGAGTCGCGATGAACTTTCGTTTCTCGAATCCAACTCTGCGGGCAATCTTCGAAATTACCCGGCGGTATGATTTTCAATGTTATGGTTTCCATGCACCTGCAATCTTCCAGGTCGTTCCGCGAGTACGGACAGCCGACGCGAAGCGTGAAATAACACGACGACTCTAATACCATGGACGTATCGTTGACGGTGTTCGAAGTGCGATCGAAGCGATAAAAAAGATCCCTGTTCCCCCTGCTTTACGAAATCCTCTTTCTGTATCGTTCTATTAAGTATTTTAAAATTTTACCCGTTATGAAACTTATCGGGGTCTGTACGTGGATCGTTTGGGGATCGATCGTACAATTAAACGAAAAATTGTCCGCGCGAAGGTAGAGTAAAAATAACTGTGACGTTTCTTCGCGTTTCGCTGCGCCAGCTAGGCATCCTCTCGCGCCAGGTTCCGAAGATAATCGTCTTACTCAGCGAGGGAACGTGTCCTCAAGATAAGAGGATCTTCTTGCATGCAACTGGATTAGGTGGCTCCGGGAGCGGCAAATCTCGGCATTATGGAAACCCAAGATGCCATAATTTCCTTGGGCGTACCTCGCGTAAATCACATTCCGTAAACGCGGTAACTAGTCGGGCGTCGAACGAGGCTCGCGCGACACTTAAACTTCCCACGTTTAATTGATATTTAATTCAGAGACGCCAGCTACGAAAGCGAGGAATTGCTAAATTCTCAATTTTTTATTTGTCATTCAAAAAATTGCTTCGTTCGTGCGTCGAATTAGAAGATTCCCACGAACTTTAGCAGCAATCGTCGTTAACGTTCTTCAAACGTCATCAATTTTCCGTAGAACACTGTCGACTGCCAGTATATAGATATTTGCCTCTTCAAGACGAAATAAAGACACTTTGTCATCTTAATACAACTCCTTTGTTCAATTAAAGCATTTTCTCTTTACTACAGAACAAGGAATAACCAATTCCCAGTCGTTTTTCTATTTACCTTGCAGCGCCAATTTAAACGCATTGTAGGAAACGTCTTGTGGGATTTGTAGCAGCTAGGATGAGACGTTTCATTCGAAAGCTCGATTAAAATCGATTAAACTCCAGTCGTAATGTTTTTTGATATCCACAGAACAGAATTTTTGAAATTCATGCATTCCTATCGAAGTTATGAACGATTTCCAATTTCTCGCTCTGTGCACCTTTCGCTTCGTTTGCTGCTTTTATAAAATTAAATCTGAAAATTAATATCAAAATTAATATCTGACCGTTACCGGGACCGTGAGTTAAAATTTCGGGATCGCTAAAACTTCGACCATCGTCTGCCAGCCTCTCTCGTTCCGCGACTTCGACATCCCTTCGCTTAGATTCGCCTCTAAATTTATTCCTGAACTTCGATTTTCATTCTTTCGAATCACGCCACTTCGTTCTCCGTTCCTCGAAATGCCCCGTCGTTTTCATTATTCCGATTAAAAACCATTTCCCGTATTGGATCGTTGTTGTCGCAGATGCTTCGTCTGCCGGGGTAAATACGAACGGAGTGCATTAATGCAACCACGAATATCCAATCCAATCCAATTTCTCTTCGGTTCCATTAGCCGCCGCCATTAGTTACACGCATCTTTTTCGCGAAGAACGCGCGCTCCCGTCGCACCCATTTTACCCTCGAAAGAAAACACGATGACGAAGTAATAAGGAAAGTAGGACGGACCCTGTTGATACGACATGGCCCAGCGTTTCGATGCAAATCAGTTAGCAACTCAGCCAACTCCCTAATAGTTGTACCTTTGCCACCCACTAATTATGGAAATTCCAACGGGACACGCGCGTGTGCCGTTTCGGCTCTTTCGACGATACCCTGAAACTCCGATTACAGGCTGCCAGCTTTAACGCGTTCCGGAAACTTTAACCGCCTTATTTTTCCACCCCTCGCCAACTTTCCTACGCGCGCCTTTCGCTCGTACGCGAACGAAACATTTAATAAGGAAGGCTGGCCAATAGTTACGGGTGCCTTTTCAACTCGACGAAACTCGTTAACCGCGATCACGCGATACCTCGCGATAGATTGGCCGATGATAAACGAATTTTCGCGCAATATTCGCCCCGCGAAATTTAAGGAACATTCCTATTGCATCGCCAACGCGGAGTGACCCTCTTCGAAAAATCGACAGAGGTGCCGAAATTTTTCGACGAGATTGAGAAGCTTCAAATCATTCTGAAAAGATTATTTTTAGTTGCAGGAGTCAATTACAATCATTTTTTACTGGAAATGTTTCTGTAATTTCATTTTCTGCCTAACTTTTTCTGTGGTCTGTCGTTGTAACGCGGTTTAACCCTTCGCTGTTGGCGTTCAATTTGATATTTTTACGAGCGATTTCTTTTTCCTCGAACCGATGATTTGTAACTTAAATATACATCGTAACGTTTAATAGATTTTGGCACTCTTTGATATCGAAAAGGAACAGTTTGCAAGATCCGTCGCTACGACCGATAGTCTTCCGCAGGTAGACAGCGCGTCGCGTGAGAGGAGTTAAAGGTGACATAAGAAAGAAAAAGAGAGATCGGTAGCCCCGGGGATCGTTGTCTCTTTCCAACACGCGTGTTGGTGGTGGGAGATAGGAGAAAGTATAGTATGCAGCCGTGAGTTGTGAGACCTTATCGTCCTCCAGGCGTTTCCACCCCGTTCCCTGTAATATGTCAGAGAAAGAGCACGATCCTCAGACGTTCCAACTATCTCTGTTCGTCGGTGTGGGCTGCAGAGCACCCGTAAAAGCGCGCAATCTGTTCGTATAAGTTTACGCCATAACTTGAGAACAAATTCAACCGAGCAATTGTTTATTTTCGTTGTTTCTACGTCCCCTCGATAGTTTTAAAAATCTTACACAATGCACGGTAAACGAAATTTCTATCGGAACTGCTACACTTGCAATCATCCCCTGATCAGCCACTCGTTTATGCTTAAAATTCCATTTAACTCGAAGCAATTCCAAATCGATCACAATTTTGTCGCACGAAGCGAGGTAATACTGTACGGAGCATGTTCAGCAACGACGGTTTTTCCGAACCGACAACCGTGTTGTACGAGGGTAAACCGTATTCGCTTTCACGATGCCAGTTGTTTCGTAAAGAAACGGTCCCCGAAGCAACCACGTCAGGAGGCCTATTTCCACGGATTCGAACACAATGCCGTGACACGGGACCGTACGGTGGAGCAAACTCCGTATAATATTACCGTAAAATACCCGTTAGCCGTGCACCACCGGCCCCGACGTCCATTAAATCATGGAGGTATCGAGCAGCCGATACACAGCCATGTCACTGCATTATCGCTGTACTATTTGTATCCGTTTAGACGACAAAATTGCTTCCATTACACGATTCGCTCACGATTCACTGGGACTTAGGGCCAGTGGGACCACGCGAGACCACGTGACGCGCGTTTTATCGGTAATAACGCTTCCAGTTTTATAGCGGCACGGTGTTTTATACTTTTCGTGACTCGTAAATTTCACGGGCAGCTTTATCGGTTAATATCGCTTCGTGAATCTTGGAGGAGGACGCGAACCTTCCTGTACCCCTCGACGGTCGCGGCGATTTATCAAACGGGAATGGCAACTGTTCGAAACGTAGCTCCAAGATTCGAACGTTCGACACGAGTTACCCGCGAAATATACTGGCCGAGCAACGAAAAGTAGGCGAACGTTACAGGCGTTCTATTTCCGGAACGACGGGTTCGCTCTTTTCACGGTTTAATTAGAAGAATTCGTTTTCGTAGCACCCCCTTGAAAAACTGGAACACTGTGCGTCGCATAATTAAGACGAAAGCAAATTCGTTGAATCGTGCACGATTTAGGTTTCGTTTGAACGCTAATTGCGATAAATTAACGAAACGCGAACGACAAAGAGACGTTTAATTTTGTTCAACGACATCGAAAAGCTATTATCTCGTGCGTATTACTTGTATCGCGATCGTTCAACGGATAACGATAACGATACGCGAGATCTCGATACGATTGATCGTTCTTGAATATCCTGCACGGTGCGCGTGCAGATTTTTATCTTCCGACAGTGAATTCACGCGTGTTTGCGCAATTTTCCCGATGATATTTCGCATTTGTTTATTTAGATTTAGTGCCGGTTTCGCGAATTCCGCGGAATCGTTTTCGCGAATGCTCCCCTGGAATAGAACGGAGGCGAAACGTGCCCGCGGTCGAGAAACGTATTCTCTTGGGCTGTATTTTTCAACGGAAACGAAGAAAAGAGCTCCACGGAATTTAGATTTCTTGCGGGCGCGTTGCGGGCACCGGAAAAAGAAATAATAAAGCTAGACGCGCGATCGACTGGATTTCAAATGAACGATCCATTGAGATTTCTCGAAACGTTCCACATCGTACCTTACATCAAATATTTAAATGTAAATTTCAAACCTTCGTCGACTTTCTGCGCAATATTTACGTTTGTTCTTGATTGAGACGAACTGTTCCACGAAAACAACGAATCGAAGAGCGTACGAATGGTAAAGAAATCCCAAGTAAGGTCGAATTAATAAGTAGTACGAGGTGTCGTTGTGCGGCGAACGTCGTTCAGGAACGACGGCCATGGAAGCACGAAGCTCGCGAGGAAAAGGGGACAGAGATAGAGGTCGGGTCTCTGTATGTGGGTGGAAAAATGCGGAACCCATGCAATTACAGCGTGTTTGCTCGGGGAAGATCGTACGGGTTATCAGCCACGTGTGTGGTAATAGCCGAAGGCTCTATCGTCGTGTCCTACGCTATATTTCTTTTGTGTCAGCGATCTATGGAAACGAGCAGAGATCACAATGGGTACTTGAGAGTAATTCTAATAGGGCCCAGCGATAGTACGAGCTGGTTCGTAACTTAATCTACGGTCGCGGAAAGTTAGTCGCGCACGTAAGCCGCGTTGCAACGACGCCCGACCAGGGGAATATTTCTATCGTCGCTACGTAGGTGTAACATTCTCGGAGATTTGCTTTACGACCGGTGGAAAATAAATTTTTCAACGTGCTGGAACGGGAGTCTAGACAGACGAACGGAGGAAAAATATTTAGAAAGACGAGGAACGTTGATAGTTAGTTATTTTTGTGCTATCGTCGTTGCAGACATTAATTCTCGAGGTTAGATGTTAAAGAAAATAGATCCGAGTAGTTTTCAGTCATCTGAAAACAAAGTATCGTTTTCTTATCAACGCGTCGAAGATACACGGTGATTGCACGGTATTTAAAAATAGTCAGTCGCTGAAGTGGTCTCTGATACGTTTCTTTTGAAAAGATGAAACATAATAACGCGAAACTCTTAAAAATATTTGAGATAGAAATGGTATTTAGCACGCCTATTTTTGTGATGGTATCAGTTGCTTACACAAGAAATGTGATTGATTACACAAATCCTTTTCGATCTTGAAAATAATCCGTTATCGGCTCATATATAGCCCGCGCAACGTACGATATCGTGAACAGTCATAATTTAGCTACAGAAAACTACACAGAAATGGGCAGCAAACTCGTTGGAATACTCTTCGTCGCTATTTGTGCCACGATGATGTACGAAGCATCAGCTGGCATTGGACCACGTACGTGTTCGAAAAACTAATTGCATTAAAAATATTCTCAATCGTCTATAGAACGTATCATATATTTTATTTGTTTTCAAAAATTGACGTTCAGAGTTTTGCGTTTTCTCTTCCTGATAAAAATTTTTTATTTGGCAGAATGTTTATTGCCACTGGATCACGGACCGTGCAGAGCAAACGTGCCTAAGTACGGATACAATCCAGATACAGACCGATGCGAACAGTTCTTGTACGGAGGTTGCATGGGAAATGGAAATAATTTTGACAGTCTGAGTGAATGCAAGCAAATCTGCTCGTAAATCTCGCGATCCGTCACAACGTGACTTTTAATAACACATTGCTAACGGTATATTATTAAGAAGTGAAACTAGCAATACACAGTACATCTTTGTAAATAGTGAGTTAAAATATCGATGACAGGGACATATTTTTCATTTGCTCGTGCTGGCACGAATCAATCAATCGTATTTTACTATTATCATCACGTAATGCATTTGACAAATTGCTCAAGTTCAAATCGTACTCATATTCGTGTTGTAACGAATGAATTGAATAGTGATTAATATATTTTTATATTACCATATACTTAGTTATTTGAAATGTAATAAAATAAGTTATTTATAAAGTTAAAACACGATTCGGTGTTGTTTAATTACGCAAAAATCATTTGATAAATCTTAACAGAATCCATCGAATATACTAACTGTTCGTTTCTCTGACTTTGTCCAAACAAAATGAAGTTTCGTTTGGTCTCTGGAATCGAACAAGTTGGAAAGTTTTCGTGGCTCGAGGAACCGTTTCACGCTGTATAATATTCCCAGCTATTATGCGTGTTCTGTTTGTTGAACTGGAACCGTACGTGTCGCGAGCGGCGATCTCGCGTTCCACTCGTGCTTAAAATTATCCAATTTCTCTATTATCGTTTGGTACCTACGTACGTGCGTGCACGGGAACGCTTATTATTGGCCACACCTCGCGCGGAGAAAATATTTTAACGATCGCGCCGGTTGGACAGCCGCTTGTCCGCCTAGAACCGAATAATAGTGATCGTCGCATCATCGTTTGTCGCCTTTTTACGCATGTCGTACGCACAGTTACGTTGTCTCGCTATTCGATCATGCTAGGCGGAACGGTACCGACTTTTTTGCGACAACGACACGTTAACAACGATCCGGGGCAACGGAGGAAAGTGTCTGGATCCGCGATCCGTAGATCATCTAGAAGCGAACGCCAAACTTTGATAATTAAGCAACGTATCGCGTGGTTGCTTCCTTTACTCGACGCGTTGGCAACTATAAACAATCGATCCCACGACGCCCGACAATTAGGCGACTATTTAATTATTGGCAAAATATGTTTGTTCGGTAAGAGAAAATAGATGGACGCAGTTTCTATTAAGCTTGGGAGGACGAGAATGCCTTAAAGTTATTTTGCACCTCCTCGTTAATTCATCGACGACAATTTCACCGACGTCCTGCCGTGCTCTACGAGCTCCCCGTTCGATCGCGGAAGCAACTTTTGCGATTCTGTGTACGGCAATATTCAGCCATCGAGACATTAGGGATGCCTGGCGAAACCGATGCAAGGGATTCGTCGAATTAGTAACTCCGCATGGTACGTCTAACGATCTCGGATCTCACCACCCCGCGTCTCATCATTCAAAGTTACTTGTACGAGCCGACGACCGTACACGGAGAAGTCTCGCTAACGATTAGATTAAATTAGGTTGCTAGCGAGACCCATTACGGAGCGTTGCCTTCTGCGTTTATGGTAGGCTCTTTGAAACGCGAGTAAAAATTTTAAATGTATTGTCGGTACCGATCGTAGAGTTCCTCGTGATTCCCAAATTGGTCCGCTTCTTGAAAAATTAGTACAAATGGTATTATACAGGGTGTTCGGCCACCCTTAGGAAAAATTTTAATAGAGGATTCTAGTGGCCAAAATAAGACGAAAATGAAGAATACCAATTTATTGGTAGGGGCTTCGTTAAAAAGTTATTAACAATTACATTCAAAAATTTCAAATCGTTCTGGAAAAATTATTTTCGGTTGCGGGGATCAATTACAATCATTTTTGGTGAATACACATACTTCCGAAATCCCACCCACTTTCGAGAAAAAAAATCGGGTAGTTGCTGAAATTTTTCGGCGAAAAAAAAATTTTTCAAATCATTCTAAAAAAATTATTTTCGGTTGCGGAGGTCAATTACAATCATTTTTGGTCATTACACATACCCCCGAAATCCTACGCACTTTCGAGAAAAAAATTCCTTACCGAAAATCTAATTTCTAGCCAGAAATGTCTGCCCGAATTTTCATGCGAATCTTTAAAACGTCATAACTTCTGAACGGATTGGACGATTTTAATGTTTAAAAAAGCAAACTACGCGTATTTTGATGGAGAATATGTACAAATCGCAAAAATATTCGAAAAATTGGTCCTTGACCACGCAAAATGAGAAAAACCCCATAAAAATGGTCCAATTTTCAAACAGCCACAACTCCTCCCATTTTTCTGGGGCTCTAGAGCCCTATTACCATTTTCGTGTCACTCGCAACATTACCAACAGATTTAGAAATGAATTTCAAACCCTTCCCCATAGTCAACTCACATGCATTTACGCGCACATAGTTCTTACATCGCGTTAAGCTTGTTTTTACAATAAAAAAAATGCATTATCCGATACTCGAACCATTAAAACGAAACACGTTTAGTTTTACTTCGTGCCACTAACAATTATTCTTGTCCATACTGATTCGATAGCGTTAGATACGACGTGGAAACGATAAGACTTGCAAGCCCCCAAATCGTATAACACGAGTTCTTATCAAATGTTTGGTATATCGTATATCTTATCTATGTTAAAGTATATATAGCACCTATTGGTATAGAATTCTTTACATTTGCTCGTGTTAGTTTTAATATTTAGTAATTCCTAAATCCTGCTAGGTATGGCTTCAAAATCAATACACATGAATTAAAATACCAACAACCAACAAAGTTTTCTATTTATTAAAACACTTAACGGATATATTTGCAACTCAGTTAACATTCCAACATTCAAATTTCAACTTTAATTAACGATAACAGGAACATTTTATTCTTTATGAATGAAGAAATCGACTAGATTACATTTTTGATGTCATACGATATTCTTTGAAAGTAACGACACAGCGTAAACACGATAAAATCTTTAAAAAAATCTTCATTACACGGGTTAATCGATTTTCAGTCGTTCCACGTTTACAATAAAATAGTCAACGCGTGCCTGACGCGTATCATTCGGCATAATAGTTTAATCAAATACAATATCTAAGCATCAAGGTTTAACGGAAATGCGTAAAGACGTGAACGGGATATATGGTTCGTTAAATCAAGCTCGTCTAATAAGAATTAACGATGGGATACGTCAACCCTTTGTCTAATCTGCGTATAAAGTATTCATCAATCATAGTATCGATTCGTTCGAACAAGCAGTTTTCCAATATTCGTAAAGATTTCGCAATCACCGAATTTTATCATTATACAAAAGGCGCGACAAAGGGTTGCTCTCTTTTCCTTCGTTCCTTGTTCTTCTAATTGCAATGGATCATGACCTTAATGACGTCACTTTGTCCCGACTTAGCAGTGTCAAAAGCTGCCACGGTATCCTCCATTTTGTAATTGTGAGTTATCAATGGTTTTACATTGACTTTACGAGTAGCCACGAGATCCAGCGCGTCAGCGTAACTGCAAAAGGGGATGGAAAAACGCGCGTTACTTTTACTTTTTCTAAACGCACAGAAAATAATAAAAATTAATAATACGTACTCGTTCGCGTATCGAAAGACGCCTCTGATATCTACTTCTCTTACGAGAGCGTTGATCAATGGTACTTGGACTTCTGGAGCGCCCATTCCTACCAAAACTGCCACACCACCGGATTTGGTCGCCTGAAAATGATCAGAGCGTGTACGAAACGTTCCAAAAAACGTACGATAGAACAAGTATAAAGGGAACATACGAGGATCGCTAAGCGAATAGATGACTGGGCTCCGGACGCATCGATCGACTTGTCGGGTTCATCCCCGAAGAGATCGTGAACTTTCTTCACGACGTCTTCTTCCTTGAATTCCCTCTTCACCAAAAGCGTTTCGTCGGCGCCAAGCTTTTTAGCGACGTCCAGTCTGTTTTGCACCAGATCTAAACAGAACGTGCGCCTTTCAAACGGTTCTTTTTAAATATCGTTTTGGTAGAAACTTGTAAGGAACGTTACTGTGGACCGTACGATAGAGAAACGTACCGGTAATGACAATTTTGCTGGCACCCATAGCTCTGGCTACCAACAACGAGACCAGACCGATCGGTCCAGCGCCCAAAATCAACACCTTCGAACCGATGCCGATGTTTGCGCGTTTGCAAGCGTGCACTCCGACCGATAGAGGCTCCAATAATGCTCCCTCCTCCAACGTAACGTTGTCCGGTAACCTGCAATACGAGAAAATTAACATTGAAACATACGTTCAAAGTTTTATTGATCAATGATTGTTACGTTAGTTTTCGATCAACCGTTTCATTCATCGAAGACAATCAGTCGTTGCACAGTAACAGTCTCTGCGACGAATTATTCTTATTACCACCTAAGGAGTCCTTTTATCATCGCATAACACTACGATGCCTCTGTTTCAGTTCAATAACTTGATTTCGTTACATCTAGCTGAAGCCTCTTTTATCGCGACCTCTGACCGTGGACCTCGACTACCATTTTTGACCGTCGACGAATCGAATAAGCTCTATCTTAATTAAATAATTCGTATCGAACTCGTTAAGACTCCAGTCGGTACTAAAACTTGTTCGTCGACAGAATAAACAGTTTCGTATGTATAATAGTTTCCGGAGTTGAAATTTGCAAGAAGGGACTTGTATTTTCTAATTAATTACGTTGCAATCGGGTGCAACGATCACGGATACGATTTAATACGACTTAATCGTAATTTACTTGTAACAGAAGTCGGCTGCGTGTTTGTAGAAACGTCTCAAATTGCCGTGGACCGGAGGTGTAGCGCAAAATACAACATCCTTGCACAAATTGTAACGTCCTTCTTTACAGTATGTACACATTCTACAAGGTACGCCGGGTTCAATTGCCACTCGATCACCGACCTGAAACAAACATTCGTGTTTACTACGCGTAAAACAAATAAATAAAGGGACAAGTAAATATTCGTTGGTCGTACCTTCAAATGTTTCACGTTTTTTCCAAGCTTAGCAACTACTCCGGAGGCTTCGTGACCTATGATCATGGGGTTGCGTACAACAAAGTCGCCTATTCGGCCATTTACGAGGTAGTGCACGTCGGAACCGCAAATTCCAACGCACGCCATTTCGAGTAGTACCTCTAAAATCGTAAAATTTCATTGTATTGTAATTGTAAAATCTAATGGAAGTTTTTCAAAATTCTATCGAGACTTTCAAGAATATTACGTCACGGATTCAAAACAATTAAATCGATTTCGAGTTCGTCGCTTATCGTGGCATCTTAGATACTAATAATTCTTTAATTGATCGATTCGATCTACAGTGAAAAACGTTAAATAGAAAGAAAGCAATCTTATCGTTGATTTAAATAAATTATCGTGGTCCATCTTGCATTGGAAAGCACTTTAATGGAAGATATACGTACTATTTGATCGTATCGAATCGAAACGTACACTCGGTAATTACTAATCTCAATTAATTTTCAAGCATAACATCGGGAAGAATTTTGGCGATCTCGACAGTGGTTCGATAACGTTGCACTCTTTGTACTTGGCAATTAAATGATGGAATAACGAATGGACTACCGTCTTAATTTCATTAAAGCTGCCGAACAGATTGAATCGGAGCGAATGCATCCAAAGTGGACGCAATTGCACGTGTACATTATGAAACCGTTGAGAAGAATTAATTAAATTGCACTTACCATCGCGATCAGGCTCGTCGATGGGAGTTTGTTCCTGAAATAAAATATTTAGAAACGGTTAAAACGACAGGATTTACTTTATCGATTTAGATAAAGTTAGAAACGTTACATCGTACGGAATAACAATACCAGTGATTGCGATATCTTTGCGTTTTAATTAATACAAATTACAATCGTCGATAAGAACACCAAGGGCTACTTTTCATGCATGAATTTTAGAATTTGCCTCAGATCTTGAATGGGAATCTTGAAAAAATTCAAGGAAAGGCAATTGTCTCGAAAGAAAGGAAGAACTAAAAAAAAGCTCAGAAGGCACAGATGACGATAATAACAGGATGATACGTAACGTTTGCATTGCATCAACAATTTCGAAAATAATTGTTTCGATGTACCATCTGACACAGATGGGATTCATGAGCTTTGCAAATTAAACTGTTTTAATCTAAACGTGTTTCAAATATGGGCTAGGTCTCTGTCGTTTAGGTTTCGTGTAAAAGAAAGGGACAGCAAGGGATTAAGGAAATTATTCAAATATATTATTTGGTTATTCGAGACGCGTATAACATAAAGATCCACGCATCTTGCACATCTCGAATAACTTGTACAATGTGTGCGAAGCTGCCACCATGTGCCAACTCCACCTCGCGGTGAAAACTAGGCAACCGAGTAGTGGCAGTTGTAAGCTTGCCTGCCAAGCAACGATCAACGAGACCTTGGCTTCACGTTTCGCATTTCCTCCTCGGAATACGTGCCGGGAAAATCTGCAGAACGTTTTTCGATTAACGAGAACCCGGTGACACCCACCCGTTTAGGAAAAATGGGCCCCCGACAGCTAAAAAGTGCCTGAATTGCACAGTAGGAACTCGGAACTCCCAAACTTTGGGTCAGGCTAGTAAAACTTATAAGTATATAAGTAAAATAAAGGTTTATAAGTATTATAATCGTGTATTTTTCGGAATCCCGAAAGAATCCGACTGCACACGACCGTCTCGAGTTCTCGAAAGTATCCGATTTCATATGAGTATACCCAGATCTCGAAACCACACATAAAGTCATACATGTTAGTTGTACTACTACATTCCCACCAATTAGTAATGTCGCTATTTCTTAGTACTACTTGTACAGATACGTGATTCTTGAATCAATAAAACGTAAGTCTGCGATAACGTTGAATTTCCGTTGAACAAACGGATAAATTACTTGTCAACGATTCAATTTTTAACCAACAAAGATCGATCCTTTTTCATTCAGAATTCGATGTTCTTCCATATTTTATGGAAGCCACCCAAAAAGTTTGAAAAGTACAATTGTACACAAATGACAGATTCGTTGGCATTAGCGCAAGGTAAACGAGAGGACACGTCGGTTCAAAAAAAGCAAAATATAGTGGAACGATATCGGCCGCAAATGCGTTTCGTTTGCGTGAAACACGATCGGTTTTAATACGTTAATAACACGGAAGAGATTGAACGTGCAGGTAACTGCAGCTAACGAGTGTGTAGTAACAGAAATAGAGGACCTTGGTCCTCCTATGAATGCAAATGATTCGTCGCGACTCATCTGGTACATTTCGTTTCGTCTCATTGGTCGTTGAAAAAGAGTCAATCGCGCTAATGGCAACCGTCGTTTGAATTAATAATAAAGCGAGTAGATGATGAAATCGAGTGTAGCACTTCGAGCAAGGTAAATTCACTCGTGCTATTTGTTAACAAGTTGAATACCGTCAGACTTTCTGCTCGCGTCCCATCAATCATCAACGATCAACGCTTTGAAATTGCGACGCTCGCATTAAATAAATCCTAATGCAAACGTCCACATAACGTCGTTAGAAATACCGTACAATAGTAACTGCATCTTTAAAGCATCAAATATTATCCATTTACGCTACTTGACGCATTAATTTTGACAAACGTTCGACAAAATGAAATGCAAAATTGCTTGAAGCCTATCGTTATCGAAAACTAACAAAACAACGTACTTTACGGTTAAACGTTACTATTTATATTTTTACGATCCCGTTTTGTCTTTACGCGTATTCGAACGAAAGTATTTATACTGACCAGTCGAATGTCATTGATACCATAGAGAATAGCGGTGAGATTGTCCCTGGCCATGATAGAAGGTGACGGTTGCGATCGAACGATTCAAACGAAACAAGAAATTCCTTGAAAGAGCACTGGAATCAAACTCGAAACTAGAGAAGAAGAGCGCGCGCTGTCTATATATGAGCACCCATCGAAAATGGTTAGTTCTCGCTATCACCACGACGAGCTGCCTTATCATTCGTAACCCTGTAGAATCGGTCTTTCTCATCCAATTATGGTTTCCCAACTTCGTCATCCTGTAAAGGGTATAGCCGAATAAGGGCTAGAATTGAACGAACGATGGGTCATTCGATAGCTTATCAAAAAAACCCCTATGTGAAAATCATGTTTTTGTGCAATTTCTCTTGACCTATTGAGTAAAAAATTGTAAAAAAATTCAGTGACATTTCAAGTACCGGGGCACATATTTTGGGAGATTTTCAAATTTTTTGATTGAAGAACCAGGTAGTAAAAAATAAAAAACCGCAAAAAATGCCGAAAAATGCCGATTACGTATCGAAGGATGTGCGGAACTACTTTTACCCTTTCCCACCATTAAAAAAAGAAACTCTTTCGCGATCCTTTTCCCCAGAATAGAATTCGGTTATTTCTGGCGACAGACATGTGTTTTTAATAATTATAAAGTATCGTGGAAAGCATTTTTTTTCTTTTACTGTATAATATGCTTTATTTGTTTCCCCCCGCGAACCCGCAAACTCCCCGAAGTCCAATAGCCACTAGTTGAGAATCACTGCTGTAGATTAGTTTTGCATCGTTCACGCATACATCAAAATTAGTGATTCTTTTTCTCTCGGTTTCGTTCCACCACCGAATCACTATCAAATTGAACAAGCGAAAGCTTCAATCGCTCATCGATTCGGTTCAAAGGTCAGGATCGTTGATCCGTTGTGAAATAGAACGTTTATGGAAACAGAAAAATTTGGACAATCGTCGAGCAATCGAAAATAAATTATCATCGTAAGGACAACATTTCGGATATTATTTAACAAAATGTTTTCACTTAAGTTTTTGCATTTAACAATATTTCTTACGATAAATAAAGTTCACCGTTTATTTTTGCAAGGCACTTTTAATTTCGTATCTAATTGCAAACAAACTTAATGATATCTTATCTCCTCGACGTAAGATTCTATGTGGGTATCATGCAAAATATAAAAGCATTACAGAAATATGGAAAGTAACATTTAACATTCTCCATAAAACTGTGATTCTTTTATCTCTATGAACGAGATGTCATTGTTAGAAGGAATGTTTAAATCGTATTCAAATAACATTATGTAACGATCATCGGTTGTTTGTATATTTTTTCTTTTTTTCATTTAATGACATTATCATGCGAGATGCACGCATATAAACTGCCGCTAAAATATTTAGAGTTCTCTCTAATGTTTAAAATAGATAAATCTATTCCTCGCATATTAAATACACATTAAATGAACTTCTATAAAGAAGCGAAAATACGTTCGTATACGCCGCTTGGTAATGGAATACTACTGCCAGTTATTTACAACGGTATCAACGTCAAAACGAATAAATAATGTATAATCGTTCGCTAGAAGTAACACTTTAATACTCAAACGACCTCTTACTTAAACGCTTCGTCGATGCAATACGCACGTTCTGTAATTAGCGATCTCGTATATGGAACTGTTTATATCTTGATTATTTTTATGTGCGAGGGTTACAATGTTATATACACGATCGGTATTATCATATTACTCTTACAGTATGGTGAAAAAATAGATACAGGCACACCATCCTTTATCTTTGATCGTATTATCAGCATGTGAATAATGTACGATTCATGTGAGATACGAAACAGATGGGTAAGGAGAGAATTTAACATACTAAAACTTTATTATTATGTATTTTATTCCCATCCCCATATTCCCGTCGAATGCACAATCGTGTCCCTATTCTCTCTTCTGACTCTGGTAACCGCGTTCGCTTCACCTTTCGCAAGAGTTCTTCTCGAACGATCTTTCTTATCGCGTCGTTGTAACGTCAACTTTACTTTCCGTTTAATAAGTTCTGGTGCGATCGTGGCGGCCGTAGTGTTACTGTGCATACTTCTAGAATCACTAAATTCAGTACTTTCCTCGTATTCGTCTTCCGACTCGAACGTCTTTGCAGCAAAATGAAACGAATCGACGGATTCTTGGTTATCGTTTACATTACGATCGCACGATATTGGTTTCTCTGTATTTTCCAATGACCTATTTATATCGATATCTCTAACGCCTTCCTCTATAATTTGATTTTCCAAATAAGAAGTAACCAAATTTTCAGTCTCGTTTGTCTTCGATTCCGACGCAATCGTCTTTGATGCGCATGCAAATTCACTCTTCACAGAGTTTTCGAGTTCATGTTGCAAGTGACTAATTTCATTTTCGTTTACAGTTTCTTTCTCTTCGTCGATTCCCGCTGCTAACTGATCGACTTCCTCGTCTTCCGTTTCGACCAACCCCATTTCCCTTAGAAGATCCTTTTCCATCTGTTTAGTCAGACCACTGGCCTTAATTTCAGCGTCGATGCAATCTTCTCTCCTAACATAAATTATCGTCTATAAATATATAGGTCTGGATGGAACAAGTTGTTCTGTTTTTATTTTTCAGCTTTCATTACTTACGAAATGTCTTGAAACGTTGGATACAATTCGCTTTCGTAAGCAAACCGTCGTTTGAAAAAATCGCGAATGCAATTCACATCTCTATCGAAATACATCTTAGCGTCAGCGTGCTCGGTGGAGATCATCTGTGGAAAGTCAATCAGAATCACTTTCCCGCTGTTTGTCATCATGATATTAAATTCATTGAAATCGCCGTGGATAACTCCGTGATTTCCAAGTTTTACGATCATATTCATTAATTCGTCGTAAAGTGATTCGATGTCTTCCACTTCGTATACGCCACATCTACAATAAAAAATTATTTATTTAAACTTTATAGACGCGTCGAACAATATTACATATACGGTAGCAAAGTGTAAAATTTCGCTTACAGTGGTCCACCTTCAACCAGCTCCATAACAACGCAATGTCTGTTGAGATCGATTGGCTTTGGTACTGAAAATCCTCTATCAAAAAGTGCTTTCATATATGCAAATTCTCTTGTTGCAGATATTCTTGATAAATATAACCACGATGCCGATTTTCTATGCCCATAGTAATCTCTTTTACCTTTAATGTTTCTAAAACATGTTCTTCCTAACCTATGTAGCTTTAAACAAACTGGATTTCTTTCTTCGTCTGCAACTATATAAATATTGGATTCTTTTCCTACGCCTATTTGATTGCCGAACGAGGCAACGGTGCCTCGTTGCGCCAAAACTTTCAAAGCTAGGTAATCGTAACCAGCGTTTGTTAATCGATAACCATCGTCTAAAAAAATACAACATTTATAAATACTATAATATTGTTGTTTTAAGAAGAGATTTCAGTATTCATACTCCTTCATTGTACTAACAATGTTTTCCACGTTCGTAACTAAGAAGTCTATGTTTGCATAATTCTTTCATTAATTTATGAACACCGCCGTAACGCAGATTTGCTATCTGAGCAGCTAAAGATGCAGGGACAAGTTCATGATTCTTCATTCCCATCTCGATCTATAACATCAAATATCAATATAGAGAATTATTTAATAAACTTGTTTGTTAAAATATAAAGATCGTATACTCTAACATAACCTCAATACATATTGGACGCAATTAAAAGAAAAGTTAAACATATAATGAATGCAGTACGTTACATAGTTTAACTTTAGATAATTAACATTATACATATACTTACTGCTGTTAAGACACGGAAATCATCCTGTGTCAAATATCGTAAAATCGTCACGTTTAATTTGCCCATACTTGTTTTCACGTTATTCGTGGGAGCGTGTTTATAACATTAAAATCTTGTATACGATAAGTACCAAAAATGAAATTTGATTCACTTTTCTGATATGTATTCGAACGTGTATAACAGAAATTATATTTCAGAAAGCAACATTCCAAGTATTAAATACTTAATAAATTAGCAATTTCGAACTTTAATTGACTTTTTTGATTCGTGTAAAGATGGCTTGTTTATTAACACGTTGATTAAACGCTAAATCTTAAATATAACTTAAAAACAACAAATCAAACATTTTATGTAAAATTTATTCATTTCATTTCATGTATACATATCACAATGGTGTTAATACATTCGTACTATTAGTATTTTGATAATAATGAATGAATCGTTGTAAAAATTATTATCTCTATTATTACTGGAATAGAGAAGTCGAAATTTTTTAGATATTTTATTCGTGCTTGTCGTTAAAAACCATAATAGAAGTATACTACGAAAAGCATTACTAACGGCGTTGTGAAATATTATAGAAAATGTTAATGGTACAATTAAGTTCAAATATCGAGTAATACAAAATAGAAAAATATCGTATATCTAATTTATTAATTACAAGTAATTTATAGCTTATCAATATACATGCTACATTTCAAATAAAATTCATTAGACTTAAAAACATTAGGTTAATCGTTTCAAGTGCTAGATTATGTATACAATTCTTGCAATACAGTTTTCGTGTAAGTAGTGACAACATAAAAGAGAATAAGAAGTTTCAATTTAAAATGACCTTATTTTCTAACACCTATAATACAAAGACTGGTGTATTGCTCTGACGATATGCAAATTAAACTTCCAAATGCGAATGTTAACTTGCATACTGAATAACGTATTAAAATGATTTGATTAGGCCATTTCTAATAGATCAACGTATTTTAAAGGTTGAAACATTTTTATTTTGGACAAGTTTCTCATCAACAGTATCTATCTTGAATAATTTGTTTAGTATCGCATCAAACTTGAACGTGACGTACAGACAATTATTTTATACATATACGAGATCGTAAGTCATTTAGTTTATGAGATATTTTTTTTCTATGCCAAAAATATTTTTCACCATTAGTTATCAAACAGCTTAGACAAAATGTATTTACGTATTATTTATGTCGACTAAGAATCGGACTGTCTTGTGATATATCATAGGGAGGGAAATATTATTTCATTGAATATTTATTTCAGAAACATTGTAATAAAACACCTCTGATATTCTACCGAGCGTACATCGTACATACAGTAGACTCCCGTATAGAACGAATTCCTATAACACGTCAAAGATATTGCGACCAATATTTGTGTTATACGGGAGTCTATTGTACAATTGACGCAATAGTTAACACACTAGATTTACGGAAACCATCAATTTGACGGATTTCAGATTTCATACTTAATGTAACACAACGTTTATATATTATTTGTTAGCAATTTATGTTGAATTTGACTGATGTAATGATAACTATTTTAATATAACCGTCAACATGACGAGTTTTGAATAAAAATATGTGCAATCAGTGTCCGTAAATCTAGTGTTGATGCATCAAGTATGGCCGCTCTCATTCTATTATATATCAGTTAACATCAGCAATATTAGAAAAGGAAGACTGACAAGGAGAAGTCGCATCTGTAGAGTCGCCGATTTTATCCAAACTTCTGTATTCGTTATTCGTGAATAAAATTTGCCCAACTCTGAATGCAACTTCTCTTTGTGAGTAAAGTATGGTATCGAAAGATCATATTTATCGAGAACGCAAAGGATACAGTTCCACTGCTATACTCTATAACGCCCGATTGTTACTTGCTATACAGAATCGTAATGCACACGCGTATTGCAACAAAGATTACCATCTTCAAACTTCGCTTCCCATTATATTTTTTTTAACGATTTAATTATTTAAGTATTACTTAGTCAATTCGACTTTACATTATACGGATTACGTAAACATACTTAGATTAAGGCACTTAAAAATTGTTGAAACATAAAAAAGAAATATACTGCTATTACTGATAATACATATACTTTTATCAGAACTAACATTTATCTTAATCGGTGGCTCGTATAGAATTTCCGAAGATAACGTTTGAACAATGAAACTAAGAATCAATTGAAGGAATATGCGTACTGCTTTTATTCGTATCAATACATTACATAAATGCTATGAAACTTGAAAAAAAAAAAACTTTACACTAGAACAATGCTGAAACAATTAACAAAAAACACGAGAGTATCCTATTTGTTTTCCAGTCCCATTATTTTACGAATACTATTTCGCATAATGTTTCATCAAAATATATACAATTTAATGTTTATGCGGGACGAGACAATTGTACACAAAGCCAGTCTTAAAAATGGAGTCATCAAAATTCACTGGGAATTCTTAACAAATAACACGATTCTATGATTTTATCATAGATTCAATTGTTTTTTTTAGCACACCGCGTGTGCAAACGCGCTCGAACTATGCGTGTGCCACAATATTACTAAATGATACAGTAAATCACAATCAAAAATAGATATTGTCAGTTTGGGTATACGTGTTAGCGCAATGATTGTTAAATCGCAACATTCGCGATTTCGTATGTATATACATGAAATCAAGAATAAAAAGAAACTAACTTCGATACGGCGAAGAGCATGTATTAAAAGTGTTTGGAGCTGAATAGACTGATTTAAGCAGAAATCTAATTAAATCAATCTAGCCAGACAAAAAACTGCAGATGGTCAAAAACTTTCACCAAGTTTGTAAAAATGTATTCGATGTACGTATTACGTGTTAATCGTGTAGGAATTATTAAAACTACACTTACCACGTTACTAGTAAGTTATCTATTTTAAATCATCGGAAATCTTTACATCAACAACACCACCATCATTACTCCCGAGTAGTCTGTTCGTCCATATAAACTAATTCCTCTTTGTCTCCAAATATTGATCCATCGTCCGACAATTCGTTCGTATCGATCGTGAAGTCGTGCTTCTTTTGATCCCGAACTTTTTTATGCGATCGCTTAATAGATGTTTCTTGCAATACTCTAAGATAATTCTTCGCCTTGAAACTATTCGGTGGCGTCACATTTTGTAACGCCGTTTTTGGATGAGTAGTCGACAAGTTCTGGTCGCTGGCGGAACTGCTGCTCAAACTTTCAAAGTTATCATGGTCGATCGATTCATCGGTGACCGATTTATTTGCATCGTATACCGCGATACTATCGTCCGAAAGTTCCAATTTCTCACATATCTCTTTTTTAATATTCTCCGACGAAATCTGGCCCTTTCCCTCGCAAAGATTATTTCTAATCAAGTCGAAGCCTTTTCGTAAAATATTTCCAGATTTATTCTTCTTGTGCGATTTTTTAATGGAATCTAAATTGTTATACAATTCTTCGGTCGACATATTCCTTGGCGTCGATCTGCCAGTTTTATCGTTAGAACTAACGTTATCGGATTTTACCGTCGCGAGATGATTTTCTCCCGATTTCATGTAATTTTCCTGAAGGCTCGGAACGGGCGTTAAACACCTCGAGAAACTGATATTCGCGATGGCTTCTTCTGAAATTTCATCACTCCCGGAAGGTAAATCATAAAAATGTAAATATTCTTTCGCGGCCGGTGCAATTAAAGATCTTTTTCTTTTAAGTGGTGTAAAAATTTGAAATTCCTCCCGAGACACATCGCACTCTTGCAATTCAGAATCGCACGATACATTTGCATCACGATCCGATGACGTGTTCAACGATATTTTTCTTTTGCTTGGAGATGATTTATCCGACGACATGTTAAGTAGATAACTAGAATCGTTAGAGTTTGCAGTGTTATCGAAATCCGAAAGATCTTCCATGCTCTTTTTATATCCGAACCCATCGTCGATATCGAACGCCTTATCCTTGGTATCCCTATCGAAATCTATTTCTTTGTTAAAATATTCTTGTCGTTTCAAAAATCCAGATAATATTTTTGTATGTTTATCTTTCTTGTGCGATCTTTTAACAGAACTGAATTGCGACAGTAATAATCTGCTGGAATTGACCTTTTCAGGTGTACACGCTCGTTCTACCTCTGATGTATCAACATTATTCTCATCCACGATTAATTTACTTTCATCGATGCTTTGATCTTGCTCAGAATTTTCCAAGCAGTCCCTGTCGTCTTGTTCCGCGACCTCAAGTTTACACGGTAAAACTTTTGAACTAAAAAATTGCTTTCTATTTGCGCCCTTATTCTTTTTATGAGATTTTTTTATGGAATCATAAGAAATTTGTTGTAAAATATTTACACGATTCTCCGGAGTAATAGATTTCTGCGATCCCGGTAAGACTTCCGCCGTTAATACTGGGGTCACTGATCTAACTTCAGTCTTAGCGTCAACATCATAACCGGATGAATTTTCTGTCTTAATGTCAATCGTTTTTTGAACGACTTCACTTTGGTTCAAAGTGTGGGCGTCCAACAAATTTTCTACTTCTTCTTTTTCTATTTTAATACAACACTTAGGCTCATAGAACTCGGGCAGTACAATGTTACTATTTGACATACAATCAGACTCGGTTTTAGGTTCCTGTAAAATATTTTTCAGTTCCTCTGTGTAGTCAAAAAGCGAGCCAGTGTCCGAAATATTGTCTTCTGAATTGTACAACGGTACATATTCCGAATTAGAGTTTCTGCTAGAAGATCGATCTATAGTCTCAGAATGATCAATTGGTTTTTTATACAGAGTTAATTCAGATCCGGCTATTTTTTCAAAATTGCTTGCAGGCTCGGGTATACAATGCCCGCTGCGTCTTGATGATCTTTCCTGTGTGACATTATATTATTATAATCATGCAAAGGGTAAAAATTGTTCGCTAAATAGAAAGGATTATAAAAAAATTGTATTTTTTTACCTTTTTATGACTTCTTTTAATAGCACTCATACTTTCAGGAACTATACGAATTAGATTTTCAGGAGTGCAGGGTCTATCGTCGTCGTTATCGTGAAATTCAAGATACAAATTTCTCGATGTATTCGTTATGACATTGTCCAAACACTTGGACCTGCCTTTGATACATTTTAACGACTGTGAACTGGACGTTGCGGTGATGTATACAATATTATCGATAGTTTCTTTTAGCCGACTACGTAATAATGGTGTAAAACTAGGCGAATTCAAAGATTGTTTGCTTAATTTCGTATTGGGCGTAGAAAAGTGCAATGTCTCGTGTTCTTTTGCGCTATGTTGCGACGGTGTCTCGTTTTGATTTTCATCGATAGATTCGGAAGATGTAAATATTAATTTATTGTTCACAGAATCACTTGAATCATTATCAAAGTTTGATAATTTATTTGAGACAGACAATGGTGAACCAAAGTTTAAACTCAAAGACTTTCTTATGCTTTTTTTTGGAGGCATAAATCTTTTCACGCTAGGAGTTACATTAAAATTTAGCGATTTTTTTATTTTTGTTCTTCCATAATACGAGGGACTGGTGTTACTACTCAAAGCTTTCATTATTTTAGCAGACCTAGACAGGTGTTTGTCTTCTTCAAAAGAACTGTTTTCTGAACTAGAGTTGTGAATATTTGAATCAAAATTCAATGATCTATTTATCTTATATCGATCGAAACGTTTGCTTCTACGCGGAACCGATCTACTACATGATATGTATCTATGCTTCAACAGCAATTTTTTCTCATCTAAAGGACACCAAGGAAGAAAATATTTTTTATCCATTTCTGTACTGCGCGTATTATAGTCTTTTTTGCTTTTATCGTCGTTCATTTTTCTAGCTGCTATAGGATCATCGAACATAATTTTATTCGTTATATTTCAAGTGTAGAGATTAATATGTAAACATGCAAATAAAATCACCATTGATTTATAAATAACTGCAGATGCAAAAATGATCCTTTCGCTTAGAAGAAGTGAAAGAATCTTAATAATTACTGAGCAATAGCAACAATAAATTAATATTCAAAGTATTCCATGACCTGCTTCCAGAGTAACAAAATATATACTTAATTTTGATAATCTTCCAAAGTACATGTGGCTCCTATACTATAATGCTGCAACAAAACAGAAAAAATATGATTATAGTTTACAATTTTTGGACCATCTAACAAGGGGTTAATAAAATTAAACTTCGTGAAATTCGGTCAAATATTACGTGCTAAGACGTGCTTTCGAATTTTCATGATTACTGATTTACTATTATTAATTATAAATCATTTTGTAGTGCCGTGCGGTACTTGTAAATATACACATTTGCATTTATGCATACATAGTATACGATTGCACGTCACTACAAAATGCACGAACGATGCAATGCGTGTATGGTTAAAACACGTTTTAATAGATATTCTTAAATAAAAGAAACACTGAATATGTTTGCAAATAAAATTACCTAAATATTGTAAATTACGAAATAAAGGAAATGTAACATTATTTGCTTACAATTTTAAGTTATCAATTCTTACGAAGTAATATCAGCTTGTCGTCTTAGTCATATATAGCACAAACGTGAAGCATGGAAAGATAGTTTCTTTTTCATTACACTTCCTTTCCTCTTGTATAAATATATATATACATATATGTGTATATTAAATCATGAAATTCAACCACAGTTTTTACTATGTATACGAAACAAATAAAAGATTCACACAATATAAAATAGTAGACCCAAATATCACGCGTTACAACTTTACACGCGACGTAGCATGGCTTCTATAAGCGTTCTCTAACATGTTGCTTCGTCTTTTTTTATTACTTGATAGTGTGTACAATAGATGGCGTCGTTGTCTCCTTTACAAATAATTACCCAAACTGCACCGTAATGTTGGTATTCCTCCATGCGAATTAGAGGGTTTAGTCAGAGGGAAGCAAGCTTTATCGTCTAGTGACGCATTTCTAAATAAGAGGTAAGAGCTCGTTTTCACACCATGTACCACAGAGTAACATACAGAGGCGATACTTTCCAGTTGTTGCAAAACCAAATTTGAGAATGCATGCACATAAATAGTTCAATAGGAGTCATAAATGACCACGTACTTACTCTCTAGTACGCTAGTATGTTTCACCAATTGGAAATCACCAATGTCGACATTCCATCAATCGAAAGGCTTTACGTCTTGCGACAGATGCAATGACCTCATATGTACATAAAGGAACGTTTTCATTAGAAAATTATTATATTTCATACATAATGCACATAACTGTTATACTCGAAGAGTATGAGTAAATTACAAATTTGATCAACTTTAATTTCTTAATAAAATTACGAACATATTGAAAATGTTTCGTGAATACTTACATCTACACTCAGTAATCATTATTAAAACTGTACAACAAGATTGCTTTTATTGAAAAAGAGGAGGTAAAGAGGGTAAAGATCAGATGAATGGTAATGAAATTTCTACATATTTCGATGAGACATTAAACATGCCTGACGTGAAAACTGACAATATATTCAGCGTTTGTTCGCTGAACAGAAATAGCAAATGGATCCGTAGGGTGGAAAGTAAATGCAACCAACCGTCTTGCAGCCGTGGGTGTGGTACGGCCTAACATTCCCGCGTACATTCGAAACTTTAAAAGACCGGAGTCTCGAGCATAAAATCTGCGAAACAAATATAAAAAAATGTTGAACGACACTATTGTCTATTGATAAAATTTTATTAATAGACAACATTCTACTTGTACTACACGGCGCAATAGCACTATACGACACGGTTTTCAAAATTAAACTCATGAAGATTAAATAATACCGTATAGGGTGTTCTCCACATGCTTTTGGACGTTCCATCATAGACACCCATTTGTCGTCATAACAAAATAAGGACAAGTCCAGATACGGGGAACTAGAGTAAGATTGAGCGCATATGGGCAACTGAGCAAGTAATCTTTTTGTAGCTTCCGTGACACCGCCATATCTAGCACTTACAATCGTTTGTTTGAATCTTTGCTGTAACAGTCTGCAACAAAATTACAAACTGTCACGGCTTGTACTTGGAGTACAAGTATTATATTATAAATATAATACCTTGCATATATATTATTAGACGGAGAGCACATGTATTGACAATCTGTGCTCATTCTAGCATTTCTGAAAAAATCACTGAAGTTTTCGAACTGTGTTAACAATTGTGTGGACGCGTTATCGTAAGCAGCTAATATTTTAGCTGAAACCATGTCATAAACAACTAAAAGTGCAGGCTGCGCATTAGGTTCGTTTGCTTGAAGCGTCGCCACTTCTTCACTGGCAAATCTTACAAGTATGTGATTTGTGTCTAATAACTGCATCTTCCACATTCGTAACGCGTTTAACTGAAATATTAACTTATAAGCATTTTGTCGGCTAATAAGTATTGTAAGTACTTGTTACAATACGCGTAGTCAGCACGTCTTCTACGATACCTGATCGAAGTATTGATAGAAACGTCTTAATTCATACGGATCCTTTGTCGTATCGCTAATGTACGCCGCTCTTTTGTACAGATAAACTAGTAACTTGTGTTTAAGGCTATTTATTGTAATGTCTCTAAATGGACGGGAATTTACTCCTGGACAGGCGCTTGTAACCAAATAAGCGTCGTCCTCTAAACAGAACCTGTTGTAAATTAGAGACTATCACCAACAACACAGTGTAGTAATAACAACTGATACAAGCCAAAAGACATTTTTGTAATTAAACAATACCTTCCTATTGTTCTGACATTGATAAACATTCCATCAAGAATTTGAAATATATGAATAGTTTGATGTTGCACAGACAGCACTGCTAATATATCTTTATACAAATAAAGACCTGTATAGGGAAAGTATATTCCTGTTATTTTACATATTGGATTCTCTGTGCAAATTGTTTCCAAATAATGTTTAACCATAAATCTGTACCTTGGTTGTGAGATAAGTATATTTTATCTACTTTAAAATGTCTGGTATCACATAGTTTCCCACCGCGCAGATCAACTAGATGTAAACTATAATCTTCAAGAGGTGATCTAGGATTTGGAGTTAATGCTTCATTGTTGGAATAAATCTTAAAAAAGAAAATTTTATACAATATCAAATATCAATATCAAATAAACAGATATTTATTAATTCATCAAAAAGATATATACCTGATAAAAATGTGGTCTCAGTTCATCTGGAATATGAGCAGCTGAGCCTACAATTACATAACGGCCATCATCTGTAAATAGACTGCATTCTCTGTTTAATTGTTCATTACTTTGAACTACATTTACAATCCATTTTGCCTACAAATATTATTAAACATTGATTTTTAGTATTTTAATAACTGTTTATCATCCCCAAGGTAAACTAAAGTTATAGTAGACAAGTGAAACTATTGCAATGTACCTTGAAAAATCGACTAAAGATATTACTCCTAATTTGAAAACTACATTCATCGTTCTTGTGGCCAATGTATTCACCTTCACAGTTTGCTAATAAATCAGCAGCAGCAGATGCACCACGATACTCATAAACTTCTATAGAAGTTTGATCTGCGCTGAAGGCTATTAAATAACGTCCATCCGGACTAAATTTTCGTAGAAAACACGGCGGTTTTTCTACGTTCATTATAGTAAAATTTGGAAATACATTTTGGTAAAATTGTCTAGCATTATGCACATGCGTTCCTGGATAAGGGCATCCAAATGTTTCACGACGTTTTAAGCGTACAACAATATTTTGCGGGCCTATTTTACGAGGCTCAATAGGACAAGGTTCTGTCACGTATTCGATCTTTGCCTCCTTTTCAGCCATTCCTTACGAATGTTCCAAATATACATCACAATATGCATTTCACTCAACGCACAAGTATTCTATTTTCTATTCAATTCGATCGAAACATTTTGGTTGGTTATGTTCGACATTTTACGCGATTAATATGCTTAAATTACAAAATTTGTAACCAATTTTACGTTACATTGTTTCTCGCAAACAGTTCTTTTATATACATAGTTTCGTTAGTTTTTTAGTTAAAAACTTAGTATTAATAATTAAAGTACATTTAACGATCAACTTTGATCACTTTCTATTCTCCTACACGAATACAAGTTATCTATTCTGACAATTTACACTCACTAGTTTTACAATTGCGATGTAATTTTAAACAAAGAGATGACAATTTTCTTTCATTTTTAATTGTTATGCTCGTAAATATTACATCATGATCATACGATTTATGTTATGCCAACTCATACGAGCAGAATGTATCAGTATGTGTGTTAGTTTAAATCGTGTACCGATTAATCGTCTTTAAGATATTATTTCCTGACAAAATAAAAATATCGTTTAAAACGTAATGAATTAAATAAATTGGAATGTTCATAAATAAAACAGATGCAAATATGTATTTACAACTTTTTGTATTTCACACATTTTTCGTTTGTTATTACATTAAACATTTGCGGTATCTTTACAAGATAGTTACACATTAACATTTTTAAATAACACAGATTGTGTAATAATAGTAATTATCAAAATATTCTGGAAATGTTTTTGTACTATCTAGTGAATAACCATCATACTTGGGATGTTTTGAACATAAGCCATTTATTTATTTTTAAAATCGTTTACAATCTTTCCGCGGTTAAATTGAGATTTACTCATCAGAACCGAATACAAATTATAGTTTCCTCAATTTTGTTTGTTTTCTTTTTGGTTTTGTTATGTTTAGAAGTGAGCAATATAAAAAATTAAAGTGCATTTTACATTGTATTAAACGACTCGAAACAAATTAAACTTTATCCACCTACAGAGATATAATATTATACTTTATTATGTTCTAGATAATATGGCAAATTGAAGGAGCGTTCGATCTTGGTATCGCCAGTAGTAAACAATCTCAGTCGTGTAATATATTAATAACTATAAATGTAAACATAATACGTAGCCATCTCTAACCACTATTCACAATGCCTACTATATTCGCATATTTATTGTACTTAAATTCTTTACCGACTGTGAACTACAAGCGAACAAAGACTTGTATTTTACCGTCCTCCATGAGGGAATTTTAAGATACACTGACAAAGTCGTACATCACGATTTAAACTTTATGTCGCGTATCTACGATCGACTTTGCGAATCGATTTGATGATGACTGATGGAAAAAACTACTTTCAATAAAAGTACAAATATCGAAATTGTTTCATGCTGTAAATTATTCACAATGATTTTCTATTTTGCATGATTTAGTTATTAAAATATTTACTTATATATATACATATATGTATATATATGTATATATACATACGTATGTCATACACCAGTATAAACCACGATTATTCTTTTATTGGTGTCGTTCAAAATAAGATGTATGAATAATAATTTGTACAAAAAAAAAAAAGAAAAAAAAAAATTACTGGTGCAAGGAGATGGACTTTAAATAGACAAAAAAACTATAATGATTCGATTTCGAATGTATCGAAAACTCAGAAGAATGTATAATACAGTTAATTGTATTAATGTAAACTGTATATGATATCATTCATGGTTGAAGAGGAAATTTGCTATAACATTTGATGCGCTGAATTTGCACATGAATTTTCGACTGAACTGTACAAAATGAAAACCACTAACGTTCATCGCATAATTCTTATATGTAATACACTTTCTATGCTTGAGTTATATTACAATGTTTACCTTTTTAAATATTATTCTGCTACATTAAATTTATTAAACATTAAAATCCGAAATGTTTTATAAATAAACGCACATATCTTTTAAAATTTTTAGACACGTTTGTTTGGGAAACTTAATAAACTGTGCTTTGTTGTAAACTATAATAGCATCTATATAATAACAATGGTTATTTCAACTTTAAATACGTATGCACGCATACATTTTTTCTTTGACTTGTGGTGATCCGCACCTTGATATAATTCATTCGAAGTAACATATGCATGTTGTAACTCGATACTCCATTATTCTTTATGATTTACAATTACATTGTTGATTAAGGTATAAAGCTTGAAATTTATGTTAGCATCGGGATACAATGTTTACGAAGTATATAAGCATTGCTGGAGTCAACAGTGCCAGGAAATAAACCTGAAGTGAAAAACAGATATGTGTGGTGTGTATACTTGTGTGTCCTGCTAGGTAGAGAAAGCGTCAAGATTGGATAATCAATCTAAACTCTCACTCGTTGATGATGTAGACGATGAGCTAGTACTGCTTGATTCATTCGCTGCCCTAAAAAATAAATAAACGCGTTTAAATAATCTTTTTAATCTCAAACTAAAAGGATATTTAACTCTTTGAGTTCGATTGTTAAGATAATCTGCCATCCGAGGGTTAAAGCAATCTAAGTTATTATCCTCTGTTTGTACAGGATGTTCTATTCTATACGATCCATGCGATTATCTTTGAAATTAATAGAACTTAACCTTGAACGATTTTGCAAATAGATAAAAAAGGTAGATAGCTCCGCTTAAAAAAACAAGGGTGACCTTGAAATATCGGAAGGGCCTCCACCTGGAACAAAGTTATACCACCACCATAAGATCTCTACCTCGAAATAAAGTAACATTCATCTGAAACATTCTTTTGAAACATCATTAGTTTCTTGATAATCGCATGGATTAAAATGAGACGTCCTGTATACGTTCATGCAGATTATGAGTGCATATGTACGCTCAGTAAAGATCGTCGCTTTGAAATGCTGTTAGCCGCAGTACTTGTTACTACTGGTGGTGATCGTTCGTGTAAAGCTTTCAGCGTCATACTTCGTACTCAAAGGGTTAAAATTTTGTATGCGTTTGAAATTAGTGAAAATTGTTGCTAATTTTAAGTTAAGTCAATTATTATGCGAAACAAGATTTTCGTTGTACCTAAACAGGGCTGCTAAGCTAGATCCAACAATATCTTGATTTGCTTCTGGAGAGGTTTGACCTCCTAATCTCTGTCTACAAATAGGGCAAGTCCTATGCTAAAAAAGGAAAGAGAAAGAAATCATGAACAATAGAATGTTATATGCGTACTAATAAGAAAAAAAGAATTCATTACTTCGCTACAAGCTTTTTTTCTTACCAATTCTAACCATGGTACAATGCACGGCGAGTGAAATAAATGTTGACAGGGAAGTTGTTTGACTGCTTCCAAAACTCTGAAGTCCTCCCAACAAACAGAACATTGAAGTTTACTATCTACAGATAGTAAAAGACAATACATCAGAAACAATTTAAAAAACGAATGAAATTTTCTACCGTCTAAATTTTGACGTAATTTATACTTACCAACTTGACACTGAGTTACAGATGTAGTTGGTATTTCATCGATTTGTTTCCTTGGCAAAGGAGGTGGCCCGGCTCCATCCAGTTGATTTAACATTTGTGTTACAATTGCATCCAAACCTTCCTGACCCCAAACATAATCTCCGGGATTTCCCAAGAACAGTCTAATATTGAATCTACATTATTTTGTTTTATTTTAGTAATACTAAATATTGAATAAAACAACGACTTTTTATCCTGGGTGAACAAGCTTTTTAGCAATTCTCCTTGTAGTAATACTTTGCAGTTTGTATACTCACCACAAATGATTCTGTCATATTGTACAGAAGCACAAACGGTACTAGGCATGTTTTAACTCCTAAGTAGTAGTCTGTGTATCATTGATCTTATGCATCTATTGATTTCTATGCATCTGTATAATACGAATAGAATTGTTTAAGGTGACTGTACACCCGGCGACAATGATTTTCTCACTGAAACAATGTATCACCAGCCACATGACAAAGAGACTGATTAGTTCGGAGATGCGTTTAGCGTGATGTACAGTAGTCTCCATCTTAACGGAGATTCGGCACAAACTGCAGACGTTAAAGTGGGGACTACTGTATTCTGTTTAAGTAACAAGGATCACTATCACCGGTTGCATAGTACGTGAAACAAATACAGTTTTTCCTTGAGAACAAATATGTTTCTCGTTACTGAAAAGCTATTTATTGATTATAAAGCCTTAGTTATCTATCTAGATTGAGTCTATTTCTATTTTTTGTCACTGGACTGTCTAACAATACTATATGGCGTCTACAATAGCTATCCTGTTTGAGGCACTCGGATATTTAAAGTTCTAGCATCAAACATAGATCGCTCGAGGCCTACTCCTGAATCGTTAGTATCTTATAATCAACGATATTACCATTTTTATACCATATAGTTTTTGCGAGCTCGCTATATTTGTTTCACTATACATGCATATATATTAACGCATTTGTCGCCACGTCGATTACTTACGCGGCGACAACGATTACTTACAAGGTTATTTAGATGTTTGTTTCTGACCTATTGCTTTAAATTATTCTAACAAAAATAATTTACTCGATGTTCGACAAAAAACAAACCAGGATTACTATGTAACGATTTATGCTTCTCAAGCCTATTAGCATGCTTTACTGTATGCAATACAGTCATAAAATTCAGGTAATTTTTGCTCTATAGAAGAGAATAGATACGTACGATTTATATTGTACTTGCTCGCGCACGCACACACTAAACATTCTTACCCACATACATGCGGTTTCAAAAATGTGGAACACAAAAAGAAGAAAAAGCAAAATACTACAGATTATGTACAATGCACCTTTATCATAATAATAAATAAATATTTGAGAAACACATATTAAGCATTGGTTTTTTACACGCACGGAAATAAGCAAGCTTGCAATAGGCAAGAAATTAGATACTATCAAAACTGCAAGTGCATTCAACTTATAATTTCATTGCAATGGCTATCATTTAAATCTATATTCCTACATAGTATGGTATTATTTATTTAAGACTAATACAAAATCCCGTTTTGTATGCCGAACAACAAAGTTTTAGATGCACATACAATATGAATTAAAAATTGCTCTTGAATTCACTCAGGATAACAACTACATAACTAGCTTATTAACACTATTCAAATGTGTGTAATGTATTTCATGAAATATGATATACATATGTGCGCACATAAAAAGTACAGTTAATAACAAGCAAATAATAAAAATTTAATGTTGTACATACACAGGTGGTTGTCTATACTGTGGATGACCTGGACCTGCTCTTGCGAGATGAAGTAGAAAATCTTGTAATAAGTTCGGTAGAAATCTAGCTTGCGCTCCTCGACGACGACTGTTTGATGCAAAAAAATTAACCAATTGCACTTACAACTTAGTTTCATTTTATTATTTATCAATTACGTTATGTTGTGTTTATAGTAAATATAAAATGAATAAAAAATATCAAAAGATATCAGAGAAAATAATTCAATTCTACTATCGCAAGAAATGGCGTGAATATGTTAATATAATTCTCAAATGAATTTAAGTTGATGATATGTTTACATGGTTTTTTTTACTTATGTAATGCTTGTAATGTTTAAAAAATTAATTGAGAAACATAAGAGAATTTTCTTGTTGATCATAATTTGGATTTTGTGCATGCAATTAAATTTAAATCAACTACAAGTATCTCCCGAATTACACGGTTAATTAGTTCAGCGTAAGTCGAAATTCGCGTAACACGTGGGATACCTGTACTTGGATTATCAGAAATTGTATAAATATCTTGAAAAACACCATACCTGCCAGAAAGGCTGGTGTCGGAATTAGTTCTAGTCCAATTCACTCCTCTTCTACCAGCAGGAACATTATTTCTGTTGGGAGCATTTGCCGTTGGTCTAGGACTAGGTAGATGCAATGTCAGTTCTGGTAACTCATCAAATTCTAACTCATCATGTTCTAGGTCATAGTGTTCTAAGTCATTCAAGTTTGGGAACTGCACAATAAACATTCAATTAATTTTAGGATCATGATCTAAATTAGCAAATGAATATATTAAAAAGAACTAAGAACTTTTCTTACATTATACGTTGATAAATCATCAATATCACCTAAATCTTCAATTAAGTGACTAAAATCTATTCCTGAGCTACTGTCATTACTACCACTTTCTAATTCTTCTATGAAACCACTTGCACATCTTGGACATGTGTAATCCTGAAAAAGAATTAAACAATATAACAAACAGGTAAACAATATAAAATAAATAATTTTATATAACTTTAAGTTTATATCGTACATATAATAAAACAAACATAAACATATTGGCAAATGAAAGGTATGTACAAGATACTTGATGCTTTGTACGTATCTGTCAAAAAGAGTATACTCACAAATTTAATAGATTCATATATACTAATTATTTGTCTTTTTTTATGTCCCTTAAAGATAGGAAATGCACAGCATACTGTTAGTACTTCTTTAAAGTTATTAATCATAAAAAATACTATCGAAATGAATCATAGGCTCGAGGAGATACGTTTGAAGTAATCAGGAAATGAAGACTATTCAAATTAAACGGTTTCTGACGTACATAAATTTCACGTGAAAGCCGTGCCATTTTTACAATGCACAAACGTTAATCGATCATAACAATACGGTTGTGTAAAGTAAGAATTTACCAAGGTATTTAAGAATAATAGCATGTATAAAACCGCTTTCCCATCCCGGAACGGAAAGCAAGAAAAAACGTTTCACGCGTGATATCGAATGACAGATCGAAACAAAAGATTTGGAATTTCAGAAAAAGAAATACATCAAATTGACGATTATAATTGTAAAAAATGTATAAGTATACTTACAGGTAGTAAACCTTCAATTTCGATATTGCATCTGTGACAAAAAAATCGGGACAGTGAAGACCCGTTCATAACGGCTTCCGCCATGTTTTACGTGTCCTCCTTGTTCCTCTTGCCTATTTCTGACTATCGTGGTTCACGGTGGATTGTAACCCGTCACAACTCTTCGTGTAGTTGATTGCGTTTAAGCGAATGTCGAATCTGAGCTGGAAAACTACTGATTTTAGGTGATACCTTTGCATAGCACGAGATGGCGTCCGATTAAATTAGTCGATTGCGCATCAACGCCTTGTTGTTGCATTCAATTGCAAGTGTTCGATATTATTTTTCTTATTTTCTTACTTCTGTTGGTACTTTGAATTTATATCTCGACAAATCATGCGTTACCTACCTCTTGTGACTTTTATTTTTCGATGTCTGCTCGAAGAATATTCACGGGATCGTTTTACGGATAAAAAATACTTTCAACTAGCAACCTTTAAATAAAAAAAAATAAACACTTTTTCCTCTTGACCACACTGAAAGTCTTTTATTTTCCATAATATGAGAAATATCGAAACTGTAAAATTGATTGCTTTATCGACTGTCACGTGTGTGCATATCGTGTGTAAACTCCAAATATATCTTGACGAAAAGCATCTTCTATAGGTTAGGTCATATGCGCACGCACGCGCGTGAAATGCGTATATTAAAAGTTAGACACCATTCTTATTTTTTGAAAGAAAACATTCCTCGTTTAGCTACATCGCAAGAATAGTAAAGAAAAGTAGTTGGACGTTATCGAAATAAAATTTATATATTATAACGAGGAAGATACATATCCCGAAATAACATGAAAGACATTTGCGATTTGCGATGTATCGAAATTGTACTATGTATATAACCACATCTACACAGAGGATATACAGGTAAATATACTATGTTCATACATAACGTACGTATGAATGTGCTATTTATGCACGAGTTTTGCTTAGTTTTGTACGCATGCGCGAGCGACACGTGGTGCAATTAGAAATTGAGACGCATGTCCTCAGTGTGTACAGAGATGCCAGATTCAGCACCCGGTGCCCTACTCACATATGCCAAATCACGCGTACGTGAGCTCGTAGAGTTTCGGAAAGTCGACAAAGGCAAACTGATACATGCTCTCTTTCTCGATTCTCCGAAGCTACCTGAAGTAATTTCGAACCGCCTCGTGAGAGCCGCTCAAGTTTGTCGTGGAATAGTACGTTATTTTCAACGATAGATGGCGCTTATTTTTCGACCTCAAACCCTCTGGTGCTAAAACGCCCAAGTTTGTCGTGGAATAGTTCGTTCCCCTCAACGCTAGATGGCGCTTATTTCCCGACCTCAAACCCTCTGGTGCTAAAACGCCCAAGTTTGTCGTGGAATAGTTCGTATCGTGCACGCTAGATGGATTTCTCGACAAGCTTGGGCTTTTTAGCACCAGGGGGCCTGAGGTCGATAAATAAGCGGCATCTAGCGTTGAAGGTAATGAACTATTCCACGACAAACTTGGGCGTTTTAGCACCAGAGGGTTTGAGGTCGAAAAATAAGCGCCATCTATCGTTGAAAATAACAAACTATTCCACGACAAACCGGCGGCTCTCTCGACTCGCACCAGGCGGTCCGAAATTACTTCGGGCAGCGTCAGTTTGCCTTTGTCGACTTTCCGAAACTTTACGAGCTCACGTACATACGCGTGATCTGTAATCTCTGGTATAAACCGAAGCGCCGAGTGCACCGTGGACACGTCTCATGGGAGTTAAGAGAGGCAGGCTCACATTTGCCTTCTCGCTCTTGAACAACTGAAATCCGACCTCACGTCAACGGCATACGATTCGGAATCTCGACTGCCCAGGTATTTTTACTTGCCTTTCCTATTACTCCTATTATTTCTAATTACTCCTGGTTTCTATTTGCTTCTAATAACCTCTGATGACCAGTGCTGACAAAAGTACAGAACTTCCGACAACTTTTGACACCACACAGCGACTGTTACTGACTGCTCCTGATTACTGCTTGCCTCTGCTGGACTCTGCTGACCATCGCTTATATTTCTGACAACCTATAACGATTACTACTGACTTCTGCTAACCTCTGTTGGTTTTTACTGATCTCTGTCAGCGTGTGTTTGTCTCTGCTAAACTTTCCTGGCCTCTGCCGAATGCTACTGACCACTGCAGGTATTCCTGATGATGTATAATGATTAATACTTACTACTGCATGCCCCTACAAGTCTCTGCTTGCCTTTGCAGGTTTCTACTTGCCTGTGCATGCATTTGCTGGCCTCTGCTGGACATTGCTGACCACCCCTGATGCTTCTAACATCGTATAACAATTACTACATGCTACTGTTCGCCCCTGCTGATTTCTGCTTGCCACTGCATGCCTCTGCTGACCTCTGCTGACCTCTGACAACATCTCCCGACATCAGCTGACCATTGCTGACCGTCGCTGACCACTGCTGACCATTACTGACGAATTGCGACACGATGTAATATAATATAATATGTTTATATGTATTAAAGTTTTGTATAATGTAAATTTATGGCAATAAATGATATAATTTCAAAGAATTCTATGTGTTCCCATCATTTTTACCCTTCTTTTCCTATCGAAATCATTCCCTTAGTTATAAGTTATAATTTTCTACGTTCCCCGGAAAGATTTCAAATTTCCCGCCGCCAGGAATTTTTGCGAATTCCTGGAAATGACGTCATTTCTAAGAATTCCTGAAAATTCTCGGAATCCCTGGAACTTACCGGTGTCCCTGAAACTTCTCGAAATCCCTGAAATTTCCAAGAAGCTTCAGGCAACGGCAAAAATTCCGGCCTGAATTTTTCGGCAAGAATTTTAGAGCTATTACGTAATATTACGTAATATTACATAATGTTACGTAATATTACGTAATTTTTGGCCGAAAAATTCCGGCCGCGAAAAATTTTGGAGAGCTATTACGTAATGTTACGTAATATTACGTAATATTACGTAACGGCTCTTTAAATTTTTGCCGAAAAATTCAGGCCGCAATTTTTGCCGCTGCCTGAAACTTCTTGGAAATTTCAGGGATTCCGAGAAGTTTCAGGGACGCCGGTAAGTTTCAGGGATCCAAGAATTTTCAGGAAATCTTAGAAATGACGTCATTTCCAATTTGGAGAGGGAAAGAGGGGTAAAAAATGATGAGAATACATAGAATTCTTTGTAATAATATCATTTATTGCCATAGATTTACATTATACAAAACTTTAATACGTATAAACATATTATATTATATTACATCATGTCACAAGTTGTCAGCAATGGTCAGCAGTGGTCAGCGATGGTCAGCTGACGTCGGGAGATGTTGGCAGAGGCCACCTTAGGTCGGGAGATGGTGGCAGAGGTCAGCAGAGAGTGGCAGTAGCCAGTAGTAATCGTTGTACGTTGCCAGAAATATAAACGGTGGTCAGCAGTGGTCAGCAGCGGTCAGCAGAGGCCAACGGAGGCCAGCAGAAGCATGCAGAGGCAAGTAGAGTCCAGCAGGGGCAAGCAGTAACAAGTAGTAATCGTTATACGTTGTCGGAAGCATCAGGAGTGGTCAGTAATGGTCAGCAGAGTCCAGCGGAGGCAGGCAGAAGTCAGTAATAATCGTTATACGTTGTCAGAAATATAAGCGATGGTCAGCAGAGGCCAGCAGAGGCTGGGAGAGGCTAACAGTAGCCAGTCGTAATCGTTATACGTTGTCAGAAGTAACAGGAGTGGTCAGCAGCGGTCAGCAGAGGCCAGCGGAGGCTGGTAGACATCAGTAGTAATCGTTATACGTTGTCAGAAATTGCAGGAGTGGTCAGCAGCGGTCAGCAGAGGCCAGTGGAGACCTGTTGAAGGGAGGTCGGATATTAGTTGTTCAAGAGCGAGAAGGGAAGTGTGAGCCTTTCTCTCTCGACTCCCACGAGACGGTCCGAAATTACTTCCGGCAACTTTGGAGAATCGAGAAAGAGGGCATGCGTCATTTTGCCTTTGTCGGGTTTCCGAAACTCCACGAGCTCACGTACGCGTGATCTGGCATAATGTGAGAGAGCACCTTCGATGCCTTTCTGGCATCTCTGAGTGTGTATCTATGACCATGAACTGACCACGTGTTGTATATTATCATGTAAAAACATTTATCGTATGTAGGTATTTATTATGTGGTAATGGAGGATTAACACGTTCACTGTAGTACTTCTTTTTCGTAAACTTTCTGTCAGGCAAATGTGTCCAATACTTTGTAATTATATCTTATACTGTAGTTTCATATCTGATAGTACTAATACAGTTTGTAGCCTGTAAACATTTTCCTGGTGTAAAGAAATTATACTTCAGACGCAGAGATATGGTTTAGACGGAACGTAGATACAATTAGGAGAATATACATATAAGATGTTATAGCCGACCAAAAATTGACATTTTTTTTACCTGAAACATGTTTCTAAAATTTAACGCGTACACCCTGTATAGTGAACGTGTTAAGAAAGGTAAATGTGTATCGATAAAACACGCAACAAAGGAACGAGAAATACTAACTTATGTAAATTATTGGTTTATTACAATCAAATAATAGTTAGCCGACATAAATTTTCTAATATGTATAACTTATATTAATTCATAATATTTCACTTACACAAGTAAGCGCAATAGTGATCCCATCTAAAACTACTCAGATAAATATATTACAATTCTTCAAATTACTAGACGAACAGTTAGGTAATTCAAGTTTTTGTACCGTTTGAACTACGAGAATTTTAAACGTTTTCTCAAATTCATTTCACGTCAAATTTGTTTTACCCTTTCTCGCCGAACGATTTTATGCATATAGAAAGAGATTTATCATATAATGAACACATTTCTTTCAAAAATGGAATATAGTCGAGTTTAATGAACACACGAAATGTGTCGACTATAATAGGAAGAGACTCCGATTTAGTCAGAATCCGCTTACATTATTTGTAAGGTATGTACATACGTGTCGCTTCCATTCCATTTATCATTCGTCTTCTTAAAACAAAATGCTTCCAGTGTCGTTTCTTATAATTCATTATTTTCGACATATCATTGCCTGGCTGAACCTCGTTGCTATACTTTTTTAATTATATAAGGTGGGGTAGAAATTTTGTCTATCTGAAATATTTCTGTTGTCTTTGGACATAGAAACAAACGTACATGTAGAAAAGTCATACGGTATATAGAGAGACATATTATGGTAGCATTAGTTTTTTAAGCGAAGATTTAGAGCAATTTTAAGATCAACTATATTTATTTAAACAGAACTTCATACCTTTTATCTTTAACGCGATAGCGATTGTTTTCGTGTACTTGTTTATTTGTCAAGTGTAAACCTCATAGCAGAAGTTATTTGACAACATGAACTATCATTGAGTAAAAGTTATATTGATAACTATCGATAATACAATAAAAACTTACACTATTTATTGTTGTTACAATGTATATGTTTACGTGAGTGCCACAAACTAGATCGACGAACAGGCAAATATGAGGAATCGTATCAAAGCGTAATCTTCAATCAGATTACGTTTTGTCGAATACATTTCGTTCTATATAAAAAAATTACGGAAATATTTCAGGTGGATAGTCTCTTTCTCACCTTATATAAATTCATTTTATTTCTGGATAAATAATGTCTGTCTTTATTTGAAAAAATCAACGTTAGGTGAAGGTTTTACACGAAAAATTAATAATTTTAAAAAACAAATATTTTACATTTTTCTATTACAATTGTTTCAAACAATCGCTATGACCGTTATGTTTTTGTCTTAGACGATTTCACCAAAATAGTAATTTTAATAATTAGAAATTCGCGAATTATTCTTATAAGCAATGGTTCGATGTCTATCACTGTTCATTTTTTCTATTTGATTTACAATTTTAAATCTGTAAATCTACATCGAAACAATAAAATACTTCATTAAAAATGATTAATAAATTTTAACAATTTTGAAATCGTTAGAAACATTTTCAAATGAGATTATTGCATTTTTAGTTTTACTTCGTGGAAATCTCTATATTTATGTAGATTCTGTCGTCTCGACGTGCTCGTTAATTTTGATTAAGAAAAATTCATGCGAAAAATTGAAACTATTAAAGTTTGGTTACCTATTTTTGCAACCCTCTGTATATATACTTATAGACATACAGGGTGATTTTTTACGATTTAATATGTAAATGAATTTACCTCGAAAAGTTGAATCGAAAATAAATTAAGATACAAAAGTTAATAAATTTCGAGGGGAATACAGAAATTTTATATAGAAATTGCTAAGAAGAGTTATCAGACATTTTATAATGTTTCTTCTAATCAAGTGTATCTTTAGTTTCCTCGAATATTGTTTTGTATCGTCGATATCGGTAACGTGATAAATTCAGTACATATTAGACGATTCATCCTGTACACATATGTATACACACGTAAAGAAATTATACGATGATTACTTTAGAATATTTTTCAGCCTTAGCCTCCAGGAATGACAACGATAAAGATTAAAATAACTAAAATATGTAGTTAATTTTGTCAAAATTACAAGTATTTTTGTTATATCGAATTTGTATAACATGTTACCTTATATCGATCTTGTCCAATAAATGCAGCTTGCGTTATACAATACTGCAGATTCACTGTGTAGTAAAGTCCATGGTGTTTGTAATTATAGGTTTACATTTTTTGCTATGTTAATAAACATACAATTTTTACAACCAGTTGGTTATGTACGCAAAATTCTAGCACATATAATTTCTTCTTTCTTTTAGTTACTATTGTTTTCCTTCATTTTGCTTTTAAATGTCACAAAGACAAATCAAATATCGATAATTAGCATATTCATATATTACGATACTTTCGATGCCTTTAATTCATTAATATTAGTAAAAAACAAAGAGTAGGATCCTGATCCTCGATGACTTATACTCCATGTTCGGTAACGCGTTGTAAAACGAAACTACTGATTTAGCGCATACACTTCAAACAGATCCATTCTTTTCTTAAGTTAAGAATCAATTAATTAGATTTTCCGATATCTATCGAATTTGATTCTTAAACGTGAAAGCTGTAAATAAGAATATGTGTAAGTTTCAACGTCGGCCAGTTTATGAACATAAAATCTACGATATTTTACGTCGAAGATAGAATACATGTTTGACCAATTTGAATTGCGAAAAAATCTTTTGCTTATAAAAAATCAATTCTGATATCGCGTAATAATGTTCGTATTGCATCGAGGCATGCAAAACATAAGTTTAAATAATATACAATATTTATGAAAGAAATAAATATCTATAATTTTACAAATATTTACGTAAGGTAACTATAGTTTACAGGTAATTATATTTCCGTTACAACGTGCTAGGCAACCCTTAAATGTGCCTTGTTTTTTTTAAATTTTATATCAGGTGAAAGTATTTCGCAAGGATATAACAAAAATTTATACGTTAATTAACGTAAATAATAAAACCTGCACATATGTACAAATACAATAAGATTTGTTATAATGACATAAAAATGCAGACCAATTTAATAATCACAATTTAGTATATTATCAACAATTATACGTTCTAGCGTTTATTAATCGCTACAATGTTTATTTTGGCAGCCCAGAAAGACAATATCGCGTGTCATATAAAAATGCAAATAAAAATAATTACGAAAGGAAACATATTTTTTGTGTACCTTGTTAATGCGTAATTTTCATTCGGTCCAAACGGGGACATTTCGGTGCTGTTGATTAGTCAGTCGAATTCTTAGATTCTATTAATAACCAGATGCTGAAATTATTAAAGATTACGCGTTTTCGGAAGTCATTCTTTTTTCATCTGTGATACGCTTTAAAATTCGCTAATTATCAATCGTAGATAATTAGCGTTCCATTCACTGTATTTCTATAGCGTATAATAAAAGTATGTACTATTATAAGCAGTTCCAAAACGAATGTAATTTTTCTTATTACCGTACGGAATACAATTGTATAGACATAAAAATTTTTATTTTTATATCAGGTTGTTAAAATCAGTCAGTGAAAATTTTCGCGATATATTATACGATCAAACTGTTTATAAATAGAATACAGATGACTACATTCAATTTTTTTGTAAAAAATTCAAGAAAAAATATATCACGAAAAGAGTATTTCACACGAAAAGTGAAAAGGTATAATTTTCCTGAGTATTAATTTATGTTTAAAGACGTTATATGTGTTTGTGCGTGCATGCATCCGTGGATTCTGTACACACACATACACATGAATATAATGGAAACGAATAATGTTTGCATGATAATAGAAAAACATATAACGTATGTGTGTATACAACACGCATTAAAGCTGATTCACACTATTCGAACCAATGGAACTTTTGAAATCGAACAATGGAAATCATAAATATTGTTACTACTTAGCGTATCGAAGGTCTGCATTTCACATCAAACACAAAGATAACAAATTTGATGATGTAACTTGATAACAATCGAAAATAGTCATCTTTCGATTATTTAATATGACCTTGCGATTTTCACTGATATGTATTTTCAAAAGACCTTAGAATGCACGCGTCTCACTAATTGGATGTGACAGTAAAAATACAGTCTTAAATTTTTTATAAGAAAAAATTGGAATAGGATGAAAATTTGTGAATAACGTTATCAACTAAATTAAAATATATTATACCATAAAATGGTATGGTACACGTAACTCAATAAGATGCAGAAGAAATACTGAATGGAATATAAAAATCGTATGTGATGAAGGTACTAAAAATTATTGTAAATGTAATGACATTGTGATAAGTTATTAAGTCGGTACTGATTTATGTGCAACGTTTCATTTTGTATTTTATATTCAATCTTTTACTATCGACGATATTATGTTCGAGCTAATAGAATGTTAATGTACTAGTTATGTGTAACAGTACGTATAGTGTGAACCAATCTGCTCTTTACACGTTATTGTATTATCCAGTTGCTAGAAATGTATGCATGTTCTTCGTGATTACAAGAATAATGAAGTTTATTACTCGACTCCAATGGAGATAAAGCGATAAAAATTGAGTTTTCATTCTTCTCGATTAATTTGTAACGAACGATATGCATCAAACATAGTTTTAAAAAAATCCTAGAGATGCTATAAAGCTATTTTGTTTTTTCAGTATTCGTTAAATCGAACCTATAGAATTTGTAAGTTGTGATGCTACGATAGGTATATCTAAAATTTGCTCTCACAGTATAATAACGTGTAAAGAACTGTGAAAGCAAAAATGTGATTCATCTTCATCATAGATCGTGCACTGTCTGAATACATGAATTACATGAACAGTTCAGATTTGTCAGTGAACGAGGTAGAAAACATATTTCAGTGAACCGACATTCTATTAATAACAATACGACATTGTTGCCCGCAACGTAATAAAACGTGAACATCGCCCATCTACCATAATACTGAATTTTGTCAATGGTAATGCATCATAGATCATCTTAATAGCTACATGATGTGTGGGAATTATATGTTATATTCTCGCGATTAATTTTCGTCCGACGATTCTGTTGAACTTTGTGGCATGGTATTGAACCAATTTTCTCGAACTCCGGTACTCCTGAAAATAAAGAAATATGTTGTCTGCTGCCGCCTACGATGAATAATCCGGCAAGTTCTTAATCGTTGCAGAACGATGCGATAATATAAATGAAAATCTTTTACAATTACCTTGTTCGTTGACGGGTACTTATGGGCAGTGTAAGCGAAGTTCGGTAATACTGAGGCGTAGTACTCGAAGCTGTTTCATCTGGTCTTCTATGTAATGTCATAGTTTCGTGTGGAGATGTAACTAATTCGTCCTCGTTATCCAGGTAGTAACGAGAACCTGTTGCGCTCTTGCAATTTTCACATTCACTTCTATAATCGTCAGTATCATCGTGAAGAGTAGGAAGAGCTTGCATGCTGCAAGTACAAGCTACCGATTCGAAACTTCCTTCTTCGTTGATTTCATTTGCTACGTTCAATGGCGGCTGGAACGAATAAAAAATACTGTCTCAGAATTTAACGGCCAAATTTTTCCAGCGTATTAAGGCTTCAAATCCAAGGATTACACTGACAAAGTTCGACTCTTGAAATCTGGAATACTTTGTACATATATATATACCTTAAAATCATTGCATTTTTCCGATTTGTGATCTAAGATTTGTCTTTCGGTTTGTTGTAGTCCTGACGAAGAAGGAGTCGCTGAAGGCTGTATTTGTAAATCTTCGTAAAATTTATTTGGATTTGTATTTTCTCTTGTATTTTCTTGATTGATTAAAGCGTTTTGCTGTACAGAATGTTGCAAATTTGGCGAGGCAACATTAGTTGGCGGGGGTCGTAGAAATTCGTTCTTGGAGCAATCGTTTATAATATCTCGTAATCTCGTACCAGTACGAGTGGTTAGAGTCCTAGGAATTGTACGGTGGGCAGTCACACTGGAATTGGATAAGGTCGCGGATATTGTAAATGCTCCAGATTGACGAGGAAGAGTAGTATGCGTTTGATAATTTTTTGGAATAACAGGTTGCAAGTTAGACACAGGTTGTGTAGGTATATCTGGATGCTGGCTAGCAAAGTTTGGGATTCCAATCGGAGTAGGTAGATTCTCGTAAGTACTCGTGCCCATAGTAAAACTTGTAGTGGAGGTTCCTACGCTAACGCCTGGGGATAGCGCTTCGTTTTGATTCGATTGACGATAACTAGCATATATATTTGGATTTGAAATTGGTCTACTCGGCGTCGACATTAAGCCGCTCGAATCTGTGATACCAGCGTCGCATATCAGCGTCGTTGGATTTCCATTTATTCCACTTTGTGTGCTTCCTACTAGCGATACGCTAGTACGACTATTAGCATTTGTCAGATAGCTATTTGGAAAATTTAGTTGAGGAAGTGCTTGCGGATTCATAGCTAAAAGAGCCTGCTCTGCTCGTGTCGCTGCCACAGCTTCCTCATAAGGGGGTGGAGCCTCTCCACGCGGAAAGTAATTGCTGGGTGGTTTCCATAATGGATAATTAGCTCCACACGAAATGTCATCCATAGGAATGCCATGCGACAATCCATCTCGTTCTAAGTATCCCATACTACCTAAATTTCTTTGGTCCTCTGCCAACTGTCTGTTCTGTCTTCCTGCCACGCAAACTTTTACAAGAAAATCAACATTTCTGTTCTATGATTTTAAGAAACAAACAAGTAATATGATTGTGAAAGGTAAAATACCTCGTATCTTTCTTTGGCGCAAGCGATGTATTAAGAAAAATAATAGACTCAATGACAGCACAACTGTCACAAAACTAGCAACAGATCGTAGTCCTATATCATAATTTGCAGTAGCATCGGTTGTATTGCTGCCAATCCCATCGGTTTTGTCCAAGCAAATATACTCGCAACAGACGTCGCCACGTAGGGAAGATTTACAATCTTCCTATTGAATGCAAAATGAATATTCAATTGCACGCTTCGTATCGTTGGAAAAGAATAATACAATGCCTTAAGCAATGCAACTACATTACTATTTAAAATACCTCTGCAAACTTGCAAATGAATGCTTTACACAATTTGGGATTGCCATTATCGCAAACGCACAACCAACAAGGTTCTGGACCAGGAAAGTAATATACACCACTTTCGAAAAATCGCCCTCGTTGATCTTTGCAGGTAACGCCGCTTTCTGCCCGAATAACTGTAAAATATTCGAAGAAAATCTTTGGAAAATTTCTTTAACGACGATCCACAATCTATCTGTTAACTCGTTTAAAAGTTGCACGTTTCACATGACCATTTTGCCGGTTACGAACTCGTGTCTCAAATTACAATCTGTACAGCAATTTGTATACATATACCATACGGCTGAAAATGTGGCGCGCGCATACCGTATCAAGCGAGCGAGCAGGTGAGCGGCAACAATACATGCGTCATATGCACGTTACGTCAATCAGTCCATCCAACTAGCGAGTTTTCGGTAAAAATTGTCGCTCGATACGAACGTACGAAAAAATGAAACCGTAGGTAGAACTGTTCGAATACGGAAAGCGTAAGAATTGCTATTGACGCGTAACCATAGATTACGTTATTCGAAACGACGAAGGTTGCTTGCTGATTCAACAAATTTTAGGCGCGCAGTTTTGAAGGAAAGCCAAAAGTGAATTACACATTACAGAACAAAACAGTAGAATCGGTGAACAGAGCTTAAAGATCGTGAATGGAACGTGGAGAAAGATTCGAAGAAAAAATAGAAAAGACAGGAGGATAAAGTAAAGAAAACACGAGCTTGACTCACCGTTAAAAAATAGAATAAACGCGGAAACTGCATAACCGAGAAGGTTGCTGCCGCTGTATCTCATTCTGCGTTCGTTATCTCATCATAATCGTAACCCCTCGACGCGGTGCAGCAACAAAGCGAAAGAAAGGATATCGTTGGACGTTTCAAACGGGGTTCCGTTCCGTCGACTCGACGTTGCGTCTCGACATTTTTCACGACACAATGCCAGCCAGCATCTCGCACTAATACTCCTGTATCACGGGCCGCTTATGCAGGAGCAACAGTTATTTTCGCACACCTGCATATCTTAGAAACTCTTCTTTTACTCCCAAGTGTCCTCGCACAGTATGCGTCCTCTCAAATAGGCACACCAACTTTCACCTACTTGCACCTACTTGCACCGACTCCCGACACCCGACACCCGGAATGATCGATTAGTAAACGGAGCAGCTATCGGTGTCGAGCACCGATACCGAAGCTACTGCCATCTTCGAGCAACTTCCACAGTCTCCAGCTGGAGCAATCGACTCTCTACCTGGTACTAACCATTTCGTTCTCTACTTGCTAGGCGATTGTTGTTGCCACTCTCCATTCGATCGCGTTGCCAACTATAATTATGATTACCTAACGTTTTCAATTTTCCAGTTTCCAAGCATCCGTAACAAATTTCGCTGTTCATTATCGTCCTCGTCTATCGTTTCTCTACAGCTTTTTACTTCACCGATAACTGTGGTTATTCTCTCTTTCGTCTTTTCTCTTTTCACATTATTACCTACTACATACGTGTTCTCAGAAACGTAGGTAAATTCATGTAGGTTACTATTTATTGATTTCACGTTGTTCCCAATGGAAAATAAAAAACAACGTTTCGGAAACAAAACAGATTCCTCTAACCTACTATCTGCACCCGAATCACACAATTAACAATCTTAAGCAAAATGTAAAGAAAATTTTCAAGTATACTGACTCTATTGTTCACCCTTTTTGCCTTAAAAATAAAAACTTAAAAAAAAAAACCAAAAAAATAAGAAAATTCTTGCAAAGGAAGATGGAAAGCAGAAAAACATGAGTATTGATAACATCTTATAAGCTCGTTAAAAGGGGATTTTTGTATTTCTCGATCACTATCTTGGGAGGGAGGAGAAGAGGAGCGGAGAACGGAACAAAATCAAAATATCTTAAATTAGTCGATTAGATTCCTTTCTTATGTATCGTTTTTGAAGAAAACAGTCATGGAGAAACACGACGATGCTCCTGAAGATGTTAAACGGGCTACCTCCATTGAGCGTGAAATAAAGAGGGGGGAAAGGGATGACACGTTCGAAGGATATCCACGGTTGCAGGAGAAGAAAAAAAGATGGGAACACTGTGATAACTCGTCTTCAAAGAAATCTAAGGCAAACCGAAGGCTTTTAATCTTTTCCAGCATTTCTCCTTTCATTTACCTTCTTCTCTTTATTTCTTTTTTCGCAACCTTTATCTACAGAAATAAATAAATAAAGTTGTAAATAATATTTTTTCAGCGAAGAACGAAGTCAGACGGGGATTGTTGCGAAACGCGAAGGGGAAAGAAAAAGAAGGCGTCAAAATTTGCAAAGATTTCGGTATTTGGGGAACCGTGTACAATACCGAAAATAGATGTCATCCCTAGACATTGTTTGACGAAATCAGATTACCTCGACGTATTGTCAACACCTAGGTGACATTCTAATTGATCCTGTTTGTTAGGTTGTCACAGACTCAACACAGAGTTGCGACAACACGACAGACAAGTTTGGAAAATCACTTGTAGTTAAATCGTACGCCAATGGGTTAATCGTAGGTTCTAAATATTGTTTACAGTCGTAGATGTCCACCAGATTGTGACAAGCAAATCGTGTTCAGAAGATTAAAACCCGTGTCGCCGCGAATCAAGGAATTGGCTCAACCACCGAGGCATAAAATGCTCATAACTTTACAGGAAGGTGCAGCAATATTACCACCGGCGCTTTTGGACAATCTCGTTAAAACTTTGGAGGATGAAACTTGCTTAACACCCGAGTAACGTATCGGTCGTTGACGCGATCTCCTCGCTAGTAGTTCTTTCAACAAGAAACGATCCTTAACACTTTGTCAACCGCACACTTTTTCGCAAACTCCGTGCATCGATACGACCTAACTTAAACTTTTGTAATTCCTTGGAATATTTAGATTAATAATATGACGTTTTAAACGATACTTCATCGTCTCTGCTGCATATTTGTTACAGACAAGCGGCAACCGTTCAACGAAAGAAGAAAGTTGGGAAGAAAAAGAGGGACAGAAAGGATCAATCGCTGTATAAAGAGGCGACTAAACCGAAGAAACCGAGCGTGGGTCCTGCGAGCATGGGATTGTTCGACAAGGATGCGGTCACCTGTCAATATTTAATAGCCGAGCATTTCGTCAAAAGCATTCTAAATTGGAAATGTCATATTCCGAAGTCGGAATTCAGCGACATCTCAGAAGTAATGGTTAAACGTCTGGTCGACGTTCTCGAATATACTCCTCCGCAGGACGAGGATCGCAAGTCGCAGCAGGTGCGTTTCTTGGCCGACGTGGTTGCCTGCTGGATATCCGGCGTGATGTCGGAAGTTGCGGAACATCAGAACGAAAAGCTCAAGGAACGATGTAAGAAGAAAGAAGAGGAGATGAAAGCGGAAGAAGAAGATGACGAGGACGAGGACGAGGAGGAGGACAGGGACGACGACGTGGACAGGGATTTAGATTGGCTGGATATCGAGGACGAAGAGGAAAGAGACGAAAAGGAAAAAACAGCGGACATTACTGACGTCGATATGGACGAACAAGGAAGAGAGGAAATGGAGGGTGTAGTCAAGGCTGAGATGCCGATCGACGAGGAAATGGAAGAAGAGGACGACGCAGCCGAAGAGGTCGAAGTTGAGGCAGAAACGACGGAGGCAGAGACGAAAACAGAAACAGCTACGCAAGATGTGGCAGTGGAAACTCCGACAGTTGAAACGGCACAAGCAGTAACCGAGACGGAAACGGAAGCTGAGGCGCAAGCAAAAGCGGAAGCTGAAGCTAAGGCAGAAGCAGAAGCTAAAGCAGAAGCAGAAGCTAAAGCAGAAGCAGAAGCTAAAGCAAAAGCGGAAGCTGAAGCAGAAGCAGAAGCTAAAGCAAAAGCGGAAGCTGAAGCTAAAGAAAAAGCGGAAGCTGAAGCTAAAGAAAAAGCGGAAGCTGAAGCTAAAGAAAAAGCGGAAGCTGAAGCTAAAGAAAAAGCGGAGGCTGAAGCTAAAGAAAAAGCGGAGGCTGAAGCTAAAGAAAAAGCGGAGGCTGAAGCTAAAGAAAAAGCAGAAGCTGAAGCTAAAGCGGAGGCTGAAGCTAAAGAAAAAGCAGAAGCTGAAGCTAAAGCGGAGGCTGAAGCTAAAGAAAAAGCAGAAGCAGAAGCTAGAGCGAAAGAGGAAGCTGAAGCTAAAGCAAAAGCGGAAGCAGAGGCGGAAGCTAAAGCAAAAGCAGAAGCAGAAAAGGTTGAACCAATTGTCGTGGAAGCTGAAAAAGAAACTGAGACTCGGGTAGAGCCAGAAGAAGCAGAAAAGAAGGTTCCCTCGATTATATCAGAACCAAAAGAGGTCACGGTAACCGAGGATTTGGAAGATTTGTTTAAGACCGACTTACCGTTCATTACGTTCGGTAAAATAATCGACACCGTTTACAAAATGATCGAGAGTACGCCGGAAAATACTGGCGAGGATCCGATAATAAACGGTATACATCGTGTGATTTACGAAAAGTTGACCAATATCGTGATGTTAGAGGATCCGAGTCTTTTAACGGAAGAACTGAAAGACGTAATGGACGTGGTGTGCGGAAAGATCGCGAATTGGTTGAGAAACATCCTGAGCAAATCTCAGATTGAATTTATGCAGCAATATGTACCAGTGGTCGAGTCGAAGGAAATCAGAGATTGGACGAAATGGCTGGAGAGCATCAGCGACGCGGCTATAAATTGGAACATATGGATACGTGGCGTGATCGAGAAGATCGTTGAGATGGAGGGACAACAGATCACCCGCGGTGAATGGCACGATTGGACAAAGTCCGTCGACACCGATGCTTTGCTTTGGAGGAGATTCCATCTGCAAACTGTGCATCAGGCGCATCGTAACTTGACGATGTTGCTCGGTCGGCGTGTCATTAAGACGGGAACGAAGGGAAGAACTCCCAACACCTCTGAACAGCTGATTAACACGACGGAGTTGCACGCATGAGGCTCGGTTTAAGACCTTTGGGTTATTATTCAAGCCTTCGGAAGAACGCATTTCCTAAACAAGACGTCGACGAGCATACCTCTCAAAGGATTGAGAGGATGTGCTACAGAATCGATACCACTCCAATCATTCGACAGACGTATCTACGAATTCTATTAGTTTCTATAAAAGTAAATACTGTAAACTCATTACAAATTAAATTGCCTGTAGTTGTCGGTTCAGCGCTTACAAAAGAATGGAAGTACGTTATCGTAGAGTAGTCAACATAAACGCGAAAGATAGACGTATGAAAATCGCACGACCCAAATCGAAACTTATCGGAACTGGACGAACGTTTTCAACTTTCAGGTTGATCGTGCAACAACGAACACATTAACCTACTTGCGATCGATACGATAACCGGGCGGACGAAACGGGAACGAGACGATCTATCGATAGATTCGGATCAATACAATGCAAATATAGTCACTAAGCGTATGTAATTTTTGGATGACAAAATAAACCGATTACCGTTGAACTTTAAAATCTAAAAAAATTGCAACGCGAAGCAATTTCAAATTTACGAAAAACCCATCATAAGACGATACCTCGTCTGTGATAAGACTAGAACCAATTCGTACCGACCATAGACAGCCATGGTTACCGATGAAACGGAGCCACAGACATCTATCGCCACTGAACAGACTACGATAATTACGTACGAACGCGACAAAATAGCGCGGGAAACGTTAATTGTTAATATGCATAAATATTTCTTAGCTGACTGAGAAAAACCTGAGCAGGCTGAAGTACAAGCTATGCTAGTGTGCTTATCAAGTTTATTTTTATACTTTTTTTTCTAATTTCCTTTAAACCGTATCATCTTTTCCTGTTTGAATAGTTTAACATCCGAACAGGCCAGTAACAAAGCAATAGCATAAGAGGCACATGTCCCAGAGTGCCATACTATGAGGTCCTTAACATTAGAGACAGTTAAATTAATTATTTTTAAAGTTAATCTTCCCATATCCTGAAGTCACACAACAAAATTATGAAGTTTGCAATTGTCTACAATTTCAAAACCGGCGCCACGTTCATTTACAACTCAACGTTTAATACTTTCCTTACATGTTGTGTATGCAATTGAATATGCAGTTATAAGAGTGCTAAGGTCAGTAACAAGTTTTAAATCCTGAAATCATTAGAGGTGTTGTATATGTATTAGAAATGACAAAAAATGTAGCACGAGATGTGATGAATATTTAAAATAGTTAAAAGAAACGTGTTACATGCATCATTATTGATCTATTCCAATTTTCAAGACCAGACAAAACTATTCGGTCTGAAAATCATTGCTAGATGCAAATCATTCGTAATTAATGTAATCTAGGTTCGTCGCGAGTGATTTACGATTAATTCAGTGCTTTATCATCGGGAGCGATCGACTGTTAACACGTAGAAAACAAGAGATATGAATCAGCATCATTCATTTTTTAAACGTCGTCTATAATCGAATATTCTTTACATGACAAAATTATTTTTTTTATCAAACCTAATAACATTTACTTGAATCATTACTTTATTTCTACCTTGGCCTTCGAAAGCGCCTGAAAACGCGAAAACACGTGATACAGAAGCAGATTAGTTTTGCAAATATTGATACAGACACGATGCAACTTCTGACGAGTCTCTGCATCATTTATTTTCATTTCAAAGAAAACGGTGGCCTTCAGTATTATGCGATTCACATTTTGTAAACTTATAGAGAGGTAATTTACGTTTGTAATATGTTTGATTATCATTAACAAAAGGTTCTGATAACATAGTCTCTATTTACTCTAGCACGATGGACGTCACTAAGCATCAAACGTTCGAAATATTCCAATGTTGCCTGAAAATGAATACATGTAACAGCATAAGCTGAGGGTCCTATGAAATTGGATGTCGATGGAACAGCTTCGATCCATACAAAAAATTAACTTTCTATCTCGTCTAAAATTTAGTCGTTTCCCCCGTACCGCGTGTCGTCCGAAATCGAACGTCGACGGGCCAGTAAAAGTAAAAATTAAAATATAGAAAGTATGATGCACGACGGCGATTTCGACTGATCGTACATCCGTGAAAAAAGGTTGACGGGTGAATCGAAGACGATCAGATTAGGAACGTAAATCTCGTCGGTGTGTTAGTCCACTCTTTCGAAGCGGTACGCGTTACACGTGAATCGCGAAGTGTGTCAAAGAAAAAGTCAACCGTTTCCCCTCTCTCGTCGAAAGAAAGGTGGAAGCGGCGACTTTCTTCTGGTATAGCCTAGCCCTGACATTGCCAGCGTCCACTTCTATATCCACGTTCAACGTTCGAACGCGTCCACGACCACGTGAATCCTTATCCGTATCCGTGGTCCGCGATCCGCGCAAACTCCACCACGTTCCTCGACATCGACCGTGTCTCACGAGCTACACAGTGTCGCGTCCTCTCGCTCCCTCTCGCCACCTTCGACCTTCCATCTCGTTTCGCCCTTACTCTTCCTGCTTTCTCCTTGTTTCGTTTTGGCTGGTCCTCCGTGGGTCGTTCGGTCACCGATAACTCGCTCGACGTTTCGCTTTTCTTCCTCGTCGACGAAATCAACGGAGACGTTGTTCTTCTGGCTCGAGTGCGACTTCCGCCGCGACACCGAGTGCATCGACTCTTCCTTTTTACCCGCGCGCTGTCATCGAGCTTTTCATGAACGTGACACGAAGGCGTATCAATTGCACCGAGGAGACACGTGTCGAACCGAGGAACGAATACGAAATTTCGAGCACAGGTGAGATGATTTATTAGCTGCAGGCCCTCGCAGGGATCGACAGAGACATTATATTAAAAAAAAAAAAGAGTACGTTCATGTAATGCTATTTACGACTGATATAGCTTGACGGATACATGGTACGCTAGCATCGGTTATTAACAAAGTCAATTGACAATATCGATGACGGTAAGACAGCCACGATTAGACGAGTGGGTTGCACGATAAATCAGTGTTTTCATAAGTAGGGAGGACGACCCTTAGCGAAAGGATCGATTTACGAGTATTTAGTTAATGTTGTTTCTACGTTGCATATGATCAATATAAACTCCAATGTTTTGTGTTTATAAGTGCATGATTCTGCGCGGGTCAATAATGGTTGTAGACGCGTTAATATCTTAAATTAGATTTTCTAATAATTTTTTAAAAAATACCAGTGATCGACGGTTGAAATAAAATTAACATACGGTTGTGAAGTTCAAATACAGGGGAGCGCAAACCATGAAGTTTACGATCGTTAAATTGCTAATGGGAAATACAAGCTGTATCATCGTTAAATTAAACAACGAAGGAGGTTTAAATCTTCTTGATAAATTTCTGCAATAATGTTAGAAGTCGTCAAAATTGTCCTGATTTAATTTTCGTTCGTCGTACCGAACAGACCTATTTGACTTGAATATTTAAGCAATAGTACATTTTTGATACCAGTAAGGTCAATAATTATCTCTCAATAAGTAGCGTCAATTATCAAACCTTGATACCTTATCTTCATTGCTTTTTAGCTGTGAATCGGATGCCCATGATAACGCGTCGATTCACTATAGCAAGTAAACGGAAACGGTACCGAAAGATACGAATATTAATTTTTAAGTCGTTCGAATGCATTCGTAAATCACTATAGCCACTTCTCTCGTATGCACTCGTACGAGAAATCATAACACGTTTAGTAATCTACATTTTGACGTATTCGATGATCATAGTCGCTCAAGGTCAATCGAGGTCGCAGACAATGATAAATCCGTCGGAGTACCGTGCAACAGAAAGAGAAGGATAACTCGAAGGAAAATTACGATAATGCTGTAACCTGTGTATTAGCATTTATGAAAATTTAATCCGCATGCAAATGACGAACAAATAGCGATAGAAGATGGAACGAACCTTGGATGAAACGTGGGTATACTGTGACGCTGTAAATGTCTTGATTACACTTCCGGAAATTGCACGTGTGTGACTACCGCAACTAAATTTTGAGGCCTAGTCTCTAGGCTCTATGCACAAGATCCGTGACTTTTTTAAGCCCAAACGTTATTTTTTAAGACCACGTGACAGAAAAGCGTATTTTTGCGTATCAGCGTGACAAGGTTTGATATCACGACCCGGGCATATTGACCGGCAATGACTGGCTCGAGCTGATTATGTTATCGCGGTCGCGAGCAGCGGGGGCGAAACGAGGTAAAGTAGGAAGAATCGTAAGAAGTACACGTACGGCCATCGCGTGGTATAAACGTCGTAAACGAAGCAAACGGCGTTGATAGCCGCGCGCGATTAGTCGTAGAAATCGATCGGCTCGGGCACAATCGTTTACACTGTTCCGAATCGTTGCAGGATGTCGCTGACCAGTTGGGAAACAATATCTCTGATCGCGTTTGTGGCGATCGGGCTGAGGATTTTATTAAAGCTCAGCCTCACCATCTGGAGGAAACTTATCGCGCCCAGTTTTGGTTTCGGTATCGATATAACGAAGCAGGGTAGATGGGCCGTGGTCACTGGAGCCACCAATGGAATCGGAAAAGCGTACGCGGAGCAGTTCGCGGAAAAAGGCCTCGACATCGTGTTGATCTCTCGATCCTTGTCGACTCTCGAGGAGGTGGCGGCGGAGATCAAGCAACGATACAACGTCAAAGTACGAATCGTGGAGGCTGACTTGACGAAGGGCCAGGCTGTGTTCGAAAAAATCGCCAAATCCGTCGAGGATCTCGAGGTACTTGTCTTCCTTTCGATCTGCAATAAAGCCAGCTAACGTGAAATATGCTTCGATGCAATCTATCAAATAATGATGTTTAGCACTGTCGAATCCAAGGGGTAGTAGTATGAAGAGGTGCCCTTTCAGTTTTCCTGCTCTACATATTTTTGATAAAATAAGTATATCGTTTCTTATCGCGGGTATTTTTAACTTCCAGGTACGAGAAACATTAAAATTTATTATACGTTGTTTGACATGCAAAGTCCACTTCCGTTCTCACCGAAACATTCAACACTCGACGTGTTAACGTATAAGTACACCGGTCAACCGTATTAGATCAACTGTGTTAATATATTTATCATACAGGATTTTTGCTAAGAATAATGAAACTATTATTTTGTTCTGGTAGCAGATATTTCGAATGGAAACGTTCAATTGGCATATTCTTTTTCGACAGATCGCCGTAGTGGTGAACAATGCTGGGGCGAGTTACGACCATCCCGAATTATTCACCAACGTCTCGGAGGAATGTATAGCGAGAATTTTACAATTGAACGTGGCGGCCGTGACCGGAGTGGCGAGGGCCGTTCTTCCAAAAATGTTCGAGAGAAAGAAAGGAGTGCTTATAAATATCAGTTCGGCGATGGGGATCATACCTGGTCCTTACTTGAGCGTGTACGCCGCGAGTAAAGCTTACGTGGTAAAACTCAGCCGCGATTTAGCAGCGGAAGCCGAGCGCAACAACGTCACTGTTCAATGCATAATTCCTGGCGTGGTGGCGACGAAGATGTCGAAGATCAAGTAATCATTCCGACTTGCATTTACTTAATTCACATCCGTTCGTTCGCTCGTTCATTTTGTGTCCCACGAAACTGGCCATAGCGATCGAACTGTAAAAGAAATGAAATCTCGTTAGAAGTAATTTTGGGCATGCTTTGGACGATCCATCTCGATGATCGATCATCAGAGATTTTATCGTACAAATTTATTCAAATCGATTCTTAAAAAGTTGATACAATACTCGACAGTTAATTTCCAATGGTAGCTAATTATTCTTGTTCGCGCTCGATTGACATTGATGCCCTCATTGCGTAACAGCATGCAAATTTTCTTTAGCATGCTAATGAGCATTGTGAAAATTCAGCATGTGTTGTATAAATCGAATTTCGACAGTAAATAATATCGAACGTGGAATATGGAATAATCGTGTACAGAAGGTCGCTCGCGAAAGGAAGTCGTTTCAACACATTGACTGCCAACTACGAGTTAACTCGTAGCTGACAATTTGTCACCGGACGCTGCCTGCGAGTAAATAGTGGACAATGATCGTCTGGAAAGAAAATCAAAGGGGGAAGAAGAAGAAAAATGTTTAATCGATAAAATTGAAACGCATTGACAGAGTATTAATCGGGAATATTAATAGGATTATATAAATTATGTTTGATAAAAATAAGTTTACTTGATCGGGGAACTACTCTAACTGTGGACTGTTTTCAGGAAAGCGACATGGATGGCGCCAAGCGCAGAGAAGTTCGTTGAAACGTCGTTGAAGACGGTCGGCATTGAACTGGTCACAACCGGCTACCCGCCCCACTTCTTATTCGTTGGTTTTGTACAAGCGTTGAACTGTATTTGCGAAAAAGGCACGCTTTGGTTGGTCTCCAAGACAATGTGCAACATAAGGGCTCGTGCTTTGAAAAAGAAGAGCAAAATGGAAAATAGTGGAAAGGAAGCAGTCACTAGCAAATAATCGTTGCGTTTCACGTTCCTTTCTTTTAAATCTTCCATTTTCATCCTTTCCGTTCGTACCTGTTTGGTTTTCGCTTATTCGATCGCCATTTGCAACGTAATCGAGATCTATTGTAGGGAGACAAAAATATCGGTGCTGGACAGGAGTTAAAAACAATTATAAGAGCTGCAATGATAGTGTAACAGTTGTGGACAGACAAAGTTCTGATGTATATCGATATTAGCCATATATTACATATTCGAAACGATCTCATTGTTTTCCTACAATAGTTTAATAAACAAGCGAAAATACTTTCCTCGTTACTAATAACATCGAACAAGAACATTCTGTCGACAAAAGTGATACTATGAACCTTCTTTCTTAGATTGTTTGTTACATTGTTTGTATATGTGTTATATTTATATTGATAGGTGTTACAAAGAGAAATAAAAAGTATCATTCTTTCGTCGGTCCTTTTCTCAGATAAGTGACCCACTAGCGTTATTTTTTTTATAAATATTTAATATCCTAAACTACGCGTGTGTTCAAGTTGCCTACTAAAGAAATATTGATTAATTCGTATGTAGCGGCCATTGAAGAGCCACTACACCCTTGCCAGACTATGAATGAGAATGGAATGTAAGGATAGTTTTAAGTTTTCTATTTTTCCATTTTCCTAGGGTCTCGTGCGAGCCTGGTCGTCCTGTTAAACATTTGGCGACCAGAGCCGTATGAGGCGCCTGTTTTCCTTCAGATCGGGGCCCAGAATAAGCTTACCCCTCCATTTACACACACCAATTTACAGCCATGTGTACGTGAGCTTAGGTGCTTTGGACAGCTTCAGGAATTCAAGAATGAAGGCGAATGTGAGTCTTTCTTTCTTGCTTTCGAAACAGCTGAAATCCGAGGTAAAGAATAGACCTATCGCTAGTGGGATGAACGCTATCACTGTACCATGAGTGTTTTATAACATGAGATACACTCTTCCAAAGTGGAACAAAATGTTAAAAAGATCATGCATCAAATTGTAAGAGGATCCTCGTAAGAAGGCTATCTTCGTAATGGTTTTCATGGGTCGATGATCAACGATGACTAGCTTATGGTCACTGGTGGTCAACAGTGAGGTTGACATTAAGGTCAGCTGTCCAGTGAAGATCCAGAAATAGTCAAGAGGTGTGACCAATCGAAATAGTGTTGTTGTTCGCCAGACCAAGCGGTTCTTAACTCTTCATGTTGACACTGTCTCCCCACTCTTCGACTTCTCCACTCGAAGACTACCGCTGGACAAATTCTTCAGTACCCCTGGAGCATCCAGGGGGAACGGGTCTCGCGGGCCTACGCCAGGCCATTCGTGGAGCGCAGACCACTGGGGACCAGGAGTGACCAGGAGTGACCAGGACTGACCAGGACTGACCAGGACTGACCAGGACTGACCAGAACTGACCACTACTGACCAGTGCTGACCAGTACAGATCCGACTACTGACCACTACTGACCACTACTGACCAGTGCCGGACCGTGATGACCACTGGTAAGAACTATTTAAAATTGCTCTCCCCACTTCTATTTTGTTGTTTCATACCAATTGAACGTTATGGAACTGTTCATCGCTTTTGCTAAATTACGAATCGTTTCTTATGTTACAGCTGGACCTTTGGTGCTTCCTTGGTAATGGTAACTAATGCTCGACAAGTAGTAAGCCCACTTTACTTATTTATATTATTATCACAAAATTGACCAGTTTATTTTATTTGTTTGGTCATAATTCAATGGTCTTTGACTGTCCGGTTTTATCTGATTACTATGTTGTCCTCCTTTATTTCTATTACTGCCTTATTTTTTGAATTGGCATGATTGTGTTGAATCATGTACCATTTTTGTTTGTATATTATTTTATGAATTTTGATGTCACTAATTAGAATAAGATTTTTATTCTTGTTCTATTTCAATGTTGGATTTTTAATTCTGGTCAATCTTTGTTTCTGTTCGTCTTTGAAATTTGTATGGTTCTTGGGATAAATTTTCGTAATTGTTTGCTATTTTACTTGGACATTTTCATTCCTTGATATCATCGTTGGATTTTCAATTCTGGTCAATCTTTGTTTCTGTTCATCTTTGAAATTTGTATGGTTCTTGAGATAATTTTGGTAATCGTTTGCTATTTTACTTCGACATTATACTCTCGTTACGCAAGTATAGGTAGAATACTTTAGTTTTATTATGTGTAAATTTTGTACATTTCCTTAGGTAGGTCTAACATCGAGTATCTTATAGATTCTCACTCTTAGGTACATCAGCACAACTAATTATTCCATCGCTTCGTCTAGTTTGCATGGTGGTTATTAAATTTCCTTTCGTATGTCACTAATATGGGTATCAATTTTAGTTTCAGATTATTCACAGGGACATCGAGGGAGTATGCCACAACCGCCGAGGGACATTTAATTCTAAGTCGATTAGATTTAAGCTTCGTCGCGAATCTTAAAATTAACGTCGAAGATTTCTTTATTATACGTATCACCGCGCTTTACCAAGCAATTATTCAATAAGTAGCTTCTCGTTTTCTCGTTCCCTCGTTCCTAGCTTCGGTCACCACTGTTTCATCGATTGAAACATGTGATCGGCCGTGTATCTGGTCCGAAAGATCTAATCGCCTTCCCTTGGTAAGCTTGATTGAGGGAAAACGGCACTTCGCTGGAAGGTGTGGAGTTTCCGTATTCTGCGGAAACGCATACCTTCCAGCGGAAGTCGACACCGTCTCAGGTACTCTCTCTTTGTCAGACAGCCTAAGTCGGGTCCTTCGGGCTCCCGGCGGGTTGCGTTGGAGAAATGGAGACCTCGATTCGGAGTTGCAGTTCTCTGTTTTCTTGTTGAGATCGAGTTAGCAAGGGCAGTAGGTTCGATCCTCGGATCAGCTACACGGTTCAGCATCGCGTCGCGTCGCGTATCCCACGATTTAGCTTCATCCCTCTTTTTAACCACATAATTGCTTGGTACAAGGAACTTTGTTCCCTTCTATCGTCCGAATTTTAGCTTCAAGTTGACTAGACTTGAGCTTCGACGTTAATTTTAAGTCCCTATTGTATGCGTCTCCCAATATTGCCAAGTAATTATTTAACAAGTAGCTTCTCTCGACTCGTTATCTCGTTTCTTGCTTCGGTCACCACTGTTTCGTCGAACGAAACATGTGATCGGCCGTCCAGTTTGTCCGAAAGATCTAGTCACCTGCCAATGATAGATCGATTTCTAGAAATAGAAATCAATCTACCAAGGGTAGTGTTGATTCGATCCGAAGATCTGCTGCACGGTTCAGCATCGCGTCGCGTCGCGTCTCCAACAATTTAGCTTCATCCCTTTTTAAACAAAATAATTACTTGGCATGACTAATCTAGTTTCTAAGGATGTAAAAGGGAGATCGATGGAACTTGGATTCCATCTATCTCCCTTCGGGTCTCCACTCGCAGCAACCTCCACGTGGTGAGACCTGGTAATCGGTGTCACCCACGATAGAAAAGTTATTCTTCGTGGGTGACACCGAGCTAATGGCTGCGAATTTAGAATTGTTTCTTGATATAATAAACGAATTTAGATTTATAGTTAGACAGGTGTTTGGTTAACCATTATGTTAGGGAGGTTGTTTTTATTTGAAGACAAATTCTTTTGAAAATCCCTTCAACTCTTTTCGTTGGTTGTGCATCTTTCATTGGTTGCACTTTCGTTTGTTTCTTATTCGACCAACGATCGTTGGTCAAAAAAGATCTTTATTAATGGAAGGTGGTTGGGAATCGGTTAGTGCAGGTCTCTATTCGCAGCAACCTCCACGTGATGAGACCTGGGTAATATTATTTAGCGTTTAATTAACAATCGTAATACTCTTAGCTGGGTAATGCAATTATTAATTAAAAACTAAATAATATTAGCAAATTGGCTGCGATCCGCCTTGCATAGGTCATCATAAATATAGAGCTTCTTCGCTAGATTATTTTTGATTCTCATTGATTCATCAAAGATTCTAGATTATTGTCAGAGACGAGGTATACGAGTAGATCTTTCACCCAATGTATTTTTTCGGCTCATTTTTATGGGGTCTCGAAATCCCATTTCTATTTTCGTGACATTCGCAACGTTACCAACAGATTCAGAAATGAATTTCAATCCCTTCCATAGTCAACTCACATGTATTTACACAAACACTACAGCTGTTTGCCTATCAATACTAATTCAGTGAATAGTTTCTCAATTGACCGCCATCCATGAGAAGAGGACGCTAAAATCACCTCCGAATTTTGAGGTCGGTATGGCAGTCAGATTGAGCCACGAAAGTCCATAAGGTGAAAGGTCTACTCGTATACCTCGTCTGTGCTAAAATCACCTCCGAATCTTCAAGTCGGTATGACAGTTCAATTATATTTGACAATTTATTTTGTTTAATTGCATTAATGTGTACTTGTATTTTGCAGTATTTCTTCGATTTGTATATCTGGTTCAATAATTCAACATTTTTGTTTTAATATACGATGTAATTATTTTGCCTACTTAGACAATTGAATATTTGACAATTGAATTCCAAGTATATGAATATTTCAATGAGTTTACAACGAGCGTGTTAAAATAATGAACGAAATATCGCATCGAGACGAGTGCAAGTGCAACCATAGGTTCGCCAGATAGCAAACACGATTCGATATGCCGCTGCGCAACGCAAACGATCATTACTTATTCGACATTGCAGTTACATGCCTGGTCCCTGGTCGACTGCAATTAGCCCCGGGGTCTTAATTATAAATTAAAACAACCCGACGACTCACGGCATCAAAATGTTAATTCATGCGATCGTTCACGGTGCCATGAACCAACCGAAAGGGCGAAATTTGGTTCCCCGTTTCCGTTTCGCTAATATTACTCTCTTCCGTGAAATCATTTCCTCTTTGACGTTCGACAGATGTGCTACTTGCTCAAACTTATTTTTCACCAACGGCGATCGTCGTGTATTTATCTTTCCTTATCCATAGCACGCGTGGCCTGTAATTTCCTTGATCGATGATCGAATTCTCGAACGAGCAATGATTGTGGTGCACTTTAAGGAAAACGATTATTTAAATAATTTTTGATTTGTGATACTAAAATGACGACGATAAAAAATCTGTGTCGAGTCGGTAGGTCGAAAAATGGCTGTTTGCGTCGTCTGCTTTGGCTGACGGTGTCTGGGGACGGAGATTAAGCAACGAGAGAACAGGCTGGATAATGGGTGGTTGATATAATACGATATAATGGGACCATATAATACGGTGGGTGTAGGCGAGGCGTTATTTATGTATGGGAAACGCTCGGTCTACAGGGATCGTGGAATCAACAGCTGGACTAGATCTTTCGCAATCTTCGTTCTATCGAGTCTCTCTTCGATATTGTTGCTTCTACCTAACAGCTTGCCGATTAATTATCGTTTCGCGCTGTCTGGCGTTGGCGTTTTCTGAACTTTGCCGACTTCGAATCCGGTCCCTTTCAACTTTACTTAATTTTCGTCGCTCCTTTTGTACCACCAATCGGTGCTAATTCTCGCCTATTCACTGTTGTTTCTATTACCTTTTAACTTCTGATAAACAGGGTAATATAAAATTTATCAAACACATACCAGAATTTGTTCGATCCTTCGTTACGATGTCGATGACGTTTCGATCATTGTTTAGTATGGTCCGCGTAAGGTACAATGATAACTAGGACATCCAGGTGTTCGTTTTGTGCCTTCTTTCGTCCAGCAAGGTGTTTGATACAAAGCCCGTGTCGGTTTACATCTGCATAAATTAGAAAACTATGATACAGTCGTATACAATTTACTTTTTGAACTTCTTGAATATTTTAAAGGAATCAGGTCATTTAACCTTCGGTTATTAATTAGATTTATATTCAGTGAACTTAGATAACTTTTACGTTTATTATTCCCAAGGATTCATCTACCTAATTCCTTTCAGACGCATTCAAAGGGCAAAACCGTTAATGAACGACATGAAATCTTGAACGATGCAAAGTACTGTTATTACTAAGAAGTTTCAGAAAGCTTTGTATCGAGTTGGGTTTAAGTACAAAATCGATTATGGTAAAATTATAATACCGACCACGAACAGGAGGCAAAGCATTAAAGACAACTAACTCGAATTAGTATGTTCCGATGGTTAGAAATTTAAATGTTTTTCTCCAACATAAATATTTTTAATTTAATTCTTTCCACTGTTCGTTTGCGATTATTTTCAAAGAGTAAAATCTCTTTGCCCTGAAGATGCATTTCGGAACGGTTTCTAAAGAACTCAATACGTGGTGCAAGGTAAAATTTCCAAGCAATCGAGCGGGGAACTCGAAACCAACCTGCACGCTCCACGACGTCGCAAAAAAAAAAACGTTGGATTTTCGGGGAGTTGTTTCGGAAACTCGAAGCCGACACGCGCCATAAGCTCATATCGTAATACTGAACCTTACACCATAGATGATGTTACGTCTTTCGACGTAGCTCATAAATTTTTGAATTGGAACTCTGAACAGCGTTTCGTCAAAAAGAAATTACATCAGAAGCAAAATCGGGCCAAGGTTGAGGAACTACTGGCGGCCATCTTGATAAGAAAATCTCATCGTGCCTTTTCCAATAACAATGTTCGGTAGTTCTTTAAACGATTCGTCGTTGAAATTAATTACTAAAACGTTCGATTATTAATTTTTAATTTTAAAATATGTTCGCTTTCCGTGTCGCAGATGGTTTGCGTTGTCGAAACGTCTCTCTATTTACATACTTAGCGTCCAGCCTAGAGCAACTAACGACGAAACACGATCCATAGAGAATACGTGGCGCGCAAAATATCGACAGATTGAAAAATCTGTGGACCGCGGAGCAGCCGTTCGTGAAATTCGAGACCGAGACGGAGCACGGTCCACGGACGGATCGAAAGCGGAATTTTTGCGATCTATATATCGTCATCTCGCTCCGATGGAAGGCGATCGGTTACTTCAGCTGCGGTAGCAGCTGACAAACCTTCTGCCGTGCCACCTTCGTCGTTGAATATCCACCGGTGGATATTTTCTGTAGGACAGGTGCTTGCAATCTGCTCGCGCGACAGCCGGCGTTCGTGACGATTCGTTACTACGCGAGAATCATCATTGAATGATCCTTTATCCGGAGGAGAACATGGACCGCCGATTTACCGATCGAGGATGGGCCGAGGCCGCGGTCGGACCGCATATTTTTCAAATTATACCCACCGGCTTCTGCGTATCGCGTGTTGAGTTGACGATTTATTCGTTTCTGAACAGAGTCAACGCGTATATATCCCAATATATTTCAAATAGAATATTCAACACGTTAAATTACAAGAGAACAAATTTAAAACTGTTGTTCGTTGCTCGTAAATAAAATTCTCCGACTCTCTGTTGCACGTCGATCGAACGAACAATAGCATAGAGACGACGGACGGAGATTTCGACGTTTTTGTTCATTGTAACGTCGTTCACAGCGTCCGTTAACGTCAACGCTCGCGAGGAACGGCCCTTATTCAGCAAACGCTGCTATAGGCGACGTGATTACAGCGGGATGAACGAAAGAATCGACTTGCCAGACCTCCCACTAGTTGCCCTTTCGAAGGCCTCTCGTACCGCCTTGGCTCGAATGCTCAGACTTTGGTAACATTCAATGAAAGCGATGACGAGATCGAGCGCATCGCGTGCATTTGCATCGTAACAGTTTTGACCAGGACATAACGGTTCGAAACAGTTACTTTCGGAGCCTTTTCAAGCCCTGAAAAAACAGGTTGTGCGTTTTCCATATTGTCATGGATCCATGCTTATGGATCGAAAGAATCGCGTGGACCTGGATATCTCGACGAGTCGTCCTAAAACATAGCAATAACAAATACTTTTAATTAAGAGTCCGCTACGATGTTGCATCGAATTAAAAAGAAAACCGGAAAGAACCGAAGACAGTGCGTACGAAAACGATTGAACGCAAAAACCTGCGGGAATAAAAAGTGAATCTAGATCATGACGGGGTCGTCGACCGTCTCAAAAATCGTAAGTAACATCCCTCTTTTATCACAACCGCAGAAGTTACACGCAACGTACGGTGTCGGTGAGTCGACGTGGTGGGGGTCAGCCACGTGACCGAGCGCGTGTTCAACAATAACAGCTGCACTGTCGCTGTTCCCTCAATTCACGTTCAGCCTCCTTCGAAGCAGGATCTCTGTACCGTGAAATATCCTCGGTAGCAACTAAAACCGGACAGTACGTACAAAACGAAGTTTGTGCCGATTTGTTCCGATATTCGTTGCAAATTGATCCGCCGCGCTCAGTGAATCGAATCGGTTCGAGGATCGAGAGGATCCCGTGAGTCGTGGAAATCGAATTTTAAACGGGCTCTCGATCGTGTATCCTGTTCGGTTGCTTGAACAGAGAATAATACCGAGCCTGATACGTTCGGTGATCGATGTGCACCTCGAAGGAATCGCGTGGGACGCTGTAAGAGCTCGAAGCCAACGCAGCGGGCCGATCGCAGCTTCGTCCAACGAGATATCGAGAGGATACGAAGACAAAAGACGCCGAAGATGCTTCCTGGACGAGGATTAATCGTCGTCGCCTTTGGCGTCTGCTTGTTCGTTGCTCTTCTCGAGGTAAGCGACTGTTTAATCTCACGGCGACGCGATTTCTGGCCTGAAAAATCATTACCTTACTTTTATTTGTCCTTATTTCGTATCGTAATTATCGAGCAAATATTGAAAAATAAGCGAGATACCCCTTGGAATAAAGAACAACGAGAGGATCGCGATAAATCTCCATCGAACGCATTTGTCCCACGAAACTGAATTAACCCCTAACTCTGATTTATCCGCGGTATACGCGACACCCGGATTCGCTTCAATCGATACTCGGATAATTCGAGAAAATATTGCACAACCGTGTTCGTACTTTCGTGAAACATTTAGTCCATAAATGATGCTTGGCTGTTCCCGCGAGCATTCGTCTTCCGTGTTCTTTTTAGAAGCCAGAGATTAATGAAACCGAGCTTGCCCAAGAATGACAACGTTCGAAAGTAACATTTATTACGCGAAACCCCGTTCTTAAACCGTTTCGTTCCATTGGAAGCATTATTTCACCGTTGACGCGGGTACGCAACAACGTCGTGCGCGCTCAGCGGGACGCAATTCACGATCGAAACAGGATGAATTGCGTAAGGAACGCACTACGATCTTGAATGTACCGGAGGAAACGATAATTCTTAACAATTACGCCCGTCCGTTGATAAATATTTACACAGAATCGATAGAGAGAGAGAATACGCCGCCGATTTTCAGTCCGTGGGCTATCGATTCGAGTAGCGGCTAGGATTCTAAACTTTCTCGAAGTATCTTCGAGGACTTGGGAAGTCCCAAAGCGCGTGGAAAGTCGTATCTTGAAAGTTTTTAGAGTCGTCAAGGTCTACCGGGCTACGGATAGTTTCGATGTTCTGCACTGCGGATGCTTCGGTATTCTAAAAACAACAAAAACGAGATGTTAAACGTTTCGAGATTCGAAAGAAATTAATATTCGTTTCTTTTCGTTCGTTCCTCTTCTCTGTTGCTTCATTTAGAAATCAAATACTTCGAAAATGATTTACTTTTGTTTTAGTCCTCGTCGAATTCTGCAGCATCATTAGCGATGTATAATGATTTATAAAACTAGCAACAATCCTCAGCCACGAGAGATCAAATTAACAACCCTGTCCTTTCTAAGACGATTAATTTTCTTTCTCCTTAAATCAAGGGTTCTTGGTCCTTGTATAGCAAAAAAGCTAGATCCAACACGTTAATTGGGATTAAATAGGGACTAGAGACGATTGCATTTGCTGTTGACAAGGGCAATCGAAGATAACTTTTGGACAGTTTGAAACGCTTTTCACGATATTCGATTGTCTCGATTTTCTTTCCCCGGTAGACTCCACCCTCGGGTTTGCGTGCAAGTGGACAGTGACAGTGTTTCGCACTCTGTTAGCACACGCGGGAATAGCTACCGACACGCGGAGGAAACGAGCTTTCTCAGAAACATCTAGCCTTTTGTCAGCTCCCACGGCTTCTCGGCGTTCTTCGAGACTTTTCAACGTCGCTGATCCCTTCGACTCCGTGCACTTTCAGCTCCTCTGCGTCTCCTTTCCGTCGTTGTTAACTCTGTATCCTTTTTCTGCTCCATTTTCCTCGGCTTACGTTTGCCACTTCGCTGCTCGTTGTTCTAATTTTACGTTCCGTTCTTCGACTATTCTAAAAGGACAAGTACTGTAGCAAACCAGGACGTTTCCTCTCTAGTCTCTTCGGTGATCTGTCCACGGCTAAAATGAAGGCGGGGAAAAATGCAGAAACGTCAAGGAAACTTTTCAAGAGGCTTAAAGAAAACGCAAGAAGTCGGCGTTCTTAGGCTTCGAGCAGACTTTTCCCAGTCGCCGGTCGCACCCTGTTGCATTTATGCAACGGTCCGTGGAGCATGGTCGAAGGGTTGCAGGTTTGCGCACGTGTGCAGGAGGAGCTCTAGAGAAGAGGTCAAGCTGGACTGGGCGACAAAACACCGGTGTCAGAGCGCGGTGTCACGGCACGGTGAACCTTTCCCTGGCTTTTGACTGTTGCGTCGAGGAGGGCGAGGATCGTCTGGCCCCCGCTTCCAGCAGGAAGGCCCAACTTGCCTCACCTCGAGGGTGAAACGAATCGACGCAGCTGCGTCGGCCGACTCTGATAATTATCTTCGCTCGCTACCACCCTATTGTTCCTCGGACCGCCTCTCTATCGAGCGTATATTCTGTCCTGACTGGGTCTGCTCCCTTTTTGCGGGCCCCAGGGCCCAACTTCGATTCGACTCGACGGCCCTCCTACGCAGCTGCGACTCGAGAAAATGGGGAGGCGGCCAGCCTCGAGACTGTTGCAACACGCCCGGCTCCAGAAGACTATACCATGCCTGTAGCGATCCTCTTCTCCGAACAAATTTACAGAAATATGCCTGATGTGCTCTAGGCAGCGATGGACTGTTCGAATCTCAGCTTATAACTCTTGATAAGTCTTCAAGGGTCTTCATTTCCAAGACCCTGAAACATATTTTATGTAGAACACAGCCACGAGCGATGCAACAACGTTCGATTCTCTGGCTCGTTAACTTTATTTTCACACAAATTTTTTTATTTCGTATTGAAATCGTCGATTGGGAATCCACGATATAAAAAATGATCGTATCGTTCCGGGTATCAAATAAATTTTGAATGGACGTGTCGTGGAAAATTACGGGGACAGTTTAAAAAATTGTCCACGACGCGTCGTTTGTTCTCAACAAAGAGCGAACAGCTTAAATCGTTCGTCGCTCGCACTGGTGCATACGCCGTTGCACAAATGCAGCGGAGTGCACCGATTAAAACGCGTACTGTTCTCAGCTAAGTGCTGAATCTGCTCGGAACCGGAGCCCGGGTCGCGAACCGTTTCTCGGTACATCAGAATTCGAACTGACGCGCGCTCTCGACCGTTCGTTTCCGCTGAAAAATTATTTGGAAAATATTCGATGACCGTGTGCAGCGTTACCATAAATCCACGGCACGCTCGATGGAATCAATTTCACGGACGAAACGCGCCCACCGATATCGAATTCCATGGAAAATGTACCAGAATTTCGCGTATTGGAGAAACTTGGGCAAAGTATATCCGAACAACGTCCGAACTTCTGTACTTCCCCGAGCGCGGAGATTATTAATTATTTACCCAGTTAATTCAGGGTCGTTCGAGACTAATAAAGAAAGAAAAAGGCTTCGAGTTGGTATAATCTCAAAAATTGCTGAAACCAGCGCGGTTTAAACTCGGCTGGAAAACAAAATCGTTCCGAGAGCGCGGGTGGCGCGACTCGCCGTTCCCCGTAGTATTGTAAAAATTTCCCACGAACAGCGAGTTTTATTTTTTTCCCCTGTTTCTGCGATTCTCGGGACCCCGTACAATGCCTGGAGCGTTTCAAACTTTTTCACCAGACGAATACTTTGGTTTCGACGTGCACTCGAGCGACGCGAGCTTTCCACGCCGGAAACGCGGTCCGTTTTACGCGGCCTTCGCTTTTAACCCTTTGCACTTTACTAACACTGCTATGCAATATCAATGCTCGACCATTCGGTTCGAGCTTTAGTTATGGTTACGCGAATCGAATGAATTTTTTATTGTAAATTGGCCAAGACGACATCCTCATCGAAAAATGAACATTTCCCGTGACGCAGAGCTAAGTCCTACGTTTTTTTTCTTGACGTAATCGATTTAACGACAGGGCGGAGCTTTGCGCTTAAGCTTCTCTAAAATTGTTAAATATTCGATGGGTCCTTCGAAGTCGCGTAAAATCCATCCAAGAAACGCTCGCGTGAAAGGCGACCTATTTACTCTCGTTGTTGGGGAGGAGTGGGTTGCAGAGGAATGTAGAAATTCGCATTCGCGAAAGTGTGTCTTTTGCCACTCGGTCGGGTCCTTGTTTATTTACATAATCAGAGATACGGCATGCCTTTGAATGGCTCCTTATTTACGTGCTATGGAACTTGCAGGCATCTAAAGAAGTTATCGGGCACGCTTTCGTGGCTTTTACTCAACGTAGATGAATCTAAATAAATCTGTGCATTGAAAATCGTCCTTTCGTGTAGAGAAAACAAGCAACGAATGCAAGTTATAAATATACAACGATACGACTCGTTTTTCTTGCTAGTCCGACATTTTTATTTAGCACGCTTTTGCTCGCCGCGCTACGCAAAACTTATTAATGCAATATTTTTTGCTTCGTTCTATACTTTTGGGCGGATACATTCGAAAACACCAGCCCATGCTGCATTACTTTCCATTTTAGATGCCCGGCGATTTACGCGGTTTATTACTATTTCTAACAATTAACGCAACAACTTAGAAAATTATGAAAGAGACTCACTCCGTGCGCAGACGCTGAATAGTAAGCTCAAGGGGATGCAGCAAGAACAAAATGGTCGCTTGCCAACTGTTAACAAAAATTTTAATTAAAACCGACGTTGTTAAAAATATCTACTGTGGATTTTGCGGCAAAATTCTAGAGCACCGTTTCTCGCGTTAGTAAATAATGCGACATTAAAACTGTTTCCTGCGATATTTAGTTCGTTCCCTTTCGAGTGGAGCGTAATGAACGGTTCTCTTCGACTCCCAAGAATCTACCTTTGTCGTCGCCGCGATATTTCGAGCAATTCCAAGCGGGTTAATTATCCGCCGCGGTTGGCAGGGGCAAAAATCATCGGTGATAGATAAAATCGGTTCACATGGTGGCTTGGTAACGACAATCGGAAGGAGGAAAGGGAACGTGGCGGAAAAAGCGAGCAGGAAGAGCAAGAGGAGCCCTTTATTTCACGTCCGCGCGCGCGATGCATGCATATATGCATTAGGATTCAGGCCGAAAGGTCGACGTACAGTGAAGATAACGCGTCGAGGGTCGAGGGTGAAGCGAGACCGGTGAAATTAACGAAAGCCCGCGAAACGGAGCTGGAAAGGCGGGGAGAAAAAGGGGGGAAAAAAGGAAGAGAAGGGAGGCGAACCGCTGACGGGACAGACCGAAGAAAGGAGAAAAGGGTAAACCGAGTGGAACAACAGAACGAAGGGGGGTAACGGAAGAACAAAAGGTGCCACGCGGAAACGGAATAGAATAGTATGCGAAAAAGAGAGTAAAAGATCAAAAGATGGAGCGGAACGAACGACCAGGCAGAAAGATACAGATGTAAACAGAATACAAAAGTATGAAAGGGGGTGGACAGGGGGTGAAGGCTATTCAAATTTCCTGGGATTTTATTCTTTGGTTTTTACTGTCGTTTCTCTTTATTTTCGCGGCACACGACACCGACGCGGCAAGATTTTTCAAGGTATATTCCCTCTTTTATGCGATATACTGGTTGGTGGTAGAAATTTACGTACACGACGTTTAAACGCGAGCGGGAAGAACTCCTGATTGTTTTATTTTTGGCATCATTCAGATAAATTGTTTGGAATATGTTGGGATAATATGTTCTTATCTAGACTGACTAATGGAATGGGAACACATGGTCCAAAAATAAGTGCCCCTGTATTAGTACGAGATTGAAACTGATCGCGAATGTATGATATGTGATTGTTCTGTAATAGGAATACAAGCTTGTTCGTTGGACGATGTAGACAAGTGGAGGGAATAGTTGCTAATCAACAAGTAAATATGGAGACCAGGGGGCTATAAATTAGTTGGTGCACGTTGTGCAAAGCTAGTTCTCATTGAATTGGTAACTTTGATTGTTGCAAAAACCTCAATTATCGTAGGAATTTTCAGACCCGATTTCACGCAATAATCGAGGGTCTACCGTATATATTTTCCTTTATCTTTCCTTTTTGCTTTGAGCAACGCATCGTGAAACATTTATGTATACACTGACAGATTACCTTTGTAATCTGATGGAAAGACTTTGTAGCACGTTGCTAAATATAATTATGTATAATATCAAATATTAATAATAATATTCATATTATATCGTAAAGTAAAAAAATACATCTACAAAGTGTGGAATATAATTAAACTTATCCTGGTCTACAGAATCATGTTCTTTTCATCACTGTTAAAAGCAAGTTATCTGTTTAATATTAATTGTTGGGATTTAAGATTAGCTGAGGGTTTGGAACATGCCTATAATATTCTTCAAAACTGTAATCTATTATCCAACCAATGCTAACACCACATACCGTCGAAGCTAGAATATCGAATAACGTTAATAAAGTTTCATTAAAGCCAACCGTAATGAAAATTCTTACCCTAACAAATTTCATTACACGGTCAACGGGTACCAAATGCATTGTGTAACTATTTGCTAACTTACTTTGATATCAGCAGGCCTATCTTAAAGCCAACGAGTATCGATAAGAGTGGTAGGCGGCGAGAAAAATATCCGTACGCGTTCCCCCGGCGTTCCCGTAGACGCTGTCGGCGAGTTATTCAGTTCAGTGGGGTATTTCGTGCTTTACGAGGCTCATTAGCATGCCATGGGAACCAGGAGTCGGGAGTTCCGCCAGTCTCGACGGTTTTCGCGATCCTCGGCGACCCTGGCTCGACCTACGCGCCGAACCAACCTACAACCAACCAACCTACGTTACCACGCTGTGAGACCGAGTTTCGTCGTTGCGCGCTTCTTCGGGGATATCCGGCTTCCGGCCCCGTAACATCTTCCGAGAATGGTAGCGTTTAATTTTACTTTTGCCAGACAAAGCTCCCTGTTGCGAGGGGAATTGAAATTGCGATGGAAACTGATGTTCCCCGGTAACTCTGACACTGGGGCTCCGCCTCTGGCCCGTTTCATTAATTTTTCCGCGCACGCAGAGAGAACGATGGATCTCCGGCTGGGATTCTGAAATAAATTTATCTGCTCGTAACACGTTCCTCGCGATAAACGTTGCCGCGAGTCGCGGGACACGAGTGTTCATCGGAAGATTTAACCTGAAACATGTACAAGATATTACTTATCGTTCGATATTCGAAACCCAAGGATTCAACCAGTAGTAGAATATTGGTTAATTGCGCAAGATGGTTCGACGTTTAAAAAAGAAGAAAATGTGGTTGTCTGCGCGAAGAAGTTCGATGATTAGGCGCCAATTATTGAACGAAAAGGGAACTGAAAACATGAGAGGAGGAGGGGGGAAGAAAATAGAAAGAGAATGATATACAAGCGTCCGTAGATCCGTAACAACAATGACGGAAGTAACGGCGCTCATAGTGACGCGTATGAATAGGACTTCCGGTACGACGGGCGAAGCGGAAGTAGTAATTGCGGTGGCTTTTGTGTCCCTCCCTTTTTTTTTCCACGCCGGTATGCTACCGTCGCGCCGATAAATTCCAATCGAAAATCATTCCTTCCTGGTGGACGAATAGCGCGCCATAGAAATTTCTCTCTTTTAATTTCCTCTCCGGCGGATCCGTCCGGTTTGCTCTTGTTCGATTTACCTCCCCGTCGATTTACGAACAGTCCACGGAAAATATCTTTCTTCGTTAAATGAAAAAGCAATTTGTCAATTTTCGTACAGATCTCCCACGCTTTTCACTTGGAAAAGACACTGCTTGAATTTTTTATACGAAGAAAAGTTTTCTATGCTCGATAACGACAAACAATTCCTTTCTTCGACGCCGTGGTATCATCTTTCCCCATTTTCGTTCGGTTTATTGGAAACCTGGTCACTCGAGCCCCGTCGTTACAGACGCGCCGTAAATTCCTCGAATTCATTGGTCTCGCGTTTCGCTTCAGTGTCTAACCAACGTTTTACGACGACGGGGCCGCGGTTGCACTGGAAAACGATCGGAAATTGTTAAGGGCCGTTTCCAACCGGCGCAACTCATCTGCTTGTCGATTACACTCGGCTCCTTTCGAGGACGTAATTTCCTTGCTTCCCGTGTGCGAGAACCCTTTTGTCATTGATTAAAGTTAAGAACCCTCTCGGACGACGGTTCCTCGCCGAGTACGCTTCAACGGTTTTACCGTCTCGAAGAAAATTATTTTTCAGTGCTCCTTTGGTTCCCGGACTCCTCTGCCCGGGGCAATTTCACGCCGAAAGCATAATTTATCCTCCGCGAGGCGAACGCTTCGGCAGTTCATGTACCAGGTTTCTTGAATCTTCCTTGAACAGAATATAGGTACCGTTCTTTTTTCCTTTATCGAAGTACAAGCGTATTAATTTCTAATAAAAAAAAAAGGTGGTATTACGCACGGTGCAACGAGTCAAGATAGGCAGAACACGTACAAGTACGCGCGTGATCGGCGCCGTAATAAGTCGAGACGCCTAACGTGCACGCGGCAATGGAGGCAAGAGTGTCATCTTATTGGTCGCGTAATACGAGCCAACCACCTCACGTAAGGATGCACCCTGTCAATTTGCGGGTGAAACGAGCCCGGTGAAAAGGGTTAATAATAGCGATCCCCTGTTGTCCGGGGGGACAAATTATCTGAGCGTACTCGTCACGCGTACGACATATGTCGTTGCCTTAATAAAGAAACCAAAGGTCGGGCCTGACGGGAGCCAGTTGGCCGCACGATGACCGCTTGCGGTCGCGCTTTTTATTTCGGTTTTATTGTACCGATGAAGTCGCGGTCAGAAACTGGTTCGCGTAAATACAGCCTTTCACAATGCGAACGATAGAATTGACGTTTTCGAGGGCCTAAACTTTGAGAAAACGTAAATAGAAATGATCTCGAGCTACCAAGAGAGCATCGAATGGTCATCGCTAGGCTAAGAGGAGAAAACGAAAGCGTCGAAAAAGGAGAAAAAGATCGACAGGGCCCGGTGCAATGATGCACCTGATGCCTCGTTGACCGTTGGCGCGTGCCAGCTGCAGCTTAACTGTCTCCCTGGACCCGATCGTCTTTTTCATTACTGTTGCTAATAATTCATTTCGATCGGTTCGTACTAATGATGCACGAGCATTTATCGAGGGAATTCCCCAACGTCATCAAGTACGTGTCTTACATGACGGTTATCCTCGACGTTGCAAATATAATCGTAATCGTAATACATAGTATGTAAGAAGATACATCGACACCGGGCGAAAGATTTCTTTTCACGATTCTGTCCGTGGCTCGAACCTTCATCCGTTTCTGCTTATGTCACTTAGCCTGTCGACATGTATCTGCTTTCATGTCCGAAGAAATTTACGACCTCGATGCATCGCGAAGCCAACCGTTGACTCGAACACCCGAGTACTCAGGACTCGCTTTCTATACGGCGTTGGTTTTTCAATGCCGCCTCGGTACAGATATCAATTTTATTTGCTAAAAAGAGGGCAGCCTCGAGTATATTTGAAATCTACGCGGACATAGCCACATCGACGCGTCCACAAAGTGGCCCGGTCATTTCGACACTCGTTGAGAAATACTTTATTGAATCGGTCGCGGGGAATCGGAACGGGGCGTGATAAAGGCACCCGAGGCTGCGTGAAATCCTAATTTCCATCTGGGCTCAGAGCGTTCTGTGCTGTATCTTGATCGTGGTCCGATGCTCGACGAAAGAAAGGCGCAAGGTGTGCCCGCAGTCAGGTGGCTTTATCCTTTGGCACCTGTTCCTCGATGCTGCACGGTAAACTTAGAAGAAAATGGCTTCGGAGTCTCGGATTGCGATGTCATCGTTTCATTGGCTAAGTTTCTTAAGTCGCCTTACTATCAGTGGCAAACATACTTCCTGGAAAGGGTTCAACATAAATTCGTATGCCCAACAGCTCGTTGTTTAGTAATTTCAACGACGAGCATATGGCCGTCTTATCCGATTAACAGTTGCATATTTTAGATGCATCGATAACAGATACATTAGCCCTATCCTTGGTCTTGGTCAAGGTGGCGTACCGCCTTAACCGGAGGCACAAGCAGGCCCTTAGGCTCCATACCCCTAACCGAACGCATCTGCCTTTGTTCCAGGTGAGCGAAGCCAGGCCCCGCATCAGGCACCAAAAAGGTGGCACTCATTGCAGCAGATGCGGTCCAGGCTGGGGCGTGGTGAACCGCTGCGTCCGTGGCCGCGACACCGAGTGCGGAAAGTGCTCGTCGGGCACTTACAGCCCCCATCACAGCACCCACCCTTGCTGGATCTGCTCGAGGTGCGGCCCAGGACTCTACGAGGCGCACCCTTGCACCTCCAAGACCGACACGGTCTGCGACTCCTGCCACAGACCGGCCCCGGACAACCCCGACTACCACCGGAAGTGCGACGAGAGGACGAATCTCTTCCTCGCGCCGGAAGACGCGCAGGGAACCGGCGAGGAGAGCGCCCTGGTGAACGACCCTGACGGCCAGGAGCAGATTCTAGACGGGAAAGAGGTCCTCGAGGAGGACGCCGAGGCGGCGATGCTCACCGGGGAGCTGAACTCCCTGGAAAGGCTCTAAACGAGACATTCCCCTAGGTCGACGATCGCGAATCTTTCGTCCTGATAGATAGCTGCAAGCCTGACGGAGAGCTTGGAATGTTCCTAGAGTTTTTGAAAGGTTGCGTCGAGTATCTTTGAAACGATCTCTCTAGATATCTGCAGCGGAATCATCGACGGGATATCGAATCCGTTCGAGGATTTGGTAGATCGACAAGAGACGATGTTTCAAGTAGTAAGAAAATTGGACGGTCTCGAAACGCTGTTTAGAATTCATAGAATGCGAAACCCTTTCGAGACAATTAGATTTTATCCCGACAAGTCTCCCCCGATTGTGGCGAGTTGATTAAACCGTTCCGAAGAAGATCGCAATCGGGAACTTGAACTAGGTTCGTTAATATTTGCACAGCCTGATCGTACGCTTTTGGTCGCAACCGGTCTCGGTTGAAACCTGTCTAGAACTACTCGTCAACTCTGGTGCTCGTTTTGTCAACTTTCTTAATTCTCCTCTACGTTAAGAAAACTTTCGAAGAGAGGATCGACCGATGTTCCTTCGATCCTCCGTTGCTAGTCAGTTAGCCGATAAGTAGACGATAAGGTGTAATATACTAGGTGGACGCGATCGTAACGTTCAAACTGGAATCTGAAATATTCATTTTTTTACTTATTTAACGACACTTGCATGCGCGAGTTTTATTTCGTTGAATCGTTACAGCTGAATGTTATCGAGACATGCAATTTGTCGTCCGAGTGGACTCCATTGTTGGAGTTATATCGCATCTTTAATGTCAACGTAGCGTGACAAAGACGGTGTTCTAGAATTCGTGTCGCCGAGGTGCTCAATTTATCTAATTCCGATCGAGTCGATGGATACGTTTGATTAGTTGTCCTCGAGTAACTAGTTACTCATAAAATTCAGAAACGAAAATACATATGATTTGCATGACTTACATAATCAGCAACGTATCGTCTAAGTTTCCCATGTGGAATCTTCCAGTATCCCTTCCTCAAAGTAGAACAGCGCCATGGTAGCTAAGACTTTCTGAACACCTCTGATCCATGTTCAGCATTCGCTCGAATGCAACCCGAGACATCCGCGAAGCGTGTTCTGACTACATATCCCTGTAAGATACCTGTACACTTAACGTATAAGCATATTTATGTATATCCAAAGATCTCCGAGGAAGTTTCTCGATGTATGCGAATCCCCTTTGGAGAAATTTTCCCTCGAAATAGATTGAAAAGAATTTTTTTTATTTAAAGTTAACGAATTATTCTTTTTTTTTTATGGAAAGAAAGAAATACTGACATCGAGTAATTCGTATTATCAGTTCTGCAGACAATACTTGAATATTCGTACGCGTGATAATTTTCACGTAAAACTTACAGTATCGCCTTGCTTCTTGCATCTATCCGCGTTAGGGATATTTGCGGCCTCCGCTACTTATGTTTCTTCGACTCGAGTGGCCAGCAGTGTATTTAAAGCCCATTTGAGCGACCTATTTACGAGTCCAATTTGTTCCGAGAACGTCTTCTCTAAGCCTCTCTACATAAAACCTGGCAAGAAGAAAGGCAGTACTGTATAACTTCGATTTGAACAAATAAAACAAATGAAACTTCGTTTTACTTCGAAAATTCTGATCTAAAGTAGAGCGTCGTGGCCAAAACGAAGTAAATTACGAAAAAAAACCAGAGTGGTCTCGAGGGAAATTTTTCTGAAGTCACCTTGACGGTCGATGCGCGAAAAAGAATGGGGGAAATCGTAGTACTCTTCTACTCTAAAGTGGATTCATGTACGTCCAGACACTTCCGAGCACTCTCGTCCTCCTCGCTCTCCCTGGAGAGACTCTTTTATCGTAGTACGACATCCGTGCTTCAGCATGCCCGACACGGGACATTCGACCTTCCGGGTAACCGGAAGTGCACGGCCCTCGCGCGAACGTGTACTACGCGAAGCGTGTAAATACACATCTGTAAATATAGAAACGATAACGAAGCGATTCGGTTGCTGTCGAAAAAGTCACGACCGAAATAAAGACAGAGAAATTACGTTCTCTGCTCAACAAATACTCTTCGAATTCTTTGTATCGCGGTTCATCTCTGTCTAGGCAAAGATGGACAAAATTTTATTTCGTTAATAGATAACCAATAACGTAAACCTATAGCAGCTTATTCGTAACGTTCGATTTCATTTAAATATTGAATAATATTCGTATTCAGCATGAAAGTGTTTCGTAATAACAGCTTCTATTTTTCACACTACGAATTGGTATGACAGTCAATGTGTTAAATAAAACTTAAATACGGCCACAAGACAGTCCACGCGTTAAATATTTTCAAATTAAGGTTACGTTCGAATCTGGAAAACAATAGTGTTTGTATAGAATACCACAGAGATGGCAGCAGCTCTATCGATTTCTCTATCGACGCTGACGCGTAAAAATCGTGGTTGGAAATTCACCAAAGTACCACTGTATTTTCTATTCGATTTTATTTATTTACGTCATTGTTCATTCCGTCGATAAACGTAGCCGCAACAGACGCATACTAAAGACACAATAAAGTATACAGATATAATAATCTAAGGTCTTTTTTATTACAACCCCTTTCCATTATTACGTTCGCGCTCGAAACGACAGAAAGAGTTACGCTTCTTCGATGCACATATCCACACGTCCACGTGCTACGATCTCGAAATTATCTATTGTCGCGGCTTGTCGAAGTACATTCGTTATCAGGTATTTACGTGATTCGTCAGGTATTATCGATATATGAATTATTATGCACAGTGCGCTACGATATAAATGGTACTAATATTGTCGAAGAAAAATAGAAACGAATAACCTTTCGTGATGCTATGTGATCTATGTGGGCGCAGTTCGATGATTGTTTAATTTCCTTTCCATTTTCTCGGCGATTAACATCCGAGAACGATACACTTTAACTCGAAATTAACGATGAAAAAGAATTGAGATGGCGGTTTCACGATAATATCAAACTTCAAAGTATCAAGTTGAACGGTGACATCGTTCGATTTAAGATTTCCACTGCTACCACACGTGTTGCTAAGGTATGTTTCATCCAGCGAGGACTCTGTAGAAAGAACCACGTGACTTGCGATAGGAACGAAACAAAAGGACACTGTGCCCCAATGAACATACGTTAAACAAAATTATACAAGTTACTATTTATGTATAACAATTAATTTGGCAGTGAAAGTACAAATAAACGAAACTATATAAAAATAAGCAAATAAAGTAATACAAATAGAAATATATTTATCGCCTCGCTATGCATTGGAACACTCCTAATTACGTTCCTACGATACACGAGCGGACCAATGAGCTTTCGTCACGAATCACGTGGTTTTGTTTATAGAATTTTCCCGCTTAAAATATAATTATACATTTATACGTCTAACGATTTTACAAAACTTTTAATAATTTCCTAACATAGTTCGTTTCATCTTTTCGGCGAATAGAAATATCATAATTAGAAAACTTATGTGGAGTATATATATGTATACATATTCCACGGACAATTTTTCGTACGTTTGTTACTTTTCCTACAACTTTCTTTAGTTTATGCCTCGACAATTTAATTCGATCAATTGGCAGCAGTGAAAACGTTTATGTCGCGATCGATACCAACTAGTATAACTCTAAACGAGTCATCCTACCACACAATGAATTCAATCGTTAATTAAGAATCGCTATATCGACGAGTGACGGTAATACATATAATGCTCTATAAATGATCTGAAACAACGTCGGTATATTCTCGTACCGTAAAACCTGCCTATAAAAATAAGTCGCTGTAAAACATGCCGTAATGAGTTAAACATGATTAAGATGATTCTCGCATTGTATCGATTCAACTGCATTAATTATTCTTTAGTAATTAAGATAATATCAGCTATGTGTCCTCTAATCTTTCTAAGGAACTTTGAGAGTACATACATATAAAACGTTCACTGTTCGGCTATAGGTTCAGCTTGAAAAAGTTGATGCGACTGTGTTTAGCCTGTAACTGCCTCGAACTTTTGAAACTGTGCTGTGTAATATAAGAAGCGATTCTGTATACCACATTTACTCAGGTATCGAACGTAACGTACACACATTCTTGCGACAAACGAATACATACTTCTTACGTTGCAATTTCTACTTAATACCACCGAACAATTATTAAGGGTTGCGCAGGTCGGTAATGGTTGGAAAAGGAGAATCGAAACCGTTCTATTGCTACCGAGAAGACACCGTATTGTGGAACCACGTGTTCCAGGACGTTCTTGAAGTTAGGCGTAGGCGTACGTTTACACTGTAGCAGAAGACACTTGACGTCGTTGAAAAGGACTGATTTTAATGAAACCAAAGTTTGTTTCACGCTGTCGTTAATACGAAAGGAGTTCGCGTTCTACGTTCAAAGTGTTTCATTATTATCGAAGGTAAAATAATCGTTAACATCTGGAACACCCTCTATAATTACAACTTGTATATAAATTAATTACAAACATTGATAAATAAGTATTATTATTTGTAAGATTATATTGAAGCAGAACGTTCTTTGGAAACAGCCTTTTAGTAGACGAAATGCAAAAATAAACAGTAATAATGAAACACCCTGTAATCTTCATATATTAAAAATGTATATCTACATCTGGCGTTTGACTTTTAGATTACAAGTGTAAAAGCTATTCATTTCGAAGAGGTTATACATAATTACTATACATATTTCTTGCATTACTCTACAGGCTCGTCTATTTATAATGAACACCTTAAGTATCTTCGTTGCTTCAGAAGATATAGAACAATTTTTAAGGGGAAAATGACAATTCGAAGCCGCACGATAACGATGGCTGGGAAAAGAAATAAATCCCTAGCCATCTTTCAAGATAGTTTCAAGCCTACGATTAAAGCTCTAAAGATTAAAACAGTGTAAACGTACCCTCAAAGACAGGTCGCGAACACAATGAGTCACGGAACACTGTCGTGTAAATTCACAACGCTCTCTGCACAGTCTCATGATATTTGTTCTTTCATTCACGTAGTGTGGACCCTATGGAATTTTCCATACTTTCAAATTGCAGAAGAAACTGTTACTTTTATTTTTTTGGCACGATGCTCGAAAGCTTAAATTTACGATGTCAATTTATGCGTTGCGAAACCTGAATGAAAGAAAACGAAGTTTGATTGTGAATTATCAAGCTTGCACGCGCCAGAGTTAAATATTATTTACGAAACCATCCAAACGAATAACAATTTGGTAAATTTTTCAAATTTGATAACCGTTAGTAATCTTTAACCTCTAAATTATTTATTGCATCATATACTTCGACAATTTTCGTTTGTTATATTTTTTAAATTAGAAGTAAATTTGAAATACCAAAAATAATTATAAATAATCCGATATGTGACTACTTAATACTTCCAAAACTGTACAAAATTTTTCATTGAACAACACTGGTCGACAAATTATAAACGATAATTTGTATTCTTTACTATTAAACTATTATCTATACTAACATAGAAAATAACAGAAAAAAGAAATTATTTTTACCAACGAAATTTGCGGTCGGTAACGAATGTAGAATATTTCAGTTTTTTATCGATCGATTACTCAATAGTTGTTCAACCCTGACGCGAGCAACAGCAGATTGAGTCGATTGATCGAAAGGGCACACTTTATATGAGATTGTATATATGTATAGTTTAATAATATAAATCATTAGCATTTTACAAACGTACATATACGTAGTGCTGAACAATACAAAAGAATGTTCGCGGGGAAGATTGCAAGTTCAGTTTCGTAAGTGAATCTTGCTATCGTTGACAATGTCCCAAAAAAGAAACATATTCGTAAACGACTCGAAAATTTCGCGTAAAGATTGAATGTAGAAATCTTATTTACAGGATAACCCTACTTTCGATTGTTTGATTCATGACCGGACAAAACAGCGTAACGTGTGGGTGCTTCCTGTATTTAGCTTTGTGCCGTGCTGTATGGAGAGAAATTACATTTGCCATAAACTGAACAGAGACGAACGAGGAACTACCATCGCCGATGGCTCAGCGAATCATGGTTCGTAGAATTTTCCATTATTCGTATTTTCGAAAGCATATATCTGACATTCGTTTTTTTAAAAATAGTATAACATTAGTTTTCAATTTTTAAAGTATTATTTTCGAAGTTTTAAAGATTAAACCAATCTTGTGGGATTAGTTATAGTTATTTATTCGCGTTCGTGAAAAGATTTGAAACGATCCACCAAGCCACCGAGTCCTGCTATACTATGTCTGCACGTTAGAACCACAAATAAATACAAACGAGTATGGGACAATTGCAAATAAAGGTAGTGAGATCTATATAGAGTATAATGCATTTTCATATCGATTGTGGCTCTGAACAAGGTAGCTTTTGAACCGAAGTTTCCAACAGTACTTTGGGCAACTTTATAGGTTATGCCATATCGATGTTAAGCATACAGGACGATTAGAACGTAGCATAACTCTACCAACATTTTTGTTAACTTATAGGAGAGCCATGCCCGTATTTGTTAGAATGAACCTGTATAATTTAGTTTCGATTAGAGCCATCGATCGTAATCTGTATCAGAGCTCGTTCATAATTACGTTCCTATCGAATTCCTACATTAAATCTATACACGGTGGTTTGAGAAAGTAACGAGAGGAGATCGACAAAGGATTTACCGGCATAAATCTCTATAGCGTTGCAACAAATGCGTTTCATTTGTTATGTCATGATCGCCACTTGATCAGGGACACCGTAACACAATAATCTAACAATCGTGTGTCATCACACGTTTCAATTTTTCAATAATTCGTATTATATATAATATATATATTTATATGAATTATATATATATATATATATTTTTATTTATATGCATATATGTATCTGCGCGCGCGCGTGTATACAGGGTGAGTCGTCTAAGACTGGATTTGTAAGTATGTCCATGATTTTTGTCGATGGTATGAATGTTCCGGAAAGGATTACGTCGACAAAGATATGGATTTGATTAAAAAAATACTTGGCGAAATTTCAAATTTTGTCATCGATTATGACCTTGAGAAAAGTGTGAATTTTATCCTATTAACGTGCTCCCTCGGAACATTTTCTTCGATTATTTTCCACGTATCAAAAAACAACAGAACTATTTGCAATTCCAGTCTTAGATAACTTACATTATACAGAGTATCCGAGCCGAAGTACCGAAATATCGTTGTTTTTAACGATACGAAAATCATGCATGGGACAATTCAAAGAGTGCATATGAAGGTTAAGCTTCAGATGCGTTCTATTGTACTTTGTCATCCACCATCAGATGCAATAAAAAAGAATGCACACTTCTTTTACTTCGAATCGTGCCACGAATCATTTTCGTACCATTAAAAACAAAGGAGATATTTAGGTCAGCTTCAACCAAAATACCTTCTATATGTACGAATACAGGCTGTTCGAAAATTTTGCAGCCAAATTTTAGCGGTTCTGCAATTAAAAGTAATTGTATCATATTTAGGTTGGAAACGTTTGCCACTTAAGATCACTGAACGACTATCCCCACTACATGCGTTCTCTTAAATAGACAGATTAGCATATCGTTAATTCATCGTGACGAATGCAAATTTAAAAATTGTTATTCGTTATTTGTAATAGCGAGACACTTTGCACAAGCGATTCTTTTCGAGTACTTTAATCTTTTAGTATGTAGAAACGTGGCTTGGGCGTTTCATCCGTGACATTACCGATGTAAAAGTAACAGTAGTGTCTAGCATAATTTGTGGGAGGGACAGTGACCTTGAACAGCAAGTATCGTTTCTTGTATTTCTCGTAGTTCTGTTATAGCTTTTCAATTAATCATTCTACGACGAATGTTTTTACCGAAGTTTGACCGAAAAATTATAGAACATCCTGTATAGGCATGTACTAATTATTCGAACGTAAATCTAATAGAGTGAACAACATGATTCACGCTTCCGTAATGATAAACATGTACATACAAACACGCGTGAAAGTAGTAGAAGTTCCAAAACGTAAATCATTCTACCAAATCCATGACTGGGGCGATTCATTGTGTTCGAGAGCTCGTTCTCGATTATTAATTATATTTACATTATTGTTTATTTGCAGAGTGGTCTCTTGTTTGAGAATTGGGAATATCGAAGTATATTCTACCATATATATATATACAAAAAGCAAGTAAAACCAATGCAAAGCAGTAATTTAAATATATATTTATCGATAGGAAAGCATATGAGAGAACTTAATTCATAAGTCGTTTAAATTAAAAGAAAAAGGGAAAAATTTCAAAATCATTTAACCCAGTTACATACAAAATATTTCTATGACTATCGATTTTTTCCGTTCACACCACTTTAAGTTAGGAATGTTTGTTTTTTTTTTTATAATATATAAAATGTCTTGTTTACCTAAGTAAAAACAGACTAAACGTTTTGGACGAACGTTACTTAAATATCGCCAGTTTTTTTGCATAATTCTTGTAGTATACTTTCAGTGTATATTGATCATCAATGAAATATCATTGAGAATAAAGAGAGTATCACGCGATAACTTTACTATCTAAGAAAGTGATTCGACTGAATTTACAAAAGTCGTGTCGAGAATTCGAATAAAAAAAAAAAAATACTCGTGTAATTTTAATGCAGAATTTCTTTTGGGAACACATTGTCGAGTATTTAAGCCTTTTGTGAATTGAAACTTTTGGCGTTGATAAATATCAAGTTCTAAATGAATCATCAGAAAACATCTTTAAATTTTCTAAATTCCATAACGCCAAAAATTCCAGTCGAAGCGACATTAGCATTCTAATAATGTGTTCCTCGTACAGATCTCCCTAAAGTTATGCTAAATTGTCAATTCATGCTGATGTAAATAATACATCGTTAACGAATGGTTAAAAAAAAAAGAAGAGATGGCAAAGAAATTACAGTTGGAATAAGGAGAAAGGTTTCGAATATAAATTTATACTATACGAACATAAAAAAATATACATCTCGTGTTCGCATGATAAAGAAATACAAATGAAACAGCAGGAAGAGACGATGATATTGTAGATCCTCGTGCCAGCAAGTACTGGATTCTGTGTCTCGTGCAATGGCTCTTTATCAGCACATTTAATTAACGGGATTTCTTATGTACAATTCAATTAGAGCTTTACAATTTCCATAACAAAGACAGACAGGCGTAATCGAAGCATGGGTCGCGATTTAAACGCGGTTCGAATGTCGCTCAAAGCTGCTCTATTTTTTCTTTTTTTCCTTCGTCAGCACTCACGGGAACATAATTAATCATCAACGCATTCGCGAATATCATCTGTACAAGATATACTACTGAAATATACATCTCACACAAGACTCGTTAAAGACGATTAGAAAAAGTTTCATCTAACAAATTCTTGGTTCGTTCACCTCTCGCTTGAACTCGATCGCTCTTTTCTCTGCGAGCCAAAGAATGTGACCAGCCATGGATTTTTTATACATCAACGTTTGAGGTAAAAGAAAAATCTCTAGGGGAGCAAGCGGAACGAGGGATCGGGACGGGAGCGAATGATGTCGAACCTACTAATTACAAGAGAAATTTTGAGCTCCGTTAAATACAAGGAAATCTACGATAAACAACTAATATCATACAGCTACTGTCATCGTGCCCAAATTTACTCTCGCTCACGCAACAATGATTATAATCTCAAAATGAAAGTTGATACGAACCAAAAAAGATCGTGTGCTCGAACAAAAAAGAAGAGCTAAAAAGGCATAGATGGGAACGTACCACGAGAAGCGTAAACGCGCGGGCCGTTAACTCGAAATATATGAACTTATCGAAAAACATCCGATAGCGGGAAAATTAATTGGCTATAAAATCTTCTATAAAACATGTATGCTATTAACCTGATCGCGATGTTGGACCTGAACGTTTTTTTGCTACTGCTCGTGGCAAAACCATCTATACGTTATTTGAATAAGTTACGAATTATAATTTTTGCTAAAGACACGCGTTAAATGAAAAAGAAAAAATAACATACAAACAAAGGTAATGTCTATGCTTGTTACCTTTGCTCGTGGACTTAATATTGTCCATCATAGTCATCGTACATGTCGTCTGGATTTTGCTATTTTTGTTTCGTTTTCCATGCATGCAATTATATGCAACAATTATACACAATTATACGCGGTAATCTTGATTGTGTGTTTCGGCAATTCTATGCCATGCTTTTTATGGATTATACGTGATAACAACGCTCCGCCTACGCAAGGATTCAGTTCTCACGACCGCGCTGTGAGCGTAAGCTTGGGTACAACGAATACTTCTTAACAAATAATCATCAGTATCTTTCTGAACGTCGAGAGACGACATCCTTTCATGATCACGATATGTCTTCCCACGGCGTTTTTGATGTATCTTAGATTAATTTCACGCCTGCTAGGCCGTTTAAAATTGGTCCACCAGCAGGTCACAGATCTCTACCGACATTGATTCCTTACTCGAACGTACCGTTAAACGAAACATCTACGAACGAAGTACGATTAATCACCAATTTGCAACCGTATGTCTTCTAAACAAATTCACACTGTTACAAAATTACCTGCGCTTGTTTATTAGGTTCCAAACGTAACAAGCACCCTACTTGTTGCGCCCTCATATGCACTATACCCGCGCATACGAAATTATCGGGATTCGGATCGATACTGTCGAGCAATTGCATTCCGAATCCTTGCAATTTCGTGCGAACTTGCGCAAGATCCATCGGTTGCTGCGCTTTGAAAATTTTTTGCGAACGCTGTTGATTTGCTCTGAAAGAACAACGTTCCTATTATCATTGCAACGTTTCAATGAAAATGTGTGCAATCGACGTCCGTGAATGTAGCGTTAATAAGATTAGGAAGTTAGAACTATTCAGTTAGGAAATATAGACACGACTACATTGACTCAATTTAATTGATAACTTTTGTTGGAATAGCACGTATATATCCCAGGCTGCTGTGAAAGTTTTCCGAATATACACGGCTAAATGTCGATTATGAAAAAAAGAAATGGAAAGGAGGATATTTGTTTTATAAATATTTACATACCCCCCAAGGTTTTTCCACCGCGCGAAAAATGACTCTTCATTCATTTCTGTGGGCTCGAAGAACTTGTTGATCGTTAACGGTAACTTCATCGTTATTTTCTGTGGCACGTTATTATAAATAAACGAGATGATCATACTCGGCGCGTCTGTACAGAGAAAAACAAACCAATGATATCTTTCTAACATTTAATTGAACGACACTTGTTCAGTCGTTCTTAGAATGTTATGTAACTTGTTTCGTCATACCGTTATAATCGTCAATACACTCTGCGTTGATCATTTGTTGAATCTGAGCACCGGCTTCCAACACAGGATCAACTGGTTTCACTTGTACAGCTAGCTTCGCTTGATTTTCTTCCGACCAAGAAAGCTGAGTTTGGAAACTATGAAGAGCGTACTGAGTTTTGTTCCCGTAGAAAAGACCAACGCGTCCCAAATTTTGTCGAAATTCGGATTTAACTCCGATTTGGATCAAATCATTCTCAAATAGAACACCGTTGTTCTTGCAAACGAACCTGAAAAATTTAGAATTCAAACATTAGAAACACGAGTATTAGAGTGATTACTAAACATTTCGGAATCAAGGATTTTGAAAGATATCTTACTTTTTAGGATTATATGTATTTTGGGCACCGTTCGTAGCACCGACTTTATTCGTCATATTGTAAATATCTCCTAATACATCGAGAAGAACTCCCGTGTTGCTAGTTGGTTGAGAAGATGGCGGTGTAGAAAGGCCCAATAAATCTGCCGATGTATTATTAACGACTGCTGCCGCGATAACAGGTACTTCCGGATGGTGATTAGTATTTGGCGCAGGACTCTTACTTTCTCTGATTTCATTCTCTGGCACTCGGCCTGGTTTTTTCTTTTTCAAAACTGCGAGAATGGATGATTCTCTTTCGGGGAATGCAGGCATTTCTTCCAAAACAGTAGCCTATAAAAAGGCCAAAAGCATTATCGATAGTATTGATCTTTGAGTGTCTATAATGATCGTCGTATTGATACTTACCAAAACGTCGTTAGATGCGATAATACTCAATTGAAGATACTCGGAAGCCCTCTGCTGTAATTCTGCATCAGCGCTTCGTAAGTTATTGTGTTGTCTGAAAACATCTTGAATTTGGCTTCTCATTTCAGAGAATAGATTAACAAATTTGATATACGTGGATAATAATAACGCTCGAGTCATTGGGGAACATAAGTGATACTGGAAAGGAAACAAAATCGCGTTAACGTATTAAATACGATTGTTTGAAGAGAGACAAGACTAGAGAACTTACTTTGGAATGTAGTAACTGAAACTGAACAGCTGGCGAGGAACGTTGATCGCCAGCGATGAGGTTTCCAAACTCCCCAAGTATATAACCACCGACTTTTACCATATTTTCATGACAGGCTGGTGCTTGTAAGGCCTAGTAAATATCGTAAACATGTTTTATGGTCATCAAAATTCAATCGATGTTCGATTCGGTAATTAAATCCGTATTATATACCTCGAAAACCGTTTTCGCCGCGTACCCTTGTACATCCTCTCTGTTGATAACGATCTGAATAACTCTGTACCAAACTTCTTCCGAAACGTAGTCACCAGCTATCCTGATGAGATTTAGAATAACATCGACATACCAAGTATAATCGGTAGCATACTTTTCGGCCAGAATCGCGACCTTCAGAACCATCTCTTCTCTAATAGAGTAGTCAGCAGTTTCGAGGTAATTCAACATTTCTTGTACTATTTCTTCCGCATTGGTTTTATCACACATTGCATACAAAAGGTCCACAGCCTGTTGTCTTACAGACACATCTTTCTCCATTTTCATAGAAAGAATGACAACCTCTTGATGTTTCTTTACTGCTTCGTGCGAGAGTTCTGACGTGGCTAGGTGGCACATGGATTCAAGAGCCAAATAACGCAAATTGGTCTCGCGATTCGATAGAAATTGGCCAAGTTGATTACACGCTCTAACCGATAAAGGCAGTTCGCTATCGTTGTGAATAATTAAACTAATGGCCTCAAACAATACAGCATTCTTCGCATTCGAATGCTGCACTTTCTTCGATTTCGGCGGTTCTTGAGCTTTGTTTAATATAGTTTCTAAGCATTCGTTTAATCTGCCTTTTACACCTGGATCTTCGGCTATTAAAAGTTTAGGATTAAAATAGAGATACTTTGTTTAGTAAAATTATCGTATATAGGGACCTAAACAGAAAACCATTAAAACTTGTATTTTTCCAATGAGTAACATTTTGTTAGCTTTAATATAATTGAAATTCATTATTCTCGTTTCAATTTAGGTTCCTTATTATTTAAACGAAATCCAGATAGTTTACCAGGTGGAGTATAATTCTGTAGTAATCTTAGTAATTTTACAGATAGCCATGGTGCTGGCACAAAGTAATAAGTATAATCTTGTAAATCCGTGTAACTTGATGTCACAATCTAACGAGATAAAAAAGATATCGAAGAATTATCTATCTACAGGCATCTCTATCAAATTATACCATACCCTGCTTAATCTTGAAACCGCTAGGCTAACGCATCCCTTGTATTCGTCTGGATTTCTTTTTACGAGAGCATCAATTAAAGATGCTGCTGCAGTTACAACACCAAGATGTTGATCGTTTAATAAATGGACTATACGCGAAGTCCATTCTCCACCGGGAACAACATCGGGCGCGGTACGCAATAATCGTAATAAGCATAGTGCTGCGCTTTGTTTTACTACATCCATAGTATCTCTGGAATATAAAAATTATTGAAAATTTCAATAATCTATTTCCACAGAAACTATAACTAAATATTTACTACGTCAACCTACCCAGAAACAAGTAGTTTTGGTATTTCATTACCAAAAGCCTCTGCCATTTCCTTGCTGCCAATATTGGCAATACATTGCAACGCAAGATTTACGTGAATCGGATTACGCGATACAAGATCATTTTTTATACTTTGAATTATGAGCTTAATGAGATCGCTATTTGTATTTACTAATACCGATATGAAAAGGTAACCCTAAAATATATAAAATATTTATACATTTGTGTTCAATTTTTCGTAGAATTTTTTCGTAAAAATTTTAAATACTTCGATTCAATGTACTAAATTTTTTTCTCGGGATGTGATACTTACAATCTGTTTTTCTGAGTACTTATTAGATGAAAGGAGATTGACAGCCTCCATATGTCCAAAGTCAATGTCATGACCAAGCAGAAAAATAAAAAGGAGCTTGCAAACGTATTTCTTTTTTTGGTAACCATCAAGTGGTTTATCTCCTTTAAATTTACTACGAATATTTGCCAACTCTTTATTTATTCTTTTGATTTCTGCTTCTTTACTTTTGCCTGACAAAATTAATATTTACATATTTAATCAATTAATATGCAAATATTATACGAATATTTATCCTATTTTAAATCTGTTATTGTTTTGCATTGTATAATTTGTTTTTCCTTTTATTATGCAATTACAAAGACAAAATTGGACTATAAGCTTAGAAAATTATTGCTATAAATAAGGTATGAAATCACAGACAGTACATAGTATTTGTAGGTACAATATATACAATTATACATTTACATATATGCCATATACAAGTATGCATTTGTCATAATTTTTATAGAAAAGTATAATGGCTGCTTGCCACTTGGATCAGCATCAAAGTTTGCATGTATTGATTTGTTCTATATCAGTATTATATTCCATGTTTTATGAATTATTTAGGGTATTAGATTACAGAAATACTAAATAATTATAATATATCTATCATTATTTTACAATTTATTCATCTTCATAAAAATTTTTCAAAAAAATTCAGTGTTACTTTTAACAGACATTTATTACATTATGCCAAATATTACATATTGGTGTTTGAAAGACAAGCTATATCAGAAAGATATGCCTATATCAGAACTCCGCCCCCTTTCTCCTACTCTTGTCTGCTTTAAATACTTTGCATGTCACGTTAGTTTCAATGGCATCGTATCTCTTAACGGATGGAACATGGGTCATAATTTCAACAATCCAAAGGCTAACTCGTGTTCCTTGTTATCTAATATTATAACAAGATATGCATGAATGCTACAATTAAATCATGGGATATAATGTGGTAGACTCTTGAAATATAATGAGCAAAATTGCAAATAATAAGAACAAAAATTATTGAACTCACAATTTCTAATATCAGAAATGAACACTGCTAGCCCACGCATGCCATCTCCTCTCACAGCCGGCATTTTGTCTGGATCTTCTCAAAACCACCTGTAAAATAAAATAGTTTTAAAGGTACTTACGTACATATTTACGGATCAAATGAATGCTCTAATCTTTTGGGCATTTGTATAAGAAATATGTAAGATCATTTTCTATACTCTCACTAAACACTTGCTGTTGATATTTAAACGAATGCTTTATATTTGTCCTTTATGTTATTAAATTCTTCTTGAAATTTTGTAAATTTACACTTGATAGTCTACTTTGATTGTGGTTACAAAAATATTTTGAAATGCTCGGTTCAATATATCAGGTCCATTGAAGTTTTTAATTGCAAGCACTCGCGTACGTTATTCCGTCAGCGGTTGTACATCGTTATTTAATGACACGCGGCCGATGTACAGGGGGAGGTTCAAGAAAAAGAACCGAATGATACTCGTTGATTAAGTGTACTCGAGTCGACGAGCCCTACGGTCCTCGGAGTAACTCCGAAAAACCGTTTGGTACAGTTAACTGGTGTATAATACCAGCCAGTAGAACCAGCACGTTGGAGCAAAGGTAGAGATTAAAAGGGCAAGGCGGCACGAATTGGAGCAGAGTATTCGAACGCTCGAAAGGAAAATCGAGCGATTAAGCCGGTACCGCGTCCTAGATTCTGCTAGCCAAACACTTTTTGACAGCAGTACCGTGCAAACGCTAATAGCGGCACCCGTTACCAGACTATTTTCAGGACCGTACGGTCCGCGAATCGCGGTAACGCTCGCCGAGAGATTGCTCGAGGATCACGATGCATCGATCGAGCAGGCAAAAGGAATATTTCGAAGAGGAGAGACAGGTCGTACGATGGCTTTTTGTCACCCGACGGGCCGTCGCACTCGGAAGGAGAGCGCAACTTAGCGCGACTACGTTTTTAAAGGAAAGAGGTTATCCCGCTGTGCGCGCAGATTATCGGATCAGTTTTAAGTACATACCGATCTGGGTTAGGGTAACGTTCACGCACGGCTCGGTCACGCAGCACTCGGTAGGCGTGAAACTATTCGCGAGTCGGTGCCAGAGATTTCGTGGCTGTCGCCATTTGCAACCGCTGACTAGCTGACGGCTGCCCGTCAAATGCCATTGCGCTTGCGCTTTATGCATTGCGCAGGCAAATTCGTATTTCGAATCGAGGAAAATCTTCATCGATCGTTTAAGTTCTTTTTACGATTACCGTGCCCATGATTATTCGTTCCGCTTTAGGAGAAAATGTTTAGAGTTCATCGCTCGAATTTTAGCGGATTATCGAATACATCGACTCGCCAGTGTATCGATTAATAGGTAAACCGTAGACGTTCTAATTGACTTATATATTCGATGCATCAATGATCTTTGATATGTTGACTGCCATAGTGGTTACTGGTGATCGGCACTTTACACTTACGTGTTGCAATATTGTTTACGATAGAACATTAATACTTGCAAAATTGTGAATAACGCTATTGTAATTAGCAACGCTGTAAAATAACACGGGCATGGCAGTGAACATATTAGAAATTAAAGAGGTTAAGCTATCCAATTTCAGAATTTTTTTCATGCAAGTGTATTTCAACGTGAATTGACATTTATTTCAGAAAAAAAACATACTTTATTGAATATCTTTGCCAGTCTATGTACATTGAACAAGATTTATTAACATAAATTGTGTCACATTCTTCCTAAGTATCAGTTAGATACTTGTTGCTGTATCTTCTCCAGTAACAATTCCAATCTGCCCTTCATCACGGGTTGCCCCTTCTTTGTCCTCATTGAAAGTTTCCTAAATGTTTGCATTTTCTTTTCTTTATACTTTTTAAGTGCCTCTTTTTGTTCTGATTTTATATGTTCCATTTGCTCCTGTTTTTTTCTTTTATCATCCTTCTTGCGCAAGAATTCCTTTTTAGCTTTATGAAATGGGCTCACCTTTTTTGGTTGCATCCTTTAAAAAAGAAACTCAATTACGTCAATCGTTACCGTTATCTGTGCGAAATACAAAATCGGTATACATACTTATCCTTTTCATTTTGGTTACTGTCTTCCAATGAAACTGGTTTCTTCAGATTCTGACGTCGGCTTTTGTCAACCTCTTTGTAATAATCTCGTAAAATTGCCTTCTTCCTACGTTCCTGCCACTGATCGACTGCCAACAAATAATACAATTCAAAGGCTCGTGCTACGACCGCGTAGCAACGTAATATCGAGCAACGTTTAGACCTAACCTATATGCAAGTTACGTTACTCGTACAGTTTCAAACGTACTTTTGTATTTGTTACTGTATTTTTGTGCCCTGTAATTCTTTTTGTTGAACGGTTTCTTCCCATTTTTCTGATCTTTTTCGGTAGCATTGCTCGAGCGCTTTCTGTCAGAAACGTTTTTCACGCGTGTCTTCATGATTGTTGACAGACCTCAGGAGACGTTAATTTAGTACCGACGGTAAACGCAAGGGGGACTTAAGAGTAATCAAGTAGCGCGTCAAGTGACGGCAATTCAAATGGAACTCTTCCCTCCTTTATTCAATACGAGTATATTGACCATCATCGTGGTGCTTTCTTTAGGCCTGATGAAACAATCTCTCGCTCGATGTCCGAAAGCAACATAATATTACAGGAAAAAAATATTCCAAGACGATAAGATGTTGCAGGGTTAATATGATAACACTATATCATAAGGTATTATTAATATTACCGATGAGTAGGATTTTTTATTAAATAAAAGTAATAGAGAGTCAATTAACATTTATTTCCTTGTTGGCACTTAGCATCACAACGTACAGAGTACAGTGTCACTTTGTACTAAGTAAAGCGAATTATAAAAGTATGGTACTTGCACAATCGGTTCGATATAACACGGTCATTTGTCATCGAGTTACGTATTAACAGTTTATTCGTGGCAGTAATATTGGTCATTGCTATATTAACTTGCGAATGATGGCATTTTTTCACGCGCGTTGAAATGCAAAGGACGATAACCAACCGATATTAAGCATCACAGATAGTACAGTTCTCGACTCGAGTGTTTTGTTTGTATTGTAATAATATAAACTTTATATCGTATACAACCGGATTCTAAGGAAATTCTTTTCATTTTTTTTTTCTTTTGATATACATATACTCCTTGTCTTTCGTTTCTCGTTAACAAATATAAATCTTGGATGTCTGGCACGATCCAAGTATATATCTATGCGTGATAAACATTATTTATACATAAACCGCTAAAATATGACCGAACAAGTGACCAGGTTAGACATTGAAAACCTATTCGAGGTATTTCATTTATGTACCAAGTACACGTGCATACAAAGGCTATAAGTAGTTGCAACCGGATCGTGTTGCAAACCCACGTACCGCGAATGTTACAACAAACCGGTTGGTATCGTGTTTCACATGTTTGCAGAAAAGTAGCTGAAAATTCGGTGATAATCATCACGGAGTCACGAAAACGTTATATAAATACGAAACTTAATATCAATTAGTTATTTTAGATCTACGTAGTTTAACTTTTACGGGTACAAACTGAATTAAGGCTGTTTTCTCGGCGTAGAAAACGTTAGAAACTACGCGTCTCCATATTTGAAAGATAGGTGTAAGAGAAAGTAAATAGAGCACTGGTAGAAAAATATATATAAATCTAAACGAACGTGAAAAGTCTGACATTTGTTGGTTTCGTGACTTAAGCCACTTTCATAATAATCGGCTCATATCAAGCAGTGACATCACGGCGCGTTAACCTCAACTCCATTTGTACTCAAGTCAGTGGTAGCGATGCGAAGTCGTCGTACGACGACAGCGACGTACTCCTCATTCAATCGTTCTAAGTAAGCCAAGTACAAATGGCTATTAAGTGCTCATTGTCTGCTTGGTAGCGAAACATTGAATGAAATCACTTTTTACAGCCCCGTCGTGCATCAACACCTACTTTCATTTCTCACAAACTGAACTACATTCGCCTCGTTTTCGTTGCTTACATCATTTTCGTACAGTAACGTACATTCGAGGTAAAGCATTTAAAATCACTGTTATTATTTCGTCCATGAATGGCTATCGAGAGCTTTTAAGTTCAATCCAGAAGCACCGTATTTCTCGGATTCTGTTGTAGTAAATTTGTTTTTTGGATCGGTCGTTTTGCGGGCGAAATAGGTAATTGGACAATTTCATTGTTCTCTGGTTTAATCTACGAAGGAAGTTGGCGCGGAGGAAGGTCAAGAAATCACGTTGCTCCGGATCGTACCCTCGACATTGAATCGTCGAAGAATGACGGTCGAAAGGGTCGAATGGTTAAAGAATTCCTTCGGTCGAATCTGGCCTCGGATACTATGGCTCTCTCGAACTTCGTCAGCTATTAATAGTTGGTGGCGCGTAGCGAGGAGTCTACTATCTTTTCCACAGCCTCAGTTTAGTTGTTTTCTTCGACATACCCCGCTACATACAGAGTGTTCGGCCGCCTTGGGTAAAAATTTTAATGGGAGATTCTAGAGGCCAAAATAAGACGAAAATCAAGAATACCAATTTGTTGATTGAACTATGTGTATACAAGTAGACCTTACATCCAATGTATTTTTTCTAGAGTACCATTAGTACGTATTGTTTGAATTTTAAAACTTTAAAATCCACCAATTCGTTCAGAAGTTATGATATTTTAAACATATGCACAGGGCAACATTTCTAATCACACATTATATTTTCGGAAAAGAATTTTTTTCTCGAAAGTGCGTAGGATTTCGGGGGTATGTCTATTCACCAAAAATGATTGAAATTGACCCCTGCAACCGAAAATAATTTTTTTAGAACGATTTGAAATTTTTAAATTTTGTCGAAACTTTACTTAGTGACGTATCGACAGCCTTACAGTTTTGTGGGCGGGAACTACTATTTGTGAGTACAATTCTTGGATGACCAATTTCGGTAATAAGAATTCTAATTATAAAAATATGAATCGATCACCACGGATGAGTCAGTTTCGTATTTGTAATTAGCATTCATTCTCAGAGAATGAAATATGAGGCTACTTATTGCAACAAGTGTGTTCTGCGTTTAACCAATTTATTGTTTCGAATGATATTTATAAATTGCGATCACCATTGTTCGGAGAAAAACTCCCAACAGAAAAGAAGCGACACATTGTGTAGTGGCAGTTTGCTGTGTAATGAACGCGTGCCCGATCCATATTAGGGACCATTGTGACGCGGTTTATCGATCACCAAACCCCCACAAAGGTGACGTCATGCAGCCATGTTCTCCCACGCGGAGTCACGACAGAAACATAAGAATTCTGTGATCGTTTGAGATATACACGCGGTTGAGAAACAAATCGGTCTCGAAGGGACCACGAGATACTGGAGGCAAATAAGGCGTTTGCCTAGAACACCCGAAATTAACATTTCGAAAACATAATGTACGAAGAAAATTTCTTTACTCGAGTTCAGCACGGTATAGAATCTTTTTGTTACGTCGCTGTACGTTAAGCGATTAAAGGAATTTCTTTTAATAGCTCCTGGTAATCGAGCAGTCATTTGCTCATTTTCAAGATGCAATCGATACAAAATGGCCCAATGTAGTTTGCAAAAATACGATACGTTGGTTGGTAAAAGTTGATTTGTCGGTAAAAAGAACACCATGAAAAAACATCTATTGTGATCGTTGCAATTCTTAAAATTGGTACCATGAAGATGCAAAGAAACATGGAACTGATGAAATGTATGACATCGAACTATTCGCCAAATACTTAGGATTATCAGAAATATATCAGTTTGTCGATAACTTATCCGAGGATCGTTCGCTACTGCAGCCAAAACAGTAATTTCTGACTGTTCCCCAGTAGCAATCTTAGGTCGCTTCTTTTTAAGCCCGCGAGCACTTCCGGTTTCACAAAACTTAGTACACAGAGTCTACGCAAGTAGCAAAGCTACTTATTAAATTAGACTTTTACTTTATATTATGTAATTTGTTCGTTGTTGTAAGAGAATGACATTCATGTTAAAAATATACTTTATTCGACTTTTTCTTTAAATGGGACCCCTAAATACGATATTGCTTTGGGCCCCACGAAAGTATAATGCGCTACTGTTTGACATTGACACACTTTATTACGAATACTGAACCGTCTTGACCGTTCGCGTTCTATGCTCTTCGTTGCCATAAATTTCAATGTTGCCGGCCGCGGTTGACTTTCATTTTATCAATCAAAACGAAACTGAAGTAAAGAATATAACATAATTTCCAGTATTTAACGAGCATTTAATAAAAATAATATTTATTTAAGTATCTTACTATCCGCTCTACTTTTCCAACATTCACATTGAAAAATGTTCCAAACGATTGACAAACGAAGAGCGAGTAATAATATTAATGTCTTTGTCACGCAACATTTAGAACAAGAGATACAGAATTCAAAGCGCCATTGTTATACTTAACCCCTTTAATGGTAAACAGCAGATAGGGAGAAAGAAACGTTCATGGAAATTGAAATTTTCTTCGATAAAACATCAATGGTTACTTTTAAACCGATTGTGATGCACAACGAAGTCAAACAATGGTTTTCGAAACGTTATTGTTAGCTTTTAGATGCGATGCTCGGATTTAGACGAAACCAACTACGTTTCGACGGTTCGATTATACTCTCGTTTTAGAGATTCCGGTGAATTTTGCACGCGGTGGTTATTCACGCGTGCAAAAGTAGGGAAACGCGACTCGCGACGTGCCACTTATTCATCCAGTTTGAGTGGCGAGGGTGATTCAGCCCTTGTTGGCGTCGTCCGCCACCCCCGATTACGCTATTAGGTGCATCTTGGAAAAGATTCCGCGCGATTCACCGGAAATCGTCGACGACGCCGCGTTGCAGAACTATTTATGAACAATAAGGAGGCGTTGTGACGCGGCGGTCCATTCAGTTTGGCGTGTGCGTGACGATGCAACGCGCGAAAATAGCGTCGGCATCATTTGCGAGGCTTGATTTAACGCGGCGAAAAAAATCTCACGCAGTTCTCGGCGTCGTAAACAGAAAGTTATGCGACATACGCGCGGCCTTCGCGCTTCTTTGAACGCCTGTCCAAATTAGAACACCTGAATGTTCGCGCTCGATTAACAAGAATGCGTTCTAACGTTTCTTTCCGAGAGAACGACGAAAGAAAATGTAAATTATCGTTGCATGATTCAAGCTGGCTGCAGGCACTACGAAAATGTTGCTCGGGATTCCTCTCGTTAGAATTTCGACGGCCATTTTTTCGATGCAAAACCAGCATTTTTTTTATTTTTTACGACTTGGATTTTCATACGAAGAATTTGAGAAAATTCCGTAAAATCTGCAAACTTAATATTTAATATTCGTTCACGATACGAATAAGTAAAATTTCGTATTTTACGCGCGAAACAGGATCTCTTAGATAAATTGCCACGTACTGCAAGGAAGTCGTTCTTAAGCGTACCTAGCGTACAAGCCTCCTGAATAAGTAAGTGATCTAACGAGAGGAATTCGTGGGCGTTGATAGGTTACGGTTTCGCAGACAAGACGAATCATTGTGTTCTATGCAGGAGACGATGACTAATGCGGTCACGCGATCATTTCCTTATTGATTGTCTCCCTCGAAGATGTACATACTGTTGTACCCCTCTTGAATGACTTTATTTAGCATACTAGTAATACAGTAAAATCGATCAAGGTTCGGTTCTAAGTCAGGGGTAAACGATAGAGTCTCTAAGGAAAAAAATTTGGCATGTTCTGCAGTTCTTGTGGAAAGAAGATATCGCTATTGATACGTAAACATGATGGGACATATGACTTGGCATACAACAATGCATGTATCGATGCAAGATTTCATTTCCATCGATATCGGATTCCAAAGAAAATCTAACACGTAGCACAGGAAACGTGAAGGACGAACTATGATTAGACAACATTTTGTTACGTAGTTTAGTAGATTAATGATTTTCCTAAAATTAATCGTTAAATCACGATCATTGATCACGTCATTACGCGTACATTGTACAAGTTAATGGGTCTTGATCATGGATAATCTGATTTTCACGATATCAATTGAGCGATTAGATTATACGGTACATTAAGGGTTTTCTGAAGTCAACAACGTGCATAAAGTGACGTCGAGACGTTAATTACCGTGGCGACCCAGTTACGGAGAGTCATCTTCGTTAAGTTTTATCAATTTCAGTTGCTACCCTTAATAACTTAATAACAGAGTCAATCAATTATAGTCAATTAGGTACCATAATGAGATGCTTTATTTATTTATTAATGGGGCAATCCTGTAATGCATGTATTATTAATAATGTAGGTAACTAAGTAAAATAATATTTCGGCTGACATTAATTTGAGAGCGCTCGGATCTGTCATCGTTTAATTATTTCGTTTCCATTAATTTTATCGACGATTGATGGGGAAAAAATAAACCGAAATACATCGTTCATCGTGTATTCGATTCATGGTATTTTCGGCATTTATTTATCAGAGTATTCGCGTTAAAGAAATTTTGTCCAGATCCGATCGAATTTCGTAAAACATCGGAGCCGGTTTGGACCGCGTGCACGGACACGAGTCCAGCCGAAGGTGACCGAGCACCACCGAACTTCCACGAAGGGTTCGACGATTGCGTCGCGACTATTTAAGGAGCAGCCGGTGAGCCGCGCTCATTCTTAGGCAAGACAGCGCGCAGTACGGTTGTACGTGTCGAGAAAGTATTCCGCTATCACAAGCGATCGTTCACGAAGTAAGCAGTGCTATTGCTTAAAAAGAGTATACCTCTTTAGTGGCTTGGTGAAAGAGACACGAGTGTGGTCGAAGAGAGAATCATGGCTGACAGTGGTATCAAACGTAATATTCCCATCAAGCTTGGTGACTTCAGCGTGATCGACACTGAGTTTTCCAACATACGGGAACGCTTCGACGCCGAGATGAGAAAGATGGAGGACGAGATGTCACGGTTCCGTAGCGAGTTGATGAACCGCGAAAGCAACAACTTCTTTAAGAGCACCACCAGGTACGATAACTACCGGCGTTGGTGCCCAGACGCACCTAACCTTTTAACGCGCGCACACCCGGCACGATTACTCTTACGATATTGCGTTTGCGATGTATTTCTGAGATAGGATTATTCTATTCTTCGATACTGTGCTAAAGTAACTGATCGATGTTAATATTTCAACATTGCAACGACAATGACTACGGTATCGAAAGTTAAATATTTGAAATTCGAGAAACTAGAGAAATATTAGGACGATAGGTTAGGAAATTGTTAGAATGTTCGGGAGATATTTTATACGAAAGTACATGTCGATCGTCTTATTATAATACGTACTAGTCTTTTTTGTTATTTATTGTTTTTATTTTATCGAGGTTCTGGACATGTTTGTTGATATAGTATTTCGATTTTAACCAGACACGTATCGTGTTAACGGTATATACCTAGGATACGAAAATTCATCGCAGATGCTGGCAAAAGATAATCGATATGTAACACCGCTATGATTAAGTTAATATTTTAACGCTGCAGAACTGAGAAACGCCTGTTTTTAATTCACGACCACTTTTGTTCTTAATTTTTATCTTACGTTTATCTGTGTTGTTGTTGAAGTTCAATATTTATCGACACGATCGACGAACACGTATGGAAATATATCGATCGATGCTGTGCTTCGACGAAAGGAATGTTATTTACATTGATGCGTCGCAATTTTAAAGATTAATATTTAAAAAGTGCTGTGGATTACGGTGATCGATTCGGGCAACTGATTATATACCGTACCGACCGATAGAACGAATCAATTTTATCGCCGATCGACTCGACCATAACTCACGACGATAATTTCGTATGTAATCTCGAGTATCGCTACACGAATGTTTCAACCTGTAAGTTATAGACTTCGATTACTTACGTAAACGTATCGTTGTTTCTTTCTTTTAATTACGTCATCGCAGGTCATCTTGAGAGTGAAGCTAATACGGAAAGGAAATTATCGATCGCTCGGAATTAATTGAACAATCGCCGACACGTGTGTTTCGCAACACAAAAGGTATAACAATGTTTCGCGAGTCGTAGTTTGAGACGCACAACTTTTTTTCTTTTTTTTCTCGAATCGATGCTTGCGGCGGTTACACAACGACTGTTGATTTTTAGCGCGAATTAGCATAACAGTGTGTCGGTTGCTTCAACGACCGGTGTAAACACAACCTATCCGGAGTAGGCGATGGAACAGAGTTCGTTCGAATATTTAAACCGAGCCGAGCGATCGAATATGTAGAGTGCTCAAACTTGAAACTCGAGTACTTGACTATACTCGGCCCGAATTTCGAGCATTTAACCTAAATCGCGAGTATCAGACGAACAGAATTGTTCAAGAAATAGGTTATATTTTTGATGTGAGAAGGAAACAGATTTTATATAAAATTCCTCATTTTACAGTTATAGTTTTGTACAGTGTTAGGACAAGTGGAATTCCGAGTGCAAAGGGTTAACAGATTAGCTGCCTTGGCTCCCACTCGGGTATCGCACACTTAACCCTATTTCTTTCGTGTTGTCGTTGGTCACGTTATTCGAGGTTATGGTACGCCTTTAAACGTTGCCATTTCGCGATAAATTCGCTAATTTGAATTTTCTTGTAAGAAATACGTAGCTCGTTATTTTTAAAACACATTCGGATTAAGTACGTCGATGAATTTCATAAAAATTTCGGGGAAAGAGCGTGCCAGTTCGTGGGTTAAAGAAATTATATTGGTTTCGAAGGCTGGGAATATGTTTATGGGTTAGAAACGAAAAGAGAAGGAATGCGGCACTGACAGCGCGCGAAATGTATTCGCGCGAACGTATTTATTATTGTAAGATAATGAAATCGCTCGTTGGTCGAGGTAGGTGTAAATTAAGGTCACGTCTCTGTTCGTTTTTTTTTTTTTTTTTTACGCGTGCATACACATGTATATTCGTTTCACGTATTTCAGTAACGTGCTCGCTATTTATAGAGGTTTCGTCAGTGCGTTCGGTGCGAACAGCACGAGCCCCCTCGAAGCTCTCCTGTTAGCATTTCTTGCTAGGGGGCACGGAGGGGGTAAACGAAAAACAAACCTTCGGTCGACCCGAAAATTTGCACCTGCTCTTCTCGATCCGTTCTCTGGCATTCGTGGATGCGCACCATGGAGGACCTTGAACGTTCGCTCGAATAAACATGGACACCTCTAATTGTCTTTCACGCGCGACCTTACGATCGAATTCGGTTTTTATTTCAAAGTTAAAATCGTTGAAATACAATATGCACGTTGGTTTTATTTTTAATACGAGCGAATCGAACAATTTTCGTCCATCAGATCGAACGAATGCGCGCCATGTGCCACGGTTTTTGCAAGCCAACATCGCGAAACCCAACAGTCGTGTTATTTTAACAGAAGGCCTGCTCGAACTTGGATATCGTTCCTCGCAAACCACTAATTATAGACTGTTCGTTCTAGATTTATTGCACGGCCATTCGAAAATTGGTATTTTCTGTAATCGATTACCTCGACAGAACGTCCCTCAGGGGAACCTTTTTCCGAAGCTTATTTTCCGGTAACAAATTTTTTGGTGGAACAGTCACGTTTGAAATATCGGAGCAAAGAGACCGTGTTTGCGTTTCCGGGGAGGAAAAACAGTAAGAGCAGACCTTTTCTCCCCCCGGGCATAAATTTTTGTGGATCTTCTTTATCTAACCCGAGGGATACGTTCACCCCTCTGTTCAATAAATTTTATCGTCCGTAATAAGCGTTGTACGTGGCAGCCTCGACCAAGTTCTACGAATTCTCGGGTTCCTCTTGGCAAATGCAAATTCAGGACGCGCAAAATTTACGGGAAATTTCGTAATTTCTGGGACCGCCTCTTTTCTCCGATCGAATATTCGCTAGCGTATTAATAATATGATTGATTGTCGTCTTTTTACACTGCAGCTGAATTTCTACGTCATTTACGACTTCCTTTCTCTCGTTACTAGTGTGTATCTGTGTGTAATGAAGATTTATTATTATTGTACTGAAAATACACAAAGATACGAAACGGGAGAAGCTTTACCCTAGCCTGATAGTAACAATAAACATTGCAATTGCAAGGTGTTAAAAATTGTTGCCTCGTAGTGATAAATTGCACGCCACGCAATTACAAGGTGCATCAAACGAGTCAGTCATCGGATCGTGAAACAATTTTTCGTCCCGCGAGTGACGATCGTTATGTAAATGTTCGACGCCTATCGTCAGTCAGACCGATGCATTGCGTAATGGGTCGTCATTTAATGCAACTTGTTGCGCCGACAAAGGACCACGTTTCTTCCTCTAATCTTTGTCGAACGCATCGCGTCATCGAGCAGCTTTGTACATCCGTGAATGAATTCGAGAAATTACTAGTACTCTTTGGTAGAAGATGTTTCTCGATGCACGGTATAATTAATTTCAAGAAACGAATGCGAACGAGACTGAAAAATAATTTCTGCTCGACTGGACCGCGATATTAAATCTATCGAGAAACATCGAACGTAATTGACTCGAAAAATATTGAGTTTGAAGGTATATTTTCGTACGAGAGATTCACCAGTTAAATCGGTGATCCGAAAGTCTGGAATTTTCCGTGTTAGTTTAACTTGGTACTTCATGTTCAGGGGCACCCGTGTCGGAAGAATCGTTGAAACAACGGGTGCTCCGATAGTAGAAACACGCTGGACGTATAAACGCCTATTGCGTAAACGTATCCTTGACAGTGACACGTTGCACGCGTCCGACAATCCCCACTCGGGATCGTGCACTAAATTGCAATTGAACCGTGCGGAAAAGGTGAGGAGCTTGCGTTGATCCTGCCTAGTTTTGCGCAGTAATTTTTCCGTCTCGTTCAAAGCAACACGGAAAACGTTCACGGTCTCCTCCGACGTATCATCGAATCGTTTCCTCGTTCTTCGACCGATCGACAATGATCATCGACGAGAATCTCTATCCACCGGATCACAAAACGGTGATCAAGTTTCGTAGGTAGGTGACGATTCGTAAACTCTTTGAATGTCCAGCGGATGATCGCTTATCGCTCCTGGCTTCCATCCAGGCCTCCTATAAACGCACGCGGAGGAATGGCGCGTAAACGTGCACGGTTTCGGACAAGGATCGATCAATTTTTGAAACGTTTCGATGATTCCATTCGATACAGTGTCATGCTTTGCTCTTGCGCAGTGTATTCGTGTCTTCCGTGTAGTCGCAAGTCTCGTTCGATAAACTTCGAGTGAAATTCGAGCTCTCGACCTCGCGTCTCGAATCTCGGTTCGAAAAATGGCGCGGTGCTCGATCGCGTTTCGAAGCTCGGCTTTATCGAGCGGCGTGAACGCGTTTGGAAAGCAGGGCAGGTGCTCGGGGTCGATCATGAATCGTCGGTAAACCCGTGGGAGGCGAATATGGACCATTACGAGGTCCGAGGACTCTCTGGGCGGTGACGCAATCCTCGTTCAGGGACGGCTCGCCGCAAATAGACAAGTATCGTTCGAAATAAATGCTCTCCCGCGAGCTTCTTTCGAAAATGTTTTCTAACGAACGTACGAGCGATGAGTCAGAGCTCGCCGCCGGTCGCTTCGAAGTTACTTTTCGTTTTTTTCGTTCGGTTCCGTGGCTCTCGCGACGCGCCGAAACATCGCGCGTAATTTTTCCGCGAAGGTGTCGCGATCGCGTATTTATAGCGGTGACCCTTGAAATTAATCGAACGCAATGGGTTTCATGGAAACGGACGATGTTCGATCGCGATCCTCGGAGGCGATAGGAAGACGCTCGTTTCGCGCGACTGGTTGCAGGAAATTAATCTACCGAGTCGCGTGTAACACGTTACGCTCTGTACGAGCATGCCGAATTGATGCTCGAAACTTTATAGGCGAGCAGTCCCGCAGCCGAGATTTACGTCCACTTACGATTAAGCCTGTCTGGCGTGTTTCGAGGCGATTAGCGCACCGTTTCACACTCGGTGTGCATCGAAGCACCGTGCACTTTCCTACCAGAGATTAATAGACCAGGGTACCATTTCGAGCAGCCCACCTCGATGTCTAATGCTGTTTTAATTAACTGAATCACTGCGAAAGTTTGCATCCAGGCTGTGTCTTCGCGCTCTTGGAAAATGGGAAAAGAATATTAGACTCTTGGAACGTTCGTAGATATAACTAGCTCGTCTAGACTCGGAGTAAGCTGTTGCTTCAGCGCTTGACCCGCTGCTTGTAATTGAATTAGGCGATTGACTGCCGTTAACCGTTCGCGGCTCCTAACGAGAAAATACGATTACTAGCAATTATGGGCTGAAAGATGAGAACCAAAGATTTTTTATTATATTCTTTCGATTCGAACTGTTCGAGCTATACGCCGTGTCTTGTTAGAAAGAAAATTCGTTCGCGTGCACCTCGGATGAAGCTCGTTTTAGGTTTCATAGAAACTTAATGTATCATTTCCGGGATCAATTTGACGACAAATGGACAGTTTCGAATGATGATCGGCGAACGGTGGATGTTTGATGGAAAAATTGCCATTACGTGGCTCGACTGCCGAGGATATCGGCTTTCCGAGCATTAGTCGAAAGTTTACCGACAAATTTGCATACTGCTCGTTCGCTGCGTGGCTAATCGAGGGGCAGGTCTACCAGTCACTCGATTGCCGGGCGTTATATCGCGCCAGTCATTGATTTCTTTCCGAGCCGGCTTTCTGGGCCAAGTACGCGTCGATTTACATTCCATACCGCGAAACTTATACACTGTTCCTTGAAACCTTGCCAGAGATAAATTGGATGTCCTTCGTCCTATCTTTGTTCTCGCGGCGAGACTACGAACCCTGTTACACGATACGCAACTCGAAAACGGAGCCCTGTTCAATGAAAGTTTCGCTGGGTGCACGATGTTTGCTTAATCTCGATTAAAAATCGATTTCCCCGTCCTCCCTTCGCAAACTGCTCGAATGCAAACGCGTAGGCGGGTATCTTGGTCTTGGTACAACCGTAGAAAGCGTAGAAGCGTAGCAATGGCGGGCCATTGTAGCGAGGTTGGCGTTCAGGATCGGTCTGAAATAAAATTTGAATGGAACCACGGAACTGAAAGTCTCCGAAGTAGGTTATATCCTCTTAATCGACGAGATTTCCATCTCGACTAGCGCTCGACGCGTAAAACCTTTTGTAACCCGGTCACAGGGAGGAACACAGCCCGATAGAAACGCGCGTCTAGAGCCCGGTGACGTATCGCCGTGGCCTTTCCAGCACGACGATTCACGGAGGAGAGATCCTGCTCGGCATGGTTGACCTCTTCTGGCTTCGAGACGCGAATAGGACCTTTCTCCTGCCGAGGATAATTGTTGTCTGCCGCGTTTCTATGCCTCTCTCCCACGACGCTTCCTGCGCGTTTCACTCTGAAAGACATTTTGACAGACGTCTCGCGATCTCCTCCGATATGGCTCGGCTTTTGTTCCGTGTGAAAGGCGCCTCCTAAAGAGAAGAGAGCCTCTTTTAATTTTTCCTCTCTTTGGTTCCTCTTTTCGCTGACCAACCGCCTGGCTTCTCGTTCGCCCCCCTCTTCTGTTACGTTAAACGGATGTTTGCGAACGCACCCCCATTTTCAACCCTTTGCTACAGGATTCTTCTCGTTTCAGTTTCGAGCTCTAGGTTTATCAATTTTAAGGAAGTTCTATCTTGGTGGACAGGTTACTTCGTCGATTCTGGAACTCGTTGCGTGTAATAGAAATAATAATAGTCTGTTGCATCTAGGTCCGCTTAGATATTTATTAACGCGTCTGCTGCCAGCGTACATTCACCTAGAGTCTTCTTTAGAATACTTTGCTTCTCGTCAATAATAAACCAAAGCGATCGAAACGTGAAATATAAACAGGAACGGGAACAGTTTATCGTCTATATGCTTGGGAATATTAAATTAGACGATCGAAGAATGCGGTACCAGCCTCGCATCCTGTCCCGGATCCGCCATCGTTGCCTCCTTTTTTGTCGTCACGGAGAGCTAATTTCTTCCTCAACGAAACTAATAACCGTGCATTCTATTTAGAGCATTCAACACACATAGGATTATTGTTCTCTTTTTCGATCGTCTCGTCGTTCTTACTGTTCGTCGACTCGCAACCCATCGTATCTCATTTTCCTTTTACGACTCGAAACGAGTTGCATCGCGTGATAGCGTTCGGCGAAATATTTTTCCTGGATATTAATATCTTTCTTCGCGTACTTCTCTTTCGATCACTGGCGTATTTCATTTCCTTTTTGGTATTCCTCTAAAAAAACGCTCTAGTTTATTACTCGTTTCGTTAATAAATATATTCTAGTGCTTGCTTTCACTTGGTATTCGAGTCATCGATTTAACGATAAATAATTATCAGTGTTAGGATTGATTTTGACGACAGAAAATTACCAAGTTTCGTAAAACAGACGACACGCGTGGCTTATACGCAAGGATATAACGAGTCCGGAGGGATAATTCTCGAGCCTGATGCGGCGTCGCAGCCGGGTGCGCTCTATTTTAGAATCCTCCGGGTCTGTGACCTCCTCGAAGAAGAGCCGTGACTTCCGGTTATCGGTTTTATGAAACTTGCACTGTGCTGACATTTAGTCGCTATAAATAACGAGGACGGTGTCGGGCCGCATTGGTGATAAATTGGTACGCGACGAGACGAGGATCGCTACGATATCGATTAAACCGGAGTAATTAGCACAGCATCGATCGATAACGAACCACTCCGAGATTGGACGAAGCAATCAGAAATGGATTCCCCTATCTCGGATGTAAATGTTTCGTGTTGTTTTACTATACGTCGCGCTTTAATTAATAAACGGTGTTTTTATGTCCGCTCTCTGCATTAGCAAGCTCTGTAAATTGAAATACGATTCGCTAATAAGACGAACGCGTTAATTTGGTTTTCTCAACGGCAGCGTACAGTTTTTTAACCGGATTTTGTTTGCGTTTCCAAGAACGACTTTCGATTGTTGGCTTACCAGAGTAATTCTTGCTGCTGATTGGCATGATACGGACACTTGGTTTTAGCCTACTTAATTACCGAATTACCGAGCGACGTAACGCTACGCAATTAATTTTCTAGCTTTCCATCGCGAGTACCCAGACTTTGAGCTCGGCGAAACTCGCTGTTAAATTCGTAGTAGAAAAAGTTTGTAGTCTTACGTCGCCCCGTGATTCAACGAGCAAATAAAAGCACAGATGTTCTAAATAAGAGTGCCATATGTATTCTGACAGATACTTCAAACAATTTTCCGAGTAACTGGCGGGGATGTAACTTCCGGTGCTACTTTTATGCCTCTCTTACATGTACATACGGAGAAAGCTCTTTAACTTTATCCTGGGAATGGACCTTCTTTGGAACACCTCTTGTATGCTAAGTTCCTTGGCGACAAACTCGTACAGGATGCTGAAATTAAAGTTTCTATAACAGTTTTCGAGCCCCTGTTTCGAGACGTCCCGTACACACGTTCGTTGGTATTTTTTTCGACAAATTCGACTTCTTGTTTCCAGAGGCAAACAGTCGTTTGGCCGGTCGGTTTGTCGCCAAGAAACGTTAGAAATTTTCCGAAAGAGTGTTAGCGACTTAACACGGCCGCTGACGGAAGCGGAAGCGGCACGAAAGAAACTAACCACCGAAGTTAACAAAAATAATAATGACCCCTGTTCCCCCCTGCTCGACTTCTGTCCCGCCTTCTGATTGGCTCTCTGCATTGGCACGTTGGTGACTAACTTGAAGTCGGCATCAATCGAGCAGCACCGAACACAGTACGTCGACGACCTCGAAGACCGCAGGTTGGGACAAGGTTAACTCTGCAGCACCGCCAAAGCGGTCCGCATTCGACAGCTTCAAAAGGTGATGCCACTGTAAAAAAAAAAAACCACAGAAACCCTCTCAGTGTCCGGACAACTCTGTTCGGGAGACCTTCGTTTAGCTAGAACCTCGATAGAGACGCCCATTTTGTTTTCTAGCGGTGGTCGGGCACTCCAAACTCCGAAACTATGCAACGTCTGGGTTCTCCAAGTTTATAACTTTACTCAAACGTATAAATCGAGCTAGTCAAATTTCCAAGACAAAAATTCAAGTCATCCAGCTTTCGAGATTCCAGCCAACAAAGATCGAATGAAACTCGGAATCTCGAGTTCCCGCCCACCTCTATCGTATCTCTCACACTTTGCATACATATTTCGTAAAACAGCGCGCGTTAACGTCGCCGGAGATCGACGGGAATTTTTGTCACTTGAAACGAACGAAGCGAATCGTCGAGGATCCGGCGACGAGTAACGCGCGCGAAACGTTCATGCCAATACGGTAACTCTCGTCACTTCCTACCTATTTCTCTCTCACCCGCTAACCGCAAGACACGACACGAATAAGCGCTCCGTAAAAGGTAATGGGAATATATTAGTATGTATGTTGTTTCACGATGTTCGCCGACAGCAATTAACCCCCTAGCTAGCGACGCTTGGTTTGCAGTATCGTTTTTGCGAGCGAACGTCGGAGCGAAAAACCACAAACACGGCACGCTAGCATTTAAGCTAACAAATGCACAAGCACCGGTAGAGTTTACCCGTTAAGTAGATGCGCACGACTTTAGTCCCTCCATCCGTGACCAGTTTCTGTCTATGTTGCGTTCCTTGTTCGTTGCATCATCACCCGGTAGGTGAGGCCTCTCTCGAACCGTGCACCCAGGTCACCCCGTAGGCGAAACGAGTCTTTGTCGAGACGCTTCTTTTCTCATTTGTATTGTTTCCCGATCACACGCAGTCATCGTCGCCAATACGCACATTTGTCTTTGTTTTTTTTTTTTCTTTTTCTCGTTCATCGTTCGAACGCATTCGTCCACGCAAAGTGTGCCCTAAGATCGAGGAGCCGGTCGATAATCGTTGATCGTTGTCCTTTCAGCACCACCACGCAGAGCACCCAGAACAGCAGTTCTCTGAGCCCGCAGCACGATTCCGCCTGGCTGGATGGCCTCAACAGCCCCCTCATTCAAGATGAAGGCGACAACAAGATGCTGAAGCTTCGATTCGACGTCTCCCAGTACACACCGGAAGAGATCGTCGTCAAAACTGTGGACAACAAGCTGCTGGTGAGTACATTTTACTAGAAGGGAAACTAGTCGATCCTAGCAGGCCTGAAGATCCAGCTCTTCAGTATGACGAATTAAATGGTATAAAAATTGAATAAGAAAAGGTTCCAAATAGTTCCATAGAAATGTCTCGTAGCCTAAATTAAACCGAGTTTTCGACGCCCCGAAGACTCGAACAGACTGTGAATTTATTGGAAGAATTCGCGGCACCGTGTTATTTCCGTGCGTGAGAATTCGTTGCCAAGAAAGATAGTCCCCGCGTTAAACCAGAGCTTTCCATCGAACGCGTTCAATCTAGGCCCATGACTAAGTGCCTTAGAAATAGGCTAAATTCTGTTCGAATAATAGACGATCAAAGAGACCGGCGTTTATATTGCACACGGTAGATGCAACACGATTTCGTTCGAATAGAAATCTACTTTTGCTCGTTAGAGAAACTCCTTCGTGTATAATATAGCATTTTACAAGCAAACTTGAACGACGAATCTGGAAACAGCTAGGCTCAAAATAGCTGCATTCTCTGTGTGAGGGAAGCGATCTGTAGGCTGTATCGGTAAAAAAGATCGTAGAGGAAAAATCCTAATAGCCATTGCACGTTGAGGTCAACCAGGTCTCGCCAAGACCCGTTCGTTTTATGACTCGGATAACTAAGGCTAGTTATTCCGGGTCTAATAACCTTTTCTGGTAGCGGTGGATAGAGAGAGATCTTGATCTTCGGATCAGGAGGTCGTAGGGCTAAGGTCTAGAATTTTTAAGGACGCGAATGCTCCACCGCGCGTCGTTTAATCGGGACGAGGAGACAATTGGCGACTTTCTTCTTCGCCCGTGACAAAACGTGAAATTATCGAGCCTGACTCATCGGGCGTATATTTCGCTGTCGAGAATATTCGTTGCACAACTTGGCAGCACGCGAATCTGGTCCACCTTTTTACGCAATCGGCGCCGCGGTTCGCGTTAACGTCCCATCGTCAGTTTCGGCTTTTCGGACGTTTCTTTGCACAATCGTCGACCTTGGCCATTGTCTCGGAGAGAGTAACTTGCCCGAAAGTCCAACGCGTATCTTCGCCAAAAGTTTCGATCCTAAACGATAAAGCTTGCCTTCAAAATTTCAGTTATTTTTAAAGGAGACATCAGAGAATAAAATAGACGTTTAACGTTTCGTTCGTATATACGCGTGACAATGCTATGTCAAACGGCGTGCCCAGATATTCTGGTACCGTATCATGAAATCCGAGACAGCATGCATGGTGCGCTACATAGCAGACTTAGATGAATTAATCGTCGGAACATATGTACGTGTCAATATGCTAAATGATCCTATCGACCTCTTCAGCAACTTGGAACACGACCAGAAACAATCTCTGCTCCGTGTCTTGCATTCATAACTTATAACATTCTTTCGTGTACGCGTTCGATACACGAAAATACATTTCTACGATAGCGTTATAGCAAGGCAGACGATGGAGAAAACTCTGTGCTCCTTTTGTACGGTCCCCAGCGTTTCATTTTGCACGCTGGTCCTATCGTTGACAAGAGACATGGTTACTCTTCGGCGCTTGTTCGTTAACATCTATTTCGAGGATGCAGAGTATCCCTTGTATGTCGCGCGAGGAACGGCGAACAGGAAGCAGCGGTTCAGAACTTTCTGCCGGTTTGCCGGCACTCTGAGCACTCTACGAACGATGTGGAACATTCTAATTGCTCTTGTTACGTCACTTCCCGGCAGGAAGTCGGCTCCACCGGCCGAAGCGGTGTAACTCGGTGTAATTCTCGTTATTTAAAAGCGTCTCGCGTCTTCGTAATTAAGCGTACTGCAAGTTGCACCGTTGGGACTCCCCCTGGGTGTACCAACCTCGAGGAGATCCAAATCGTCTTCCAATCCTAACCGGGTAGGATTCGACGCACGATTTAGTTACATTTCCCACACCTGTGCTATTTAATTTCGGTTGTGCCGATAAGGGGTGGAAGTTTATCGTTGATCCACGGCCGAGAAAATTCGCGCAGGAAGTCGGTAGCAGAATTTTCTCCGAAGCGTGCGTGCGCGCGTTCATGTTACTTCTCTGGCCAGGCGTTCCCGTCGACCCGTCGACGGAAATAACCAGCGACGAAAATAAGTTCATGGCTCGTCATACCGCGACGGCTTGGAATAATGTGTCGGCCATTGTGGATCCTCCGTACGCGGCAACTAGGAATGCTCGGATTCCTTACGATTCTCGCGATACGACTTCTCTCGTTTCGCGTTTCTTTTTGGAATTCGCGCGACGCGCTTTGATCCTCCGGTACCGAGAGGCGTCAAAGATCTCCATCGAGAGGGGAACCCGACGGAAGAACGCAGATGGGATGAAAGACTCGCGGAAACAGGGAAACTAGCCGCCGAAGCTTTCAACGATCGCGTTAGAAAAATCCGTAGGACGGGGTCGTTGCACCGCGTCTGCACAGCGTAATGGAAGAAAGATCAAAGCAGCGGATCCCTGTACACCCACGGAACAGCGACTGCTTTATTCCGATTTACCCGCTAAACGAGACCTGTCTGTCTCCGATAAACCTTCGTTGCTTTTTTTTTACCGCTCGAATCGCCAAACAATGCGGTTAAGAGACTTTTATTTACTCCTTCGTACTGCCACGTCGATGCAAGCTCGTGTTTCGTATCTCCTTTCGCGGGATATAAAATCGTGATTTTACAAAATCTTAGAATATTTAGAATTCTACTATATCAACGTTTTCAACTGTTCGTTGTTCGATGGCGCGATCATCCTTAACCGGTCCCCCGCGCGAGCGGAATTTTAAAGAACGGTCGCTCGAAACAGGTTGTCCGCGTGCGCTTCGATCGTGGTCAAGGTCCTCGGAGAATTCAGGTCGGACGGTTGTTCGTAATATCGGCGGTCCTTAAAGGGTTGCTTCAAGGACGCGTTCCGAAGGATGAGCAACAGACCGGGGAACGCTATCTCCGGCTCATTGTGCGAGTTAGCCGCGGGTTCGGTGACGTCATGGTTGCTCGATAAAGTACTCGGACGGATAAATAGGAGCAGGGACCGGTTTCGTTCGGTGGTTTTATTCAAACGAGCGGCCGCTTCGAGGGCACGCGGTTGCGAAACGTTCGCACGTTTGCCCGTTTGGGGTAACCGGGTCGCCCTCGAGGAACGAACGAGTTTTAATGGCCATCGAGCGCGGTTTGATCTATGGACTTATGGCTACTTAACGGCTACAGGTGTGTTTGCCACTCGAGCACCGCCTCTTGTATTGTTATTCATCGATCGATAAAACCTCTCTCGATCGTCATTTGGTACGCTGTTAGAGTTCTCTCCATTTATCTAGCAATTTCGATACGAGATGTTTCTTCCATTTATTTACGCAGAACGAACTCTTTGACGAAAAGAGAAACGTCGGTCTTTTTTCGGTTTCTCCGTTTGGCGGCAAAATTTGGGTCGCGGATGAGGCTGTTATGAAAACACGACGCGTCGCGCGGGCTTTCCTTTTTCGGTCAAGGAGAGTACGCCATTAGGCGGTCCGGAAAGGAGTCTCGCGTTACACGCTACGCTTTAATTGACTTTCGAAAGCTCCGGACGATTCGACGAGTTTGTTTTACGACCGCGGAAAGCAGCAGAGGCGGTAACGCGACCATTTAATGACTATATTTATATAGATTATAATATAAACTCTGACAAGAAAACGTTCCTTTGGCACAATGAACGCTAGTCTAACGTTAAGACGGTTGAGAATCAGTGCCCTAGGCCAAGGACGGAAGCCTCCAGGAGATGCTGGACGCCTCTGAATTCGATGATCGGATGTCGTTAGAGCCGGTTCCACAGTTTTGCGTAATCCTCGCGGCCTGGTAAGACGATATCCAGATGGAAAGCTTAGATTCTAGTCAGAGTTGAGTTACCGGCAGCAGCGTGTCAGAGCTCGTCCATCGGTGGCTCCCTTCGGGCTGCCATTTCCCTCCGTGTGTTTCCCTCTGTCTAGGGTTACCTGTGGCGCTCCGGTTGCTCGTGCTTGCTCGCTCGCTTTGCTTTTGGTCTTTTACGGGCGAAGCACGATCGATATCCCGGGCACGCCACCCCGGAGGAGAGACCCAGCGCGTTTCCTCGGTCGCCCTGAACCAGACGGAATACGCTCCGGGTCGAAGAAATCCACCGCTGCTCTCTCTTCGTCTCCTCGAGGTATCGATTCGCACGGATGGTACTCGCAGGGGAACAAAAGATAGGCTGTTGCTGCTCTCGAGACCTCGTAACTGTCCAGAACGACTCGAATCCGCCGTGTTAACCCCTCTGCGACGCAAGGGCCTCGCATCCCCTCGGAATTTAACCCTCTTCCACTCCCAGAGTCTTTATCAATCGGAATTTTTGCGACGTGGCTTTGCGTTATAAACGAAACTTGTTACGGTGGAGTGCAAAGGGTTGACCCTCTTGGGGGCGTCGAAAATAAATGCCAATTGTAAAAAATTTTTGTTTACAATGCTTTCTATTTCTCGAAACACCCAAGGAGAACCCGAGAATTTTCTAGAAACGCGATCACGAGACAGGAACCACTTATCCAGGGGATTATTTTAATGCTCTCTTTCCGCGTGAACTCGTTAATCGCCGTCGAGACGTCGAGATCGCGCTTTCGCGCTTATTCCGTACGGCTCGTGTTCCCAAGCGGAGCGCGATACTCTCTCGGAAAAGACGTTTGCGAAACCGCATTATCGGCTACAATACGTTCCATTTACACGCATATATCCTGTCTTTCGCGGCGTTGCGCGCGAATCTCGCGCCTTTTTCTTCCTGCCTCTCGACCGTAACGCAATCTTCCTCTTCTCGAGGATGAGACGAAAAAGTCTCTCCCATCTGCAGACCGCAGCTTCTCTCCCTCTGGGGTCTTATTGTCGCGTGAAAACCGCGATTCTACGGTCGCTTTACCATTAACCTGTTCCCCGCTCGTAAAAAATCCTGATTTTTCGGTACATGTTTCACCAGTGTTTCTCAAACTTGAAACTCTTTTAGAGCTGGACATATTTTATTCGAATAGAAATATTCTCCATTCACGAGACACGGCCGATTAGCTCACAGACCTCGTCCGTACTCTTTCAAACTACTGACAATACGAATTGGCATCGATCGTTACGTTTGGATCCAGTGGCTCGCAGAAAATTATTCCACGTCCAGTGGCATGCAAAATTTTCTGGACAGTTATTCTTCTGGGGATCCTCTAAACAGAGAAGCGTGACAATGGAACGAACGTTCCCCATTAAATGCCTGGTGGCTCATTGTATTCCACTTTACCTCGTTATATTTGAATTCCATTCAAAATTCTTCTTCCAACCAACTTCCGGAAACATAAGATCCTCTCCTAATGTTGAAATATTTTTGTAAGAGATCAAGAACCTGTGCTTGTTAACACATTAACGACGGAGCATTTTTCTTAAAACTTTCCTATACGATGATTTTAATGAAATAGAATTCCTTCAACATGTGCATACTGAAAATATGATAAGTATTTTTGTAAGTAATATAGTTTATTAAAATTTTCAGTAGCTATATGTGGATAATAGAATTTTTTTTTTGCGTTGTCGGAGAAATTACTTAAAAAAACAGAAATTTATCGTAAAACGAGTCTCTGGAAATAGATTCGAACCAAGGAGGGAAGGTTGTGTGTCTCGGAGGATTCGCGAAGCGTGACGAAATAAGTTAGTCGTGAAAAAATGCAGGTGCAGGATACGGTTCGACCGCGCCCAGATGAACGCGCGAAAAGCCTAGTTCGAGGGGTGGGCGAGGCCGATCGCGCTAATTGCGTTACGCAAACGACGCTAATGAGCTGCGTTTCGGTGTCCTCGGCGCTTCGGTGTCGACGCGTCGCGGTGCTCTCGTTCTTGGACCAGTTCGACCGATCTGTCCGCGGCGTCGTCCGCTTGCCAACGAACCAAATAATCTGGCCTTAACCTTGCGAAAAATCGCGGAACGTCTTACGAATCGAGTGCCCCGCGCGTTACGCAATGCTGAAAACGTTTAAATTGCTCCTAGAACAATATCCGCGATCGCAGACTTATGCACCTCCGCGAATTAAGCTTGCAAAGTCGTAAGAGGAAGGGTTGAACTTTTGTTTCTTGGAGCCAGTATCGGTCACAGCACGCGAATTATGCCGAGCAATTATAAAACAGACGCGAGAACCGTTCGAACGAATGCCAGGCAGCCGGTTGGTACAAACTCTCGAGGAATTACAGGGATGCATGCAGTACGATTGGAAATCATCCGGAAGGGTTTGAACGCGACAGTCATTGACATATCGACGACAGCGATTATGGCCGCGTGCCCATCGAAGGCCACAAAGTCCAAGCGAATTTTATGGAATCTACTATAATTTAACCGTGAGTGGAAGTCAGCGTCAGGTTCCAATACGAGCAGCGTGATCGCGTATCCGCGGTCGCAACTTCCGTTATCGCGAGAACGAGCGTAGATGGTCGATCTGATAGTCGATACTCGAGGCTGTTCGAAGTTGTTTGACCATACGGTTTCTAAATACGTCGATGACACCAGTCGACGATCAGGCTCTCTGCATCGTCGTGACGCAACCGTCCCGGTAACGAGATTCAATTTATACGAAATCCCGTAAGAAACTACCTGCCGCGTTACTATTTGCATGCCATCGAATGGCTACTCGACGCTAGCCGGCTCCGGCTGATGCAATATCTATTTTTAATGCGTCTGGTCGCCTAAGCCTGGCTAGCCGCTGCCCGATTTTGCAAATCGACGTTCGCAAATTTCGATACCAAGCGTGCCCGAGCAAATATACACCCGCTTCAATTATTTTTTCGACTCGTACAACGATTTTAAAGCAGCTTTGGCGAGCTCCAACATGGCGGAGCTCATGTATATTCGAGCCGGAGCCCCTCGGACTCATTGATAGTATCTAAAAAGTGTTCCACGACGCAGAACGAACGCCAACGGAGTCGGGGACGGATCACGCGAACCCCTGGTGTTCCAGGAACTCGAAACAACGTCGGACGATCGCTCGACGATACGCAAATTGGCGATAATTATCGACAATTTGGCTGGAACTGGCCTGGCTTTTGACGGGAATTTAATTACCATTTTTCGAACGGTATTCTTTTGGCACGAACGACGAGGCTTCGTTCTCGTCCAATTGTTCTTTAATTGAGTTTCGTTTCTTTTGAAACTGGAACAAACTTGGAACAGCACGTTTGTAACTGCTTTTTGCAGCTTTGTTCAATTGTTGAATTAAACCAAGTTTATCTGGAATCCTCGAAGCTTCGAGCGAGAGATAAGAATAATATGAGAATTATTTGGAAAATTTATTCGGGTATCGAGTATCGAGTATCGTTGGCTCGGTCGCCAGAGGGATGATGAAACGTTGGCCGTCGACATAGTTGCAAACGTTTGGCAATATTGTCGTCGATGTATCGTAACAGGTGGCAAGCTAATTTCAACGATAGCGTTATTTCAAAACTACTCGTCTCTCGAGATTGACACGCGAGCAGAGAGTCTGTACCGAGAATTAACGAAGGTTGGATCGCTAATTGCTCGAGCAAGAGTACTCTGATCCATCCATTGATCGATCACTTTCGTCACCGCGAGTCCATTTTTTTCGGAGATAAATTATATCGGTTTACTTCCATCCGCCGACGTTAAACCTGACAAAAGTTGAAAAGTAAATTCTTTCAACGAAAATTTTTAGTGGGAATCGTCGAGTCGATCGACGGTATTTTTCCGAAATTAAACTCAGCCAAGGAAGAGTGGAAAGGGCGAATGGGAACGTCGAACAACAAACTGGAAAGAAGTGCAATTTTCGGGAATCGATTCCCTCGAATCCGTGGCGCCCTTCCGTCGTCATTTTCGTTGTATTATTATTTCACCCTCCTTCCCGGTCGTCTCCAACCCCGACTGATAGCAGTTCCACGTAACGAGACTCGTAAAACACTGTCGTGTTCCGACTTTATCGCTGGTCCCCATAACCTACTTTCCTAGAATGTTTGCGTCACTTTACGAGATACAGTCGCTATCACCCCTTCGCGGTCACCCCTATTTCCCGGGGTGCTCCATCGAAATCGTACTCTTCACAAATGCAACTTGTGTTGCTGATAATATAAACGTAGACCCCAAAGTTTGTAAACAAAATTACAACGGAATATAATTTTTCAACGATACCGATCTAACGTTAACAAGGTCGACCGACATCTTTACGCGGAGTATTAATAGTAAATGATTAATAATAGAAGTCGCATCGATTACCTTTGAAGATCTCAAGTAGCGACCGCAGCTCTCATAAACAAATTAGATAATTATCTTGGATCTCGTACGTATCTACTTATTTGATATTTTCAAGACTCGGTTAATGCGTGCAAATGCACATTGGAATTCCACCCTCGTTTTTTTTGTAGAGGATATCTATAAAAACGAGTAAAAGCTAGAATACGACTCTATCAACTTCGAGCATTCGATCCTTTTCATCGAACAGAGAATTAGGTCAACAGAGTCGTCTTCCTATTTCTAGTACGGCTACTTTATGGTCTCTTCTTCGCGCAATGACTTTCGTTTTCCGCGTTTTATATCGTTCTAGATCTGTGCCATCAATAAAACATTAAGTTCCGCGCAGACGTGGCCATTAATCGACTCGATACGGCGTACGATCTAGATACGAACTTAATATTTCGCCTTATTACCTCTAATATATTTATTAGCAACGGCGGTGACCGTATTTATATCTGCTATCGCGTATCGCGTTTTACATAATAAAGATGTGTCATTATTATAATTGATACGATATTTATTTTAGAATGAGACGTCAGCGTTACCGATTCGACGTTTTATCGTAAAGATAGGACGGTGTTTTCACTGCAATATATTTTGCAACCGTTTCGACTTATCGGTGTTCGTAAATATGTATGACTCGAAAAGTCTCGGATTCAGTTTGCAAATAAAATTATGGTTACTGTTCGAACAGAACATCGTTGCTGAAACCAATACCAGCGTTGGTTATCGTGTGGCTTGACCACGGGCTAGACTCGATCGACTTTTCAGCACTGGGTTCGCGTGATCACAGAAACGAGCCTGTCCCAGCTGATTTATTAATACGGACACTTAATCGAAGCGACGACCTAAATCCGCGGCCTTGTCTTGGCATATACGCGCACGAAAATCGGTGAATTTCCCCGGAAAATAGTTAAATCCTACATCGATTATCTTTTCAATCCACACTATACAGATTCAGAACCCCTTTGAAGCCTAAAATATAACGAGTTGGACTTTCAGTTTCTTCGTAACAATTTTATTCGATTAAACATTTATTCAAATAAGCTTCTATTCGATCGTGTGATTCAGATAGTAATTTACGTCCATCCCGTCGAGTAAATAAAACTAAAACGGTTTTGTGTTGGTTTGTCCAGGTCCACGCGAAGCACGAGGAGAAAACGGAGAGCAAATCGGTGTACAGGGAGTACAATCGTGAGTTCTTGTTGCCGAAAGGAACCAACCCAGAGACCATCAAGTCCTCGCTGAGCAAGGACGGCGTGTTGACCGTCGAGGCTCCACTTCCGGCGATCGGCCAGGGCGAGAAACTCATCCCGATCGCGCACCAGTAAAAGAAAAAAAAAGAAGCACAATTTACCTGGACGTACGCACGATACCAATCCTCGATATCTTCCCTGAAATTCCATTATTCGTGCGTCCGTCGGATCGCTCCTTCCTGTCCCTGACGTCGATTCCCGTAAGTTTACCTTTTTTTTTTCTTCTCTTTTCCTTCAACGACTCTCTTGTTCTCTTCCAAATCTTTCCACTTGTGGTATCCGATTTTTATCAACGTCCCTTCCCCGCTCAGCCACGAAAGTTCATCCTCCCCGAGTCCTCTGCCAGATGAGAACGATTTGGAGACCGTCGACGCTCGCGAAATTAACTCCAACAGACACCCTCGCGAGTAATTAACGCTAGATTCACGTATTTCCGGTCAGATTCCGTATTTAACGCGACAGAACTCGCGAATAGATATTTATGCGGAACATCAGTGTCCGTGAATGTAGCGTCCGTATCGCGAATCGAAAGGATTCGCTGGCCATTTTGTATTCGTCTCGAAAGGTGAAAGATCGCGTCGGTCGGTTTCCTTCCGGTGAAATGTTTAAGCTGGAGGGGGAGTTGATTTCGATTGGCGTCGCGCCAAAGCGTCACGAAGGATAATCAAATTTCAAACGAATCGTTTGTTCGAAGGACGGAAAACAAAAAATAAAGTATAGGAGTCCGTAGGACGTCGCGGTAAACGGTGTTCGACAACCACGCGACAAAACGCCTAATTTTGTATAAAACTTTAAACGTATAGGTGTGTGTTTGATATACGCAGTGTTTCTTTTTTTTTTTCGATCAGCTTTGTCGCTTCGACGGTTCTTCGAAGTACACGTGTTTTCATGGTTGTCGTTAATCGATCGAACCTCTACCAGCAGCGAATCAAATTGCGGAATCGGTTTGAAAGACCGCCCTGTTACGATCTACGGTCGACGGAAAATAGATAAATAATTGTGATCGTTAAGGTCTTGAACGGCGCCTGTACGTCGTGCGAGTAGTTGAGAAACAGATGTTTGATAAATTATTTTTCCTTTTGGTACGACCAGCTTTTACGACGCTTTGATACTTCCTTTTTAGAAGTAACACAAATATTTTTTCAGAAACACGCATTGCCTTTGAAAGTGTATCTTTAGATATCGTTTCGTGAGAGGCACGAAGAGAAGAAAATAAAAAAAAAAAAAAAAATAAATAAATAAATAATAACAGACACACACGAAAGTAATTAACACATCGCATACTTGTGCACAAAATTCTATCGAACGATTAAACGCGAACGTAAAGCGATCTTTAAACAATAACTTATGTATGTGTTAGTTTTTAGGTGTACTACATTAAAAGACTATAACACGAGAATGCTTAGAGTATGTAAGCATTGTAACGATTATTATTATTATTTATGAATATTTTACTATTGTCGAAGATATACGTATAATGTTTAAAAGGTAATGCGAACAATGTGGAAGTTTAAATAAAAATAAACTTTAAAAGCATTTCATCCGTTTCTGTGCTTTCCCGCCTCGTGTGTTGTGCCATCCAAACATTATACTATAAGTACCATGTAAATTGCAGGTCTTAAAGATCGATTTTCGTTAAATAAAGTTGTGTGGATTTTTTGCAATTTTATTGTGGGAACATCGTGCAAGATACAGAGTGATAATTATTATACTATTATACATATACTATTTTCCAAAATATAATTTCATTCGAGGTCGTTTTCTACTTTGTAACTTTGTTAATATTTCGAATGTACATATTTACGAAAAATTCAGAGGTAAAATGTCTATATTTTTACTCGACAGAATGGAATATTTCGTTAAATTCGTGACTGTATCTCGCGTTCTTGGCACTAGAAGACTATCCATCAACTTCCAATCATACAAGTTCTCAATTACGTAGCCTGCAATTCCTTCAAACATGTAGATTTATGATCTAACGTTGAATGTCTTGAAGCGAAGCTAGTGCCAATAAATTGGCCATTTTCGAGGCTATTCTGGATAATGTTAATTCTACTATCATCGCCTAGCACGATGTTCCTCAAATTACGGTTTGATGATCCAAACAGGGGCATATCACAAGAAAATAGATTATTCCATTAGCTTTGTTAAAGTTTAAATAAGGGAACACTACTTTATATAGTTTATGGTAAGAGGAAGTGACGTTGATATTTTTTCGCCACGACAGTTTTCCAGGTTTAAAAATGTCCCACACATTTGTTTATTTTATCACAGTTTATTGATTTATGATTGTTTATTAACAAAATATTCTATCATTTTATATACACATATAGTTGGTTGGTGTGAAATCATTGTAAAATTGATACACCGAACGTGATTACATTATTCGAAATAAATTTCGTACAACAACGCTTTAAAGATTTATACAATAAACAACAGATAATAATAATCGGCATCCGAGCGATTACAACGAATAAAAATGTATTTAAATCGCGTTCACTCGCAACATTTTATTGCATCGTTAAGAAACCTACGATTCGCACGTATTTATTTAATTAAATCGTACGCGATACGCATTTGTAAATGCACGGTAATAAGTTTCGTTTAAAACAGCATCCTTTGAAAGAGTCGTTCTCAAAGTAAAACGTACACAGATGCTGCGAGCACTTTGTGTAACGTGAAATTTTGAGTAAATATTTCGATTGAAAATTACGAATATAATTAACGGTATTGCATCGAAATTTGAGAATCCTTGCAATTACACGACCAAGAATAGGCTGCCCTAAAATTATAAATAAATATATTCAACCGATCCGATTACTCGACTTTACAATTATTTTGAGTATAAAAAATATATGACGGTAACGTGTAATATACGATTTAAAAGTAATTATGTACACAGAAAAATCTTACAAATTTGTTCGTTTTATACAAATAGGTGGCACGTTATCCTCAAACAGAGAGAATGACAATTTTCGTAACTACCCTGAATGTACTAAATTGTTTTAATACCCGGATTCAACTACATAAATACAATGGACAAATCTAGATCTTAAACTACTCGCTTACTCTTTTGGTATACGTTATACTGATTGAATATCATTCTGTCAAAAGATGGTCAAAAGTATGGACGCGTTTAATCGACAATAAATACAATATAAAAAAGATCATAGGCGAGAGTCACACCAATTAACGCCGATTTAAATAGGAAATTCAATTTTACGCACGAAGGAACCTATTCGCGTACATTTGCTTCGTTTGTGTGTATTGTTTCGGACGAAATGTTACTTCGAGACCAACTTTTTCCATTTTTATACAGATTTTGTCTTTTGTCAGAAGCAGAATGTGGGAACACAAGTCAGGGCACTTAACACAAGCCGCCTAAGTAATTTATTTAATTTCGATGCTAAACAAATATGCTAAAAATTTCTTACTATATCGAATTCTGTCATAAAAAGTTGGTGATTCCGTTAAAAAAATATCGATCGTTATATTTTTTTTACTACTTCCACCTACAAAAAAGATTTATTGCAAGTGTGTTTGTCTATCTATAAAATGGCTATTCAGGTGACCTGTCTTTACGTGTCTCGCACTGTCTCGCGCAACTGGGAAAAGCAATATCTCTAATGTATAGTTTCGTAACTCCGCGATCCTTTATCGACTATTCGTAAAATCTACGATACGTTTAAAAAGGTTCTCTTGTCGGAACAAACTTCGAGTTGACTATAAAAATTAATATCAAAGTGTTCTTTGCGCGAAAAGTCTGCAGTTTCGGAACTAGACTTTGCACGTATTCTATATACTCGGAATTTCCGCGGAGAATAATGGCGCATCCGATGCGGTAAACGTGGGCGATTTACCTTCCCGCGCGATTCGAAGTGCTTGATGAACAGAAACGGTGTCCAGTTCTTTTTGGTTAGGTTTTTCGTTGTCCAGACAAATGTCGGCCGCCCTTTTACCGAACGGTTCTAACACTTTCACTCTGTAATCGACGATCGTCGACACAGGATTACCGGTTAATCTGAGATTCTCCAGACAGGGTAAGTGCCCTATGTTCTTAACCTCTTCGATCTTTTCGATACGATTGCAACTCATGTCCAGGCCCTCCAACGAATACAGTTTCGAGAAACTCGACAACGAAGTTAGCTTATTTTGCGATAAATCGATATAGACAATGTAACCGAGTTTCGTGTGTAAATCGTCAGGCAGAGTTGTGAAGTTGTTCGACGCCAAGTACAATTGAGACAGTCTCGGTAATAAAGTGATATTCGATATTTCCGAAAGGAGATTGTTATTCAATTTGAGACACTCTATGTGCGGCAATAATCTGACCGCCACGTCTATAGTTTCTATTCGGTTGTCGCTAAGATCCAAATGAGTAACCTTCAACCAAACGTGAGAATCGCTGGCGTTGTCGATCATTTTGTGAACTTCCTCGCACATTGCCAGTTCGACGATATTTCTCAGTTTCGTGTTGTTTACCGTCAAATGTTTCACCGTGTCGCGAAGTGTGCCCATGTGATAGATTTTATCCACCGGATATTGTACGATAGTTAAATCTTCTACGTTCTTGAAACTCGATAATTCGATCGCGAGCGTCGACGAGTAAATGTTGCTCGTCTTATAAGGCTCTAAGCTGCCTTCGATCGTGAGACCGGTTAAATGCGAAGTGAAATCTAAAACGTGGCTGAAGTCGTATTTTCGATCGACGACTTCTAACGGCGGACAAGGATGCTTTAACCTTTCGCTAATCGCGTACAACTGAAAGAAAGAACATCGTCGTTAGAGGAATGAGAATACAGAAAACATGTCCGAAAAGACAGATGCTAAGAAGCTTTAAGAATTATAATTACCTGCACTGGATTAAATGTGTAACTCTTGGACTTCTGTAACAAACAACTACCTTCTGTAAAAAATTCTAAAGCCAGACTCTGCAATAGGAAAAATATGTCATATATGTGCAAATCCAAAAACACTGCCAATTCCCTAGGCATCGCTTTTTTCAAGTAGTTGTAGACGGCGTTCAGATAGACCTCTAAGCTTTGTCTCCTTTTTTCTACGAAAGCTTCACACTTGTTACCGATAAGCTTCTTTGGTGGCAATATATCCTTCTCAACACAGTGTTCAAGGACAAGCTTATCATGAAGTTCCACAAAATCATTGTATCTGTAACAGATGAAAAGGAAAACAGAGTTAAGACAAGTAAGTTAAACTTTTTCCATAAAGTTACAATGTGGAAGGTTGTACAGATTAATAGATGCACCGGTTAAACCATTTCCTCGATGGAAAAGCAAGCGTTACAATTTAATGAATATCAGATGCATAGTTATTTCAACCAAAAGTCTTCTTGTGGAAGCAATTATGTTAATGTGAATTATGTAATTTTTAATATCATGTTAAGGAAACAACTAAAAATGTTGAAAAGTGACGTTTGACAGCTTTGGTGAAAAAGCAGTGTCAAAACTGCGAACTACGGTCACGGTACGCGAGCTTTAAACGCTCACCTGTGCTTCACAGTCCATTTGATAGAAGCAATCCTAACCTCGATGCAATAATAAGTGACACCGTCAACGGTGTCGGCCGAAGATATTTTTATATGGACATTTTCCTGATTTAACGAAAGACACGCCATTCTCTCGGAGTCCGCTTTCAGTGATACGACTCGATACGTGGCAAGAGTTGTCACTGTTGTCGAATGGGCCGAGAGGTTATCCTGGATCGTGATGAGAGCTGTCAATACCGGCTGTTTCACATCAGAGAGAGAGACAACTGTTATCCGTGCAGTGCATTATACTCTGCTGATGATTCTACCGCGGCGATTTTTCAACTGGTCTTCTTCTCGGGGTATAACGCAAATTCACGGTGCAAACGTACATCTTTGACAGTGATTCGTATTATAAAGCATATACCGTGCTTCCACCTTTCGACCGACCCGAGATACACGCTCAGCAATTTGTTTTTTTTTTATGCAAATGCTATCAAATTAACACTTTCGGTGTTGCGTGAGTCGCGTATGTTCCACTTCGGACATTCCGTTTTGATATTTTCATCATTAAATGTAATGCTTGATAACTAAATAACACGTAGAATTTAATCGAGCCGTTTTCAGGTCGAAGCGATTAAGTCCGCTTCTTCGATTGTAACTAATAATTGAATCGTGATCGAATGTGTCACCTGATGCATCGAAATTACCGCGTTGTAGATCACCAGACATCCCTGGAAAAGATGTATGTAAATATAATCTGTATTTGAACAAAATTTATGGCAACACTTTCGTCGCCACTAATTCATAACATAGCAAATTAATTATTATTCCCCTCTCATGTGTGTTGTGATTAATAGTGGCATTGACAATTAATCAAAGTCCCGATAAAGCGAGATTGGAGGTTGGGACAAATGTTTGCTATACTGTTCTGTTCCTCCTCGATTCGCATTTACAGTCGTCAATAAAAGTATGGACGTGCCTGAAACTGTAAAAAATTTAGTCCATTCTATGCCAAATCTTTATTTACTCATACATGTGCCAATCTTTGTCTCTTACTAATGTAATTAGCTAAACTGTAATTTGAACAATATTGTAACATTGTAGGTTCAGTAATTGTTTATAAGCAATTATATAATCAAAAGCTAGGCGTGCCGATACTTTTGTCCACGACTGTATCCACATCAGTGTACCTAACCACAATGGATGTATGCTTTCCGACCATAAATATGGCTAATTTATTCGTATTTTACGTGTAAAATAAGGTAGCAGTAGCCGACGTTTCTGATATCGATCCATTAACTGAAAAATCGTTCGTTTTTGCCCGTATAATTTGCACAGTCCTGTTCTACAACTGGTTTGCAAATTCAGATTCAGCGTATGCTTATTCACGCGGGTTGTTAATTCATAATTAGATTCATACAGATTCGTAGATTTAAAGGATCGCCCTGTTTCTTCATAGTGGCAGGTCGTGCCACTATCAAATGGATGAACGCGCCCATTCACGGCGTTCTCATTGGCGACAACCTGTTGCTGCAATGGCGTAATCAGAATTTCGCCGACGTGACTACAATCTGGTCGAGGACAGAATCGATCCCCCTCCTCCAACGATAAAAATAGCCTGCATCTGCACGTGTAATGATAATGGCATACGTCGAGTAAAAGAAATATTCCTACACTTACTCTTTTTGTAACAACATTGTACGATTGAACAGTGCATTAGCGATATTTGTTTTCGTTAACAGTCTCTTGCGCGTACAGATAACGTGTAAAATAATTACTTTTAATATCGCATTACACGCGATACGTAGATAATACAAATTGTGCGAAGGAACTTCATTGGGAGTAGACTATGGGCGCGTTTACGCCACTGGAAATCAGTGGATGCTGCAACGGGAGCAAAGATGCTGGTTTCACTACCTATTTACGACTTATATTTAAGTTATGGTTTGAAAGTCATTCGATAATACACGTTTCCCTGGGTTCGTCGTGTCTTTGTTACGAAACGTCGATTCTTGATTAAAGTATTGCATAATTTCCGATACTCTCGGTCAATTTGCCCACGTTCACATTCTTCAAATTGCATACACAGTCATAAACTCAAAAACTAGGGTCGATAGCAGTGGGGATTGGACCCATTATCGAGTAGGTGCATATTAGTCTTCCTAGATGTACTCTATTATACTCGATCCCTTTCCAGTTTAAGTAATTTCAATACTTTTCGAAGCTTGGTAGTTTAGCATATATCTCAGAGATTGTTAAGAGCCTTTTCCCTTGTTATTATATAAGTTCTGAGCTTCGAATCCTACTAGAAACGAATAGAATCTTCGTAGTCTTAATAACTTGGAGCCATTTCAAAGCTGACAATGAGATTCGGAGCATCTGTTCGCTACCGGAGCATCGAATTGCTCGAGAATCGTGGGAAAGGTATCGGGCCCTTCGCTAGGTAGAATATCGACGCGTTTACGCCACTGCAAATCGGTGGATGCTGCGTCAGGAGCAATGGCGGCACTGGCTTACCTGGCCAGTACCTATCCTCCCTCCCCTCCTGTTCGTACCGTGGTCACGTTCCTCAGGGCAACCCGACGAACCTGTTGCCCGTTCTCATCCAGTGTCGTGTCGCTTTCACGGCGGTCGTGCGCGGTTCATCGCGGCTGTTACGCTTCGAAAACCGACCGCTCCAAGGAATTCGTCTAGGAAATTTCGGTGAATCCGGTTCGCCGTCGCGCAGCGCCGCGGTCAAACGGTTCTCTTTTCGCGCGAGACGGTTTTCCTTCGCGCGATCAGCCTCCGCGATTTCACTTCGCGCCATGAACCGACTCTCCGTGGCCATGTACGTTGATTTGTGAGCGCCGCGAGTGAGATTATCTGGGAGTTACATCCTCGTTCGACGATTTGTAATCGGTACGTTTGGTAGTTTTGCTTCTGCGACGGCGACCGCGTTTCGACGAATTTCTTTCCGTCGATCGCGATCAGTGAATTCGAGGCTGTTTCTATGGAAACGTCGGATATCGTGCCTGTGATTTCAACCGCGATACGCCCGTCGTCGAGAAAGATAATCCCGTTTTCGAATAGCGTCCCTCTTTACCTGACGCCCGGATACCAGTTACGACTCGCTGTCACTGCGATCTCTGTAAATGCTTGCCAGTCTTTGTGCGATAGCTCGCGCTCGACCAACGTTAGCATCCGTGTACTCCACGCTTTCTTTTCGCAGTTGAAGTTTCTGCTCTCGATAATATCGATATACCTGTTTTTATTTCTCGAATGACCACCGTGTATGCTTAATTAAAGGCAAACACCTCGCGGCGGGCTTCGGCGGTCGCGTTTACGTGACGCGATCGGTATTTCCGTGGGAAACGATTTCTCTCGAGCGACGAACGCAAATCGATCTCTTTGAATTCGGACGGTGCTTTATAACCTGTCGGACGCAGTAGCTACATTTCATATTTCGCTTTGCCCCGCGATATTTTATTACCGTCAACGAAAAGCCAATAAAAATGCGCTCGTATTTTCGATTCTGAGAATCTCTCGCCTTTCGTTCGCTGATCACGCTACGATACGATATTTTCGCGATTAGGTGCTCTTCGTTCGTCGACCAAGCCGAGTGACGTACACTTTCACAGGGGATTCGTACAGCTGAGAAACATTTGTGAAACTCGTATCGTCGGGAAAGTGACATCGTGATTTCTTCGTGTTCGATTTGTGTCGCGATGCGGTCAATGGAGATTTTGATGCGGACGCGTCTTAAATGATAGATCGGTGATCAAACGTGGCGTTCAAGCGGAACGCGTCCCGTGGAATTTGTGAGTTTCTTACCGAAAGTAAGAAAGGTAGTCCATTTATGTGCGCGGAGCAAGTGAAGTGAGATAAAATTTGTGAATCACACCGATCGTTTCTGGGACGTCCATTGTTGTGCGTCTCGTCCTACGTGCGACGATATCGAACCACGGTGAGTTTCCATATAGCGTAGTTCGTTGTTAGTGGGCATGGCAGAACGATAGAAAAGTCTGTAAAAGTCAATGCCTTGTTTGGTAGGAAAGATAGGCTAAGGAATACAAAGTTTTCTTTCGTCGTTCGTGAATAAACGGACACCTTGAGTTAGCAACTGCGTAAGCGTAGAGTAAACAGTCGCGTTGTTTATTTGGCCGTCCCCGTTCCTCGGAACGAGTAAAACGCAGAAAAACGCGAAGCTGGTCGAACGTGCTGCGATCAAAGGGAGAAACAACGCGTGACAAAATGTCGAGATATTTAGCAAAGCGTGCGACAGCCTCGTGACTCATAACCTCGAGAGAACCGCTCGGGCAGGTAGGCATTTCAATGGTGGGCGGACTCTCGAATTCTTGTCGTGTCGTTAGCACTCGGTCGTGCCGAGAGAATGATCGTTCGATCGTCGATTAAATAAAGAAATAAACTTCTTTCTGCTACGTTCATTGTACCACTACTGCAAAAGGTATTTTCAGTAAATTTTATGCTATTAAACGTTAACGTAACCGTCGACTCCGGGTCCCTTTGGACCCACGCAAAGTATTCCAGTCTATAATAGATTTTTTCCCATTTCCTTCGTCCATCATATTCTGTTCATTTCGTTGAGTGGTTACGATTATGGACGAAAGCGTTTTCCAATTTATTTTAATTAACTCAGGATATCGAGGAAGCTTCTTAGAAATTATATTTGTATGATTTCAATCTTTTAACACTCGAAGACAAAGAGTATACAGGGTGTTCTAGAGGCCAAAATAAGACGAAAATCAAGGATACTAATTTGTTGATTGAGGCTTCGTTAAAAAGTTAGAGAAACATTTCCGGCTACGCAGCATATTTTCGGTAAAGAATTTTTTTCTCGAAAGTGGTTAGGATTTCGGGGGTATGTCTATTCACCAAAAATGATTGCAATTGACCCCTGCAACTGAAAATAATTTTTTCAGAACGATTTGATATTTTTTAACTTTTTAACGAAGCCTCAATCAAGAAATTGATATTCTTGATTTTCGTCTCATTGTGCCCTCTAGAATCTCCCATTAAAATTTTTCTCAGGGGTGGCTGAACACCCTGTATAGTGTCTGGCCATTGGGAAAAATAGGGTTAACCGTGTGGAGCGTTCGGGGCGGTTGTAACGAACACGGTGCTGTAGATCGGCGATGGTGAAACTAATCCGTGGACTTTTTGTCGCAGGTCCGAGTTTCCGATTACGTATGTATATACGCGTAAAGTGGCGGGAGCGGATAACGAAGAGGACGAGAACGGAGGATGCCGGCTGCCGGGAGGCGGACCGACGTAGCAGAAGCTGAGACCGCAGCCAAAGGTGAGTGTCCGCTCTCTTCTCCGAGGAATGTTGCGTCTCTTCTCGCGTTCTTACCGAAGAATAGAGTTTATCGCTTTTGCACGAACCTCCAGCGACCGATTCGTGCGATCTTAGCTCTGAATTTTTACTTATTTACGCGACTCACAGTTTCGTCGAATCCTTTCGACCACCAACTCCGCAGACTTTTTTAATATCGTACGCAATATACCGAATTACGCCATCTTTCTATGCATTCTCGCGCAAAATATGATTTTCTTCTGAAAAGTTTATCGTCCGGTGCAACGCGTAGGCTTTTCTAATATTTTCGTAGAATATTCTCGGAGCAATTTCCTTCCCGGATAGTGGCTGGGATCGACGACACGCGCGAACGCTCGCAATATCTTCGCTAAGTGCCCGTACAGATGTCCTTTACTGCATTTATTACACCGTGGCCAAGTCGAAACTCGTAAAGCACGCGGTGTCTCGCGCGGAATGCATTACCAGCGATTTTTAATACTCGTACGGTGTGACTTCCGCGTGTTTGTCGACAGTTGATTAACGAAAGCATCCGTGGCCAGGTCTTTCGTTGACGTCCATTTGAGTAACGGAGCTTTCCCGGAGGCGATAAGATTGTTACTTTGTGGATACGATAAAACCTCGATAGATTCGATCTCGATGCTTGGCACTCGACGAGTCGCTTATTAACGAGAGTCGTGTTTTCCGCTCGAGATAAAAGTAGATCGTTCCTCGAACCAGGGATTCTCAACGGGGGGCGTTCGACCCCCCCATTAAAACACGTGAAAAGTCACCGCTTCTTGTTATAGTAATTTTTACTTCGTCGAGTTTTCGTCGTAAAGAAATATTCAAGATTCTCTTTCGAGTGGCAATTTACGTTCAGAAAATTGTGTGGCTCGTTTGAAGAATCGCTTTTCTTTTCGGAGGGTTCGGTGGAATCCGCGGTTCTTCTTTTCATTCGTGTCTCATTGTTCCGCGAAACCGAGGTCGCGGTAGAGATAAACCAGGAACAGAAGTCGAGGAATAAGAATCCGTTCGCGCTGACTTTGAAGCGAATTAGCCGCGATAAAGCGCGAGGAGATCACCGCGAGAACAATGGACGTCAGTTTTTCGTTTTGGAGTGTAAGTCGCCGGACGTTTGCTCCCGCAGAATCTGTGTTCCGCGGTAGGCGATGATAAAAGTCAGCGAAAAATTCACCAGGAATGTTTTATGTATGAAACTTTGGTAATAACTTGGGTCGTAGTTTCTCTTTAAAAAAGACGGGAATTTGCATAAGTCGTTGCACGAAATTTCGCGCTTTACGACGCCCCCGTCGTCGCTGCAGCGAACCCGGTGCGAAATTGTACAAAATTAAGGGCGAACTTTCGAAAATGCTCTTCGTCGAAGTTCGCGGGAAGATTTTTTCGCGAATTTTTATTGGAACGTGAACGCAGTTTCCGTGATTTCTCCAAGGGAAATGGGGTCAGAAATCGTTACGCGAGAATGGACGATAAATGTATGCAAATTAAATATTAATAGTTCGCGGGGGCAAACACTCGCGGCAAGGAAAAAATGTCACGCGAGGAAGCGTTTACCGGGGCTTCGTTTCCCGAGTTATAACGAGTTCCTGGAAGTATTATTTATTAGATTTATGTTTGTCGCGTCGAAATAAATACACGGAGCAGGGCATGCGATCGGAGTTGGTTTCGCGAGTTCGTAAATACGATTTCGACAAATATTTTCGACGATGAAGAAAACTTTAAATAGTTATTCGATGTCGCTCGAGCTATGAAAATATTACGAACGGATCTTCCGTAGAATTAATATTTACAGAGTTATCGGTGCCGGTGTATCGAAACTGCGTGCTCCGACGCAACCTTTTCGACGGTTTATCGTACTTTGATTCGAGTGTGCGAATAATAAAAGAATAAATATAGAATAAACACGGATACCAGTTAATAAACAAAAATCAATCGCAGAATACGTAGCGCCGTGTTCCGGGGGATATCGAAAAAGAAATTCTGTACCGGGCGAACAAATAACAATAACCAGTTTTGATATTTGTGAAGCTACGCCGGTGGGGAGAAAGATCGTCGATCTTTCTATGTGTCATTACTTATACGATCTATCGATCAGTTAAACAGCGTAATTAAATCCACTTATCGGAACGAGAATTCTGGTTATCCGAGTGAAAAGTTAGAATCGGTAATCCCGTGGGCTCCTATTATACGAACTGCTTATCGTACGATGGATTCGCATAAATGGAGTTCCACTGTAATACGCCACCGAAGATAACACCGGTCGCGAAAAAGCGAACGCGTTCGAAGTTGCAGTAAAGGATTACAAAACGGTTTTTTTCGCTCGATCGAACCGTACGGGATAACGATCCGTCGCTAAACTCGATCGATCGAGATTACTTCCAATCGAACGGCTCCGGGATTTTGTCCGCGAGATCCTCGAACGGGTTTAACCGGGCAATCGCGCGAGTCGGTTTGACGCTGAGTGGCCTTATCGGTGGACGTTTGCTCTCGTGTTTGCACAAACACACGAACGCAACGCCACGCAATCGCCTTTCGCGCGGCCACGCTCGGCTTGTAACGCGTTCCGACAGACGACCATTTTTACCCGCGATTCGAATTAGAAGCGAGCTGCTCGAGGAATTCCGCGGGGAATGCGATAATGCGACCCGATACCGAGAAAAAAGGTCCACGGTTTACTCGTCTCGTATCGGGAACAATGTCATCGCTCGTCGCGTACCGCTTTCAAAGTGGAGGCGTTGGGAAACTAAATCGAGATCGACGGCATCTCGAAGGATCCAGCTGGGAGAATTAAAAGAATCAGTTAGCAATTATGTCCCAATTAACGTCTGTAGATCCAGCGCGAGCGTGCATGTGCGTTCGAATACTTTCGTCAGAGGCTGTGTATTGGTTTTTGTATGCTCGTATGACGCAACGTTTACATGCTGATTTACAACTTTCGAGCTATCTTACTTGCAGCGTGAGAAATTAAAGATAGCACAATCGTGGTATCTTTTCGCCCAGGAACGAATATACCGATGACCCGAAGATACGAGGATATTAAATCTCAACGACTCTCGTAAATTGCAATCCGACCTTACTACGTTTAATTAGTGCCGCGTCGAGAACGAAACGCGAATAAACCGCTCTAAACGGCAACGTTACAAGATCGACTACTACTATTTTTCTGCTCGAAGAAACTCTACAAGTTATTCAACCCTTTGACTGCTAAAAGCGCTCGTAACAACTCGTGCTTGCGTCAAAATCGTAGTCAAAGGGCTGTCATTATGGATTTCAAACTAAATCTTCAGGACGATAAAAATGATAATTTATATTGAAGTTTCGTGTTAGTTGCGGTAAGATTCGCGGTTACGTCGGACTGTGGGACTTTTTACCTGCGCTGAGAAAGCAGGGACGACCCACTTGCCCGAATCCGTTTGCGTTTCCACGGGTCCCTTGAAAAATTTTAGCAGTTCCCACGAGATCGCCTCGCGGTTTTGTCTAAACAACAGGAAGAACGAGACTCGAACACGCGCGATGAGATCCTTTCTTCGTTGATAGGGGCGCGCCTCGACAATGGCTCATAACGCCGTAAGACTCCGGCGAATTGAACGCGTTTGCTCGCTCGCGGCCAGACAACTCACCGTCTCGTTTCACTTTGATGTTTGTACCCGCGCCGCATTCCTCTCTTTCTCCGTTACCGGCGTGCCCATTTACACGCTTTCTTGTCGAGTTCAGCATCCGAACGCGTCCACGTGCACTTGAACCGTACCAAACAATCGACGAGTGGGCCACTTCTCAAAACGTGCCATTCTACGAAATCATTCCCATTCCATTAATTTTCCTGTTTGGGAAACTACGAACGTTCGAGATCGGTGAGTTCGTTTTTTGGGGAAATGTCAATTTCATTGTAGTAGTACGGATTCTGTGTAAGCGTAAGTAGAATGAACGTATGTATTTCGCGGAGAAAGCGAATGGAAGGAACGAACGGGTGTAGCGGACGTATCGTGGGGGAAAACACGGCCACGCAGAAAAAAATTTGATGGTGAATGCAACGCGGAATGAAACTGCGTGGTCTTTTATTCTCCGCGCGGCATGGCGTTCTTGAAACTCCGTTATAATTTCAGTCTTCCGCGTTCGCCTCGGGTGCTTTGGAAGGGAAACCGGCGAAACTTCGTTCCAATAACGGGCAACGAATTTGAAGAAAATTTAAAGATATCTGTCAATTTCGTTAGCGAGCCACGAATCCTATCCGCGATAGAAATCCATAACGGCGCGAGAAGAGAAACGGGATCGTTTGCACGTGTTTTCGACGACTCGAAAGTTGGAAAAACAAGCGTACGGAACGATGAATTCGAAGCGCACGAATTTCCATTGCCAAGTACGTTCGAGCGAAAGCTAGTAGCATCGCGCGGTCCGTAGGTTCCTTTATTCCCGATATCTCATCCCTTTTTCGCTTCTTTTTTCTTCGCCGCGTCCGTATTTCCTCTTTCGAAACGACCGCCTTTGTGATCGATAAAAGCTTCGAGGGATGCACTACATTCTTCGAGCGATAGAAATACTTTTCTGTTTCAAATCGATTCCCCGTTATTTCCAGTAGAATTTACGATCACTCGAGCATGGATTTTTTTAGGAATCTTAGGGCATTCGATCTGCATCTCTACATTTGAAAGAATGGAGGATGTGAAATGATTTCTGCGAACCATTCAACGATCCCATTCTCCTTAATCCTTCGCGCGGTCGAATGAAATAAGCTCCTGGAAGGTTCGTGTTTGGAAAAATGGAAACATCCCCGACGAAAAGGGCGTATTCGGGTGGGAACGCGGCTTTAAGTTGAAAGTTACGAGGGAGTTGGTCGAACGTTGCGTGCATAGGGTATGCGCCGACAGCAGAGCGCGGTAGACCGAGCAGCGGCGTATCGACTTCCGGTTTTCGGGACAGGCTTAAATGACGCGTGTAGAACTGGAAGGCGGAGGACGATAAAATCGAACCGGAGAGAACACCACCGACGGAAGAAAAGGAGTTCTCGGAGCACTCGGACCGATTGATTTTTCGCTGGGTGGATCGTCGATCGGACGTGACCGTGCTTCGTGGCGATCCTTCTTCCACGACGGTGTTTTTTTTTTTTCTTTTTCCGCCACCGTGGAAGAATCTTCTTGCCTTGGAATTGCCACGGTGTCTTCGGCGGCAGGCTACACGCTCGATTAACGCGGCACGCGAAACAATCGCGTCTCAGGTGAGCGCAAAAGTACCGCGAGTACTCGAGGATCGAGGACAGGTGGTCGATCGTTAAAAGATAAAAGGCAACGAGCGTGCAAAACGTCGTAGAAGGACGCGTTCTCGTCGTACTAGCCTCTGCCATTTCGATTCCATCTTCTTGGGCCCAAAATGGCGCGAGCCTTGCTCGTTTTCTATCGAAAATATAGAATCGAGTAAACGCAGTAACGGAAAACCGATAACCCTATGGAAATGGAATCGCGACGTCGAAATTCGGAATCATAGTACGTCGAAGTGACGTTGAACGATGACGTCGGAAGATTTAATGTCCGTTTAAATTCGTAACCTTAGTAGCTCGAAGGTAGCGATCGATATCCATCGTGATCCATCTTCCGTGCTGGTGAAGTTTTCCAAATATTCGGGACATAAACGGTATGCATATTCGGGGAGAACTCGAGTCGCGAAAGAACGTAGAATTATCGTGTCAGCGTTTCGTAAATGGCGTCTTCTACGGTCGCAAAGATTCCGGCCAGGAACGGTTCCCAGAATGTTCGTTGGCGATCGAGGAAATCGGAGCGAGATCTAGGTTCATGGTTCGCCCGGGGGCAACAACGATTCGCGAGCGTGTTCGGGATCGAAAGTGAGCGTCGACGAAGGGTTCAGGACCGTACGAAACGGCGCTGGCTTTCCAACAAATGGACACGCCGATATCCGTGTATTCAATGAGCGAGCCGACGTCCAAAATGGCAACGTTCCCGTAACTCAGCCCGGCCGAGCAATATCGAAGATCTACAGAAGCGTGCAACGACAGCGTGCTTTTCGTATTTCATGCCAAACAGGTGGATATTGGCGTCGATGTATCACGCGGTCGCCAACCGCGGTTAGGCGGTCCAAATCGAAAAATTTGTCTTTCGTCGTGGGCTCTCGCGTACACTGAAATCGATACATCTTTGCGAGCAACGATAAAGAGTTAAGAAACAAATTTTTCAAAGTGGATTCCAAGCTCCAGACGATTAAAAATTTATATTGTAAACGTTGGTTCATCCCTGAATGTTGAATCCAATTACGAAACGCAATTGGAAAATTGCACCGATCCTTTTGCAATTTCTCGCAACAAAGGGTCGGCTAACGAAAACGACAGCGAACGACTGAGCTCGGCCCGTAGGATTTAAGACGCCGGATTTCGCGCGGAAAGTTTCTCGGGGCGGCTCGTCGTTCGCAGCTAAATTACAGCAACGAAATTATTGCTGCACAAACGAGGACGACGAGGACGAGGGTAACGGGTCGACGACAAACAATTACTCCGCCCCCGGTCGGGGTTCGTTTCGTCGCTTTCCAGCGTTCCCGTACAGATATTAGAAAAGCTGCGAGGACGTTGAGCTCGCTGCTCTCGAGAGAGGCCATTGAAAAGCGCGCGACGTCGAGAATCCCGCGGGGAAATGTAGAAACGACGTAACACGATGCCAGGAATTAAAATTACGCGACGCGATTCCTTCCTCCGCGGCCGTTTAATCATTTTCGTTGATCCTCGTCACCGGGATGCTTGCCTTTTGTTACGTTACTCGCTTGGCAATCTCGGATAAAATATACAGGGTGTTCGGCCATCCCTGGGAAAAATTTTAATGGAGGATTCTAGAGGCCAAAGTAAGACGAAAATCAAGACTACCAATTCGTTGATGGAGGCTTCGTTAAAAACTTATTAACAATTAAATTCAAAAATTTCAAATCGTTCTAAAAAAATTATTTTCAGTTGCGGGGGTCTATTACAATCATTTTTGGTGAATACACATACTTCCGAAATCCTACCCACTTTGGTGAAAAAAAATCGGATAGGTGCTGAAATTTTTCGACGAAATTAAAATATTTCAAATCGTTCTAAAAAAATTATTTTCAGTTGCGGGGGTCAAATACAATCATTTTTGGTCATTACACATAATCCTGAAATCCTACGCATTTTCGAGAAAAAAATTCAGTATTGGCGGAACTTTAAACTTCAATAACTTTGTAACGAAGCCTCCATCAACAAATTGGTATTCTTGATTTTCGTCTTATTTTGGGTTCTAGAATCCCCCGTTAAAATTTTTTCCAAGGGGTGGCCGAACACCCTGTATATTTCAAGCACACGAGTTGAATAAATGCAATCGAAACAGGAAGCAGTTGACTACGGAACGAGATCTTTGGCATAATTGAAAACTGCTCCACTGAAAAACATTTATCCGAACCTTTCGTTGGAACCGTGGAGTGAATTCGAGGGAAGAAAACATACGATGCGAGTAGTTTGCGGTAAACGAAAGGGTGAATTTCCGCGCGAGTACGTGTATGGCTTCCAATAGGGGTGGAATTCTCTTGCACCTTCGCAGCTTGTTTTTTCCCTGCTCGGGAGCTCGAGTGTCGCTTGTAAAGTTGGACCAATACCGTTAAAAGTCCGGCTAAGCTCTCGCCGGATGTACCGGTCAGCTGTAACCATGAAAACGAAATACAGCAGTGCTTCGTTAAAACGTTCAACCTCAGGTCCGCTCGGAGGGTTTCAAACGAGAGACGGTGGCACATTTGTTCCTGGAATCGACTTTTTCGCGTCGATCCGAGGCTGGCATGTACGTCGAGAAGATTGAACGGGGTTAAAAAGTAACGCGAGTAGTCTAAGCCCCGAGGACAATCGCTAACTCAAACTACAGACTTTTATATTTCTCGAAATAGAGCTTAAAGTGGTCTTAAAATATTGAGAAGTTCTTACTGTCGATATTACAGGAAAGTCAGCACTTAATTTCTCTTTGTCGTTAATTTTTTGGGAACCGATAAACGATTTTAGAGTTCAGTGACAAGAGCGTACATACGTATCTAGTCTGATTTTCGTATCGACGAACCTTATTCTCTAGTCTTTTATTTCTCAGCGAGCTTACGCGACTCTTGAGTCCCACTTGTAATCCCCCGGAAAACGGCTTCCCAATTTTCGACGGGGCCACGAGCAACGAATGCACGGTTAAATAATTCAAGCATCTCGTGCAGCTTAGATATTGGCCGGGACAGTCGGTGGGGCTTTGCCCGACAATGAGACTCGGTTTACTGCAACGAAATATGGGAACGCCGTACGTGGAATCGTGCCCCTCCGTTTTGTGGCTAAAAATGCTCCCGTACAACCCTAAACACGGTTGCCTTCGTAAACTAAACTATTCAAGCGCCGGTCACCAGTGACCCCCATGCCAGTCTTAAAATATCAACAATGTTTCTATTCCATTTCAAGAAGAAATTCCGCGAAATGGTTGAAAAACAATCTGATTTTCAAAATCAGCTGTTAACTTTACTTTGACTGTTCGAACGTGTCCGGACAAAATCCGTTTTTAACTTCCATCCGAGTCGTAACGGAAAAAATTCGCGCGCCTCGGTAAAAAAAAACGACACTTTTTCACGCGCGTCAACCTAATATTTCATTCTCGTTTAACCGGAAGGTAGATTTACAGAATTTCCGACGTACGCGCGAAAATATTGCGAATTTGCTCCGAAACGGAGATTCGATTCTGGCCCCGGAGAGCGTGCTTTATTTTCTCGCGATCGCTCGATATTGCGCCAGAGGCGAGCTTTTATTCGCGCAGATAGAAGGAGCAAAAAAGCGTAAAAAAAATTAAAAAAAAAAAAAAAAAGAATAACCGTTTCCGGATCGCCGAGGCGTGAGATCGTCGCGCTTCTGGCGAACACGTGTCTTCCCCGCGAGTGCGTGCGAATGCACCTTTCGCGATTTCCAGCTTTCCTCTTTTTCTTTCCTAATTCGTTCGCACGCTCGAAATTTTCCCTGGCCCCGGGAAACTCCCGTTTTGGGGAAAAACTTTAACAAAATATCCACGTTATTAGAAAAATGGAAAATTCTGCACGCACGGCCAGTTATTTGCAATAATCGAGCTTCCACGGTGCAGAATCTTTGCAATTTAATCGAAGCTTCCGGCTGAGCTTGCGTCGATGCAGTCGAAACGTCGGTGCAATTATGAGCAATAGTTTTCTAACGTCGACTGCCTCACGGAGAGCGTGCATTCCTTTCCCGAATTTCCCGAATTTCCTCCGCGTTCCCGTCTGCCTTTTGGACCGCGCTGTTTTATTAACGAACACGATAGCTAGACGAGGAGGAATGTAAAATGCAAACGGTAAAACATCGCGAGAATTCGGTTCACCGGTTCGAAATTTATGTATGCTGCGGAACGTGAACTTCAACGAGGCTTTACGTATCCGGAACGACAAATTTGTTCCCCGCAAATTTTCTTCAACCACGTGTTCCAGGCAGACGTCTTCGCCGCGCGGTGTATTCTTCGAATAAGTGTACAGGATACCTTGCGGATTAAAGTTTGAGATTAAAGTTAAAGATTAAAAATGGTCCCTCGATCGTTTTGGTTCCGATTTCAGGGACACCCCGTGTAGAAAAAAAGAAATTGTAATTGCGCGTCGCTTCGATAACGATTGGATCCGGCTAATTTTGGACTCGATTTAATTTCGCTTTTGAAGCACTCGCGAAAATCGTATCGAGCAACCGTAGGCTGGGATCGCGTTTCGATGATGCGAAAACTAATTTTAACGCCTTTCGAACGCCTCCCCCCGGTACGTTCATTATGACGATCAGGGGTAATCGCATGATCGCCTAAACGTCGGCCCAATATTTGCGGGAATCGTTCAAACGTGCGCGTCAACGACACGCTTGAACTATTCCACGTGGAATTTTTAATTTCGGACGTCGCCGATAATCGAACGATCCCGTGATTTTATTCACAATACCGGACGAAAAATTTAATAAACGGTAATCGATGGTAATTCTCGTTTCGCGATTATTAATTTCCTCTCTTTGTTGGTAGCTTACAAGAACAACGCGGAGACCCTGTTACAACGGAAACAAAGTTACAGGACAACAATTATTTTCTCGATTAAAATTTACTGACGAATAACGATTACGAGCGATTTTCACGCACGCCGGGCAAACATCCCTCGGCTATTATATTTTTTAATTTCATCGACGCGCACAATGGCCGCCGTTATGAAATTCCAATATATCCGGGCGTCGATCGTCTCGTTTCCCGTGTAACGAGTTCGAATGGAATTGCTTCTGGCGAACTGATCGCGCTGCAATTAAAATGATACTGCCGTCGCGTCGGCTCGACACAAAGAGGGGCTAATGAAAAATTCTGTCCTAAATGCGAGCGTCACGGATTTAGACGTGATCGACGGGAATTCGTTCCCGTCGCGTTCGCGTTCGCGAAAATTCATCGAACGCGGAAGACGCTGGTCGTGAAAGCAGACGAAATTTAATCGAGCAACCTGTGAATGAAATTTTATTCTCGTTTGAAAAATCGCGCGACCCTTCGACCTCCGTTGGAAACGTTTTTCGCAAGACTCGTTAATATTATGTAGAAAACGGAGAATGAAAAGGTGGGTATCGCGGTTAGGAGACGAGTTCTCTTCTGCTTCTTATATCGCGTCTAACGGATTAACTATGGTACGGTCGCGGCGGATCGGCCGCAGAAAAGGTATTCGCGTTGAGTTATGATCCGTTGCTACGCCATTGGCGAACATATGCGATCGCATCCGCATAAGAACGTTCATCAGCGGCGCATACTCGCCGAGTGCGTTCTCCCGACACATGCACTTCTGTAGTCTGTCGGCCAGCCAGATCAACAACCGGACGTTCCTCGGGACTTCAGCTTCTTTTGCGTTTCGTCTCTACGGCTGGCGGCCCGATAACGACGGGGAATAATATTTCTACACGGTGTCCCGTAATTGTAATTAACGCGGGAAAACGGAATGCTCCAAAGCACAAAAACGCTAATTTCCTCAAAGGAAACAAATTTTCCTTACTAGTTTCACCGAGTCAATAAGAATTTTTCGTACAAATACAACATCGGAAGTCGGAGCGTACAGAAATTTTTAAGTGACATCGTGTCTCTAGGAAACTATTCGAGTCAAACATGAACAGTTATCGTCGCCTCTCACTCGCCATTCGAGTGCAAAAGGTTAATATATTCCGTGTATTCTTGGCTTTGCAAGCGCACTTTATTCTTACGAAATTCGGTGCCAATGTTGGACGTTCGAAAATAACTGGAGAACCCTGTACGAAATAAAAATGGTAAATTATAAATGATCGTAGAAAGTGTTGGGATCTAGTTAGTGGAAGTTAGCACGCTTTTCTTTCGATTCTTTCGTCGGGTTATAATTTGAGCGCAACTTGTTTTGCAGTTTCTGCTCTTGTTTCGTTGCACTTAATGCTGTTGCTCGTCAAAGAACCGGAGTTCTTTCTTCGGGATCTGGAATTCTTATTTCCACGGTGTTTTCGTGCCACTGCCTAATGCGCAAAGAAGTTGCCAGTGCAGCCTTCTGGGAAACACTTAGCAGCTTGACTCTAACACGGCTTGCGAGCGCAGTAAAAGTACAAAAGGGCTGGTCATTGCGCGAAATTATCTCGTTTAAAGGGGAACTAGTCGATCCTGTTGCGTTTCGAGGAACGAAGGGGTAATCGACATCGATCGCCTAGCGATGATCAAGCTTGCAGTCGCGAATCGAAATAGACGTTACGTTTTATTCCCAGTCACTCTCGACGGAAGCCATTTTGCTTACCAGTGAATCATTTTTATCTCGTTCTCACATTTCGTTACTTAATTTGCAACTCTCTAAAATTCCGAGAGTGTCGTACAAATTAGGGAGATCTATGGACGAAGTTTGCCACAAGCCGCGATCCAATCTTAGTCTCGCGCGGAATTCTGGACCTCGAAGACCGTCGTGTCGTCTTAAATACGACGCTTATTTATAGAATTTTAAATAGTTCCCTTCTGGACCACTCACTGTCACATTCCAAACCATCGTCTTTACTATGCTACACTGTATCGATTAAACTTTGATTTGCGACACTCTTGTAAAATATATACTGCTACAGACTTTAGATTACTTAAAAGAATCTTCATCGTTTTAAAGTCGAGCTACACGAACTAGACGTTGAATATTCAGCAAATTATAGTACCTCCAACTTTAATATAAAGGATGTCCAATAATTTCCAAAGGGCGCCCGCCTGTTTGTAAAAGTACAAGTCACCGAAGAGGTCCATAAAAGAAATTGCAATAGTTTCGAAGTTTAATTTGCGACAGAAATTTTTGTAACGCTTGGCTAGGTTTTTCGCGCGTTACCCCACGGTGCGTTGGTCGCATAAAATCGAGCCGGAGCCGCGTACAAACATCCCTAGGTGACATACGCGCGAACACGTGCGTCTCCTCTACTCCTCGCTCCTCTTCGAGCCCTCTTCCATGTCTTCGTTCTTCGGTTCATTCGGAGCGAAGTTCTCTCGGTCAGTACCGTTTCAAACTGCCGCCGCGAAAGAACTCGACGGCTTGCGAATCCGTCGATCGAAATTCGACGGGCGATTTTCTGCGCGAGTGCTCCGACCAAAAGATTCGCGATCCAACGAAGATCCATCGTTTCTACCTCGTCGATGCAAATCTAACAGTTTCAGTATTTAACAGTAAATATTTTACGCTTGCGTGCCAACGACGCCAAGGATCTCCACGCATTTTTCCATTTCCATTCACGATTCGTTTATTATCGAAAAGGATCACCGAATGGGAGCAATTTCTCGTGGAATATCCCGTACCCGATTTACCCTGTCTCTTATCGAGCGTTAAATTCGATCGACGACGGTTCGGGCGGGCAGAAAAATCGAAAGAATGGACGCGCGGTGGTACGGAAAGAGCATCGTAAACCGTTAGAGGCTCGTACGCGATGTAGAATCAGCGTCGCGGGCGCGGCTTGAATATTAAGGCTCTTCGAACAATTATCGAAGGTGCCGATCCGGTCGGGCGACGAGGCACGAGAACAACGGGGGGACAAGGATGGGAAACGAATAAAAAGCTTGTACCGCGAACGACGTTTTCTATGCATATACGTGCCTGAAATGCACGACGAGCAATCGGCCACGCAACCGGTTCGCCAGCAGCATTGTTTCGCGTTCTGTCCAGCTACAACCTTCGTCCCTGGCTTCTCGTGTTTCTCGAATTTCAATAATAATAACTATAAGAACACTTCTTTGGTTAACTGGTTGATTACCCTTTGTGCTTTGGGTATTCTAGACTAGCTTGCAATCGTTGCGTCGTATACGTTTTTACAAGTTCACGAACAGACGGACTCAATTAAGATCTTTCGAGTGAACGCTCTACGATCGTCGTACGATCGAAATCCTCGCCTCTTCCGAATAATTGTCCAATTAAATCCGAAAATCTCGAACCATTTCCCGAAATTCCAGAGAAGCGTGGACGGTATTTACGAATCCGGTCGCGAGGGACGTGTCAAGGAACCCGGAAGCCGGCGTGTCCGCGTTGCAATTCGCAGCTGTTCGCGCGAAACGCGTTCAAACGACGTCGTGGAGACGAGAGATTCCTCGAAGCTCGAAAGAAGACGCTCGACGCCACGATCCCGTGAATCGATACGCGAGCACGACCGGGTTTCGCGTTTGCACCGCGTTTTCGGGGGTCCTCGAAGCCGCGTAAAGTTCGTCGAAACGTATTTCATCGCGGTTCAACGTGCTCGAAAGAACGTTCCAGTTTTTCCGCGTCCCGGGAACGCGATGTCCAACTGCTGCGGCTGCATCCGTCGCTGCAACGCGGACACTTATCAGCCGCTGAGCTCGCAAATCTCCCGTGGCAGCGTCAAGCTCTCCAAGGATGCCAGAGAAGCTCTCAGAAGCCCGAGGAATCAGCGACGAAAGCTCAGCGTTCGGTACGACGCCGTCAGGCCCGCCGGATCAGCAAGGTCAGCGACAAATATCGCGTCAACCAAAATTATACGGTTCTATTTGGGTCGAGGCGTAACACGGAATTGCGTGAAAAGCGTTGCTTTCGGTTCGAGTAAAATGCTGGAGAGCCGGAGTCCCAACGCGACACTGAAACCGAGAGCGCGAATGAAGACGGATTTCGTTGACTTGACAACGATTTTAGACTACGACAGCGAAAATAACCCCCGGGGGAGATGTTCCTCGCGTCGAGTGAAGTCTGGCAGGTCTCCCGGACTCGTCCCTTTGTGACTCGGATGACGACGAGAGGGCTAGTTACTCCGAATCCAATACTCCCTCGATAGCGGCGCGTTGGGGGTAGCTCATAATCACGATCTTCGGTTCAAAGAAGCGCGAGTCTGGGCGTTACGGAGCAGAAACACGATCGAAACGTCATATTACTTCGAATTCGAGTGCCCCGTAGATCGGTGTCTACTTTCTTTCGTTCGATAACACCCTTCGATTTTATTCGTCTCTGGCATTTCTACTACTTGTTAGAATTCCAATGTCAGCGAGACGGTATACTATTGTAGTTTTTAAGCGATATAGTTTAATTACATTCTCTTTTTCTTTTTCTGTTGCAGGTGAGTCGTTGTTGGTTTCTTCTGATACGAGGAGCAAGGTAAACACATGTGCACTTTGCTAGCATTTCCAATTTGTGTTTGATATTTTATTTCGTAATGTCTGGTAAATACTGTGCTGGATTTGTTATTTCTAACGTGAAAAGGGATTTTACTGTGTTCGAAAGTACGTAATTTCGAACTTAATCCCGTTTTGGTTCCATGTAGACGTTATTTTACGGACATTTGAATTTACCGGACACTCCGAACTCTGTCTCTTAATTTAATATTCTATGCAAACGTCGTGTGACCATGCCAAAGGACATACACTATTCGTATAGTAAACTTCGGATCGCATGAATGTGGTATGCATATGCCGTAGTATGTCTACGCTATACTATTTCATTTTTATTCTTGGGACAATTTTCATTAAAGTTTACATAAAAACTCATTACATCTGGTGCCATTACGTCACGACGCTTCCGTCTCGATCATTTTCTGGCAATTTAATCTCATGACACCGGGCGACATCGGGTTACGACAACGCCAATTATTAGTTTTCGCGTCGACCAAATTGTGACATCCCACGCGTCGTGACAGTAAAAAGTTTTCCAATAAAAAACTATGGAAAACTAATGCTCGACGAGGTCTTTCCATCCCTCTGGTCCACGACTGTCCATAACTTGGTCTCCGCAGGGTTTAGAAAAATTCTTAATAAAGGCCTTCGCGACCCGTAAAAGGGTTTACTTAAAAAGAGAGCAAAATTGGTCGGTTTCCCGTCTCCTGACCCCCAATATTTCACAAACAGGCAATATGTTCGAAATTGCACGCAACCCCCAGTGGCTTGAGCGATCATTCATCGACCGCCACTGCCAGAGTAACAGTTATAGTAGAACCACGAGCGGGAGGGTGCGCGAGGGGTTGCGTTCACGTGACCCGGGGGCCACTGGAGGGGATGGACTCGTGATTTTTCCACGGTCCTGCGGAAGTGGCAGTCAGTTCCGCAGGAACTCCCGCGTGTCTCGGACGTTCGCGAGTATCTACGTCTTTCTCTGTCTCTCTTTCTCTCTCGATCTCTGTACGATTCCTTCCTGCGTGCGTGACCAATCGCAATCCCGTGTCTATCGGTAATTTCGCATCGTTCGTTTCCGTTTATCGTCGTGTTTTATCGCCCCTAAAAGGCCACGAACTCCGAGAGACCGTAGTCTCGTTTGGTGTTTGCTTTTCACACGATTTAAATAGCTGGCAATGGCCTGTGTGTCGAACTTAAATAACACGGGTTGCAGAAATGAAATGAAAATTTAGTTTAGTTCGTGTGCAAGACGATTGGATTGGATTCGTTGATGGAAATCACGCGAATACGTCACAGTTTGGATATACGGCGTCGAAAGTTTCTACATTTCGCCATTACAGGGCGACAGAGATTGCGTGAAGATGATTGCGGTGTCTATCTTTCTTTATTATTGCCTGATCTAGCCTTGGTATTATGGTCTTCGTGCGATTCTTTGAACGCGATGGCGCGAAAAACCGTGGGATTCTGACAGGAATCGAATTACACGCGCCAAAAATCGCGCGCTCGACGCTGCAATTCGTTTTCGCGTGTCGCGTATTTCGCTTTTTGGATTTCCTCTTTCTCCGTTCCCCAGAGCACCGGGCTGCATCGCGTAAATAACGCGTCGTGCCACCGACGGAATAAGTAAAATTGTCACCAGTCCGAAAACACTTCGATCAGAGTCGGTGACTAATCGATTACAATTGCAATTGGTTACTCGATCGATTTCCGTAACGATACGTTCCGATAAAATTTTACAACGTCGCGTTTCATCGTGTACCTTTAAAATAATATTTATTTCCGTTTCTTTAGCTATATTATTTCTCTCGATATCGTTCCACGGTGCAGAGTCAGCTTACTCTCCACGGGAAATTCTTCGCCGGATCGAGCAAAAATATTCAGACATCTTTCCCAGCGAGGTTGAATTTCAATTCGTCTAAGAAGTTTAACTTTCCCGTTTCTTCGGTCCAGTCAGCATATTCCCGATCCAATTGTAAGGGAACCTTCTACATTCTGTTTGTTAAAAGTAGCTCTTCCCTAGATCTTCTGGCGTTTAGATCCACTCGAACGAGCTTATTCCTCCCAGTTCGACCGAGTATCGCGCACACGAAGGTTCCACCTACTCGCATTTTATCTCCGGCGAAGTATAGGACGTTTAATTCTTAAATAAACTCGCTTCAAAACCCGACCGTTTCTAACAGTGAGCGACTTCTTTGGCTCTATCAAATTTCACGTTCCTTTTTAACGATTTCGATACGCTTTATACGTTCAATCGAACATTTACATTTACCCATTTTGCAATATCCAACCCTCTGGAGTTTACCGAATTACACGATATTGAATACGTATGCAATTTTGACCAAGTTCATATAATAGTGCAGTTTCGGTGCATCAAACGGTAATAGGCCCTCGAATATCGGGTAACAATCGGACAGTAGCAAACAATATACAGGGTTCCTAATTCAGATACATTACACGTATCTCGAAATTCGAATTCTGTGTTAACCAAAGGTAACATCATTCGAGCGATTTAATTTCAACGTAAAAAATTCAATAACTCGGCGCAAGGAGTTTCTTTTCGAATGGTCTGCTCCTTTGAATTTCAGAACGCACTCAAAGCGAACGTAAACCGTGGCCGCCAAGTTTAACAGTCGCGGTTCTTTGTGCCACGATACGTGTTGTGTCCTCGCGGTGCCTAGCTTCGGTTAAATTATTCATACTCACGTTTCCCTGGTCCGGAAATAAAGATGTAAAAGGAAAATTTATATATTTTTAACGCAATGGTAATCCAAACGTACGAACAAAAATTAAGTTAATTCGCATTCGGAAGCCCGATAGGCGTATTTGTATCGTTGAATGTTTAAATGGTTCGTTCGGCCGTTCTAAATCGCCTTTTCCGGCGGCCCTCCTTCTCGCCAGTGTCGCGTATTTCGGTATGCAAATTGTTCGCGGCGTATCGTCGAATGGCGAAATAATTTCGCGGTGATTGCGGTCGGTCACGTTTGTTTATGCGACCCCATAAATATTCAGCGACGCGGAGCCACGCTCGAGACATCGTTTTTCCCATCCCGGTTTGTCTTTCATTTCTTTTTTTTTTTTTTTGCACGTTTGCCTGCGAACAGAAATCCCGTTAGGGAAATTCTCCAAGACCTTTCGACCGCTGCTAACGAGCGACGGCCATTCGCGTTCTCCGAGAGTCGTCGAGCGCCGAGTGAAAGTGAAAAAGGTGTGTGCCCGCGATCGTTTACACGCGATCGTTTCGTTTAATTCGATTAATTGCCAGAACGGATCGATCATTCGATCTGCGTCCACACTGTACGCTGGATACCACATTCAGGTGAGAATCACCCCAAAAATTTCGTCGCGTTACCTTGCACGAGATAATTTATTCTATCGATTGCGAACTTGCCCGTCGGCGAGAATTTTCCTTCGTTAAATTGTTTGCGTATCGCTCGGGTCATACGTTTAATACGACACGCGGTCGATCGGCCGGAAGCCGCCTAATATAAATACAGGTTTAACGAATTGTACGGGTGAACCAGTCGTCCATTGTTATGCTTCGACCTGGTCCGGTTGCACAACAGAATCCGTCGAATGATATTTGATATTCCCTGATTGCGCACCTGTATGCATTTCCCGTGCTAAATTCAGAGCGTGCTATCGATTACAATCGCTTTCCACCCATCGAGTCGGACTCGAGCGTAAAAATCATCGAGGTCGACGTGTTTTCGAGCGTCTCGGAGGAAGTTGCAACAGCGAAAGGATACGCGGCGAAACAATTTCCGGAACGTTCAAGTTGCCACGATATGGAACAGCCACGGATGACTGGGCGATTAATCGCGATCGTACAATCGACGAAGAATTTCCTCGAGACACCAGGGGCACGAAGGTATCCCTTTGTTCGTTTGACGCTTCGGAGCTCCTAGTTGCCGAAACAATGAAGCGAGCCGCGAAATAAGAATGACAATGGCGTCTAATTGGTCGAACAAATTTCGTTCTCGTTGAATATTCACAGGACGCGTCGTTCGCTGTTGCCGGCTTCCACGGCGTTCTTCTCTAGCCTCACAATGGCCGACTCAAACTTCGTGAATAGACTCCCGGTTACTTTGTTTGCTTTCGAAGATGGCTGCGGAACGTTGCGCCGGTAAATATCGTTAGACGCTTATTCGACGAATCGCGTCGGAATGAAGATGCTATCCGGTGAAACTGTTTGCCTAATAGCGTAATATCGATCCCGGAAAACTGTGGAAGTTTTTATCGTGTGCAACGTTACAAACCTTCCAGAGAGAGAATCCGTTCGGTTTATCGGTTCTTCGATATCCCTTTTGCATAATTTAATTTAACTTAGTTTAAGGTATTATTATTCATTTATTAACGGGATTAAACCCTTTAATACAAAGATGTAATATCTAAGGAACTACAGATGTGGATTTACATAGTCAAACATTATCGCTTACTTAAAAAATAAATTAATTTACAATATGTTGCAAGGATAATTTTAGACTTTCTAATGATTGTTCCATTAAATCTGTCTTAGTGTATACAAAATTTGCATTAATAACTTTCAGATAACTTAAATATCTAGATGGTACATACAAAGGAAACAATTGAATAATCGTTGAACTCGAAGTATGTCCTTTGATTAGCTTACTTACGAACATAAGTTAATAACTCCCACTATGTCTAGCAACAAGACGAATTTGTGTTGGACTCTCTCAATGTTGTCTATGTGTGTTTTGTAAGGAGATCAAATTGTACTGCAATATTCTAGAATAGGTCTCGTCAAAGCACAATATAAAATTTGAAGTGTTAGTAAGTGTATTATTATAAAAATTAGTATATTAATAATTTTGGGAGGAATAAAATTAACGGGTCGCGCGACATCGCGGTGGAGAAAGAACCGCTCGCGGATAGAAAATGGGAAGCGTACGCGGTTTTCTCTTTGGCCCGGTGCGAGGAACCGGGAAGATTCGAAAAAAGCGAAGAATCGTTCCAGTTTCCTTCGCTTTTGAAATAACCGGCCGCGACCCTGAGCTTCCTTTCGTGAAAGGAATACGTACGTACCCCGCTTATTCATCCCTCCGCTTTATCTTTCGTTTCTACGCTTCCCGCGTACGATTTTTTTTACTATTTTTAACCCCAATTTTCAACGGGTCGCTCGCGAGCTCGCGTCGAGGGCAAGGGATGCTTAAAAACGCGCCGTGTAAATGTCAGGAGGCAGGCTCGCGCGTATTAATTTCCTCTTTGGAATTTCGTCGTGCCTCGGGAAACCTTTCTGGCCGCGGTTTCGAAACAGGCTCCCTTAAATTATACGCGACGCGAAATTAAAGGCCGCGAGGCCATAAAGTTCTTATTTTTCTCCGGACGCGGAGACACGCGCAGCCGTACTTAGGCGTGCCCGTTCAGATGGTTCGCCGCGTAGACGCGTTCGAAAGTCCAATGAATCATTCACGGAACCTGTTAACAGGAGAATTATGTCAATTCCTTGTCGTCCGTGGTACAAGCTAGTTTTTTTTTTCCCTCCCAGAAGATTTATAGTGTCTCCGTTTGGCGACAAAGTAAAGCGCCGTGTTCCGGCACGAAAGCGTGCTCGAGAAACCACACGGTAATTGATCAATTCGCTGTAATTAAATCTCACTTTCCTATAACCGTCCGTTTGATCGCGTTGGTTGGTTTAATTACATATAAACGCGCGGCTGCATTCGCGGTCACGAAACCCGACTGCACCGCGTCAATTAAATCATGCAACACCGTGATCGTACTTTTCATGCAATCCTTCTATCTAGCATCGCGAACTACTATAGAATAATTACGCTGCTCTAATAAGGGAAAGTCACGGTCTGGGTAAGCGGTTTTTGAATGAAAACTACGCTCGAGAAACCTCCTGCATGGGGCTCGCGAGTAGATTCTAAACATTCTTAAATAACGTACAGCTTTTCGCCATTTTATTAGCCCCGGCGAAAAAATCCGTGGAACTTTTTAATCAAATTATCCCGTGAATAACGATTGCGTCCGTTTTAATTCGGGTCGGCCACAGTCTCGGGCGAAACACATTCCGCATAATAATTAGCACGCTCCCTCGAGCGATCCTCCCTTGTACCTTCTTCCGCGACTGGACTTCGTCCTTAGTGTCGTTCGAAACTTCGACAAAGCTTTCTCCAGCGACGACGGATCAATTCCGACTCGTGTCCTGTCCTTATCACCCGAGCGTTCAATTTGGGAACTCGAGATCCAAGGAAGCGACCGTAATTAATTAATTTCAAAAAGGTATCAAAGGCATTCCGTGTTCATTTCTAAATTAGAAAAAGATAGCAGCTTTTAACTATAGATCGAAGGAGACTATTATTTCGTGTAGCTGGTAACCCAGGTGCTTGGATCTCGGTTGGCCAGGATCGCTGGCTGTATCAAACGATTATTTATTAGTTCGATAAGCCAGGTTATAACTACGGAATTTACGCGGAACGGCGACACTTCGGTTTGCAGAGTAAAGTGGAAGCAACGGAGTGCCGGGGCAAAGAGCTCGTTCCTAGGCAAGCAATTTATTGCTACGACGGTGTGCCACGATTTGTGTTAGCGCCGCGAAGCCCTTTACGCTGTCGGCGAAACGTAAATTATCATTAACCTTCGAGCTTTCTTAAAATACCGTCTCTGCACGCGGCCACCGGGGTTAACTTACGATATTTTGCGATTCGTTTCTATCCGTAGCCATTGTTTCGCGAGATTCTGCTATTTGAAATTCCGCCCCCTCGTTGTAATTTTTATTTTCTTTGGATCCTTCAAAAAATTATTTTCTAATTCAAATCTACGAACAACGATGAATAAAGATGGGGGAATAACATTTTTTCGTCGGAGACCTCGTTCTCGAGAAAATCGACGTTGAATCGCAAGTAGAAAAGGACATGGGTGGCCAGACGCGTCGCCCAAATCCTACTCTACTTAAAGTTCGATCATCTCGAGAACGAAGCCCCCAACGAGAAAATGTTGTTCGTTCTTTTCGACTTGTCTCAGCCCGTAGAATCACTCTCTGTTAACTGAAAATTGTTGAACAAATTATCTGACAAGGAACGTTGCTCGGAACTCGTTTGCTATGTCTACGCTAAAGTGGAAGTTTGAAATGAAGTGACTGCGTTGCAAAGTGTGCGGCGAAGAGGAGGTTTCGTTGCGTCGGGGGTGGTAAAAAGAGGCTCGCGGAATGAGGATCCAGGTAGGAACGTTAATTCGAGACGGCGCAAAATGGCGGCCGTTTAATTACCTAAGCAACGCTTAAGTATCAAACGCAAGAGCTGGCGCTCGCGAGCAGCCAAATCGGATTACCCGTTGACCCGCTTAAAGTCCGAAAACATCAAAGGAAACCGGCAAGAGAGATTAATATCTTGCGCGCAACGAGCTTAAACGAGACACGGATATAACTCGTTGCTGATCACGGCTCTTTATGCTCGCGAGCGTAGCGGTTCGCAAGCCCGTATCGAAATTCCTCCTCGTACCGCCTAATTTAATCGCGAACGGGAATTTCGAGGTCGTGGCGGTTTCCACGGCCACCGTGACCTATTCACGCGTGGAAATTCCGTTGCTCCTGGTCCAGATGCTCCTTAAAATTTCTCCATCGGCTCGACAGAGGCGCGACACGACTTTGTTTCGCCGAAAAACGAAGGTAACTGGATGTCGCGATCAATCATCTCGCGGTAAGTCGAACCAAAAAGCCGCTGTTCGAGACGTGATTTATTCGTTCGTTTGGGAAACAAATCCCCGTGGCTACGTAAATCAAAAGATAGGTAGAAAAGAAAAGGGAAATAGGAGAAAAAACTTGAAACTGTCGTTGTTGGGCGTTCCATTCAGCGCTGGGTTTATTTTATAATTAATTGCGCGAGTCGAAACAAAGAATACGTTTCCTGTACACCACGGACCGTGAAAATTAATTATTAACTGTTTCTTTAATCGATTATCGGGCCCGACGGAAAATAGAATTGTTATCGTAAAGCACTTCCGTGCCCGCACAAGTGTTTCATTGTACGAATCGACCCCTTTTAACTTTTTCATCGACGTTCGAAGGCGAACGAGATTATAATACGTGAGTCGTTCGAGGAAAAACCGCACGGCCGGAAATGAGCTTGTAAATTTTATGCTTTCTCGATGTCGTCGCGGGGTTTCGAGCCAAGGTCAGGCGATAACTCCGCTTTAACGACTCTGTCGTTCACCGTAATTACCTCGAAAACCTTTCCTGTCCACGACGTTTTCGTTTCATTCTGCGCCAGAAACTCCGCTCTTCGAACATTTGTTTGTTTTAATTAGGAACTGGATCAAGCCCGGGTTTTGAGAATATTAATATCTAGGTGCAATTTGTACTTTGATTTCTTTTTATGGATATTCTTTTATCATTCGGGAACTCGTTAGCTCGAAAAGCGTTCTAATTGTATCGAGAGGTAATATCAGGTGAAAGAAGATCGAGTAGTAAATCTATCGATTAAGACGGCGCGAAGTTGCCACGGTAGCTGCTTGTTTATTTTGTTTATCGATCTCGAGACGGCCTTTTCAAACTTGCAGGGAAGAAGGAAAACGATGGATGGGAGGATTTTAACGAGACTCGGATAAATGGAAGGTAAATGAAGGATGCGGAGTGTTTCGCTCGAGAGCTTATCGCGCATTAAGACAGAAACATCAGGATTTAAGTTCATCGATGCAATTTAAGAAATATTTAATTAAATACTGCTTTTTGCGATTAGAAATCATTTTTCAACGTCGACGATAGTGTTCTAGGTATCGTTTGAAAGTCGAAATCCACGGCGACAGGTTTCCTATACGTATAAGCGTAGACTGATTTCCAGCGTTTCGAAGGGGAACATTATTTCGTGGTTTACGAGCAGTTGGCAGGGCCCTCAGGAACATCGTTTCGCGTTTGGCAAAGAAATCGGAAATCCCAGGAGACGTTCTTCCTTTCGTCGCGTCCTCCTTTCATAGACCTTTAAACCTCGTTACTATTCCACGACGGTTTACATTTCACGAGGAGCGAGAAGAAAATCTGAAGAAAGACGACTCGCGAAACCATTCGATTTTTACCGTTCGATAGGCGAAAGAAGCTCCCGCGAATCGGATATAGAATTCTCTCCATTTAATCGCTACTTTCCATTCCAATATTCCTCTGAAAAGTTTCGGTTTAAGAAGTTTTTCCGGCTCGTAGTCGGTTGAAACACCATCGAGAGCAGGAAATTAATTTTTTAACGGTCCTTACGTTGGACGGTTAACGTCCTGATGGGAACGAACGAAGATTAGAATCCTAAAGGATGGAAAGATACGTGTTTCCAGTTTCTTTCACGGCAAATCGAGACAAATCGACCTTCCTCGGAAAAAGGCGAGAACACGATCGGTTCGCGATCGTTATTGGTATCGAAAGACCAGCTGATATTATCCCAAGGTTTCTTAAATAGCTGCACGATCCGATCTCGTTTCCAATTCTCCGGAGGCCACACAATTTCCTCCGCCCGCTATCTGTCGTCGTATCGCTCGTCTTCGACGAGTAACTCGCAGCATCGTTTATCCGAGCCTCGATTATTAAACGTTAATTCGATATTTGTCCCGTGCATTTATATTACCTTATCTACCAGGTTTTTCATCTTTTCGAATATTTGAATTCTGAGCTTCAGACTCGATGCAGGCTCCCTTTGCAAGCAAATGTAAAATTATTCGATATCTAGGACGCGAGCTCTCGACGCGAATTATTTGAAATAATTTTTTGAAAATAACTCTGCACACGGTTTGCAACCGGAGAAACGGTGACGCAGTCTTTTTCCAAGGATCTCGCGCGTTAATCAACTGGCGTCACCGCGCGAATCTCATCTTCCTTCGAAGCTGCAGGAAATCGTAGTTTAAATTACAGACTGGCTTTTGCTCGCTCGACGCCCAAGTTCCGTCGTTCGTCGGGACCAGTCAGGAACGCACCAAACGGCAACACTTTTCCCGCGTACCGAGAAATATTGCCAGAGACGCGATAATCGGGAGTAACCACCTGGGCCAGGAACTCGATCGTCGATTTACCCGGGAACGCTAATCGTTACGATCGAAGAACGGTTAAATTGCAAGGAACTTACGCCTCGAATAGTCTCACAGACTAGAAAGTAATATTCGAAAAATAATTCTCGAGTTTTGTAAGGCCCGTTGACGATGCAGATATTAAGTTACACGTTGCTCGTCGAAAGCGTCGTCGACGTTGCCAGGAATCAAGAGCATACGTAACGCGTCAGCTCGAAGGGAATCCCAAACCGGCGCAACGGAGTTTCCGGTTCAGTTTGAAACGAGCCTGGACGCGGCTTCGGTGTGTCTGAGTTTGATTAAATTCGCTTTATACGCTCGGACTTTTGATTACAAGATTACGACGTCGACCCCGGTGAAGTTTCGGCAAACGTTGCCCCCATTATAACAGTCTGCTTCAAGTTTCCCAGCCCCATCCTGTTTTGGTCTACGCTGCACGTCCGTTGCCATTTTCTTTCGAACGTTATACATATACCGTACTTGCAATAATTTGAATATCTTCCAGCGAATAATCGTCGGAAAATTTTGCACCGTTAAAGCTTATCGGTCCGTTGTTTCGAGTTTACGGTGTCCTTAATTTTTTACGACGCGATTCGCGTCACGTTTCGCACGAACTGTCGATAACCAGTAGCTTATAAAAGACCGATCGTCGAGAAATTAGAAAAATCGCAGAATGCGTCGGAGAACGGTTTGGCTGAGCGTGGTCGCGATCGTCGCGATTTTATCCCTTTGGACCATCGACGCTGCACCAGATGCCGATCCTCGACACACGATTTATATTATCACCCATCGACCGAGGAAACATCGCAGCGAATTGATCCTGATTCGAAGTCGACCCAGACGAAAGGGGAGCGTCGTGTACATAACGCCATGAAAAAGAACCCTAATGAAAAGCGAGGGGTGAGTGATCGAATATAATCGTTGAGACTGGTCCGAAGACATAGTTTGTGTTTGTCGATAGTTTGGAGCCAGCTGGAAATTGGAAATATCGAAGAGGATGTTGGAGACGCCATTTATTCATCGCGTAGAATAATTTTGTAATAAACTTGGAGATAGAGTTATTATACGATTCTACGACATCTGCATATCGTTGTGGGTTGATTACGAATTAATTAGATGTTTCTCCGAAGGCGTTTTCGAATTTACTTGGAGAATCGTTAGCTCCCGGGGCTCGAAGAAGAAAGTCCGACCAACGTTTCCACGGATTTCCGAAGCAAGGAAATTCCAGATTGAATGTGAAACGGCGTTCGAGCCCTCAGAATTGTCTTTCGGAATTAGAATTCTTTTGTCGACGTCCAATCTCTGCTACGGAATCTGGCGAAATCAATATGTCGGTACTTGCAAATGCCTGGTAATCAGCGTGGAACCGAGCTAGACGATTAGTCTTACAATTTCTTCGATAAATCGCGGACGAGGATCGCAATTATCGAGTAACCGAAGACAACGTACGAAAATGGGCTTCGATAATAAACGTGGAGATGTACGCAGGCTTTCGAGGAAGACTAAATATTTGTCTTTGACAATTTTAAATATTTTCACTCGAAAAGAAATCGCGTACGGAACGCTTATCGGTTCTAACTGGAAACGCGCTTTCCTCCGTGACTGTTTATTAAAAGCTCGACGGAGGCTCGAATTTTGAGCGAATTAATACTCATTTGTCGACGCAGTCCGCTCAGTGTCGCAAGATTTCCACGTCCACGCGAAAGTACCTAACGATTTAACGATTTCCACGTCGGTTGTTCCGTGCAGCTCGCCGAACTTAATTACCGGCCAACGTAGCCGAGAACCGCGCGACACAACCGGAAATTAATAAATGTCCGGGCCGGAAATTTGACGTGGGACATCTGTTCCGTGAATCTTGCTTACTGTTGCGCCCATCTCGGACGGCCATTGCGAACACTCGATGGTATCGACGTCCACGGACGATCCGTAGCAGTGTGGCCAGATCGAGCATAATTGAGTGCATCGAAATCGACAGTAGTGACGACGAACTTCCTTAGTCGTCTAACAGAGTGGTGAGCTTGGCATTTCAAAATAGAAAATTTTTTAGTATTGAGCCAATTTTTCTTCTTCGAATGGCAATATTGTTGCACATAATGTTTGCAAATTTCGAACGACAAATGCTTGGAACGATATTGTAATACTTCCCAAACTGCTTATTTAGTTTATATTCAACCACGATAGAAAACTTTCTCGATAGATTCCAGGGGCGCAGACAAAAACGAAATGTTATATAAATGTGGGTGGTTTAAACGCTTCCTTAGAAAATTGTAAACAAAAATGCGTAATTCTAATCGACCGTATAATCAATGAGAATCCAAACTGACCTAGCGAAGAAACTCTATATTTATGATGACCTATGCAAGGCGGATCGCAGCCAATTTGCTAATATTATTTAGTTTTTAATTAATAATTGTATTATCCAGCTAAGAATGATACGATTATTGATTAAATGCTAAATAATATTACCCAGGTCTCACCACGAGGAGGTTGCTGCGAATGGAGACCCACCCTAACCGAATCCCATCCACCCTCCATTAATAAAGAGCTTCTGTGACCAACGATCGTTGGTCGAGGAAGCAACAAACGAAAGTGCAACCAATGAAAGGTGCACAACCAACGAAGAGAGTATTTTAACCAAAACGAGAGTTTTTATTCAAATAGAACCCTGCCTGACATAATAGTTAATTGAAATTGCAACCAACGAAGGAAACAACCAACAAAAGAATTTGCCTGTAAATGCCCCTCAACAGAACAACAAAATATAGCCTACCTAATAGAATAGTTAATACAGACAACTAAACTCCTGCCTAACTATAAATCTAAATTAATATACATCCTACCTATCTGATTATTTAACAAAATAAATTAAAATATGTACCTCTTTGATATGTATCTTGTGTTTATCCCACGATGATTTCCTGCAACACAAACAAAACAATATGAAACAAAATTGTAACAATTCTTAATTCTGTAAACCTAGAACTTCCATAGGAATATGCCCTGTAACAGAAATTTATTTATTAGAAATAGAACAAACAAAAATTTGACATTCGTAAACCTACAGATACTACAACTACAGGCAAGTGCAGTGACAAAGTGAAAATAGTACATAATATATGTTACTTTGATTCTACAATGTATTCGTCGCGAAATATCTTTTTGCACGTAAATCTAATGATATATTTTAATAAGTAAAGAAAGACTTTGGTTATCTTCGATATCGAAGATACCCAAAGTCGTAAAATCAATCATGAAAGTGAATTTAATTACTGAAAAATATAAAGAACAATCGGAAACTACAAATTTGACACTAATTTCAAGATGAATATAATTACAAGTAAAAGATATTAGAATCATGACTCTACTTTCGATCGGCGGTACGATATTTGTCATACTAAAAATCGCGGCGTGCAAAAACATCGCACGCTTAAATAAAACGCGACGCGACCCGACGCGTGCTCATAGCGTGCAGTGAGTGTGGGTATCAAATTGATCCCCCCCGGCCTTGATTATCAGAAAAGCAAGTCACGGTTGAAACTGGTCACTCTACTTCTCTACGTACACCGCCGGGTCCCAGAGAACACACGATTACAAAGGGACCCGACTTAGTACTGAGAAAGGACCTGAATCAAGACCTCTCGACGTCGGTTATGCTCTTTTCCGGATAAAGAGGAGAATAATCCCTCCGCCAAGGCCCCACTTAAGCTGAACCAAGCTGCACCGGGGTTGAAGCGGTTAGAGTTATCAGACCTACTACACAGGTGATCACGTGTTTCATTCCATTAAACAGAGGTGATCGAGCAAAACTCTCTGGTCCTTTCAGTCGAGACATAATCTCGGAAAGCGAGAACCAGAGAACGAACGAATGAGAGAAACTGATGTATGTACTTGTTATATATTCATTTTAAAATGAGTGTCAAATGAAAAATAATTGAATCTACTATGACATTTGTCATCTCAAAAATCGCGGTATGCAAGAAGATTCGAATTTTAAGCAAAAGATCCGAAGATAAAACAATATACATGTGTTACTACTCACGCGGTCATTACACTTGCCAAAGAGAACACGTATACAACCAGTCACCCATGTCGATTAGGACCTTTCGTCCTAACCGACATGGGGGCCGGAGAAATAAAAATCATATTCAACTCACTGATTCTGACTGTTACTCACAACGGCCCGGCATTGGTCAGCATTGGTCAGCATTGGTCAGTCCTGGTCATCAGTGGTCAGCATTGGTCAGTCCTGGTCATCAGTGGTCGGCCCAGTTCACTAATTCGCGAGACCCGATCCCCCTGAGAGACCCAGGGGTACTGAGGCAGTACGCTATCAGTGATCCTTTATACCTCTTTCTAAGGTGGAAGAGTGGGAAAACGGAGACCAAGTTGACAGTCAAAGACAGTTTGGTCTACCGAACAACTATTTCGGTTGGCCCTACTTTTTGGATTCCTGGACCTTTGATCTTGATGTCAGCCTCACTGTCGACCATCGATGACCATTACCTAATCGTTGTTGACCAGCGAATAACCAACGACCCATTAAAACCACGACCAAGTCGAAGATTAAAGCCTTCTTACAAGGATCCTCTTAAAATTTAATGCACGACCTTTTTAACATTTTGTTCCATTTTGAAGGAGTGTATCTCAAGACTAGGAAATAAAAAAATAAATGTTAATCGGACATCGCGGATAATCTGTACAATAAGACATACAGTAAGGAGCATAAGCGACCACAAGTTTTGCATAAATCATTATTTATTACTAGGAATATAAAAGAATAACAAAAAATAAACATTATAATTATTTTTATCACAGTTAGAAGTAATATAAGAAAGTCTTTCGGTAATTAACATCTTGTTGTTTATGAATAATACGAACAATAGATTGACTCAGTTTTGCACCACGTCCAATATTTGACAATATTTAATATATTATTCATTTATAATATTTCGTCCATAACCCTTTTGCTCGTAAAGCTGCACTGATTCTCTTTGGCATATTTTCTATTAACTTTTTACAATAATCTGGAGATATTTGTTCCCACTGTTCTTGAATTCTGTTATGCAAATTCGTGATTGAAGTTGATTGGGAGTCATATAAATCCCGAAGTCGTCTTTTCCACGATTTTTTAATAGGATTAATCACGTATTGAAGATAGGAGTCTATTATTTCAATTCTCGATGATCGTCGATTTCGGTTTCGCTTTTAACGAGAAAACCAAGGGAAACGCGGAACGCAACGCGGTAAAAAAGGTTTACGCGAAAGCACGATGCGCAAGGGGAATACCGGAAGCGCTCGGTCAAGGTAAGACGTTGCCTCGATGCGCGCACTATGCGCATTCATGCTCGATAGATGAGATCATGGGAGCAGGATTCGATCTCGTCGATCAAACTTTTTCCAGGAAACAGAATGTGTCTTCAAAATTAATCGTTTTATCTACTCTCGTCGATCGAACGTGAAATACTGTTTAATAAATAAGGGTCATCGTGCAGAAAATGTTTGACTTTCGGACGGATAGGAAACTGGTCGGAAAGAAAGGTGGGAAACGTATATAATTCAATGTGCAAGAGGTTTCGAAAAATTGAATTTTTGACACGCGTTTCCCAGCGGACGGATTCTCACGCAGGAACCTAATATTTCACGGGAAAGGGTCCTCCAGGATCTCTGCGCCCGACGAGGTCGCGACAGGATTGAACATTTCCAGACGCGTGCTGAAATTTACAAGTAAACGAGATTCCTCCGGCCGTGTCTGGTTTCGAATGCACTCGCGTCGCGACGCCGGTTACGCGACTTTCCCGTTCTTTGTTTCGATCTCAATTTCCGGATTTTACGAATACGCGTCGAATTGCTCGCCGCACGGCGGACGTAACTCTCGCGAGGGCGCTACTTTTTTAAATAAAAATTGCTGGAATTTTCGCGGAAATATTAAAGGGACCCGAAGAAACAATTTTGGAATAACGTAAGACGGCGAACCAACGTATAAATATTCTGTTTTCTACTAATTTTTGCAACGTTTCGTTTCTCGATAAAGTTTGAAAGCAAAAAATAAAAAATACAAGGAGTTTCCAACGTGTACGCGGTAACCCAAAACCGGAAACCTTACTCGCCGACAAGTACGCGTTAGGAAAGGGGTTAAACTGCAACGATGTACACGGTGTTCGTATCTCGAAATATTTTAGCGATACTCTGCGACTCCTCGTTCAATGTTTAATGGCGTCCCGAATTTGTTTCTCGATGCAAACGAACGACGAATAATTTCCGCGAACACCCAAGTTTCGAAGCGAGCTCGTAGCTTCGGGATCGACGAATAGACAGGAAGGTTTTATTTATTCCGGGGCTGGTCTTCCGGGAGTGTTCACGGAGCACAGTCAATATCCGATATCTACGTGCAAGTGTAATAACATCTAAAATTTATCGAACCGGAGGCTTCCCAGGGACGTAGCAACTGAACGGGATTAATTCCCGTCGAAAAGATGCTCCCAATTCTTTCGATACGTTGACCCAGACGCGCGCAGGCTATTTTTAATAAATATTTTTAAACATATCGTAACAAGGAGGGTACGTGTTTTCTCGTCTCGTATTTTCTCGGCGTCTCGAGGCTCGCGAAACATCTTTTGTAAGTTGTCGGGTCTTCGAGCGAGTAAATTTAAAGGTGTCATCGTGACGTTTTCACGGGGCGTGCATTACCGGGCATTTTTCCCATTCACCAGCGCCCGCAACTTCACCCGTAAATATGAAATCTCGAGAGAAGTTTACTGGCACGGAAGGAACGAGCCGCACGTGCGCGGATTTCAGCATCGGGGACGAAAAATCAGCGAGGACCCCGGTTTCCCCATAGAAAGCAAGTTTATTTCGTCGACAGCGAGGACGAGTAATCGAGAAACTTTCGCGAAACAGTATCCATACTCTCCCAGTGTCCCTTCACCGTTCTCAAAAAATATTATTTTACTCGTGCGCGAAGTTTCAGAATTTTTTGGAATTTCTGGGCTCCGAAAATTGATCGTTTAAAGCTACGACTTCCGTTCGTAATTCTCGCAGAGGCGACACGCTGCTCTCAACAACAATAAAGAGCGATTCGGTCTCGGAGACTTTCGAAACTGGTTTCCTTGGAAAAGTGCGACCCGCTCCAGGAAACAATAGCCCCCGAAAGTTCGGTTGTATGTATTTACCGGTAGCGTCCTTTTATCCGTGACGTCCTCTGGCCATTCTCACGCTCAGTTGGCCATCACATGGCGCGAAACTTTTCTGGCGATTGCGAACGGCTCTCATGGAAATCCGCGCCGCGTTTACGAGCATGTGCGCGCCACGTGGACGGCACCTTTCGCGTCCTCCAAGAAACTGGAGAATCCGATGCTCGAGAACTTCCGTACAACTTTCGACGAGCCCCTGGGTCGTACAAGATGTTCGAAGGATGGAATTCGACAATTTAAAAGCGACCCAGCCCCTGTCTATTCTCTATTGCTACGAGGGTGTTCGAAACTTTATTTACGAACGACGAATAATTCGTAGAGTTCTGTTTAAACCCTTACCGTACAACGACGAGTCTGACTAATTCTAATTATAAGTCCTCGAGGTCAAGTTTCACTCGTCATCGAGTCTTTTTACGGGTTTGACAAATTATTTGAAATTAAATCGTACGCCAAGGGGTTAAGCTTCGTTCGTAGATGACAGAGACATCGAGCTCGATTATTTTTTCACCTAACCCAGCCCCTGTCTATTGTCTATTGCAACGAGGGTGTTCGAAACTTTATTTACGAACGACGAATAATTCGTAGAGTTCTGCTTAAACCCTTACCGTACAACGACGAGACTGACTAATTATTATTATAAGTCCTCGAGGTCAAGTTTCACTCGTCATCGAGTCTTTTTGCAGGTTTGACAAATTATTTGAAATTAAATCGTACGCCAAGGGGTTAAGCTTCGTTCGTAGATGAGAGAGACATCGAGCTCGATTATTTTTTCACCTAACCCCTGTCTATTCTCTATTGCAACGAGGGTGTTCGAAACTTTATTTACGAACGACGAATAATTCGTAGAGTTCTGCTTAAACTCTTACCGTACAACGACGAGTCTGACTAATTATTATTATAAGTCCTCGGGGTCAAGTTTCACTCGTCATCGAGTCTTTTTACAGGTTTGACAAATTATTTGAAATTAAATCGTACATCAAGAGGTTGAGTTTCGTTCATAGATGAGAGAGACATTGAGCTCGATTATTTTTTCACCTAACCCAGCCCCAGTCTATTCTCTATTGCAACGAGGGTGCTCGAAACTTTATTTACGAACGACGAATAATTCGTAGAGTTCTGCTTAAACCCTTACCGTACAACGACGAGTCTGACTAATTATAATTATAAGTCCTCGAGGTCAAGTTTCACTCGTCATCGAGTCTTTTTACGGGTTTGACAAAATATTTGAAATTAAATCGTACGCCAAAGGGTTAAACTTCTTTCGTAGATGACAGACACATCGAGCTCGATTATTTTTTGACCTAACCCAGCCTCTGTCTATTGTCTATTGCAACGGGGGTGTTCGAAACTTTATTTACGAAGGACGAATAATTCGTAGAGTTCAGCTTAAACCCTTACCGTACAACGACGAGTCTGACTAATTATAATTATAAGTCCTCGAGGTCAAGTTTCACTCGTCATCGAGTCTTTTTACAGGTTTGACAAATTATTTGAAATTAAATCGTACGCCAAGGAGTTAAGCTTCGTTCGTAGATGACAGAGACATCGAGCTCGATTATTTTTTGACTTAACCCAGCCCCTGTCTATTGTCTATTGCAACGAGGGTGTTCGAAACTTTATTTACGAACGACGAATAATTCGTAGAGTTCTGCTTAAACCCTTACCGTACAACGACGAGTCCGACTAATTATAATTATAAGTCCTCGAGGTCATGTTTCACTCGTCATCGAGTCTTTTTACAGGTTTGACAAATTATTTGAAATTAAATCGTACGCCAAGGGGTTAAGCTTCGTTCGTAGATGAGAGAGACATCGAGCTCGATTATTTTTTGACTTAACCCAGCCCCTGTCTATTGTCTATTGTAACGAGGGCGTTCGAAACTTTATTTACGAACGACGAATAATTTGTAGAGTTCTGCTTAAACCCTTACCGTACAACGACGAGTTCGACTAATTATAATTATAAGTCCTCGGGGTCAAGTTTCACTCGTCATCGAGTCTTTTTACAGGTTTGACAAATTATTTGAAATTAAATCGTACGCCAAGGGGTTAAGCTTCGTTCATAAATGAGAGAGACATCGAGCTCGATTATTTTTTCACCTAACCCAGCCCCTGTCTATTCTTTATTGCAACGAGGGTGTTCGAAACTTTATTTACGAACGACGAATAATTCGTAGAGTTCTGCTTAAACCCTTACCGTACAACGACGAGTCTGACTAATTATAATTATAAGTCCTCGAGGTCAAGTTTCACTCGTCATCGAGTCTTTTTACAGATTTGACAAATTATTTGAAATTAAATCGTACATCAAGGGGTTGAGCTTCGTTTGTAGATGAGAGAGACATCGAGCTCGATTATTTTTTGACCGAAAAGCTGAGCAAAGAATAGTTTTTCCGACGATCGAAGCGACATCGGTCGATCGTTTGGCGGTTTCGGGGCTGGGAAAAGTCCTGATATGCAATAAGAAACGGTCGCCAGCGAGCGATAAAGGGATGATCGAGGGCTGGTAGAGATAGGAGAGTGCGGGAAAAAGCTGGTTTTTCCCCCCCTGTGAACGCTTTCAGAGTAACCGCACGCTCCCTGACCAATTACGGGGGTCGCTACCCCGTTTGCGACCTTAATTTCCGAGCCGGCGGACTTTTCGAAAGGACAACGCCGGGAAATGGGCAATTTCGCTGCCCCCGTCGGATATGAGAACGATTTTTATAAAATCCTGCATCCTGAGAAGTCGGGGCACAATAGCCGGTTTAATCGATACGCGACGAGGAAGTTGCAATTAGGACCGTGGGCGATCGAACCTATCTAGTTTTTTTGCTCGTTCGATTCTCTTTTTTTACGCGGTCTCGATTGAACGTCGATCCTTCGCGACGAACCGAGTTATTTAGCTAGCGTGACTAAATAATAACGATGCACCTGTGCTGATTCGATTACGATGCACTCGCGAAATTTGATTTTTCATCAGCGACAGGGGATTCCTCATCCTGCAAATTGCAAACTGCGGCTCGCCGTCCGTGCTAAAGAAAGCTTCCCGAGCGTATACACATCTACTTTGCCGAACTCCTGGAGGATTAGCAAAGTTGTCCGCGAGCGAGGCCTCACGGAGCCAAACTCGCCCACTAAACCCTTATTTACCTACTCGAGGTAATTCTTCATCGAGAAGAAACACGCACCTGAACAGACATCGCACAGTTCAATCATAGATTTAGCGAGGAAAGCCAAGAAACGAAGCAGTTAAAGAATGTTTCACAACCTAGAATACACTTTCACTAGCGAGAAAATGTGTGAACACGACTGAGTTTATAATTATTCACCGTAGGACGGTGTCTGCGTGCCTATTTCCAGACGTCTCGTTAATAAGGGCGAGTCTGCACCCGTTCCCCTTGTTTTAAGCCTCTCGCGCACCTGTGGGACCCTTAACGATCCCACCAAGTCGAACTTCCTTTCCGACGAAGGTAAACACCCGAACCGGAAGGGAAATCTTTCAGGTTGCGAGGTTAACCGCCATTTTCAACGCCCCCGGACGAAGTTACCCTTTAATTTAACGGGTGCTTCTCCGCATCCCTGCCCGAATAAAGCTCTCTGTCTGGAAAAATCGCGCACCGATATCGCCGGTTCCCATCTTTTCTCTACCGGTTCGAAACAATTATTTTTGGGAGCCTTTCAAGCGCCGATCGATACCTAATCTGTCCCATTGGCTGGTCGCGATATTGCAGGAAAAAGTAGCGTCCAATAAAGCGCAGATTACGTGCAGAGGCCATGTCACAGTTTCGAGGCTGATCGCGTCCGAGGGATTGTTTTTGCCGACCAGACGGCACGGCTCTTAATCCGTTATTTCACGATTCGATTAATAAAACGTCAAGGACACCCGGTCGCTAAACCTTTATCGTCGTCGGAACCCCGGGACATCGAGTTCCTGTTCGGTGGGAAAAAAAAGGATACGAAGAAAAGTAAAAGGAGAAAAAACAGGAATCGGACGCGAGAATTCTAGCCGTCTGGCCGAAGGGCATCGAACCGCTGGAAAATTTTTCGTTTCCATCGGTAGGAATAAATTGTCCCCTCGGATCCAATATATCTTTACCCCCGCCAACGGTCTCTGAGAACTTTCCGCCACAATGCTGGGCGTTTTCCAGCGGATCGGTGGAAGTTTCTTCGACGGGGAGTTCCTCGTTCACCTGTGAAACGTACCTACGGAACTTCGTACCGCGCCGGAGCGTCGTGCACCTCCTCATTGTCGGCGAATCATTGTTCCCCGTGAAAATCGGCTCGGTCGATCAACGATCCCTGCGTTTGTTACTCGAACAGATTCTAAAGGGTATTGAACCGCTCGACGACGGAAAGATTTAACGTTGTTCCTCGCCGAGTCTATCGGGTGTTCCGATAAAAGAACCGCCTCGGGCGCCTCCGTCGATCGGAAGTCAAATTTCCTACGCTTGTTGTAATTTTAATTGCTAAAAATAATAACACGCGGGTAAACGTCGAGAAGGAGATAAAATAATATTGGAAGAAGAACCGTGACCAGTTAATAATCCGTTAAATAAGAAAACACGAATTTCTCGGGACGCGATCCCGCCAAGTTACCAACGAAAAATAGAAAGAAAGGTCGAGGCAAACGGGAGATTTATATCTGTGATTCGTACGACGGAATCCTCTGTGAGAAATAGTGGGACGCTGAAACCAACGATGGATATCAGTTATCCGGGAACGTTCGTGTCGTCGAAGACGTCATCCGTAATTCTTCGTTAGTTTAATTGTCACGGAGACGAGCAGAGTCTAACATTTTACGTTTCGTTTAAACAAAGATTTGGAAAACGGATCGTTCGCGGTACTCTCGCGGTTTCAATTTTAAGCCGTATCTTTGTATCGTCGCGGTCGCGGTACAAAATTGGGCGATGCCTGGAAATGTAATTTCACCGTTCCAGCCGTGCGACGTCGAACGCTAGAGCTCGCGACGCGAACTTCCGCCGGAAGATGAGAATAAAGTCGAAAAGCATCTCGACGATTCGGACGGCGAAGAAGGGAAGAACGACTGGTAGTTTCCACCGCGAACCCGTATAAGTTATTTATCACGGGGAGCGGCTTGTGATTTACGACTAGCAAGGCCGACTACGGCAAATCCTTCTTCCTTCTCGTTACGGATGCGGAATTTCTTTATCTTTCGCCGCTTTCGACGTCGACAATAAACCCGCGTTTCGGAGCCGAAGTCACCGGGAGTTGCTCGGTGCCACAGGAATTCCTGAAACACCGATCCGTTCAAGGAATAGTTGTCCTTTTCTTGGTCGGAAACTTCCAGAAAGATTTACTTCAGAAATCCATGCAGTACTCCCTCGTTTAATGACCAAACATTGGTCTGGTCCATTGGTCTACGCAAATATCTTTGTCTAGTTTTAGATTTACTCCAGAAATTCGTGCAGTACTCCCTCGTTTAATGACGAAAAATTGGTCTACGCAAATGTCTTGGTCTGGGTTAGATTTACTCCAGAAATCCATGTAGTACTCCCTCGTTTAATGACCAAACATTGGTCTCGTCCATTGGTCTACGCAAATATCTTTGTCTAGTTTTAGATTTACTCCAGAAATTCGTGCAGTACTCCCTCGTTTAATGACCAAACATTGGTCTGGTCCATTGGTCTACGCAAATATCTTTGTCTAGTTTTAGATTTACTCCAGAAATTCGTGCAGTACTTCCTCGTTTAATGATGAAAAATTGGTCTACGCAAATGTCTTGGTCTGGGTTAGATTTACTCCAGAAATCCATGTAGTACTCCCTCGTTTAATGACCAAACATTGGTCTGGTCCATTGGTCTACGCAAATATCTTTGTCTAGTTTTAGATTTACTCCAGAAATTCGTGCAGTACTCCCTCGTTTAATGACGAAAAATTGGTCTACGCAAATATCTTGATCTGGGTTAGATTTACTTCAGAAATCCATGCAGTACTCCCTCGTTTAATGACCAAACATTGGTCTGGTCCATTGGTCTACGCAAATATCTTTGTCTAGTTTTAGATTTACTCCAGAAATTCGTGCAGTACTCCCTCGTTTAATGACGAAAAATTGGTCTACGCAAATGTCTTGGTCTGGGTTAGATTTACTCCAGAAATCCATGTAGTACTCCCTCGTTTAATGACCAAACATTGGTCTCGTCCATTGGTCTACGCAAATATCTTTGTCTAGTTTTAGATTTACTCCAGAAATTCGTGCAGTACTCCCTCGTTTAATGACCAAACATTGGTCTCGTCCATTGGTCTACGCAAATGTCTTGGTCTGGGTTAGATTTACTCCAGAAATCCATGTAGTACTCCCTCGTTTAATGACCAAACATTGGTCTGGTCCATTGGTCTACGCAAATATCTTTGTCTAGTTTTAGATTTACTCCAGAAATTCGTGCAGTACTCCCTCGTTTAATGACGAAAAATTGGTCTACGCAAATATCTTGATCTGGGTTAGATTTACTTCAGAAATCCATGCAGTACTCCCTCGTTTAATGACCAAACATTGGTCTGGTCCATTGGTCTACGCAAATATCTTTGTCTAGTTTTAGATTTACTCCAGAAATTCGTGCAGTACTCCCTCGTTTAATGACCAAACATTGGTCTGGTCCATTGGTCTACGCAAATATCTTTGTCTAGTTTTAGATTTACTCCAGAAATTCGTGCAGTACTTCCTCGTTTAATGATGAAAAATTGGTCTACGCAAATGTCTTGGTCTGGGTTAGATTTACTCCAGAAATCCATGTAGTACTCCCTCGTTTAATGACCAAACATTGGTCTGGTCCATTGGTCTACGCAAATATCTTTGTCTAGTTTTAGATTTACTCCAGAAATTCGTGCAGTACTCCCTCGTTTAATGACGAAAAATTGGTCTACGCAAATATCTTGATCTGGGTTAGATTTACTTCAGAAATCCATGCAGTACTCCCTCGTTTAATGACCAAACATTGGTCTGGTCCATTGGTCTACGCAAATATCTTTGTCTAGTTTTAGATTTACTCCAGAAATTCGTGCAGTACTCCCTCGTTTAATGACGAAAAATTCGTTCACAAAAGAACTTTGTTTTATAAATTCACGCAGTAGTCCCTCGTTTAATGACGAAAACATGGTCCTGTCTATCGATCCACGGAAATATCTCGGTCTACGCGAGACGTGCGCGAAAGATAGGGTTCCAGGGGGTTGGAAGGAATCTCTTCTTCGATAAAGAAAGCACAATCGACCGTTTGGATTTTGTCTTCTTGCTCGGCTAACCGCGTTGTTTCCGTTGTTGAAGGTAACGAGGCAAACTCTGGTAATTTGTGCCGGAGGAAGTTGTCGAGACACCGGTAATGCGAGTTCAACAGGATCCTAAGTTAATTTCGATGCTCCCGAGTAAAAGGGTCAAAGATGCAGTTTATGGCGGAAAGGTTATGATACGTTTGGAACCGTGCCAGTGGAAACGATGTTATCGTATCGGGAAGAAATACGAGGAAATGGAGGAGATCCCAGAAAAAGTGACGTATCGTGGTTCTACTCGTAATTAAAGTAGCCTTAATGGTTTCCGAGCGGTGGATGCAACCTGTGTGTGTGTGTGTTTTTTTTTGCGGATACACGTTGGCTACGAGGAATTCTCTAGTTTCGCGTACGGTGAATCCCCGGTAACCAGATATTGACTTTGCTCGTAATTGTTTTTACGAAACGATGGTCTCGGAGCTGTTCTTGTCGGGTGATGCAAAAAGTGCCACTTAAATAATTTACTTCTCTTCTATTTTTCGAGTATCTTACTTTTTCGATTTTTCTTCTCTTCGTATCGTCAACAGCGCGTATTTAAGATGCTCCGGTTAAGTGGAACGCTGTACAGTCCCGGTGTCACCGGAGTAAAATCCTTAGCTGCGCGTGACAAGAATACGACCGATTGGGCAGCGGAATTAGATCCCTGAGAAATGCGCTCGACAAAAGTTAAATTGCCGAAGAGACCAACTCCCGGGATCGTTCGAAGCTATCGAGTTTCCGCGGGAAAAATTAGAAAATTATCTCGTGTCGATGTTTGTTTATAAAATCTAGGCGATATGCCCCGTTTCTTTAAAATTCGTACGAGTCGCGGAACCTAATTGCAATCGGTAAAAGCGCGTCCCTGATTCCGTCAGAGGCCTTGGTCTTAATTGTAAATGTTGTTCCGCTTCTGCGAAGAAACCATTATTTCCCGGCACGTGAAAGAAGTCTGTTCTCCTTCGGCTTTTCACCGAAATAAATTAACGAGCGCGTGCATACGCCGCGGTTCGTTCATTCGTCTGCGAATATGCATTCCGACCGATTCCCTCCACCCCCTCGTTTCGTAACAATGCCACGGGAAAGAAAAGGGTCCTTTTACCTGAGGTGTTCACCTGTGTCCTCGAATGCGCCTCGTGTCAGGTGCATTCAACGCACGAGACCAGCGTTACTTCACGCGGCATCGTCTATGTACGATTCGGACAAACCGAGGTTCTTTTCAGCCTCCTTTTACAATAATCCTCTCTCTCCATATTAGTTCTTTACAAAGACACTCCGTTGGCCTAGAACAGATTTTATTGTTCGAGTTTACACTGGCCTGAAAATTAGAGTCTTTGTTGCAGATCGAAACGTACTCGATGTTACCTTTCATAGAATAAGAGGCTCGCTTTAAATCATAAGTCTCGGAGAACCACGAGAGAAAGTTATTTAAAGGATAGGTAAAAGCTACCGTGGACTATATTAGAAATTCGACTGGTTTCTACACGTATGTATTTATATTTTCAAAGCATATCGAGAGACCCAGCTGTTCGCACGTTTTCTTCGCACGGTACGATCGTGAGATATCAGCGAATAATGGGCGATAAATAACGTTCCCGTGACTTATTTGCCACAAATAGAATAGACGTATGTTGCACTTGAAAATAAAAATATGGGAAATCGGTTGGTTACCTACTTTCCTAATTCCATTACGATGTTCCGACGCTATACGGAAAGCGTGTATTCGATGAAACGATTTTTGGTGTCACGGACCATCGAGCCCAAAGTGCTCGGGGGATCGCAAAGGGTCTGAAATCTGACGATCCACGGCGGGGGCGGATCCTTAAATAGCGGAACGGTTCCGGAAAGTTCCGAACGACGCGTGACATTTTCATGGAATTTCGTGTCGGTGGCTTTTGAAGCCGGTCCGAAAAGTTGCTACCTTCGGGGGCCAAAGGAATTTCAGCGTGGAAGGGATCGACGTGACGCGAAAGTTCAATTGCCATCTCCGGGACCTTTGTTCCCTTCAGGGCCTTGAGTTTAACGAACGTTGCGCCAAAAACTCGCGCGTCTCGCGCCTTTGACGATACTTGCAGTTGCTGTAACGAACGTTCGAAGAAATTAATTATTGCTTCGAGACACGAAACTTTGCTACTCTTTCGACGTACAGGGCCCTCCAAAAGAAAAACGGTACCACTCGGAGACACCATGCGACAAAATTTTATATAACGTAATTATCTCGTTTTATCGAGTGGAAAATAATTGTTCACACCGAAATGAAATTGAAAACTTCGACTGGAATCGTTAGCTGGGAATCACGATTTGCTTTGGCGATCGCATACGACATCAATGGAGGCCCTTCAGCTTCAAATAGAATCGCTGTCTACGAGTCCTTACCTCTCCCTCCTCTCCGGGGGAGTTGAAAATCTATTATTAGTCACCGCGAGATTTCCAGAGGGATAGACGGTTATTCGAGGCGCGGGTAAACGCCGGCGCGTAATGAATTATCTTTGAAAATTGTTTCTCAATATTTGTGCTTTCCTTCCGTTTCGAAAGAAATATGGTTCTTCGGCGAAAGAAGGGGAACGTCGGTAATCTTAATGATTTATTCGACCGATAAATTGCGGGGGAAAAATGGAAAGAAACTCGCGACGCTCGACGCGAACCGCGATCGAACGAAAACATACTTAATGGAAATTGTATGCATGAAAATTATACGATCATTTAGACTTAGAGTTTATGTTCGACGATACGTTGGGAAAGGAATCGTCGTATCTCGGGTCTCAGGTCGTTCGCCATTGTTCGCGTTACATTTTAATCAACCGGGCCGCGATTTATGGATAACAACTGCCCTCGAAATTCCTGTCACGCGATTCTTTAAATTACGCAAGATCTCGCTGAACTGAATAATAATGGTCGGCTGGGAGTGCCGCGGTGCAGAAACAAGAGCAACAATTGATAAAGTTTATCTTTCGGTAATCGATGGATCGGATCCCCGCGAAATTATTCGCGAGGCGCAATTTCGATGGAATACATCAGCGAATAAATATTAATTTTCAATTAAACGTAACGCGATGCATGCATATACGTTCGATGATATTTGGGAATACATAGTTTTATTTAATTAAACAGATATTTCGACAAAATTCGCCCAACTCCCCGGAATGCTTGGCGCTACGAATGTAATTTCGCTCCAGAGCGTGCAACCTCCTCTATCGCGCGAAAGAACTCGCGTCTCGCGGAATAAAATTTACACGCGTCGACGTCGGAGGCGTTGCATTATTTCGCGTGGGAAATTAAGTCAACCCGTCCGCGAAACTTGGCGGGAATAAAATTTTCGTTAAACGGGTCGCCTTTGCGAAATTCTGTCGAGTCAAATGAGAACGGACTGCTAAAGACCGTAAACTATACAGGGCGTTCGGTCACCTCTGAGAAAAATTTTAACGGGCGATTCTAGAGGCCGAAATAAGACGAAAATCAAGTTACGATTTTTTAAACATACGCATGAAATTTCAAGGAGACATTCATACATGGTCAGACATTAGATTTTCGGTAAAGAATTTTTTTCTCGAAAGTGGTTAGGATTTCGAGGGTACGTCTATTCACCAAAAATGAATGTAATTAACCCATGCAACTGAAAATAATTTTTCCAGGACGATTTGAAATTTTTTAATTTTCTCCAAGAATTTGTCCATCTACTCGAATTTTTTTCTCGAAAGTGCGTGGGATTTCGGGTGTGTGTGTAATGACCTTAAATGATTGTAATTGACCCCCCTAGCTAAAAATAATTTTTCCAGAAGGATTTGAAATTTTCTTTTTTCGCCGAAAAATTTAGGCACCTACTCGAATTTCTTCCTTGAAAGTGCATAGAATTTGAACGTGCAACCGAAAATAATTCTTCTATAATATTCTTTAATAGCCTCGATCAGAGATGGCCGAGCACCTTGCATATTTCCTGACGGTTTTCCAAGTTTGTTTCGTGTTCTGTGTAATTCTTTGGAGTGCAAGTCTCCCTTGGTTTTCCCCGAAACTATGGTGGTCATATGTATCCTAGCATACCCGGTGGTCGGGAAGAAGGTAACGCCGACCCTCGACAACCCGTGTCGCAGTGGTATTCGATCGTGATCGGTTGTCACTGGAGACGAGTCGAGAATGACAACAAAAGGACGTCAGCTGGCCTCCCGGTTGCGGGAACGGTGCAATTAGATACTTGGAGGGGGTAGTGTAGCGGGTGACAGAGTGGGGGTAGCGGTTCGCGAAGCGTGGCTTCTCTTCAGTCGGTCCGGAAACTCGGTGTCGGAAGGACGGTGAGTGTTTCTCTGAGTTTGTCCGTTGCCGTCCGGTGCACGTGACGCGATGCACCTTTGTGTCGTGCGGCGTCGTCTCTTTGTGTTGTTCTACGACGCGTCTGGTGGTTGTGCGTCGTCGGGTTAGTGCATAACGAGTGTGAAAAGGTGCGCGTAATGAGGGAAGCTGTCTCGAGCGGAATGGTCAGCTTTAAGAACAACAACGTGGACAGGTACGTTCGAGAGGATTTCTGCGGATTCCTACAGCGCGTCAGGTACTCGTCGAGTGCCTCCACCGTACGAAATGGGAATATTTCGTACTTTCTGACGCAATGGACGTCGAGTTTACTCCAAACCGTGAAAAGTTTCGCGGTTTCCGGTACCGGGAACTCTCGCTTTAGTTGCTCGTTTTCGGTAAATGTTTGGAGTCAAATGTAATTTTAAATTGAAAGTGCCCACTGTCCGTGTATCGTGGAAAACGCGATGGCGGAGCGTTTATGAATTCTCCGTTTCCGGTTCTTGGTACTGGAAAGTAATAGTTACGTCGCGAGTGCGATTTGCAATTCGGAGCACCGGGAACGCGGAATGAAAATTTGAAAAACGGAGTTAACTCGACTTTCTAGCGTTTCGTATTTCCAATATTAAATTCTAAACCGAGGTGATTTACCTTGTAACATTTTAAACTCGTTTCGCGTGCTTTCAGGAACGTCGTACTTCGAATAAACATTTGTCCGTAGCTCTCGATACGAGTTAACGTTAGAAAAATCAGAACGGTTACCTCATTGCAGAAGCGTATCGATAATCGAGTCGAGTAATTTCTCTTCCCGCTTCAACAACTTCAACTCCGATACTTTATCCAGTTATTTCTTGAAGTTTATCTACGGGACAATGCGAAGTTTTAACGTCCGCGAATATTTTTCTTCCAACGCTGTGCATCGATGCAATTAAAAGAAAAAGAATCTGATCGCGATGAGATAATAAATCACTCGAGACATTAAGCTACGTGGAGAATATCAATTTTTTTTCAATCCATGTGTTACCTGTACTATATTGCAAATTTAAGAGACTGAACGGCTCCGCGAAAATTGAGAATTATTGTTTCGCGAATTCGTCGATCGTACTTTCATGAATTTCAAATGTATCGCGTTCGAAATACATTTTAGAGGGAATGCAGATTATCAAACGAATCAATTAATTGTGCACGAATGGCGGAAGACAGTTTTTCACTTTACGGATGTTCCATGATATAAATTCTAATTTCGATCTGCGTGTATAAAATTAGGACCACGCGAACTAGACTCGAAAGCATTATAATTCTGTTTGATTGATACAAATATCAGTGTTAAACGAAGGTAGGCGTATTGCTTCCTATTCAACCCTCGCGTTTAGCCGCGGAGAAGCATAAAATTCCAAGTTTTTCCTACGTGTTTTGTGACCGAATAGCGGTACCTAATCGCAGGCGATACGCTTGTTTGACCTCGAAGGCGTCGACATCGCTCACGGGCTATTTAGTTGGATTCGTCGGTTAGGTCTGCATAGCAGGTCCACTAGTTGTTTGACAACATTTCTATTTCAAAAATTGAAAGGGATCGGTCTTAAACAGCAGTTTTATCCTCGTCGCGATTCGCATCGGAGCCATAGCTCCTTCTATAGATTAAAATCGAAAACACTTTTCCTATACAATTATTATACTCGACGGGTCTTGTTTGCGTGTCAATTTTAACTATTTTTCAACATACTCCTGAAAGATTAAAATGGAACACTCAGAAATTTTAACAGGGAACTCTGTATTAAATTGAACAAGCTTTTGTATAAATATAAAAGCTCGGAAAGATTAAAATGGAAAGTTGTATAGTTTTTTGCGAGTGGCTAAAAAATTTTGTACCGTTAAAACGAGCCAGAGTTGGTTCCAAGTATTGTCAAGTTTCCAGGTCGAAAATTGCCAGTGGCGCTTCCGCTTCCACTGCAATGGACCACATTCCATCGATGGTTTGAGGTATTCTGATTGGATCTTCAGGATTACGGCGGACGTACCGAGATTGCGATGCTCGATACGATCCATCGTCGACAGATTATCGAACGATATTGATGTCGGGTTAATCTCTTTGGCAACACCGAGTGCAGACGAAACCGTTCTTATTTTAAGCTAGGTAATAGCGTTTCAGTCTCTGTGATCTCGATATAACGATGGATCCATCCTAGAAACCGGTATTCAGGATTAAACGCAAACACAAATTGTCTGGAAAATTTCGAACATCGAGATTTACAATATATTCCCCGATCACGAGTGCGCTTGAATTAAAAACATTTAAGATATTTCTTATATAGCCGCACCATAGCCATCCTCTTATCTCCGGAAATCGTAAAATACGTTTTAGTGGAAAGTTTGTATGGTTTTGAGAGGCAGACGTCCAGAAAGTTTCAAGGATCCTCCAAAACAACTCGAGGTTTAAGATTTCCCCATTTGATACATCCTGCTTTGTACTCCATCTTCCCCACGTCTGTCCCCGGCAGAGTTTTATTCTTCGAATCACTTTTTACAAAGCACAAGATTCGTACAAGCGTATAGAAAAAGTATTCGAGAGCTTGTTTATAGTTTATAGAACTTTTCGAACGCCCATCGAGATAGCTTAACCCTGTTTAGAAGAAGAGCATGTTTCGAAGTTTAAAAAAGAAGTATATTCCGAGATATCCGGTTGCAATGCTCAAAGACACGTCTGGAGAATTCATTTTCCTAAAACGCGTTCGATTTATCGGTGGGGATGTTCTCGGTGAAGTTGCCAGATATTGGGCTCGAGCGATGAGAAGAGAAACGTAGGAGGACCACCGCAAAGTTTGTGGCATTGGACGGACGCCATTAAGGTCAAGTATAGAACGTCTGTTGTCTAAACTTGGCTGCGGCTTCGACGAGTTTTGAACAACCACCGCGTGTTCCATGCGGGGGACATCCAATAAAAAAGACGTAGTCGCTTTATTGCTAAACGCGGGACCGTGAAACGGTGGCGCTAAAATCGGAAATGCAGGAAACGCAACCTTGTACCAACTGAACCGTGCAATAAAACCAAGGCTCCCGACTAGAACGCGAATTAAAATAGAAACTAAAACGCAATTTGCACCTAAAAAACTCACGATAAACTTTCATCTACTTTGATCTTCCTGAAACTGAACAATCGGGGTTGCTTGTTTTTATTTCTCTACCAACCGTTCCGTTCGCCGACAACGATTGCAAGCTTTTTAACGGGAAACGTAAAAAGAGGTTCCTCGTTTTCGAGGAAGTTAAAATATTTTAGCGCTCGAACGACTACCCGTGCAAACCGTGACATTTGCACAAGAATCCGAAACGCGTTACCGAGAAATTTTACGTAATCCGCTGGTTCTCGAAAAGCCACATTCTATTCTGATTTTACGCACGTAAAAATAAATATTTTAACCTGTCGGGATCTGTTTTCTTTTTTGTCTCGAGGAAACGATTAATAATTTGGCCCGGAAAGCCCGGGAAGAAGCGGCACAAAACGTTTTCCCCCGGGAGCATTGTAATTTTTAATCCGACGAGCACCGAGGCGCCGATGCCCGTTAAATGGACGCCTCCGCCATAGATTTATCCTTCTTTTCTCGATTTTTCCCGCGTTTTTCTTCCTTTTTCCCCTCCCCCCCACGTGTGCTCGGCGACGTCGTTCGAGAACAAAATAACAAGCCCCCTCTCACCCTCGGTAAGAAATTAATTCGTTCACATCCTTTGTGCTTAAAATATTAAACTCCTCGGGTTGTTGCAGCGAAGTAAACGACGCGTGTCTCGTTTGAAAAATTGAATGCCTTTTATGAAAACGTACGACCATACCGGGTGTCTCGAATACCATATTTCCGTCGACGAAACGAGAATGAATTTTTTTCCTCGCAAGCTGGTTGAACGCTGTTTTAAAGCTTGTCCGTGAAAAATTCAGTGCCCTTTATGATAACGTACGACCATACGGGGATGTCTCGAAGCGGGCACGCTTTAACAAGAGCTACTTTGTTCTTGCATTTATGATGAATATCGGGCGGAAGGATGCTTTCGAGAAATCGATTCAAACTCGCGAACGTGATGCGCGTATCGAGGAAAACATTTCTGTCGGAATACAATTTTTTCCCCTTTCAAATAATTCGACTCTGTTTGGACCACGTAATGTTTACGATTACGCTGTCTCGCGCCAAATATTCACGTGGATGGAACGAAAAGGAGTTCTCCCTCGTAATGGGGATAATTTTTTTTGAATTCGTGGTTTTATAGCGGTTTGAATAAGTTTTTGCAAAGTCGTGATCGATAATGGCCGTAAATACATTCGAGCTTGTGTCAGAATTAATTACTAGCGGATCAATGAAACGATTTTCTCGGAAATTAGCATAAAAGTTCCGCCGTATAGCGTTGATATTTTGCATTTATGCAGGGGTATTCGAGGCTTTTCGCTTTTCCTACGAAACTAGGTTAACATTTCTTTGAAATTTGGCGTCAATCGGATTTCGAAAGCGCGTGCCTTTTATCGAAACACGTTGGCGCATTAATGGCGACGGGCTCATATCGGAAGAGTAATTTCCGGCACGTGCTTAATTAAAAATTGAAACAATTATACGGGCGAAAAATTCGTCGCTCGCGAGGTACGTCGAAAAAAGGGTATTTAAACGATAAACGATTAAATTCCGGTGCCTTTCGATAGGGGTTCCCTTTTTTTATCCTCTTTATCCCCGATCCGCGAAACCGTGGATCGACGTTCTGTCGAAATTAAGGAACCCCGCAGCTTAGTAATTTGCGATCGTAAAAAGTTGAAACTGTAAAGGCGCCAGTGACGCGGTGAATAATAAATCCAAGTTCTTTCTCTTGGGTTCTGTTCGTTAAATATTTATAGGACAGAGAGGAATTCTACGCATTCTCGTTGCATTAGCGTGAGAAACAGATTCCATTTGGGATTTCGTTTTATAGATTTTTCCACGGACGGCGTTGGTAAATCGCTGGAAAACGACATCTTGTAATTGGAATATGTTGGCCGTGCGATGCACAATTAATATCACGTATATTCTTCGAGCGCGATGGCGTCAATTTCCAATCTCGATAGTAGTCGTTAACGAATCCACCGTGTACAATTTAAATCCGTCCGTGGGAATATTTTCGAAATTTCGTCGACATCGTTCCGATTCTTCAGAAACAGCAAAAAACGATCGCACTTGGCCGGCGCCAGGGGTCATTTTCCCCAATTAACGCGATGGATTTTCACCGATGTGTGACATTTCGAGCACGTGCACAGATTTTCTACTGGCAATTTCACCCAAAGAAGAATCATAATTAAATTCTTCGCAGCGAACTTCGTCGAGGATACTTTTGCGAATAGAAATTCTTGTTTAATTGCAAGAAGGTTGCTGTAATTCGTCTCGCGCGTTAAAGGGAGCCGCGCTAATTCAATTATATTGTATTTAAATTTCTCAATTTAATTACATCGTAATATACATAGTAACCGTGCGATTCCGAGCTCCCCGGTTAATTCAATTGTCGATCGTTCCAACGATTAGTGCGCATAGCAATAATTTTCTGATTCGTACACCGGAGTCCTAGCGCCTAGTAAAGTTACGCGATCGATTTGAACCAGTGAACTTCATTCTAGTCTCTGTTTCGAGGCATTTTCGACGAAAGTTTTACCAAGGCGTCGGGTAATTTTGAATTACACTTGGGCTACGCGAAAGTTGTCGCGCACCCGGGGCATAAATTTGCCTTCTTAACTGCGCCTGTAGCGGATCCATCGCGACGACCTAACGATATTTCTCCGCTGACGTCGTATTACGAACTTCCATTTTTTCCCTCGCTCGTCTTTAACTTCCTCGTCTTTTCTCGTTAGGCGAGATCGTGCGACCGGAAGCCGCTTTACGGAGTATCCTCGCGCACAGTGACACACTCGGGGCGCGAGTTTGCTCTCGTTTGTGTAATTAACGTCGTTACGCAGCCTGGGTTATCGATGAAAACCTGCGGTTGTTTAATTGAACACGCTTTGGAAACTTGCCACGAGGCAAATGAGCGTTTTAGGAATTTAATCGTGCCGCCGTTCACACGCGTTGTTCGCAGTCGAATAAATCTGTTTTCAGATAACGCGTAACGGATAAGAAAAAAACAATAAAGTTACGATTACGCCTGGACAAGCATTTTACGAAAAATGTATAAATCTGAACAGAGTTTTAAACGTTCTGTGTCCCATCTAAACAAATACAATAATAACCAGACGATTTCTTCGGTATCTTGTTTTATGTAAAATTGTACGTCTGGAAAGTTTTCGATAACAGCGTCGAAACGTCGATAAATTCTCGTCAAATTTCGTAACATTTTTCTGATATTGTCACGCGAAATTGTCGACTTTTGTTGTATAAATTCCACGGATCACTTGGGCGATTATTTGTATTTATTCGCCGATACATTGCACAGAGATCGTCGAGCGATATATTCGCGCACGAAAGGACACACGAAATTAATATTGCACGGCGATATTTTGCCTGTTGTATTTTTCATGCATATTTCCCTGTAATTGAAATACCCCGGGTCCTTTGAGCTCCCTTTCGACGATCTGGAGGTTAAGCTTCCGTAATTTATTCGCCAGGGATCTAGTTACTGTGACATTGCAGCCGACATTGACGACTCGTGCATCCGGGATCGAGTTTGGTAATTCCGTCCCTCGCGAAACCTTTGACGGTTTGTTTTTTATAGAATTTTTCAAAATATGCAGCTATACAGGGTCCACACCTGGGAAAAATTTTAATACGGGATTCCAGAGGCCAAAATAAGACGAAAATCAAGAATACCAATTTCTTGATTGAGGCTTCGTTGAAAAGTTATTAACGTTTAAAGTTCCGCTCATACTGAATTTTTTTCTCAAAAATGTGCAAGATTTCGGGGGTATGCCTATTCACCAAAAATGATTGTAATTGACTTCCACAGCTAACAATATTTTTTTCAGAACGATTTGAAATTTTTTTTTTCCGTCGAAAAATTTCACACCTTCTCGAATTTTTTCCTCGAAAGTGGGAAGGATTTCGGGGGTATGTCTATTCACCAAAAATCATTGTAATGGACCCCCACAACCGAAAATAATTTTTTTAGAACGATTTGAAATTTTTTAATTTTGTCGATAAATTTCACACCTTCTCGAATTTTTTTCTAGAAAGTGGGTAGGATTTCGAGGGTATGTCTATTCACCAAAAATGATTGCAATTGACCCCCGCAACCGAAAATAATTTTTTTAGAACGATTTGAAATTTTTCAATTTTGTCGATAAATTTCACACCTTCTCGAATTTTTTTCTCGAAAATGCGCAGGATTTCGGGGGTATGCCTATTCACAAAAAATGATTGTAATTGACCCCCACAGCCGAAAATAATTTTTTTAGAATGATTTGAAAAATTTTTTTTTTTTTTAATTTTAAAATTTTTCCCAGGGGTGGCCGAACACCCTGTATACCACCGTGTACGAGCTGAGAATTTAATTTAGCAAAGGATAAGATTCAACTAAACCGAAGGATGGTTGCATACGATAATACGATCGATATGTTTTATCTTCCGTTGGAAATTTGCATGTTTTCCCGCCCCAAACGAAAGCATTGATACGAAGTGGCTCGCGAGCGTATTGTTCCGTGAATTACTTGATTCCGATCGTTCCAATTTTTTAATACTCGATGTTTTTGCGCCCACGGTACGCCCAACAGCATGACGCATGGCAAATTTCAAGTAGGTATTACGATGTTATCTCGATCTCGATTTCGCGACTATTGTTGCGTTAGCAATTAAAACTCCGCGGACTCAACGTGGAACATTGTGGCGAACAGCGGTTCTTCCGGTTGGGAGCTCGAGGGGGGGGCGTAAGAAATATCCATTTTTCAACGATTAAAATATTTTTCCACGTAACCCAAAGGAAAACGCTTACGTTTAATTTTCCATCCAATGGATAGTAAGTTTTTCGTTTATGGAGGATGTTAAATTTGTTTCGAGACGTTGTTCGAGAATATATCGGATAGCACGTAGCCTCGAGTAGCGGTTTAGTTTCATCGAGCAAACGATTTTATCTGGCGCGTCTACGTGAAAAGGAGTGTGAGACCGGAAGTGTCGAAAGGGCTCGGACTAAAGCCTCCGTAGCAACGGTTGCACTCTTATCTGAAAACCAAACGGTTTAACGACACGATATCTTGTCGAGGAAAGATAAAAAAAAAGGAAAAGTACATATCGAGGGCCACCGAGAAACGCCGCAAAGGCTCTCGACGAAAATAATCTGAGCAATAAACGGCGCAAATACATTTTACTCGATGATAACTTATAAATACACGGTGGAAATAATTCTGTTGCTCGAATTGTTCCGATAAATTGTATCGGACATTGTTTTCCACTGAGTCTCGTTGGACTATCTAAGCAGCGCGATAGTTTATGCGAAACAGACAACGTTCCAGTCGTGTAAAATTCTATTCGAGCGTTGGCGCGTTATCTGAAACGAAGGTTCGTGGGAATTCGTGCGTTCAGTGGAAGCGTCCAGGTGGTTTACATGCCGTAACCGGATGTAACGAGAGTTCTATTGTGTGTAATTATTTAACAGGTGCGAAGTCCCATAAATTTGTTACAAGCTGCCTAACGAATCGATATTCACGGAGTTGAAATCCTGTTCGATCGCCTTCTAAGAATATTAAAACAATTAGAAAGCTCGACAACATCGGTTTTATATGCAACCATAGCGATCTAGCGATTGTCTGTATCTCTAAACGGGGGGAATTTTAATTTTTGGTTTATCGAATGTTAATCGATATAAAAATCGTCAAATCGTTAGCGTTAGAGTTTCGGAAATGGATTGCAGAGTTGGGACTAGCAGTTAGAACGCGCTATTTGCGATAATGGATGATCGATTAGTCTGTGAAATTGGAAAACCGTGCCAGAACTACCTAGTAGTAGATTATGAATGTAGTTCAATTTGAATAAGTTGTTATCAGTTCTGGGTGCTCTAATCGTCGATCGAACGTATTATCTCCGATAAGGCTTCACGTGGTATCTGGAAAAAGAGTTATCTCTGGATGAAATTGTGTCGTGAATTAAAGTTTTGTTATTCGACGTTGTTCCGTTTAAAATTGATCTACGCAAGTTTGCAACGCATGGAGTAGAAGAAAGTCTGCCATTTTGATTTCTTTACCAGGTTGTGTGAAATCATAGTAAATCTCAATATTCTCTTGCTTCTATTTACATCATTTTTATTAGTATTTGCTGTGCATTTGCTCTGGGCGTTGAAAAAAGGAGTTCAAAAATTATTGAACTCGCTACATCGCCAAAAATTACTTTCCTCCCTTATCTTTGAAGGGTAAAGTAACTTGGTATTTTTTCATCCATGTTCTGCAGATTCCTGCCTTATCCTGGAATGGTAAGCTCGCGAGAACCGTAGCAGGGAGGTTTATTTGCGATAGTCGATAAATCTAGGATTTTAAAGGGTTAGATATCATCAACAGCGAATAAAACAGATATTGATCTCAGTTAGGCAACGATAAACACTCGCAAGGGTTTCTTACCCTTGAGCAATAACCGCTGTCGCCGCAATTTTATCATTTTCTTTCCACCTACCACCGATATTGAAATCAAATCTCAGACGAGGTTAAATCTCGATATCAAGGGGAAATTCAGTCGGAGCCAGTTACCTTGTAATACGTGCAATGATTGATGATTATTGGCTTTGGTATAACTGGTTTTATCGCGTAGCCAGTTGGCAGTCAATTGTTCGGTTAGTACACGGCTAGACGGATAAAACGTTTTGCGGTTAACCGACTACATGCGCATTATGTTACAGTGATTTACATTCCAGTTATGTCTCTTTAGACTGTTGTGTAGCTGCATCGGTAATTTATAGCGTCACTTAAACGACGGAGGAAGTAAATAACGTAGAAATTACCCTTCGTCCATTCCTTACTATCACGATAACTAAATACAAAATGTAAATTATATTACTTTATAACAAAATACTTAATCGGGAGATCCTAACAACGAGTGTTGCTCTTGGCCTATAATTACAACGATCCAAACATCTCATAAGTGTCGTTATCTACCCCTTGGCGCATCAGCCAGGGGCCACGACTCTGAATTATCAGTGTTTTCGTGTCCCCTATCGTTCGACGACCCATCTTGACTTCGAGTACAATTTCCTGTAGGGTCTTTTCCAGTTGAGTCTGGCCACCAGGTCCTCGACTTCTTCCTCAGTCATCCCTCGTTCTTTAGCACCCTGTGTCTATGTAATATAGAGCCCCCAGGTCCTCCCAAAGTCTCCATCAAGGATTTCGACCTACCTAGACCCAGGAAAACCCATTCTATCCCTGTATCTCTACCCTGCCCAACGATAGTTTGGCTACCCAGGGTTTCAAGAGGAAGTACATTCGCCTATCAGGTCCTCGACTTCTTCTTTGACCACCCTTCACTCTTTAGCACCCTGTGTCTATGTAATATAGAGCCCCCAGGTCCTCTGACAATCTTCATCAAGGATTTCGACCTACCTAGACCCAGGAAACCCCATTCCATCCCTGTATCTCTACCCTGTCCAACGATAGTTTGGCTACCCAGGGTTTCAAGTGGAAGTACATTCGCCTATCAGGTCCTCGACTTCTTCTTTAACCACCCCTCACTCTTTAGCACCCTGTGTCTATGTAATATAGAGCCCCCAGGTCCTCTGACAATCTTCATCAAGGATTTCGACCTACCTAGACCCAGGAAACCCCATTCCATCCCTGTATCTCTACCCTGTCCAACGATAGTGTGACTACCCAGGGTTTCAAGTGGAAGTACATTCGCCTATCAGGTCCTCGACTTCTTCTTTGACCACTCCTCACTCTTTAGCACCCTGTGTCTATGTAATATAGAGCCCCCAGGTCCTCTGACAATCTTCATCAAGGATTTCGACCTACCTACACCCAAGAAACCCCATTCCATCCCTGTATCTCTACCCTGTCCAACGATAGTGTGGCTACCCAGGGTTTCAAGTGGAAGTACATTCGCCTATCAGGTCCTCGACTTCTTCTTTGACCACTCCTCACTCTTTAGCACCCTGTGTCTATGTAATATAGAGCCCCCAGGTCCTCCCAAAGTCTCCATCAAGGATTTCGACCTACCTAGACCCAGGAAAACCCATTCTATCCCTGTATCTCTACCCTGCCCAACGATAGTTTGGCTACCCAGGGTTTCAAGAGGAAGTACATTCGCCTATCAGGTCCTCGACTTCTTCTTTGACCACCCCTCACTCTTTAGCACCCTGTGTCTATGTAATATAGAGCCTCCAGGTCCTCTGACAATCTTCATCAAGGATTTCGACCTACCTAGACCCAGGAAACCCCATTCCATCCCTGTATCTCTACCCTGTCCAACGATAGTGTGGCTACCCAGGGTTTCAAGTGGAAGTACATTCGCCTATCAGGTCCTCGACTTCTTCTTTGACCACTCCTCACTCTTTAGCACCCTGTGTCTATGTAATATAGAGCCCCCAGGTCCTCTGACAATCTTCATCAAGGATTTCGACCTACCTAGACCCAAGAAACCCCATTCCATCCCTGTATCTCTGTGATAGTTTGGCTAGCCAGGGTTTTACGAGGAACACACCTTGAAGATTCCCGTTTTGTTTGTTTCAGCGATCAGTCAACGCCACATCGCCAGCTGCCCGGTAGTGTGCGGGGTTCCCTGAGCTATTCCCACAGCCACCGGCATAACCACTTCCACAGACATGATCCAACGCTACCGCCGGCTTACTGCGCTCCACCACCGCCGGTGTCCTCTAGTTACCCCACAGTGCAGCGTGGCTGCGCCCTGCATTCGAGGTAAGTCGCCACCCTATGTTTCCACGTCCACCTCGGCTTAATTGACCGGTACACGCGTATGTACCGGTTACGAGACCACGATTGTCACCAGTCGTTTCAATTCACCGTCTTTATCCTCGAGAACGTCAGGACCACGCTCGTCGATTAATCCAACGAGCCCCCGGACTGCTTTTCTTGTTTCCCTCTTTCTACGTGCACCCTCGTAACCCGCGTCGGAGGGCGTGCACGTGTGTGAGAACGGTTTCGTTTCGTTACCAGACACCGGGATGCAACGACGTGTTAGATAATTGTTACGTAAAGGGAAGACCTGAAACGGGCAAAAACGCAGGCGGCCGTAAACACGCGCGATTGCGACTCGATCGATGCGAAAACGAAACGTACGCGCGTTGTAACCGGGGGGATTAAATTAAAGCGAATCGTCGAACCGACGGGGGACATTGATTTTTCGAGAAAGAACGCTGGAGGTATTTCTGACAGCGAGACACAGCTGACCCGCGCCGTGCAACCTACGTTATCCAAATGTTCAGCCATCCGAGTGCCGTGCTATTTGCACGTTCTATTATTCGAACGGAGTGCCTCTGTTACTCGAACTGTCCGCCATCGGAACACCCTATTGGATCGTTCCATTATTCGAACGCGGCCTTTCCAGCCAATATCCGTCCCTCTGTTCCGTCGACACGGTCTTCCATAACTGCTCGAACCCATTATTTATTTATTTCACCCGAATATCTCGAGAAAATGTTACATACGTACCATTTAATTCCAAACAATTTTTCGATTGCATACTATTTAATTTTGTTTAAATTCATTCGTACCTTGTGAATGTAAACATGTGTTCATTTTAAGTAAGACGAAAATCAAGAATAAATTTTTAATTATAACGTTCAATTTTCTGTACCCGATTTCGGCAGGTTTCTACGAATGTTACTAGTATTATCATTTAGAAATTCGTAAAAGTAAACGTTCTATTGCTGGAAAACTTCCTTGACGTAACAGTCGCGTAGCCCTATTAGTTCGCGAGCAAGATTGTACTTTATAACGAGAAGCATATACGGTCCCCTGCGTGACTCCGTAACTCGCTGAAAGTTAGACAACAGAGATAGATGCAATTGTTATCTGTTATTCGACGTATAATGATGTTACAGGTTTGCCTTTATCCTAGCAACAGCGGGGAAATTGATTTATCGAAAATTATACGTTGGATTACCACGTCGTCTCTGTGTACAACGTCGAAAAATCTGTTAAGGGAGCTAATAAAGATCTGTTTTCGTTCGATTCGCGGACTCGTGCACGGCGTTAAATTCATCAGATGCTTTTAAGGTCGTTACAGTGGTTCTCGGAGGGCCGTGGCAACGAGCACGGAAAAAGCCAAAAGCCTCTTCGCAGCCACTGGAGTTCTTTCAACGAGACCTTTAATCGCGACTCTGTTCTGCTCGAAACCGAAAGCCACTCGTTAGTTTTGCCTCCACTCGCCTTCTTAGCCTCCTTTTCCTTCTTCAGTTATCGGCGAACCCGGCTGAACGATATATTCTGTATCAAGAAGAATAGTTTTTCGGAAATACGTTTATAATCCAAACGCGAGAGATCGGTTTTCAGGTTAGTTAGAATGTCATCGCTCGGGGAACTCTGGCAGGAATTGGGGCAGACTTTAATCGAAATCTATCAGCAAGTTTGGACGCTAACGCGACTCAAGTTACGCCCGTAATTAGACTTCGATTCGCGTCCAAAGATTTCCAATTTTCCTAAATACGCTTCCGCTACGCTTTTGATCTCCGAGCCTCTGGAGCTTATTAAGCTGGCTGCGCGCATTTAACACTGTTCGAAGCTTCCGGATGTTGCGTCTGTCCTCGCGGAAATCCTGACATTTCCTGGATATCAGAGAGTCCTCGTTATTGTCCTTGTTCTACCATTCATCGAAACACCATTATTCGAATATACTATTGTGCGTTCGTATTTATCGAAGAATTCATTTTCAATCAAAGTTTTCAAATTACATTCGATTATTTCGTTTCAAACACGTTCTATAGGAGACCTTATCAGTCGGCTCCTTGATGTATCGGGAAGACGAGCTTCCTATTATCCGAAAATCCTTCCTTTCCTATTGGTACGAAATAATGGAGGGTGTATTGTATGGCGGAAGCAGGATTCAAAGCACTTCCCCTTGGCGTTGCATTTTCTATCTCTGCCCTGTCATCGTTCCCCTTTGTAGTCTTCGGGGGTTGAACGCGATAGCCAGCAACAGCGACGCCGCACTTTGGCTAAATATTATGACAATCAAAAATCTACCGCCGTATTGTGACTTCGAGAACCACTTCCTGACGTTGAAACGACGTGACCCGTGTCAGGACATCACGGGGTATACCGCTAGACAGCGAAATGGCGGGATAAAAGAAGGTATCGTTGATTGACGCGGGTCTAATGGGACTTACAAACTCGCCCCTCCCTCTAATAATGACCCAAGTCGTTCCGCGTTGTACGAGATAATTAGACGTTTGACCATATTAAAAAATATTTGTCAGAAATCCGTCGCTTGCGGATTATTATTTCACATCGTTAAATTCTTGTTTCGTGGTATTTCTATCCTCGTTGTAATTATTTTTTAACAAAACCCGTGGTAAAAAGAAAACGAATCTTTAATTATATCGTGCCGTGAACTGGAAAAGATCAAGGATCGTTGACGGGAGAGCGAAAGATAAATTGAAAGCTTCGCGATACGAGAACGCGGCGCTGGGTGGAATTTCATATCGGAAAATGATTGTTCGAGGTTGGAATTTTTAGTCGAACGTCCTCCGAAAAGTCTGCAAAATGGCGCCGTGAATAATGAAGATTCCGAAGGGAACTTGGGCCGGGTTCGTTCGCGGAAACGTTCCTCTCGCGTCGAACAAACTCGCTTGAAAACTACGATATCGTTTCCATTACGATCTCGAGGCGCTACGGCGGTCTCGTCGGGATCCTGTCGACCGTTGTCTGTTCGCCAAGCCTGTCCCGTTCGTTTCTCCGTCGAACGAAACAATCCGACGCTGCAGTCCGGGGGAAACTGTTAACGAACTCGACGATGAATTTAACGTGGCTGCGCATAAATTCTGCCTCGCTATCCAGGAGATAAAAAAAAACCGAGGCGGAGCAATAAAAGAATCTCTGAACGGAGGACGGTGTCCCAGGACCGGGCCAGAGTCTACAGGCCCTTTCAAAAGAATTACATCGTCGTTAAAGCAAAAACACTCAAACTCTGAAGTGTGTACATTATATTGCTATTTTAAAATGGTAAAAGGATCCTTTGCGTTAGAATAATAATCTAAATATGGACCAGTGGAATGTGGAAGTTTGAACTGGAGAAAATAGATTGGAAAAAAGCGAGACACTCGTCGATTTCGAATATTTTTGCTTACTTCAGAGTATCGCGAAGTTTCTCATAAATAATGTTTATATTACTATTTTAAAATGGTAAAAGGGATCTTTTGCGTTAGAATAATAGTCTATGGGCCAGCGAAATATGAAAATTCGAACTGGAGAAAATACATTGAAAAAAGCGAGACATTCTTCGATTTCGAATATTTTTGGTTACTTCAGAGTATCGCGAAGTTTCTCATAAATAATGTTTATATTACTATTTCAAAATAGTAAAAGGGATCCTTTGCGTTAGAATAATAGTCTAAGTATGGACCAGCGAAGTATGAAAGTTCGAACTGGAGAAAATACATTGAAAAAAGCGAGACACTCGTCGATTTCGAATATTTTTGGTTACTTCAGAGTATCGCGAAGTTTCTCATAAATAATGTTTATATTACTATTTTAAAATGGTAAAAGGGATCCTTTGCGTTAGAATAATAGTCTAAATATGGACCAGCGAAATATGAAAGTTTGAACTCGAAAAAATAGATTGAAACAAGCGAGACATTCCTCGATTTTGAATATATTTTGCTTACTCCAGAGTATCGCGAAGTTTCTCATAAATAATGTTTATATTACTATTTTAAAATGGTAAAAGGGATCCTTTGCGTTAGAATAATAGTCTAAATATGGACCAGCGAAATATGAAAGTTTGAACTCGAAATATAGATTCAAAAAAGCGAGACATTCCTCGATTTTGAATATATTTTGCTTACTCCAGAGTATCGCGAAGTTTCTCATAAATAATGTTTACATTACTATTTTAAAATGGTGAAAGGGATCCTTTGCGTTAGAATAATAGTCTAAGTATGGACCAGCGAAGTATGAAAGTTCGAACTGGAGAAAATAGATTGAAACAAGCGAGACATTCCTCGATTTTGAATATATTTTGCTGCTTCAGAGTGTCGCGAAGTTTCGTGTAAATCGGACATTATGGTCCGGCTGGTTCCCCCGTGAGTAACGTCGATGTTATAACTTCTACTTACGCGAGCTGGCGTTTACACGTTCGAAGTTGAAGTAGCTTAGCAACTTCCGACCGAAGTGAATCGGGATTTCCTGCGGCGACGATATAAAACGACGAAAAGTTTCCGGGCTGCCTCCTTTCGATGGAGTCGCGGTCCGAGCGTTTAACGTTAATTACGAATTCGGGGATTATTTTCGTTCGCGGAGCGTTTGGAATATAGTCGGATTTAAATCTACTTTCAATCGGAATTCGCGAACATAAAACGCGATCTACATACGAGAAGTCCAGAGTTTGGCGATATTGTACATTTCACCCGAGATTTTTGTTCTAAAAATGCAAATCGATATTGTCCAAACACTGACAGAGAAAGAGTTCCCAATAGAGTATAGAAAATAAAGCAGAAAGCGTATGTATAAAAAGGGGATCGATGGAGGTTTATTTAGTCGTTTTGGGTGGGAGAAGCCGGGGTCATCGGGGCGTTAATATATTTTTGGAAGCATCCTGTAGGGGCGGGAGACCGACGGAGAAGCAACGAGGAAGGGTTCTTCCGTCCGGTTGATTATTTAAATGGCTCCGACCGTGGGTGGCGGGTGGGTGTCTCCCGCGAAGGGGTGGAGGGCGGCTGGGGTATCGAGTCGATAGAGGAAACGGTTTATTTTCTTTATCGGGTACTGGAAAAGGAAGAGGATTCGCAGTGCGGATCTGCAGCTCGCGGTGGGGGGCTCCGTGCGCGCGCGTGGGTGGGTGTAATTTGTACGCGTGTCGTAGCGTCGGCGTAATCCCCGCGAAGCCGGTGAAACGTGACCCGTGGGTACGATTTTTACGCGGGGACATTCATTGGTAGCGAGTACGCGACCCCTCCGATCGAAAAGGGAATGCGAAACGCGTTCCATTCGTCCGTCGAATCGGGGTTAACCGTGCGAACGGTCGCGCGACCCGATCTTTGTCGCGCGAATGGAAATTAAAACGTAACCGGGGAATTCCTGATCGGGATTCGCGACGGGATTGCGGCGATCGGACCCCGTTTCCACGGGTCTCGATCAAAATTCTTCCTGGAAATAGGACAGACCCGGTTAATTCCGGTCACGGAACCGGGAAACGCCAGAAAACTCCAACGATATATTGTTTCATCGGTTTAGCTCGAGACGTCGATATTTTGCGTTTAATTTCGTTTCTCAAAGATATTTCTTTCCTTTCGTTGACCTTTTCGACTCGAGCAGTGTGCAAGTCCGACGCAAGTTTAAAATACGATGGATAGAAATAATAAAATTGTCCAGGATCGTAATTTCTGGAATATTAAATAACAATGTTCAAAGTATGTATCTTTTTTACGCGTACGGTAGATTCCAACCAGAATCTACCTGGTTGAAAATTCCCAAATACCAGCATTGTCTCCGTCCAATTTAAAACGGAGATCCCGTTTTTATCGCGCAGCGTATAAAAAGTTCATTGTTCGGTGTCTAAACAGATTTCAAACGGAGTTAAAATCAGCGACGAAAAGCAGCGGGGGTATTTTGAGCGAGTCGCGGGATCAGTGGCGACGATGATAGTTTATTAAAAGCGGTCCGTCGTTCCAATTTCCAGAAACCTTTAAAATATTTGTTCGAAATCCATTAGGCCTGGTGTTTTTTTAATGAAACGAACGGCACAGTGATTTAATTCGAACCGGGGCTCGTTGAAACGGGGAGAAATAATCGGCGAGAATTCGAACGCGAAAGGGAAATGGCGATGGTCCATTCGTAGCCGAATATCTGGGCAAAACGTATTCGAAATAACTTTTTTTTTTTAAATGAACTTTGCATATATTACGGGCTTGAATGTTCCACGAGAAACGCGTTTTAATCGACTTCCCTTGCGTCCCTTTATCCCGGTGGGTCGATCGATATAATAATAATAAGAAGAATAATATGATTTTATTGTACTCGTAGAGGGCGTGTAATAACAGAGGGACGAATGGAAGTATAGAAAATGCAATAATAACACTGCAAAGAGCGAAATCTAACGATAGAAAGGAGAGAAGAATATTCAAGAGTACTTGGGCACGGTTATATAAAATTGTTCGATAATTTTCTGTATATATTTATCGTTGCTAAATCGTTTATAAAAAAATTATTTTTGCTCGATGAAAAATGTCTTTAATTCTAGATCATACACAGAAGTAAAACTAACAAAAAATTTAAAGTACGGTACGAATTATTATATTTAGGGGTCGAGACAACCCTCTGCAAAGCTTCGATTAATTAATTCTATTAAATCAACGATGGTCAAATGACCAGTCTTTCTTTTCCTCTTTTACGGGGCAACGTACTTCTAATTTTTGCATTATATGTATAGAAAGTTGTTTTTTTGAAGTATATTCGTAAGATATTCTTATCCTTTATTTAAAAAAATTTTGAAAATCGATACCCTAGTTGGTTCTAGGGAAAACAACTATTTAAGAAAAAGTGCTGGTTAGTAATTGCGTAAATATCCTGTATTTAATTCATTTTCAACTAAATAAACAATTTATGGTTCACTTTTATCGTACACTAGTCGTACGATCAGTAGTGAATTACAGAAACTTCTTTGGGTATGTAGAGTCAAAGTAAATGTTAAAATAAACATAGAAGACAACGTAAATAATAATAGTTGATATGGTCATCGGATAGGGGATGAAATGCCCTTTAAAATGAGCGTTTGTACGAGTCAATAGCGTTATTAGTTCCGGAGATATGAGGATTTTAGTTTCAAGTCGATGCGGTGGCTAGTTTCGGAGATATAAGGGCGCGAAATTTTGTTTACGTCAATGAACTCGCGCGCGCGTCAATTGTAAACAGTGCGTAGTAAATTCTTGGAAATACTACGCCGTCACTAGGTCACGACAGTCACGTACGCGGGGCAGGTCAGCACCACGCACGTGCGACAAGGAGGTCCGACTCTGTTAGACGAAGACAGCGATAGTCGAATTCAAAAAATTACCTTTTACATAAATTGCGATATCTCGAAAACGGAAAGTCGGATCGACAAAAACCAAAAACCATTTTAAAGGGGAGGCTTTGCCGCTGCCTACAGTGGTTCAATTATTAATAAATTATTAATAGTTTCAGAACTACACGCATCTAAAAATTTATGATTTTTAATGCGCGTTAATAGGCCTTCCACAGGCGCTGAACGAGATCGTAGCCGAGTTAAGAAAAATTACTTTTTACATAAATTGCGATATCTCCGAAACGGAAAGTCGGATCGACAAAAACCAAAAGCCATTTTAAAGGGGAGGCTTTGCCGCTGCCTACAGTGGTTCAATTATTAATAAATCACAAATAGTTTCAGAACTACACGCATCTAAAGATTTATGATTTTTAATGCGCGTTAATAGGCCTGTCTAAGGTGTTGAACGAGATCGTAGCCGAGTTAAGAAAAATTACTTTTTACATAAATTACGATATCTCCGAAACGGAAAGGTCAATCGTCAAAATTCAAAAGCCATTTTAAAGGGGAGGCTTTGCCGCTGCCTACAGTGGTTCAATTATTAATAAATCATTAATAGTTTCAGAACTACACGCATCTAAAGATTTATGATTTTTAATACGTATTAATAAGCTTTTTTCAGACGGAGAGTGGAATTTTTAAAATTACTTTTTACATAAATTACAATATCTCGAAAACGGAAAGTCTGATCGACAAAAACCAAAAGCCATTTTAAAGGGGAGGTTTTGCCGCTGCTAACGATGGCTCAATAATTAATAAAAGACTACTAGTTTCGGAACTGCACGCGTCTAAAGTTTCACTATTTTTAATACGCGTTGTTAATCTGTTCTAAGACAATGGAAACTGAAGATTCTCTCCTTTCGTCTTTGCTATACATATATTTCCTATTTACATCGGAAATTAACCAGAATTTGATACCAAATTTTGTCCAGTTTTTACAAAAAAAAATACAAATCATTCAACCGGTCAGATGACTGGCGTGGTAGGTCTGTTAATAAAAATCTGTACTTGCATAAAGGTCCACAGTCTACTAATGCGTTTATATTTTTTTTGTCCGAAATAATGTCGGTATCAGAGTAGATATTTATTATTTATATCGAAGACGATTAGCAGCAGCGAAGATTCGAGGTCCCCGTTCCCGAATCGCGGGGTTGGTCGACGTGTGTCGGAGATTGAAATTGGAAAAAGCCAGAAACAAAGAGAGGAGAAGATCCATCGACGCTCGATTGAAAAGTTTCCTCCGCGCCACGTGCGTGGAGTCTGAAAGCCTTCCGCCGGTTGGGACCCGAAAGCTTCGGATAAAAGCTTCGTCGCTCGACAAAGCGTCCATTTGACGGCTCTGATAAATTTCGCTGGAAAATGATTTCTCCTGCCGTTTTTCAATCTTCGTCCGACGACCGATCCCGCCGCCGTGGAAGCGTCGTTCTTTCTGCTACTCGCGTTCCATCCGAACGTCTCTCGTCGAGGGCTCCGAAGGAAATTGTAAACAATGGAAGTCTAAAGCGCTGCGTTTCTCGCCGGCGGATCCGTCTGTTCTCCATATTCCCCGCGGTTTTCTCTCCCGACTTTATTGCTCTTGAAAAGTTCTATTAAAGCAACTAGCGACATCCTATTTGCCAGGGCCTTTGTCTCCTCTGCGCGACTGTTTGCCACGCGGAAGTCGAGCCTCGTTAATCGAAAACTCGACGTCAAAGGCGGCAGCCTTCGTAAATTCGTACCTACTTGATTTAGGCATTTCTGGCTAATTCGTTGCTCTACGGAGATCACGCGTTAACGAACCTAACGCGTCTAAATTGCACGCTCGCGCGAAACGAGTTCACATTTAGTATGAAAGACGCCACCAGGCAGAAATTTCAATTTCGTTCCCGCCTGGCTCTCCGTCGATCGCGAATTCCGCGAACAACGTCCGGGCTCCTATTATCGGATATCTCGTTATGAACGTCCCCGGGATCTTTCTTGGACGAAGAATGCACCGTGGACGAGAAAGAGACTCCTTAATCGAAACAGTTGGTAACCGAATCCCGTTCCCCAAGCAGAGGGATAACAATCTTCCGAGGCGCGAAAGCGCACTCTGCCACGAAACCACTCCCACGGTCTCGCGTAATGCAACGATATTACTTGTGCCCCCGTAACGAAATAACGCCTAGCAGGAACGAGTACCACGGTGCTTCAACTTCTAAAAGCTTAATTCAGTTGCGAGGCGCCCACTATCCCTCAATTTCCCGGGAATCGATATCGGTTCGTTCTATTCACGAGACGTCCAGCACTGACCCGGCGAAACACGATTTCCGTCGTACGTGCCGTAAGTTTATCATTCTTGCCAGCGACACCGGGCGTCGAACCGCCCACCGTTCCTCCTCCGTACTCTCGTTTCGGCCCTTTGCCGCTCGAAGCATCCGTCGTTTTTCCAACGCTCGCAGCCACCTTTGTCGGGGACAAGGGGCAACGAATTCGATCAGCTTTCGCGTCGCAGAACGTATTGGATCGATCCATAAACCGACGTGTTTACAGGGTGATCCTGGAAAATGGGCTATACCTCTTCCCTAACCGTGAAGAGAGAGAGAGAAATTTGCCGGAGGAAAAATTGAGCGGCATAGCGCTGCCACTGGCTTCCCGCGATGTAATTTTTCCTCGAGCGCGCGTGTGCTTGCTACGCTTCACGTCCCCTACACTTTTTCGAAGGGACCGGGGTACAGTGATCGCGTAATCGATCTACCACCGAGGCCAACCAACCGATACTTCAACCCTTTGCGGTTCTGCGTCGACCTACACTCGTATTTCCCGATTTTTCGTCTCGCTCCGGCTGGTATTACGCAGAATTCTTTTACTACAGGCTTTGCTATAGTTGGACTCATCGGCGAGGCAACCCTAGCAAGTCTTGGTACAGTTAGATTCATTGGTAAGGCAATCTTAGTAAGCTCTGCTATAGTTAGACTCATTGATAGGGCAACTCTGTCTCTCAGGCTTTGCTATAGGTAGATTTATCAATGAGACAACTCTAGAAAGCCTTTCTATAGGTAGAGTTATCAATAAGGTAACCCTAGCAAGCTCTGTTATAGTTAGATTCATTGATAAGGCAATCTTAGTAAGCTCTGCTATAGTTAGACTCATCGACAGGGCAACTCTGTCTCTCAGGCTTTCCTATAGGTAGACTCATTAATGAGACAACTCTAGAAAGCCTTTCTATGGGTAGAGTTATCAATAAGGCAACCCTAGCAAGCCCTACTATAGTTAGATTCATTGGTAAGGCAATTTTAGTAAGTTCTGCTATAGTTAGACTCATCGACAGGGCAACTCTGTCTCTCAGGCTTTGCTATAGGTAGATTTATCAATGAGACAACTCTAGAAAGCCTTTCTATAGGTAGAGTTATCAATAAGGTAACCCTAGCAAGCTCTGTTATAGTTAGATTCATTGATAAGGCAATCTTAGTAAGCTCTGCTATAGTTAGACTCATCGACAGGGCAACTCTGTCTCTCAGGCTTTGCTATAGGTAGATTCATCAATGAGACAACTCTAGAAAGCCTTTCTATAGGTAGAGTTATCAATCAGGCAATCCTAGCAAGCCCTGCTATAGCTAGATTCATTGATAAGGCAATCTTAGTAAGCTCTGCTATAGTTAGACTCGTCGATAGGGCAACTCTGTCTCTCAGGCTTTTTGTCACACTTATACTCATCAGTAAGGCAACCCTATTAGGCCTTGCTATAGTCACACTCATCAATAAAGTAATCCTAACAAGCCCTGCTATAGTTAGACTCATCAATAAGATAACCCCAGCAGGTCCTGCCTTAAACGCCGCGACATTTGACAATCTGTCGAGGAGTGCTTCTACAAGAGTACTTGTGAAGAAGATATATGTGTATTGATCGTAGCCCTCTGCTAGTTCTACGTATTCTAGATGGTCTAAACTTCCCATAGATACTATTTTATAATATCGTCGCACTGTTTTTCATAAATAATAGTGGAAATTCCATTTGAAAGAATCGAAGGAGTCTAGGAAACAATTCTAATAAATGCAGCCAATGCAACGTAGACACATCGGTTAAGCATACTTTCAAAGGTGGTTTTAAGTCGAAATTAAAGTCCAGAAAGGTTTCGATGGCTCTCGGTCGTTCGATGCAGGCAACTAACAAGCACGCGTGGCGTGCAAAAGATGGAAGGTCTTCGACGAATCTCCGATCTTTCTATCCCGAGTCTACCCCACCTAAAAGCCTCCATCTTTTATCATCCTTCCAGGGGAACATCGGACGGCTTCTAGTTTATCGCGTCGTAAAAAGCTTGGCTTATTCCGAAAGTATAAAGCTCGCCGCGGCGTAATGCGGCCCGCGTCTTGTTTATGCCAGTTTCGGTGCACGCTACGCAGAATTGCACGGCGCAACGGGAACGGCGCCGCAGGAAATTTGAGGGCCCATTTCCTTTTACGAGCCTCGTCGCGATTGTCTGATAATTGCGGACGGGCTCCGCGGAAAAACGTTGAAACGAACGCTTTCTCTGCCCTTTTTAAAAGCAGCTGTCTTCGATTCTGGCTTTCCTTGATTAAAAAAAAATTCAAAAGATAGTTAGAAAAACAGTTCACACTGCATTCGAATCGTTGAATATTTAGTTGCTAAATGAATACGACAGAGTGTCGATCTAAGTATGTATTTAATTAACACTTTAATGGCCGTACGTATAAAACCGTTCTCCGTCACTGATATTGTAGACTAAAGTGAGATACACGAAGATGGTAGGAATATTATTATAAGGAATTATAAATGTAACCTCAACAAATGTAATAAAAAGTGTTAATGTAGTTTTACAAAATGAAAATAAAACGAGTGTCCTCGAGTAGTACCGAACCTTGCAAGGGGGGATGCACCAATGGATACAAATTTTCATTAAAAATACATGCAATGCTTATTTCCAACACGGATCAAGTTGAAAAGGCAACGAGAAAATAATCGTCGTCCTTCGAGTAATGTTTTCGGGGGTTGAAATGGGGCGAAGAGGACGAAGTTTGGGAAAAACGTCGACTTCTCGCCGGGGTTTGCAAAGAACGCGAACAGAGAATCGGCGTCGCTTAATCCGGAAACGTCCCGACCACGCGGTAATTTCCCCGCGAACATTTTTCTCCCAGGCTCGTGGAATCTCCCCTCGTTTAGGCGAGGACGTTCTCGCGAGAGATAGAGGGATGAAAGAGAGCGGGGACGCGGTGGTGCGGGCTTGGAAATGGAATTTCCCGGGGACGAAACCGAACGACGGACGAAGAAGGGTCTTCGGGATGGACTGTGACGGATAACGAGGCCGTTAATCGCGCGTTATCACTCAGCCGGATGAAACGTTCGACGGTTCGAAGCGGTCGCAGCTTAGCGGAGGATGTCTGAGAAATTGGTGGCCCGAGTCGCGACGATCGGTGGTCCTCGACTCGAAAGTTTCGCGGGTTTTTATCGTTGAAAATAGCCACACTCCTTGAATAATTAAGCGACGAAGAAGAAGACTGGATTTAGAATGGCGATCGAAGTCGTATTTATGGAGCGGTTAAAGCGTTTCCGATACCAGCCCGATTGTACGCGTTAATAAAATTAAGCATCGTTATGTACGATTTAATTACGAGCTATTTTCCCAATATGGCCGACCAGGAATAGTCGAAAAATTGAGAGTATCATAACTGGTAATTATAATTCCGTTTATTAATTTGGTTAATTCAGTTCGTGTTACCATAAATGAGGCGCGAATCGGTTTAGAGCCAGGATGAGCAATTTACTTATGGTTTCTCGGTTCCAGGTATTGTTAGTTAACGAATAGAGCCGAACGATCCACGGTATACGCGATATTTAAGGCGATCGTGATAAATGACGTTCCCTGTACGCATCAACATTTTCAGCCGGGGAGATCGGCGATTAATCTCGACGACTTTATCGATCGGTTCTCGATCGATCAGTCAACGCCAGACGGCACAAAGAAGCGAATATCGAGGGAAAAAAATTCACGCTCGGCGGTCCCTCGGTTTCGTTTTCAGCGGCCAGAACCTCTCGAAGCGTTTCCGGCTCGTCGAGTTCGAAGTTTGCTCCCGGCGCTCGGCCATTAAAACTCCTCGCCGCTCTTCTAATTAACTTTCGAAACGAATAAAAGTGTATCGTCTCTCAGGAAATCCGGAACAGTGGTACTTTTTCACCGGTTTTCGCGGACGATCGAGAGCCCCCGGATCCGCTTCGAGTGGCGAGCGTTGCAATCGGAAACTCGCCGGGCAATCGATATCGGACGGTTTAAAAATAGAGAAAGATCCTAAAATTACAGAGAATCGGTGGCTTATTCTGGATAAATTGACTGATTTATTATTCGAGTCGCGGGTTTCATTCTTATCGGGTCGAGATTGCAGCGTTTTTAATTACGCGAAGGAGTATACAAGCGTTAACCGTTCCTCTCTACCTTCGGGGAATAAAAGATTCGAGCTTCGAGCAGTCGGTGAAACAAAATTTATTTTATTCCACGGAAAAAGTTTCACCGGATAGTTAATTAAATTCCCATGGATGGCCATGCTTACGAGGACTTTGCACAAATTGGCGAACAATTTATTACGTCAACGTTGAAGAATTTTTCTGTGAAACAAGTAACCGGAATTTTTATCGCGGAAGGAATTCGAGGTTCGTCTCCCTTTTCTAAACATTTGGCCCCGCGTATTTCGGACGTTTAGCCATCGATTTCTGTCCCGGCGTTTCCGGGACGAGTAAACACGGGCGCGGTTTGTTCTTTGAAAAATAATTGCCTCGCGATCCATCGCTGCGTTAGAAAAGGCACTACACCGGCATGACAAACGAGCGGCTGGGGAGGCTCGTCAGAATTTTTCAATCGGGCCAGCGGGATCCGTGGCTGGTCTTTTTGTCCCCGTTTTCCAATTTCCACGGCGCGGCTCGAAACGAGAGCTCGTGATCATAATTACTGGCATTCGGGGATACAAGTACACCTAATGAATAAACGTTACTCGATGCGCGTCGAGGGCTGCTTTCAGCTTCATTGGTATCGGTAAATGATTTCGCTATTTCTGCCTCCTTTTGTCCGTCGCCTTCCATCGTGGTCGTTAATTAGGTTACACACGATTATTTTATAATCGGGGAAAGAACAATGGGCCGCAACTTCGTATCAATATTATCGTTTCCCCGCGTTAATGTTAAATTAAACGTCGAAACGTGTTTGTTCAGGGAACGAATAGAGCCCCGGCGGAGAATTAATTTCGATCAGTTGTACGCCGCGGAAACAAATCAGGATTTTTGTCAAGAACTTCCGGAGAATCCAGGGGATAATGAAAGTATTTCCAGAGTGCAGTTAGCTACCCTTAAAGCCGCGGGAGAAATACGAAACTCCGATAGACAGAGGGTGGAGGGCTCGCAGGATCTAACGCCTCTAAAATACGATGTACGAGCAACCTTTGGTTACTTACGAGAGCCAAGACAGCGATATTTTCGTTAAGTAGTTCGTCCATTCTCCTCTGGAAACTCTTTACTCTCGCGAAATTCCTTAATCCACGATTACCATGATAGTTAATCTCGATAAAAGCTCTCGGAATTGTTCGAAGAGAAACGCTGTATTTTATCGGCCCGAGTGCGACCGGGTTTAAAAATATTTCGAATGTATCTCGTCCGATAAATCAAATCAAATCGTACCGCGCGAATAGCCAATTTTATTTTTTAATGGCCGGAATTTTATACGGGAAATTGGCTTTAATTTCCTATTTTGTGAAAAGTGTCGAGCAATCGGTGCGAATTATTAACGAATTTCACGGGTGACTATACGAGCGTCGAAGGTTTAATATCGCAGAAACACGTCGATCGCAGCTGATGTTTGTTCTCACGGAAATCCCAGGCGAGGTGTATTGAAGCCAATTACACGGCGAGCTTTCGGTACGTGCTGGCGATAATTCCTCGATGAATCGGTCCTTCGAGTTGTCGGAAGCGTACGCTGACCTGCGGTCGGCGAAAGTAAACTCGCAGCGAACGGCCAACGCGAACTTCGACCCGAACCTGTAATTATTAAATCGTGGATGATTAATCGTGCTAAAAATTGCATTCGAATAGTGAAAATTACAATCTTCAACCTTTCAAATATATAAAAACTTCCTGAAAGCTCCCACGTTGCAGTTCTACTGCATTCAGAAACGATGGTGGCGGTCGAAAATGTCCTTGAATTCGCGGAGGAAGTCGCTTCAACCCCTTAACGCTCATATTTTTCAAATTAATGTTTCCTTTATTGGATTTCTTTCTGAGCTATATACAAATGTGGCTTTTGTTAATTACAATGTTGTATCTAACGTATAATTTGAAGGAGAACAAATATTATCATCCCCTAAACTGTTAGATTGAACAAATATCGTTCTTTAAAGCAGACAGACTCTGATATGAACGTTAAAGGGTTAACGAAGGCATTGTCAATGTCGGAGAGTTTGTAGAGGTATCCTAATCTTTCCACTTGATTATTCCCCATTAAAAATTATCTTTCTTTCGAACAGTGAAAATTTCGAATACGCGTCCAGGTCGAAAATGTCCTTGAATTCTCGGAGGAAGTCGCTTCAACCCCTTAACGCTCATATTTTTCGAATCAATGATTTCTATATTGGATTTGTTTCTGAGCTATATAAAAATGTGGCTTTTGTTAATTACAATGTTGTATCTAACGTATAATTTGAAGGAGAACAAATATTATCATCCCTTAAACTGTTAGATTGAACAAATATCGTTCTTTAAAGCAGACAGACTCTGATATGAACGTTAAAGGGTTAACGAAGTCATCGTCAATGTCGGAGAGTTTGTAGAGGTATCCTAATCTTTCCACTTGATTATTCCCCATTAAAAATTATCTTTCTTTCGAACAGTGAAAATCTCGAAATACAAACAAATTGTCAGACTCCCAGATTGCAGTTCCATTGCGTTTAGAAGCGATCGTGGTGGTTGAAAATGTCCTCGAATTCGTGTTTTAATGAAGCCATCGTGAATATCGGAGGGTTTATTATAATTAACACTAGGTTTACGGTACGCGTCAATTTGACGCATTCAGATTCTAAACTTAACGTTATAGGGCTCATAAATATTATTTGTTAGCAATTTATGTTGAATTGAATTGATGTAATGATATGGATGTATACTCTAAATAAAAGAAAAACTGCATTTTAATGCAACTGTTAACGTAGCGAATTATAATAAAAATATGCGCAACGAGTGTCCGTAAACCTGGTGTTAAACCGCGAAGAGATAATCGTGAGCCCTTCCACTCGATTGTACCCCATTAAAAATTACCTTTCTTTCGAACAGTGAAAATCTCGAAATACAAACAAATTGTCAGACTCCCAGATTGCAGTTACATTGCATTTAGAAGCGATCGTGGTGGTTGAAAATGTCCTTGAATACATGTTTTAATGAAACCATCGTGAATATCGGAGGGTTTATTATTATTAAACCGCGAAGGGATAATCGCTTGCCCTTTCACTCGATTGTACCCCATTAAAAATTACCTTTCTTTCGAACAGTGAAAATCTCGAAATACAAACAAATTGTCAGACTCCCAGATTGCAGTTACATTGCATTTAGAAGCGATCGTAGTGGTTGAAAATGTCCTCGAATTCGTGTTTTAACGAAACCATCGTGAATATCGGAGGGTTTATTATTATTAAACCGCGAAGGGATAATCGTGAACTCTTTCATTCGATTGTACCCCATTAAAAGTTACCTTTCTTTCGAACAGTGAAAATCTCGAAATACAAACAAATTCTCAGACTCCCAGATTGCAGTTCCATTGCGTTTAGAAGCGATCGTGGTGGTTGAAAGTGTCCTCCAATTCGTGTTTTAACGAAGCCATCGTGGATATCGGAGGGTTTATTATTATTAAACCGCGAAGGGATAATTGCTTGCCCTTTCACTCGATTGTACCCCATTAAAAGTTACCTTTCTTTCGAACAGTGAAAATCTCGAAATACAAACAAATTGTCAGACTCCCAAATTGCAGTTCCATTGCGTCCAAAAGCGATCGTGGTGGTTGAAAATGTCCTCCAATTCGTGTTTTAACGAAGCCATCGTGAATATCGGAGGGTTAATTATTATTAAACCGCGAAGGGATAATCGTGAACTTTTTCATTCGATTGTACCCCATTAAAAGTTACCTTTCTTTCGAACAGTGAAAATTTCGATTCAATTTGCTGTCCAAGAGGCAGTTTTAAAATACAAGAAAGAATTGTCTAAAGCTCCCGGATTGCAATTTCATGGCGTCCAGGTTGAAAATGTCCCCGGATTCGTGCAGGATGTCGCCTTAATTAAGCCATTATCAATATCCGCGTAGAGTCGGGCGAGCTTGGTCGGCGGTCGTTGCAGGAGCATCCATCTTGTCTAATAACTAATAACTAATAGCTAGGCTAGGCCGCGTGTGCTCGTAGCGGGAGATTAAATCCTTTTCCCGCGGTTACTTGCGGCACCGCGTTTTCGCAATTTCGGAGGAAGAACGCGCCCCATTTGCAACCAACCTGGCCCGGAAGTTTATGCTCAGCGGCGCCGCGGAGAATGGAAATCGGAACGTACGGGGTGTCCCGCTAGAAACGGCCATCATCAATTTTCTTTGCTTCTAATAAAACGGTAAACAAAGATTTGTTCCCGCGATGCAGCTCCCCATGGCGCGTGGAATTATATTTACCGGACGATAAAATATCATTTTTAATCGAAACTTACCAATTTAATCCGCGTCGACTTGGGGTTTTTGTTCTTCGAAGGTCATGCAATTTCCATTGGGTGGCAAACTGATGTTGAAACCGGTTACTGATTGGACACCCCGTAGAACGCTAGCAACCGTGGAAGCTTCCACCCTGGAAAACAATTCCTATCCCTGCGGTACGCGGAGGATTTTGGTATCGTTAACGGGGTTATTGGAAAACGTGGAATCGGAAGTTTGTAGGTGATCCTGCATTAGTTCCACCCGATGTTTGTACGCTCGAAACGATACTTTACGTGTTTCGCAGATGGTGGCACTGATAACTCTAATATCCAGGGAACGTATGAATGCATGGGGGAAGGTCTATATTTCCGATATCCCCACCCAACATCCTGTTTCTAAACGTCATTTTGAAGCAAATATTGAGACCGCAATTTCAATAATTAATCCTTCGAATCTCTCGAAAGATTCAAATGAACTAAACCCCGAACCGCGAAGATGTTTTTTGATCGTACAAATTCAATCATCCCCCATTTTCACCACCGCCACGATTGATATCGAGAAAACGTAATAAAAAGCGAAGGAAAGGCTTCGATGCGACAGCCACCGATGGAAAATTCATATCCGTCCGCGTTTCTGTTTAACGATTCCATCTCGGCGAATGGACCGATTCACTTATTCATAAGTTGCGCGCCGGTGCATATTTTTCGCGGAAAAGGGGTAGCATGCATAATTCGAGGCTCGCGCGGCTACGTGCGTGCGTAACCGTGCAGCTAAGTGTTGGCCGCGCTTTGCATAATGCACAAACATACCCGTGAGCTATGCTCGTCCGTGCAAGCATCGCGTGCACGACACGCGTAAACGCGGATGGCATTGATACGATTAGATGATCGCGATTAACCCTTAACTGGGCATCCTGTATTCACAAAACGCGCCATCGTGTTTCAAACGGGATCGCCGAGGAATAGCAAACACCCCTTTTTTTTTGGAATTCCATCTATTTCATCAGTCGGTTACAGATTGAATTAACTGTTTAAATTTTTTACGGCATTCGAGGATAAAAATATTGGAAAAGAGGGAAAACCCCATAAAAGTGGTCCAATTTTCAAATGGCCATAACTCCTACGATAGTAAATGTATCTCATTGAAATTTTTTTCTGAAGTAGAGCTTACGGATACCTACAAAAAGTACTCAACAACTTTTCCATATAGCGCCTACCAAATTTATCAAAAATAAAAAACGAATTTTTAAGAAAAATCGACAGGGGATAGGTGCCTAAATTTTTCGACGAAAAAAAAAATTTCAAATCGTTCTGGAAAAATTATTTTCAGTTGCAGGGGTCAATTACAATTATTTTTGGTCATTAGACATACCCTCGAAATCCTACCCACATTCGAGAAAAAAATTCGAGAAGGTGTGAAATTTTTCGACAAAATTAAAAAATTTCAAATCGTTCTAAAAAAATTATATTTAGTTGCAGGGGTTAATTACAATCATTTTTGGTCATTACACATACCCTCGAAATCCTACCCACATTCGAGAAAAAAATTCGAGAAGGTGTGAAATTTTTCGACAAAATTAAAAAATTTCAAATCGTTCTGAAAAAATTATTTTCAGTTGCAGGGGTCAATTACAATCATTTTTGGTCATTAGACATACCCTCGAAATCCTACCCACATTCGAGAAAAAAATTCAAGAAGGTGTGAAATTTTTCGACAAAATTAAAAAATTTCAAATCGTTCTGAAAAAATTATATTTAGTTGCAGGGGGCAATTATAATCATTTTTGGTCATTACACATACCCTCGAAATCCTACCCACATTCGAGAAAAAAATTCGAGAAGGTGTGAAATTTTTCGACAAAATTAAAAAATTTCAAATCGTTCTGAAAAAATTATATTTAGTTGCAGGGGTCAATTACAATCATTTTTGGTCATTACACATATCCTCGAAATCCTACCCACATTCGAGAAAAAAATTCGAGAAGGTGTGAAATTTTTCGACAAAATTAAAAAATTTCAAATCGTTCTGAAAAAATTATTTTCAGTTGCAGGGGTCAATTACAATTATTTTTGGTCATTAGACATACCCTCGAAATCCTACCCACATTCGAGAAAAAAATTCGAGAAGGTGTGAAATTTTTCGACAAAATTAAAAAATTTCAAATCGTTCTGAAAAAATTATATTTAGTTGCAGGGGTCAATTACAATCATTTTTGGTCATTAGACATACCTTCGAAATCCTACCCACATTCGAGAAAAAAATTCGAGAAGGTGTGAAATTTTTCGACAAAATTAAAAAATTTCAAATCGTTCTAAAAAAATTATATTTAGTTGCAGGGGGCAATTATAATCATTTTTGGTCATTACACATATCCTCGAAATCCTACCCACATTCGAGAAAAAAATTCGAGAAGGTGTGAAATTTTTCGACAAAATTAAAAAATTTCAAATCGTTCTGAAAAAATTATTTTCTGTTGCAGGGGTCAATTACAATCATTTTTGGTCAACAGACATACCCCCGAAATCCTACTCAGTTTCGAGAAAAAAATTCCTTACCGAAAATCTGATGTCTGACTATACATTGATATGTTTCCCTGAAAATGCGTATCTTTAAAACATCATTGAAATTTTTTTCTAAAGTAGAGCTCGCGGATACCTATAAAAAAGTATTAAACAACTTTTCCATACAGCGCCTGCCAAATTTATCAAAAATAAACGAATTTTGAAGAAAAATCGAAAGTCTGGCTTGGTACACGCGCGACAATTCACGCTAGAGTCGATCTCTCGTATACTCATAGCGGTACAGATCCCGCTGAGAGGACATTATGTTCCGAACTGTTCCGTAAATCTCTGTAAGAACCCCAGGAACCCCCCAGGAGGATTTATTTCGCCCGATTTAAGGGAAGAGGGATGGTCGTTCGACGGTCCTCCGGAGCGCGACCAGACGAAATATCTGTTTTCCGATTCGGTGTACACAAGGGTGATACTTAGAGGGCGAATTTAACGCCGTGGGGAAGTTCCGCGAGGCCGCAGACGCGCGTTTCTCGCGTCGTTGGAAACTTGGAAGCAAGGGTGGAGCGTGCGTTAGCGTTCACCCGCTAACTCGCCACGCGAGAAGACTTATTTATCATTGCCAGGCGTAGACGGAAGTTGCTGTTGTTGTTGCTCGTTAAGAGTCCCTTTGTTATCCGCTTGTCGATGAACGCCCGCTTTCGCGTTGCCCGGCGACTCGCGTGACTTTCGTTTTCCAGTTTAAAGAGTTCTAACGACATTCTTCTGCGACGGTGTAACAAATGCTCCTGGTAATTACCGGTCGAGTTACTTGTTTCAGAAGGAATTAACACCGATGAAAATTTTGCAACTCCCAGAACTTTGGTTTAAAAAAAATTAGACACTAGTCCTTTGAATTTTATATTTGGTATGCATGGTTTGCGTACGACGGAGACGTTTTTTACACTGTTGCTGATCCGTGCATTTTATTAAATTTTCCCTGTCTTCAGTCGGATGAAAATTAAATTCTAAAAATGCCCCCCAACCTGCGTTTATTTTATTATTCGCCGTCCCGACCGTCCGGCTTTATCCGTCGACGTTATGGAATTTCGCGACTCGCTTTTCGGGCGATACCGAGTTTTTCTGGGTTACACCGGAATTAAGAGTCATAATTCGGGATAGAATCGCTTTTGGTATCGTTTTTAGCATCGACGCTCGACGACGTATTTTATCGCATTACTGAAACATTCGAATATTTATCGCTCGCCCCTGTCGTTCGCTGTTTGGTCGCAAACAGTGCAACAGCTTCGATATTCTCCAGAGTGAAATTGTATTAAAATGACAAAAGCATCGAACTTGTTATCCATATTCTATATTTTTTAAAGACACCAGCGCCGGTCGTTCGCTGAATTAGCCTGCGAGAATAATTTACGGATTTATCGTAATTTGCGTGCTTCGAGAAGCTGATCTCACCAGAGTTTAACGAAGTGTTCCGCTCGTACAATGCATCTTTGTGCTCCGCGTGCGTTCCTTCGCTGAATGGATTCACTCATTCAACGTCTCCCTTTTCCTTTTCTGTTGCAGGTGAGTCCCGTCTAGTTTTCTTAAATATTTGCTGACGCTGTTCTCCCACGGAGGTGACGCAAGGTAAGATTCCACTCTCGCAACTTAGAACAGAGATTGTGTTTCCCTTTAAAGCTTCTCGAAACTGTCAACACGAGGACCGTACTCGGAGTGGTTAGAAACGCGCAAAGAAAATTAATTATCGAACCGATCCGAAGCGTTTGACTTCTATTTACGAATGTGAACCTTTCTAAAAGTATCGAAAGTTAATTGGTACCAATCGGTACCAAAGAAATTGTGAAAGAGAAAAGCGTATTTAAAGTTTCGCGCGAAGCACCTCAACAGACAGACTACAAATTGCTTCTTCGTCGTCGTAGAATTAAATCAGACGTTTCAATTTTAGTTAAAATTTGTTTGCTCCGTTATTAAGTTGCTAACTACGTCACGACATCGTTTATAAACCAATCAAAGCCCCTACAAGTAATGTACAAATTGGTTTCTTTAAACGCAGCGTAATAATAAATACAGGGTGTTCGGCCACCCTTGGGAAAAATTTTAATAGAGGATTCTAGAGGCCAAAATAAGGCTTCGTTAAAAAGTTATTAACAATTGAATTCAAAAATTTCAAATCGTTCTGGAAAAATTATTTTCGGTTGCAGGGGTCAATTACACACACCCTCGAAATCCTACGCACTTTCGAGAAAAAAATTCTGTATTGGCGGAACTTTAAATGTTAATAACTTAACGAAGCCACCATCAACAAATATTCTTTATTTTCATCTTATTTTGGCCTCTAGAATCCCCCGTATGTTAATTTATTTTGTTAAAGGGTTTATTCCCGTTAATAAATGAATAATAATATTTTGTAGTCTATCGTCTCGAGTAACGAAAATTGCAGTATCGAAGGGGAACATTTGATGTCGTATTTTCCTTTCTGGAGTCGTAAAGCCATCCTTTGGAAGGGATCCTGCGTATTACGGAGGCACACTGTATAACGTCGAACACGGTTCAACGGCCCCTGGAAGTCTCAGACTTCTGTCAATATTGCCTACGGCCGGGTTTCCTCCGTTCCTCCGTATTTCGCGTTTCGTCGGCCGAATTCCGGCATGATTCATGTATCGTTCGCCTCGCCATCGACCCGACCGTTTCTGTCTGCCCAATAAAAGCCTCGTTTATGACAAGCGACGAATGATGAACGACTTCGTTTCCGCTCGAGAAACCGATCTTTCTTGCGGCGTCGTTCGCGCTCCAGGAAATCGGGACGGCGTGATTCGGGTCGAGCGAAAACAAGGCGACCCAGCTACTCACAATGGCGTATTTACACCGGAAATGCCGGACGATACCACGAAGCGTACCCAGAAAATAGGTCACGATCGTTAAATCGAACTGAATCGAAAGTATTTGGGTGTTAAACAAATTTCCTTATTTCCAGATTTCTCATCGAAAGAAAATGCGTGGAAATACTTATCACGCTTCTTCATTTCGTGCCTTCTTTTCGAAATAATTCAATCTGAAAATTTCTGGGATTCAAGTAGAAATCCATACGACGTGTCCGGCTAATATTTGTTCGTACTACTTAAATCTACCAAGTTTTCAAAGTCGATTTTCTCGTCAACAGAGCCGCGAACGAAAAAATGTTACTCCATCGTTTCCACTTGCTTTTCCATGTAGAATCATCCCCCGTTCGGGTCCACCATCATTCCCACCCCGTATGGGTGAAATTCATCCCCCAATTGCAAAAATAGAAAAGGAAGTGTTGTTATTATTTAACTGTCGGACTGTCTTGACTGGTCAGACGTTCCGTAAATAATTTTTCAAATCGATGTTTGCCTTTTTGGCGCGTTGGGGTATTCGCGCGAACGAGCGACCGGGTCACGCGATAATAAATTGTCCGGCGTGTTTAGTAGGCCAGGGTGGCTCGAACGCCAGAGGATGATCGTAGTTGGAAGCTGACCAAATGTAAAAGCTTCTTAGTCTTCGCGTCGCTGACCCCCTTCGGGGACGTTGACGAAGGCTGACGCGATTCTTCTTCGACCTTGCAGACTCGGAGTACAAACGCCCCCAAAACGATCGTACTTGCAATTTCGAGCTTCCTTCGATCGCCATTGTTGCTCGAAAGCAACGAGGACGCTTTTAGTAGGTTAACGCGCCCTACCAACCGCGTTTTAATCCCACACGTTACAACCGTTCGCCCAGATTTTCGTTACAAATATCGAGCATCTCGAATCGCGACTCGAGAGTCAAGGTTAATCGCCCAAGTTTCTGGGTTAACCGCATCCAAGTCATCGCGACCCCGAACGGGAGGAAGTAAACGGTGAAAAGGCACGAGAGTTTGCAAGTTTTTTGCAGTAACTTAAAATTTACGTTGCTCCGCGACAACGAATTTCATTATTTCGTACCGGGGGTAGTTTTAGAATGAATAATCAAGCCTGGCTAGTTAAGGGGGAGCGCAAAAATTCCCTCTGGTCGGGTTCGCGACCCTAAAACACCCAGCACGCTGTAAAGTTGACCCGAAATTTTTACCATTAGATCCTTCTTACTTTCCTCGAGTTTGACATTTACTCACGCGACGAGAACTTCACATTTTTCTGTAGCTTCCCGGTTGGTTGTGAAAACGCAAATAAGAAGTTTTCGAGATTCGTCGAAGAGAGAATTTTATCGGAACGAAGCGGAAACGCCAAACGCGTTTAGGTGTCCGTGTTCGAGGAACCGCAACGTTCGTTAGGGGAACGTGTCTCGTCCTTGGAGCTCAGTCGACGATCTCCTCGTCGAATAATGAGCAAGGACTTATAGCTTCATCCGTAGACATCCGTAGACAAAGACCATCTGCCGACATTGCGCTTCCCGAGGCATTCTCCGCGGCGTATTCTTCCGTTATTGCATCATTTCTGGAAACGACGAGCTTGCGTGGCACGGTCGTTCGTCGTACTTTACCGCTTTGTGATTATTTAATGTCGGAACGTATACGCAGCGTCGGATCCAGACGAATTTCAAGGGAAACGCGAACGCGAACGTCGCGAAAGAGTCGAGTGGCGCAATTTCTGGAAATACAAATGGCGGTTTTAAATCGAAAATTGGTCGTGCGTCGCCAGACTCGTCTAAACATCGAATGCTGTCACTTCCATTGAATTGGGAGCATCCGAAAGCATCTGTTTCCTTCGGGTAGCAATAAGAAAACGAATAAGTCGCTGTTATAACTGAGAATTAGTGAAACAAACAAAAATACAGTTGCTTTACATATTCAACGTAGTAAAATACAGTTAAACATCGGATGCTGTCACTCCAATTGAATTAGGAGCATCCGAGTGCATTTTCAATTGCTTTCGACGTTTTAATTTCGCGAATTAAGTTATTTCAGTATTCTCGTTCTCGAAATCAGGACGTACTAACAAGATGGCGTTGTAAAATGACGTTTTAGAAACGGTGGGGTTTCATTCCGCTACACAACCCCAAATCAAATAAGGCAGTGACAATGAGGTCGTGGTTCACGACCTGCTTCGACCACTGTGGAAATAGAGATGGTTCCGTACCATGAATCCATATTTAATATTTGCTTTATCATATCCGTCGATCTAGCGTTTAACTGCTGCTAAATGGAACGTAATTGCGCGATATTTTCGAACGAGAAGCAAATATCCGACTGTTGATTGTCCCTTTCAAAAAGAGGAAGTTTTCTTTCATTTACAAGCATCATTTTGTTGTTTTTCGAGACGCAAGTCAAGAGGGTGCAGCTGTGTCCCTTCCTTGGTTTATTTAGACTGGGTTCGTCTCACTGACCTTTCTCCATTCTGGCAGTTTCAACTGGACAGACGTGCCCTTTAAAAAATTATTTGAACTGTATGTTTTATTTTTATTCCACCACTTATTTTCAACAGTGGAATAAACTTCCAAAGAGGAAACAATTCGAGGCGTGGATCTCTCTCGAATTAGCCTCGAAACGAGGAAGATGGCGGAAAGGTCGAGTGTCCCGGTGATCCATAAACGGGGAAGGCTGCAGGCGAGGCCAGGTCGTTTTGAATCGGTAGTAGGCGAGCAAGTAGGCTCGCGTACGCGCGAATCGTTCCGTGAGCTGTTCATTCATGGGCAGCGCGGCTCATCCACGGGACGGTCGATCGAATGAACGCTGAGAGGGATGGATATCAACGACGAGGAAGGAAAAGTCTTCCCTCGACGGGTCTTCTTTAAGGGCGCTCGTTCGCGCTCCTCCTCCCCCTCGGGCGTGGAAGTAACGATAATAAAGTGGACGCAGGCGCTGGCGTTCGTTCAATGCGGATAATTCGCGGCAACGCTAATTGCGACTCTCGCGATTAGATGAATGCGAGAGCCGTGGAACGTCGAAACGAGTTTTGCGCTCTTTTTCTTCCGCCCCCGAGAGCCGTGATTAATTCGTCGGATCGCAACTGTTTGATGCGTCTCTCCTTTCACCGGGACTCATGGAATCTCGATTCGGTTCGGCCACCCCCGGGAAAAATTTTAATGGGGGATTCTAGATGCCAAAATAAGACGAAAATCTAGAATACCAATTTCTTGACTGAGGCTTCGTTAAAAAGCTATAACAATTAAACTCAAAAATTTCAAATCGTTCTGGAAAAATTATTTTCGGTTGTGGGGATCAATTACAACCATTTTTTATGAATAGACATACCCTCGAAATTCTACCCATTTTCGAGAAAAAAATTCGAGTAGATATTGAAATTTTTAGACGAAATTAAAAAATTTCAAATCATACTAGAAAAATTATATTTGGTTACAAGGATTAATTACAATCCTTTTTGGTCATTACACATACCCCCGAAATCCTACCCATTTTCTAGAAAAAAATTCGAGTAGATATTGAAATTTTTAGACGAAATTAAAAAATTTCAAATCATACTAGAAAAATTATATTTGGTTACAAGGATTAATTACAATCCTTTTTGGTCATTACACACACCCCCGAAATCTTACGCACTTTCGAGAAAAAAATTCGAGTAGATACTGATATTTTTAGACGAAAAAAAAAAATTTCAAATCGTTCTGGAAAAATTATATTTAGTTACAGGGGTTAATTACAATCATTTTTGGTAATTACACATACCCCCGAAATCCTATCCATTTTCTAGAAAAAAATTCGAGAAGGTGTGAGATTTTTCGATGGAAAAAAAAAATTTCAAATCGTTTTGGAAAAATTATATTTAGTTACAGGGGTTAATTACAATCATTTTTGGTCATTACACATAACCCCGAAATCCTACGCACTTTCAAGAAAAAAATTCGAGTAGATACTGAAATTTTTAGACGAAATTAAAAAATTTCAAATCAAACAAAAAAAATTATATTTAGTTACAGGGGTTAATTACAATCATTTTTGGTCATTACACATAACCCCGAAATCCTACGCAGTTTCAAGAAAAAAATTCGAATATATACTGAAATTTTTAGACGAAATTAAGAAATTTCAAATCGTTCTGGAAAAATTATATTTAGTTACAGGGGTTAATTACAATTATTTTTGGTTATTACACATACCCCCGAAATCCTACCCATTTTCTAGAAAAAAATTCGAGAAGGTGTGAAATTTTTCGACGAAAAAAAAAAATTTCAAATCGTTCTGGAAAAATTATTTTCGGTTACAGGGGTCAATTACAACCATTTTTTATGAATAGATATACCCCCGAAATCCTGCGCATTTTCGAGAAAAAAATTCAGTAGTGGCGGAACTCTAAACGTTAATAACTTTTTAACGAAGCCTCCATCAATAAATTGGTATTCTCGATTTTCGTCTTATTTTAGCTTCTTGAATCCCCCATTAAAATTAAATCGTTTTCTTTTATTTGGGGAACCTTGTTTGCGAATGAATCGAATTTGGATTTAAACGCGCGAAGATTTTAAAATTCATTGATAATTCAGAAACGTTCGTTCTCCGCGACACGTAGTCGAGTGATTTGGAAATAAAATGTTATTCGAGGTCGGAATAATCTCGTCGAATGGGTCCAGCAAATTTGTATTCCGATGTTCGTGGCGGATATTAAAATTGTATGGGTTAATATAAATGGAGAGGACGATTGTAAGATACGATTCTCGGATCGATTTCAGACGGACCAAAATGTCAGATTTAATGTACGTTTGACCTCGTTGATAAAGTAATTTCGACGTCACGTTATATCTTATTCAACCCCTGAAGCACGTATCAAGAAAATTAATATTCCTCCTTGTTTTAGACACGTTGTAGATATCAGACATTTTAATTACCGATCTGCTTAGTTCTCTAGGTTCGTTTAAATCGTTTGGAGTTTATTTAGTGATTTTGTTCGATCATGTTCGTCGCCAATTTTAGATGAACCAGTCAAGGAAAAGTTCTTATCCAATAATCATTCGTGTGTCGTATTTCTGGCTCCGACTACGTCTTCGCGTACTAAATGGCCGTCAGTTTCGAAGATAAAATAGGAGTTTATTTGTGGAAAGAATCCATGCAACTTTAAACTGTCAGATTATTCACAAGAACTGATGAAACGCGACACACGAAAATGGATATTCGCATTTGGTGCGGTCGTATTTTCACTAAATGTCTTCGTGAATTATATTTAGCGGTGCATTCTACGCTTCTGAATTTGTATTACTTTAGTCTACGCGAACGCGAAGCAAAATGCACGCGAATACAGTTTCTCGGTCGCTTTTGCACTTAATTTTTAAGTCGCCGCGGGGACGCCGTCGAAACTTTCAATTGGTTTCACGTTGTTACAGTTTCATAATCTCGTGCTGGTAAACGAGATTTACCTGGCGCGTGATCTTTTTCCTTTCGTTACCAAAAAAGAAACGCGAATCAATGTCACCGTTGCCCCGTATTTTTCGAAATTTATTGGGACAAAGGCGACTCCACGGTTATGAAATTGAACGGGAAGATACCGGGAACACCGATACTCCGCGATTCCATTCTAAAATTGTAACGCAGGGTTTCTGCCTTTGTAGCGGACCCTCGCGTACATACGTACTCTATGTACGTACATATCGAATCGAAGTATTGAAAACGCGCATTGTAGACTCTATTTGATTTCCCCCTTTTCACGTCGTAGGATACAAGATGTTCCTCGAAGATCCTCGACCGATCTTATGCCGACTATGGGCTGGGAATTTCGTCACAGACGACGCGCCCTCAAAGGGGAATACCAGTGGCAATCAGAATCCGTTTGCGACAGACGTTCGATTCTAAACAACGAAAAATAAAATTGTTGAACGTTTCTTCCCCGCCTGAACTCTTTATTAGATGACATTTAAGCGTATGGAATTTCAAATTTTGTTTGTTTTGACAATTCAACGCGTTTCCAAGCATTCTCGAACTCTGATATTCAGCTATCTGCAAGAATTTTCAAAAATCCCCGACGATCGAGTCGACGATATTTATCCAGGAGCAATTTCCAAAGCATCCCCGATATGCGAACTCTGAACTCCGGCTTCGCGTAGCGCGTAAACGACAGACGTCAGCCAGACTCATCGCGTAAAGTGCCGTAGAACAATTTATCCAGTAGTTACTTGCACAGTAAGATTAAGTTGGCGTCTGACGCGTAGATTATTACAATCTATGCAAAACACCTGGGTACAGCGGAGGTACGTGTCAGAACCAGCCACGTCCCCTGCTCCAAATTTTCAAACTTATACCCAAGTCTTGAATTATACGAGAAGAATGATCCCCGTTGTATTTTTAACTAATTCGATGCATAGTTTCGAAAGTATATTGGTTTAATATCATTAAACTTCACGTTTATAAATGTAAATATTGCTCTAGGTCGTGTGTTAATTATTTAAAAAAATTTCTTTGGTACTCGATCTTCGACCAGTATTATTGAGAATAAGTAAGAACCTCGTAGGGATGGTTCTTACTTGAAGAATCACAGAAGTGTACATTTATAAATGTAAATATTGATCTAGGTTGTGTGTTAATTATTTAAAAAAATTTCTTTGGTACTCGATATTTGACCAATATTATTGAGAATAAGTAAGAACCTCGTAGGGATGGTTCTTACTTGAAGAATCACAGAAGTGTACATTTATAAATGTAAATATTGCTCTAGGTTGTGTGTTAATTATTTAAACAAATTTCTTTGGTACTCGATCTTTGACCAGTATTATTGAGAATAAGTAAGAACCTCGTAGGGATGGTTTTTACTTGAAGAATCACAGAAGTGTACATTTATAAATGTAAATATTGATCTAGGTTGTGTGTTAATTATTTAAAAAAATTTCTTTGATACTCGATATTTGACCAACATTATTGAGAATAAGTAAGAACCTCGTAGGGATGGTTCTTACTTGAAGAATCACAGAAGTGTACATTTATAAATGTAAATATTGCTCTAGGTTGTGTATTAATTATTTAAAAAAATTTCTTTGGTACTCGATATTTGACCAATATTATTGAGAATAAGTAAGAACCTCGTAGGGATGATTCTTACTTGAAGAATCACTCAAGTGTAAATTTTTAAATGTAAATATTGGTCTAGGTTGTGTGTTAATTATTTAAAAAAATTTCTTTGGTACTCGATATTTGACCAATATTATTGAGAATAATTAAGAACTACATAGAAGTAGTCTTTGCTCTAAGAATCCTCAAAAATCGACGTTTCCAAACAAAACTACCCCTTCGATCACTATCTAAACTATCCAAGTACACATTTTTAAATGTAAATATTACTTTACGTCATATGCATCCACTCACTATCTCACCAATATTATTTAAACTAAACAAGAGCCTAGTGCTGGTTTTTGCTCTAAGAATCCTCAAAAATCGACGTTTCCAAACATAGCTACCCCTTCGATCACTATCTAAACTATCCAAGTACACATTTTTAAATGTAAATATTACTTTACGTCATATGCATCCACTCACTATCTCACCAATATTATTTAAACTAAACAAGAGCCTAGCGCTGGACTTTGCTCTAAGAATCCTCAAAAATCGACGTTTCCAAACAAAGCTACCCCTTCGATCACTATCTAAACTATCCAAGTACACATTTTTAAATGTAAATATTACTTTACGTCATATGCATCCACTCACTATCTCACCAATATTATTTAAACTAAACAAGAGCCTAGCGCTGGTCTTTGCTCTAAGAATCCTCAAAATCGATGCTTCCAAACAAAGCTACCCCTTCGATCACTATCTAAACTATCCAAGTATACATATTTAAATGTAAATATTACTTTACGTCATATGCATCCACTCACTATCTCACCAATATTATTTAAACTAAACAAGAGCCTAGTACTGGTTTTTGCTCTAAGAATCTTCAAAAATCGACGTTTCCAAACAAAGCTATCCTTACGATCTCCGTCAATGTCATCCATTCATAAATACTGCTGCATCCCCTCAGGAATATGTCGTACTTTAATCGTTAGAAAACCTCCGCCGTGGTAGGAATATCTCGGAAAAGTAAATTAGAGGGGGTTCGGAAGAATATCGCCAGCGAGGAAAGAAGTATCGCGGAGCAGAACGTAGCTCGTCGTAAGGACAATGCGCCGTCGAGAATTTAGTGGGGGGGTTGTAGGGGATGGGATGCACCGAGGAGGGCGGAGGGGCAGGGCCAGGTTGTCCGAAGCGAGGGCGAACGAGGGCAGCAGTCGGCACGACGGAGACGCGGGAAACCGTCGGGGGGTTTTCGGTGTGGAGGGGCGAGGGGTTGCGATCCGACAGGGTGAAAGAGGAGGGTGGAAAAGGCGCATGCCAGTTGTGCCGTCGCCGCGTTACGAGCCGGCCACCAGCCCAGGCCTTTCTTCGCGCCACAGTACGAGCCTCTTTCTCGCGACTTTTCCGTGGACTTTCGTCGCGTTTCCGTGCTTTCCTCCAACCCCCAATTCCGATTCGTTACGCGTGATCGAGCATCCCCCTCGATGTCTCGCGATCCACGGCCTGGGAAGTGCGAACGGTGACGCGAACAGGTCGATTCGAAAAGTTCGTCCCGAGGAGTTTCGAGTCGAGTTTTCTGGCGGACCCAGATCGATTGGTGTTTTTGATAATTAACGGAAGGTCTGACAACCCCGGCGGGCGACGACCCTTCCGCATCGAGCACGGTGAACGTTCTTTTTTCCGAGGGGGGGAGGGGGAGTGATCGCGGCGATCTCGACCAGCCTCGAGACGCCGCCTCCGAGTGTACGTATAGTTTCGTGGAACAAACATCGCTATCGAAAGTCTCTTTCCAGTGGTTTGTTATCCCTTGTCGAGGGTGGTTCGACGACCAGAGGTGGCTATTTTCTAAGCGACGCTCGCGAGTTCTTGTACAGGGGAAAGATCTGTTCTAACCTTGAATCATTAGCGGCGGTCGAGAGCAATCTATAGGTTTCACCCCCTCTGGAACACCTTTGTTTCACGTGTACGTATCAAACATTCTCTGCTTGATCTTGAATTCCTGGACAGTCGAAACTACTGTTGGCCAACCTGCAGGCTTAATCTCGTTGCTATGTCCGAGTGAACATCGCCCGGAGTAATTTCTTGCGTTTCGCGTGCACGGTATGGTGTAACGCTAACCGTAGCGATCTACTTAAGTCAGTTTCGAGTGGTCTGTTAAAGGATATCCTTGGGCAAACCGTTGGCTTGTAGTCTGCTGCAATCTGTAACCTCTGTGCTCGTCTTAGGATTCCGAGGCTATCGTTTTCAATACTCTCAGGGCAAAATACCCTTCTTTAACGAAAATTTTCAAAGAACGGTCGAAAAATTGCGGTCTAGACGAGGGTATTAGTTGCCCAGTGCGTAGCCAGTGATATTTCTTTCATCGTGGGAGGATAATTCACCCCGAAAGCCAGGCTCCAAACCCTTCGAGAGCGTATAGAATCTTCCTTTTTAGTTAGAGAAGCTCGAACGACCCTTTGAAGTCGAGATGGTTGGGAATTATGCAGGAAGTCGTTGTTTGATCCAGACTTGAATTCCTGTCGGGCACGTGGCCATTTCCAATCCCATTTCGCAGAACGTGATCATCGAAGATCGATAAATAATTTCACGCTCAATTTTTCCGCGTAATTTTAACATTGTAATTCGATGAAACGTCGAGAGGACATCTCTGACCATAGAAAACCGTCGACTTATGCAAATTTTCGTTCCGTCGAGGAGATTCGCGAAGTTAAGAATTTACAAGCGGCGAAGTATGCAAATTTAAATTGTAACTCTCGTCTCGAATCATACTTCCCTGATGCTTTATTAGTATGGAGACGCGATAAATCGAGCGAAACGTTACCGCATGCAGGAGGGGATGGTTCATTTATTTTAAAGATTGAAGAGTGCTCGAAACTTCCCGACGGGTTGTGTGTCTCTTTCCGGAATATTTTCGAGACAGTTAAGAACTTTGAAAATATTCAAGACTGTCGAGAGAGTTTCGTGGCTATTTTAGTCGCGTAGACAATCCCGAAACTTCGGACTGTTCCTTGGAAATTTGCAAATAAGTGTATTAAAGTCTGGTAAGGTTTCGAGCATCTTAAGTAACTGTGTACAAAGATAGAATAATATTCTATTGTCTACGTTTGTACGTCCAGTTCATCTTTTCCGTATTCTAAATATCAAAAATTAAAATAGATCGCCCAAGAAGTAGGTTCGAATTTGTTTGGTAACCTTGTACACGATGCTCGGAAAACAAGCTCGTAAAATTCGCTTAAAACGCGGCAATTCGCCTAACACCTGCGCACGCGGACGAAGATGGACGCAGGGTCAGCAATGGTGGTCAACGTTGCACGGGGTCACCCACCTCCGGAGAAGCTACGATGAAATTTATGGCACTCGATATGGCCACACGATTCCGCGACGCTTCATCAAAAATTGAAGGATATCGCGTTATAAATTTTCTCGGAGCTCCTTCGAGGCGAGTGACCCCGTGCAATAGTTACTTCGTCCACCATTGGTGCACTCTGCCCACTTTTCTCCTTTTTCCCCGCTCTACAAACGGAATATTCTCGACGTTTATAATTGCAAAAGAGAGTCTTTTCAGCGTCTAAAATCATCTTTCAAAGTTTTCTCCTTTTTGCCACTCCGCGAACAGATTTTACCGAATTTCTCGACGCTTATTATTGCGAAACAGAGTCTCCTCAGCGTTTAAAATCGCCTTTTGAACTTTTTCTCGATCGGATAAGATGCACGTGCAGTTGAAAAAATGTCAAAACTCCGGATATCGGTGGGTAGAATCCACAGAGAAAGAAGTTTGAGGATCGTATTGTTGTCCGCTATAGTTAACGGGACGACTTCAATGGCGGGCGAGGCAATTACAGCGAGTGGCGACCTTGACTTTTTGATGGATCTTCTCGCTTTGAGAAGGAGACTCTGTTCGCGACTGGAGTGCCTGTACAAGGCGATTAAAATTTGGTGTTTCTTCTCCACATAGAGATCATTTTATTCGTCAACCTTCAAAAAAGACTTCGTCGATCTAGTATAATGCCAATATCGTAAAACAACAAGCTGGTATCCATCTGTGTCGACGAACTGTTGAAGTATTTTTATCGATTCCGGGATTGATTCTATCGTTTGGAGCACCTCTCGCGTCGTAACAATGATGTTTCTGCTCGAAACCACTACGTTAAAGTTCCTCGTCAAATTTTTATTCGGATAGATTGCCCTAAGTCGGGGGGTTAGATGTTTCTGCGTTACCCTGTACATCCAAAATTATCGAGCGTCTACGCCTAACGTTCTACACATAGCAATGGGGACCATTTGCTCAGCGAAAGCGCGTTAAAATCGGGCAGGGACAGCTCGAGTCCTTTCCTCGTCGGTTATGCTCGAGGAAACTTTGACTGCTATGTGTTTCTCTCCTTCCCTCTCATCGTCGTGAATGAAACTCGAGGTTTTCTGGGTAATTTCCAGTACTTCGAAGACGAACGCGATGAATAAACAGCAAATTGCGAAGGCAAGTTTGCTCTTCCTTGTTAATTCGGCGCGAACTTATTTATGTTCTCCTAGAGTCGACTGCTTTCGAAAAAGTATTCGATACTTTCGGTTCTCGCGGCAAATTTTCCTGCACTTCCGGCATTCCGGGGTCAACGGTTTCGCGTTGGCGTACAGGTCGTATCAAAATAAAGTCGCGTGCAAGTTAAATTGCATTTTTTAGACGCATAGTTTTTTAACCTGACCCTTGAAAGTATCGAGGGATCGGCGGAAAGGTTAGAGGAGTTTCTCTGGCAAATAACGTTAATTAAAACTTCCTCGAACCCACTTCCAGCGTAATCTAAAATCTCCATAAAACCTTTCAGATACTCCTGAAGTAATTAAAAATTCTGGCTTCTGGTTATTCGTGCAATTTCGTAATATTAAGGGTAGGTTGATCTATTTATTTTCCAATTAACTTGCAGTTAATAATTGTAATAATGAATCTCTTTGTCGTTTCCTCTATGTACTCTACGAATACGTGTTTCGTACCTGGAAACGAAGTTCTTACGTCGAATTTCCGTCCTGGTGTTAATTTTAAGTTTCCCGCGAAGTCTGAAGTTCGTTTTGACGTATGTTCCTCGAGGCCACGTCGCGGAACGAACCCCGGAGGCCGCGAAAACTAATTATCCGTCTGAATTTAGGGACATTGTTTCGAAAAACTTTCCAAAATCCACCTCGTTGGGACGTGTATGCGTAAACATAGTAATTGCCCGAAGGAGGTCGCGAGAGGTTAAGGGGTCAAGAGGTTTTCGCAAATGGAGATCAGTACACCCAAGTATTATCGACGTTTCGGCTATTTCCAACTAGCTTTCCAGCTTAGATCGCGCGTGAAACGTCGATAAGACTTAGAAGCCTTAAAACTGTACATTGACCATTGAGATACAAAAATAATTTTGGACTATTTCGATACCTTATTATGTTTCAAAGATTAGAATACCTAAAAGAATCGTTCTAATAAAGTGGACAAGGGTCTCGTTCGAAAAGGATAATCGAAACTTTCGTGTTTCCAGAATAACTAATAGAGTACAAGATTTTAAATTCGAATCAAGTAAACTAATAATTCACCGTGCACTGGTCAGAATGGACGCCATGTTCCGTCGTAAGTAGCTCGGATCTAGCAACGAAAAGTTTCGCGCCACGTAAATTTCCAGTCTCATCCTCTCTAATTACCCTTTGAGCAAACAAAGTAATGCACACTCTAAAAAGAAAAAGAGAAACACAGTAGGTAATTTGGTCCGAAAGGCATTTTTCCTGGCGACTTGGCGCGACCTGGACAAAGAGTGTCGACCGTTTCCTGGACGTTAAGTATGCAGAGAAACGCAATGGCGACAGCTGATAATAAAACGCCCGGCGAACCAGCGACCTCGTTATTTACGGACACGGTCGCGATTAAACGATAATTTCTTCGTCGCCCGTCGCGTTTCCCCTTTCGTTATTTATCTTTCCGCCGGCTAATTCCCTCTCAAAGCGTCGTCGACGACCGCTGATGACACGCGTCACTCGTGCCCGAATGCACAGAGCAACGTCACCCCTGATATGGAAATCCGCGGATCAACGGCTGTTCTATCTCGTCCGGGAAACGACACCGCGGATTTCGAATTACCCAGAAATATTGTATCCCCTCGTTAGAAACCCCCGAAAGTCACCCTTAAACTGGCTACGAGAATTTTGCCACCGGAGGATCGATTTGACAGAATCTGGAACTCGAGCCACCCTTAAATACTGGACAATTGTCCAATGGGTCGTAAAATTTTTGGGAAGTTTCACGCCATTTTACATTATCTTATTTCAGAGGGTGCAGAGGAAATTGTATTCACGATTGACGTATAAAAATGTTTGTATTCACTCTGATACTAGCTGCTGTCTGATTTACAAATGAGTATAAATGTGAAGGGTAGTTTACGTACGAGGCAAAAATTTGTATTCCTCAACCCTTTGCTGTACAATGGCTGGTCTAACTCGTTATAAGTTCTTGATGTCAAGTTTTATAATGATGAGGCTACTCGTCATCAAGTCTTATACAGGGGAAAATTGTAATGGGAGATTCTAGAGGTCAAAATAGGGCGAAAATCAAGAATACTAATTCGTTGATTGAAGCTTCGTTAAAAAGTTATTAACGCTTAGAATCCCGCCAGTACCGAATTTTTTTCTCGAAAATGCGCAGGATTTCGGGGGTATGTTTATTCATAAAAAATGATTGTAATCGACCCCTGCAACCGAAAATAATTTTTCCAGATCGATTTGAAATTTTTTAATAACTTTTTAACGAAACCTCAGTCAAGAAATTGATATACTTGATTTTCGTCTTATTTTGGCCTCTAGAACACCCTGTATATTAAAATCAACACATTTACGAGGTATTCGTAATCTATTCTTTTCCGTGGCCATTATACGAATTTAAACAAAATTAAACAGTACACGTTTGACGAATTATTCGAAATTAAATCGCGAATAAAATTTACTTTTAAAATCTAACAATGGTTCGATTCGATTCCGTACAATTTCCTGTGATCAACTATACCTCCGCTCGAAGTTGGAAAATGATATTGGAATCGAGGTACTGTTTTTGTTACGGATGGAAATTAAAAAATATTTACCATATTTTCGCGATCCATTCTCGTATTAATAATAAATATGCAACGATTCCGGTGCGCGGTGGAAGCGTTAACGGGTAAAAGCCAATAGCCTTGTAAAACACGGGTCCTGGAAGCGGGCGAGGGTCGCGTAAAAAGTCGAAGCGTTTTTCGTCGGCCGCGATCCGAAACGGATTTCGCCGAAAAGGGGGTTAAAAAGCGCATATAGCCGCAGGGGGAATTTAACAATGCAGGAAGCGTGCCCGTACGGGATAAACGCAAATACAAACCCTTTTTCTCTTTTCCGTTGCCTCGCCCGGAGAATTATTCCCCGGCGCTCTTCCCGGCCCACTTTTTTTTTTCTCGCTCGTTCTGTCGCCTCTCGCCCTTTCGACGTTCAATTACGTTCTTTCTTTTTCCATTTTTCTCGTTTTTCCCCCTTTTTTTTCGCGCACGCGAAATCGGGCTAATCCGACGCTTCACAGTCAACATATCCGCTTTGTTTTCCTGTCGCTGCGATGTTTCGACGACCACGTGACCGGAAGTGTCCAGGATTCGCGAGGCGCGATTTTTCCCACCACCCTGGGTCACGTAGATAACGCACCAAACGCGAATCGATGAACAATCGACTGGAAAATCGTATTCGACTTTCTTTGTTGGAATCTCGTCGATTCTGAAACGACGATGACAGCTATAGATCAAGCTTTGATCGATCCAAACTACGTGGACGCGTTTATTTACGCTTCTATTTAATTTTTGAGCTAGAAGATCGTGTGTTTTTACATCAGTCACACGATGCAATAAAAAGAATCGTACAATTATTCGTCAAACAGCTTTGATTGATCCAAACTAAGTGGACTTGTTTATTTACGCTTGTATTTCAATTTTTGAACTAGAAGATCATGTATTTTTATATCAGCCACTGGATGCAATAAAAAGAATCGTACAATTATACACCAAACAGCTTTGATTGATCCAAACTACGTGAACGCGTTTATTTACGCTTCTATTTCATTTTTGAACTAGAAGATCGTGTGTTTTAACATCAGCCACACGATGCAATAAAAAGAATCGTACAATTATACACCAAACAGCTTTGATTGATCCAAACTACGTGAACGCGTTTATTTACGCTTCTATTTAATTTTTTGAAACTATAAGATCATGTATTTTTACATCAGCCACACGATGCAATAAAAAGAATCGTACAATTATACACCAAACAGCTTTGATTGATCCAAACTACGTGAACGCGTTTATTTACGCTTCTATTTAATTTTTTGAAACTATAAGATCATGTATTTTTACATCAGCCACACGATGCAATAAAAAGAATCGTACAATTATATACCAAACAGCTTTGATTGATCCAAACTACGTGGATGTGTTTATTTACGCTTCTATTTCAATTTTTGAATTAGAAGATCATGTATTTTTACATCAGCCACAGGATGCAATAAAAAGAATCGTACAATTATACACCAAACAGCTTTAATCAATCCAAACTATGTGGATGTGTTTATTTACGCTTCTATTTAATTTTTGAGCTAGAAGATCGTGTGTTTTTACATCAGCCACACGATGCAATAAAAAGAATCGTACAATTATACACCAAACAGCTTTGATTGATCCAAACTACGTGGATGCGTTTATTTACGCTTCTATTTAATTTTTGAGCTAGAAGATCGTGTATTTTAACATCAGCCACAGGATGCAATAAAAAGAATCGTATAATTATTCGCCATCAGCTTTGATCGATCCAAACTAATAGAAGATCGTATAATGTATGTATTTTTACATCAATAAAAAAAATTGTACAATTATACGCGAAACAGTTATCGATAGTCTCGTGAACTTCGAAAAATATTTGTTGCGCACGAGGGTAGCTGAATTTCCGAGCACCAAGTATCGTCAGTTGGAAAAGGCAGCGCGAAGGGAACGATCGAAAGTTGCAACAGTTTCCCTGGAAAGCGGGGTCGAAGAAAACGGTTTCGCCCGGGAACTTTGATTAAAAGCTTTGCAGGGGTTGGCCCGCGCCGAAACAGTTTGGACGCGTTAAAATACAGCGGAATATCTACGAAACAACGCGCGTTGGGAATTTGGATACCGGTCCCGGGAATAGTTCCTCGGTAAAAGGTACACAAAGCGAGAGGTTTCCTCTCTGCGGTCGAGGGGTTGGAAGACCGCCGAGAGGGCGGCTGTGCGAAAAACAGGGGGCAAGGAGTGCGCTGTTTGAACACAAAGGTAAACGTTTATAGATTAGTTTGCGTGTACGGGCGATGCACGTTCTGCTCGCGGGTGGTTTATCGCTAACGAGACTGGGAAAAGACTGTCGACGACTCCTTGGGGAACGCAGGAATCACCAAGCTTTGTAAATACGAGAGATCAGAAATCTCTCAGAGCGATAGACTCGATCTATATTCCGTATTTATGGAGTAGAGGGAAGGTCAAGGCCTACGTGGAGGATATCACGAAAATGAAAGGTTGAAATATTCAGTCGCGGGGAGATAACGAGCGAAACAACGAATAGTTTGTTCGTTATGTCTCGTAATAGGCGTTCTAAAAATAGATCCTCGAGTCTCGGGGACCTTCGATCGACCAGCTGGTAAAGTTGGAGGATTACTCGGCATCTTCTCTAATCTTGGCATTCCTCGAAGTTCCCGGGGCCCTTGAACGACGCGATGTCCTCGCAAACCTTGAGGATCACGATGGTTTCGTTGATCTTGCGACCGACTCCAAGTTTCTCCAAGGTGTTTTTGGTCTCGAGCACCTCTAGGGCGTCTGTTCTTGCGGTTCTTAAGACTCTTTGGAGTTTCGAGATTCCCTTAACGCGCCACCATTCCCAGATTCTACCACTCTCCTCCGTACGTCTTCCAAAAACACATATATCCCCCACTTCTTGCATAAGCAAATAAAGAATTCAGGACTCTTTGCTAATATAAAACTTCTTGAAAATAGAAAGAACTAGTAGGGATATTTAATCGCAAATATTGTCGAGATACAGCACAGACGATGGAAATAGTTTTTTATTAAAGGGGTGGATTCTCCTCGTCGATATACCAGGCACGGTAAAAATGATCTCAGCGCCCAAGGGGGGGCTTAAAATTGCCTTCGTTCGCGAAAACGAATAATACTAACGACGCTTCTTCTCACTCGCGCGGAAGATAAATATTATATCTTCGAGGATCCCTTCGCTCTCGCGGTTCGACGAACCCCGGAACGCGTGGTCAACGTTAAAAAATTCAGAAACGTCGCTGGTATCGTTGAAAAGAATTCTCTAATCCTTAAAAGTCGAGTATCCATTATGCCAGTAGCCCTCAGCCTTTTCCATCCCCGGTGGTCCAATTACGAATTTTAGAAACGAATTTCGTCGATGTTTCCATTATAATTGTACAGTTTGTTCGCTGTCAATACAATCTATCTATCGCGAGTTTGCTATTTAAGATTATTTAATTATCTTGCAAGATCGTCTCCAAGATGTTCGGTCCGCGTTGAGAGTCGCTGAACGACGCGATCGGGAGGCGGAATAATCCTACGGGAAGGAATTCCCGGCTACCGTTTAAAAATTACTGGACGCGCGGAGCAATTAAAATCGGTAAACATCGGGAATAAAACGCGACGGCAGTCTTGCTCCGATTCGGCGAGCGATCAAAACGCCCCATTGTTCCCGCGCCACAACTTCATCCAGGCTTCGCAAATATTGAATCGGTTCCTATAGCCCTCCCCCCACCCCCGACCCTCCTGTTCCCTCGCCCCCTCGGTTCGTTGAACGAACCCACACAGAAGTAAACGCTAATCGGAGGCGGTGAACGACCCCTCTCCCTCCCCCTCGCTCTACGAATTAAAAAAGGAGAAAGAGGGGCGTTAGAGATGTCCGCGTTACGCCGCTGACCTTGTCTCGACTCTCTTTTCGTTCCCCATTGTTCTCCCATTGTAGGTTACGCGCATTGTCGCGTGCCCGCGTATTGTAGGTTACGTCGAACAGTAGATTTTCGCGCGCCTAACAGCTGTTACGCGACGTTCAAGGGGATGCAGCCAGAAATGCGTTCACAACGAATCCTCGATGACTTCGATCCCCCCAACTGTTATAACTAAACATATTTTAAACGATTTTCTAAATGCTAGTTTCGATATTAAAAGATCCTTTGACAAGCAAGACACTTTCAAACGCCAACCCTTAAATATTTCAATGCACGAAATAATGGATTTATAAAATGGAGAGCTGGTATCTAAACGGAGGTTTCACCCTCGTTCGAACGACAGGGAATTTTCGGAATCCATATCCAGTATTCAAAGCACCGAATGACAATGAGATTTCGATATTTCGATATTAAAAGATTCTTTGACAAGCAAGACACTTTCAAACGCCAACCCTTAAATATTTCAATGCACGAAATAATGGATTTATAAAATGGAGAGCTGGTATCTAAACGGAGGTTTCACCCTCGTTCGAACGACAGGGAATTTTCGGAATCCATATCCAGTATTCAAAGCACCGAATGACAATGACAACCCTCTCATCCCCCTCGGTGTTTTGTTCGAGCTGCGTGTTTTTACCAAATATCGTTTCACAATCTGAATCTCTCTGAGCAAAGAAATTATTTTTCTCCCCGCGAACGCGGGAAAATATCCACCGGAAGTTTGATCCGGGAACGTCAGACTTTTAAATCGTTTATACGCGTAGAGGCGAGTCTCGCGATGTAATTCACCCCTTTTCCCGCGAAAAACAAAAAAAAAAATAGAGAACGCCTGGCGTCGCGAAAATGTAACGCGAAGTCGTGAAAAGCTAATGAAGATCCCGTAGCAACGGAATTGCGTATGCAATTTTCTTCCGTCTGTTTACGTTAGCGCGGGATTACGCATTCCCGGGGGCGGAGAAAAGGCCGATATTTCCGGGACCGCGGCTAATTTGCAATTCCGCGTTCGAATTAGTTGACAAATTGCCAGCGCAAAAAATAGCTCGACGCGGGGGCGGTACACGCGACCCCGTATAACGCGCGCCTTGTTCGAAGACACCATAATTCCCGCAAACATTTACCGCGCTCGTCTCGCGAAAAACTCATTAGCGTTCGTTGCGCGGGAACTGTTGCTCTATTTTCAACGGAACGACTGTTTGAAATTTTCCTAGCTGTTTCGGGTCTTTCTATTATCATTATTTGTAGACTACTATACTTCCGACTACACTACAGAAGCGTATACTCGATAAATACAACGTAGAAACTTAAATATCAAATTTAATCAGTTTCTCAAGTTGGACAGTTATTTATTTTATTTAGTTCAATTGAAATTTCCTTTTCTAACGCGTTATATAGTAAGTGCAGAACAATATTGGATGAAAATATTTTCAATTCGTTCGTCAGCAACTTTAGAATCTCGGGAAATGTCGACTCGAAGATTATGTCCGACCAATATCAGATATTTCTACTTGAATTTCTGTCACTCGACACTAGCGACTGATATAATAAAATGTTTGTATTTGTTTGCACTACTGTGGGTTTATTTGTAGTAAATATTACTGGAAATATTTAGAATCGATTAGTATGAACGATAGAATGGAAGAAACTCGAATCGAAGTAGAAAACAGAAGCGATGGTCAGACGCGTCCGATCGGAAACGAAGCATCGTATCGATTAATTTCTCTGCGTATATTTCATCGAGTCTTCCTATTAGCCGTCTAGTATTTACATTTTCCAAATATTCCACATTTTCAATTTATTTCTCGAAAATGTTTGGGCCGTCGCGGGCGTAGAAAATCGAAGGAATCGCGCGAACGTAGAAACTTTTGTAATTAAATTTCGCGATTTCAAAGGGTCGACAGACACGTCTTGGCGCAAAAAGGGAAAGGAAGATCCATTTTCACGAACATTCTGACGTAGCAATTCCCTTTGTTGCGCGGGTGGGCCATTGTACAGGGAGCAACTACGATCCTTTGTCCGTGGATTCTAGTTCTAATTTTGAGTCGCACATATCGTATCGACGTGGATCAGATTCTCGGTCGAAATGCTTTAATAGATAGTATCAAAGGAGCTACCTTGTCCCTCTGATCGAATATCTTCGAATTCCATGGGCTACAGTCACGAGTATCAGTTTGAGGGAAACGCTCACTCGAAGACCGACGAATTTTCTCTGATAGAAACGATTCATCAATATATTTAAAGTGTACGCTTTGAGAAATATTTGTGACAGTTTTTATTAAAAATACGAGCCTCGTGTGACGCCATCGACTCCATTTTTGCATGTCGAGAGGATGTAAAGTTTCCTCAAGCTCGGTGGTTCGATTTATTAAAATTAGAATGTTTAACAAATTTGTAGAAAATATTAGGACACGTTCTCGATTGGAGAATTTTTTTAAATGAGAGCGTCATGGAAAATACCGATCTTTCTGGTCGATTTATCAGTGATATCGTGATGCTTTTAAAAGACTGTAATAAACAAGCTTGATGGGACGATCGATCGTCTCGTTCCGAAAACAAAGTGCTTGAAAATGAAATGGCGGGGTCCCTGCTCGTCCGGAAGATCGTGTGTCGCGTACACAATGAGAAAGCCTCGAGAGAAACAGGGACGAAATTCGTGGATGCGTGCTCGACGCGTATATTAATATGAAAATGTAACCGATGACAGTCCTGGGATCGCGTGATTATCGCCGCGAGTGAATCAACCTGTGACTAGTGAGTTCAATGTACGAGACGTGCCGCCATCATGTTCACGTGCCTGTGGAACTTCTTCGACTGGTAAGATACACAAATTACTTACCCCGGATTCAAGTAACGATTCATCTTCGTGAAATTACCATCAACGAATAGGTGAGGTTCCCCCGATGAAAACGAGTACAAACACGACCATGTTCAAATTAGTTTTTTCAAGCGTAAAACAGGAATTTTGAAAATATTCCTCTTCGAACTATGGCCTTGTTTGGACTCGTTCTCGTCGGGAGAACCTCGCCAATCGATGATACTGTCATACAGATGCAAAGTCATAGACAAAATTTAGTTTCGTGTTCGACTCTGGAATATCGAAGGAGACTCCCAGCGAGTGGCAAATATTTTCTTATTTGCCGGAACTTCAAATTCCAATTTTCCCGCGCAGTTTTCAGACACGTCCAACGGAAACGTCGAGATCTTTCCAGCGACCAGCAATTCGCCTCAACATAAATCTTCTTTCGCGTAAATTACGTACGAATCTCGGATACGACGCGCCACATCTCCGCCGCGTGGCGCTGCGAGCAATTACGTAACCAGACACGTCCGTTAAAACGTTTCCAACGCTCGACGATTGAATAACAATTGTTCCCAAAAGTCTTTGAACGTGTATAAAAAATTCTGCTTTTCCTAAAAAGTTGGCATTCTCAAACAACGTCGTTTGCACGACGCTGCGTAGAAATTGTGTAGAACACTACGACTAATTTACACGGAAGTTAATAATGTAAGTTTCGCGAACGAACGGTGTACGGAAGCCCGTTCATGAACTTCGGTAATTCCATTAACATGATGCTAAGACCCGGCTTCATTTTTGTTTGAATATTTCACGAGGCGTCGTCGTCGTCGCCTCGCTATTCCGACGTCGGGTTACACGATAGAATTTGCGAGAGGTTCGCTACTGCGTTTCAAGATTTCGAATCTCCGTGGAAGAGTTCCTTTCCTTACACTGTTAAATTGATAAGATAACGTTTAGACGCGAGAAAATTGCAACATTTAACACTAGATTTACGGGTATTGATCGCACATATATTTATTGATACCTCTCATATTGACGATTACCTTAAAATACGATTTTTCTTTTAATTAGAATATGTATTCATGCCATTGCATCGATCAAACTCGACATATGTTGTTAAAAAATAATATTTATGCGTTCTGCAATTTTAAATATAGAATCTGACGTCCTTCAAATTGATGGTTTCCGTAAATCTAGTGTTAATGTAACAGCAATATAGTCAAATATACAGGGTGGACGGCGAACCCTGGGAAAAATTGTAATGGTAGACTCTAGAGGCCAAAATAGGACGAAAATCAAGAATACTAATTTGTTGATTGAAGCTTCGTTAAAAAGTTATTAACGTTTAAAGTTCCGCCCCTACTGAATTTTTTTCTCGAAAGTGGGTAGGATTTCGGGGGTATGTCTATTCACCAAAAATGATTGTAATTGACCCCCGTAACCGAAAATAATTTTTCCAAAACGATTTGAAATTTTTTTTTTCCGTCGAAAAATTTCACACCTTCTCGAATTTTTTTCTCGAAAGTGGGTAGGATTTCGGGGGTATGTCTAATGACCAAAAATGATTCTAATTAACCCCCGCAACCGAAAATAATTTTTCCAAAACGATTTGAAATTTTTTTTTCCGTCGAAAAATTTCACACCTTCTCGAATTTTTTTCTCGAAAGTGGGTAGGATTTCGGGGGTATGTCTAATGTCCAAAAATGATTCTAATTAACCCCCGCAACCGAAAATAATTTTTCCAAAACGATTTGAAATTTTTTTTTTCCGTCGAAAAATTTCACACCTTTTCGAATTTTTTTCTCGAAAGTGCGTAGGATTTCGGGGGTATATCTAATGACCAAAAATGATTCTAATTAACCCCCGCAACCGAAAATAATTTTTCGAAAACGATTTGAAATTTTTTTTTTCCGTCGAAAAATTTCACACCTTTTCGAATTTTTTTCTCGAAAGTGGGTAGGAATTCGAGGGTATGTCTAATGACCAAAAATGATTCTAATTAACCCCCGCAACCGAAAATAATTTTTCCAAAACGATTTGAAATTTTTTTTTCCGTCGAAAAATTTCACACCTTTTCGAATTTTTTTCTCGAAAGTGGGTAGGATTTCGGGGGTATCCCTAATGACCAAAAATGATTCTAATTAACCCCCGCAACCGAAAATAATTTTTCCAAAACGATTTGAAATTTTTTTTTCCGTCGAAAAATTTCACACCTTTTCGAATTTTTTTCTCGAAAGTGGGTAGGAATTCGAGGGTATGTCTAATGACCAAAAATGATTGTAATTGACCCCCACAATCGAAAATAATTTTTCCAAAACGATTTGAAATTTTTTTTTTCCGTCGAAAAATTTCACACCTCGAATTTTTTTTCTCGAAAGTGGGTAGGAATTCGAGGGTATGTCTAATGACCAAAAATGATTGTAATTGACCCCTGCAACTAAATATAATTTTTTCAGAACGATTTGAAATTTTTTAATTTTGTCGAAAAATTTCACACCTTCTCGAATTTTTTTCTCAAAAGTGAGTAGGATTTCGAGGGTATATCTAATGACCAAAAATGATTGTAATTGGCCCCCGCAACCGAAAATAATTTTTCCAGGAAGATTTGAAATTTTTGAATTTAATTGTTAATAACTTTATAACGAAGCCTCCATCAAGAAATTGGTATTCTTGATTTTCGTCTTATTTTGGCCTCTAAAATCCCCCATTAAAATTTTTCCCAGAGTATACTGATTGGAAGGGAGCCTGTATTTGTCACATTTTATTTAATATTAAAATTTGCGTGGAGCACTGGTGCAACGAAGTCGTATTGTTATTAAATTTTTTATTTCGGTACGTTTGATCGCGCGTTGTGGAATCCGAGGGGACATCGTTGAAACTTTAAACCGAGGCAGTACTGGGACTACATAACGTGAAATTTACAACGAGTTTCGTTAATCCGAACCGCACAATTTTGCAGAATAACGTATTCGAAAGTTACGAGTGGCTCGAAAGTAGGCGGAGCGAGAAGGAAGAGTGGTATTCTTGCGAAACGGAGGCAAATTATTAATATTTCAAGCACCGTTTCAACGTGCCGTAACTTTCTGCGAACGCATTTTTCTGGAAAATGGCTCGAGTAAATTTTAACCGTTTTGATGCGAAACCTCTGAATTTTTCATTCGATATTACACGTCGGTTCGTGTGTAACAATTTTTATCCTCTTGCATCAGTAATGATAATAATGGAAGGTCGTAAGAGCGTTCCTACAAAATCCATTTGGCGTAAAAGGAATATTAAATCAGCCACAATTTAAATTAACGCGGAAGAAAGTGGTTCGAAAGAAAAATGAGTTTGAAAAGTAGATATATATCGGAAGGAAGTGAATTGTAGTAATATGCGGACGACAGTCAAACGACATATATCTTGGGTACGAAGATTATTTTATCTGCGACCCGCCGTATATTCCACCGCATTAGAATTCGTTCGGGAATCGACTCTATATTTCAGAATTTACGAAAGCTCTCAACGTTTCACGGTTTTGCAGATCGTCGAAAAAGGATCTAATTCTATACTTCACGAGTACAATTTTTCGTCGTCGGAATAGGATTTAATTTCGAGAATCGTCGACCTGCAATCAGCCAGCACTATTTTCGCTGGCGCGACGCTCGTTTGAATGGAACCTTAATTAAAAAGAAATAATCCTCAATTTATACATTTTTATCCACCGTGGGTGGAAAAAATAGCTCTCGCGAAAATTGCATAAAATCTAGGGATCATCGGTTTCGAAATAAATCTCGTTCGATACTTTACGACGTTAACATAGGATAATATAAAAACATATCAAACGAAAAATCGATATGGTTGGCAGTTTCCAAAAAAAAAACCTACTATTAGTACCCCATCGAAAACGATAAAAATTTGATGGCTCGAACAGCCATAAAAGATAAGGTTATACGCAAAAATGGTCTCCCAGCACGCTCCGTTCTCGAGATACGGACGATTTAATATTTGAAAGACATTCTAAGACCGATGTGTCTTAACCCCTTCGCTAGCAACGAGATATCTCGGTGTCGTTCGTTTAATGCTTATGAGAAGATATTGCGTGACCCTGATGTCGTTCGTTTAACGCTTATGACGAGATATCTCCGTGACCCTAATCGTTGGCTGTCTAATACTCAGGAGGAAGTATTTCGAAAGCGTGTAGCGAATTAGACCCCTAAACTAAATCCAATTTGCAACTCTGTAGCTTGCAAAGAAATTTCTCTCGTTGCTCAAAGTATCCTCGACGAGGCAACGAACGGAGGATGTTATATTTATTCATGTATTAACGGAATTAAACCCTTTAGTACAGAGATGTAATATGCAAGGAACTACATATATTAATTTACAATATGTTGCAAGGATAATTTTAGACTTTCTTAATGATTGTTAAATTAAATCAGTTTTAGTGTGTACAAAATTTGCATTAATAATCGTTCTATTTACACAATTCTGAGATCCAAACATTGTGCGGTAACTTTCAGAGTAAAATAGAAAGTGATTTCTTAAATATCTAGATGGTACATAGAAAGGAAACAATCGAGTAATCGTCCAACACGGAATATGACTTTTTATCATATTTAATATTACGCTGCGTTTAAAGTAACCAATTTGTACACTTGTAGGGGTTTTGACTGGTTTATAAACGATGTCGTGACGCAGTTAGTAACTTAATAACTTTCAGAGTAATCATGCATTGGCATGAATACATATTCTAATTAAAAGAAAGATCGTATTTTAAGGTAATCGTCGACGCGAAAGGTATCGATAAATATACGTGCTATCAGTGCCCGTAAATCTAGTGTTAATAAAGTATTTGCCGATTCGGCGTTAACGAATGTTTTTCAATTTCGAATTTTCCGTCAACAATGGCCCGTGGCGTCTCGAAGAATTGCAGTCGGCCCGGGGGAGCGTGCAGACGCTAAATTCCCGCGCATATTGCTTCCGTATTTTACCTGGGAAAGAACGTAACGCGACATCGAATCGAGAGGTTTATTGCGCCAGCCGGTTCCTCTTGACGCAAACTCGACTATAGTGTCACGGAATTGCATACCGAGTAACGGAAACGTTCGCGGGACAAAGGGTTGTACAGGACGATCACAGAAACTGGGTCGTGTCTCATTTTCGGTCACGCGTGGAAAAGGACAATAGAAGAGTTTACACTGTAGCTTTCATCTGTTCAGAGACTTCAAACGCACGATTCTTCCTCCCTTAAAAAACTGTAAATTTCGTTTGACGTATATGAACCGATTTTCAATATTGTGAACGCCTTCAGATGTCGATTTTTAAGTCAACCCTTTGAATATTACAGGGTGTTTGGCCATCTGACGGTACTGAAATTTTTAGACGAAATTAGAAAATTTCAAATCATACTAAAAAAATTATATTCAGTTACAGTGGGCAATTACAATCATTTTTGGTGAACAGACATACCCTCGAAATCCTACGCAGTTTCGAGAAAAAAATTCATTACCGAAACTTTCATGTCTGACCATACCATTGATATGTTTCACTGAAATTCCATGCAAATCTTTAAAACGTCATAACTTTTGAACGGATTGGACAATTTTAATGTTTAAAAAAGCAAACGACGCGTATTTTAGTGTAGAATATGTAGAAATTCTAAAAATATTCGAAAAGTTGTTCCTTGACCCCCTAAAATGAGAAAGACTCCATTAAAAATGGTCCCATATTCAAACAGTCATAACTCCTACGATAGTGAATATATTTCAATGAAACTTTTTTCTGAAGTAGAGCTCATGGGTACCTACAAAAAAGTATTACACAACTTTTCTGTAGGACGCCACATAAAATGATCAAAAATGAAAAACTAATTTTTAAGAAAAATCGACAGGGCCTAAATTTTTCGGCGAAAAAAAAAATTTCAAATCGTTCTGGAAAAATTATTTTCGTTTGCAGGGGTCAATTACAACAATTTTTGGCGAATAGACCTACCCCCGAAATCCTACTCATTTTCTAGAAAAAAATTCAGTACGGGCGGAACTTCAAACGTTAATAACTTTTTAACGAAGTCTCAATCAACAAATTGGTATTCTTGATTTTCGTCTCATTTTGGCCTCTAGAATCCCCCATTAGAATTTTTCCCAGGGGTGGCTGAACACCCTGTATATTTCAATTTCGTTACCAGTTTTATTTGAAATTTATGGCGACTAAAAAATGGGGCAATTTAAACAGAGGAACAAATGCAATATCTGTTTTATTTACACTATCGTTGTGTTTTGGAATTTTCAAGCGTATCCTCCTTCAAGGTCTGGTCTTGTATTAAAATTTTTAAAACAGAGACCAAAATGGAGACCTCTCGAACAGTTTCCCTTTGGCGGAGCAATCGATACGGGCAGACGACCGGAAGCAGTCATCCTCTGTCCCGTGGCCGCTGCTCTCTGCTTCTGTATTCATAGTTTTCAAGGGTAGGAAAAGTTTGACGCGATAAAAGGAATAGCGTGTACTGGGGGGGAGACTGGATTCTTTCTGTTAAATCCTGCTATCTCATCTCGTGCTCTGCAAAATTTCATACGCAACGTTGTTGGTCATTCAGAAAGATTCGAAAAAAATTAATTTTAACCACGCCCTTCTAAGTCACTCACATTAACACGTTGACTGCCAGACTCCAAACCTCTCAAATTGTCCACGAAACCAGCATACCCATAATTTCTTATTAAACTTATTTTCACAGAATCGTTAAAATTCAAGAGTCCTATCTAGATTTGTTCTGTTCAACATCTGATTTTGATAATTAATCGTTTTAGCTCCTCAGTAAATGGGTAACATGACAGTCAATGTGATTTTGTTGAGTCTCTGTATTTAATACAATTATTTTCGAAACGATGAATTGCATATGGCCGCCATTGTACGGTGTAACCACTCGTTGCCAGATTCGCTGGGGCAGAATTCGACGGAATCCGGCGTCGATCGAGATAGTTAAACTGCTGCAATTTACCGACAAGAATTCCCCGTGCCCGGAAGTCGAAAATACCCCGCGATTCTCGACGAGCGCGCGGAATTAAAATGGTGGCTGCAGCCAGCAGATAAGAATTCCCCCCTGGCAAGTTCCGGCGTTAATCGTCCCAGAAACTCGGAGACAATTTTGAATAATTGAGCGTCACGGATTGCAGATGGGAACGCGTGGGCGTCCTTTTACCAACGACGAGGACCCGCGAAACGACGAAAACGGAAAGTAGAACGGGGTTGAACGAACCTGCAAGCGGCTCAAACGGCGCAGAAACGTTTCTTTCGACCGACCAAAAAGCAATAATCTTCTCTGCTACGAATAAATACAGATACAATCGATCGAACGAACTCTGATACTTTAAAAGCTGGTAGCCACGCTACACCGGTCGCAGTTACTGTTTTCCCGAGGTCCCGAGCTCTTAGTTGCCGGGGGAATCTAGGATCTTCATTAATCCTGATCCCTAAGGCTTTTACGGTCCAGGTTCTTGCAGTTAAGACTGTTAGGAACTTCCGAGGTGCTAATCCGCGCTCTTTTCCGACGTTTCGCCCTGTGTCGCAGCTGGCGAGAACTTAACGACGCCATTGTGCGTCCAACAGCCTTTTATTCATCCTACGACCTGTACAATTTGCATCCGACATCCTGGTATAGTCCGGGCCACGATATAGCGAGGTCGTAAACTCGAGTAGGCGTCAAAGTTTACACGATTCAGCCCCCGAAACAAGCGAATTGACAAAAACACGAGCAGCTAAGGGCCTTGAAATGTTTTATCTAGTGTCGCCATTTTTAGAGGTATCGTAACAGGTGAAGATCTTACTCGAGTCTTTAATATCTTAATTTACCTGCTTATAATATACGTATGTAGAAAATGAAAAAAGATAGTGCAGATGTCATGTATGGCCCTAAGTGCCGCAGCAGTAGTTTACGACCTCGCTATATCGTGATACGCTCCTAAAACTAACTGATCATCAAAGGAACGTCGAATAACGTCAACGAAGCTGTTTGTTAATCGGATGTCGTGCGCCCTTACGCTTCGTCCGGATCAGCTGACCAATTAAACGTCGCGTGTGCTGATCAATGATCCGTGACACGCGCATGGGCGATTTAAACGGACATCCGATACACGCACCAGTTCGATCTTTCGTTCCAAACGATGAGAGACGATACAAGGAACGTAAATATGTTTTATTATTTGCTAAATTTCGTTCTCAGTCGCAACGAGGGGTTAAAATGTTTCGGATCGTTTCCCAAAGGCACGGATTATAATCCCAAAGTTTCGAAGGCGCGCTCAGTATGCTGAACTTTGGTAGTCACGTTCGCCAAGTATGTTCGTTGAACGCCTCTGGGCGTTTGTCGCTCGCGATGCACCGAACGGATAAACGTTCCTAACTGCGGTCCCTAAGCATCCAAAGGATTACTCCCATCGATGCGCCCTGAGATCCAATCTGTCGCGATCAAACTGTCACGGTTTGCACTCGAAACGCCTGCCGCTCGAGCATCCCGCCGATAATTATTGACACTCCGGGGGAGTCTCGAGTGTCTTCGTCATCGATACCGAAACATCGTACGGGATCGATAGACTTTAGGTGGTTTTTAGAGCTTCAATTATGCGGAAGGGAACAGATTTAATTGCGGTTATCGGGCGTATTGGAAACCGGTTAGCGGCGGCGAGAGCCACTTCCATTAACTAAGATCTCCCGGATTCTGTTAAGTAGGATCGTTCTATTAAAACACGTATCGCGCGGCTTTGTGGATTAGAATTTCCAGCGATTTCTTTCGCGAGCACGTTTTCTTTGCGACGCGTTGTCGACGAAAAAAATTGCCGATCTTTGGAATTTTATGGGAGAAAAACCGATAGAGATATCGATTTGAAACTTTGCTCCGTTATTTGTACGTATCTTACCAAGGTATACAAATTTTTTTATAAAAAAATGTGTGATAGTTTCGAAGATATCGCAAGAGAAAGTTGCATTCCTCCCAGGGCTTTTCTTTCGAGAATCGGACTCTACATATCACTGGTCGAGATATCGATTCGAAACTTTGCACTGCTATCTGTACATATCTCGTCAGAGTACGTGAATTTTTTCATAAAAAAATGTGTGATACTTTGGAAGGTATCTCAAGAGAAAGTTGCATTCCTCCCAGGGCTTTTCTTTCGAGAATCGGACTCTACATATCACTGGTCGAGATATCGATTCGAAACTTTGCACTGCTATCTGTACATATCTCGTCAGAGTACGTGAATTTTTTCATAAAAAAATGTGTGATACTTTGGAAGGTATCTCAAGAGAAAGTTGCATTCCTCCCAGAGCTTTTCTTTCAAGAATCGGACTCTACATACCACAGTATGAGGCAGATATCCATCGTTGTATTGGGATTTCCACCGATTTGAGAGGGTAAATTGTTGTGTTGAAATTATCGAGGCGGTGCAACCTGTTAAGAAAAACCGGCAGGGTGGACTCTAAAGGCTCATCGACGATGTATAGAATCGATTTTCCATCATGCAGTATGTACACCGTGCAATTCCCTTGTCGTCGTGACGTCTATCGGTTGCATTAGGGTCACGTTGAAATTTACATACCGCGTCAATGTTCCGTGTTCCCCGAGTGGGAAACGCGATCTCTTCTTCTATGTACGTTGCTCGAGTTCATGTCAAAGACATCTTGCAATTTAACAATCCATTTCAAATTATAACTATCGGTACACAGTGTACCCTGAGCTCTTTTCCTAAAATTTAAACGAAAGGAATGAAGAATAAATTATCTCCCATTTGGTTGTCGTCTTTCTTTGAGTATCTATGAAAATTAGGTTCCATTTGCTGGGAAATCTTGCGTGTATTTGACTAGTTATCGCATGGATATTGTCTCGAAATATTTCAAATTATAACTATCGGTACACAGAGATCAAACAAGAACTCTTTTCTTAAAATTTAAGCGAAAGGAATGAAGAATAAATTATCTCCCATTTGGTTGTCGTCTTTCTTTGAGTATCTATGAAAATTAGGTTCCATTTGCCGAGGAATCTTGCGTGGATATTGTCTCGAAATATTTGAAATTATAACTATCGATACACAGAGACCAAACAAGAACTCTTTTCTTAAAATTTAAACGAAAGGAATGAAGAATAAATTATTTCCCATTTGGGTATCGTCTTTCTTTGAGTTTCTATGAAAATTAGGTTCCATTTGCCGAGGAATCTTGCGTGTATTTGGCTAGTTATCGCGTGGATATTGTCTCGAAATATTTCAAATTATAACTATCGATACACAGAGACCAAACAAGAACTCTTTTCTTAAAATTTAAACGAAAGGAATGAAGAATAAATTATCTCCCATTTGGTTGTCATCTTTCTTTGAGTTTCTATGAAAATTAGGTTCCATTTGCTGGGAAATCTTGCGTGTATTTTGTCTAGTTATCGTGTGGATATTGTCTCGGAACAGATATTACGCGGTGCGCCCGAGTATAGTAAGAAGCTTCCACGTACGAGAGACTCGAGTGAATTGACATACTCCGATGCACAAGATGTTGTAATTAAGTAGAACCCAGCCAGTACCTGGAGAAGGCTGACATGGGGTAGCTACGCCGTCGAGGGCTCGTGTATCATATTTGAGAAGATAACGAGCTCCTTGGCTATACACACCTTTCACGAAGAAATTCAGTTCGTCGCCGCGAAGACGCGGCCCAAAAGATTATTCATCCTTTCGCGTGCAACGCGTCGTGCTCGCCATTTTATTTAATTGGCGCGAGAGATTGGCACCGGGTGCTTTTTTCTCGCGCGGGATCAAAGCCGGCAGTCTCGATCCAGGTTACGCGTGTACGCGATTATTAAGAAAAATGTCAAACGTAGGTCGCGAATAATTATTCCTGCAAAGTGCACTTCATAGATAGCCGCGATCCATCATGCTGCAAAAGTAGTTTAAAGACAGAGACAGGGCTGAGAAACGTAAATTCAATTCTTGAGATACCTACCTGTTGACGGTTTACAAAACTATTGTCTTCCCATTTTATTCTCCCAGGAGAAATACGAACAAGTCTGCGGGAGAATTATTTATTTATTCACGGGATTAAATACCCATTAGTACAGAAAGAGACACAAGATAGTTACGTAACAAAGATAAACAGAGAAACAGAATCGAGTGTTATGAGACTGTGAATAATTACGATGTCAAGTTAAGAACATTTAAATAATAGAATTGAATGATTGTAAGGATTATAGAAGTGTTGGAGGACAACGATATCTGAATGAATGAATATTTTGTGACGTCGAAATTATCTGCGATATTGCGGTTTTTGTTTTTCATTAACTATTTTGTCATTCATTCCAGTTCGTTCCACTCGTGTCAATTAAAGTTTTATATATCAATAAAGAAAGTTCAACAAGAAGCCATGAAGTGTTCGATGGTGTTCTGTGTGAGATAATTCAGAACGTAGTGTTCTAGATTTCGATGATATTCGGACACGAGATCAGACCATTCAGTATCCCGTTAACAGAGAGTCGGCTATTATGATTAATTTCCGACGATTCCCAATTGCTTTCGTCCGCTTTGAAGATTTTTTTCCACCCCCGTGACTGCGTTCGATAGAATTTCAAGCGCGAGTTTCGCCAACTTTCGTCGAGGATTATTCTTGAGCAGTGGGGGTGGCCTCGAGGAGACCTCGTCTCCGAAGTTTTCCGCTCGCATAAACCGAACGAGCGTCGAATCCCGAAGGGGGGCCTCGAGACGCCGGGGTCAAGAGTCTCCCCGCGAAACTCGAGGATATTTCGAATGCGCGAGACGGCTTTTGTCCAGGAGGATGGATCCCGAAGCGGGTTTCGGGGGCCGTCGCAATAACTCAGCGTCGCGGCGCCGGCAGCTTCCCAGAGTTTACGCTCCCTTCGACGATCGTGTGTAATTCGCAGCTGCACGCCCCCGTTCTGCATAATGCAGCACGGGAAACGTTTAAGCGTCGCTCGATCCACCCTCCCCGCCACGGAATTCGAACGCGGCCATTATTTAAGCCCCGGGAGCTTACGAAGGGGGTGGCTTCTTCGTAAAGTTTCGACACCAAATGAAATTTTGATCGTTCCTCCGTCTTCCGAAATTCTCAAAAAAACATCCCTCCAACTGTCGCGCGAACACCGAGCAAACATAGAAAGGGGATGATCTCGAAATTAAGAATATTGAATCGACCCCTTCGTTTCAAGATCGTGAGGCTACTCGCTGGTCGTCGAGTCTCGCATATTAAAATCAACACATTTTTACGTTCACGAGAAATTTAAACAAAATTGAATAGTACACGTTTGAAAAATTATTCGGAATTTACCCTCAAATGCATGATTATATTATACGTAGATTATTATATAGATTTACGCAAAAATACAAAATGAAATATTTAGAATATAATAGGATTACTATACCCATTTTGGATACCACATCATTTTTGAAACAGCTGACTCAAGTAAATAACCAATACAATACCAACGTATTTTACTAAAAAAAACTCTTATCAGCATAAAACACAGTTACTCACCTATAAAATGTCTCAACAAGAATAAATCTCCCAAAAAATTGAATTTTATCGTCACTCCTAACTTTCAAACCAAATGGACCAAGGTAATATAGTATACAGCCAAAAGTAAAACTCTCACTACGCTTAATACTTTAATTAGGAGTTAAAGACTTTTGCGAGCCTCTCTGAGATCCGAATCCAGCAACGAGGGCGCGTAGAAAAGTGTGAAAGTGTGATTAGCCTCGACGGATCCGTTTCGAGTTTCGAGGCATCGATCCCCCGGTTTTCCCGCCCCCGCTTCGAAGTACAAATCCCGAGGACACGGTTCATCGATCGAAAACCGCCAGGTGTAAATCCAGAAACCCCGTAGCCGACGGGCCAGCTGGAAAATTGCCCAAATACACTTCGAAATCCACGGCTCGCGCCCCGAGAAAGGTTTTTTTTCTCGCGCGAGACGGATTCGGCGAAGAAACGCGCGGAATACTTTATTTGCTTCCGAGGGAATTTCCAGTACGCCTGGATACCATCCGGCTGCACCGCTGGCAACTTCCGACTCTTCGAATCACTTTTCTCCTCTTCCTCCTTTGCCTCCGCGGAATCTTCAACCCTTTTCTTTCTCCGCGCTCTCGTCGCTCCATTTTCATCGACTTTCTTTTTTCACCCTCGTTCCCCTCGCCGCGTTTCTGCTACCCGGAATCCAGAATCCAGGATCCCGCCTTCAGACTCCTCGTTTTCCACAGCGGGGATCTAATACTCTCGACTGTAGAATCGCAGAATCGTCAGGCGCAATTATTCTTAACGTTCGTAAACATACGGTTGCTCTCTGCACCCTTTTGCCCTCGCTTTTTTCAGATTTTTAATCCCGCCTCGCCTTTCCACCTACCCCTTCATTTTGTTTTCACAGATTCTTTAATCTTCCGAGTCTTTGTATCGCTCGGAGTCCTTTGATATCCCACCCCCCCTATCTTCCCACTTCATTTTTTATATTTCCTCCCTCTAACAGTATCGTCGCCCGAATAAACGTCGATATTCCATTCCTCGCGAGAAACTTCAAAATCGACGATTTAATCGTTTATGTTCATTGACGTTCGTCACGTAGAGGAATATTTGTCAAAGAATGTTTCACCATGTGTACCGTTAAGTCGAGTCTCTCCAGTCTGACTTCCACCTCTTTCATCCTCGCGATTACTATGCCATTGTCCTCTTCCTCCTCCCGACCGTGGTTTCCGGGGATGCATAAGCCACGAGAATCACCATTGAATCCAGCATGAACACCGGAGCTTTCAATTCGGACTGAATTATTACTGAAACGTATCTCGAGCTTCCAGTTCGTAACCGTCGTCCCTCGAAAAATACAAACGGAAGCTCGGAAGGGAAATGAATCGACGCAGAACGTAGAGACGCTGGTAATATTCGAGGATAGACGACTCGAAAACGTGAAACAGTTATGAGAAATGCATTAATCGATAATGTGCATAACTTGACATTTCACAAAATTGCTGTTCTTCCTTATAAACGTCTCTCGTGTTATCGAAGCTCGTTTCCAAAGTCAACAAGTTAAATCGTGTCAATGAAAACACAAAAAGAAACGTCGGGGCCACATCGAAAAGTATAACTCCGAGGAAACTCCGAAACAAACTTCCTCGACTCCCAGACGCTCGTCGTGTATCGAAACATCGTCGATAAATCAAACCCGAAAACGTCGAAATCGTTATCCCGGGCCGCGATTCCATTTCTCTCGGTTTTCTATCCCCGGTGTTTTCAATGGCGGACTCCGAACGATGGAATTCCAAACATCTGTAGACGGTACAAGGTAGCCAAACGCGGAGATAGAAATGGTGGAAATCCAGGGAACCGTTCACCTAGCATCGAATCAAATAAATCTTGCGATTCGGTGCGCCGGGGCTTTATCGACGAACGTCTGTCAACATTAAAGGGAGAAGAAAGCTGGTGCGTCGATAGGAGTCGATCGACGCAGAATTGAAAAGAACTTTCGACGTGTCGTCCTCCTCCCGTATCTCGAGGACCGTGGCGATTCTCCGTGTCGCGGGGAACACGAGGGAAAATCGAAATCGATCGAGGCAGTTTGCCTAGATCGCGTACGCGTCCTCCTCCGATGTCTCGCGTTGTAATCCTCTCGCGTAACAAGTGGCAAACAAAAATCTCCACGTGGGATGTTCGATCGAAAAAATTTCAGGGGAAAAAGTTTCGTTCTTTGGAGAGCTTTAATTCATTAGTACGAAACTTTCTTCTAAAATACGAAATACGTCATTTTTTTTCTCTTTTACGAGGCAACGTACTTCTAGTTTTTGCATTATATATATAGAATATGTGTTTTGATGTTTATTCGTAAGATACCCTTCTCTTCTATGTTAAAAAAATTGTTTAATTTTCATTGGATAGAAGATAAAAGTCCTTACAATTTCGTTCCAAGTCGATACCGCAGTTCTAGAGAAAACAACTATTTAAGAAAAAGTGCTGGCTATTCTATATTTAAGTTTAAATTAATATTCAATTAAATAAACAATTTATGGCCCAGTTGTATCGTACGATCAGTAGGAATTACTGAAACTACTTTAGATATATAGCATCAAAGTAAATTGCAAAATAAACATAGAAGACAGCGTAAATTGTAATAGCTGATATGCTCATAAGATAGGGGATGAAATGCCCTTTAAAATGAGCGTTTGTGAGAGTCGATAGCTCAATTAGTTCCGGAGATATAGCGATTTTAGTCTCAAATCGATGCGGTGGCTAGTTCCGGAAATATAAGGGTCCGAAGTTTGTTTACTTTTTCGCTACGGCCTCGTCAAGGTCGTTGACCGCGCGCGCACATTGAGAAAGTAGGTCAGTCGGCCAGACGGTCACGAGTCACGTGCGAGAAAGAGAGGTCCGGCGCGACGCGTCAGACGGAGACAGCGATAGTCGAATTAAGAAAAATTACCCCTTTACATAAATTGCGATATCTCGAAAACGGGAAGTCGGATCGTCAAAAACCAAAACCCATTTTAAAGGGGAAGGTTTACCGCTTCTAACAATGCCTCAATTATTGATAAAGCATTTGTAGTTTCGGAACTGCACGCGTCTAAAGTTTTAGTATTTTTAATACGCGTGAATAGGCTTTCGTAAGGCGGAGCGCGGAATTTTAAAGATTACCCCTTTACATAAATTACGATATCTCCGAAACGGGAAGTCGGATCGTCAAAAACCAAAACCCATTTTAAAGGGGAAGGTTTACCGCTTCTAACAATGCCTCAATTATTGACAAAGCATTTGTAGTTTCGGAACTGCACGCGTCTAAAGTTTTAGTATTTTTATTAGGCGTTAATAGGCTTTCGTAAGGCGGAGCGCGGAATTTTAAAGATTACCCCTTTACATAAATTACGATATCTCCGAAACGGAAAGTCGGATCGTCAAAAACCAAAACCCATTTTAAAGGGGAAGCTTCCCCGCTTCTAATGACGCCCCAATTATTGATAAAGCACTAGTAGTTTCGGAACTACACGCGTCTAAAGTTTTAGTATTTTTAATACGCGTGAATAGGCTTTCGTAAGGCGAAGCGCGGAATTTTAAAGATTACCCCTTTACATAAATTACGATATCTCCGAAACGGGAAGTCGGATCGTCAAAAACCAAAAACCATTTTAAAGGGGAAGGTTTACCGCTTCTAATGATGGCTGAATTGTGCATAAATCACTAGTGGTTTCGGGACTGCGCGTGTGTAAAGTTTGACTATTTTTAATACTCCTATTTAAATCGTGGTAGGTTTAGCGTTAATATTAACAGGGAGGATCGTATTGTTCCCGCACACGGAATAAAATGGAAGCGGAGCGACGAAGCGTGGCTCGTAGCGCGGGAGTCGATTAGCGCGAGCGATTACTTTTTCAATTAATTTTTTAACGTTCAATTCTCTAAAAGCCTGGCAATCCATTTTGCAGCGTTAAAAAGAAAACTGGATTTCCTGATTAGATAAATGTATCAACGTTCCAGCACGGGGAAATTTTCCCCCGGGTGCAACTTTACTGTTCGCAACGAGCTCACTCGCCCGCGAAATATTCGTAACACGCGTTATATTCGAAACGTCGTTCCCGGGCTATGCTTGTTTCTAATTACTTGAAACGATTTTAACTAACTCGAGCGGAGAAAATTGAAAAGCTCCGTGACGGAGTTTCGATCGAGAAACGAAGAAAAAAGTAGCAGGGATTTCGGGATTAAATAACGGGTTCGTTCGATTCCCTTCTCGCGACGGTGAAAGATTCGGGGTCTCCATGGCAACCTTTTGGCGAAAGTCGCCCAAAGGAGATCCCGGTATTGTTTCCGTACCGGGAGCGATAGTTGCGCCGGACAAATTGGTTTCAAATTTCAAGGAAGAGGAAGACGAAGGTGGGAGTCACTCTTTTGAGAAATAAGATCTAACCTGTGCGGAGCGAAACGAGCTCAGCGTCGTTTCCTTCGAACAGCTGTAAAGAAAAGTAGAGAAAAGAATTACGACGAAAGCGGGAGTAAAACGAAATCGGGCTACGTATCTCGAATCCACCAGGATCCGCGTCTCGATTCGATCTTGCTATTTTAGAAGACGATACAGTCTTACGAGTAATCGAACCGTTTTGGGAGCTCGATCGAATCGGGCCTAGTCCATTCGCTTCTCATCCATCGATCAAATTAGCGAGAATTTATTCTTTAGTTTTCAGAGTTTAAATTTGAAACATAATATCTGTGATTTTTCTATTATTATGCAACATTCGATTGCCTATTTTTCTCGTCTTGATTGCGATCGATGTCTCTTTTTTCATATACTTTCGATATAAAGGTCAAGCGAGCTGCTCGCGTATCGAATGTAAAGTACCTCATTCCGTCGTTTCCACGTTCATCCGTTATTCAGTAGCAATATTGTCGGGGCCTGGCAAATGCACGCAATATCCATCATCCGCGCAAACATTCGAAACCGATAAATCGTGCACGGTTTTTCCCCCCCGAAATTTGTTAATCGGAAATTTCTTTTCGCGAAACGCCACGAACGCGCGAGAATTGAAAACGGCTACGACCATGGGGGAGGATTAGTTTTTTATTAGGGGACGTTTAAACAAATGCAAATTCACGTCTATCGGCAAATATTTCTGATCGGGGATAAACGAAATTAATGGATACGTTTATTCTATGAAATAGATTCTCACAAAATTTTATTGTTGTTACATAGGGGGTGAAGCACGTACATACGAAACTATCGCCATGATTCTTCAGTGAAATTGGAATTTCGAAATCCATGCTTAACCCTTGAGTGGTGTCTCAATCTCACCTGAATTATTTTACTTAACGTTGATTTTTACCAAATTGACAAATCAACTTTGAATAATAAGGATGGAGGGTTACATAAATTTTCAAATAATTACAGTGACATATATTAGTCAATTATTAGTTAATTCCAAGAAGTGCAATAGACTGTCTCAACCCCTAAATATAATAATTCGTATCTCACTTTAATCTTATATTTTTGCATATTAGGTGCATTCTGTAGTTTTTTGGAAATATGAACTAATAGAAGATTACATAAATTTTTAAGTAATTGTTAGTTTAAACTTGCCCAGGGTCCCAATGATCCACTTAAGGGTTAAAGTTCGCGAGTTCTAGATTTGCAGTTGAAAGCTCACCGATCTCGAGGCGAAAGTGCATCTTTTAGAGTTCGTTTGGTCACTCTATAGGCAACCTCTGGTTTCTCCGTAAGCTGGAACAGGGTCCGTGGATTGGGTTTGAAAAAGTAACCGAACGAGACGAAACTCGTTTCCGTTCGGGGCTTTTGGAACGGTTTCGCGCGTCGTTTCGCAGCATTACACACGCAGGAGCATGCGAGAGCACGTGAAACAGCGAAACCATGGCGCATCGTGGCGCATAGCGCCGACCTAATTTCCCGCGCGAGTTAAGACACACACTGTACCGATCTCGATTATGTAAGATGCTACCGCGGATCGATTCCGTTTTCTTTTCGTCCCCGCCACCTCTTGCTTTCCTCTTTTCATCCCCCTTCGTTGGTACAGGGCTGCCCCTGAGTCTGGAAACTCTGGCGTCCCTCGAAAATGTTCGAAATTCATAGCTCACGACTCGTGTTGTTCATAGGTGAGATTCGAAGATTTAGTGCACGAGTTTCACTGTTTAAACCTCAATGTTTACTTTCTTCAAGATGAAAGGAAAATTTCGAATCTCTAACTTAAGTGGACTCTCAATCTCAACTGAATTATTTTTAAGGAAATCAACTTTAAAGCATTTAAAAACCAATGAACTAATGGAGGATATTAAACAATTATTAGTTAATTCTAAAATCGAAGAGCAGGGCTTGAAAGAGTCTCCTAAATAATTGGTATCTTACTCTATGTCTCATATTTTTGCATATTGCGTGTATTCTATAGTGTCTTGTGAATTATAATATCCCATAAACATAGTCTACAACGTAGGTTTGGGATTTCGAAACGTTTGGATCTAAACGTACGAATGGTACACTTAATATGAACCTCGTAATTTGAGAACCTCGACGTCTGTTCTACGGTGGCGAGGTTATTAAAACCCCGGGGAACAATCGTCGTTATCAAATTTCGTAATTACGTTTGCAACTGGCCGGTTGTAATGCACACGCATCGCTCAACGCGCAATTTGGAAGGCATCGCGAGCATCCGAGGCAATCGTTGCCCAGCCATAGTCACCGGCATTGCCTCCATCCGGTATCGTTTCTCATTCCTGATCGCCCTAATCTATCACTCTACGAAGCATTATCACCGCCACGACCGCTGGCCGCGGTTATTGATAGCGTCCAGAGGATCGACCTGGCCCAGACAGTCCTCGATCCGTCATCGATCCGCGAATCCGCGCCATTGTCTTCCCCCAATCGAGCGTTAAGCTTCTTTCCCTCGAGGCTCTTCGACTCGGAATTGTTCGACAGGACTTGAACAGATTCTGAAAATAATTGTTCCAAACCGTGAACTGGTCGTATCGTTAGATTACAATAAAATTGACAACACTTTATTTAAGAAGAGAACTCGTACAAATGTTAGGTCGACTGAACGACTCTTTCTGGTGTGTTTTTCGGTATTGCTGGAAATAGGTAGAGGCAGAATCGTGATTAGGATGTTTGGTTGGTCATCCAACATGAATGATTTTTTATTACACAGTGTAGATTCAGAACAGTTTCAGGACTTGCACGAAACCTGTAAAACAACCGTGTATGTGCAGTTACTCCCACTCGTATTCGTACCCTGTAAATGAAACTTGCATTTTATGAATTGTTATTCTTAAAAATTGACGCAGATATATTTTTACATGCATCGAGATGTATAATAAATTAAGAATAAAGCTTGTGAAGGGTCGTGTCGCGTTGGGGACAGCGATACTCGTTCGATCATCGAAGTGCAGCTGCAATGGGTTGTGTCCAGTAGGAGATGGGTGACCGCATTGTTTTAGAATTATTCTATATTATTTATATCACATTCTCCCGTCTTGTAATTGAAACTACTTTGTTGTAAATAAAAGTGAAACACAGTGTAACAAATAATTGGTAAAAATAAATTCATTCGGTGAATCAACGTTACAGTGTACGAATTCGAGGAGTAATGTAGTTGAAAATTTAGGTAGTTAATAACAATTATATTTGCAAAGTTACTTCGTAGCTGTTCGGAGAACCACTTAATCTACACATAACAATTTCCAAGCCACGGGACGAAAAGCATTAGTTACAGTTTTAACGTGTGTTTTGCGATAGTTTGACACGATTGTTGAGCGTTTTGCGGTACTGGAATCGGAAATAGAGTAAGAAGAAAAGTGTTTGGCGGGGGTAGAATCGGCGAAATTAAGGTAGAATTCGTAGCAATTTGTATTCCCTGTCGCGCGTAAGATCGCGTTCCCCCAACATGGCGATCATAAATTTCCGGAGCGACTTTCCATCACGGCGTTTGCAACGAGCTGCAAGCCTGTTGTTAACGATAACGTTCGCCACCAGGCAGAAGCCGAACGCGAATATTCCGCGGGCCGCTCGTATATTTTCCCATCCATTTGGTCCGCGCTGACGATGCATTCGGTAACAATTTGGTATGCCGCGAACGTTCCCGGTAATGAATACCAGCAATTATGTAGGCGGTGAAGTAAACAGCGTAAATCAGTGATTCCTGTGCCGTTCGCGCCGGGATCATAACTCTTCTGGATCGATAACGCCGCGTCAAAGCGTTGCAATCGTCCTGTCGAACGAACTTTACAATGCACTCGGCCAGGCTTGAATTATTCACCCACCCGTTCAATGAATTTTTGCATGATCGAACGGGGGCTCGATTGATTTCGAACGTTCGAATTTAACTTGTTTCTTATTTCGACACTTACTTTGGTTTTATAATATTCTGCACAAGTAAAATTTTGATTTTAGACCATTGTAAGCTACATAGCCTAAAATTTGTTACTTATTTTCGTAACCTTGTTAAAATTCACAAACTCTATTGAAATTTATTTCCCTCGACGTTTTAAATGAGAATTAATTTTTCTAGTATCATAATGTTAAATCCTGTCACCCATACAGAGTGTTCGGCCACTCCTGGGAAAAATTTTAATGGGGGATTCTAGAGGGCAAAATAAGATGAAAATCAAGAATACCAATTTGTTGATGGAGGCTTCGTTAAAAAGTTATTAACAATTAAATTCAAAAATTTCAAATCGTTCTGGAAAAATTATTTTCGGTTGTGGGGGTTAATTACAATCATTTTTGGTCATTAGATATACCCCCGAAATCCTACCCTCCTTCGAGAAAAAAATTCGGATAGGTGCTGAAATTTTTTGACGAAATTAAAATATTTCAAATCGTTCTGAAAAAAATATTATTAGCTGCGGGGGTCAATTACAATCATTTTTTATCATTACACATACCCCCGAAATCCTACTCAGTTTCGAGAAAAAAATTCCTTACCGAAAATTTAATGTGAGGTCAGAAATGCTTCTCTGAAATGTCATGCGAATCTTTAAAACGTCATAACTTCTGAACGGATTGGACGATTTTAATGTTTAAAAAAGCAAACTATGCGTATTTTGGTGGAGAATATGTACAAATCGCAAAAATATTCGAAAAGTTGGTCCTTGACCCCGCAAAATGGGAAAACCCCCATAAAAATGGTCCAATTTTCAAACAGTCATAACTCCTACAATTGTGAATATATTTCAATGAAACTTTTTTCCGAAGTAGAGCTCATGGGTACCTACAAAAAAGTATTAAACAACTTTTTTAGGGCGTCAAACAAAAATACTAAAAATGAAAAAGGAATTTTTAAGAAAAATCGACTATTTTATCGAAACTATCAGCTGATATTATTTTTTATTTACTTCAAACCGCGTTTCATCGGATTATGGTTCTTTCCCCGCGTCGACGAGACTCTCGGTGGGGACGGAGACGACACGTTATTAGAATTCTCTTGAATTTCGCGGCGGGAATAAAAATTCTTGCCGATAATAATTTTACGCGGTCCAACGATCGGAAAAAGAAGCCCCATTACAGCGAAAAGACCATCAAAACTGGAAACTAATTGGGTTACACCGAGATTAACCCATATTCCGGAAGACACGGGATACGCGTTAAAGGGGAGCAACCTGTTGAAGAATAAAAGCGGAGAAAATCCCTGCTCCGTCGCGATTAACATCCCTTGATCGAATTAATTCACACTCGTTCGGTTATTCGATTCCTTCGATTCGCGTTGGACCCTCGATTTAGAAAACGGAAACGACTGCAAAACGATTTCTTTGCTCGCAGAGGGAAACTCGGCGAAAAGTATCGAAGAGCTTGGCCCTCTTAGAGATCCAAGTAACGTTTCTAGAAAGGAACTTTCCGCCGTTTGCACGCTCACCGTAATTACACGGATTTTTCCCGATTTGCATTTTTCCGCGGATCGGTTTCGAATGTTGAGGAACGCGCCGCGAATTCCGTCGAGTTCGTTAGAGTTGGTTCAACGTCACGTAAATACCACCCCCGGCTACCCCGGAAGCAAGAAACCCGTTTAATGGGAAGCACGAATCGTCCAAATTGGGAAAGGAACGTCGCGCCTGGCTGGACCGATCGAACCTGCGGTCGACGCTCGCCCCCTCGAATTCCGTTCACTTCCGGTCTCCCGGAACGAGTAAAACTATTACCGCGTCCCGACGCGTTTCACGAACTTCCCGTTGCCAGGTTCGATCGGTCGCGACCACCCACGCGCCACGTTCTTCCTCGTTATCGTCTCTGTTTTGACGTTTCGACGACCGAGCACGCGAGACCGGGCGCTTTCCGTGCAATTCACTGTTTTACGCCGTTTCGTTTCGCGCGATTATACGTTGCAAATTAAATAGACCAAATGCAAATTAAGCAGAATCAGATTGAGATCGTTAAAGGAACCGGTAAAATATTGGGAGGCATTTTTCTAGCCCTGAATATACTATTCAAAAATGAAAAGTTAACACAATATTACAAATTCAGAATTCGCTTTTTACAATTTTTCCCCCCCCCCAAACAAAGTGTACAACGTATAATAAAAAATTGTTCAGCTGGAATTATTTTATGGCGCCGAGTGAAATCAAAGAGAAAATGTTTACGAGGTAATGCAAGCAGGAATCGTGGAATTTATTTGATCCGTTTAAGCTGTATCGGGCTATCGCACTTTATCAATCGCGAGGCAGGGGGCTGCACGCCGACCCGAACAAACGAGCAGGGTCGTGCGGAAGGTCAGTCAGGTTTCGAGGAGGAATCGATCGATCGACCTGGACGATTTTACGGCCGAGAGACGCGCGACGCGTCTCGACGCTCGACGACGCGACGCAGCCAGCTCATTAGGTTCTCCTTTCCTTGCAAATTTTCGAGCAATTTGCCCCCTGTACAGCATTCTCAGCCATTTCGAATCCGTAGCTTCTAAATTTGACGTTAAAATACGCTACATGGGTTTCGTAATTATACGAGATATTTAATATTCGAAGTTATTGGGATGATTAATATCGAGCGAAACGGAAACCATGTTAATGTTTCTGCGGCAAATAGCTTCGACGTGCATTTAAAGTTGCACAGTCGCGCTGGTGGTCGTTCGAAGAAACAAATTATGGAACAGCACGGCGCATTCGTTTCGTTCGTTGCATAAAATATCTGCCGGGGGATATTTATCTTTACCGCCATCGACGAAAGAGCCATTTGTCACTGTAGCTTTTACTATTAGCCGTTAGTCGTTTGTTTCAGTTCGCAGTTCCAGCACAAAGCAACTTCGACCATCCATTTCGGTCGCAGTGCTAACTACTAATGTACATTAATTTGCGATACGATTAAGTATTCGCCAATAATATCGACGATTTCTCGTCGTTGGGAATTTACTCGTATCAAACAGCGAATTTCGTATCTAAGACGAGCCGAAACAACGGAAATGTAGAACACGATTCTCATAAAAAAAGCCCCAATTTTCTCTTGTCTAGCTTCGAGAGAACGTTTAATCTGAACGTGTATGATATTAATTGCTTAAGTGACAAAATAGATGGTAAAGGGAGGCGAGACAATAGAAATGTAGAGCACGATTCTTATAAAAAAAGCCCCAATATATTCTGCACAAATTTTCTCCTGTCTAGCTTCGAGAGGACGTTTAATCTGAACGTGTCTTATGATATTAATTGCTTAAGTGACAAAATAGATGGTAAAAGGAGGCAAGACAATGGAAATGTAGAACACGATTCTTATAAAAAAAGCCCCAATATATTCTGCACAAATTTTCTCCCGTCTAGCTTCGAGAGGACATTTAATCTGAACGTGTCTTATGATATTAATTGCTCAAGTGACAAAATAGATGGTAAAAGGAGGCAAGACAATAGAAATGTAGAGCACGATTCTTATAAAAAGAGCCCCAATATATTCTGCACAAATTTTCTCCCGTCTAGCTTCGAGAGGACGTTTAATCTGAACGTGTATGATATTAATTGCTTAAGTGACAAAATAGATGGTAAAAGGAGGCGAGACAATGGAAATGTAGAGCACGATTCTTATAAAAAAAGCCCCAATATATTCTGCACAAATTTTCTCCTGTCTAGCTTCGAGAGGACGTTTAATCTGAACGTGTCTTATGATATTAATTGCTTAAGTGACAAAATAGATGGTAAAAGGAGGCGAGACAATGGAAATGTAGAGCACGATTCTTATAAAAAAAGCCCCAATATATTCTGCACAAATTTTCTCCTGTCTAGCTTCGAGATGTTAATTGTTTAAGTGACAAAAAGTATCGAAAGATATACTAAGAGAATATTTATACTACGTAAGGTCCAGGGAAACCGAAAACGTAAACTTTATATACCGAATGTATCTTTTGGAATGGTCACCGTTTCTGAGAGTACGAACAAAGATATTAACCAAATAAGATTATGCAAATCTACGAATTTTTATTTTTAATATCGTTTCAAGTCCCTGAGACTTTGGATAAACCACGTTTGGCTAGTTGTTCGTCTCGGAAACTGTAAACGGACACAGATTAGAGGGTAAAAGGTGGATGACAAGCCAGAATGTGTCCACCATTCGCGCTATCAGTTCCCTTTAGCGGAATACAACACTTTCACGGGCCGGGTATTTGCACTTAATAGCATGTTTGTAGTTTCCGGGTGCAAACCGTGTCCTTTTGGGAGCATTTCCGACGTCTCGCCGGCATTACAGGCTATTGTGTGTCGCTGCATCCTCGGACTACCGGTAAAACTAGCTGCTGTGCTGGCGAAACGTCGAAAATCCCTTACGAATGGATGCTGTTTACGTTCGTGGAACTTCCAGTACAATTAACTGATCGAAACAATCGGGGGATCGTTTATTCGAATAGGGTTGTTGCAACATCCTGTCAACAAACCCCATTGCCCGACAATTGAAAGCTTTCTTGCTTCCCCAAAGTATTTATAAACGTTTACAATTTTATATTCGTTTATTTCCGTGTTTGCCTCGCCATAAATGAAACTAGAACCGAGATTGCGTACAATATAATTGCAATTTGCTCAACTCTCGTACTGTGCATTTCGTTCCGTAGTTTTTCAAAAACAATTCGTTGAATAGGGGAACGAGAAGCATACCCGTAAATAGAAACGCTGAGGAGAGGGAATATATTTCTACGAGCGTGTACGATAGAGATTTCTATGGAGCCGTCAGTTGTTTACGAAGAGCTTCGATACGGCTGGGAAATATCAGCCACCTTTGGAATCTATCTCGACAGAAGCACTCACAATGGTAATTGATGCATCGTAAGCCCAGTAACGGCGGAAAAGGGATTCTGATTTATGGACCGATTTCGTCGAACAACGGGATTCATTGTGCAACGTTCCTGCGGAGCCTGGTTGCAGGTGTACCCGCGCCAGGGCTTTCCATAATCAGGAAACTGTCCTGAAATCATCATTGGTTTCCGTTACTCTCATCTGCATGTAAATACCGTCAAGATTATATATGGAAGGGAAAATTTAACGTTTAGGTACAGCGTTGGGTCAATTTCAAAAACCAAAATAATCCTGATTCATTATTAACTGCAACTTCACATCGTTTCGATAGATGCAAATCTATAATACAATTGCAGTAGGTCATTGGTTAGGTGTGTCTATGAAAAGGGAAATTTACGTTTAGGCAAAGCATTGGTTTTTCATAAAAACCCTCAATTTCATCCCCTATTGAGAACAACTCCACATCGTTTCGATAGATGCAAATTCGCAATACAATTTAAATAGAAAGTCATCGAATAGGTACGTGTACGTTACATCATTGGATCAATTTCGAGAACCCAGAATAATTCCAATCCCCCAATTGACTCTGATTCATCCCCTACAGTAGCAACTGCCCATCGCTTCGATAGATGCAAATCTATAATACAATTGCAGTAGGTCATTGATTAGATGTGTCTATGAAAAGGGAAATATACGTTTAGGCAAAGCATTGGTTTTTCATAAAAACCCACAGTTTCATCCCCTACTAATAACAACTCCACATCGTTTCGATAGATGCAAATTCGCAATACAATTTAAATAGAAAGTCATCGAATAGGTACGTGTACGTTACATCATTGGATCAATTTCGAGAACCCAGAATAATTCCAATCCCCCAATTGACTCTGATTCATCCCCTACAGTAGCAACTGCCCATCGCTTCGATAGATGCAAATCTATAATACAATTGCAGTAGGTCATTGATTAGATGTGTCTATGAAAAGGGAAATATACGTTTAGGCAAAGCATTGGTTTTTCATAAAAACGCTCAATTTCATCCCCTATTAATAACAACTCCACATCGTTTCGATAGATGCAAATTCGCAATACAATTTAAATAGAAAGTCATCGAATAGGTACGTGTACGTTACATCATTGGATCAATTTCGAGAACCCAGAATAATTCCAATCCCCCAATTGACTCTGATTCATCCCCTACAGTAGCAACTGCCCATCGCTTCGATAGATGCAAATCTATAATACAATTGCAGTATATCATTGGTTAGGTGTGTCTATGAAAAGGGAAATATACGTTTAGGCAAAGCATTGGTTTTTCATAAAAACCCTCAGGTTCATCCCCTATTAATAACAACTCCACATCGTTTCGATAGATGCAAATTCGCAATACAATTTAAATAGAAAGTCATCGAATAGGTACGTGTACGTTACACCATTGGATTAATTTCGAGAACCAGAATAATTCCAATCCCCTAGTTGACCCTGATTCATCCCCTACAGTAGCAACTGCCCATCGCTTCGATAGATGCAAATCTATAATACAATTGCAGTATATCATTGGTTAGATGTGTCTATGAAAAGGGAAATTTACGTTTAGGTAAAGCATTGGTTTTTCATAAAAACCTTCAATTTCATCCCCTACTAATAACAACTCCACATCGTTTCGATAGAAGCAAATTCGCAATACAATTTAAATAGAAAGTCATCGAATAGGTACGTGTACGTTACATCATTGGATTAATTTCGAGAACCAGAATAATTCCAATCCCCCAGTTGACTCTGATTCATCCCCTACAGTAGCAACTGCCCATCGTTTCGATAGATGCAAATTCATAATACAATTCGAATAAAAAGTTAATGGACGAATACGTGTATAGAACGAAAAATTTGACGTTTACAAGACCCAGGATAGTCGTAACCACCCCGCATCGATGCACACAGAGTTACAAATACGTTTTGCGCCTCGTTTGGCAAAGGAAACATTGCAACCACGATACACCGAGACGCTTTTGGCCCGGCGTTAACTGCAACAGCCATCGCGCTGGGCCAGATAGGATCGCCTAATTGTTTCAACCCGCCAGTCTAAAAAGTCACGCGAAGCAATAGCATTATCGCCGGCAAAAACCTGGGCGTTAACGTTTAATCGTCGCGAGGGACCGAATGGAAATGGAAATTCTAATCTGAATAACACAGCCCCCCTCCCCCCGGAAGAACGGACTAATTTCCGGTCCCCAGGCGGGGGAATTGCCGAGCGGAGACTCCCGAAGCTACTTTTACGGTTATTGCGTTGCCTCGTTGATATTTTCGGGCAGCATTAAAGCTCTCGAATGACGCGTACGTGCAACGAGGTTACGTGCGCCGATGCAGTTTGCATTGCTCGGTGTCTGGAGTCCGCCCCGACGCCAGGCTTCCTCGGCGTCGTTGCCTTTCGCCCGAGGTTTCGTCGCGTCGCAAATATCGACGCGTGTCCCCCCCCCCTCGCCTCCTACCGTCGTTGTCGTCGAGAACGAAATACAAGGCGATCCCCGAAACTCCGTCGACGAGTCTACCGATCGAGTAAAATGCATTCCCCTGCTTTCTGCTCGACGTACCTCAGACCTGGGCATCGATCTTTACGCGTAATCCTTGGTCCTAACGCTCGAGCAGCCTCGCTAACAAGTTTCCCCGGCAGTTTCCCCTTCGAAATCCACTTCCGCGTCGCTCGATATTCCGGACCTCTCCTGGCTATTGATTCGCGCGTAATTTTCAATGTTGAAACAAGCCCCCTTCCGCGATGATTCAATCTATTCTTAGCGAGATCTGTTATTTACACGACCCGCGACGAGAAAAATAGCTTCACCCGTACGTTTAATAGCGTACCGTGGGTAACGTCTGTACGTTAGAAGAGATAATGGACTTAGAGGATCGCTTAGGTAATCAATTATCGACAGCCTTGATAGGTATATCCATCGAGATACAGGATCACAGAGGGAATAGTTAACCCAACGATCAAACGTCAGTTAGCTAATCAATTAGCTAACCTGTCTGCTGATAACTGACTCGACCTAAGCTATTGCTAATTTAACAAAAATTCTATTCCGATGCATCCTGATCGCAATTTTATTTTTACGTCAATAATATCAAAGTTACGTATACAATAAATACGTCGTAAAAAATCCTATATCGTGCTTTGACAAGACCTATTCTAGAATACGGCATCATAATTTGGTCTCCTTATTACAAAACATACATCGACAACATTGAAAGAGTTCAACACGTAATTATGATGACTTACTTATTAACACTAATCTTCAAACGTTGCATAGTAGAAGAAAAATCACAGATATTATGTTTGTAAGTAAGCTGATCAAAGGTCATTTGTATCTTCTTTTCGAAACAATTTAATTAGAAAATTTCTCGAACTCAAGTAGAAATCCATACGACTTGTCCGACACGTCTGACAAAAATTTGTTCGTACTACTTAAATCTACCAAGTTTTCAAAGTCGATTTTCTCGTCAACGGAGCCACGAACGAAAACATGTTACTCTATCGTTTCGACTTGCTTTTCTATGTAGAATCATCCCTCGTTCGAGTTCGAACAAAAATACAAAGAAGAGTGTTATTATTCTTTGGCTATTCTACGGTCCATTTACAAAAACCATCGACGAGCGTGGTGCGTTTCATTCTTCAACTCCTTGGCTTATTTAAACAATAGATAGGACCAATTGGGTCTGTGGGGTGCGTGACGAATTTTTCGTCACTGACCTTTCTTCATTCTGGCAGTTTCAACTGAACAGACATACCCTTCCAAGTGTTTCAAATACAAAGTTTAGTTTAAAAAGTATTCGAACTGTATATTCTATTTCTAATAACATCTTTTGTATTAAAAGGTTTATTCCCGTTAATAAACGAATAATAATAGTAAAATGAGCCACTGCGTCGGTGGAATCTCTTCCTCGATCCGAATAGCCCGTCCTTTTGCTGACAAACGCGCTCCATTAGACCTCTCGACATCAATCTTGGATCCCATTCGGAACGTTCTGTTCCAATTGTTCGTCTCGTAGTTCTCGGTCCGTTTAGCAGCGCGTCGATAAGCAACCCGGGGAAAAATAGAGGATTCCAGAAGCCAGATAGGATGCTCGAAGAAGCACGGAACCGCGCAGTGTCGTTTTCCGTGGCGTAAATTCCATTTACGGGGGGTAGTCCTCTGTTCCCTCCCCCTGGCGTTTGATTGCACGCGTGTTTCCGTGGTTCACGTGTCCCAGGGACGACTGGTATCTAAATCTTCCCGGCGACATTGTTGCCTCGCGGTGGATCGTTACGCCACTTTATCGAATGAGTGCCCGTGGCCGCAGCCTTCGCGAACCAAGTACTCCGGGGAAACCCCGGTGAATCGATCCCACTCGAACCGCCAGCGTCTGATGCAACGTCCCGCATTCGAAAGAGACGCTTCGTCGGATTACCTTGGACTCGCCTCGAGGGAATAAAAAAAATTTCAGATGATTTATCGATCCTTTTATTGTACCAGAGCGTCGCGGTGGAGTCTGCCCCGATAAATGCACGCTCCGGAACTAAATGGATCCTCCAGAATTTTGTTCCCTTATTAAATTTCCTCCGTGATACCAATCATAAATTCTTACAGGCATAGAACCACTCGATTCTGCAAAGAATTACGGAGACGTCGGTGATCTAGTTCCTTTTTTAACTCGTTTGTTCTACAATGATGCACTATTAATCCTCAGAGTTCACAATTTTCACGAGATTTCGAATAATTCTTACAACAGCTGTTTAGCCAAATTTAATGATATGAATATACACTCTAATTAAACGAAAAATTCCATTTTAATGTAACTGTTAACACAGCGAATTATAATAAAAATATGTGCAACGAGTATCCACAAACCTAGTGTTAAATTCGTTTTCGTAAATATCGTAGAAGCTGCATTTCTTTCCATTTGCAAGGCATCAGGAATGTTTAAACGTCGATATGAGACCTCTAATCCGTTTTTTAACTCGTTTGTTCTACAATGATGCACTATTAATCCTCAGAGTTCACAATTTTCACGAGATTTCGAATAATTCTGACAACAGCTGCTTAGCCAAATTTAATGATATGAATATACACTCTAATTAAACGAAAAATTGCATTTTAATGTAACTGTTAACACAGCGAATTATAATAAAAATATGTGCAACGAGTATCCATAAACCTAGTGTTAAATTCGTTTTCGTAAATATCGTAGAAGCTGCATTTCTTTCCATTTGCAAGGCATCAGGAATGTTTAAACGTCGATATGGAACCTTTAGTTCTTTTTTTAACTCGTTTGTTCTACAATGACGCACTATTAATCCTCAGAGTTCACAATTTTCACGAGATTTCGAATAATTCTGACAACAGCTGCTTAGCCAAATTTAATGATATGAATATACACTCTAATTAAACGAAAAATTGCATTTTAATGTAACTGTTAACACAGCGAATTATAATAAAAATATGTGCAACGAGTATCCATAAACCTAGTGTTAAATTCGTTTTCGTAAATATCGCAGAAGCTGCATTTCTTTCCATTTGCAAGGCATCAGGAATGTTTAAACGTCGATATGGAACCTCTAGTCCTTTTTTTAACTCGTTTGTTCTACAATGACGCACTATTAATCCTCGGAGTTCACAATTTTCACGAGATTTCGAATAATTTTGACAACAGCTGCTTAGCCAAATTTCGTTAAATTCGTTTTCATAAATATCGCAGAAGTTGTATTTCTTTCCATTTGCAAAGCATCAGGAATGTTTAAACGTCGATATGGAACCTGTGTTATCGCAATTTCTTCGAGCTGAAAGTCAGAGGTTGAAAAAGAATCGGTGTAGAACGTTCCCCCGTCCGTCAGAGGCTAAATTGATTAATATTGTATCGGAGCAAAGGTTATCCCGGATATCTCGAGGCATGGACGCCGCGCAGCCTCCGTTGAAACCCTCTTCAATTATGTAAGATATTTAATTCCGAAAGTTCGAGGGAAGAAAGCGGAAAGGGCCGTTATTTATGCAAAACTCGAGCACGGGGGGAGGGGGCATTGATAAAGGACAGGGTCGATACTGCATCGAGAAGCTAATCTGCTCAAAGATGGTTTTCGGGGCGTCGAATATGGGAATACCCGGAACATTGACCGGAAATTCAACCGTCGCTGGAGACGATATTGCACGATCGTAATTTTTATGGTAAAAGCCACGTCGTAAAAATACGCTGTAGCACATCCACAGCGAATAATATCGCGCGAAACTGGCAGCCAGGGGTTGCTGGTAATTTTTTGATCGATCCTCGACGCGACGTCGACAAACTTTAACGAGCACGAAGCGGTTCCGTTCGTAATTCGTTAATAAACGGTCGCACGTTTTATAAATACAGGGAATACGAGAAATTCTCGTCCACGGGTTCCGGGCGGGGTTTAATAATTTTTTAACTCGTCGCGACAAATCGATCGTCGTCGCGTATTTTCGAAAATTCACTTCGCTCGAAGAAGAAAAAGAAACTTGGAGTTTCTATCGTTGACGGTTTAAAAATATATTGTTTTTCTTCAGTATATTATTAAGAAATGGTCTCGTGGAAGTGGAGGATTTAATTGTCTTTCAGAGGGGTGTAAATCGCGTCGTTTAGTCGCGTAGGATCGATCACGGGGTAATATCTCCATTTGACGCGTTTTATTAACAACCTTCGTGGAAGCTCTTGTACATTCAACAACTTGCACGTCGCTGCACCGTGTTTCAGCTCGATTACAGCGCATGCAAATATTGCTCTCATATTCCACGAGGACGCGTGCGATGCCATAAATTGCGCCGAGATGGTGCATTTTCCTAGCCACGGAACACCGAAACTCCATTTAACGACCGCTGTATCGTATATTATCCTGTAATTCGAAGTCCGACGGTTTAAACGATCGCCGGACCGATCGGAAAGCAACGATCACCCCCCCAAACGCCATCCATCGCGTTAATCAACATTCTCGAACGGCGTAAATTCTCAGATTTAGACGTATCCCCGAGACGGAGCCGTTCTTCAAACCATTATCGCGAGAATGTATTTATTCGCGTTCGTTAGCAGTATCATTGAAATTTCTTCGTCGAACTTGTTCGCGAGAATTTCGTTATTAAAACGAAGACAACGGTTGCAGGATAATTCTTTTGATCCGGGAACTCCGGGAGGAAAGAAGAACGGAAAGGAGCGCTCTTAATTGATGTTCAGACTTTGTAACCTGCTTAATTACTTTTTAATTAAGCATTCGTTAGGGCGACTCGAGTCAATTTACATCGGGGAAACGTAATATTGTTATACTTCCCGTCGCGGAAAAAGCGTTTCTTATCGTTTGCGCCTTTACGACTCCGTGCAACCTAAATTACTAAATAATTTCACGTTCGTGGAAGTTTGTAGAAATTTATTTATCGGTTCGATCGTCTTCGAGGAAGGCGGAAAAGGCTCGGTGGGACCTGGTCTCGCGGGACGCCTCGTACAAGTCGAGTATCGGTCGCGAAAAGGCCGGAGGAGCTCTTCCCTTTCAGACGTTTCGCGAATCGGTCGATGAATTTTCAACGACATCAGCGTAAAAAACGTCGTCGCCATTGTCTGGAAACCAGGTCGTCCCCGCTCCGCTGACCGAGGAGAGACGAAACAATCGGGCTGGATTTTGAATTTGCTCGCGCAAGTCGCGCGCGTACGATCGAACGTGTTCGACGAGAAAAGCTCGTTCCGCGCGAACGGGAAAACCGCTTTCGCGCGATTTTCAGAGAGCCCCGAGGCACTTCCCGCTCCCTTTGAAGCATCAAACCGGCGGGGAGGGGGTTATTAAAGAAACCGAACATTGCAATATCGATGGAGAACAAAGGAATTAAATTACAAACGCGACAAACGCAATAATACGGTTTTACAACCGATAACAAATCCTAATACTTGCGTTCGTGCAGCGCGTTATAATTCTGCGTGACTCTGAAATCACACTCGATATATTACTTTTCATTTAATCCTGTCGATGAATATTTATTTGCTAAATAAATCTGAAGGACTCTGCTGGTCTCCTCGGCCCTTGCTAGCCTCTGCTGACCACTGCTGACAAAACTAGACAACTCCTGACAACTTCTGACACCATATAACGACTGTTACTAGCTACTGCTGATTACTGCTGGCCCCTACTGGTTTCTGAGCAGGTTCTGCCAGCTTCTGCTAGTCTCTGCTTATATTTCTGACAACGTATAACGATTACTACTGGCTTTTGCCAGCCTCCACTGACCTCTAGTGGCCTCTGCTGACCACTGCTAACCTTTGTTACAACTTCTGACATGACATATCTAACATGATTGAAGAATTCTATGTGTTCTCATCATTTTCACCTTTCTTTTCCTCTCTAAATCATTCCCTTAGTTATAAGATACGTGCTACCTCTTCCCATATCATGTCCTCCTGATAACAAAGTCTAAAATGGGCCTAAAACCGTCAACGCCATACCTGCGGTTGATCAGCGATACTTATTCATTCATTCGGTAAACGTCAGCTCCCATATTGACTACCACAGGGCTCGCTTGTGTCTTTCTCGCAAGTAGTACTGACCTTTGCAAGGGAGGGGACCGGACGAATGGATAGAAATTTTCATTAAAAATACATTCACGCTTATTCTCAACACCTCCTATCAATACTCGTCGATCAAGGGTAATTATTTCATTAATCTTTATAATTTGAAGACAAGGAGCGTTTAAACAACGTTGTTGCGTTTCGCGAGAGTTAATATTCCCGCTTGAAATTTTCACGGAGGGAGAAAAGATACGGGCGGTTACTGGGCAAATTATTTTTAATAATCTTTATAATTTGAAAACAAGGAGCGTTTAAACAACGCTGCGTTTCGCGAGAGTTAATATTCCCGCTTGAAATTTTCACGGAGAGGGAAAAGAAACCGGCGGCCACTGGGCAAATTATTTTAAATAATCTTTATAATTTGAAAACAAGGAGCGTTTAAACAACGCTGCGTTTCGCGAGAGTTAATATTCCCGCTTGAAATTTTCACGGAGGGGGGAAAAGGAACGAGGGTGACTCGTTAGAGCGCGATTCGTGTAATTTTTCTTGCGAAACAATGCGAGATTACGGTAACGTCCCCGGAACAAGCACGCGAGGGGAGGACCAGCGCAATATTTCTCGACGCGTTACGGCCGCCCGGAAACCCCCCCGTCCCTTTTACGGTTTCTCTTTCATCCGCGGGAAACTTCCGATGGAAAAGGACGCTCGTTCCATCCGGCGGAACACCTTGCCGCGTTTCCTTTCCCCCATCCGCTCGGACGGAATGAAATTTCCAACGCTCGACGACATACTTCTAAAGATCTACGCGCGCAAACATTCCTTCGACTCTTTTCTCTCGCGTTGTCACGTTCCGCAAACGGACTATGGCAAGTCTCGAGGGGGGGAAAAAACCGTTTTGCATCCGAACGAATACAATTTAACAGCCTTGGTCGCGAGGAGGGACCATGATCTCGAGTCGAGGCCATTATGCTCGCTTGAAGACAACGCGTTCAAACTTTTCCAGCCTTCGAAGCGAACAAAAGTCTGATGCGACTAAATAGGTTCATTTATAATACCTCGAACTATTTCGATCGTGTTTGACCATGTTTGATCCTCGAATTTCGACATCCCCATCCTTGGAACCTACCAAAGTCTTTGATGTGATTAAATAGGTTCATTTATAATACTTCGAACTATTTCGATCGTGTTTGACCATGTTTGATCCTCGAATCTCAACATTCCCATCCTTGGAACCAACCAAAGTCTTTGATGTGATTAAATAGGTTCATTTATAATAGCTCGAACTATTTCGATCGTGTTTGACCATGTTTGATCCTCGAATCTCATGGTCTCCATCCTTCGAACCTACCAAAGTCTTTGATGTGACTAAATATAGGTTCATTTATAATAGCTCGAACTATTTCGATCGTGTTTGACCATGTTTGATCCTCGAATCTCAACATCCCCATCCTTCGAACCTACCAAAGTCTTTGATGTGATTAAATAGGTTCATTTATAGTACCTCGAACTATTTCGATCGTGTTTGACCATGTTTGATCCTCGAATCTCGACATCCCCATCCTTGGAACCTACCAAAGTCTTTGATGTGATTAAATAGGTTCATTTATAATACCTCGAACTATTTCGATCGTATTTGACCATGTTTGATCCTCGAATCTAGACATCCCCATCCTTGGAACCTACCAAAGTCTTTGATGTGACTAAATAGGTTCATTTATAATAACCTCAAAGTATTTCGATCGTGTTTGACCATGTTTGATCCTCGAATCTCGACATCCCCATCCTTGGAACCTACCAAAGTCTTTGATGTGACTAAATAGGTCCATTTATAATACCTCGAACTATTTCGATCGTGTTTGACCATGTTTTTGATCCTTGAATCTCATGGTCTCCATCCTTCGAACCTACCAAAGTCTTTGATGTGATTAAATAGGTTCATTTATAATAACCTCAAAGTATTTCGATCGTGTTTGACCATGTTTGATCCCCGAATCTAGACATCCCCATCCTTGGAACCTACCAAAATCTTTGATGTGACTAAATAGGTTCATTTATAATAACCTCAAAGTATTTCGATCGTGTTTGACCATGTTTGATCCTCGAATCTCCACGTCTCCGTTTAAAATACCTGGAATTACATGTTTTCCTTGCGTTTGACCATGTGGCGCTGCGTCGCGAGAACTCATGAGAATCGTAGGAGGACAGAAAAGAAGGGGGCCTGCTAGTGGACTCATCAGTAAGGCTTCCTAGCAGGCCCTGCCTTAGACGATTGGGATATTAGGAAGTCGGTTGAGCGCCTCTGAGAGCGCGACCCCTCTGGTGGCGAGCGTGGGAGGCGACGCCACAACAGAAAAGGAAAGGAGGGGGCACGTTTCGTTGAGACCTACTAGTGGACTTATCAGTAAGGCTTTCTAGCAGGTCTTAAACGACTGGAATATTAGGAAGTCGGTCGAGCGCTTGTGAGAGCGCGACCACTCTGGTGGCGAGCGTGGGAGGCAACGCCATAACCATGTTTGATCCTCGAATCTCGGCGTTTCCAAACGTCTGTACGTTTCAGAAGACGATATTTATGATTTTCCCGGGGGGAGGGGGGCGAAAGAGCGTAGGAAAACACTGGTGGATCGGTGGATTTTTACAACTTCAGAGGAGGACACGGTCGTTCGATCCCGCGGCCTCCTTTTTCCTCGTTTACAACATGAAGCACGTTTTTAATCGCCGGCGACGCCCATTGTTGAATTCTGCCGTGTTTTATGGGCCCCTTTGTTCCCTTTCTTCGTTGTTCCAGTTTTTCGCTGGCCGACCGTCAAAAGGGGATCGCAAGCGTGATTATTTTTTTTTTTTTTTTTTTTTTTTGGTAGACGCGAATTCCCGACGAATAATCGCGTATCAAACGAAATGGAAATATACCGTGCCCGATCGTTTGTCCATTAAAGAGCAACGGACTGGGGAAAAATGATATTGTCAACGTTTCCACGTCGCCTTTGAGTTATGCTGGGCACGATCCGTTGGAAAGGAATTTCATTTCCTATAACCGTGTAACGGCGCATACGGGAATTTCAACTCGTCCAACTTCGATCTTGCAAATTCGATGGAGACGTCGTCCGCGAGGCCGCATTTTCGTCGGCGGGATCGAAGAACGCGAACGGAAACGTAAAATAAAGAATGCAAAAGGCGACGCGACAGATTTCGATCGTTCGATAATTTTCCTAAACCGACTTTCGACGATCATGGCGGGATAAGAATATTTTAAATTCACGAAACGGAAGTTTAGATTATTGTTTTGAGCCGACCTCGCGGTTCCAATCGTTGGTAGGCAATTCAATTAAAGAACCACCACGCAGAGTAATCGATTCGCGAGGTATAACAGGACGATTAATGGAGGTCAGGTTTCTCGTAACAGAATCGTAACTGCATCTTGCCTCTTACGCACTCGTGCACTTCCTGTTTCGCTAATTTAGTTATCACGTGTTTGCACTCTCATTAGAAGCGTAATAAAGACGTTGATAGAATAATGGAAAAAATTGCGAGAGTCCGTTTGGCGAAATAGGAAGTCGCTGAAAGGTGATTGATCGCTTGATACAGAACGCGTATTACCGTTCTTACTTTCCACTGCATCGCGAAAGTAATAACCGAGCAATTTTTCAAGGTAATCGTTACCCGCGCCGTCCATTTATGATTCTTTCAACCAGACGGAATGAGTTTGCATTTTACGTTATTGGTTCAAGGGATAAATTATCGACTCGCTGCTCCCGCCAGAACCGTGTCGATCAATTGCATCTCGAACAAAAGTTTCGGAATCGAAATAAGCGTTCTTTCGATCGTTTCCAAGAAACATTTTTCAATATAGCTGGTAGAGTTCAGGAATTCAAAATTGACTCCAGCTCGTCGACTCGATATTACACTGCGACGTTACAAATTTTCATCGCTCGAAAGAGTAAAGAGAATTGTTATAAAAATTCCGAGAACCCACTGGATCGTACGCGTTCGTTAAGAAAAAGGGTGGCTCGGAAGTTTGCAAAAACCAACGCGCAGAAAGGAATGTAACTTCCCTCTAATTGACGGGACTGACTCGCTTAAAGTGCTGTTCAAAGGCTCGTAGTCGATTCCGTATGCACCCCCGCGCGAAGGGGTTGAAGTTGTTAACATGCGTCGGGCCTCGAAACAGAAACAAGAGAAAAACCGACGACAAGTGAGTCGATAAAGGGAGCGGACGCCGGTTAAAGCCAGGCGTCGTCTTTACGATGGAAACAAACTCGTCGTCAAACGGTTTTAATCCGAGTTGAAAACGTTTCTGTCCGACCGTGCGAATATTTATTCGCAATTACTGTAATTTCTACTTTGATAGTAAAATTCACTGTTCGGTTTCCCTGTTTATTAACCGCTCGTAGAACGAACGTAGTGGACCGAAGCAATAATGGAAATTATTCTGATATTCACGCACAGGGGGTGAAATTTCAACCCTTTGCGGACCACGACTTTTTTGGCCGGGTCAGGTAGCAGAACGAGGCGATTTTTGCAAATATTTCGAGTGTCTTACATGGTACGATTAAATGATCTTACATACAGAGTGATTCTGGAGGCCAAAATAAGAAGAAAATCAAGAATACCAATTTGTTGATGGAGGCTTAACAGTTAAATTCAAAAATTTCAAATCGTTCGGGAAAAATTATTTTCGGTTGCGGGGGTCAATTACAATAATTTTTGGTCATTAGACATACTCTCGAAATCCTACCCACTTTCGAGAAAAAAATTTAAGAAGGTACAGAAATTTTTAGACGAAATTAAAATATTTCAAATCATACTAAAAAAATTATATTTAGTTACAGGGGTCAATTACAAGTATTTTTGGTCAATAGACACACCATCGAAATCCTACGCATTTTCGAGAAAAAAATTGTTTACCGAAAATCTTACTTAAGGCCAGAGATGCTTCCCTGAAATTTCATGCATATCTTTAAAACGTCATAACTTCTGAACGGATTGGGCAATTTTAATGTTTAAAAAAGCAATCGACGCGTATTTTAGTGTAGAATATGTAGAAATTCTAAAAATATTCGTAAAGTTGTTCCTTGACCCCCTAAAAATGAGAAAAACCCCATAAAAATGGTCCAATTTTCAAACAGCCATAATTCCTACAATAATGAATATATTTCAATGAAACTTTTCTCTGAAGTAGAGCTCATGGGTACCTACAGAAAAGTATTAGACAACTTTTCTATAGGGCGTCAAACAAAATTACTAAAAATGAAAAAGGAATTTTTAAGAAAAATCGACAGGGGGTAGATGCCTAAATTTTTCGGCGAAAAAAAATTTTTTCAAATCGTTCTAAAAAAATTATTTTTATTTGGAGGGGTCAATTACAATCATTTTTGGTCAATAGACATACCCTCGAATTCCTACCCACTTTCGAGAAAAAAATTCAGAACGAGCGGAACTTTAAACGTTAATAACTTTTTAACGAAGCCTCCATCGACAAATTGTTATTCTTGATTTTCGACTTAATTTGGCCTCTAGAATTCGGGTGGCCTAACACCCTGTGTAAATTATCTTGCAAAAACGTTATATTTCGATAGTTTATCTATATTCACGAATACAATTTTAGAAATATTAAGATCTATATGATAATTTATAAAATATTGACCAAGATGATCAGACGCGAAACTGAAACTTAAGTTGTATCGTATTGCTGTTATTTTCAGAAATGTTTTTGACGCGTGCTTTAGGTGTTGGTTATTTTTCTGTTGCAGGCTCGACCAGCCGGTGACCAGCTCGACGTCCGGAATGGACAGCAAAAAGGTTCGAATTGAATTTACTTGGTTGGATTCGTATAGTTTGTCGTTGGACGCTCGTCGAGTCTCGAGAATCTCGCGGCCGATAGCGGAGATCCTTGGGACGTCGAACAATGTTCCAGGGGGATGCATAGTTTCGCGGAAGTTCGAGAATCGATACGCGTCATACGAGTTTATAGCAGTTGTAAAGGCATCCAGTGGCCCGATACGAGACTCCGTCGGGGTTAACGATGTCGTTCGAAGTTAACGCGGTTAAATCGACGCGATAAGGGGCCCGGAACCGACGCAGAAATCCCAACGAATTAACAGACTCCTTCAAACGCATTTTCAGAAGTACAGAGACTTCTTTTTCTTCGAGTTTGAAACGTTGGTCACCACTTTCTTTCTTTTCGTTTCACTTAAATTCCACTTGGAATGCACAGCACGTCATATCTTTTTGCATACTTAATGTATCGACCGACTATGGCAGCGTTTCTCAAACCAACGACGAGGGTTCACGAGCTCTCGGGAGAAAAATATTACCTAAAGAAATCCCAGAATTTCTACGAAGTTAGAAAACCAGATACTATTAGAAATTTTACGTCGAGGATCCCTTGTCGTCGAGAACCAACGTTCTGATGTTTGAGAAAACGTGGGGAAGCAGGTCTTGCGACCTATCTCTCGACACCGGAAGTAAACAAAGGCTCTTTTCCAACTCGAGACGTCTCGTGGCCCCGGAAAATCCGCCAAAGTTTCCTCCGCGGGAGCGTCGTCGACGGAAAGGCAGAGATTCGCTTAAGTAATTCGTTAAATTAGGAAGTCGGTGGCGCGATTCCAGACAAGGACCAGTTCGAGAACTTCGCGGACTCGAAAAACTTGGGCTAGCATCCCCGAAAAGCAGCGAAAAGAAAATTTACGATGAAAATGCATTGGTTTCGAAACTTCAGTCTTTTTCTCTTCTCTCGCCATCCATGTAAATTAAGATCCACGATTCAATTTTCTATAGAGATAGAATAGTTCTAACAATTAAATACACACGAATTGACCGTGGATTCGGGTCAACGAGGCATAACGAAATATCATTTAATAGAAACTGAATATCGAAACTCGATGGAAAACCGATACCATTGTAACCTTAAACATTAACGCGTTGCACCGGTGCATAGCGATTTTACAGTGCAGTAATTATGCTCATAATTATTATATTTACTCGATCGAATCGTTCGAATTTTAATTTATCAACGATAATGCATATCTGATTTCGAATCGAGCGTTTTACAGTCAGAGGGGACGAAAAAATTAATTTTTTCGACTCAGCGAAACGGTCCGAGGTCGCGAAATTATCGACGATTAAATCAATTTCCGTGGATCTCGACGAGATTTTCCGACCGAATGGATCTGCTCGAGCCCCCCGAACGTCGTCTTAATTGAGCAAAACGACGAGGAAATCACTGGACGGTGCTTTCGCGAGTTTCTCGAACCCCGGGCCTGATGGACTGATCGCGAAAAAGCTCTTGGAAAACTCGTGTTTTCCCGGGGAAATCGGTTCCAACGGGACGCGTAACTCGCGAGAAGCCGATTACACCGGTGCGCCAGCTCGTGTCTCGCTTCGATTCGTTAGCTTGGCCATCGTTTCACCTGGAAAATCGAGGGGAAAACCGAAACTCGCCCGATGTTGTCTTGTCGTTCGCCAATCAGTCGCTTTGGCTCGACTTTGGCTGAGATGCGTTTCAATTGTTGAAATAGTTACCATCAGATTTATAAGTATCTGTAAAACTTTTCTCGAAGGAATATAAGAAGGTTTAACACGTTGACTGTCAGTCTGAAATCCTGAAATTGTTTACGAGACCAAAACTTTGGTTTCAGGCAATTGTAAACTACGCAACTTAAAAGTTATCGTAGTAGTTACCTTTGTAACCTCATTAAAATTTATTTTCTTTAACATTTTAATTTAAGAATTAATTGTGGCAGTCGAAGTGTTAACAGAGATTCATCTTAGAGTCGAGCTGAACCAGCTAGGATTTTATGAAACGAGACACGGTTATCGCCAAAATAAGAGGACCAAAGACAAGTCTTCTACGTGTATTGCACCCCAAAGGAGGAAGTTTCGGTCGACCAGGGGTTGTAAATAGTATTCGCCTAGTCGAACAGAGTAGTTAGGGAAGACACAGTTTTGGCGAGAGGATGTTTCATAGAGCTGGAGTTTCGGATACGGGACGGTACGGAGTTTGATAGTTACACGAGACGAGAAGTTTCACAAAAGCAACAGCAAGTATTTTCAAAGATGATTAAGTTGGATTACGGGGGAGGGGGTGCGGTTTGCTTAAACGCGAGAGAAAGTGACAGATCGCGAAAGTGTGGAGGAATTGGGGCGCGGTTTACGGATACTCGAGTTCTGATTTTCAAGGAAAATATATGTAATTTTATTATATTTTTGCGAGGGTAAACGTACGCGTAAGAGAAATATATGTAAACCCGAACGCGGGACCTGCAATCTTTTAGAATATGAAAATAAACATTGTGCCCGAAGACGCGATCAAATATTTGCGCAAGCTGCTGCGCTACATTGTCGTTTATTGTCGTTGTTGGCGCATTCTTTCAGTTCATGGCGCAAAACTGAAATAATACAATAGAAAATATAAGGGAAACACGAATGAAAACATCGCCGATCGATACGGGGTAATTTTACTGTTTGCGCCGCGGCGCGTTGCGTGGTTGCAAACATTCGCAGCGAATATGATTACACTAACTGTATGTAGCCTGAAACGACGTCGATACTAAACATTCGACGAATAAAGCAAAAAAACAAATTTTAAAGTAAAATCGACAGAGGGTAGGTGCCTCAATTTTTCGACGAAGAAAAATTTTTTCAAATCGTTCTGAAAAAATTCTTTTTATCTGTAGATATCAATTACAATCATTTTTTGTGAATACACATACCCCCGAATTCCTATTCATTTTCGAGAAAAAAATTCGTAGGTGCCTCAATTTTTCGACGAAGAAAAATTTTTTCAAATCGTTCTAAAAAAATTATTTTTATCTATAGAGGTCAATTACAATCATTTTTAGTGAATACACATACCCCCGAATTCCTACCCATTTTTGAGAAAAAAATTCGTAGGTGCAGAAATTTTTCGGCAAAAAAGAATTTTTTCAAATCGTTCTGAAAAAATTATTTTTATCTATAGAGGTCAATTACAATCATTTTTAGTGAATACACATACCCCCGAATTCCTACTCATTTTTGAGAAAAAAATTTGTAGGTGCAGAAATTTTTCGGCGAAAAAAAATTTTTTCAAATCGTTCTAAAAAAATTATTTTTATTTGGAGGGGTCAATTACAATCATTTTTGGTCAATGGACATATTCTCGAATTCCTACCCACTTTCGAGAAAAAAATTCGTAGGTGCAGAAATTTCTCGGCGGAAAAAAAAATTTTCAAATCGTTCTAAAAAAATTATTTTTAGCTGCAGGGGTCAATTGCAATCATTTTTGGTCAATAAACATACCCTCGAATTCCTACCCACTTTCGAGAAAAAAATTCGTAGGTGTAGAAATTTCTCGGCGGAAAAAAAAATTTTCAAATCGTTCTAAAAAAATTATTTTTAGCTGCAGGGGTGAATTACAATCATTTTTGGTCAATAGACATATCCTCGAATTCCTACCCACTTTCGAGAAAAAAATTCCTCACCGAAAATCTAATGTCTGACCATACATTGATATGTTTCCCTGAAAATGCGTATCTTTGAAATATCATAACTTCTGAACGGATTGGGCGATTTTAAAGTTTCGAAATGCAAACTACGCGTATTTTAGTGAAGAATATTTAGAAATTCTAAGAGTTTTCGAAAAGTTGTTTCTTAACCCCGTAAACTGATAGAACTCCCATAAAAATGGATCAATTCCTCGTTTTTGCCACTTCATACGTAGATATAGTCCAATTTTCTGGCATATTAGATTTACATGCATTGCCCCAATCCCAATTATGCCGGATAATAGAAATTTTACTGTAGAAAATCAAAATAATAGTCCTCCTCGATCCCCAAATTAACAAAATTTCGCTGTATTTAACGAGGAATAGTTAGCCCCCCAAAGTTTAATAAAACTACCAGGGAACTGTTCTCGCTCGAAAAATTGAGACAAAGAAACTTTTCCCCGAAAAGTGTCCCGGAAAGTAATGTGAAAATGATCTTTCCACGTTCACGTTGGACAGGGGGTACGAAATTGATATTAATTCGCGTTAATTCTCGCGTTAACGGACCGGACAAGTTAATTACGTTTTGCAGGCACGGCTCTCGAAATTAAAGAATTTTTCGTTGAACGCGTATGAATTCTGCGCTTTCGTCGCGATTATCGTTCAACGTTTCTGGAACATCGCGATGCCCCCGGAGACGTTCTTTTCCCTTTTCTCTTCGACGAACGTGAGATTCTGCGGGGAGTCGATAAATTTTTTATCGTACGCCCGGAATTTTCGCGGTAACTTGGCCGGACAGAAACCGGAGAGCGAATCTCGTCCGTCCGTCGAGAAATCTATCGCTCGAAAGGCAACAGGACACTGCACTTCGTGTCTCGCGCTTCATCGAAAACGTTTTCCGTCTATCGTTTCGCGTAATGTTTCGCTTTAAAGTTTGCAGGACGCGACGTCGTTTGTAATTTAATTCGGAGTAAGTTTACTACGAACAATAGAAAGATTTATCTCGGCCGGGTATCGGACCGTAAATCACGATTCGATTTATATAATTGCCGGAAATTTTGATAATTGGAAATGATTATCGCGTTCGTTGCGTTCGACTTCGTCAAAACGGGACTCCGAGAGGAGCTATATTTATTGATAAAACGAATCCCTCCCCATAAATCCCGTCGTCCGGTGAAACATTAACTCCGTGGAGACGAAATTTACGACGAAATCGACACCGATCCTGTAATTCAATCTTCGCTTCTAATGTCTCCCGTCGCCGGGCAAAGTCTCTTTCAAACTTTGCCTCGTGTCGTTCTCCGTGCAAGTTAAATTTCCACCGACTTTCGTTTCAGTTTCTCTTCTACTTCTCTTTTAAACACGCACTCGTAATCTTTGCAACCCACGAACGTAATTAGATGTTTATTATATATGAAAAAGGAAGTTTACAGATTCTATTTAATGATACCCAGAAAAGTGTATCACGTATCCAATTTTTCGAGCCACTAGAAACAGATTCGAACAGTCTCGATACATCCGAGATTCTCGGATCTTTCGTAACATTCATTACTTCTTATGGATACTTACTATTTACACATTTTACTTGATTATATTCAGAAAAGTGTTTTTCGAGCCACTAGGAACAGATTCGAACAGCCTCGATACATCCGAGATTCTCGGATCTTTCTTAAAATTTCTTAATTTTTATGGATGCTTACTATTTACAGATCGTACTTAATTATACCCAGAAAAGTGTTTCACGTATCCAATTTTTCGAGTCACTAGAAACAGATTCGAACAGTCTCGATACATCCGAGATTCTCGGATCTTTCTTAACATTTATTAATTCTTCTAGATGCTTACTATTTGCAGATAGTACTTAATTATGCCCAGAAAAGTGTGTCACGTATCCAATTTTTCGTGTCACCGGAAAGAAATTCGAACAGTCTCGATACATCCGAGATTCTCGGATCTTTCGTAGTGGTTCGTTAAAAGTTGGAGTGTTTCGCGAGCGTTGTGAGACGTAACAGAAATGGAACGATGATTGCAGGTTGTCCAGGCGGCGCCCCTACCCGTACCTGTCCAGGTGCGTAGCAAGAACGATGGCTCGGGGGTGGCGGCGTCGGTGTCGGGGGTTCGTAGACGAAGCGGCTCGCAGGGTTTGCGATCGCCGGCTGCGAAGAGGCCACTCTCCGCCCCCGTGGCCCTTCAGGGTTGGCTACACAAACAGGGCTCCGAGGGTCTCATGCTGTGGAAGAAACGGTGGTTCGTCCTCTCCGAGTACTGCCTCTTTTATTACAAAGGTCAGACCCTCCCTGGTTTTCTTTTACCGCGGAATTACGTGTCGCCTACTTTCTATACGAAAAAGAGAAATAATATGAAACGAAACAAAGAACCTCCCGGTTCCGCGTGTTCCTCCCTTGGCACGATTTCTTGACAAAAAAAAATATTCGCGACCCCGCGGGTGCATTGTTGCTCGCGATACGTACTTTTTCCACGTGTTGTTGTAGAACGTTGCACAAATGTTTGACAGATTTCCGATTCCGCGTGTAAAGTTAGACAAAAAACGTTTAGAATACAAAATTGAACGACACGGGGGTGTACCTTGTTATTTAAAAATTGACCTCTTTAAACGCGTAATTCTTTTGTTCGAAATCCCCGTTTTTTCTCCAACAGTTATACCCGCATTGGGTTTCGTATTTTTTGATTTTTTAGAGCAACACACGTTTGATTTTTTCTATTCACGGAATTTTTTATCAAATTTGCGATCCGCCTCCACCCTCCACAAAGGACTAACTGTTACGTGGTCGCACAACTGTGAAGCATGGAAGAATCGTTTGCGGGTTAATCGCGCGGTATTGCTTTCTTGTTCCGGAAAATTGGTAGCGTTTATAGCGAAACCGCAGTCGACAGTGACGTTGGTCAGCGATCGGTCAGACAGTGGTTCCCATTAATAACGCACCACTGGTATCTACCGTTCTCTTTCGTCGCAGTATTAACCAGATACCGCGAAACAATAAACAAATTTGTGCACATTAACGCCCCCGAGTAACGACATTTTATTGCACGGGAACCGCGACGAAAAACACTAATTTTTCGGTATTAACGTAAAACGGAAAACGAGAAGTTAATGCCCGTGTTATTAAAAATAAATCGATGAATGGTTTGTTAGCTTCGATAGAAATTAAATAAAGCGAATCGACGAATTGTTCGGAATTTTAATCGTCGATTATTGAATTTCTCTCGATTATACGATCGTAAAAGAATTGATAAAGACTCCGCAAATAAAAACGACGGTAACAGAAATTCCTATTCCGATAAGAGGGTCGCAATAAAATTAACAACTTTTCTTTCCCGTTCGATGGCCACGCGGGGGCGGAAGGCTTTGGCACGGCTTCAACCCTCATCTCGACGCTCTCGTTGTTTTTCACGTGGTACACTCTACCAATTTCCGGCCGTCATGGTGTCCCCCACCCACGCCCAGTTCGCCCTTAACTCTTTTCCGCCAGATCGTTCCCCGGAAACACTAATTGCAACGAGTTCCCCGGTTTCGTACTTACGTGCCTCGGGGATCGATCCTTTATTTTTTCTAGCTAATCTTATTATTTTACTAATAAACTAAGAATCGACTGAAAGGAGAATAACATACAGGGTGTTCGACCACTCCTGGGAAAAATCTTAATGAGCAGACGAAAATCAAGAATATCAATTTCTTGACTGAAGCTTCATTAAAAAGTTATGGAAAAATTAAATTAAAAAATTTCAAATCATTCTGGAAAAATTATATTTAGTTACAGGGGTCAATTACAATCATTTTTGATCATTAAACATACCTTCGAAATCCTACCCACTTTCAAGAAAAAAATTCGAGTAGGTGTGAAATTTTTCGACGGAAAAAAAAAATTTCAAATCGTTCTGAAAAAAATACTGTTAGCTGTAGGGGTCAATTACAATCATTTTTGGTGAATAGACGTACCCTCGAAATCCTACCCACTTTCGAGAAAAAAATTCATTACTGAAAATATAATGTCTGACCAGTCGTACAGCTATTCCCCTTAAATTTCTCGGCAAAAAAAAAATGTTAAATCGTTCTGAAAAAATTATTTGCAGTTGTAGGTATCAATTACAATACTGTTTGGTGAATACACATACCCCCGAAATCCTACCCACTTTCTAGAAAAAAATTCGAGAAGGTATGAAATTTTTCGACGAAATTAAAATATTTCAAATCGTTCTGAAAAAAATATTGTTAGCTGTGGGGGTCAATTACAATCATTTTTGGTGAATAGACGTACCCTCGAAATCCTACCCACTTTCGAGAAAAAAATTCATTACTGAAAATATAATGTCTGACCAGCGTACAGCTATTCCCCTTTAATTTCTCGGCAAAAAAAAAATGTTAAATCGTTCTGAAAAAATTATTTGCAGTTGCGGGTGTCAATTACAATACTTTTTGGTGAATACACATACCCTCGAAATTCTAGCCACTTTTGTGAAAAAAAATCGGGAAAGTGGTGAAATTTTTCGACGGAAAACAAAATTTTCAAATCGTTCTGAAAAAAATATTGTTAGCTGTAGGGGTCAATTACAATCATTTTTGGTGAATAGACATGCCCTCGAAATCCTACCCACTTTCGAGAAAAAAATTCATTACTGAAAATATAATGTCTGACCAGTCGTACAGCTATTCCCCTTAAATTTCTCGGCAAAAAAAAAAATGTTAAATCGTTCTGAAAAAATTATTTGCAGTTGTAGGTGTCAATTACAATACTTTTTGGTGAATACACATACCCCCGAAATCCTACCCACTTTCTAGAAAAAAATTCGAGAAGGTGTGAAATTTTTCGACGAAATTAAAATATTTCAAATCGTTCTGAAAAAAATATTGTTAGCTGTAGTGGTCAATTACAATCATTTCTGGTGAATAGGCATACCCCCGAAATCCTGCGCGTTTTCGAGAAAAAAATTCAGAACGAACGGAACTTTAAACGTTAATAACTTTTTAACGAAGCCTCCATCGACAAATTAATATTCTTGATTTTCGTCTTATTTTGACCTCTAGAACCTCCCATTAAAATTTTTCCCAGGGGTAGCTGAACACACTGTATATTGACTGGAAAATGGCGTGAAAACCGAACGCATAGAGGAACGCGACGGGGTTGGATTACAGTTGCGAAAGTTAGTTAAATTAGATTCGATGGATTTCCCTAATTATCGAATCCCACCCTCCGGTCTCGTTGGCCGTCCCTTCGCGAATCTGGGAAGTCTTACTCGAGCTCCAAGTAATCTCGTTCGCGTTCGTGTTCACCTGTAAATAATCGCTTAATTTCCGTCGCGATGTTCCGTAGTTTCGGTGAATGAAACCAACCCGATCGTTTACGCGCCCGTGAACACCGTTGTTAATTAACGTGATATTATACGCGGGGATGGACGTACAATAGGAACAATGCGTGTCTGGGTTATTATTCCGGCGGTGTAAATTAATTTACCGTCGCGTTTTGGTCCATCTGAGCGCGAACCCCGGCTTTAATGCGGATTTTAATATTCGCTGCAATTCCAGCGGATCGCCGGGCGAGTGCTATTAAATGCCCAGGCCGCATTATTATTGCAGAAATTTTGTGTCCGGTCGCGATTCGTCGACGGTCGTCTGAAGTTTAATGCACTGTCGACCCGCATTTTACGATTTATCTCGTTCGCTAGGGATCAGCCTGCGCTTTTAAGGACCGCGACAATACTCGAATAATGGAGCAATCGCGCGACGGATTGAAACGTTCGAAAATCAAGGAGCAGGGTATAAATCGACTGAAATAGCACGCAAACGTTTTTCTTTTTCTTTCGCGAGTTTCGTTCGAATTAACACCGCGATGAAACGGTGCGTTTTATTTCTTTGTTAGTATTTTAAGACACCGTGGGATCTCCGGACACCATAAATCCCGAGCATCTTAACGCGAGCCATTATGCGGTTTGATTCGAAGGTACCAATTTCAAAGGTAAAAATAGAGGCGGCCCCCGGTGCCATCGCCAGATACAGCGCCTTTTTCTCTTCGTACGTGTTCATTCGGACGCGTACGCCGGAATTTATGGCACTTTTTATCTTCCTCCTTTTCCTCTGTCCGCGGTGCTGGCTGATTTATGTCCGCGCCGGCAGCGAACCGTGCGTTGGGCGATATCTACGCGTGTCAATGGCGTCGGTGCTTTCGGATGCGTCGACTCGAAGCTTCCGATTTGTCAGTGAAATCATTTCCCAGTACCATTTGTCCCCATCGTCCCATTGCCTGGCTCGCCGATCGAAAAAACGTCGACTTCTTGCCAGGGACTTACATCGAAACAAAATACCGATCTTACATCGAGACATATCGTTCTATCGTTGTAGAAACCGAAATTCTGAAAGTATCTGAACTTTTACCGGGGTTTTAGATTTCATTAGAATTTTTAAGACTAGCAAAAAGTAGTAAAAATAGTGTAATATTGCATATTTTGAAAAAATTAAAACTAGTCTGACCTAGGTCGTGTTTGTACTCGTTTTACTCGGGAGAATCCGAGGAATGCATCGGTACTATTTTCGAAAAGATTAACCAACACACTGTATCTATCTATAATTTTTAACGTTAAAACGCCTGATACTTCCTGAATCAAGCACGAGATTCGTCTGGGAATCGTTTCTCGAAAAAGTTTGCAGTTGTTTGGGCGACCCTTTCATCCTTGATCCCCGCGTTCCTTTTACGCGTGGATTTCGCAACGCGTACGCCAGGAACTCTGATGAATATTTCTCATTAACGAACGAGTACGTCGACCCTCATTCCCCGGCTTTTTCGTAGACTTTCGACGCAAAAGTCTCGCGAACGTTCTTCCTGGAATCGTTTGATGTACAAAGACTGTGCTTGGCTCCGAGACTCGGAACGAATGCCGCTTTGAGGAAAGAGAAAACAGATTTGGACCAACAGACTGCTCTTGGCAAGCAATTACGCGTTCGCCGTGCACGTGACACCGAATAATCGAATTATAGAATAATATATTTTAGCAATTTTAGTCGTTGACAAATATAAATTCTGTGATGGAAGTGAAAGCCCCCTGCGGTTGACAGGATCTATTGCCCCATTCTAAACGTCCATCGTTCCTTTTTCTACGCCAAACGTCCGTGTCTGCGATCGACAAACGTTTTCTGAAGGGTTCGAAATGTTAATATGGCTCCCAGGTTTCCGTTTCTCCACGAATTTGTGGACGATTTGCTTTCAGGTCCGGAAGAGGAGAAACTGCTGGGCTCGATATTGCTACCGTCGTACAGGGTCACTGTCTGCAAGCCCGAGGACAAGGTCAACAGAAAGTTCGCGTTCAAAGCCGAGCACGCTAACATGAGGACCTACCACTTCGCGGCGGACAGTCGCGAAAGTATGAATCAGTGGGTGAACGCGTTGACCCTGGCGACCCTTCTTCAGGATCCCAGCCCGTGAGTTCACGTTTTCCGTAACACTGTTCAACCCTTTCAGACTTTCGAAAAAGACTCCTTAACGAGTCGCTTTGCAAACTTGCGCACCGCAAATTGGAGTCTCGGTTTAAGACGCGTAGCGCGAGCGTGAAACGTTTCGTCGCCATTTTGCTGGAGGTGGCCGGAGAGGACTCGATAGAATTTATTACGACGGACAGAGGGGGGGAAAAAAGGAGAACTCGTGGGCGATATTTCGCGCGAGTTCGCCGGCTGGAACGACTTTGTTCCCCCATCGACTGGTCGATCGATTGAAATTTATCGCTCGATATTCAGCCGGCTCAATTCTATCGGAGTTCAATTAGCTAAGAGTAGAAGGAGACCTCGACGCGGACGAGCGCCATTGTTACGCGGAATCATTTATTTCGCCGGGATTTCTTTATACAGCCCCCCCGTATATTTCTTATTTTCTTCGTTTCGCTCTTATCGGCTGTCCCTTCGCTTCTATTTCAAAGATTTCATTTTAGAATCGTGTGGTCAGCGCGACGCCATTTGCAAACTCTCGAAGGAGGCTCATTCTTATTGAACAGTGTCGTTTCAGAGTTATTTTCGACGCGAGACTCTATTTATATTTTCGTTTACCAGTCATTTTACGCATCCACGGCGACGGATTCGTTCGTAAAGCTCAGACCAGTCGCATAATTTCGACAAATACTTCCGGGGACCGACCGTGCAACCGCATACTGGGATTCGGTTGCAAATGGCGGCTGTTCGCCGGGGGTAAACGGTTAATTCGAAACACCGTTCGGTAAATAGAGATCGAACCGAGTTCCCAGCATGGGTGGGGGGAGGGGGAGAAGTTTCGTCGCGTCCGGCGAGAGGAGTCATTAGCTTTGAGAACGAACTAACCCGAAACCGCAAGTTCCCAGAGATAGACTTCGCAACGAGGCGCCGATCCGCCTTGCAAATTAAACGAGCGTTTCGTAGTTTTTCGGCGAACGTCGCAGCAACGACAAACCACCCCCTCGTACCACTTTCTGTCGTTGGTTCTGCTCGTTCTTCCGTCCGCGTTCGTTCGCTGGCAACTTCGAGAAAGCAAACTACTAACGAGTTGGATAGTTGGGCCGCGATTACGCGCGAAACGAGAGCCTAACCCAGCATCCTGCGGCTGGTCGCGACGTTACTTCCGTGGCGGATAAACACGTACGACTACCACCACCCCCCGCAGGGCACCGATTTCCTCCCTCCGGCAAGGAACCACCTCTGGTACGTCCGTTCGCGCCAATTAATTGCACGGCAAACCGGTCGAATCCCGCACACTGATTTCTCCTGGTTCGAGCTCACTTCCGGGGACAGTTTCCGCGAAACAGAAACAGCTTCGTCCTTTTATGCAAATTCCCAGCCATTCTCTGGCTTCGTTACAGGCAGCTGGAACGTTAGAATACACCCTCGACTAGATTTCGATTCTAGTTTTGTGTCGTAACTCTTTAAGGGTGGGTTTTCAAAGTGAAATACCATCTTCCTGGTTCTTCTTCTTCTTCAGAGTGGTCCTTTCCTCATCGATAGAAAAAAAAAAATTTTAAATCGTTCTGAAAAAAATACTGTTAGCTGTAGGGGTCAATTACAATCATTTTTGGTGAATAGATATACCCCCGAAATCCTACCCATTTTCTAGAAAAAAATTCGAGAAGGTGTGAAATTTTTCGACGAAATTAAAATATTTCAAATCGTTCTGAAAAAAATATTGTTAGCTGTGGGGATCAATTACGATCATTTTTGGTGAATAGACATACCCCCGAAATCCTACCCATTTTCTAGAAAAAAATTCGAGAAGGTGTGAAATTTTTCGACGAAATTAAAATATTTCAAATCGTTCTGAAAAAAATATTGTTAGCTGTAGGGGTTAATTTCAATCATTTTTGGTGAATAGGCATACCCCCGAAATCCTGCGCATTTTCGAGAAAAAAATTCGAGAAGGTGTGAAATTTTTCGACGAAATTAAAATATTTCAAATCGTTCTGAAAAAATTACTGTTAGCAGTAGGGGTCAATTACAATCATTTTTGGTGAATAGACATACCCCCGAAATCCTGCGCATTTTCGAGAAAAAAATTCGAGAAGGTGTGAAATTTTTCGACGAAATTAAAATATTTCAAATCGTTCTAAAAAAAATACTGTTAGCTGTAGGGATCAATTACAATCATTTTTGGTGAATAGACATACCCTCGAAATCCTACCCACTTCGTAGAAAAAAATTCGAGAAGGTGTGAAATTTTTCGACGAAATTAAAATATTTCAAATCGTTCTGAAAAAAATACTGTTAGCTGTGGGGGTCAATTACAATCATTTTTGGTGAATAGACATACCCCCGAAATCCTACCCATTTTCTAGAAAAAAATTCGAGAAGGTGTGAAATTTTTCGACGAAATAAAAATATTTCAAATCGTCCTGAAAAAAATACTGTTAGCTGTAGGGGTTAATTACAATCATTTTTGGTGAATAGACATACCCCCGAAATCCTACCCACTTTCTAGAAAAAAATTCGAGAAGGTGTGAAATTTTTCGACGAAATTAAAATATTTCAAATCGTTCTAAAAAAAATACTGTTAGCTGTAGGGGTCAATTTCAATCATTTTTGGTGAATAGACATACCCCCAAAATCCTACCCACTTTCTAGAAAAAAATTCGAGAAGGTGTGAAATTTTTCGACGAAATTAAAATATTTCAAATCGTTCTAAAAAAAATACTGTTAGCTGTAGGGATCAATTACAATCATTTTTGGTCATTACACATACCCCCGAAATCCTACCCACTTCGTAGAAAAAAATTCGAGAAGGTGTGAAATTTTTCGACGAAATTAAAATATTTCAAATCGTTCTGAAAAAAATATTGTTAGCTGTAGGGGTCAATTTCAATCATTTTTGGTGAATAGACATACCCCCAAAATCCTACCCACTTTCTAGAAAAAAATTCGAGAAGGTGTGAAATTTTTCGACGAAATTAAAATATTTCAAATCGTTCTAAAAAAAATACTGTTAGCTGTAGGGATCAATTACAATCATTTTTGGTCATTACACATACCCCCGAAATCCTACCCACTTCGTAGAAAAAAATTCGAGAAGGTGTGAAATTTTTCGACGAAATTAAAATATTTCAAATCGTTCTGAAAAAAATATTGTTAGCTGTAGGGGTCAATTACAATCATTTTTGGTGAATAGACATACCCCCGAAATCCTGCGCATTTTCGAGAAAAAAATTCAGAACGAGCGGAACTTTAAACGTTTTAAACTTTTTAACGAAGCCTCCATTAACGAATTGGTATTCTTGATTTTCGTCTTATTTTGGCCTCTAGGATCCCCTATTAAATCGATTTCGATTCTAGTTTTGTGTCATAGTTCTTTAAGGGTGGATTTTCAAAGTGGAATATCAACTTCCTGGTTCTTCTTCTTCTTCAGAGTCGTCCTTTCCTCATCGACAGTAAATTAACCCTTTGCACTCGGCTGTCCCCTCTGAGGGGACATCCAACAAAGAATTTTTCTCCTCTAAGCGAAGAATGTAAAAAAAAGATATGTTTACTTGGATATTTACTATCTATTTCCTGAGAAATAGTCTCCGAATGCAAAGGGTTGATAAAGTGAACGCAAAGTTGCAGTCGACCGGTTTATTGTAATAGACTGGTGAATATGAGTAACTGTGTTGACGTGTCGCAAACAAGGAAGTGAAGTCGAACGAGCTGATTTTCTCTCCTTTTTACCGAACGACTCGCCAAATAAAAGCAAAGAGGAAGTATTACGAAGCAGAGCGAAAGGGCGAGGTTCATCAAATAAGGTGTTCTCGGGATCGATTATCGGAAAGGTCTCGCTATTATTTCCGAACAATCGACGTTCCATCGTATACGTAAAAGATTTAATAGCGTCAAAAGAAAAGACTCCGGTATGTTAATATAAGAATAAAGAAAAAGTCGAACCTTAACTATCCCTCGATCTGTACAAACGATATTTACGGGAGTTTCACGCGCGTGGAAAGCGGCGATGTAAAACTTTTGGACGAAAGCCTGAATCGTGTACACGGTTGAACTTTTTAATCGGCGAATGGATCCTGCTCGTTTTTCGCCGGCAGCCTCGTAGTGGACACGCGATCCTAAAATTGCCGATGCAGATATCGATACGGTGAAACGATAGAGATGTTTTGACGGAAACTCGGTTCAACTTTTGTTATCCGGGTAAATAGAGAGACACAAGCGTTCCGGGGGAAAACAAAGTTTGACGCGATAACACTCCGTGTTGATCTTTACGCGTACGTGGAAACGGGACAATCTCTTTTACTTTTTACCGTATCGAAAAAACATCGAATATTTTCCGACGATCCAGGGCGGCGACTCTTAAAAACAGTCCACGCTTGGCGAGAGTTCGTTTTGATCTCTTTGCAGTCGCTATCGAGAAGTTTTTAATTCGAATTCCGCGACAAATTACGTCGTCGATGCACGACGTCGATGCTTCTGCGTCTTGAAGGACTACCCGTGACTCGGCGCGAGGATGCAAATACGACGGGGAATAATGAATAAATTCGATGTGCTTCAGCGGAGCCGGCGAGGCGGCGGTGGTGATCGAGATAGAAGGCCAGCAGGACGGCGAGCGTAGCGCGAGACCCAGCGTCTCGTCGATCTCCTCGATCCTGAATCAAAGCGCGGACGACAGCGACTCCGGGTTCCACGGTTTCCAATCGCGGGACGATCCCAGTCACGCCTCCAACAACAACTCGAGCCCGAACAGCGTGAACACCGCCTCGTTCCCGAATCTCAGCGGTAGCAACGGCAACACCAACACCGGCAACGGGTCCAACAGCAACAACAACAGCAACGGCAACAGCAACGTCGGGAACGCGACCACGAACAACGTGAACGAGGTCCAGCCGATGGTGAACGGTTGGATCCAGCAACAGTCACAGTTCGGTCAGCCCAGCACGTCCCAGCATCAGCAACAGCAACAGCAATACGGCCAGCTGATGCCGTCGCCCCAGCAACTGCAACAGAACTACGCTCGCCAGCACCAGGCGTTGCTGCACCAGCTCCTCCCCCACCAGAACGCCGCGCAAAGCCATCAGGCCCACCAGCACAAGCAACAGCAACAGTCCCAGCCGCATCCAACGGCCAGCAACGTTCAAACAGTACAACCGATGCCCAGGAAATTCGGGCAACCGATCTACGCGAACGCCCCGCCCAAACCCAGGAGGCTGACAGACGGATCGACGGAGTATTCCACCCCCTCACCGGACCCCGATTACAGGAAGTCCCCGGTCTCGCCGGACGTCACGGTGACCAGCAAGAGTCCCATGTCGGACTACGACAGGAGCAGCGTGATCTACGGGACCAGGATGAGCCAGCCGTCCCAGCAGAGCCTCAGGACCGACAAATCGGGCCTGAATTACGGCTACGGTCAGGTGCAGACCGAGAGACGCACGCCAGATACTTACGGGCGCAGCGCGGCGAAACCGCGGTCCGGCAGAGGGAACGGGGACTACGAGGAAGTGTACGGCGTGCCGCAGCTCTACCAGAGGCCCGCTGGGCCCGTTGGATACTCGAAGGGGGCCTCGCCCGCCCCCATTCCGATACCCCTTTACGCGCAACAGTACCAGCAGCACCAGCAGCAGGTCCACTCTCCGGTCGCGTCCGTTAACGGTGAGTGTCTAGAGTTCCGCCATCTTGACGGGCCCAAAATAATTTTTGGCACGCGTTCGATCGAAGTAACTTGTTTATGAAGCGTTTCTTGAACTTTAGGGAACAGTTTTTTTTTAGTGTCTATGGCTATTTGCAGCGAACAAAATGGCGTTGTCCTGGAGCATCTAAGTGGTAACTGAAGACCGCCATTTTCTCCGGTATAAATAGACGTAGAGGTTTGAAAAAAATTGCTTTCGAAAGTTAAAGGAACGCTTTAGACCTGGTGAAGAGGTTATTTGAATCGAAAAAATTCGACGAGGTTGAAAAGTGGGTCGAAAGTTTATCGTCCGCTCTCGTCATGGTTTCGCGGGTTCTAATCGAATTATAAACGTTGTTAATTGGATTGACAGTGCCGATAATGAGGCAGCCCAGGGCACAGCCACCGCCGCGGCCCCACAGCGCGGACTTCTTGGAGTACGAAGCGGCCAGGAGACCCCAACAGCAAGTGCAACAGCAATGCGAGGAAGCGTTGAACCAACAGAGGCGTCCACAGAGGCCTAAATCCAGCTTAGACATAGTCACTCCGTCGGACGCTGCGAACGATGGATATTTCTATTCGGAAGAAAGGTAAGGAATCGCGTATTTCTTAAACGTTTCACCGAGTAGAATGAAGATGGAATAGTTTCGACACCATCGAGATAAGGGTAATTGTTAAAAGAGATTTCCAGCAAATAGAAATAGTCTAAATCGTTATTCTCCCGGGGGATCGATATTGTTTACGGGTGTGTTTGGATCAGATACGCGGCACAGATGCGGCAATCCGCAGTTTATCTCCACCAGACGCCTCAGCATCACCAGCAACAAAGGAACCAATCGCTTTCGCGGGCGACAATGCCGTCGAAGGTAACGGGAATCCGCGACAGAGGCGACGAAAGTAGAATAGCAACGTTGCCGGAGGCTTCGTGCTCCGGGTTGAGACGAGGACAACGCGAACACGTCCATCAGCAGCACGTGGTGTCCCATCAATCGCTTCATAGGCATACCGAGTGAGTCACGCCAATATCCTTTTGTCGCTTCCTCCACTCCACGAATTTCGTCGCGTTCTTCGAGATCCGTACGAAGAAACTGATTATTCGCTGTTTACCCGCGTATCTGGTAAAGATCTGATCGTCTCTTTGAGAGCAAACCAAAACGGTTCCATTCTGAAAAATGGCGACAGCACTAAACGACGATCAGATTCGATCTTTTGCTCGCGGAACTGAGAATCCTACGGTAAGCTAGCGTCGCGCGAAGGTGGAACGCGTTAATTGCGAGCGTAAGATTGAATCAGAAGGTACAAGACGGCTGGAATTTGTCCGTTCGGGCAGGATGAACAGCAGCGAGGCGAAGCTGAGGAGGTCCTTGCGGGAGAAGAGCTACGAGTCGAGCAGCCGTGAAATGTTGACTCATATGGAGGACGGGACGGTCCCGCGGAGAATTCCACGGGACTACGAGTCGTCGATGGGGTGGGGCAGGCCGGCGAGCCACTCCAGCCAAGGGGCCCATCTGGCACAACCGTGTCACGCTCCTCACGTCGGCGCCAGACGATGGAACGACCAGCAACAGTTCTGCAGGTCTGCGTCCGCGCGACTCCCGAGGACGAGGCATCCGGCGGCCCTGGACCCCGACGACGACGATTACGGCGAACGATCTTCCGAGCAGGACTCCAGGGATGGTGAACGCAAAATCCAACAGGTTGGTCTCCTTTCTCATTTATCATTGATCAAATCACTTGACACATACAAGAGATACGAAACCACCGTGTTAACTGGAATTGTTCGAATCGCAGAATAGTTTTGAATCCGATTTTCATTCACGCATGTCCGTCAGACACACTCGGTTAAACCAAGATAGCTGTAACGCTGTTTAACACAAAGGCTCGAACAGAAACAGTTGCGTTAATTAGAACAGTGGAAACAGCTCTTAGCTTAAGGCGGATTTAACAAAAACAAATCTCGTAACAATTTTCTTTTTTAAACGTTCTGTGCAAGAACCAATTTGCTTCGTCTAGCAAGGGGCAGAGTTTCCGTGGACCTAAATATGGGTTCAAAGGAGATGATTCACAGATCGTCCCTTTGCTTACGAGCGTCCGTTGGCTCGTCAGTGGACGAAACAATTCGTCGACTGCACGGTCAGAGACGATGATTCATACTTGGTTGCAACCTGCCTCGTCTACCTGCATTTCAGTCACGTCGTTCGTGATTCTGCTTTCACTACGATCCGTTCTACGGGCTCGTCATCGTTGTAACAACGTTGCTTGTCCTTTCCGCGTGCATACGCCGTTCCACGTACGTGAAACATCGCGCGTGGCCTCGCCACTTCCTCCCGTGTGCCTCGAATTCCAACGATTTACATCTAAAAATATCAGGAGCATCTTCGCCACGGTTACGGGTTTTATCCCTTAAACGTACTCTCAATTTCGACCGAATTATTTTACTTAACGTTAATTCTTATCAAATTGATAAATAGAAATCAACTTGAATTTTCAAATAATTACATTGATGATCCACTTGAGGGTTAATCCACCGTCCATTTGTTTCACCACAGGTACTAATCGTTTAACGATATTTTAAAAATTATACGAACAGTAACGAGTGTAATATGAGGAGTGTAACTTAATCCCAAATTTAAATCACATCGATGTACACCGTAAGGAATATTCTTTATTATTTCTCATTATATTATAATGAGAATAGTATTAAAACGTTTCTGTGGATTGGAGGGGCCGTTTTTAACGATTTCCCGTTGAAGGGAGTAGCATAATGGGGTCGCGATCGAAGAAGTAGTCTAGACTGTCGGACGTGTTGCAGCGGGAGGAGTCGATGAAGCGGCTGCTGGAATGGAAGCAGCGGATGCTGCAGTCGCCGCTAACCCGGAAGCCATCCGGCTCGGCAAACAGAGGCAGAGCGCAGAACGAGCTGTCTAGCTATTACAAGCAACAGGCGCTTCTGGAGCTGGCTGCCCACGAAGCGTCCGTGGCAGAGGGTCGACACTCGAGGAGAAGAGAGGACGTCGGTCATCGTCCGCACGCGCGAAGCAAGAGCACCGACGGACGGAGGACGGTCGCCAACGTTTCGCGATACAACAGCTACTCCAGCGACGACGAAGGTAGGGACACCTCGCCTGAACTTATTATCTGAGTTGTGGCTTTGAGCGACGCGTGCCTTTCGTGGGATTGTTCGATCGTTTTTTAACATCCTTCGAGAACGCGATACGTTTGATGTTTCGTTTGCCTTTGGCTAGCTTTTTGGACCGATGTTTACCGCGTTGAATTTGCGTTTTGTGAATTGCACTGCATGGAGATGTGTACCGTTTCGCCCCCCGGAAGTTCGAAGGTCCCACGGAAGTCGAAAGAACTATCGCGAGTAGATAGCTAGACAGTACTAAAAGAACGATAGCAAAAACCCTAACACACCGGCCGCTCTAACACGGTAAACGTGCGTCGCGAGTTTGAATAAAAACGCTTCTGCACGTCGAGAGAGGCAGTTTACCAAAGACCACGGGCACGCTCGTTCGCGTGACGCTGACTGCGCATGACGATGGATATTATTTTGTTTTTTTGTCCCTAAGTACGACGATATATATTCTCCATTTTTTTAAATAAAGTGCCTTTGTACCATTTGAACTCGTGAGTCCAATTAATCTGTGTGCATCGCAGCCTACCTACACCGTTATTTCCGATGCGATCGATTCGTGAGCTCCTTGGAACTAACACGAAACGCACGATTAAAAAATAAAAAAAAAAAGAAAGGAAACACCGTATTGTTTGCGACCCCGAGAATCGAGCGGACGTCGCCTACGAGTATATCGAGTTTTCTCGTCCCTGCGCTCTCCTCCTCTCTGTATCTCTGGTTTTGTTTCTCTTTCTATCGCCGAGACCGCCCCACACCGAGGGACAGAGACGAAAGTTTGTAGATAGCCACGATCTTTCGGAGGGTGAATGGAAAAAAAAATGTACAAAATCAAATAAAAAAAAATAAAAAAAAAAATAAATATTTTGTAAGATATAAGAGAGCCGGAATCTGCAAACGTTTTCTCCGTGGGGGCTCCTTCTCTTTGCTGCTGTCGGGGTCTGACTGGTGAATGGGAACGAATTAACACCTTTGGAATTTAACTGTCGACCGTTACGACCTAACCACTCGTACTAAAGCTGTATTACTTTGCGAAATGTGGGTCAGCATGGCATGCCAGAGGATTATCACTAACACTATCGTAGAGGCGTTCAGCCGCAGCTGCAGTTTACCTTCCAGCTCGCAAAACGTGTGTCTCCGCTGGCCGAGATACATCCAGAGAACACGATCGGTCCTTGGATCGTTGCGGGATCGGTTCGGTGCTTGGAAACGATAATTTAAAAGCTAAACCGCGCGTACCAAAGGGCGCAAAACTAGGGAACTGTCGCGAAGATCCCAGAATCCATAATCCAGAATCATTCTCGCAACGATCGGGATCCGACCACAGCTTGGTTAACCTTGGCTTGGACTGCATCGAGAGGGTTGGGTTGTCCATTAATTTGATCCGTGAGTAACGAACGTGCTCGTGTGTTTGTTTTGTAACGGACAAATCAGAGCTGGGAGATGTCCGGAGGAAGCGTACGCGCAGACCCTCGCATGCAGGAAGGAGCCCCCGGCAGACCGGAGACACTCGAATACCGGTCCAAGACGCCGTCACCGGAACCGGCCGCCAGAATCAGAACGTACCACGAACCTCGATCGACCGCAAAACGAGCCCCAACGCTTTGTTGCCGCCCAATATGGGTGGAATACCCCCCGACGCCGGCTACGAGGAAGTCAGCTTCCCCTCGACGATGAGGCTCGATCGTTCCTCGCCGTACCCGGCCGTGGAGCAGAGGTCCGTCGCCAGGAACGATCAGGACCTCGACGAGAACAAGTTTAAGAAGAAACCGTCAGGAATCTTGAAGTCCTCTGGAGTCTATGGCGGCGACCAACCCGTCGACAACTCGTCCGTCGAGTACGCGGACACCTGGCCGTCCCAGAAGAACGTCCAATGGATCGGGAAGAGGGACGACTGGGACTCCAACATCGACGAGAGCAAAGTGATCAGGGAGTTCTCGTACCAGTACATCAAGCCCAAAGAGGAATCCGAGAGGAACGAGGACAGACCGGAAACCATGAACCTGGTGCAGTGCAGGATCAGATCGTTCGAGCAGAGCATGGACGGGTCCAGTCCCGTGAAGGAGGTGCTCGCCATGCAGGAACCCTTGAAGGTGTCGCCCCTCCAGGCGACCGAGGCTCACGTCTCGAGGCTGGACTCGTCGAAGAAGGCGTCGTCGGTGATCCGTAGCTTCGCTCTGGGCGAGCCCGAGACCCAGTACAGGGACGCGAAGAACGGCCACGCGAAGCAAGCGTCCACGGACAGCAACAAGTCGGTGAAGGATCTGCTGGCCGATTTCGAGAGGAAGTCCCAGCAGATACAGAGGCAAGAGTACGGTAGACGTCAAGAGGTGAAGCATCGCGGGGTGTTCAGCGACTCGGAGGCCCTGCTCTACGACACCGGAAGCGACCTGGATAGGAACGAGGACGTCAGGATAGATCAGCTCCTGCCCGAGCCTGTCGACGACGACAAAGTCTACGTCGACACGGCGAAGAAGAAGACCGACGTTTCCTTCAGACGGAAGAAGAGATCGTCGTCGAGGGACCGTGTCGCGCCTACGGAGGACCTGGACATCGCGTCGAACCCCGGTTGCACCAGATTGAGCGTCACGGAGTCTCTGTTGACCCACGGTGACCAGTTCTCCGGAGAAAGCGGAACGACTAGTCCCACCGTGAAGCACGAGGACATCAATCCGGAGGAACATTATCTGCCCATGTCGCCCAGGAAAGCTATACTAGACCCTAACTGCGACGATCGGCCAGATCCAAAGATGATGGAGAGCTTGTTCGCGAACCTGGAGCACGAGGAGAGCTCGTACGTGGAGATGGCGCAAAACGGTATGACGCATTCGCTACTAGCGCCAAACGGGGAGACCAGGAAACACGATTCCGGCGACTACTCAACCCTGGACACCCCCCACTACGAGTTCGTTTGCGTCTCGGACAGCAAAATGGAGCCGGTGTACATGGAGGTGAGCCAGCTGTCGGAGAAGGAAGAGGACAAGAAGAGGACGTCTCACGACGATTCCGTGCACTCGAGGACAGACCTGCCGGACATCCTGACGGCTCTGAAATCCGACAGCTCGGACGCGGACGACGAGTCCTCCAAGGATCTCGACTCGATCGACGCTCCGCGTCACCCCAGGTTCAGTTTGTCCGACACTTTTCGACCTGCATCCTATTATTTGGGCGCCAGTCGAACCATGATCGCCGAGCTCCACGATTCCTCCGACAGCGAGTTAGTGTCACCGCCGCCGATTCCCACCTCTCCACCGCCGCTGGACGATCTGGACTCGCTGGACATGCAGGAGTCGCTGGAGATCAAGAAAGTGTCGCCCCAGGTGGCCGTGACGAAGGACAACGGCTCGAGCAGGGACTCGCCGAAGTCGTGGAACAAACCGATGGGTCAGGTCGAGACTCACAGACCCCCGTCCAGGTTCTCGGACGCCACGATCAGCTCCACGTTCAGGGACAGCCGAATGTCCCTGGAGAGCGCGTCTGGAAGCGATTCCGTCGAGCTGAGAACGCCGGAGGAGGAGGCGAGGCACAGACAATTGAAAACGAGACCTGTCAGCGAGGTCTGCGAGGTCCTGGACAGCTTGGACGAGTTGGAATCCCTTGGAAGTCGTTTCGACGGGGCCAGCATCGACCTGGATCAGTACCTGGAGGAACTGCAGGCCCGCGACGCCTTCAACGTGGACCTGTACGCGAAGGATCTCAGCTACAACAGCATATACGGCTTCAACGAGAACATGATGGTGGTGGACAAGCTCCAGAAGACCACCTGCCAGAACCTGTCGCGGCAGACGAACCTGGGTTTAGGGAACCTCGGTGCCGTGAACAAGATGGGCTCGGCCAGCAGTCTGCCTTCCATGAGGGTTTGCGACATTCCTCCCTCTCATCAACACTCGCAGTCCTTCACCGGCGACGCCCACTACGAAAACGTTACCAGCTTCTCTCCGTTGAGGTGCTCGCCAGCCGTTCGATCGGACAACGAGCAGACCCGGGACGGAGGTCACAGGCTTCGAAGGACCTCTCAGAACAATCTGTTGACATCCTCCCACAGCAGGGAGTCTAGCTACTCCATTTCTACTTCGATGGCCTGTCAGAGGCCAGCCAGCGCGCAGTCCTCGATGCACTCGCCTACCGGTTCCATCTCCCTAGGGAGCCACGGGAACAGCTTGGTCGCGAACGTCCTGCGGAACGCGAGTCCATACTCCGATCAGCGGTTCCAAAGCCACTCCAGATCGGCCAGCCAAGATTCCGCCCGGTACTCGATGATATCGAACCACAGGTCGTCGTCCAGCCAAGACTCCAGCCACTATCCGACCTCGACGTCGACCGTGAAAGCCACCCCGGTGCCTCAGTCCTATTTACCGAACGAGTCGCGATCCCAGAGCGAGCAGTCGGGTGCACCGTACTATTACTCCGACCTGCAAGCCAGCGCCAACGCCATGGACACCGAATCGGCCAAACCGATCGGTCACACCTCCAGGCTACCTCAGCTGAACAACCAGAGGGACGATGCGTCAGCGTTGAACAAGAGGAACGACATAGGTCGCATAGTGAACCCCATCGCCAGGCAAATGCCCAGGCAGATCCAGGTGGAGGACATCGACGAAGCCAGACGCATAGCCGCGGAGCTCAGGAAGACCACTTGCCAGCTGCTGGGCGACAACAAGGTGGACCTGGTGGACAAGAAGAACTTCTACGAGGCGGACACCCTCAGGCGGGTCAAGTCCACGGATCCCCTGCCGGACATTTCATCCGCGGAGATCAGCACCAGGAACCTCTATCCTCACGGCCTCCGGGACAAGTCTAGCGGCCAGTCGAGTCTACGGGAGGCGTTCGAGCTGATGCACATGGCGCAAACGTCTCACCGGAGGTCGAGATCGTTGGAGGGTCTCCTGGACGACGTGGGTCTCCAGAACCTGATGGAACAGAGGAACCGTAGCAACCGCGTGGCGACCGTTCAGCCAGCGCAAACCGAGGAAGCACCGCAGAACGTCAGCAACGTGTCGACGTCCGGCAACTTCAGCGCGGAGGATCCCTGGGAGCAGGACTCGTTGTGGCGGGAGAGTCTGCGGAGAGTCAGTCTGAGGAACGCCAGGTCCCTGGACAACCTGGACAGCCCGCCCAGGCCGACGGGGTCGTCCAGTTCGGACGCCAAGGGTCGCAACAAGGTGACCCGTGGCGCCACCTACGTGAACGACAGCGTGATCCTGAGGCGGGAGAACTGCCTGGAGGACGCCGCGGAGAGGCCACGCGTGAAACGCAGACCCAACAAGGACCAGGTCGACGACCTGACCTACGAGAGCCTCTCGATGGACCGGATACACGCGGGCGGTTACGTATGGGACGCGGAGAACGAGGCGTACAGGAAAGCGACCGCCGAGGACACGAATCATTTTTTAGAGGAGGGCAACCTTCCCCCGGTTCGCCTGATCTCGGAGACGCAGATGTCGGGCACGACGTCCGCGGCGTTCGAGCTCGACCGCGAGAAACTGCGCCAGTGGGACCTGCTGTCGAGCGCCTGCTTGCTCCAGGAACAGCAGCGGGGCTCGATGGCGGACTCGGGGCGAGGGTTGCCAACGTCAGAACGACCTGGAGACGTTCTCGATTCAAGGAACAGCACGCACGCCACGACTGGCGTCGCCATCACCGCGACCACGACCGCGATCGCCAGCGAGCCGGACGTCGTGTTGAAGGTGCTAGCCGCGAACGTCTCGACGACCACGAGCGCGACGACGAACGTTGCCGGGACGACCAAGAGGCAGGAACTGAACGAGACCAAGGATGCTTGTAACCGAGCTACAGGTGAGTGGCTCCTCAAGACCGGTGGTGTGTTCAGGAAGTGACTGGCCGTGTTCCAAAGCGTCGACATGGACTCGATGGACGCCTACGTCCTCGTTCTTAATGCCCGATGGACTCACTGCGACTACCAAATGTACCTGCGTTTACGGTGGCTTGTATAGCGTTTAGCCACACGCTGTATTCTTTTGCATCGCGATCCCAGCCACCGCTGACCTCCTCAAACACGATGCAATTGTGCTTCGTGGAAAGGTCAAACTGTAGGGAACGACGATGGGGTGTTTCTTTTCGTGGAGGAAAATAATCCGTTTCTTGCGGTTCCATACAATTTTCAACGTTTTGATTAATAGTATATGGTGTGTTGGTTCATCGAGTCCCCGATTGGTTAAGTGGGAGCGGCGATCGACGTTTCAAAAGAATACAGTCGTTGTTTCCTAGTTAATACGACAGACCGCGTTCCAACTTGCGCAATTGGTTTGCTCTGAGACTTTCGGGACGATTTTCGCGTGCACGTTAGAGTAGCGACAACGATAATTATCGAGAATGATCGAAACCCGACGAACGTTCGATCAGCGTCTAATTAGTGCGAGTTGGAACACGGCCTGACAGATGAGTGTTGCGTGAGCTGATACACGTGTGAGTGACTCTCGTTAGAGCCTATTGTATGCCGAGGAAAATAGCTTCGCGATTTTACTGAACGAACAGTCTTACTCTACGAATCACCGTGCTCCCGCACGGTCGTTTTATTAGGTTGCTACCGTAAGTCCTGTCCTGTGATTGTCTTGAATACGAATCGAGAATCGCGTGTACCCCCAAAGGTATGCGGATATTGTCCGGGGAGGGTAAACGAGGTCAGCAAAAGGGAATCTCGACGGTTTCTAAACGATTGTTTTTAGACTTCGCCCTGTTTGTTGGGTGGTAATAATAATTTTGTTAATTGGACACAAACCGTCAGAAGATGACGAGTAAAAGATTTGGGCTCGACTTTTCGCAGCAACTTAATATTGATAATTAGTTTCGTTGTATTTAATTTGTCACGTTCAGCTAGATCTTGAACAATTCGCGATGAAACACTTAACGCTTTTATTGTCATTAATACACTGGAGCATTCTACGCACAAAACTTCTGCACAGAGATGGGTAAAACTTTTCTTAGAGTAATAGATAAACAGAAACGTTTTATAAAATAATTTATAGACGACTATTAGGGCGGAACATTGCTTCGTTCCACGATACTTTTCACTCGTCGTGTCAAACTTTTGCCCTTCTCTGCTTCTCCACAGCTTGTCCGTGCCAACTTGAGATCAGAATTGATAGTTGGACGATATTTTTATTTATTACGCGAGCAAACGTGTTCGGTGACAGCAAAAGTGCCAAGCGAGCAATTCAAAACCTTGACGTGCCTACTCTTTTCTAGTAGATAAATCACTTAACGAGTAAGATTGCAGGGTATAAGACTAGGGGTCGATTTTGATAACGACACCGTAATATATATCAGACCTATCGATTTCAGCTTCTTGCGTTAAGTTTCCCTGAGTGTTGTATATACATATTATTAATCGATTCTGTTTTCTTCAGACATTCACTAATATTTCTAGCACTTAAGCGTGATTAAGAGAGATATATATATAAAGTTCAGACGTTTTTCCTACAGTTATCCCCGACTTTTGTACATCTTTGCGTCCTCGACCTCGAAACGAGCCAGAGAAAAAAAAAAGAAAGAAAGGCAAATTGCGTCGCAAAATATTTTCGTAAAATTCCTCGACGCGATTCATAATTCCCCCCGGTATCCCGGAAATTCAGCAAAAACTCGACAATTTTCTACCGCCGCGCCCGATAAGCTGAAATTTATTCGCTGTGACGTCGCGAAATTAGCGACGTTCCGCTTCCGGTTATCTCGGTCCCCCCAGTAAGTTACACTTTCCGACATTCGTGCGCGAGACTCGAAGGAAAATCTGTTCGAATCGTAGGTGAATCGACATCGAAGCTGGACAGTATCAATAAAAATTGAAAAATAGACAACCACATTTCAGTTATCCGGGACTACCTTCCACAGAGATTCTCTTGCAGGTTTGGAGACGCAGCCCGGCATCCCAGTGAGTAACTCTCCCATAATTTACCACCGAATCCATCGTCAGATGCTAAGATGATAGTTTTGTAAGACACTTAAGGCGTACGATATTTGTTTCTATTATAAAAAGAATTCCCGTGCAATTACTCGATGGTTAAATTTAGCGGTGGCGTAATTCTCGCGCAGAGGCGCCAACGAAAATACTGAAAATACACGTTTGAACGTAAAATCGTCGAGTAGGTGAAACGGTCCATTCGGGGAGTCAGGGATTTAAAGCAAACACGAACGAGCTCGGGGAGTTTGGATAACGGTCGTTCGCTGACCGATCGAGAGAGACTCGAGAGTGGCCCAAGAGCCCTCTCACCTACCGACTTCTTAATAAGTACGTTCACCTTCGGTGGTCGAAAACCTGGGGATCAAAGTGGACGCGCGGGGATCGCGATTGGCCGCATTCTCGGGCCACGAGGCGAGAAAAGGAAGGAGAGGAGGCTCCGGGGGAGTCCCGTGTGCTATCGAGAAAACGGGTTCGAGACCGTGGAGAAGGTCGCGCGAGGAGAACCGGCAACGGAAGAGAATAAAAAGGGCAGGAAACGAATCCGTACGACGACCGTCTGCATCGCCGCGCCCGAGTAATCCGCATTAATTCTATTTGCCGTCAAATAATCGCGCCGAAACTCGCTCGAACTGCGCGCGCATCCATCAATGGCGTCTTCAACCTGCCTTTTTTCCTCCAGTTCAATTCTTTAACATTTAAAAAAAAAAAAAATCGCTTCAACAACGTACAGTATTCTGCAAGACTGAAATTTTGATTTTGTAGCATTGTAAACTACATAACCCAATTAATTTTTCTAGTTCCATAGTAGTAAATCTAAGTGTTAGAGGGTTGCACCAAACGAACAGTATTTTCACGAATTTATTACGCAAAGTATGAGCGTTCGTTTGAGATTTTTTTTTAAATTATCTGAGGGCCTAGGTTTCTAATTGTGTAAGAACAAGCAAGCCTTGAAATTCACCTGCAGCGATCCTGCTGGAATTTATCGCGGAGGACAATGGACGTGCTCGCGTTTCGCGTGTCGCAACAGTCTGTTCTCTCGCCTCGATCATCAGATCGTTATCGTGAACACCGTCTCGCGGTAGTCGCTCGAAAGACCTTTTCCGAATCGCGTTCGCGATCTGGCATTTCTCCGACACCCGAGCACAGCGACAACCATAAGCGCGGTAGCTCATAACGCCCGGAGTAATATAATGCGCTTAACGCATTAGATACTCGTTGTACGTTGCTCTTTGTCGCGGGTTCAACAACACCCGACGACAATCGATAGACACGTCGTTTTACTTTTACAGTGTAGTCTTTTCCCCCGGCGAGCTGGACGCGACCGGAAGTCGAACGCGAACGAGTCGCAAACTCTTTAAAACGGCTGCAAGGCCCTCTGAGCGTAAAATTCTTTAAACTTTCTTTTGGAGGGGAATTTTTTGCGAGGGAACCGTGTACGCGCTCGAGCGATATTGTGAAATTTTTTGGGTCGGAAGATCCTCTCGAACACAGTTTTAAACAGAGAAGTTGTGACAGTGGGGAGTAGTATAATATTCGAATAGCAGAAAATGACAGAGCACAGAAGCAGTGGGTATTTAAATAAATTATAACGCGTACTGTTTATTTGCGTCTGAGACGATAAAGCACGTAGCCCCGGAGAAAAACTAGTCCACACAGCCATAAATGCGCTGGAGTCATCGCTTATGCACTCATGGTAATGTGGTCACGTTTCTTTGCACCGGCACACGCGACACAGCGATTCAGAGATTGAAATTACAATACTATAGCGACCAGGCATTCGCGGTATTAGAATATCTGGGGAAACTATTAACTTCAGTTTTTTAATATAAAGTAATTTATAATTGTATTCTTTAAAATTTTCTCGGTCGTAAAGTGCTGATAACCGGTGCACTATGGCTCCCTCGAAACCATGCTATTTTTATAACACTGACTATTATTTAACTCTTTCTGGAGACATCACCATCGAATAATGCATTATAACTATATTGTAATAGTGATTCACACTAGATTTACAGGCATTAATCGCACGCATATTTATCGATACCTTTCATATTGACGATTACCTTAAAATACGATTTTTCTTTTAATTAGAGTACGTATTTATGTCATTGCATCAAACAAATTCAACATAAGTTGTTAAAGAATAATATTTACGCGTTCTGCAATTTTAAATATGGAATCTGACATCCATAAATCTAGTGTTAAACGAAGGATATGCACGAATGATCGATAATCGTGAATAAATTGTCGAGTCTTCGTCTTCCATAAATACAGATGAAAGCCTCCGAAGTAATCGATTCGACGATAGTTTCCTATTCTGATTGACGAATCTAGATCACGGATGTCAGCTTTCGGGGGAAGGCGCGTTCCTGGCGTGGAAGAAGGATTTATTTCCGACCGGATAAAAAATTTAATTCCCCCCCCACCACCACCAGGTGATCCCAGGTGTCCGTTCCCAGACGAGTTCGGGGTAAATATGACCCGGTCAGGGTAAATACGAATCGGTTTATCGACGCTATTCTATTTATTTATTTAAAGTATTTGTTTCGTGGCACACTCGGTGACGATATAGTTAGAGAAACAGACCTTTGAAAAATGTCCCTCGATGGCGGAATTTGCAAAAATAAAAACAGTGACCAGCGTATAGATCGACGACTCGATTTTCCCGAATTTTCTCGCGTACTTTATAGCTTTTTCTCTCCCCTCAAAGCTGAGAGATTTCGCGTATTTCATCCGTCGGGTCATCACGCGGAACGAAAGTATTAAAACGGAAATGTTTTAGGAAATTTCTCGGAGGAATCGAAGACGGATTAAAAAGCTCCCGGTTCGCGTCTCTCATCGATATTTCAAGGCGTACGTAGGAATCGAGGCATCGATCTCCGGACAGTCCCTCGCCTAACTGAATTATACAACGAATTTGCCGTTCCTGTGACTCGCGTCGATCGAATACAAAACCGTTCGAACGTCTGGCTTGAACGTTCTGCATTCCCTTTGAACGTCAACAAGCCTCGATAAGCGATTAAACGTTAAAAAATAACTGTCGTTTATCGAAATTGCTGGATGAATAATATTCATTGCCCTGTCGACTGACGATTGAAAATACTAGATTCAAGAAACACTTTTCAAAACAGCAGATTTTCTAAAATGTAGCTTTTCCTACTCGATGGTGATTGGCGTATCGTAAACGTATCTCAATCAGAGATCATCAGAGGGACTTACGTTAAGACGACCCTAACGGATCCCCAGGACTAATGGTTTCCGTTAATTAAGAGCCTATGGTGCAACTCTATCGCGTATACCTGATGAGCCATTTTCTTGGAAGGTGGATAATAGGGGGCCCCAAAAGTCCAAACTCGAATCCAAATCTGTGCTCACCCCGATACTAACGGTAAATTTACGAAAGATTTATCGCAATAATTAGTCTGATCTTTTCCCCTGTAAATTCTGACCCGTGAGATTTTATTTCCTCGATCCCTGGGCCTGGATGAAAGGAACAGCGCGGCGTAAAAATTCGAATAGACCGCGTTTTCGCGCGAACGATAAACATTTCACAGCCTAGTCCGTTTCCCGGTTATTGTCCAAACGCTTTTACAACCATTTCTTCCGTTAGGAGAAACTATGCAATTACCCACAGGATCCAGGCCATCCGTTATGGAATAAATCGTTCGATGAGTAATTTCCAATTTGCGAGCAGCTTTTTCTCCTCGGTTAGGGAATTCCTCGGTCGTTTCCAGAATTATCGCGCCGTTTCTCTTCCCCTAACAGTCGCTTTAAATCCAATTACGCGTTTACTTTAATTACAGCCTCTAAAAAGACGAAATCGCGCCATATGTTCGATCAGAATCGCGAAACTCCCGTATCACCGCCTCTAAATGCCATAATGGCACGTTCCATATATTCTTCCGGCCACTGGACGTATTTTCTTGCCTTTGTTTGCCATCCGAAAATAAAACCTCGGGGGATTAACCTAAATCGTACCACTTAAGAGCGCCGGGTACAAATTACGAATACCGTTGCGGTGCAATTTAAAAAAGAACGACATCATGGACGGAGGAAAAACACGGATTAGAACGTAGCTCGTCCACTTTGTATTTAGCTGGCCTCGTAAATAAAAGATTTCATCGTTAAATAAAAGATCGCGTGATCCCTTGATCGTCCTTTTGGAAACGTATATTTGTAACGAAGCTTTCCGGAATCTCTGCAACCCCCTCGCGAGTCATTTGGACAGTTAATGCACTCTTTTCCTCGCTCGCCATCCAGGTCGAGTATTAAACGCGTCTAAATGCGGTCTACTTAAAAATTTCGAATTTTTATCCGCGGATATCGATCTCTCGCGACGACTTGAAGGAGCACGATAAAAATATTCAGCTAACGCCGCGTGTATTTCGATCCGGGTCTTGTTTCGCTTTTAAATCGTAATTGACAGCTGCGAGACAGCCGCGAATGATCCGAGCTGGGGAAACTTAATTGTCCCGGGCTGGGAATAAATCTTCGTTCCGCGTTATTTGTACGAAATATTTCGACGAAACACGGCGACGTTCTTAATTCTCTTAGCACGGCGAACTCCGCCGAACGACTATCGAGAAACAAATTTAATCTCGCGAGGCTGGAGGCGCTTTCCGATTTGTAACTACGACTTCAACGAGGCTTCCGTGTACTCGCGGTAATTAGTAAAAGTGTAAATACGCGGCGGCGTTTGCCATTTGGCTGCTGGAGACTTCGATGCCTGAGAAATTTCTGTGAGAACGCCCAATCGTTGCAGTATCGTTATCGTAAAACAGTGCTTTGGAAACGCGTAAACCATACTAACATTGTACTCTCATTTTTGTATCCCACTTGTGGATTATTTCTTTCGTATAAACACGAGTCTCGCAAGTAACGGGGATACATCGAGCTAGTGGGATTCTTTATAGGATCCGGTTCCTCGATAATTGCACGAATCGATATTCGAATAGTCGTTTCGAACCCGTTATTCTGCAACTATCGACTTTCCACGATATGCACCGACGAGGCTTCTCGAAGCATAGACGTTGAAAATTACAAAATAATTGAAATATATTTCTAAGACTGTATAGAAAGAAGAATCGAATTGTTTGGTGGTTAGGAATATTTCGTTGTTGTAGACAACAACCATTTTACCATAATCCTGCACACCAGTTAGGCATCAAAAAATTAAGTGACTCGGGAACATGGCGCTGTGTAGGCTTAATTATAAATATTTTTTAAACATTGCCAAGGGTTTTTTTCAATATTCGTTATACCTAAATGCAGTGCAAACTCTCAGGATAATTGACTGCTTACTTTTTCTTCATTGTAGCACAAAAATTGCCTTGTTTTCCATACCGCTAGAGTTACCTAACCCCGATACCTTTCATACTGACGATTGCTTTAAAATACGATTTTTCATTTAATTAGAATATACAGGGTGTTCGGCCACCCCGGGGAAAAATTTTAATGGGGGATTCTAGAGGCCAAAATAAGACGAAAATTAAGAATACCAATTTGTTGATGAAGGCTTCGTTAAAAAGTTATTAACGTTTAAAGTTCCGCCAGTACTGAATTTTTTTCCCGAAAATGCGCAAGATTTCGAGAGTATGTGTAATGACCAAAAATGATTGTAATTGACCTCCGTAACCGAAAATAATTTTTCCAAAACGATTTGAAATTTTTTTTTTCCGTCGAAAAATTTCACACCTCGAATTTTTTTCTAGAAAATGGGTAGGATTTCGAGGGTATGTCTATTCACCGAAAATGATTATAATTGACCCCCGCAACCGAAAATAATTTTTACAGAACGATTTGAAATAATTTTTTTTCGTCGAAAAATTTAGGCACCTAATTAGATTTTCAGTAAGGAATTTTTTTCTCGAAAGTGCGTAAGATTTCGAGGGTATATGTAATGGCCAAAAATGATTGTAATTAACTCCCGCAACCGAAAATAATTTTTCCAAAACGATTTGAAATTTTTTTTTTCCGTCGAAAAATTTCACACCTCGAATTTTTTTCTAGAAAATGGGTAGGATTTTGAGGGTATGTCTATTCACCGAAAATGATTATAATTGACCCCCGCAACCGAAAATAATTTTTACAGAATGATTTGAAATAATTTTTTTTCGTCGAAAAATTTAGGCACCTAATTAGATTTTCAGTAAGGAATTTTTTTCTCGAAAGTGCGTAAGATTTCGAGGGTATATGTAATGGCCAAAAATGATTGTAATTAACCCCCGCAACCGAAATTAATTTTTTTAGAATGATATGACAAATTTTTTTTTCGTCAAAAAATTTCAGCACCTACCCGATTTTTTTTCTCGAAAGTGGGTAGGAATTCGGGGATACGTCTATTCACCAAAAATAATTGCAATTGACCCCCGCAACCGAAAATAATTTTTCCAGAACGATTTGAAATTTTTTAATTTAATTATTAATAACTTTTTAGCGAGGGCTCAGTCAAAAAATTGATATTCTTGATTTTCGTCTTATTTTGGCCTCTAGAATCCCCCATTAAAATTTTTCCCAGGGGTGGCCGAACACCCTGTATATTCGTGCCATTGCATCGATCAAATTGAACGTAAGTTGTTAAAAAATAATATTTACGCGTTCTGCAATTTTAAACTTAGAATCAGACATCCGTCAAATTGATGGCTTCCGTAAATCCAGTGTTAAATAAACTTTTTCTGCGGAAATCGAGTTACCGTGGGAGGCGAAAGGGGGGGCCACTGGATGGTCTGGTCGTGGGGGGAACGCATTACCGTCGACGCGGACAATTGTCGGACCAAGCGGCAGCAGACGCGCGGCAAACAATCGAAATATCAGGACTTTTATTCGTTGTGAAAGGCCCCCGCGCCATTCAAGCTCGTCGAGACACCTAACTGCGCGGACGAACGACAAAAGAGCGGCTCGTGGCGACGGCGTCGCTCCTCGGCGCGGTTTTCTGCGTGCGATTAGGCGACGAGAATTGGAGCGGTCCTTGAATCGACGGAGGACGGAATGGAATGAACGAGCCACGGGGATCGAGCCACCGACCGTACACGACACACGAGACAGTCAGTCAGCCGGTGGCGCTCCGAACAGCACCACACGCGCCTTTCCACTCGGTTCCTCATCGATCCTCGATCACGATCTAACGCGGCAACCTCTCTCGGATCGCGTCTGACCCGAAATAACTCGCGAACCTCTGTGAAACGTCTTCGACGTAGTGTACGGGCGGTTTAAAAATGTGCTGGTGGATTTGAAACATCTTTTAAAACGACCTCCGAGACTCGCGACTTCGTACCACGTTACGAGGTTTATATTTTTTTCGTTGATATCGAATTTTTACGATGGTTTATTTTGCTCGTCGAACTAGGGCCGGGTTATTTCCTCCGCGCGGTATGTAATTCGATCGTGTAGTTTCGATTGGAATTTTTCTTAAACAAACAACGGATCGAGAGTCGTTTTACGGAAAATCGTAACGCGCAGCGGGAATTTGTTCGTCGTTGATTAAAACAGGCGAATATTGAAATAAACAAAACGCGGTTTTATTTTCGAACACGCGGAAACGTAAACAGAGAGTCGTTGATTATTCAATATGGCGAACAGGTGTCAGGTACAAATTAAACAGCCTTCGGTTCCGCGACGAAACGTTTTATACGAGTCGGTAATCGGTGGAAAAAGTCGCGCGGCTCGAATCGAGCGTAGAATGTCGACGGATTTTTATGATTTAATTTGAATTATCGAAACGAGCAAAGTTGTTCCGTAGTTGCTCCGAACGTGTCCGCGAGCGATTTAAAAAAATTTTTTAATTGTTCCAACGATGGCGCAATCGCGAGTTTCGTCGCCTTTTTTACAGAAATATCAACAAGTCCTCGGGAACTTTTAACGGGGACAACGAGGTTTCGAAACATTTTGGAATTTTTAACGATGCCGCTTGTAAACTGAGAAATTTATTTTACGAGGAACGTTGCAAAACTTTTTACGATCATTGTCGAGCGAATTTCAGTACCTTTTTCTAGAAAATGCACGCTGCTCTTCGAAGTAACGGACCTCCCATTTGTTACGCGCGTATTTTATCAAAAAGTTTACTCTTTCGCGATTAAAAAGTTAACCTGTCAGCCCTTTGAGATTTCAATTATACGTAAAATATTTCCCCCATGGAAATTGAGTATCTCTTCGCGGGAAAGGAAGTCCTCGGACAGTTTTCGACGACGAACGACCGAATTAAAACATTCCTCTCTGCGCGATTGGCAATAAAAATCGACAGCGTTCGGACGCGCTGACGTATCGTTCGGTAGAACGAATCACGTGCCATTTTCAGAAGTGACGAAAATCCATTGTCGAGTCAACTCCGTTCGAACAAACTGCCTTCGAACAAGGTCGGTGAAGTTTACGAGCTACTAACGATACACGCGACGAGAAATTTATAACGGACGTTAAACCGTCTGAGTTCCCGTCTTTAAATACACGGGTCGTGTTCCATTTACTGGGTCGTGTCTCAAATTTTTATTCCTCGACTTATCGCTGTTACAATTCCCCCCCTAAAGCCTGGTCCAGTTAACTCGAATTTTTCTGAAGACTGATCTCAATCGAGCAATCGGTACTCTTTTCTTCGAATTGTAGTATTGCTGTCTAGGCTGTCATTTCTTTGGACTTTCTTTGTGATTTTTTTTTTAACGACAGGCAGGTTGTTTTGTACTGACATTTTGCAGAAACATTTATTCGTCTTATAGGTACGTACAATAATTTTTCCATGAAAAAATATTAAAAATTGCGAGAGTTATAGCTCCTTGTTTAAAAAAACGCATTTAAACTGGCTTAGCAGACCGATTTACTTCAAATTTGGAGAGAATATTCAGCAGCCACGCCTTTATCGCTGGAACTAGAGATTTAAAAAAATATTGAGTTTTACTATTCTTTTTTAATACGCTAAAGACAAGAGAACGATTAGAAAATAGAAATTCGAAACTTGAAGTGTCGCCATTTCTTTATTTATCAGGATTTTGACTTCTCCCTAGTTTCTGCTATAACTACAACCTTCCTTATGAAGATACTTTAACCCCCGCTGGAAGCCATTGGAGCACCTTTTCCAGAAGAGCCATTAAATAAGAGGTTCTAATTCCCACGATTTTTAATATTTTTCCATGACAAAAATATCGTACATGCTTGTAAGATGAATAAATACATCTACAAAGTCTCAGTACAAAACAGCCTACCAATCGTTAAAAAAAAAATCAAAAAAAGGGCCGTGAAATTGTCAGTGTAAGCAGCAATACCTCCGGAGCCTCGAAACGATGGATCGATTCCTGCGTTTCCAATATCGACGCGCCTAAGCTCGACCGCGCGGAGTATCGTTAAACGCGTTAATTTATTGGCCCAATATCTAACGGCAATATTTGGCAATTTGCTCGGCGCGGTACCAATCTGGACGCGCTGTTCCACGGTACACGTGCGCGTATAATGTGTCGTTCGATGGATCGTTATTCCGCTCGATGGATTCCAAGTACTATTTCGAGCACGTTCGACCCTCCGAAAGGATCGACTCTCGCCTCGAATCTCGAGAATGCAACGAACTCTATCAGGAAAACTTTAATCTTGGATAATAAGAGTCCGCTGAATTCAATATGCCCATACTGTTGCTTTCATTTGCTTATTTTCCGCGCGAGGAAACCGTAGGAATACGAAACAAAATAGAGCGTCGACAATGGGGTTTTAACACTAAATTTCGACTTTACCGCCGTTCCACGTTGGCCCTGCAAGTCGCGTATTCCCAATTAAATCCCCTCGAAACGCGTAAACAGTTGGCTTTATCGTCGTCCATTCGTTTTATCGGCAACGAATCGTGCGATTTTCTATCGCGCGAAGCGACCCCGCGGTTTTTACGGCACTATAATGCGCGCGGATGGTCCACTCGTAAAAGTCGCCCTCTTTACGTCCCCACCCATGGGGGGGGAGGGTTTTATCGACGGGGGCCACCGATGGTTAATTTTACACATTCGACGATGGAACTTTTCGGCGGATCGATCGCCGTTTTCCTGATTATCCGCGGGCAACTCGATTCCGGCGAAAGTTAAAATTGAACCTAAAGTTGATCCTCGGCTCCAGGACCCGTTGGTCGAGCCGTAACTCCCGTTCGATGTTTGAATTTCCAATTTCATGGATGGCCGCTGCGCGAACGATCTACGAACGAATCCGTCCGTGTCCTTTTTATTAACGCCAGCTGGGGGGAATCCTTCCTAGATCGAAAAATTCATTTTCGAGAATTCTACGATTTGTTAACCGTACTCCTTAACTCTATTTATTCGTTAGACCGCGCAAAGATAGATGATTAGTAGCTTCTCAGGATTGCAGTCTCTAATAATACAGAAACAAGATGCTCAACAGATAGTCGACGAGAGAACTGTTGCACTTCGGAGAGTTTGTACATTCTAATAATAATTTTATTCGACTAGGGAAATGTTGGATCGTTTTGGAAAAATTATTTTCGGTTGCGGAGGTCAATTACAATTATTTTTGGTGAATAGACATACCCCCGAAATCCTACCCATTTTCGAGAAAAAAATTCAAGAAGGTGTGGAATTTTTCGACGAAATTAAAATATTTCAAATCGTTCTGAAAAAAATATTGTTAGCTGTGGCGGTCAATTACAATCATTTTTGGTGAATAAACATACCCCCGAAATCCTACCCACTTTCTAGGAAAAAATACGAGAAGGGCTGAAATTTTTCGACGGAAAAAAAAATTTCAAATCGTTCTGAAAAAAATATTGTTAGCTGTGGGGGTAAATTACAATCATTTTTGGTGAATAGACATACTCCAGAAATCCTACCCATTTTCGAGAAAAAAATTCGAGAAGGTGTAAAATTTTTCGACGAAATTAAAATATTTCAAATCGTTCTGAAAAAAATATTGTTAGCTGTAGGGGTCAATTACAATCATTTTTGGTGAATAGACATACCCCCGAAATCCTACCCATTTTCTAGAAAAAAATTCGAGAATGTGTGAAATTTTTCGACGAAATTAAAATATTTCAAATCGTTCTGAAAAAAATATTGTTAGCTGTGGGGGTCAATTACAATCATTTTTGGTGAATAGACATACCCCCGAAATCCTACCCATTTTCTAGAAAAAAATTCGAGAAGGTGTGAAATTTTTCGACGAAATTAAAATATTTCAAATCGTTCTGAAAAAAATATTGTTAGCTGTGGGGGTCAATTACAATCATTTTTGGTGAATAGACATATCCCCGAAATCCTACCCATTTTCTAGAAAAAAATTCGAGAAGGTGTGAAATTTTTCGACGAAATTAAAATATTTCAAATCGTTCTGAAAAAAATATTGTTAGCTGTGGGGGTCAATTACAATCATTTTTGGTGAATAGACATACCCCCGAAATCCTACCCATTTTCGAGAAAAAAATTCGAGAAGGTGTGAAATTTTTCGACGAAATTAAAATATTTCAAATCGTTCTGGAAAAAATATTGTTAGCTGTGGGGGTCAATTATAATCATTTTTGGTGAATAGACATACCCCCGAAATCCTACCCATTTTCTAGAAAAAAATTCGAGAAGGTGTGAAATTTTTCGACGAAATTAAAATATTTCAAATCGTTCTGAAAAAAATATTGTTAGCAGTGGGGGTCAATTACAATCATTTTTGGTGAATAGACATACCCCCGAAATCCTACCCATTTTCTAGAAAAAAATTCGAGAAGGTGTGAAATTTTTCGACGAAATTAAAATATTTCAAATCGTTCTGAAAAAAATATTGTTAGCTGTGGGGGTCAATTACAATCATTTTTGGTGAATAGACATACCCCCGAAATCCTACCCATTTTCTAGAAAAAAATTCAAGAAGGTGTGAAATTTTTCGACGAAATTAAAATATTTCAAAGCGTTCTGAAAAAAATATTGTTAGCTGTGGGGGTCAATTACAATCATTTTTGGTGAATAGACATACCCCCGAAATCCTACCCATTTTCTAGAAAAAAATTCGAGAAGGTGTGAAATTTTTCGACGAAATTAAAATATTTCAAATCGTTCTGAAAAAAATATTGTTAGCTGTGGGGGTCAATTATAATCATTTTTGGTGAATAGACATACCCCCGAAATCCTACCCACTTTCTAGAAAAAAATTCGAGAAGGTGTGAAATTTTTCGACGAAATTAAAATATTTCAAATCGTTCTGAAAAAAATATTGTTAGCTGTGGGGGTCAATTACAATCATTTTTGGTGAATAGACATACCCCCGAAATCCTACCCATTTTCGAGAAAAAAATTCGAGAAGGTGTGAAATTTTTCGACGAAATTAAAATATTTCAAATCGTTCTGGAAAAAATATTGTTAGCTGTGGGGGTCAATTACAATCATTTTTGGTGAATAGACATACCCCCGAAATCCTACCCCTTTTCTAGAAAAAAATTCAAGAAGGTGTGAAATTTTTCGACGAAAGTAAAATATTTCAAATCGTTCTGAAAAAAATATTGTTAGCTGTGGGGGTCAATTACAATCATTTTTGGTGAATGGACATACCCCCGAAATCTTACTCATTTTCTAGAAAAAAATTCAGTACAGGCGGGACTTTAAACGTTAACAACTTTTTAACGAAGCCTCCATCAACAAATTGTTATTCTTGATTTTCGTCTTATTTTGGCCTCTAGAATTCGGGTGGCCTAACACCCTGTATAAATTATCTAACAAAAACGTTATATTTCGTTAGTTTGTCTATATTCACAGCTTCACGAATATAATTTTAGAAATATTAAGATCTGCAGTTTCGCTTGGTATGATAATTTATAAAATATTGACCAAGATGATTGAAAACTGACTAGTTCAGAAGCTACGATTTTTGTTTCGAATTCCCAATTTCCCACTGTGCACCGGTCGAGTGAATCATTGCACTTCGGTGAGCTTATACATTCCGCAGAGCATATTTGAAATTTGTAAAACAAAGGGAAACGGAGCCCAGCGTTGGAATAAGTGGGTAAATCCGGTCGTTTCGTTGGGGGCGATAACTCGTTTAACTTTCGCGGAGGAGCCGACGATAGATCCCTCTCGAAGGGGGATTCGGTTCGCGAAAGTATCTCGATAATTTTCCACTCGTAAAATATTTCCGGGGAGCCCGGACGAGCATCGCGGGCGGAATATACGCGAACTCCTCGGAAGCGAATAAATCTCGACGGCGGAGTCGAACTTCTCCGTTTCTTTTCGAAAACTGTTATCGGCTCGCCTTTAGCCCCCCGCCATCGATACGCGCGGAGGAATTTAACTCAGGGTAACGCGTTGTACCGTCAGAAATTTCACCCCCGGAACTTTGTTTGCTCGATTTACCTTTCGCGGGCCAATCTCGAGCCGAAGAACCAGCAACCACGGTTAATAGACCGGACGTTTGCCCCATAGCGACATCTAGATGCTTTTATCGAGGTAGAAAGTTCGATCTTTTAACGAGGACTGTCCGGTATCGGCGAGAAGCGACCAGGGATAAGTTCCGCGAGGGAAAGAACGGTGGGAGCGCGACAAAGAAAGCACGAGGAACTTCTCGAAGAGGTCGCATGACGGACTCATGACACGTGCGTGGCCACGCATCGCGTATTGTGTGCTGGATTCCGTCGCGACGCGAGGATACGCTCGTTTCGTCGCGGCTGCGTGCCTGAGCGTCGCGAAACGAGCCTGGACCAGGAAGAAAATGGGCGGAAAAGTCGGCCTGATATGCGGCAGCTGCTGGTCCGGAAAGTACAGTACGTATTTAGATCGATAAATCACTAACACGACACGAACAAACGTCACCTTCGACCCCCCAATCTGCAAATCTCGGAACGTGAGACGCTGTAATTTTATTCCCTAACGTTTTGCAATTTTTCAGACTGCTTAATCAGCGTCCATTTTCTTAACAAATGTTAGGATCGCGGCCCCCGTGCGAGCCACATTTTATTCGCTCCCCCGTTTCGTGTTAAAGCGTTATTTGCGTCTCGAGCACGACCCCGGCAGAAAAAGTCTGCGGGCCTATTTTTCCGCTATTGTCAGATACGAGCTACGGGCACGAACCATAACTGAGAAGTTTACGAGCACGATCGTTCAGTACCGCTGGACACGAAAATGCTCTGAGTAATTGAAAAGTCTATGATCGTGGGACGCGTTTACTCGATAAATTAGAATCCGTCGAGGCGGGGGGCAACGCGGTGGCAATTCGAGAGGCAGGTGTACGAGTTCCTAGAGCGAAGAAAGTAGTCGCAGCGATTGGAAAAAGGACGCAGAGTCGTCCAACGGTGACTTTCTAGCGGAGTTTTCGGAGGGACAAGGTTTCACGAAGATCAAAGATGTCTGCTCGAGGGCTTCTCGAGAGGAAAACGTCGTCTCGTTGCGTTTCTTTTGTTTTTTTTTTTGCATGAATAGCAAAGGGGAGACGCCAAAAATCGCGATACGCTCACGGCAGTGGGTTAATGGATCGCGAGAAACAGAACAGTCAGGCGTCGCGACGCTGTAGGACGATTTTCGGATTCATCAGGCCGGGAAAGGCTGAGCAGCCGGGAACGGTGCCAAAATGACTGTTGCTCCGAGCCACTCTCGCGGCTTGATTATCGATTTCGAACGAGATATAACAGGCAGAGTCAAACTTCCAAATAGCTCAAATTCAAACGGGTTGAAAGTAATTAGTAATTATCCTGTTAAAAATTAATCGACGCTCTTTAAAGGCGTGTTTGGACTTCGAGGACAGAGACGCCTTTGTTTGCAATGAGCTGGGGTCGCTGATAGAACAGTATTCACCGTCGTTTTGTGACTTTATTCATAATCAACAAGCCTCGACGCTCGAGGGGCGACCAATTATTAATGTTATATAATTTTCTAATACTCGAACTGCCAGGTTTAGTGCTCTTTCTAACTGCATGAACAGTACGATAAAAATTACAGACTTCTATTCTATTGGGAAAGACGTCTGGTCGTTTTACAGATACAGTTTTCTTTGAGAAATGCGGTCTTTCCAAGCGTTCGTTGGCGTCTGAGGGAAATACACAGTGGTTTAGAATGTCCAGGCGTTCGGTTCGAGAAACTAGAATCGAGAACGCGACCCAAGTACCGGGATCCAGGGTACGATGTCGAAAAATCCGAACCGATGTTACGGGCCATAAGAATTATGTAATGAAACGTAGAGTGTAGAGGGAACGCCAGCCGAGTAACGGTATCCGCGAGGCAGAATGGTTCTGCATCATGTAGCTACGAGCATGTAAAATCACGTTTCTTAACGGTTCATAAGCCGAATTCAAGTTTCTTCGTCGTTGAACCGTCGCCCGGTTTTCTCAGTACTTTCGTACGGATTCATTGTGCGTGCGCGCGTGTGTGGAAATTATTCGACACACGCGACCGGAATACGGACGATCCAGAGATAATTGAGGCCCAGAATCGACGAGGGTACGCGCCCGAAATGGATTTATCACCGGAAATAATAACATGCTTGTTTTATTCGGTGCATTCGAATCTCACGCGAGCTTTATATACAGGGTGTTCGGCCACCCCTGGGAAAAATTTTAATAGAGGATTCTAGAGGCCAAAATACGACGAAAATCAAGAATACCAATTTGTTGATGAAGGCTTCGTTAGAAAGTTATTAACAATTAAATTCAAAAATTTCAAATCGTTCTGGAAAAATTATTTTCGGTTGCGGGGGTCAGTTACAATCATTTTTGGTGAATAGACATACCCCCGAAATCCTACTCAGTTTCGAGAAAAAAATTCGAGTATGTGCCTAAATTTTTCGACCAAAAAAAAAATTTCAAATCGTTTTGAAAAAATTATTTTTGGTTGCGGGGGTCAGTTACAATCATTTTTGGTGAATAGATATACCCCCGAAATCCTACTCAGTTTCGAGAAAAAAATTCGAGTATGTGCCTAAATTTTTCGACCAAAAAAAAAAATTTCAAATCGTTTTGAAAAAATTATTTTCGGTTGCGGGGGTCAATTACAATCATTTTTGGTGAATAGACATACCCCCGAAATCCTACTCAGTTTCGAGAAAAAAATTCGAGAATGTGTGAAATTTTTCGACGAAATTAAAATATTTCAAATCGTTCTGAAAAAAATATTGTTAGCTGTGGGAGTCAATTACAATCATTTTTGGTGAGTAGACATACCCCTGAAATCTTGCGCATTTTCGAGAAAAAAATTCAGTACTGTCGGAACTTTAAACGTTAATAATTGTTTAACAAAGCCTTCATCAACAAATTGGTATTCTTGATTTTCGTCGTATTTTGGCCTCTAGAATCCTCCATTAAAATTTTTCCCAGGGTTTTCGTGGTTCTAACAATTTATTACAAGATAGATTCCTGCTTTCAAGTGACAAAATTGGGGCCTCCGTTTGTTACAAAGCAGGGACGACATCAACGAGGCAAGTGAATGCAACGGGAGCTAATGCCAAATGAGAATGTTTACATTTTTCCATAAGATTTCTACGAGAGTATTATCAACGACCTGGTAGTGTTTTCCCGATTAAAACGAGTCCAAACACGCCCTGGTTTGGAGTTCTTCGACTTATACATTATCCGAATCATTTTTGAAAATCTCTCAGTGGCGTGGAATTAAAAATGGTCTGAATACAGTCGTGTTTGTACTCATTCTTCTCGGGAGAACCTAACCGATCCATCGGTAATACAAATTTCGATTTTGATCGCAAATTGCAAATATGAACTGGGGAAAAATCGTTTCAGTTATCCGGGTAACGCTGCAAACGCTGGCTTACGACCTGTCCAGAGCTGCGAGCTTTTAGTTAAATGACCGTAGTGGTCGATGGCATTTAATATATGGAATGGAGTCCAGGGAACGGCACCGGTGATGATCGAATCATCGAAAGTGCCGCGTTCGGTGTAACGGTACCCTATTAGAAAGGAATGCTGGTGCAGCATTCGCGGAACGTGCCGCGAAATCGTACTATAAAATTAGAAAAACAACACGTGTCAGGTTTACTCATTCGATCATTGAAACGATCTTTACGATTTATCCACAATCTCGAAACCGTACACCGTATCGCGTTCGCGTTGGATTTCTTCAAAACGTTATCATATATTCCCGCGAAAGAGGGACTCGTAAGAAGCTGTGCTCGAAGAGAGAGAGAGAGTCGATCGAGAAAAAAGGAAATCGACGGGAGAGTATTAAAACGGTTTAAAACGATCGAAGTTTTTCTCGGGTCGAGGAATCACCTGTCGCGTACGCGGAGAAGACGACGCCCGTCGTTGTAGCGAACGAGAAATCGTCCACCGAGAAAAAGACGGAGGAATCGAGTCGAAACGAGTCCGGCGACTCGACCGAAGCAAAAACGAATCGGACGCCTCGGTTCTACGGACGTGCGGAGATTTCGACTCGTTCTTCGCGGATGGGAATTGTTTTTCTACGCCAGCAACTGGACCTGTAACGGGTGCTTCGACGTCTAGGACGATGCACGAACCGATTCCAAGAAAATCTCTTAACGAAACGCAAAATTATCCAAAGACCGGCGCACGAATTGCAATAATATAACTCATGGCCAGATGTCAAGTTCGCAACTGTGCTCGGATTGAAAACATTGCGTGCAACTTGTACGCCTCTCGAGTAACGGTGCAAACGGTTGCAAAGCAATGGCTACCGTTTTCGTTCGTTTTACCTGCCGCTGGTGTAAGATCGGAGGATCACGATCGTGTCCACTAATTCGAACCGAAGTCAGCGTTCGAGATAAACGCCTGGCGCGTTACCACGATCGAGCAGCACGTGCTAACACGAAAAGGAGCGTTTCACAGACCTTGACGCTTAGCAATGGTTAATCGCCGGGGACAAAGAGACGGTATCGACTCATCTGACCTACTTGATCACTACAGATCCCGTTAGTTGGCATCGAGTCGACACTCTTGCCCGCGGCGTGCTCGCTACCGAGCGAAAATGTCGCCAACTGGATGGGAAATAAAGTGGACGAAGGACTACGGGACTCGAAGGATAACCGCCTCCGTTGAATTACGGCCGTTTTATTGGCCGGGGTTATCGCTGCTGCACCCTCGCTACGGAATCGTCACCAAGCATCGACGCCATTTTTCACGAAATTACCAGCTGGCGAACTAATAAATCGGTACTATTCCTTCGGATTAAGCTTTAAGGAGACACACGTGCATGTACAATCTTTATGATATTTGAGAATATATTGTTTAATAAAATTAGATTGCGCCAAGCGCACGAATAGTTTTGAGTTCTAGGAATCCGTGAATGGTGGAACGCGCGTAATTTGTCGCTATACGGTAATGCACGAGAGAGTCCGTTGCAAAATTCCGATTCGGTGGCCGACGCATTCCCAAGCGGCGACATCAGCGTCCCTGGAATAGAACAATGCGGACCTTTCATCGCGTTTCCGCGTCGATCTCCGTCGAGATTCGTCTCCCGTTCCGAGTCATTCTCCGGCGATTTTACGCGTCGCGCGAAACGAATCTTTATTGATCAGAATGCATCAATTCACCCTGCGAAAGCCGTGACAATCTATTTTTTTCCACGCCCGGTACAAGGTGTTACAGAGTGCCTTATATAAGCCGGAGCCCCGTGTAACGCGAGACCCGCGTTCCGCGTTGCATCAGACTCCCGGAACTCGCACTGTACAAAGACGTCGATTATATTTCTGAAACGTCGATAATATCGTTACGTATCGGGGTATGTCGATAATATCGTTGGGACGTCGGTAACTTATCGATAACTTGTCGATAATTTATCGATAGCAGTGCCTCCAATAAAGAGTGCTTCAAAAGTACTGTAAATACTTAATAATAATTAAAATCCATTAGTCAATATCGAATAATGACAAAAAATTGAAGCCCCGTACGTTCGTTAGTTGGAATTCCCATCGAAGGGCGTATATGGTTTTTGAAAGAAGCTGTAGGTTTTCCCAGGTGGTTGTTTCGCAGTATCAGATCAGGATTTCCATGGACAAAAGGAAGTAGCCCGAAATTCTGGGCGGTTCGCCGCATTCGGGGTATCCCCGAACCGCGGAGAACGTAAAATATTTATTATGGCTGGCCACAGCGGCGACCCCCCTCGCCTTTTTACAATCCGCCATAATAAAAAGCCGAGCCGGAGGCGCGGAGGGACGAGACAGAGCGTCGGAGAAAAAGGAAAATCAACACCCTCGTCGGACGTTGCGCAGCAACAGGTCCGGGAACGATACAAATGACCATGGAAGTGCGTTTCTGCTCTCGGCCTGTCCGTACCACCTCGATCAATTTCTTTCTCCTTGCTCGCGATTTATCTTCGCGATCTCTCTGACTTGGACCAGGAACCATAAATCGTCACTTTCTAGGAAAACCGATCCTCCAAATCGCTGTCTTGCGAGCCGGCTTACGACCACGAGTCTGACAACTTTCTTCCGTCCCCTCCGTTTCGTACATTTTATAATCGTCCACACGCGACTGCACGACACGCTTTGCCCTTCAGGTTGTCGCTACCCCCCTCGAATATACGCACTCGGAGACGAGTGGTTATCTAAAATTATTTAACGCGCGGAAAAATATCATTTTCGCGAAGATGCTTGCCAAAAGATTTGGTAAACCGTCTGCCACGAAGTATAAATAGCTGGATCGATGCGAAACGTTTACGGGTGGGATTTGTCCGAGGACCTTTCGAGCGAATGTTCCATCGCGTCTGCTTATCGAACAGCCCCTCGCATGCGGGAGAAAGCGTCGACGCGACTGGTGATCGCCTCAAAGCTTTGATCGCGAATCCCCGCGACGCAATCCCTCAATAACAAGTTCGATTCCCCCTTGGACGTCCCTTCGACGCCACTTCCGGCGTCGCGACACCCGCCGTTAAACTGAACGCCGTCTCCTGGCCGGAATTATGGGGGTGAACAACCCCTGTCTCGACGGCAGACGGCTCCACCCTCGACTGGTGGTCCCTGCTCGCAGTTGGTCCAAACTTTACTCGTCGAATTAGACGTTCGAAGGGACGAGACAGTAACCTTCCCTTTGCCAAACGAAAGACTCTTTTGGTACTTTAAACCATCGACCGTCAAATCTTATTGCGTTTCAACCGAATTCTTATTCTCACGAACTGTTAACCTCTTCCCGTAAAACTCAATCACAATCGTTATTTGCTGTCCGCGACCCTGGCTCGTGATATTCAGGTTCAAAATCTTCATCGCGAGTCAGACTCGCTAAAGTACGAGAAGGGGTTAAATTCGATCTTGAATTCGAAACGAAACACTCACGGTGAGACGACCTCGGCATCTAAATATAAAAAAGAAATCGTACGACCGGGCAGGGAAATGTTAAACGATTCAATTCCAACGGCCTCTTACAAAATTGAACGTCGACCCATTTACCCGGTAGACGTTTCGCGGGCGAAATGCAGCGGCGCTATTTAATCCGGTCGGTTTATTTAATCTGCCAACATTATCCACTCTCGAGCAGGAACTCGCCTCGCGCTCGCATGCCCCCGTAAATATAGACGTTCTACTTGGCACTGACGCAGAAAAGATCAAGGTGTCGCAGGACGACGCCATTACGTCGCGCAGTGGGCCAATCGTTCCGCTAAATAAAAATTTCGAACCCTTATCGTCGCCTGTTTATCGATTTTTCAATCGAATTATAATCGGAGATTTAATAGAGACGATGCTGGTCCAGAGTTTCTTGCAATTTTATTTCCAATTGGAGTCGTCAACGTTCACGTTGGAAAATTTTAAACCGAATTCGATGTTATAGAATTGCAGAGGGAAGTGGTTAATGAATTTTTCCGAGGATCGATACTCCCACGGTGTAATTAGACGTAAAACTAACGCGACGATGTTACTGCGTGCTTGTAGAAATTTCGTACGATTAAGGCAAAGGGTGGAAAGCCAGTTCTCCCGATCTATTCGGCTTCACGAGGGCGCGGTAATTAGTGGGAGTCACGTACGACGAAATTGTCTGGTTTCTTGATATCATATGCATGCGAAGCAATTAACCGGTGAGTTCTGTTTGAAATACGCGGGGAAATAGGCCAACAGACTTTACAGATTCGAGCTTAGAATCCATTGTGTCTGCACGCACCCTGAAACGATCGCCATTTTTCTACTTAAACTGGAATACCTCGTCACTAGCTTTTATTTCAATCTGAATACGTACGCCTATAAATAAGGAACTAATAAGATCGAATGGATCGTGGAACGCGTATTTCAAAGTCCAGTTTGGAACCGATTTAAATTCAAAAATCGAACGAGAATAAAAGGAGACGGCGGAACCAGAATTTTTTGCAACGCAATAACTGGAAAGCATGATTTTGAAAGACATGGTTCGCATTATTGGCCTGGGGAGCACACGTCGGTGATAAATCCACGGAAATCGCGGACATCCGCGACGCGACGTCACGCATTCCAATACCAGAACCGAATTCCAAACGCGACAGCTGCGATCGACGTAAATCCTTGGGACAATCGGTTCTTTCTGCTCATAATGCAACGCGCCAATTTTTTTAGACGACTTTCTTCGCGTTCCACGCACACGACTCGCTGGAATGCAATCTGCAAATGTCAGACATTTTGTTACGTTTCTGGCCTGGCTCTGTCGTTGCGTCATTAATCTCTCAACGTCGAACGTTGACCTCGGAGCAGAAGCGCGATAAAATATTCTTACCGCGAACTTTAATTAATTTTTAATACATTCGTGGCCCGAGCAAGGTTTATAAAAACGTTCTCTTCTAAAAAAAAAAAGTTTATAAATTTCTGTTCTCGTTCGAATCGTGCTCCCGCTCGACGTTGGGATTCTCGTAACGAAGCCTATCCGTCACGTCCCGGTTCTGGTCAGAAATTTTCGGCGTTACGGGCGAACCGAAAGTCGACGGTGCGCGTGTAAAATTTCAGAATATGATAGCGTAAGTAAAGTTGGAACAGATGAGCAGAAACGACCTGGCGAATCGATCCCACGGGACATATTGCATTAATCAAACGTGTCGAGCGCAGGTAGAATCAAACGCTAGGCAATCTCAGGACTGATATTGCTATACAAATACCAGCACGGAGGAGTATCGATGGACGAATCGAAAAATACCGCCGAATCAATGCCCCGGGTGCCAATATAAAAAGTAATCCGTACGGAGATTACGTTTCGACAGAGTATATCTTATTTTATTCGTCTTTTTCTCGCCAATCTGAGGCTTCATTATACAGGCTCTCGTCAAATTGAAAAAGAGAAACAATTAAGAGTATGATAAGAAACGGAATGCCTTGGTAATTGCTTCGTTTGTATAGAATTAAAATAGTTACCAAAATAGTAAACGTGATCCTCGAATATGTTACTTTAATTCGCGAAACTTGCAAACCTATCCCAGGCTAGAATGTCCTGTCGAAAGGGAGGAAATTCGGTAGGTTTTAATATCGGGGAAGATGCACGGACAAGGTTAACAGCTTTTTTTTTTTGTCATTTCGTTGGACCAGGGGTGGTGAACGCATTCCGCGGCGATGCATCTGTTCCCACGGCGCAGACAATTTCCTGTTAACGGTGTTCACGGAAAATAGAAACGTCACGGCGCGGTAAAATTGACTTACGTCGCCATTACCCTCGGGTTAAACGACTTTCGCGACCGCAACGAAAAGAACGCTCCTTAACATTCTTTCTGCAACGCGATTTTTCCCCCTCCCCCTCCCGCGGCCAGATAAAAGAACGAAATTTCTTTTTACCCGGGCGTTCGCGATCGTCGCCGGGGCGAAGCTTTAATATGATTTCCCGCGACAATGAAGGAAATTGAGTTTTTTAAGTGCATCTTCGACGCGGCCGGAGAAAATAGAACTTCCCCGATTCGATCGTGCTTCGTCTCCCTTTTGTCTGGTTAACGTTCTTCCGGGGGAGTTTTTTTCCCCCCTCGAACGAACTCCTCCCGATGGGGGCGGAATCGTTCCTTCGCCCCGACGAATATTCGCGACTCAGAGAACAAAGGATTTCCTTTATTCCCCCGGCCAGACAAATTTCCGATACCCAGTCCGTCGGGATACCGAAGACTTAGCAAGATGGACCTTTTCTTACATCCCTCGTCCAACCTCTCCAAGAACAACTTTCAGAAGCTCATAATCGACACTTGATTTATTCCAAATCTAGTCCAGTCTCGTCGTAACTTCTCTCACATTAGATTACTTTCTCTACGCTTCATTTTACTTTTAAAAGGCAGAGAAACGTCCAGTCTCGTCTGGTGGAACAATTTGTGGCCCATCTAGGGATTTCTCGTTCACAATATGAATATACAATGGAAAACAATACTTTATCGACCACATTTCGAGCGTCTCGAACGATCGAGGTCTCATCTGTTCGCTTTTGTCGAACATTTGACGTTTCCACGTGAAAATGGTTATAGCAAAGGGTGTGGGAGTCAGGGTCCAGCGGAGGTCCGGCCTCCCGGAGCAGAAATCATGCTCCTTACGTAACTGTAGCTGCTCGGATGGCCTGGTTTCGGAGGCTGGGTTAATTGCTCGCGATAAATTGTCCCTTCCCGTGCCTCCGGAGCGGTCTGTTTTCAAACGAGGCGGTTCCTGCGGTAATTCCCCTCAGACGTTCGCCGGTAGTTCCGTTCTATTTCGTTCCGTGCCGTTCCCATGTCCGCGGAACATCCGGTCGCTCATTATATGGCCGGTCGTCGCGCCGCTAACAGCCCGCCACCGTGAGATTCAATTACTGTACCCCGACTGTTTCCAGTCTCGCGCGCCTCCTTTCCCGACTACGTCCTCCATCTTCCTCCAACGGTGTCGCGCGACATCTTGGAATTTCGGCGACGCGCGAGGATTTCCTCGTCCGTGATATTCCCCGGAGATATTCCTTCCGGCGGCTACGACAACCAGGAAGTCACGTCCCTGGGGGAATTCCCGCGCCAACTGGATTTTCCTTCCCATCGAAATTGAGAAATAAATGCTCCAACTGGCTCCTAACCTCCAACCCCCTTACGATCCGCCATGTTTGGGCGATCGGTACGAACGTTGAGTCAATCTCAGATCAATTATTTCGCGCGAAGTATCCACCAACACTCCTGTTTTCGTTCAATCGATTGTTAAATGTAACGAAAATGCAATTCCACGAATACCCTGTGGGCGAGAATGTCGGAACTATACGATTCGCGCGGGATATTGAAATTATACAAAGTATCGAATATTCCGACGGACTTTCGCGGAATGTGGCCAACACGCGATCGAACAACTACTCCGACGAATATTCCTCGCATTTCAATTATAGTTAACGTGTGTATCTCTCACGGGTATCTCGCTGCTCGTGCAAGGACAAAAATATTTTCTCGTTCGAGTTCACGTAGATGTTCTCACGTGTGTTGAATCTGATTAACATTAATTAAGGTTACAGGCGCGTTAGGCCGCTCTAGATTAATCTTATTTTTTTATTGCAAAATATTGTGTATACTTTACTGTAGCCATTATCTTATCTATTCGATTTATTTCTATAATCGCGAGCAGTTCAAACATTTAATTATTGCCACGTCCCAAAGGAAACAATATATTTGCGCGGGAAACGCAACACAAACCTCTTACGAGCCACGGCATAAATACATAAATCAAGAGATAAGTTAGAATCTGATGCTAACTCGTATCTTTTTTTTCCCCCTTTATTCGCGAGTACGAAACTGCGACACAATAATGTCTTGGTTCGAAATGGCACGGTTGCATCCGCAACGGCCAATCTTTATTTCTCGGAAAAAACGATGCAATCACGAGACTTTCACTGCAAGAATTTCCTGCTCGCACTTTGCACCGATCGCACCTTTATTTATGCTACGAGAATATTCATCCGCGCGGACGCAGAGGAAATATGTATTCTTCTCTCAAAGTTCACCAGCTCGCGTGTATCTATCGACGCCATCTTGGTATTTCCAACAAACGCAGAATTTCACCATAAATATAATTTAAGTGAATCCCACTGATAAAATGCGTAAGATCGTAAAAAGCTTGTTAACTTCGTAATTCGATCGCGAAATTGTGCTTGGAATCGAAATCGAATCCCCGGGGAACAATAACGAATCGTACAACGAGCAGTGGATCGAGAGAGGGAAGGGTTTGCAGGGTTTCCGCGCGTTGCGGAATTTCCTATTGCTGGTTTCGATGCACCAATTACCGCAACCCTGATAATTGAAGGGGCCGATGGCCTCTGTTTTCGACGATCTTGGCTCTCGCCGAGAGAAACCGACGATAATCCGCGTTTAGACGAACGCAGCGGCCTCCGATTGTTACGCTTAATTGGGGACCACGCAACGCGATTATCTCCGATAACCATAGATCCTCGAGGGACCTTGCTGACGCGTGGGTCAACGAATCGCAACGGAAATTGGGTCAGCCAGATTCCGGTGCACGAAATAGCACGAAAATTAAGGAGAAGATTTCCAATAGAAACTGTAATACTTAGTTTGCAACAGAAATAAAGCGTTTCCAATTCCATACTTTGATCATTATTCAGCGTAAAGTTATTCCCTTATTTGCTTTGTAAATGGCATTGGTTCGTGGAAATGAAATATTTTCGATGGGATCTCGGCGATTTTGCACCGGGGGCGATGGTTGCCCCCGATAGTTTCATCCGCCCCCCGGAAATGAAAAGTGTCGCGCGAGAGTGTCTCTCCCGGCGTATCACCGATGACCCTAAACCTTTGAACGAGTGAAATCCTCGGCGCATACTCGAGCTAAATATTTAAGCGAAGGTGGCAGGGAGTTTTTATCGCTGGGAAAACTATTTTGTTCGCAGCTTCCGGGTCTGGGTCGGTGATAGGAAGGGACCCGCTGCCGCCGAGGGCTGTCAGCACGTCGCAGCTGGCTCAAAGAACACAAACGCAACCACCGGCCACGGCGGTGTCCACCCTCCCGCTGCCGAGGGCCAACGCCATGCACAGACAACCCTTGCCGCTCCACCAGTCCACCCCTCAGTCGGTCAGACAGTCGGAGAACGACGTGAACGTCAATTCGCAGATACTGCGGGCTGCCAGCAGCGGCGACATCGGGACTGGCTCAGCCATGTGAGTACCAACATCGTCAGCCATCTTTAAACCTCGATCTCAATCTCTCGTATTCTCCTTTTAACGCTCGTATTTTTCGGGTTAGGAATGATCAGTTTTTGTTACTTACGATGTTCTATCCAACGTATAATTTGAAAGAAAACGAATATTATCATCCCTTAAACCATTAGATTAAACGAATATCGTTTTTCAAAGCAGTCTCGGGCATGAACGTTAAGGGGTTAATAGTCGTGGATATGCAAACGATATTACACTCGTCTAGAATGATTTGGGAAGTATTTGGACCGCATGGTGTATCGCTAAGAAGTCCAATTTTGGCGTAACCGAGATCGCGAATAAATTGCAGACATTGTACGGCGAAAGTTCGAGCTGGAAAGCACGCGCGGGCTCGTAAAGTTTTTTTAAAAACTCTCACGAACGCGGCGCGAAAATCGTTTAAGGATCGACAAGTTCGAGCGTCGACGTCGCAATCCCCCGGGTGACACATTTTTCCCGGGTGTTTCGCTAGCGTGAACCTCCGAACGACGCCAGCGGCTCTCCGTCGAGCACCGTTTGATTCGTTTGTCCGAGGGAAGCGTTAATTAAACAAAAATTATGTGCCCCTCCCCCCTTCCCAGCGAGAGTATTTTCAGCCCTCTGACGCGGGTAGACACGATTTTTCAACGTTAATTACAACACCGTCGTGGACTTGAAAATTGCACTCTCGTACAAAATTAGAGATCCGAAAAAATTTTACCAAGACTCTAATTAGAGTTGCATTTCCGGTGGAGTATTATTGGACCTCTCTTTTAATCGAAAATAGAAGAATTATTTTTATAGAGATCCTTCTGCTATTTCACTGTTTACCTTGAATCTTCGAAAGCGATATTCGCTGGGGGATGAAATTTAGAACGTTCGTTCGATGAAATTCTAAAACCCATCTGTGTAACTCTCGATTCGACGAATCGTTGATTCGGCATTAAAATTGCAGGCTGAACAACAACGAAGGAAAAGACCCGAGGCTGACGTCTCCGAGCGGCCATTCCACTCAACGACTGATCAGTCCTGCAGCAGCCTTAAGGGTTGTTTCTTTGAACGACCATCGAGTGTCCAGCCCCAGCGACAACGACATTCGAGTTCACAGTCCAAGTATGCCTTCCACCCACATTACGAAACCACTTCTCGTCGACGTGATACGATTTTAAGGGATGAAATTACCAGATACAAGATACAGATTGTACTTAAACTTCTCTCAAGGGTTGGTTTCACCCTCTAATCCTATCATCGAACCGATCGAGAAATGGCTCTGTTCCCGCGCAAATTATTACTTCCCAACGAAGAAGTTTCCAAATTTAATTTCCATTAGCTTTTTACGTACGCGTTCGCGCTGCAAAAGCAACAGCGAGGTAGCATATAAATTTACGAGCAACGCCTCCCACAACTTCCTCTCCAGAGAAGAATTTTACGACTCCGTATGGGTTAGAATTTAGGTCGAACTACCCTGTACTTACCCTCGAAGTTTCCCAGCGTAATCGCCCAGCCGTTTTTCCCTGCGAACAGACATTGTTGCGTCCCATTTACAATTTCTGCATAGACTGAGACAAATTAAACGTGGAAAAATGATCGAAACGAGAATAGTTTCTGCGTGCGATTGTATTCTGAAGCGTTGCAAAACTCGACGCGAAACGAAACCAATCAGGGGCCCCAGGGCGGTGGAAATGGTTAATTCCGTGAATGAATCGCGGATCCCGAAGAATTAATATCAGAGATCGGGCGACGGAGTGCACGGATGAAACTTGAATCCCGGCAAGCTGGGCTGAAAAGGACCCGGTTTCGGGCGTGGAAGTTTGCCGTACCGTCGGGGTTAATTATTCAAATATCCACGGGGAAGCAGGAATGGCCCGCGTCGGAGCATAAAGCGGCGTCGAGGAATAATAGAAATCCCGCGTGTATTCGCCACGCCAACGAACCTAACTTCGTTCGACGCCTCTTCGAGACCCTTTCGAAAATATTCGATCGTCCGTGCATTCGCTCGAAAGCTAATCGCCCCTTCTTCCGTGCTAAAGCGTTGCTTTTCAACGATTTATCGTCGTGTGTATAGAAATCTAGCGTTAAGAAACGGGAGAAAATCTATATTCGAACGAGGATAAGGGATGGGAATTGTTGGCACAATCTCGGATCATTCTATGGGCATATTATACAGGTTACACTTAGTTTAATATCGCGGTGGCGTCTGGGGTATTCGTTATTGAACAAACATTAACGGGAGTAGCCAGACGCTCGAATTCGAGCGACGGTTAAGCGATATCGAGCCAATATTTGCTCCATTCTTGTCCCGGGCAGCGCAGGGGTTTATTAAGTGCTGCCTTTCTGCATTTCTATCCGCGGGAGTATAGAACTTGCTCCATTCTCGGTGGCGATTAAAGGGAAAGTCGACCCGACCACGCTCTATCGATATCGCGCAGACTTTTTCGCTTATCTTTCCAGAGACAACGTTTAAAAACTGTACAACCGACGCTACATTCACATATTTATTGTTACAAATCGTCAGGGGGTAGCAATTGCAGCGTTATTAATTAAATCTACCAACCCTGTATTCAAAAAACCCACCATTCGAATTTACAGAAACTGATACATCACACGACCGCCAGGGTAGCGCGCTCCGAACCAAGATGGCGGATTCGGTTTGAATTCGTAGCGCGAAAAAATAAGAGGTTGCTGGGCAATTTTCCGGAAACGCGACGCTTTAAAATTCGCCTTGAAATTGAAAGGCTATCGTCGCGTATTTCAGCGGGAAATTTCACGGTAATCGAGTACAGAGAGCGTTCGTTTTTCCAGTCGAGAGGAAAATGGTCAGCCCGATCGGCAGAGAGGTGGACCGCGGCGGGGGCATGGCGGCCGCGAGGCAAAATCACCGTGCATGGGAGTGCAACGAGTTGCTGCATAAGAGGGTGAGTGAAAGACAACTTGGCGCAACGAGAAAACGACTTCGAGTTGATTGGCATGGCGAAGCATGGAAAAGAGAAAGGAACCTAACGTAACCACTCGGCTTCAGCTGATTTAGCCGCTTTTTTTTCTCACACGATCCCTGCCCCCCCTCACACGAAACCCCTATACCTAATCCCACTCTGTGTTTCTTTATTTATCACACGGTACACGTACACAATTTTAGTGTCACGCGACGACCAAGCACGTTCACACGTATTTACAGTTTTGTTCGAGTTCTGTTCGACAAGCGTGCGTGCGTGCGTGTGTGTGTGTGTGTGTATGCAGTAGTCCGCATTATCGTCCTAGCATGTAAATTCCATTAGTCCAATTAATTAAAACGTCGCGCGACCCTCGGGGCGAACGAAATTATTGCAGAGGGGGCCAAGATATAGCCAGGATCGCGAATTAAATTGTTTTCGCGTAGCCAATACGAAGCAATTTTATCCGAAGAATCAATTAACGAAGATAGAAGTTGGAAAAGAAGATAAATCGTTGCGTGAGTATAGACTTTGCTTTTGCAAATTCTCCGTAATAAAATTCTTCGGCTGCTGTGTCTCGAGTTCCACTATAATTGCGCGAAACGGAATGCCTGGGTCCAGCCCAAGACGGTAAACGTCGTCGAACGAGTACGAGTTCGCTCGTTCCGCTGTCCCGTTTCGCGTCGTTCGCCTTTTCTGCGTTCGATCGCTCCTAGTGTTTCGCAACAGCGTCCCGGCCGCGAAAGAAACTCGATAAGTTGCAAATTTTCCGACTTCTCGGTATCGTGACTTTGAGAAAAGTAGAGTCGCGAGTCGTCGGAGCTCGGTGGGAGGCCAGAGTGGCGTTCTAGCGATCAACAGGTCGCGATCGATCGCGTCGCAAGGCTTTTGCGTAGCAATACGTAGGTACAGCATGGCGCGAGTCGAAAGCACGGAGGGGACGAGAGATCTCGAGGAAAAGAGTATTACTCGAGCTAATTTCTGCTAATTGTAACGATCCACCGTAAAATGGTAACGAAAAAATAAGAATGAAGAGCGCAACGAGGTCCTCGATCGATTTCTGGAGCAACCGTATACATAATGGGGTGATCGTAGGCGCGAACGCGTGTCTAATGAATCCGCGTAACTGGAGGATCGGAGGACTTTGTCCATTATGGCAGGGAACAAGAGCCACGGCCGACGGAACCTCTGAAAGCTATTCAAAGTCACGAATAGCGTTTCTCGTTTCACGGGGGAATTCCAGGTATTGGTACGATGCTTTCAGCCGATGGCGGACCTCGAGTAGCGGGCACTCGATTCAACCCTGTCCGTTTGAAGCGGCGTATCCGGGTATTTTCATTAGCGCCGGGGGTGGTAGAGGGCGGCAAGGCTGGTTGTCGCTGAAATTCATTAGCATAAGAGGGATGCAGCACACGTGTCTTTCTACACGTACGCGCTAACAGCCGGGGCGGAGTTAGACATTTCGTCGGTTCCATTTAATACTGTTTGTCTGGCTGCAGCCGCCGGGCGTAATTTCGTTCCAAGACGATCGCGAGTTTCCCCGCTTCGCGTTCGAATTTTCACCGATTCGGCTAACGCGATGCAACTATTTAGCAGCCACGATGGAATCGAGCTTGACGCGAGTCTTATCTAAACTGGAAGCCACTTAACGTTGCACGCTGGTTTAGAGTTACGACCGTATCCTCCATTTTGATTATCGTTTAAATGTATCGCGTCGAGAAATAATTTTTACATACGCGGTGGCAGGCGTTCGAAGCTCGAACGTAATTGTGGCGCGATTATATTTGCCGCGAAAGTTGAGTTAACTCGTTCTGCTTTGTCCGTAAGATTAACGTCGCGCGAGCAGCTAAAAAGCGGAAAGAAACGGAGAGAGAAAAAGGGAGCCCTGCGTCAAAGCGACTGCGGGGGAGAGGAAGAAAGGGTGTTACGTAAATGCGGAACGAAACTTTCGTAAAATTCTAAGGTGTAAACTTTCCGGCAGAATGGCCGGTCTACGGTTCTTTCTACGAATGTACAAAAGGTTATTTCGAAGTCTCGACAAACGGGAACGAGCTTCTCTCCTGCGGGAGAAGTTTGCACAATTCTGAAGGTTCGCTTTCCGCAAATATAGAACGACGCTTTACGAGCGCGTTACGTCGAACTCGAGCAAGCGACGGAGAACACGGTTCTCGTTCCTGCAACGAGTTCCCGTTACCTTGCGTCGAATTTACACGATTATTATTATTAGAGGATTTCAAAGGACCGGGGGATCCTAGGCGAACGGATACCCGGAGTTTCAGCCAGGATCTCGCAGAGTATAATCACTGAAATTACCTTCGAAATTACCTTTCGATCGTATAGCGCGGATTATCGATGAAGCTCGAATCGCGACGGCCCAAGTGGATCGTTTACGTTGAAATCGAACGGCTGAAAGGAAATCCAATCGGGGAAAGTCCGCGAGGATATAAACGTAATGGAACTGCTCGAATAAACGATACTTTGCTCGATTTCGTTGGCTGCTATTTTGACGTTTCTCGGAGTTAGTAAACGAATAACAAATAGACGATTCTCTGGACTCGCTGACGAGAAGAGGTCTCGTCTTTAAAATTGTAATGATGACCTGGAGCTACCGATGATCGAAGCACAATTCGTTTTGCACGGTTGAAAAACATGGAAATCGGTTTTCTCGAAATTCTAGACGGAAGTATCCCCCGTTTGATGCGATCCCGATCGAACGTGGACGCTCCAAAGTTTGTTGGAGTTCCGTAATCGCGTCCTGCGGTTCTGGAGAATTAGTCAATGATAGCTATTCGAGTCGAACCGGACTGGAAACCTAGCTGGAGTCCTCTTTATCCGGCGACGTGGTTCGGCGAGAAAGTAACGACACAAGTGTCGTCCTCCCGCTGCCGTTACCTACAACGTGTGCGGAGAACGGTCCAAAAGGAGGATCACGACGAAAGAAGAAGAAGAAGGTTGGGAGGGAGAGGGCAGAACGACGAGAGAACTGGCCAGGAGGGTTGAGAGGGGAAGAGGATTAAGAAAACCGAGGGCCAGGTTCGATCCTGCATACGGTCAGCAATGGTCAGCAAGGGCACCGTGCCAGGGAACTGCAGACGGACCTTAAGCCTCCTGCACAATGGAATGCTGCCTTGAAAAGTATGTTGGGACAAGCGTTTATAACCCTTTGGTTACGTACTCATGGAGTTTCTTTGTTCCGGATGCCTAGCGAGCAACGCTTGAATCCAACTCGAGACTTCCAGGCTCGATGCAGCCTTCTCGAGATTTTCGAGAGTCTCGGAACATCAAAGAAAATTTTTAAATTCTTACAGAGCGTTAATAAATCCGAGAACAGAGCCATTTAACGTAATCGAACACCACAAACAACATTGTCGCGTAAAGATGAAGCGTCGAGATAAAATTACTCGTTACGAGAAATAGGTTCGTTTCGCATGGACGCTCGAGGAGACGATTCTTCGAACCGTTAAAAGCCTCCAGAGTCCTGGGGAAACCTTAAAGCTCTTGAAACTCTCGAAGGTCTTAATCTAGATAGTCTCAAAGGTTTGAAAGTCGAGGAGCTTTACTGTTCGGAAAGAATCGAAAATCTCGGTCGCTTCGAAGCGACTCCCGGTGTACATACAGAGACACGGACGGGGCTTAAGGGGACGTCGTTGGCGAGAGTTAAGACTTCTTGGAAAAATGTGAAACGACGCTATGTAAGATGAAAAGCGAGCGAAGGAGACCCGGGTAAAACTAGACACAATTAACCCCGAGGATAAGTGAAACGAGAGTGGGCACGTAATAATTTTACTCCACTCTTGCTACGACCATCGATCTAACCCCTCCAGCCAAAGAGACTCTCAAGATTCCTAGACCCCTAATTTTTCTGCACTCTGTTCACCCTCTTGTCGTACCACAGTCCGATAATTGTCGATAACATAAAGTCTTTTCATGTTTTTCGTTTCTGCAATGGCCAAGATTTGGAAACTGGTAAAATTGTTGAACCGCGACGAGAGGAGCGGAACATTATAATCGGATCTCAGTTACAAAGGCCGCTTTAAGCAAGGAACATAGAGGCTCGTGCGGTCGAGGCGAAGCCAGCCAGATCTCAGGCAAAACATACAAAACGATGGCTCGACAAGCCGAGCAAGGAACCACGGTGCATGCCGGGTATACTGTAGGAGTCGGTTGAACAGGCGAGCCGATCAGGCCGGGCATCACGCCAGTCTTCCAAAGTCTTCCACCTTCGTGACGCCTTATAGTGCTCTCCATTGTGCTAGCTCCGTCGGTCAGGATACGCGTATCGATATGAGCCTCTCATCTACGATCTCTCGTCCCTAAGGCTGACGATCTTCGATCCTCGTTCGGTAGATTGGGATCCACTCGCCGGTTGATGGAACCTGCGCCAGGAACGTCGTGAAACAGGTACGAGGATTGCTTGTTCCGTGGTTCGTCGAGACGCCAGTGTCCTGAGTGTTTTCTTTGCGGATCGATCGGGGGATGCTGCGGAATCCGCGCTCGACTTTTCCTCCAATTTCGTGCCACCGTTCACCCTCCGTTGCAAAATGCGAGAATTCTACAAAATTACTCGAGGCAATTTTACGGGGACGTTATGTCAAAATCTATTTGGGGTCTTCGAAGAAGTGCTCGTTTGTTCTCGTAAAATCGACGGAATTTGACACGGTGCCTTTTCATTAGATTTGTCCGCTTAACTATGCGGATTCAATCGCTTATCGAAGTCGAATTATAATTGTCTGGGACGAGAGTTGATTAAAATCGACGGTATTTAGTATACTTGGCGTCCTGTGTTTCGTGTCGTCGCGATAAATGTTTTCCTCGAACTTTCCTCCGCGGGAGAAAGTCCAATGGCGCGAGATCCGCGAACCACGGTGGCCATGTTGCGTCTCCATTACACGTATTATTACGAAACGTCGGTGACCTTTCATTTTTAATTCGGGACTTCTAGGTCACTCCAGAGTCATATCATTATGGGTGAATGCTTATTAATGTCAAGTACAGCGTACACACGAATACTCGTATGTGAAAACCTCTGTGTCGGGGACCAATGTTGTCGCATGGTTTTGCAAGACCTCTTGCGTCAGGGATGTCAAGAGGGAAACTTACTTTGATAAATGTTGCATGAAATAATAGCATGGAATTTTCTTGCACGAGACCTTTCACGCACAGGAAGGATCAGAAACGATAAGACGAACTTTCGAGACGATTCACCGTCTAAATCTCGTCACGAAAGGAGAAACTGGTCGTTGGAAAAATTAAAAAACTCTATTAGACTTTCGATCAGAGCTTAAATCTCGACCAGTCACCGAGTATGTTAAAAGAGATCGACAATAGTTCCGATTTCTAACGTCGTTAGGCAAAGATTATTATTATAGGTCATTTTCCAGTCGATCGTCAGTACATTGTACCGATCGTTGCTTGCACGGCCTAGAAAACGTCTGCATCAAAAGATTTTCACTTTCTTGTGTCAGAAGAGGTTCGCTTCTCGCAATTGTATTCAACATCCTAGCAATTAGGATTAGAATCTTAACGTTCACTCGAAATGGTATAGTTTTATTTATATGCATACAGTGTTAATGTCTTCCCACGGTTCTACATCATGAATTCCAGAGCTGGTGAAAATTTTATTCGATCATCAGATAGTTAATACTTAATGCCATAATAGAAACAGTTTATCTTTTTATCTGGATAAAACTTTTGCCCGTCTCTGGCCCCCAAGAACCTTCCAAGCGTGGCCCACGAGGGGGGGAGCAATATATGGTCCCCCCATTGAGAATCTCTGGATTAAACGCTACACTTTATAATGGCGGCTCGAAGAGAAAAAATATGAACTACGGGGTCCCTCGGAACTTTTGGTCGCATATCAGCATTGTATCCCGTAGTTCGTAAATATTCATGTAGCGCATATTCATGCATACGACTGTCACGTTTTAGAAGGCAGCTTTTTTTACCCCCCATACCTTCGTAGAGGATACGTATGTAGATTTCTTTTTTTTTCCACGTATATACATATATGTTCTCTGCATATTCGAGCGAACAAACACGCGTCGAATCGTTTCGTCGCGTCGCGGCATAGGTACGCTGCTGTTATTCTTTGTTTCATTAATATTTGCGCAGCATTTACTTTGCATATCGAGTAATGTTTACAAGATATTGATTTTACTACGCATCCAGCATACACGATCGACGAAACAACATCCAACTCGTACCCAAACTCTTCATTTATCCGCACATTTCTTCCGTTCGTTTCATCTTCTCCATGCCAGTCACTGTTAACGACCTTATCTCGGGGCTGACGAAATACTCGGTGCCCGAGACACGATAGAACCGAAGAGATAGTACCAACGTATGTAATTTAGAAACATTTGCAAATTTATTTTCCCGAGTATTTCGACGGCTCTGGTCTCATGCATCGACGTATAATTTGCGGTACGAACGTGGTGAAATAATTCGGTGTTAAAAGTCGACATCACAGATCGCAAAATCGACTTTCGTTCGCGTTTCAATCTTTCGTTTACCTTTCCGTTTACTTCCGTCGAAACTAAAAACGTTCAAAACGATAGTCACGTTAACATCCACTACGATTACTCATTCATTAATCAATGACCATCGATTATTCGATAGCATGATTTTACGTGCACACCCCAGCCGAAACGTAGCGTTTTCAGAGTACCGATCGACCCTCCCCCGAGTAAAGCTGCTTCCGGAAAGGAGTTGCGGAGTTCACACACCGAATTGTTCGCCAAACGAAATAATAATTCGCCGATCGCGACGTGAATGGCCGACAGCGAGTCGCGTCGAGCTCTTTCAGACGTCCTGCGTCCGCGTGCACGACCGGAAACGCTAACGAAACCATTGCATGCCTCGACAGAGTAACGTCGTCGTCGGTTCCCAGCGACCGGAAGCCGGCTACAAGCTGACGCCGCCAGGCGCCCACGGATTGGTACGCGTCTCCGCTGGGGAACTCCTCGGCAGGACCCACGAGGAGCTGGTGCTCCTGTTGATCCAGCTACGCCGGCAAAACGCCACCATCTACAAAGCTATGGAGACCTGTCACATGGAAATCGAGGCACAGGTCCGACGACGTTTTCAGAAAAAGGATTTAGGCGCCATCGGGGACGCTGGACCCTGCGCGAACGTCGCTGGTGTCGTTGTCTCCCGGTGATCGATCGCTCGTAGGCGTGACAAGCATCGGGCTACGTTCTCGAGCAGCGTCGCTTTCAAGTGAAACTTCAACTACCAGACAAACTAGACCGTACAATACGATATTAGAATCATTGGTAGCCTTTTCTACTACGAATCAACCATTTTAGAGATCATATTCGCCTTGAAAGCAAAGATTCTAACCCTGATCTTAACAAAAGAGATACTTAGGCACAGTTTTTCAATTTCTCTGCCCGTATCTCCGAAACTTTTCAACAAACCTTGCAAAACTGTTCGCCATAAATGTGACACAGCGTTCCAGGTTCGACCAAAAATAGGAAAAATCGTGTAAAAATGTCTTTGTGTAATATATCGGGCATTCCTTAAACTATATTACGTAACAAGAAGAATGAGACCTCTAGGAGCTCTGAACGATCAATAGAACCCGGAGATACGGAGTCGAGCAGAAAAATAGAGAAACTAATAACTATAAAATGGCTATAAAATATCGTATCGGTAATGTAATTCGTTTCCCGCTGAAAGTATATATTTTTGTAAAATTCCAAGTCTATTACGCTTATATAAACAAATTAGCACTCGACGACGTTTCTCGCTGAACAGAGCCCGATGATTCGGAATAGTACGAAGGTCGTAAAATTTTTGTACGAAACTCCATGGGTTAACGGAGTCGGATGTTTTTTACGAGGACGTTGATAAATGATCCCGATGGACGTCGAAGAAATACCGTAGTTCGTTGCGAAGAACCGGTTTGAAGGACACGTTTCGAGCGAACGTCATTAGAATAGTAACTTTCCTCGACGAAGAGGAATTCTGGTCTCGCTTTATTCCCTCGTCTAGACGTCCAGGCCCTCGCCTTTAGTCTGCCTTTAATGCGAGTAGTCGATGCCTGAAGGGAGGTCAAAGGTTTGGCGAATGAAATTCCGCCACTTGCCGGGCGAATTGATGCACCCCGTCCTCGATGTCGGTTTCTGGGGAAAAAGAAATCTGAAAAGGGGATTTCTTATCCTCCCTGTGGACTTTTCAACTAATCCATTTCCGGTGGGCTCGTTCAGTTGGCTTTGATCACTCTGTACAGCCCGGGACACCCTAATTAAGGAGATTTCTTAGGACTACTTAACATCTTTCAAATTCATATCGATCCCCTTCGAAATATATCCCATTCATTTCTCAATTTTTCTCTTATTTTTTCGACGGTATAAAAACCGTCGTCGCAGGTTTTCTCTTCATACTTTTCTTCATTCAAAGATGGCGATCCATTCGTGTCGTTTTATTTTTCCAATCGAAGCTGCACGACGAAAATGGCGGTTAAATTCGAAGGGATCGGCGTCAAAAAGGAAAACCAAGTTTTCAGACTGCCGTCTAATGAATTTGATTACACGGTGTCGTCGATATTACGCGACCCCGTCGAGTGAAAGTTAATTCGCGATTATTCACAGATTCTCCATCGAATCGTCTTTCCATTGATGTCTCCTAATGTTTTATTCCAACATTTATGACGGAGTCGAAAGTAATCGACTTTGCTCGTGGGACGCGTTCCAAGGACGGTGAACCACCCTCTCCGCCTCGCTTAAAGAGCATTTTAAACGCTTCGCGATCTCGTAATTGTCCAATAACGTTCAACAATCTCAAACGAGGATTAAATTTGTAAATTAGTTTGCATGCTTTCGGAGTCCGTGCACCCGATTAATTGAACGTTGCAGTTACAGGGAGAGGTGATCCTCCCGTCCATTCTTTCGTTTGTTTCGCAATAAATTTCTGTGTCACTCTGTGAGAATGCTGATCGTGTTTGCACCTATAATCGAAACAAAATCAATTGGTCGCTCAAGGTCACTTCCCCCACCGTTGATCAAGCGAACAGGACTCTCGATCCGGAGACATAAGAGGTGGGGATGGACCCTCGATGTCCTTGAACGATTAACGAATTTTGTTTCGACTCTATGTTCCCTGATTTCACTACTACTACTTAGTTTGATATGCTTAGTGTCCCCCTAATTTTTGCAGACATTACAGATTCAGGGTCGACGCCGACCCCAGACTCGTTTTGTTCATGGAAAATTAAATACGGACACAGACGAAGTATACGAATTGACCTTACACCAATCTGACTACCAATCTGACCTGAAAATTCGAAGGTGACTTTAGCATCCTCTGATGGATGGTGGTCAATTGAGAAACTATTCAAAAAATTTCAAATCGTTCTAAAAAAAATATTTTTGGCCAGAGGGGCTAATTACTATCACTTTTTGTCGATACACATACCCCCAAAATCCTACGCACTTTCGAGAAAAAAATTCCTTGTGAGGCCAGAAATGGTACCCTGAAATTCCATGCTAATCTCTAAAACCTCATAACTTCTGAACGGATTGGAGGATTTTAATGTTTCAACAAGCAAACAACGCGTATTTTATTGAGGAATATGTAGAAATTCTAAGAATGTTCGAAAATTTATTCCTTAACCCCGTAAACTGAGAAAAACCCCATAAAAGTGGTCCAATTTTCATACGACCATAACTCCTACAATAGTGAATGTATTTCACTGGCAGAAAAAGTACATTGGGTGTAAGGTCTGCTCGTATACCTCGTCTGTGGTACGGACCAACACGATGTAACGTAACTTTCAGTTTCTAGAGTCGTTCTGGCAAAAATTTCGCGACAATTCGTCGCGCGTTCAGCCACGGTTCGTTTGCTATAATTTAAAGCGAGCATCAAGGACAAGTGGCGAGAGAGTCGGGTACGAGGAGAAAAAGCAGCACGCGTACAATGCGCGCTGGCTCTCGTCGAGCGCGTTCCGCGCGTCCGTTGAATTTTCATTAAACGATCTAACGCGCGAAACCGGACCGCAAGTGCACGCGATCACGTGCAACGGATCGAGACACAGGCTCGATCGAGCGGATCGTGGACACGTACGAGTTTTAAAGCGTCGATCACTTTTGTGACCCGCAGGCTAGATTGGCAGAGCTCGACACGCCGCGGCGTCTGGAGAATCTTCAGAAACTGGAGGAACTGAAGAAGCACCTGATGGATCTAGAAAAGCAGGTACGGTCACTTTCACGTAGCGTTCCTCGCGGTTTCCTCGGCGAACGGGTGAAAGCACCTGCGATCCATTTTACGCGACAGTGGAAACGATCGACGAGATCGCAGGGAACAGGATCGTAGATCGACTTCCAAACGCGGCGCCGCTACTTTTCTACCTGAAAAGGCCAACGGTAGAAATCGCCGTGCGACAATTTTCGCGTGCCCCGCGAAAGGATCGCGCGACGAATTAAATTTCCGGCGACTTTTCGGGCCGGAAGGATCGACAGAGTCCGTCGCGAACGGTAAACGCGCCCCGAGTTCTAAAATAAATTCCGCAGCCGGGGAAACTTGGTCGTTTCGCAGGATTTAATTATTCCGTCGAAGTTTCGACCACGGGTCCTGGGGAGTTTTTCGAGCGCGCGGTTAATTAAGAAACTTCGAAATAAGCCGGAGATTTCGACCGTTCCCAGTACGAGAAGGGCAAACCGTTGGTGAACCTAGTGGACAACATGGTGAAGCTTGGCTCCCTGTACAACCGCAACACTGCCAATGGGACCAACAGCGTGTCGGGTTCGCGACACGACCTGGCGCACGACAACACCAGGGACCATCGTCTGGAGTTCAACCAGAAGGTGCAGGAGCAACGTTTGCTGGCCGAGGAACGACGCGACTGGGACCGACTGAGTCCCGATCACGGACAGTTGCAGGTAGCCATTTTGTTGACGCGTTTACTGCCGTAAAAAACCCCTCAAATTGTTCACGATGTACGAAACTTTGCCTTTAGACGATTGGAAAATGGTCACACAGCCTCGAGAGCACTGTCTAGATATATTTTCGTTAGCTTCTTAATTAAATAATCGCGTCACCCATATGTGGGTAAGATTAATTAAATCAACTGGAATCAAGTTGCAAAAAAATGTATTAGCAAAGTAATTATTTAATGGACGACTCGAAAAGGCGAACGATTCTTTCGTGTCCAATTTACGGAATAAGTTCTACGTTTTAAATGTACGTTTGAGAGACTGTCGTACGAGCGTGGAAGGTCCGTAATTTGAGAGGGTGACGTTCAAAGAATGGCCTCCCGAACGAAGGAAAAAGGAAGAGTATCAATTGGAGGAGAAGTCAGTGAAATATAATACGTATTATCGTACGTTCCTTTCGCGTTCTGCTCGGAAACAAAGGACTATTCGTGCTCGGAACATTTCCCGGGAATGTCTTCCGTAAAGAAGGATCACGAAGACATGGGAAAGAGTGACGTTAACTCGTATCTCGCGTGTCCACATGGCCGGGGCGTTTCAAGAACGTTTCGGACCTCCATGAATTTTCCAGGGAGGTCACCACGCTGGAGAGTTGCGTCCGCTCAATGTCGAGCTTCTCCGGCAAGGGTGGCCAAGATTGAAACTATCCGGGGTTGGGTAACGACGCTATAGTTTCAAAATTCACCCTCCGCGACCGAAATTACGTTCGACCACCAAACGAAAATTACACGATTCGTCCATGGATCGATACGAATAATTACACAGTAAATCTAGAAAGTAAAATTTTAATAAACTCCCTGTGGTTATCCCGACGAGAGAACGTCTACTTTGGTGGGTTAATTTTTGAAAGGGGATTTAAATTCTAAAATCGAGTTCTCCGAAAGTACAAAGCCTGCACCGTTCCCCGGATAGAGAATTCTTAATTGCTCCCAGTCGCGCGAAATTTAATTTAACGTTACGTGGAGGAACAATCGAGTCGGGCAAAAGTAAATATTATAATTTGTTGCTTTCGTTACGGGTTTCCCCTGCGACGAATTCGCGATACGAGCGTGAAAATTTGCTGGTCCGGTGGGAATGGCGGGAAAGATGAAAGAGTTCGTTACGGGAGACGAACGAGAAAAAGCTTGGACAAAGACTGGTCTCGTTAAAAGTATATCAAAAATTATTTTCCCCGTTTGCGTAATGTATTCTGCTGCCGTAATGAATGGCGGACGTCTGGCGGGACACGCTCGAGTTACGTCGCGATAAGTGCGAATTAAGCGTCACGAAGTCCCCCGGATAACTGTGCATAATGCTACGTCGAAATCAGGGGAGGAAAGGGGACTCGTGTAACGCGACATAGCGTCTGGAAAATAGCGATACAGTTAAATCCTTTGCGAGGAGCGTGCCGTGCGTTAAATCGCGCGTTCCCACGCGACGACAAAGAAAAAATTTATTCCTACTGAGACTATACGTGCACGTTTTATTCTTTTACTTTATATACTTTGGGCGCACATTTGGGACAAAATAGTAAATAAACGCGATTAGAAATCTTCGATTCTCGAAAATCAATCTCGAATAAATAGTTGGACCGTTCCTGGTCAAAATGGCGGATTAGAAGCCTAGTCTACTGCATTATTATCGCACAGGAGGACTTAAATTATCGATCGAGACTTTGTTAAGTAGCTTTGCACTGCTATAATAGCTAGAACAAAGTATAAAAAATGTCTCAGTCCCTAAAGGGGACCCCAAATGAGTCACGTCGTCGTCCGACAAACCTGACTCGCGATGAAACATTATATTAAAAAGTGCACCGCGACGCTGGTGTTGGTATGCAGGCGGCATGTTTTTTCAGCGCGCGGTTATGACACCGAACCGAGCCGGTCAGTTTCAACGGAATCGCGCGATTCCGGTTGAAACGCGACTCCCGTGCTCGGTAGGGCCCAAGGTTAACTCTTTCCTCGGTTCTGTGTCGTAGGCCAAGGTGCAGCAGCTCTACAAGCTGGATCGTCTGCTGCAGGAGGAATCCGGAACGCTTCACAGTCTTCAGCAGGACAAGGCAAGTAACGCGATCCGCGGTTTTTCCACGAAACTTGCGCCTTCGAGTTTATTACAGCTTCAGACGCGATAAAAAAAACGAGTAGCCATTGCGTAACGTTACGTAATCGAAAGAACCGTAGTCGATACTTTGCCTCGAATTACGCAGAAAGTCCGATAATCGCTACGAGCAACGATATGGCGACTCCGCGCGAATTCCACGCGATCTTTCGCGCAAAAACGAGTGGAAAATTTGTGTATGTTGGTCCAGAGCGACCGGTCCGTGTTTCTAAGAAATTCTCGTGAATTTATCGGACAGGAGCTGCTGGAGAAGGCACTGGGGGGCTTACGGCACAAACTGCAGGGCAGCAGAAGCAACTTGGCGGAAGCGGAGCGGTACCGGAAGCAGCAACTGATGCTGGAGCGCGAGCTGAGCCGAGTGAGGGTGTTGTTGGCGCACAACTCCAAGGTAGGAAGTCCGAAACGCGTCCTGGGACCTTTAACGCGCGATCCTGGCTCGCCGTCGAGCAGCGAAAAGCCGATTAAAACAAATGGGAATCGATCGGGGGAAACACCGGCGCGAAACAACGCTGTCGAACTCGGAACAACAGACGTTGCCTAATTGCGAACAGCGACGGCAACTTTTCGCGCCCCGACAACTGCGTTTAATCGGTTTTGCACGAATCTCCATACCGGGGTCGAAAGAATTACAATCGAAAAGTTTCCTATCGAGCAATTTGTGTTCCTCGGAGGGGGGCACGGAATTTCGAGTCTCCGACAATTAAGAAATGTTTGAGAATTCTGATTGTTACAACCAGGGTTGTGGATCGTTCAAAATTTGATTTTATACAATCATAGTTTTCCCATCTAACCATAGCCCTGGTTAGAACCGAATCCAGAGCTTCACAAGTACGAGGGATTAAATTGCGCATTCGTTGTTTCCAGGTAAAGCCGGTATTCTTCCAGGTAAATGAATCAAAACCACAGAAATAGAGCTTTCCCTTTCGTTGACGGTTTTTTCGTTCTGTTCTCGCATTTTTCTGTCGTCGTCGACCTCTTAGCTTTCGCGACGAGTCGCCCGAGGGCACCGAGCGATCCTTCTCCGCTTTTGGCTTTCAGAAACTCGAGGAGACGGTCGCGGAGAACGCGAGGCTGGAGCAAGACCTGGTGGTATTGCGACAGAAGCTCCAGGCGTCGAGAAGGTACGCCGGGAACATGGCGAGGGACACGTCGGCCACCACTGGCCCTCTGGAAGCTGAGTTAAGAAGGGTTCAGCAATTGGTCGGAGACCTTCAGAGACAACGAAAGGAGCTGAGCGTTCAAGTTAGACAGTTGACGGAAAAATCTCACAGCCTGGTGCAACAGATTCGCCCCCAACCCCCTCCCGGTACACGATCGCCGTTATTTTATTTTCGCTAGTCCCGGGTGGCTTAATTTTATTTTCTATATTGACACCCAGCTCCCCAAGTGCATCAGCCCAAGAAACGAACGCACAATTCTTGGCTGGAAACCGACCTGGACTCCGGGATTACTTTGGACCACGGTCTGGACTCGCCCTCGAGCCCAGCGTTGTCCTCGTCGCCCCGTGGCAAGCAAAACGGCATCCCCTATCCGCACTTCGCGTCGCCCGCGCAGATCAAAGACTCGTCGCCGACCAGTCGCCACCAGAACCAACAACCGTACGTTCAGTCGTCGCAGAACCATATATCGACGTTGTCCCCGCAACTGCGGGAGCAGATTCAACAGCATCAGCTCAAGCAACAGCTGTTGAAGGACCAGATGCAAGGCAAGGGCAGCCTGATGCAAGTGAACGTCGCCCCTTTGTACGTCAACACGGATTCCAGGATGCAAGGTGGGGTTGCGTACGCGACAGGGGCGCTCGTCTATTCTCGACTGCTTTAGAGCCGTCCTAGGATCACTGAAAGAATTTTCTTTATCCCCGGTAATTAATTTACAGATAGCAACAAGCACGAGGAAAACATGATTAACGGCACGTCGATCCCCGCGCCGGAATACGTTCCGCCGCCCCCGCCGCCCCCGTTGAACGAAGAAACGTTGCTCAACGACAATTACAGGCTGAACGAGGACAATAAGTTCGCCGGTAAGCGAGACAACGCGACCGGTGACGCAACAACGACGACAATTCGCGACTACGGCGTATTAGTTTTCTCGAAACGCTCACGTTCGTTAATGTTTTCAAGGCTTGATGCACAACCGTGAGAAACAGGAGATCAAGACCGTGCGAATCGTGAAACGGGAATCGGAAAGACGGCAACGCGATCGTGGAGATAGGACAGGAAACATCGGAATTCCATTAACGAACGGGCTTCAAGCGCCCGGGGGTGCAAAGAGATTGTGCGACGACGATCTAGGGGGCTCTCAAAAGTTCGAGGTACCTTGTATTTTTCAATCGTTTGCATTCAAGATAATCACTTGTTGGCCCAGATTCGTTTCATGTATCTTTTCTATTGTTACATTATTTACTAGAACCTCTGGATACCTAGCTACCCGCATAAAATGTAACGATTCGATTCCTAAATACACGGTCTGCTTAATCGTAGAAACGGTGGTACGTTATCGCCTTCTGCTCTATTTCGAATCGATTTAATTATAGAAGGCCCAATTAGGAAGAGTGGTAGAAGAATCGCCGATGATTCACGCTCAGAGCACAGTCCAGCTGACGGATTTGGACGACGTGCAGTTCCAAAGAAGCATGTCCTTGCCGAGAGGCTTCGGTGGGCAGCGACAGCAGCAACCGGAGATACACCATGGACCGGTCGTGCCACCTCCACGAAGCGACAGCATGCACGCTCTGAGGACCATGCTCGCTCGTCGCAACAAAGTCAGGGTAAGCGAACGCGTCGATAACGAGCCTCGAATTAATCGAAAACTTGACTACGAATCGGACAGACGATCCTTTCAACCGGGGTATGACGAGTTCGTTGATTCGTCGGTCCGATTGTAGTTCTCATAACACCTAAATCGCGCATGATAACGCTGCTGTTGTGAATTTAACGTACCTTCACTTTCAAATTACTCGTATTCACCTCATCGACGTTTGTAATACAATTTCACGTCAGGTCGGTGCGTACGAAATTTTTCTCCGATTCTCCGATATAAATCTCGATGATGTTGAATTTAAACTCGAACGCTAGAGAATCTCGTGCGAACCAACTTGAAATGCACACACCACGATCAGCCATGTCTATTTATTTTTGTTCTAACCCCCAGCGTTCCACTCGCGAGACGATTTTATTTGTCCCTTTACGTTACTTTTGTTTGACGGGCTCAGTTCGAAAGTCAAGACGGCAGCTCGGACAGTACGCTGTCCCCGTACACCGAGAGTCTCGGTTCGAGCTCCCACGTGCCGATGAGCTCGCCGAACTACTCGACCAGTCCGTCTTACAGTCCGAGCCAGCAGAGTTACCCGGGCCAAACGACGATGACCAGACCGCCGAGCCACCATCAGCCGTATTACACGCAGTACAGACACTACGAGAACCCGATCGCCGGGAAGAACGAGAGTCCCGCGGACCCGGTCAGCCCCGAGCTCTTGCCAGCGACGAAACTCGAGCCCCAGGACAGACAATTCGGCTCCACGTTGAACGTGAACGCCTCGAACTCGCCGCAATTGTCGCCGGTGTTCAAGAGCGAGGCCGCTAAACAGATCATCAAGGAGATGACGGAGAAGAAGGTCGAGGGGCCCAGGCGAAGGCAGATACCGCGCGAGAAAAGACGCCATTATACGGTGTCCAGTAGCAAACCCGTCCTCGACTTAGAAGACGCCTTCTCAAAGATGGTATCTTTTTATTTGCGTTTACGTTTCTTTCCTACTTTGATTTTCTGTTTCCTGTCACGTTCTTTCCCTGCTTCTCGATGTGTTCGTTCACTGTACGCGTGATTTCGACACGGTTCGACACGGTTTGGAGGAATTGCTTTTGCGTTCTGCAGGGAATGGGCAGGGCCAGGGACGACCTGGACATGGAGAGGGCTCTGAGGCCGAGGATCAACGCTCCGGATGTTGTGAGGTCCACCTTGAGCCACAAGGAACTTAAATACAACGAGAGCACTATCGATCAGCTCTTGGGGACTCCGAACAAGATCGTCATTCCTGAGAGATATATTCCCGAGCAGGTACTCGTTGCGATTTTCGTTTTAAAAGATTCTAAAAACGCTAGGTTTGATCGACGAATGTAATTGTAAAATTCTAGACGCCGGAGTTAACCGCGGAGGAGCAGGAACATCGCCTGAAGAAAGCCGACGCGATTAGAAAGATGCTGTCGGAGACGACCGTGACTGCGCCGGAAGGAAGCGGTACGCGTCTGAATTCTCTACGATCGACGATGTATTTGTTACGCGAACGAATATAAAATATATGAAATCCCCTTTACAGACGACAATATTAACATAGAGCAATCAGACAATTTGAAGAGGAAGGTGGTCGAGGAGAAGCGACAGAGAGAACATATTCTCCAGCTGAATCAAATATTGGCTAAACAAGTAATGGAGAAGAGTAAAATGGTAGCAGGTACGTTCGATACGCGTTTATAGAATCCGTTTGACTCATTTTGCACGAATCTAATACACTGCGTTTAGTGGTGCGATACTGTGATAGCATGACCAACGTTTAGAGTGGCTTTCCGTACCTTCTGTTTCTTTTAGTGCAGAAGATTTACGCTTGTAAAATTACCCACGTGTCTTTTCATTTATCGTACCTTGTTACAGTATCGGAAGTAGATTATCTGACGAATCGATTTATTTATAATTTTTATAAGACACGAAGTGCTCTCAAATGGCATGCGTTATCGTAATTTTATTTTTTACGTTTCTCGATGAAGCTTCTATCGACGTTAAATATAGTTATATCGTACGTAGCGAGTGTTGTTTGGATTGTTTGTGCTGTGTGTAGGTAACCAGGCACACTGACTGACATGCTTTCTCCATCCTCCCATATAGGACACGCACATCATATTATCGTTTTTAAGGTTTGTTTATATTTTCTTTCATTTTATTCATACCCCTTCATACGGTTTATTCCTCGACCAATATTTCGTTCTTATATTCCTCCGCGTCGAACATTCCGACGGGGAAGCGATTCGTCCATTGCAGAGCCTCTGAAATTTAGTTGGCACTTTCGACTTCCTAATTTCATTATGGCAAGAATAGCTTCCCCGGAATACGTTCGATGTAAGAAAAGATTAATTTGATCGGTTTGATAATTGACAGTGAAAGCATTGGCCACCCTCCCTCTGAAAACCGAATCGAGCTTAGACGACGATGACCTTTCGCCCGTAACACCGTTACCGCTCTATCAGCAGAGAGAAAATTATTATTCGTAAGGTGAAAATGTCTTGGACACTGCTGCCAAAACGATGGTTACCCCTAAGGAATCCTTTTAGCACAAAGAACACTACTGCCAGCCCGGAACAACAGAGAAGCAAACACCTTTACTCGAATAACGTTTTTCGACCCTTCGCCAGCCTACTGGCACACGCTATTACGATTACGCTATTGTTAAGAAGAACTGACAAGGTATGTGTGTTTTTCTTTTATTTTATTTGCGTTGATATTGTACATAATCATCGATTAAATAAACTGATAATAAATAGTCGTCCTTCTCGACCGTCATCGACGAGGACTAGTAATAATGGGTGTCGAACAGAACTAGGTGAATGATTATTATTTATAAGAGAAAATAGTAAATATCGAAGCAATTATTTCAGTCACGGTATCGCGAGAATAAAGAAACCTTTAATTTTTTTATTACGTGTTCTTCGTTTTAATCGATTCTCGATTCCCCGTCTAGCGCGAAGTAGTTCTTGTTTACTATTTTCTACTTCGAAGATCCATTTGACGTCGAGACAGAATACAAGTACATCTTTTCTTTATACAATAATTTCAAAATATATGTTGGAAAGATTCCTCCTTTCGGGGCTCCGTCAAGAACTTTATTTTAGAAATAAGTAGAATAAAATAATTATAACGAGGCCTATAAATAGTTACTGTTTATTACGTTACTGAATTAATTCGATAAGTGTCGTCGAACGAACGTTGTTTTCGACGCTATTCTGTCTCGATTTCTCCTTTACTATTCGAAGAGAATGCTTCCACGAGTTGCTATCGTTAGTAATAATGGTAAACTAAGATGCACAATTGGGTCGCGGCACCGATTCGAACGATTACCGTTATTTAAAAGAAAAAAAAAAAAAGAATCGAGTGCACTGATAGATAATTATTCGAAGACACGGTTTCCCGCAAATTGAGTTTGCCTAAGCTCGAGCACGCAATTACTCGGATACTAATTCCGAGAGCAGCTATATTCCTTTGTCGTTTTGATCTATGAAATTTCGTATCGGCCGTATTCGGCGCGAAATCTTTGTTACTTATCGTTACGATCGACTACTGTACGAAACAATTCGTCGGAGAAATAATTTTAAAATTTCTATCGAACAGTAACCGCCGGTAGCGGATGATTTATCTTGTACAGTATCGCTCATAATTATTCGAACGATATAGAGTTTAAACTTCGATCGTTTAATTAGTTTTCTAGCGCCCTGTACATTTACTTGAATACTTTAAATAGATTCTAGAATAGAAATTACGAAACCGAGCTATTCCAAACCTTTGGACCACTTTGTTAACTCGAATCGATATTTTGTTTGAAAGTTTATCGTAATGTCCCGCGTGGTTGTTATCGAATCAATTCTTTAATTTGGTCGTCGTTCGTGCGTACATTATTATTCGCTGAAGTAATTACGAGTGATAGTGTATGCGAGTATCGAAAAGAATTTGGGAATCACTGGTCTACAACACCCGCGAGTCTATGTAAGAGAAACGAAAATTAGCGATAAGGTAAAGAAGTAAGATAGAGTTTAAGGTTGCGTTTACGGTAGGTGCTATGAATGGCGCAACATAGCGAAACGTTAAGAAAGATTACTGTGGAATTTCGATCGCCAATGTTGGACTGACTGAGAGACAAGAACAGTTTTGCGGCGTGAAACACTCAACGTTTCGCTCGATCGATTCGTCGACCAATTGCGTTCGCTCCAACCTTTACTTTAACATTTCTATGCAATGTCGGAACAACGTTGTCGAATGTTACTCAAATAAATGTTAAAAACCACGACTTTTGCTTCTAAATTCAACGACGTTATTGTAAAGTATATTACGTTAATGTTTTACTCGTTATAAGACCCGTACGTTCTTCTGTTATATGCAAAGTTGTCGTCAGTCATTAGTTTGCCATAAGATGCATAGTCCTAAGACTCCCACGGACGAAACTAAATTAAGTTGCAGTTTCCAGCCGCAAAATTAGTTCGAATTCGACGCCATCGAGCGCACAAATTTACGCGACTCTACCTAACACTCGCCATCCTATTCGACACTTTTCTTACGAACGCGTATCGTTTCACGTGCGCTCGGTCGATGTCGAATCGCCTATTATCTAAGAAATACGTAACGTGTATATGTATACGCTTTAGAAACGTCCTGTAATAGCGTTCTGCATTGGTTTTTTCGACGCGTGGCATTTTAACGTTTCAATCAGCGTGTTTCGTAAAAATTTCGACCTCGAAAGCGCATTCAGACGAGTCCCAGGAAAGCTTATACACTCACGGAAAATGGCGTCTACGTCGTATTTCTCCTGATCTGATTCGAATGCAACTCGGTTCTTCGAAGCTCGAGATTCAAAAATCGTTCCTCGACGAACAGTGAAACGAAACATAGTTTGAAACGTTTATTGGAGGAATCGTGAAATACGAAGGACGTTCTAGCTTGTTTGAAGGGTTGTTGGACGGATTGAAAGAGCGTTCGAGGAAAATCGAAGAGTGCCAAATTACACCCAAACATGTTGTCAATTACAATAACCGCGAAACTGGCGAGAACTAACGCGCAACCACGAAACAGTTAAACCTAAGGATCAACCCCCTGTCCCCTATTCCCGAACGACCCCCGTTCGTCCCGAGAACGGTATCTCGTTAATCACGATAATTAAGGATTAGATTCGACGTTTCTATTAATCGAGAACTCTTCGGTTCGCAGGCACCGACGTTAGGAATAATTTTTTATAATACGCGACGGATCCTCGGCGAACCGAGTCGGCGACCATTGCTCGCGAGGATAAAAAAAAAAATACTTAGGTCGCGATGAGAGGAAAAATACTGTCCGCCGAGAACGGTCGTTTCGCGCGCCATTTTGCAACAACGTCTCGCGTGGACCGAGCCGTGTGCAACTTCCGTCGAGCGCTGTATCGCGAACGGATCGTTAGAGCCGCGATAAGGCCGAAATACTATGCTGTAAAAGAAACTACTGTGGAAACAGGAACTGTTATTGTTACACGAATAAAATAAAATCCATATTACACGAGCGACGATGTTTCTTCTCCCCCTCGTTCTTTTAAAACTACGAGGATTCGACGGCTGAAACCTAGAGCTTGAAATATCGAGTCTTTTACATTTTATGGAAGTTCTAACTTTTTGGGGAGCAGTCGCGTGTTCCCGATAGACGAGCAAAAAGAACGAAACTCTGGAGGTTTTTTTAAGGTAGTGTTTGACGAGAGAAATTGATTGCAAATTTTAAAAAACGTTTTCGCGGTCGATAGGAGTTTGGACTGACGAACGATGGCCGCCCCCCTCGTCGTTGACGAGAGGCAGAGGGTCGACGAACCAACTAATCGTGCGGGGGCCCCTTGCACCTGAATTTTAATGAGGTCCACCTGGGTATATATGAGAGCTTAACATCGGTCGAAGCCACGATTTTTCTGTGGTACCCGCGAAGGTGAGTCTTCTCTTTACTTATCTCTGTGTATGTGTGTGTGAGAAGTGAAAAGGGTGTCTTTCAAGTTTCACAGTTCCATCGAGAAAAGTGATTCTTCACTTATAAATTTTTATATAGCTGTAGATAGCATCTAATTTCATGAATTCACGTCATCGCGTAAGGCCGAGCAACGTTTCCGCAAACTAGAATATCGTAATTGTGATTCGAAATCCCGATGAATGCAGGAAATCGTTCTTATCGCCGACAGGAACACGATAATCCCTTATCAGATCTATAATAAGCTTGCATCAAGATAAAAGCTGATGCTTAGAAAACTAAACAATTTTTGAGAACTCACTGAAACTTAGAAACGAGGTCAAGGCATAGACATGCGTCTGAAGTTCGTAGAAACTTATTTTTCTCGCTTTCGAGTGCTAAATAAATATCTGCATTGGTTCCACGTGTTACGGACTAGCCTGTGTTGGTTAGTTTCTAACAATGGAAGATCCTCTGGAATTCATAAGTCGCCGGGAGACCTTCAGACAGTAGCTGAACATTTTTTTTTTGAGGGGGGGATATTCTAAGTAAACGTGTTAAAGAAAAACCCGCTTGAACAGAGGCGACCACTGCTCCAAAACAACGAGTTATGGTGACACATCGTCGCGCGGGCGATGGTCCCTCTGGTTTTCATTTTTCTTTTAATTTCATTCTTTCGTCTCCGACCAGACGGTCGGTTCGAGAAGGATTTTCTGTATACTCATTTTTATGGTAATAAGACCGTTCGTCGTTCTATGAATATTTCGTTCGCGTTCTTTATTTACTCTTGACCGTATCTCACTCGTCATTAATGAAAGAATCACGTCGAAGAATAAGCAAACAAATGTAGGATACGAAAGGGTCGATTAGATTAAACGGAAACCTATCGTCGCTGATTTCTTTACGTCCCTGAGCTCATAGAATTCACGAAGGTGCAACGAGAATAGAAGTATCTCGCGAATAACGTTTCTATCAGGAAGAACCTCGAAGATAAGGAGGGAAGAACGCGAGCTCTTCCGTTTGGCTTCCTTCGAAGAATGCTGATTAAAAATGTGAGCTATCATCTTTCGCGTATGACGCAAAAGGAGAACGTTCACCTTTATTTGTATTCGTTCCGTGATTAAAAACTTCGATCGAAAGGCTACGATCAGGGCCCGTTCGAGGGGGGAGGCGATGGACAGGTTAATTTTGATTCGATTGAATTTCTTTTAATTTGTTTACTCTCGTAGCGTTATTATCTCGATAGACGGAGGTTCCTCGGAGTTTCCGATCGGTCGTCGTTCGTATTCCGTGCGCATCCAACGGAATAGTAGCCGAAGGATCCGATGCACCCTGCATTTTAATTCCCGCGACGAAAAAGCCGCGACGACTCAGCGGTCTGAGTTTCCTTCTTTATTTTCGCCGAGCGGATACCATTATCTAGCTCTTTCATTTCACGCGAAACTCGAATACCAAGGACGGGTCTTTGATCTTCATTCGAAGTTCTTTGTCCGTGGCGTATTCTTTGTCTTCCAGGGCCCGGATTCGATTGTCATTCCGTTCCGGTACGCACGGACGAGGCGAGAGACGACCAACGGGAAACGATTCGCGTTTTAAAAAAGCAACATCGCGGTCTGGACTATCGATTATCGATACCTTCTCGATACTCGACCCTTTCCAGTCCTAGAGTCGACACGAGTTTCCACCGGTGTTGTATCCAGCCTCGATGTTATCGACGCAACGCTTCGATTATCGATTTTTATCACGTTTCGATTAATTTTGTGGCGGTTCTGTGCTTCGTGCACGCTCTTATCTCTCCGCTGTTGCAGTTTCGTCCACCTAGGTTTATGAAAACGATCATTGTGCGCCGGTGAGAGCGAAGAATTGATTTTCTTTCGCGTTATTTTTCAACGCGGAAATGAAGCACTTTCCAAGAGCAACGGCCGGAAAGGAAACGTTCGATTTCGATTGTTTGCGGTCGTGATTGCACGCCGTTGGATGTCCAACCAATCTCGCGTTGATATAAATATTTCTGTCATCGTATAAATTTCTAATTGCCATTCTATCGAAGACAATTTACGATCCTGAATGTTGCTTTAACGGGACCGGTTACGCCCTAGCTTCTTCATTCCAGCGATAAATATTCATTTACAAGGAGGAACGTCGAGGAAATACGTTTGGTTCCTTGAAAAAAAATATATTTTTGGCCACTAAGGTCGTCGACGTTGCTGGAAACGAGTGGAACCGGTACGTTATCAATGATTTCGTTCAACGAGAAAGGGAATCGTCGTCGTCGCGGATTTTATCGCCCAATTCGCCCGGTTCTGGCTCCACCAAAGGGTGAACAGTTTTTACGATCACGTTACTGCGACGAAAATCGGAAAAACATACAACAAAACACACTCCGGTTTTAGCGAGCGAATCATTCCACGCGTGTGCCTCGAATAACGTCGCTTTTGGCTTTGGCCCTCGTGTTTGAACTCGCGCGAAAGAGGTGCTTGAACTTTTAACACTTCGATGGGCCCGTGTTTCGCGCGAGAACTTGTTTCCTGAGAGCTTCCACTCGATGGAAACTTCCTACCTGTTTTTTTTTTACTGGAAATTTTTGAATTCAACGTTCTATAAATACTCAAATATTAGCCTTGCATGGTTCCATAATACCTAAATTTGATTGTCGGTTGTAAAGCAAATTTATTTTTATTAAATTCGTTCGAACCGCTGAATTTCAAATCCGACCCACTGTACGCTGTTGCCAACGACGTTATGAAACGCATACAAAGTGGAACGTTGCAAAATAGTATAACGAGAAAATCGAATTCGATGACTTTCAGTCTTTAACCGCGATTTCACCGCCACGGAGAATCTCAGGATCAAGATCAAGATCAATGAACGTCTCGTGTTTTAGACGCTGATATAACACGAGATTAGCTGTATATATAAATTAACCAGTACGCTCTCATAACCAGTTAATTGATCGGCATAAAATAATGCGTGTAATACGTATTCGTTGAATCTTAACCATGCAAATAAATTATCGTTTTCTAGAAGTGTATTATTGCTGGTTCACTTTTGCTCTTCGCTGTATACGCGCGTGTTTATAATTTTATGATTCACCGTGAACCGTTCCCCCGTTTGAAGAACGAAGTCGTCAATGAAACGATCACAGTGCCCACCACCCGGGTAACTGCCAATCAAATCGTCTAGAAGACGTTTGGTCTCCGACAAATACTTATACATGGACACTGACTACTCGATCCAAGCAGACGCTGGCCTAACGTGCATCGATCGACACGTCCAGATCTCTTCTTTCCACAAGCGAATCTTCGAATCTTTCGAGTTTATTCTTGGCGCGGACAGTGTGAAATACAAGTGACGCCTCACTGGGAAATATTACTGTTTCCGAAATCCAGACTTATTAAAACATAGTAATAATAGCTCTTTATTATATAGTTGTCGATGAAGCAGTGGAACTTATCGAAATGTGTTTGTATTTGCATGCTTGGATAAAGTGACGTCAAAATGCATGTTAATTTTCTCAGTTGCCTCGTAGTTCGTGCTCAGAAAATGTTTTAATGACATCTAATGATTTCCAGCTCCGAAAATGACGCCCGGAAAGAGTCTCGTATTACCTATACTTCTTGCGGTCCTTGCTTGCGCGACAGGTGAGTCCACACGTTTCAGATAAGATAAGACACGCGATATGTTTACTCGAATCGTGTTCCAATTCTCGACAATAAATATTTTGAATTCGCCAATAAGTTCGAGCAAAATTCGACAACCGGACAGTGAATGATCCTACGTGTAAAAGTACATCGAAAAGAACGAATGACATTTGTTCGTTCGAGCCCTCGTTTCCGAGATAATCGAATTTAAAAATTTGGCTAGCGCGTCTGACTATTAATATTCTTTTCTACTTGTCGTACTTTGTTACTTACTCGTAGTACCACAGTCTCTTTACCTCGAATCTGATCTTTTTCCCTGCAATACGATTTGTTTACGTCCGAGACAATGACCCGAAACATATACCCCATTGCACGGATGCAAGCCAACTGAGCACGGGGACTCCCCCGCTTGACGCTACCCCTACTTCTCGTCGCGTGACTCGACGCTGCGCGGCACGAGATGAAACTTCTCTCGATATGTGTTTCAGTTTAATTTCAGATTTTTTTTTTTTTTTCGTGGGGAAAATCTTCGAAAGACTCCCTCCCACCTCTTTGGGGAGAGGCGGGAGGGGTGTGTGGGATTCCCCGCGCTCATGGAATGACGGGCGCGGGACCTACCCACTAAAAACCCCACGGTGACCCTTCCGCACGATTTGTGTTTTCCGTGCCCTCACTGTGTGCCCATCCACGGGGGGCAAACGATCCCCCCGGCAGTCATGCTGTCTCGGGACGGAGTGACCTCGTCCTGCCGCCATCCATTTCGAAGCCGCGTTTAGTTGGGGTTGCGAGCCCCAACTCGCAACCACCCGCGACCCCAATTTCAGATCACTTAGAATCTCTCACTAGCTTATAACCCATTTAACTTCGACTATACAACGAATGTCTACACCAAAATACCTCCTCAAAGGGGTGAAGACATTAAGATTGTTAGTAACGAGATATTCGGTACACGATTTCCGATTTTTCAGCAAACCAGCCCGCCAGAATAGTATGTTACTTCAGCAATTGGGCCATTTATCGGCCGGATGTCGGTAGCTACAGTGTAAAAGATATCCCAGGTGATCTTTGTACTCATGTCATTTACTCGTTCATCGGTGTGAGCAACGTCACCTGGGAGGTACTCATCCTCGATCCGGAGCTGGACGTCGACAAGGACAACTTCGAGGCCTTCAACAACCTGAGGTCCAAGTATCCTCACTTGAAGACTTCCGTAGCCGTTGGGGGTTGGGGCGAGGGTGGCAGGAAATACAGCGCTCTCGTGGGCTTGAAACAAAGACGCGACACGTTCATCGAGAGCGTAGTTGGTGAGTTAATCTGGAAATTGAGACATTGGATGGAAGAATAACCGATAACCGTTGGTATTCTCTTTTACTTGCGGCTTTGTCTAGAATTCATGCAAACATATCGTTTCGACGGTTTCGACCTTGACTGGGAGTACCCTGGAGCTTCCGACAGGGGAGGCAGCTTTTCCGACAAGAACCACTTCTTCTACTTCGTCGAGGAATTGAGGCGAGCGTTCGACGCGGCAGGAGAGGGATGGGAGCTCACTATGGCTGTGCCAATGGCCAAGTTTCGACTGGACGAGGGATACCATGTACCAGAATTGTGCAAGTACGCCAATTCGATCTTGTAACTTCAGCTATCAAGGGGCTTTACAATAAGACCGATGGAACTTCGAAAACAAATATGGCGGCTAATTGAACATTCTGTCGCCCTTATCGGGGAACCTTAACAAAATTGTTTTGCAAAAACGTAGAGTAGATACATGGAATATTTTGCCCACAGGAACATGGATGCCATTCACGTAATGTCGTACGATCTTCGCGGCAACTGGGCCGGATTTGCGGACGTGCACAGTCCTTTGTACCGTAGACCGCACGACCAATGGGCATACGAGAAATTGAATGTCGTAAGAATCTTAAGAGACTTATATATTTAAATATATGACCGATGTGATATTTTTACATGTTACACACGTTAACCACGTTTGTTTCCGCAGCACGACGGTCTTCAGCTTTGGGAGGAAAAAGGTTGCCCCGCTAGGAAACTGATCGTCGGGATTCCATTATACGGCCGTACGTTTAGCCTCAGTCGATCAAACCACAATTACGAGCCTGGCACTTACATTAACAAGGAGGCTGGTGGAGGTGAACCTGGTGAATACACGCAAGCTAAAGGGTTTCTCTCTTATTATGAGGTACGGTCGGTCGATAATAGGTCGAAGTGTGTGCCTAACTTTGTTTTCCCTGTGGAATTTAAAATATAAAAATGCTCCATATTCTATCATAGATTTGCACCAGGTTGCGGGAACCAGGCAGCAACTGGACACAGAAATTCGACGACATTGGCAAAGTTCCATATACTTATAAAGGTAAACGTCCAAGCAAATATCTCATAAATGGTTCAATTTACAAGGTAGTCCGATAAGGTCATTTATAATAAAAATATCTTGTTAAAAATCCTTGACAAACGAATTCATAATTGCAGAAACGCAATGGGTCGGTTATGAGAACGTGGAGAGTGTGAAGTACAAGATCGATTTCATCAAGAAGGAACAATATGGTGGCGCCATGGTTTGGGCCGTCGATATGGACGATTTCCAGGGACTCTGTGGCGATCGTAACCCCCTAATGAAAACGATTAACAAAGGATTGGAAGGATATGTTGTAACGGACAAAAACATCCAAACCACACCCACGGTAATTAATTATAATAATCGACTATGATCTTGGGATCACATGCAGGGACGAAAAATAAAACAATTATATACCGACATAGGGTACAATATTGTCTACCTAAGAAGTTACGAATGACTTTGAAGTAAAGAAAAAAAATCAATCGTTGAGATAAAAAGAAATTAATTCTGAAAGAAATTACGAGTCCTTTTGGGGCAGATATTGTAATTAACATTAATAACGTTATTTTTATTACGATTCCAGCCTGAATGGGCGAGACCACCAAGCACAACGTCATCGAATAACAACGTTCGACCCACTCAGTCACCCCCAACGAAGCCCACGAAAAAACCTACCCAAAAACCGGAAAAGTCTACTCATAAACCAGATGTAACATACCCGGGAACCGACAGTTCTACTACCGACGATTCGAACAAATCGAAACCTACTGAACCGTCGATCGACGATAACGAAGCTGAGAAAATAATTTGCGAGTCTGCTGAAAAATTCATCCCCTCTAAGGATTGCCATTCGGTGAGCTTTAATAATTACGCAGATGCCCAAATCCATATTCACCCTTTTGTTTTCAAGTACAGTGGTCCGCTGAGTTGAAAACCCGCCCATTTATCTATCTCACTCCCTTGCTCTCAGGCAGTCCACATGTGTGTGTAACTGCCGCGACGAATAGCGAGCTAGAGATCAATGTGTGCGTGGGAATACGTGTATCCCCTCTACTTCTCCCGCATTCCTTCCGCGGGACTTCAAGTGAGAGGATGACTGTACCTAACCTCGTTAGTTTTTTCATGGCCGTGACCATCGCACGTTCGAACCAACTTTCGCGCTTAAACGTTTACCACCTAAACTGGAAAAGTTGTCCTCGAAACGACAATATTCTTTTTGCAGTACTTTGAATGCGTCCACGGATCGCCAATGAAGTTCACGTGCCCCAACGCTTTGATTTGGAATACCGTTAACAACGTTTGCGATTGGCCGCAAAATGCCGACCGAGACGAGTGCAGGCCAGAATAAATTCCAATTTCGTAATATTCTACCGAATCAATTACGATAGCTTTTGATAGTAAATTCGTGAAATTAACATGAACGCTTTTGTGACTGCCAAACGTTCGAAACTTTCGTAATCTCGCTTGTTCGTTTATCGAACGAATATATTATAAACTTTATCTGTTGATAAAAGCTGAATAAATGCCATGCCTTTTTTTATATTAAATCATATTCGTATTCTCAGACTTTGCAATTTCTGTTCATGGAAGAGAACGTTTAATTTTATTTACGATTGAAAGAAATCTTCGAAATCTGTCTGAACAGATTTTTGAGCTTGGATTGGGGGGAACACTGGTTAAGAAAAACACAAGTAAAATTTGCAGTTTGTATTTATTTTCAGGTAATTATTGAAAATATAATACCCATTGAACACTTTGATTTACAATGTTGAACGTGATAAGCTAATTACAGGTTTTATTCAATTGCCTCCTAATGCACACATACATTGAAGTGGTATTGATGCATCTTAAATACTACTCAGTATTTAAATTATCAAATTAAAAAATGAAATATTACACTTACAAAATATCCAATTGGCATTTTAAATAATATTAATACTGTTTTTAATTATACACAGATATTTATATATATATATATATAAACTGATTTTTCTCTTTAGACAAATTATTTTTAGCAGTTTTAAGTAGCACCGTTATTTCCTCCGACGAGTCGTATGTTCATTTTTATGTTCAGTAGCGTTTTGTTACAAATGAAATTCAAGATGTACAAAATCTACAAAGTTACGAACTTCTCACCACTTTTACGATCTTTCGCGATCTCGTGTACACTTATGCTTATTTCTGTTTGTCTGTTTTATCTTACATACGAATATTAGATATCATGATATGACTGATTTTCAACTGCATAGTATAAAATGATAATTACAAAAGACTCAAAATAATTATAGACTTTACGTTTCATAACGGATTCGATGAAAACAATTGTAGTTATAACGTGACTGCGAAGATTGACTACACTGGTCAATGGCAAATATGTATTCTTCGTCTAAGCAATCAATTATAGTCTCCATTATGATTTTAATCACGAAAATGAAAGTTAAAATATTGATTCCAGTTTTCCTGGAATATAAATTATATTTTGGTGCGTTTGAATATCATTTAAATGTTTTATACACTCGATATTGTTAGAATGTTGAGTATAGGGCGCAAAGATTCACTCGGACAGATGTTGTGCTACAGTTTTGTACAATATTCCAACAGAGTGTTCGGCCACACCTGGGTAAAATTTTAATGGAGGATTCTAGAGGCCAAAATAAGACGAAAATCAAGAATACCAATTTGTTGATGGAGGGTTCGTTAAAAAGTTGTTAACGTTTAAAGTTCCGACCGTTCTGAATTTTTTTCTCGAAAATGCACAGGATTTCGGGGTTATGTCTATTCACCAAAAATGATTGTAATTGACCCCCACAGCTAACAATATTTTTTCCAGAACGATTCGAAATATTTTAATTTCGTCGAAAAACTTCACACCTTCCCGAATTTTTTTCTAGAAAGTGGGTAGGATTTCGGGGGTATGTGTAATGACCAAAAATGATTGTAATTGACCCCTGAAGGCGAAAATAATTTTTCTAGAACAATTTGAAATTTTTTTTTTCCGTCGAAAAATTTAGGCACGTAATTAGATAAGGAATTTTTTTCTCGAAAATGCGTAGGATTTCGAGGTTATGTCTATTCACCAAAAATGATTGTAATTGACCCCCACAGCTAACAATATTTTTTCCAGAACGATTCGAAATATTTTAATTTCGTCGAAAAACTTCACACCTTCTCGAATGTTTTTCTAGAAAGTGGGTAGGATTTCGGGGGTATGTGTAATGACCAAAAATGATTGTAATTGACCCCTGAAGGCGAAAATAATTTTTCTAGAACAATTTGAAATTTTTTTTTTCCGTCGAAAAATTTAGGCACGTAATTAGATAAGGAATTTTTTTCTCGAAAATGCGTAGGATTTCGAGGTTATGTCTATTCACCAAAAATGATTGTAATTGACCCCCGCAATCGAAAATAATTTTTCCAGAACGATTTGAAATTTTTTTTTTCCCGTCGAAAAACTTCACACCTTCTCGAATTTTTTTCTAGAAAGTGGATAAGATTTCGAGGGTATGTCTAATGACCAAAAATGATTGTAATTGACCCCCACGACCGAAAATAATTTTTCCAGGACGATTTGAAATTTTTGAATTTAATTGTTGATAACTTTTTAGCGAAGCCTCCGTCCACAAATTAGTATTCTTGATTTTCGTCTTATTTTGGCCTCTAGAATCCCCCATTAAAATTTTTCCCAGGTGTGGCCGAACACCCTGTATGTATATACATATATTTTAAACGCGTAATTAATATTGTACAAAGGCACGACATTAAAATCTTCCAACAACACTTTCTTTTTCAATTCATTCCGTACTATACGCGAGTATAATCGCATCTTTGGTATTTTTCTAATCGTGTTAATTGTAACAATCCTTTTGGAACAATTAATTACGCGTGTGAATCTTACATGTCGACGATGGAAATGGATAATTCCATAAATGACATAGAATAAATATGTTTGATATGTACTTGGAATGATGCTTTAAGATAATCTCTTTGATCAGTGCATCTAACGATAATCTCTATGATTAGTGCACCTTTCGAAGATATGTCATAACACGGGAATCGAATGAAAATTTAACATTTTCTGAGCACAAAACAAAGTGTCTCTTGAAATTATTCAATTATTCATTAAAATGTAGTTAAAAAAAAAGAATAGTATTTAACGTTTGCTCTGTAAATTTTTAATACAAAGAAACATTTTCATTTTTTGAGGCAGTAAATTGTGCAGTGTATTAGCGTTAGAAGTCGAAAAGATTCTGAAAATAACTGTATCAAACTGTTATACAAAGGTTTTGACTGAAACACTTTAAAGACCGAAATGATGCTATAACAGTTATGAATGGAAAAGGTTTTTGATATGTTTCTCCTTTGAAGGAATGACCAATCGCCACGAATATTATTTATGAATCATCCAACACCCGTAATGTGTTATTATCCTCTTAATTGATCGATAACAAAGCTCTGCGTGTGTAGCGGAATACAAACGCATCAGCGTCAACAATGATACGGTTACAATTGTTTAAACTCGTGAACCGGTCTAGCTACCATACACGTACGTTGAATACTTAAAAATGTTTTCCATATATAAGAAAAGTGAACACACGATTTATACTGATTATTATTACGTTAGATTCCGATAGAACAGTTATCATTGCGAATATTCTATCACAAAAAGAGAGAAAAAAAAAAGACATTCGAGCCTAGTGATTGTCCATTGTAGATCATTCCGGTTGGCGTACTTTACTAGCCATGAACGTGTGATAAAACATTGCGTTTGACGATGCGTTGCGTTGCTACTCGCAAGCTAACTTACTATCAAAACTGCTGAGAGCAATGGCGAATGCTTGAAGCGTGCACAGTGGAAATCTGTAATCCATCGTGAAGACGTCTTCAGCCACACGACCGAATTGCATAACAACATAATCAACTGTAACGTAAAATCAATTAAATCAGATTGGACACCTTGCTTACTCGTTTCGATTAACACCAGATCTACCGAGAAGAGTCAGCCGGCGACGGTCGCTATAGAAGTTAAAATGTTAAAATTAAAAATAGAAAATACAAACCGTCGCTATCGTGCACAACTTGAAAATTCTTTACGGATGCTTGCGTTACTCGTCCATGGAAATTAAGCACGTACGATTGTGTATCGTCGTTCCATACGGGAGTCTTGTTGTGTAATTCTATTAAATTGTCCATGTTTTTCGTTTTCCAACGTTCTGTAAAAATAACGAACAACAATGCTATTAAAAGTACAGTGTATTTTTGTGTAAAGTCTCGATTAAATCAAGGACTCAATAGTCTCGCGTTCTCCATGCATGAGACGCCGAGTATTATAGTGAAGTTCAACCGTATACTACTGTACTTAGAAAAATCGAAATTTTATTGTAATCGCTTATATAACACATACCAAGTAAAGTCTCCGACTCGTCTCTCGGACAAATTTCGACCCTCTTCTGATCAGACGTCATTCCTGGTATAATGACGGTCATTTTACGCGGCCCTTTAAATCCTAAAACGTTCGTCTCGTATATAACGGCAGCTAGCTCTTGTCTAGGATTAAATCGTTCGTCCCGTTTGTCGTCCTTCATTAGCGAGTACCCATTGTCGTAAACAGTGAATTGCGTTCCCAAGAGATTCGACCTTAATTTCCCAATGTAAGCCTCTCCGCCTCTCGAAAGGTCCGTAGGATCGGTTGAAATTAAATAGTTACTTGTTGTACTCTTTTTTCTCTTACGACCAGCCAGTAAGAAAATCTGTATGTAATTAAATTCTATTTACAGATTTCTCTAAAGCTAAAAAACTGAATAATCGTATAAAATCGATGCATACTTTCTTCCCGTAATCGCGTTCTAAATGTAGGAAATATGTTGGATATAGGCCACGGTCCATACCCTTTCTGTCGCGCGTAATTCTACACTTATAATGCATTTTTTTATTCGCCGGTTGTAACACGAAATGCTCGATATTCCCTTCCACGTTCCCTTCTAATTCCGGGCTCTAAATAAACGATGAACATTGCTAGTTTCGAAATTATTAATACGTTCCGTGCCGCGGGGGGTGCGTACGCCCCACGCAGACTGAACGGAAAAAATATGATTTCAAGATATGATTATTTTTCCATACCGAGGAATTATTATCTCTATTGATAAGGGTACTTGCACCATCGGATGGTGCTACTCTAAGTGGCGAAGGACATGGTAAAGATTCTGAAGGCGAATGTACATCTATAGGCGATGATTCCTCGTCTGCGCAGTCAGCCCCTTCCATAGTTTGATAAAAGCCTCCTTCTAAGCTGACTTCTATAACAGATAAATGCAATCGTTCGAATTAAATATATCTTTCTTCCATTTTGTATAACCATATGCTGTAATATTAACGTACCATTTATTATTGTTTCCATATCCTTATTCTCTGTGAAACTGCTCAACTCAGGATTTGTCTGTGACATATTAAACTGTAGTGGTCCATCGTACCCTACAGTGAATATAATTGTTAAATGTGCAACATACATAAATTCTATTATATCAGTTTTGAACAAATTACCTCGAAGTTCTTTATTTGGATTCATCCACTTTGTGGAATGACTTGTGAGCTGTGTACTAGATATGTTGGATGCTTGTACCATTCCACCCGCGCCACTCTGCCTTTTCTGTTTCATTTTTAGCGCAATCAACTGCCTCTGTGAACAAAAACAAATCAGAATGACATATATTTCATACTTGTTGAAAATTTTGAACTTCTCGTGCAAAATGTATGAAACTCATTTCTTGAATAATGATTTAACAATAACGATTCTTAAAATATATTTCTGTATTACGAAAATTCTTATGACAAGAAAAGGAATTATTTTATAATCGGTGTAGATAAATTCAACAAACATTTAAATGTGACCTACTTCCTATTTCATTTATAATTAATCGCGGGTTCCCCATGCCTAACGAAACCCGATTAATAAAAACATTTTACGAGAAAAATTAAATACATAATTGTCCCGTTTGTACAACGCACTACACTTTAACAACATTGTATTTCTCGAAACATCTTATCGTACGAAACACATAATCGCAATCCAAACGTATAATCAAACACTCATCAATTATTGCACGCAAAACTGTTTAAAGCTTGATCGTATCCTGTACCTGTTGTTCGAGTTTCTGTTGTCTTAAATCTAGAGATGTCATTTTGTCGATACGTGCTAACGGGAACTGTCATATGCGATTGATTTTCACAGAACGATTTAGCTTGTCAGAAAACCAGTTTGTTTACGCTAAACATATTTCGTCGCCTGTGGCTACCTAGGCAACCGTACGACAGAAAACCCTAATCGTTTCTTAAGGTGTGATCACACTAAGCGAAAGTGCAATCACGATGTCCTCCGCCTTGCTACTAGAGAACTACTAAACTGGCCAACTTCCGTACGCTTTACAATGGCGCCAAATTCTATCCTCTAAATATCTGAATATTCTCTTTGTATCCGAGTAAATGCTCGTTTCAAGAATAAGCAAGGTATCTTTAATTTTTACAGCAAGAATATCTCGCGACGTAAAATAATAAAGATCGTAAAGGTCTACGGGCAGTGCACATAAAAGTTTCTGAAAACTTGTCTCCTATTGGAGGATTCAGATGCACTTTCGTGTACGTTAAAGCAGAAATGCCAGATTCAGCACCCGGTGCACTACTCACACATGCCACATCACGCGTACGTGAGCTCGTGGAGTTTCGGAAAGTCGGCAAAGGCAAATTGAGAGCCGACCAAGTTGGGTGGAATAGTTCGTTATTTTCAACGCTAGATGGCGCTCATTTTTAGACCTCAAACCCCCTGGTGCTAAAACGCCCAAGTTTGTCGTGGAATAGCTCGTTACCATCAACGATAGATGGCGTTCATTTTTAGACCTCAAACCCCCTGGTGCTAAAACGCCCAAGTTTGTCGTGGAATAGTTCGTTACCTTCAACGCTAGATGGTGCTTATTTATCGACCTTATGGCAGATTTTGTATCAAATTAAATTGATATGCTAATTAAACATTTTATTAACAACAAATGTATATAAGTTTGTACATTGAGAGCTTGTGACAGACTGCATCAATACTTTTGTTTCAATTAATAAATAAATAAATATCGAATAAAAACAAGTGAAATATATATACATGAATCTTCTCAACGAACAGTAACTTGCAAATTCTTAATTCCAGCCAGTTTCTATAGATCCCTTCCCGATCATTATTTTAGCTGGTACTATAATTTAAAGATTTCCATGTGTTCTCATCATTTTTACCTTTCTTCTCCTCTCCCCATTATTCCCTTAGCTATAAGATACATGTCACCTCTTCGCAAGAGGTTCTAGAGTTCATTACTGAACTCTGCAAATTACTCCTGGTTTCTAGTTGCCTCTGATGACCTCTGATGACCAGTGCTGACAAAAGTACAGAACTCCCGACAACTTTTGACACCATATAGCGATTGTTACTGACTGCTCCTGATTACTGCTTGCCTCTGCTGGACTCTGCTGACCACCCCTGATGCTTCTGGCAACGTATAACGATTACAACTTTCTACTGCTTGCCCCTGCTAGTCTCTGCATGCCTCTGCATCCCTCTGCTGACCTCTGCTGGCCCCTGCTGACCACGCTGACCTTTGTTAACACCTTCTAACATGATGTACATGTATTAAAACTTTGTATAATGTAAATCTATAATAATAAATGATATAATTTCAAAGAATTCTATGTGTTCTCATCACTTTTACCTTTCTTTTCCTCTCCCCATTATTCCCTTAGTTATAACAAACCGTTTCTCTACTTAAAACTGGAATTCCAAAGTGCACGGAGCGTTTTCTTAAATGCCGGTGACCTTGACCCACTTTCGAAACTGGGTCAAGGCCAAATCTTGATTCCCAAAGCGCCCGGAATTTTCCTAAGATTCGATGGCCTTGACCTACTTTCGAAATTGGGTCAAGGCCATCCGGATTTCCAAGTCGGCCGGAAGATTTCTGAAATTTCGAATGGCCTTGACCCACTTTCGAAATTAGGTCAAGGCCATCCGGATTTCCAAGTCGGCCAGAAGATTTCTAAAATTTCGAATGGCCTTGACCCACTTTCGAAATTGGGTCAAGGCCATCCGGATTTCCAGGTCGGCCAGAAGATTTCTAAAATTTCGAATGGCCTTGACCCACTTTCGAAATTAGGTCAAGGACAAATCCGGATTCTCAAACTGCCCGGAATTTTTCTAAGATTCGAATGGCCTTGACCCACTTTCGAAACTGGGCCAAGGTCAAGGTCAAATTCGGATTTCCAAAGTTCCCGGAACATTTCTAAAATACTGGTGAACTTGCGAAGAAGGTGGTACGCATCTTATAGGTAAGAGAATGATTTGGAGAGGAAAAGGACGGTAAAAAATGATGAGAACACATTGAATACTTTGAAATTATATCATTTATTGTCATAGATTTACATTATACAACAATTTAATACATATAAACATATTATATTATATTACATCATGTCACAAGTTGTCAGCAACGGTCAGCAGTGGTCAGCGACGGTCAGCTGACGTCGGGACATGTTGGCAGAGGCCAGCTTAGGTCGGGAGATGCTGGCAGAGGTCAGCAGAGGCTGACAGTAGCCAGTAGTAATCGTTGTACGTTGCCAGAAACATAAACGGTGGTCAGCAGTGGTCAGCAGCGGTCAGCAGAGGCCAACGGAGGCCAGCAGAGGCATGCAGAGGCAAGTAGAGTCCAGCAGGGGCAAACAGTAACAAGTAGTAATCGTTATATGTTGTCGGAAGCATCAGGGGTGGTTAGCAGCGGTCAGCAGAGGCCAGCGGAGGCCGGCAGACGTCAGTAGTAATCGTTATACGTTGTCAGAAATATAAGCGGTGGTCAGCAGAGGCCAGCAGAGGCTGGGAGAGGCTAACAGTAGCCAGTCGTAATCGTTATACGTTGTCAGAAATAACAGGAGTGGTCAGCAGCAGTCAGCAGAGGCCAGCGGAGGCTTGCAGACGTTAGTAGTAATCGTTATACGTTGTCAGAAATTCCAGGAGTGGTCAGCAGCGGTCAGCAGAGGCTGGGAGAGGCTAACAGTAGCCAGTCGTAATCGTTACACGTTGTCAGAAATTCCAGGAGTGGTCAGCAGCGGTCAGCAGAGGCCAGTGGAGACCTGTTGACGGGAGAACGGATTATTAGTTGTTCAAGAGCAAGAAGGGAAGTGTGAGCCTTCCTCTCTCGACCCCCACGAGGCGGTCCAAAATTACTTCGGTCAACTTTGGAATAATCGAAAAAGACGGCATGTGTCTGACATAATGTGAGAGAGCACCTTCGGTGCCTTTGGAAGTCCGAATAGCAAAACGCCCAAGTTTGTTGTAGTATAGTTCGTTATTTTCAACGCTAGATGGCGCTCATTTTTAGACCTCAAACCCCCTGGTGCTAAAACGCCCAAGTTTGTCGTGGAATAGTTTGTTATCTTCAACTATAGATGGCGCTTATTTTTAACCTCAAACCCCCTGGTGCTAAAACGCCCAAGTTTGTCGTGGAATAGTTCGTTATCTTCAACGCTAGATGGTGCTTATTTATCGACATCTATGGCAGACTTTGTATCAAATTAAATTTATATGCTAATTAAACGTTTTATCACCAAACAAATGTATATAAGTTTGTTCATTGAGAGCTTGTGACACACTGCATCAATACATTTGTTTCAATTAATAAAGAAATAAATATCGAATAAAGACAAGTGAAATACATATATGTATCTTCTCAACCAACAGTAACTTGCAAATTCTTAATTCCAGCGAGTATCCATAAATGCCTTCTCGATCATTATTTTAGCAGGCACCACACATCAGGCCTTCAGATGCTAAAACGCCCAAGCTTGTCGAGGACTCTATCTAGCGTGGACGATATGATAATTTAATGAATTCCATGTGTTCTCGTCATTTTTACCTCTCTTCTCCTCTCCCCATTATTCCCTTAGCTATAAGATACATCTTACCTCTTCGCAAGCCGCCAGCATTTTGGAAATCCGAATGGTAAAACTCCCAAGTTTGGCGTAGTATAGTTCGTTATATTCAACGCTAGATGGCGCTCATTTTTAGACCTCAAACCCCCTGGTGCTAAAACGCCCAAGTTTGTCGTGGAATAATTCGTTATCTTCAACGCTAGATGGCACGTATTTCTCAACCTCAAACCCTCTGGTGCTAAAACGCCCAAGTTTGTCGTGGAATAGTTCGTTATCTTCAACGCTAGATGGTGCTTATTTATCGACATCAGGCCTTCTGGTGCTAAAAAGCCCAAGATTGACTTGGTATATTTCTTATCGTCCACGCTAGGATTTCTCGACAAGCTTGGGCGTTTTAGCACCAGGGGGCATGAGGTTGAAAAGTAAGTGCCATTTATCGTTGAAGATAACGAACTATTCCACGACAAACTTGGGCGTTTTAGCACCAGGGTGTTTGAAGTCGATAAGTAAGCGCCATTTAGCATTGAAGGTAATGAACTATTCCACGACAAACTTGGGCGTTTTAGCACCAGGGGGTTTGAGGTCGGTAAATAAGCGACATCTATCGTTGAAGACAAGGAACTATTCCACGCAAACTTGGGCGTTTTGCCATCCGGATTTCCAAAGTGCCCGGAGCATTTCCAAAATGGTGGCAGCCTTGCGAAGAGGTAGCATGTATCTTATAACTAAGGGAATAATGGGGAGAGGAAAAGAAAGGTAGAAATGACGAGAACACATAGGATTCTTTAGATTATATCATTTATTGACATTGATTTACATTATACAAAGCTTTAATACGTATATATCATGCCAGTAATTGTCAACGAAGATCAGCAGTGGTCTGCAGGAGCCACCAGAGAAGGTCAGCCAGCAGAGAACAGCAGAGGCCTGTACAAAAATTCAAAAGTATTTAAAGTATTTGGATTTTGAGAAGTCGTATTAATAATATACACATGTACGCTCATACATAGGAATATTAAATAAAAATTTCTTTTTCTTCAATAGTTAAAATATGATGGAGAATCGAGAAAGAGGGCATGCGTCAGTTTGCTTTGTCATCTTTCCGAAACTCTACGAGCTCACATACGCGTGATCTGGCATAGTGTGAGGGTGCACCTTCGGTGCACTTCTGGCACCTCTGCGTTAAGGCATGTTTTCAACCTTCTGATAGCACATTGTCATAGGGTGGACGTTATAAGCATTACGTTTTTTATGCCGTGTGTATGAAAACTTATTGTACACATAACCTATAGGATTTCAAATGTTATAAGAATCGTATAAATGTTACTTTGCCATTTATTCGTTAACTGGTTCGTAGTTTATAGAATTATGAATGTCTAGAAATAGTCAGAGAAACAAACGGTGAATGAAACAAGAATGTCCGTTTCCCGCGTTGAAGAACTAATCAGTTACTTTAAGTCCCACAACAAAATCAGGGAACAACAAAGTCATTCTGCCAAAGTACACAGCGTAGGATGGAGTTGCGATGGAAAACTACTAGCATCGGGCTCGTTTGATAAATCCGTTTGTATCTTTTCCCTCGGGCCCGATCGTTTGGTAAATAAACATAACCCCTACCACCGGCTTCTCTTTGATTATTGTGTTTCATCCTATTGGATATTTATTTATTATTTTATCAGAATGTACAATTATTAATTACTTTCCACTTATTTCAACTGTAGTTAATAATATCGACTTTGTTAAGTGCAATATTTTAGGTTATATTATTATGTTTCAATTACTTCTAATCATTTATGTTCTGCACATTTTATAAAAATACCCGCTAAAATTTTATATCGTCATCACAAATAAATAACCGACGGTTATTTTTTAAATAGAAACAAGAAACAACATTTAAAGGACACGGTGGTAGCGTGGACCAACTATGCTGGCATGCTTTTTATCCAGAACTGTTATCCACCGCGAGCGGAGACAAAACAGTTCGTATATGGGACACAAGAACTCAAAAATGCACTGCAAATATCAGTACAAGAGGAGAAAATATTAATATATCCTGGTCACCGGATGGCAATACAATAGCAGTTGGAAACAAGGAAGATCTGGTAACTTTTATCGATGCGCGAATAATGAAGATTCGCGCGGAGGAACAGTTTAACTTCGAAGTAAATGAAATTTCTTGGAACAAAGACTCCGACACTTTTTATCTAACAAATGGTCAAGGCTGTGTGCACATTCTCAGCTATCCAGATCTGGAATTGTTACATGTAATCAAGGCACATCCTGGGACATGTATTTGCATAGAATTCGATCCTACCGGAAGGTACTTCGCTACCGGTTCGGCGGATGCATTAGTTTCGCTATGGGATGCGGACGAATTGTGTTGTTTAAGAACATTTTCACGATTAGAATGGCCAGTGAGAACTATATCATTTTCGTACGACGGACAGTTATTAGCTGCGGCATCCGAGGACCTCGTTATAGATATAGGGGAGGTGGAAACCGGGGAAAAGATCACAGACATACCCGTGGAAGCAGCAACGTTCACAGTTGCGTGGCATCCGAAACAATATTTATTAGCATACGCGTGCGATGACAAAGATACTTACGACAGAAAGAGAGACGCCGGCAGTCTGAAAGTATTTGGATTTGCGAATGATTGAATAATTATTTTTAAACTTTTTTAATGAAATATATTATTGTACAAAAAAAAAACCATACAGTTTATTCACTACACCTTCCCTAACGTATTTTTTTAATATTTGAAATCGGTACCAAAACTCTGCATAAAAAGGAATTGCTAAAATGACATGAATTTATCGCTAAATTTTTAATGGGACTATGTTATCTATGATTATTATTAATTGTCCTAAAAATGTTAAAAACCTTTAAAAAGAAAATATATTTCGATCGTTATACCCAGTAGATTCAGTAACAAAACTTATACACAATTCATTGTTATGATATTCCGTTGATATGGATACCAGAACACCAGAAGTGTATAGTAATATGTTCCTATCTCTTCACTTTCGTAGCCTGGATAAATTCTTTAAATTATCTACGATTACTAATTTTTCGTTTTGTATCTAATTATTCAGACTTCTGTGCCTTTTGCTTAACAAATATGGAAGCTAATTGCGAATGTCAGTATACACTGACATTAACGAACGAAGTAGTTCGAGGACAATTTTCTGAGACGAAAGATAATTTTAATCATGTACCCAGTATTCACGAGGTGGACGAAGAAGAAACTGACGAAGAATACGTTTGCGATCAGGAATTGACAACACTTAAAGATGTTCAACGTAACGAAGGTCTAACGAAAGATACTGCAGACGACGATTCGATTTACAGTAACGAATCATTTTGCACCGACGAATCTTGCGACGAGTCCGAAGGGACCAACATTACATCGAGAACATTCAACGAGACTCATGTTTCGTCTAAAATTACTAATCACGGATACAAGAAAGAAGACAACAGAGACGAACTGAAAAGATGCAACAGTGTAACGCGAGATGACGAAATTATAAATTCGGTTCGTTGCTGCAGTTCAATATCCGAAGACAAATCCACGGCACTTAAGCTAATGAAAAGCAAAAGGAAGAACATGACCTTCACAGACGAAGAACTTAGGAAAATAGAATGGGAGAATCAACTTCTTCTGAAAAAGATAATGGCTCAACAAAGACCAAAGGAGAAACTACTTCATCAAAGTGTACCGCAATTCCGAACAAGCAGTTCCGAGATAAACAGAAGAAAATTGCAGAAGAAAATCGAAAGTGAAAATATAGTATGTATGGATATTTGAGTTGAAACAAATAACATAGTTTGATACTGTTATACAAGTCATAAAGACAATCATAACGTTACTAGAAATTATTACTAAAATAACATTTCTGTTTACAGTTGCTCCTTCAAAGGTTACAACATACTAAGCCACGAGTTACGAGCACCATGGCAAAATCTGGTTGCAGGCAGACAATTTTATAATCTGTAAGAAAGAAACTATTTTTACATATTTTATACTAATGAAATTATTTTTTCCCGAGAAATTCCTATACAGGGTGGGGAAAATTTTAATGGGGGATTCTAGAGGCCAAAATAAGACGAAAATCAAGAATACCAATTTGTTAATGAAGGCTTCGTTAAACAGTTATTAACGTTTAAAGTTCCAACCATATTGAATTTTTTTCTCGAAAATGCGCAAGATTTCAGGGGTATGTCTATTCACCAAAAATGATTGTAATTGACCCTCGCAACCGAAAATAATTTTTCCAAAACGATTTGAAATTTTTTTTTTCCGTCGAAAAATTTCACACCTTCTCGAATTTTTTTCTAGAAAGTGAGTAGGATTTCGGGGGTATGTCTATTCACCAAAAATGCTTGCAATTGTCCCCTGTAACTAAATATAATTTTTTTAGTATGATTTGAAATTTTTTAATTTCGTCTAAAAATTTCAGAACCTACTCGAATTTTTTTCTCGAAAGTGCGTAGGAATTCGAGGGTATGTCTAATGATCAAAAATGCTTGTAATTGACCCCTCTAGCTAAAAATAATTTTTACAGAATGATTTGAAATTTTTGAATTTAATTGTTAATAACTTTTTAACGAAGCCTCCATCAACAAATTGGTATTCTTGATTTTCGTCTTATTTTGGTCTCTAGAATCCTCTAAAATTTTTCCCAGGGGTGAACACCCTGTATATCATATTTTTACCTTTTAAACGAAAGACTTGTAGTACAAATTGTAACAAAAATTGTAAACGAAAAATGTTCACCGAACATATATTTTTTAAAAATAAAAGAAAAAATATAGAAAAATGATTGGATATATTTATTCGTAATAAGTTTGCCAAGTTACTATTTCCGTAAGTTTCCTTACTCAGAAATAGTAAGATTAAAAAAAATTAAAAAACGTTTGATATTGGATCATCACGATCGTTCGTAAAAATGAGATTCAAGTTATTAAAACACATCAGTTACCAGTCTTGAAGTGTAGGTACACATTTTTATTTTGTTTTGTATACATCACAACTTTGTAAAATATTTTGAAAACTTACCGAAGAAATTTCTACAAGTCAAGACTATAAAAATCACAGTTCTCACTCGTTCCAAGTAACTTAATTATTACCTTTTGTGTAACACCAAGACCAACGTTCTCTGAGTATTGTGATCACTTTCTATGTACGTTTTGTGTAGAAAGTACGACAGAAACGAAGATGATAGAACCAAGAGGTAAAAATCCATAAACTTGAAATTTGTTTAGATTTACATATTCGTCGTCACAATTAACCTGTGCTTCAACTGCTGCGAAAATCTCACTTCGAATTCAGGTATACGATTTCGATTTACTATTTAAACTCGAAATTATAAAAGGAAAGAAAAAAAAACAAAAGAGAAACGTGCGATCTTGTATCAATAGAAGAAATTTCAACGTACCACATCCGAAACTCAATAACATAAATCAACAAATGATAACGTGATAATTTAACGAGTACAAATCAATTTCGTCCGAGAAATGTTCGATATTATTATGCGAGGTACTATTTAACAACATATCACAAATACGCGAAATATGAATAACAAAAACCAGCCTGTAGTTCTTTTTTTTTTTTAAGCGTTATCGATCACAAAAGTGTCGCTAATAAATATGTTATTACTTTCCGTATTAGAAAAGAAAATCGCTCAACCAAGTCTACGATATCACAAGATACAATATCGGGAATATTGGGAACGAAATTAGTCTTCGTGATTCTTTTTCCAAGATTCTGTGGATGACGGCGTCCATATTGTACTGAGCGAACGAAACGGATCAAAGCCTGATCTCTCCTGTAATACGAATTAATTAATAGAAAAGGATAAAGTTCTGCAAAAAGGAACGCTTTCTATTCGAATTAATTAAGAGAAAAACACGTTGCGATAATTAATTTTTATAAATATTTATATTAAAGAAGGAAAGTCTAGGAAATTTAAAGTTGCAGCTATGTACTAAAACAACTGAAAATAAAATAATTTGAAGTACAATACAGTGAAAGGAAGTTAATCATTCCTGGATATAATTATATCTAAATATTCAAATTAGAGGTTAGATTGATTCAAATGATCGTCTTACTTGTGAATCCGTTTCTGTTTGTAACGAGGACAACTGTGAACCTACAGGTGGTGTGGCAGCACCCCATGGACCCGCAGCCCATACACCACCTGTATTCACACCCCAGACACCACTTCTTTCTTCTCCCACTGCCGCCCTCGTATACAGTGGTTCCCAATTTGTTTCGACTGTTGCCCAGTTATCTACAATTTTAAATTAATATATTATTTATTCTGAATTCGAAAAGTCTATCGAACTTGTTCACTACGTTTTCGGTGTGTGCCTTTACCTCTTAAAGTGTCTGTTAGCATTGGAGGCTTTTCCGAGGATTTTGGTGGTTCCAATTGAAATCCATTTGTTCCGTCGGACAGTAAATTAAACACGGGATTATTGTCTTCCCATAACTGACATCGCGTGTCTTCCTCAGGGCTCTCTAGTTCCATTAAAGGTTCATCCGTTTCTGGAAGATCATCGTACGGCACCAATTCTCGTTCAAACTGGAAAGCAATCGATTATAATACACATCATAAATAGAAAGCACTAATTAAGTTATAGTTCACTTACTGGTGGCTCTGTAAAAGCATTCATAAAGTAACTATTCGAATGCTGTGAGCAGTTCTGTATTTTCATGGAATCTTGACTAAATGTCTTTTCCTTCTCGATAGTTTGAACACAGAGAGGTGGAGACATGGATACCATTCTGTATTCATTCGTACTTTGCATTAGCTCCTGACTCGATTGCTGTTTAGCATAATCTATATCTTTGGTGTCGTTAGCGAAGACCATCGACAAATTATGTGTGGTCGTTTGAGGTTTGTGTAATTTATTTAAGCTCGAGAACGGTGAAATACTCTCTTGATTCCTTGCTACAACATCACTGAATCTGGCTCTGTTTTCACCCCAGCACGAGGGTGGTGGTGGCAATGGAGCAGAAATTGTACCCAATGTCCGCGTTGGATCTTCCCTTTGACTAGTGCTTCCGTTCAACGATGTCGCTAGAAAATAAAATACTTGATTAAAATTTGACTGATATTCTAGTATTGTATAAACTTACGAATGAAAAAAATTACACACTTTTCGCGTGAGCTTTATCGATGCCACGGCGTTTCTGAGATCCTTTATCTTTCCTGGGGGGGTTCTTGTTTTGTCGAGGTAACTTGAAAGACGATTCGACGGTACGTGACGTGTGAATGTGATGCTTTATAGTAGATCTTGTTGTACTCGTTTTCCATCTGTTGGGGTTATTCTGTCTCTCTTTATCGTACTCGTCGTCGTCGCAGTCACCTTCGTAATTATCTCTATAATCTACGCATGGCACAGGAGCAATTGATTGAGGCTTGGTCTTCTTGGTCACTGGTTTTCTTTGTAATTTTTCTGATTTTCCGCAAGGCTGATCAAAATTCTGCAACGAGATAATATTTACGTACGGTTTATTTGGACGTAACTACAACAAACAACAAACGAAGTCGAGTTACATTTTGCCTAACGTCGATTAATAATCTCACCTTACAAGTCGGTGGATCGTCTTGAACAGAACTTTCCGTCGTCGTAGACGACGTCTCTTCCTCCGACAAATGAATGCTTCTTTGGCTACCGTTTGACTCAAATTTCTTGAAGGTCACGTGATTGTTATTGCTATTTCCAACAGTACTCTGTTTTCTTTTGCTATCCAATTTACTGCTGCGCGCATTGTTCAAGAGCCCCGTGGTGTCGACTTGAACCTCGTGATCGACCAATTTCGTTTCCTCCTTAACGTTTCCTATCTGATTAGACTTCCCTTTTCTATTCGTAACAGGACTTGACTTCATAAACGCATTCACGGTATACTTCTTCTCATGCGTTCCCTGAACGTCCGGGAACACGTTTTCCGTCGCACAATTGTCAGTTTGAACATCCTGCGCGTTATTCTGTTTCTTGCTATTCCGTTTTTTGGCACCAAGTGCGATATTGCTTATAACATTATTACTGTTATCCAACGTGGACTCGTCGCACCGTTTAAACGACAACAAATCCTTCGCCTCGGTGTCTAATTTAAATCTACGCTCTTCCTCCGCGGACCAATCGGGTATCTTCAGCCCTTTCTGCATATTATCCTTGTATTTCTTCACGTTCATCAGCGCCCAATCTGGATGCGAATCCTCCTTCTTCACCACTTTTTGTTTCTCCTCGTTTATCAATTTCTCCTTCAACGATGTCGACTCTTGCACCGAATGCACCGGCATGTGCGACAACAATCTTAAATCGAACGGCGGCTGAACGACGCTTTCTCTAGAAAAACTGGCTAACGCTCCTCGCAGTATACGGTCCGCCTCGAGAAACGACATTGCGAGGACGTATATTAACAGTACCGACGAGAGACTCATGGCAGCCCATTGCACAGCGTACTCCCATGACGGTCTCGCTAGTACCGCTGTGCAATCCTCTAACGATTGCGGCGGAAGAGTCGCGAGTAAATTGAGCGTCACTATGCCGTTTTCGATGTCGCTGTCCGAACCTAAGCTCGTCGATATCAAAAGCTTCCTTTCGATACGCGACAAAGTGAAGTCTGGCGTGAACGCTATTTCTATCTTCTTGGTCGCATTCGGACTGAGCTTGAACGACATACAGTTCAACACTTTGAAACCGTAACCTTCACACTGTAGACCATTTATATAAAAATCATACACTTCTATGGGCAGCTCGCCCGTGTTTCTGGCCATAAAAGATCTCTTCACCGTCAGGTTCGGAGCAGAATTTCGTTTGAATCGTTCGCCTGTCGGACGAAAATAAAACGAAAAATGAAAATACGTTATCGATCGTTATCGAAGCCTATGATCGGGTACGTGGTTTGTAATATACGTTTTGTCAGGATACGTGTTTTTTTTTAATGTTGCTGAAACAGTAGGATCAAAGTAAAGAAACGTACATACGTTCACAATCTTTTAGATGTTTATCGGCGAGTTCAAAGAGCAAAGGTGTAGTGGAACCTGGCTTCCGGTTCCCGAATCTAAATTGTGCAGTTGCCCCTTGCCCCATCACGCGCAATACTTCCAAAATCGTCATATTATTTCTAATATGTAAATGAAAATACGATTTCTTGAGTATATCGTTGAAAAGCAACGAATTTATATTTTTTAAAGAGAGATACGCATAAAAATTGTACCTAATATATAAAAGTGCGGATGATAAAATAGGTGAGAAAGGAGTGTATGACACTCGTATAGTTCTCGATTCCGAGCGTTTCAAATACAACGGAATCGATTGCGGCGCGACCGTAATATCCCATGTTCTTTCAAGTCGCTTTTGATCTTCCATATTTTCTTCCAATTTAAATTCCTCTGCGACTGAAGACCCACATTCTACGCATGGGAATTTAAACCTGCACACAGTCGTATTTTAACACTAGTATAACTCGCGACAGTCCGGCTCGAGCAAATTTTTTAAAAATACATACTTGGCTGGTAACGAATGATACAATCGCGTTCCTTGCGGATAGTTCCAATCCATTACTAACTGTACTATTAAAGGACTGGTACTTGGATTGTGTATTTTAATCGTACTGTAAGACGTATTTCCAACTTGTGTCAAGGGAAATACTAAAGGGACTTTATTTTTATTGTTGTTAACACCGCTCAATAAGCTTGGCCAGTATGGTTTAATATTTAAATAAAATGTGTGCCCGCGAACTTCGCTAGTATCTAGACGCATCGTTATGTTTTCCCAAGAACGACCGCCCGTTGAATTAAGAAAACGGGTGTATTTCGTATTCAACAAATTTAAATCGGAATCCCTTGTGTGCGAAGGAAGCGTCAAGGTATTCAACCATTGTTTGCCAGCTGCAATAAAACGTCATTTTACGTCGAGTTTCTATACATTTTCATTAAAAAAAAAAAAAAAAAAACTGTTAATCCACTCGAGTATCACTGAATTAAAGTACAAGCTACCGAATAATTCCAATGCGTACCATTACTCTCCAACGACAAGCCTAAGTAACAGTGATGCCTGCAAGTAATCGATGGTTCAATTCTTATTGATCCAACATAATTTTCGCCTTTCTTTATGATAGGCATCGATGATTCTTCCAATGGAGTATATTTTATTCTATTATCTTTATAAACAGGCGCGACTCGAAGTATCTGCATGGCCCTTACAAACGTCGAATACACTTTGACTTGTTGCACACAAATTGACCCCTGCGCGGCAATCGTTGTATTAAAGAAAGATTACGAAAAACGATGTACTAACATTATCTATTACTCACAGGAAAGCAATCCGTAAAAATAAGTTTCTTTAAAGAAAGGCTTCCGTAAGCGACACGCATGTAAACAGGCAAAATGAAGTTTTCATAATCTGTTTTTACAAATATATCACCCACGATGATATCTTCGTCGATCATTGGAATTTTCACTTTAATTTTAAAAATAGCTAAATAACCAGGTTTAATATATTGCTGAAACTAAGAGATATTTTCTTAATCTCAGAATCAGAAATGTCTCAGAAATAATAACTCTACTGTTGATATTTTTTATGATACACTTACATTGACAGTGTGACTGCACGTGGTTATATTACGAAACTCTTTGTCCAAAAAATTCATTGGAGCTCTTTGACAACCCATTAGTTCCAGCACTGCACCAGATATATTAACTCCCCATCCATGTAAATCTATGTTAATCGGATTCTGATTCTCTAGAGCAAAAATAGCTTCGCTTTCAGTTCCACTTCCTACGGTGCCAAAGTTAATCGTGCCCTCGTCGCTTTCCGTTCCCTCGGGGATAATTTTTATCACTTTCCCGTCATAACTGAACAACGGTACCTCGGTTATGGAAACATTCGAATGAATTAGAATCGAAGATTTTATTTTCACGTTATCCACTTTTCTATTTTTGGCAAGTTGTAAAGAAAATATATTGACCTTTTGTTTGGGTTTTAACACTCTTGGGATAAAATTTTTTATCTGCAACATTTAATATTTAGAACGCGGTTAGAAACGAGTTTGACACACTTGATTTAGACGATTAAAATTATGTCGGATCTACGTACCGTGAAAAGTGACTTCACATGCGATGTCATCGTAACATTCGTGATAGCTAATGGTAATTTATATTTATTAACGACACTAAAATTTCGCACTTGATTAGATTGGAGAGAACAGTAATGCGTAGTTGATGCGTTTACTTCTAGCCCGCCGTGTAGAACTTGTGCTATCCATGGAATTATTAATTTTTGACTAGCACCATCAAGACTCACTGCCTTTATCACTAATTTCCCTTTAAAATGTTTTAATTCTAATCCAGTCTTCCCTGAATAACAAATACGTATTATTATACAATGCACAAATACACTGTACAGTAGTGCCCACTTAAGTGTCCGCGCTCGAGACCGGCCGCGGTTGTTTAAATGGGCATGGTTACTTCTCAGAATTTAACGGAGATAAGGAAAGAGGATGAGTGCGAGAGAGATACAATAGTTAGCACCCGAAACCATATACCAGCGTCAAGTTACGCTCGACATGCTCAATGTTCGAAGCCGCTGGACTTCCAAACTTCGCGATGGGGATAACCGCGGACACTTAAGTGGGCAAAAGTCCGGTCACCTAAGTGGACACTAATGTATATGATGCAAAATTTACGTACAGTCATAGACAAGTGCTCCAATAGCAATCGGTATATTTGCATCTCGTGGAATTACCGCTTGTTTAAAATGAAGTTTTAATGCTTCAGAAACTGGCGTATTAATTATATTCTGTAAAAAACAAACAAGTTTATTTAGAATTACAATCGATTTATATCTATATCTATCTATAACTCACCAGAATTTGAAATGACTTTTTTGCTGAATTCTTCAAAGCAATGGGGTACTCTATGGCAGGTTGTAATGAACCACCCATACCTAAATTAATTACGCCAGTACTTCCACCCCAATGAAGACCAGCCTCACTTTTAACTTCGACTTCAACTGTGATGACAAGCACGTCCGAAGTGTTATTTACTTTAAGCCTGCAATTCGGAGGAACGTTAATTAGAACGAAGTATTTTTACGCTAGAAAACACACAATGCTACAAACCTAATATACGCGGTATGATTTTTTTCTGTGTAAGCATTAAAATGTAATCTTATGATAGGCTTTGTCTGATATGGTGGGATCTCCCACAGTTCACGCGAACCTTCTGCCTCTCCTGATGGCAATTCCAATTGAAATTCTCCACCACTACTATATATTTCTAGTACCTTCAATAATACAACAATAATAATAGGCAAATATAATGAAAACTTGCCAAAATAAAGTACACTTTTGGATGTAATTTAATAACAAATGCCTACTTGTAAAGCTTCTGCGTGTGGATTGTGCATGTATATACGTGGAGTAAATGTTGCATTTAAGGGTAGTTTGACACCCACTAGAGGTCTGAGCCGATACGGACTACTAACGCTGAATCCTTTCACCTATAAGATAACATTGTACTTTGAATAAAGAAAAATATATTCAAAGTCCGTAACTATAAGTACAATAAATTAAATACTTGGTATTTCACAGATCCATCTGCAGTATGTATAACAAGATGCGTATCAGTATCACCTTCCTCTCGCCCAAGAAAGACAACATCAAATGTTGTGTTCCCCAGTGGTGGAATTACCTGTATAAATTAAATTCTGCTAACTTTTCGAGTTTGTTGAACTCTGTACCTACTCCCTTATTTCAACTTTTCATAGATAAAATATATTTACGTGTCGACACATCATTTTTAAATCTGGCAAAAACTTACTTTGCTTCGAAAGAATGATGAATAGAAATGACGCGTACTTCCAGAAATTGATAAAAGATGGATTGTTTTGTTGTGATCTTTATTAAATAAGATCACAGTTTCTTGGTGAGGTATACCAAGTTGTCTAAAGAGAAAAATATCCGCATTGTATTTAAGCCCATTTACGACAGTGCAATCGATAATAGTTGTGATTTGCTCACCTTTCTTTGAAGTCCAGAACATGTGGTTCGAAATGAACATGAGATAACGAATCTTGTGTTTTATCTTCGTCTGATGTTGTATCCCTTAAAAGATAGTTACAGGATTTTTATGCATTCGGTATCAATCCTTAAATATACGTCTAATAGTGGAAATTGAAAATAGGAAAGGTACAAGAAAAATTAGTTTGAAGTAATCACAGTTAGTAAAGCAGTGTTTAGAATTTGAAAGCTCCATTGTTTAGATATGGTACCATGATGAAATGATTAAATGGTTAAAATGTTAATTCAAATAGTAAATACATTATGTACATTGTACCCTATAATGCATATTGGATATCAATACTACTTTATATTTCAAATATTTACTTTTGCACTATCTTTCTAATAAATAATTATGATACTATGATGTTCACTTATATCATTCTACAAAACATTATTTTTAAGCAACTGTTTTTATTGTGTTCTACATGTAATCAAATCATCCATAAGAGATTACAATACTGTGTATAAATATTTTTAAAGTAAGGAAGGAAATTTATAATGAAAACCTTTCCTACTTCCACTCACCATTATTTTAATGAGTATTATGCTTACCCAGCCCCATGTACTGTATTGGTAAAATCCTACAAAATAAAAGAATTGTTACATTGTATGTAATTAGTGTAAGAAACTTATATTTTAAGGCTTAACACACTATAAAAGTAAATGCTATATACCTGTAGTATCTGATAAAAGTATATTGACATATGTACTAACACAAAAAATCATAACAATAACATAAAATTTCCATAAAGCAAGAGTAATAATATAGTGTACATAAAAAATGGTAATGCAACCAACCTTATGCATAGACATTGGTATGTTGTCCAAAAGATATTGAACGTCATTGTCATCCTGTACGAAGGCTACAAAATATTTAACATTGTACAACAATCTTAAAGAGAATATGTAAAATTATGGACGCATTTACATATAACATAATAAGGAATAATCAAAATTTTACTTTCAGAATTTACTAATTGCTTTAATATTGTAATAACATTGTTTGTATATAATATTAGATAACATTTATCGGCTATTGTACAAGATTATATACTAGTATCATCATTGAAAACAATCTTAAATGTGTTACTTTTATATGAACAACTTTGCATGACTTTTACTAATAAACAGAAGTTCATTTACATTTCCATAATACAAAGAAAAAGAATTATCAGCGAACTTGTAACACTGTTTTTTTTTTTTTTTTTAAGTTACATGCAGACGTTTCGGTTTTCTTAAAAAACGAAAATTTCTGGACCTTCGAAGAAATAATACGGAGCACTGGAAAAGAAACGCAACACTGAACGTTAACGTCTATCGACTCTGTGTTAAATAACAATGCACGAGTTACGTTTAGGATGTGTATTATCGCGGTATAAACGAAGAACGTTAAAATAGCATAAATATGAGCATACCATTGTTGTGCCCATGTAAGGACGGTCGAATTTGTGACGTCAGCTCGAAAAACGTTAACAAGAGGATGCAATAAAGTACTTTTAACTCAGTCATAATAATAGTTTCACTGTGTTGTTTGCTGTTTTGTCTTTAGCAGAAATGAAAATCCGCTTTCGGCCATACTTCTGCCACTATCGAATTCTGGAGTATCGATTCTACTTCCGTCCGATTTGAAACCTTTCCACGAGTGAATTTCGTGCGACCAATCTGACGGAGATAGATTATATGTATGTAGTTCTCGTATCTTTTATTATTACATCAATATACCATTGATATTCCAGGCTCGTATTAATACGCTAAACTTCCGAATAATTATTTTCACCAAGAAATTGTTGGCCTTTCTTCATGGACGACTTTAAGCAATTACACTCTCATGTATTAATTATAATATTTAGGACAGGTAGAACAACGAGTTTATATTAAAATTCATCTCCAATTCGACTGAAAAGTATTGATACTTTGTTTTTTTTCTCTCTCTGTATATATATGTATGTATAGTAATTTGTAACCTGCAATATATTAATTACATAATGTACGATTATTACTGTTATTATGAGTAATGACAATTGTCTCTACATTTGATGTGTTTAATTTGATATAATTATTGTAATTGTTTGTTTTTGCAAATAATTATATAAAAATTGTAAATGACATTTCACAATACAAGTTATCCAATCAGATTGTATTTCGTTCTGGGAATATTCTTGATTTTACTAGCATTGCTTGTTCCTGATTCATAGTTTTTTACATTCACTTAACCAATCGGATGAAATAACTGTAATTAATTAGCACTTGGCGGTAAATTGGGAAAGTTTATTATATATATGTGTAAATATTTATAGAAAAAAGTAGGCAAACAACACAGAGTTCTTTCCAATGAAAACTCTTATGAAAAATACCCTGTGTATATCCCTAGCTGATCCCGCCCTTTCTGTATTTTCTTTTAAAGGATATTACAAAGGATTGTGACGAACGTGTATATTTATTTAGTACAATAAAAATATATTTAGATATATACAGAAGTACGTTGATTTAAAAATAGTGATATAATAATTATAATTTGAATATAACTGGTAACATCTAGTGAACCTGATTAGTAAATAATGGACGACGGCAGCCATATTTGCGACTCAAAAGTATGCAAGTAGTACACAGAGTTCGCTACCGTGCAACGATCAAATTTAAAACGTTTGATTAAAAACAGTTGCAAGACTTTGAAATTGTACAATCTTAAGTGTTTAATAAAACTTAATATTGCACGGTTATCGAACGAAAAGGACAGTTTCTATTTTTATAAAAATGCGGAGCAGCTCTGTAGATCGTAGATCATCCACGAATCCCGTAAGAATATCTGTGATCGAGAGGGAAGATAGAAATTCGATACGGGGTGATTCGAGAAGGACTCAAATTGGTAAACAAAAGAATGCTGTTTCCTCGACCGAAAGTTCTCATATACCGAGACCTCGAGCCCTATCATGCGACAGATTGAGTAACAGAGGAACAGTTTTTAAGGAAATAGGTGAAGTGTCGTTGCGTTGTCTAATTTCGTTAGAAAAAAAGTTCTATACGATGGGTAGCAATAATAGCAAATCTATTCTTTATTGTTATTTTTATAGGGAAAACCTTAATTCGTCATGGATCAACGACTCCAAAGACACCTGCCAAAACTGCTTGCAAACAGTCTGTGTTCCTTTCTGTTGGAAATTCTAACAGATTTCATTCTGCACTTCCAACTGGACGTAGGTCTTTATCAGCAGATCGTGCTAGTAGTGGCATGAAGAGTACCAAAAAAGACACAAGACCTTTATCAGACAAGGTGTATCAAACTCACATGCTTCAAAAAATTGATACATACTTTAATGATAATGAACTTACTTCAATGCTTAATAATAATGGTAGCATAAAACCTGTTACTTTGAAAATATTTGTAGAAGTTTCTGCTTATTTGATAAAAATGCTGAATATTAAACAGACTCTTACGATATCTAATTATGTGGAAGAATTGCCAAAAATTGCAAAAAAACTTCACTATCCTGGTGTTATTGCTAAATCTTGGTTAAAAACTGCTAATGCCATGCACTCTTTGCCAAATGTTTTAGGCTGGATTTGTTGGTTAGTAGAAATTTGTGAAGTAAGAGAAATAGCTCTACAGAAATATAATTTAGAGAATTTGCCCTTTGTGGGAAATGAAAAGCAAGCAAATTTTCATAAACATGCTCTGTTTTCAATGTTTGATTTGTATAATGCTTGGAATGATGCAAAACTTGAGGAAGAAGAAGCATTGGTTGACAAGTATTTGCAAGGAATTGAGCAACAAGGTATCAGTGAAGAGGATTTCTCTAATGCACATTTTGACTTGGAAAAGGAAACTGAAAAACTGCAGACAGTTGAAGAAAATGCAAATAAAATTGATGCAGAAGTAAAACATTTACGAGAAGTATTGTCATCTTTACAAAGTGATGAAGAGAAGCAATTAAGTGACATAAATGCAAGAGAAGAGTATACAGCAACAGTTATTTTTGAAGCAGATCAATTAGAAACAGAGTGCAATTCATTGTGTGAACTAATTCGTTTAAAAAATGAACATCATGACGAATTGCTTTCAGTCATTAAAGAGCAATCAATGTCTAAAGCAGAAAGAGATAAAATATTAAAGAAATGTACAGAACTGCAAAATTATACAAATCAATTTGATGAACACTTGGAAGATATACGAAAAGAACTTTACACAATGGATATTAAATTAGCATCTATTAATAACAATCTAACTAAAGAGGTTTTAACATACAATAAAGCAATTATCATGCACATTAACAGTGATATGGGTGTAAATGTAGAAGAGTTGAAAATGCCAGAAAAAGGTATACTACATCCCCAAATTATGGATATATTAAATGCTAAAGCTGATTTAATGAACAATCTAAAAGAATTAATAAAAAGAGAAATTGTTGAGAAAGAATGTTCAGTGCAATCATATTCCAATGAATTAGAAAATCTTCAGGAGAGAATGAAAATTTTAGAAGATGAAAGTAGTGATCTTGCTAATGATATTAAAGAAAAACAAAATTTTATAAATAAAATTAAAACCGATGCTAAAAATGAAACAACAAAATTAAAGGAACAAATAAAAGCTCTGCAGGAAAGCATTAAAGAAATTCAAGATTCAATGCCAGAGAGACAAAAAGTAACAGCAGAATTGGAAGAAGCAACTGACAAATTAAATGCAGTTCGTAAAAGAATGACATATCTAAAAGAATCTGCTAAATTTTTTTTCGATAAATTTTACGAAATCATAGGTGAGCACAGAAATGAAGTTGGCAATATACTAACCAAACTTGATAAATAATATAAATGTATTTAATAAAACACTTGATATAATATAACTTAATTCTATGTACAAATATGTAATATTACGATTAATTAAAGAACCAAATATTGTACCTGCACAGTTTATAATGTTGTAGTAATTATCTTAAAAAATAAATTTTGTAATTACCTACATGCAAGACAAATTAATCCCAAAATCTGCAACTAATGAGCAGCAAGGTTCGAGAAACTTTCGCTGCGAAAGTGTTCTTTTTGTAGTGAAGCATAACAGTTGTAATTTTAAATGAGAGTCTAATAAATTGTACACATCTCCTTTTATGTAATAATCCCGAATTTCCTAGGAAAACTATACCTAATTGTAGGGATTAATATTATATTTTAGGTATTTTCCCATGAAACAGTTGTAGGAGAACTAATGGGAATTACTACAATGAAATTCAACAAAACTATGTATTTAATTATAACAATAATAAAACGTTTCGCAGGAGACAAACTTACTCCTCCAACGCACGAACGAAGACTAACTAACATGGCGTCGCTTTCTCTTACCCCCACCAAAAGTTCACATGCTGCGCGGCCGTCATGCGCACTAGACTATACGGCGCGTTTTTAACATACATAAAAGCGTGCCTACATGTAGCAATCACTACGTTACCGTTTTCTAAATGCATGTGCTTAAAAAGCGACACATCTGGTTTACTAATATACTGCATGCTATTTTGTCCTAACCTTAAAAGTAAACAACTGTAATAGCATGTTATTCAATGGCATGAACGGTTTACATCTTATAAGATTTATGTGTGTTAAGCTAGATTAATTTATAGTAATTACTGTGAATATTATCAATTATCGAATTGTAATATATTACTGTTGAAGTGGATGTACAACATGCGGAATACAAACTATAGTGCGTAATGTATATTTTATTATTAACGATGAATGTTAAATAATGTTATTTCCTATAAATTCTAATTAACATTTTTACGAATACAACAGAGAATAGGGGTGACAAAAAGAAACTTTCTTGGATCTACAGAAAGAAAACGAAATTACAGAAGTCTAATAAATCGACAGAAAATGGAAATAATAATACAGACGAAAATAAAAAGCCTAGAATTATTGTGCGTAATTTATCGTTTAAGGTTGGTATTTTTTATAATAATAAACTGCGAAAGTTAAAATATTGTATTTGTATTGCTATATTTATGTTTATTACCTTGTGTTATTAGGCAACTGAAAATGACATCAGAAAGTTTTATGAACCATTTGGTCAAATAGAAGAAATAAATGTTCTAAAACGCGAGGATGGTTCCTTAGTAGGATGTTGTTTCATTCAATTTAAAAAGTTAGAGGATGCATCAAAAGCAATATTTAATACACACAAGAAAGAATTTCATGGTAATATTTTACTCTGATTATTTATAATAGAGTGAATCTCATAATTGTCTTGTTAAAGGGAATATGGTACTGAATGTTTTGGAGTAAAAAAATATTTGTTGTTCACTCTCAGTAAATTATTATTTAAAAATTATAAAAGTCTAAATACCTATTAAAATATATTTTTAGGCAGAGTAATAAGCAGTAGTTGGGCAGTTCCAAAATCTAAATATTGTGAAAAATTACAAGAAGAATCTAAAAAGAATTCAGAAAATACAGAAAATTACAATGCAGAGAAATATGATGAAGTGGATGGATATAAAGAACAACAACAAGAAGAATCATTTAAAAGGGATGAGTTTATAAAAAGAAAGCAAGAAAAGAGAAAAGCTCTGAAGGAAAAAAATCGTAAAAAAAGAGCAAGGATTGTGATAAGAAATTTATCTTTTCAGGTAAGAGATGATCCTAAATGCATTGTGTCCATTCCATTCAGTTATTATCATTTCAGGTGACAGAAGAAAACTTAAGAGAACATTTTTCTCAATATGGAGCAATAGAAGAAATAAAACTTCTAAAAAGAAACGATGGCAAACACATCGGATGCGCATTTCTGCAATTTGAACTTGTACAAAGTGCAGCAAAGGCCATACATTATGCCAATTTGCAACCGCTTTTAAATAGACCTATCGTCGTTGATTGGGCAGTGGCCAAGAATAAGTTTTCTAAGGACGATTCGGAGAATGTGAAAGACGAAGTAGAAGTAAAAATAGAAAAGGAAAGCGATACGGAAGATGCGCACGAAGAATTAGGTGGGTCAGTAATTTTCTTGTTACTACGTTATAAAACTATTTTTTTACACCCTACATCGATTGTTTTTTTTTATGTTACAGCAATGATAAAGAATATGTAGATGCCGCAGGGAATAACGAGTCCGATAGTGAAGATATAACATCGGAAAATGAGGACGTTATTTCAGATGAGAAAGTATCCGAAGATGAGGAAGTATCCGTAGATGATCAAAAAGAAGATATGGATGAACAAACGGAAACAAAAGATGTAAAGGACACAAAACTTCCACGATACGAGTCTCACGATGTTTCGGAGGGGAAGACTATATTTTTAAAAAATTTACCATTTTCTGTGAAAAACGAACAATTAAAAAATTACATGCAACGATTTGGACCCGTTTATTATGCACTTGTATGCATAGATCCGCTCACTGAATATTCAAAGGGTACGGCTTTTGTTAAATTTCAGGTAAATATTTATAATGAATGTTTAACAGTTATTTTAATATACGGATTTTCATAAAGATTTTATGACAGAATGTCGAGGATGCCGAGAAGTGTCTGTCAGCAGGAAAGGAGTTAGAAATAGAGGATCAAATAGTCGAAGCACAAAAGGCGATAGACAGAAACGAAATCAACAATAAAGCAAATTCGAAGCAGCTTAAATACAAAGATTCCAGAAATTTGTATCTGGTGAAAGAAGGAGGTAATGCGATATAAAGTTTCGATTATACTTCGGTAAGTCAATAAATTTTGATTTTTTAGTTATATTGGCTGGAAGTCCAGCTGCTTTTGGAGTATCAGCAGCAGATATGGCGAAACGATTACAAATAGAACAATGGAAATCACAGATATTACGAAATTTTAATATGTTTGTATCGAGGGCGCGACTAGTGGTTCACAATATACCACCTTCTTTGGACGACGCTAAGCTCAGAAAAATTTTCGAAAAATATGGTCCACCTAACGCAATTATTAGAGAGGTATTCTTAAATCCAAATATTGCATATATGTTGATTGTACAAAAAAAGACTAAGAATTGATTTTATGAAGGCACGTGTCATGCGAAATCTCAAAGACATTGATATGAAAGGAGTAGGAAAATCGAAGGAGTATGGATTCGTTTCATTTACAAAACACGAAGACGCGCTTCAAGCTCTGAGAAGCGTAAATAACAATCCGAATGTATTTACTCCAAAAAAGGTATGCGTAGCAAGTAATTTCGATGTAATATTTCAAATATCTTTTTCACAAATTCTTGAATTTAAAACTATACGATCTTGTCTTTTCTTTTAAAAAGAGACCGATAGTGTCTTTTTCGATAGAAAATCGAGTTATGGTGAACGCTAAACGAAGAAGAGTTGAAAAGAGTCGCGAGAACAATCCTCTTTGGTCGGGGAATAAAATAAAAAGAAAAGCAGAAGTCACAAATGAAGAAGTTCCGACGAAAAAGTTGAAACCTAGAAGAGCAGACGAGTCGAACAAGAAACCATACGTTGGAATGGTTGGAAAACCGGGCGAAAATAAATTACGATCGAAATTTAAGTTGAAAATCCAAGCAAAGTTACATAGCGAGGCGGTGAAGAAAGAGAAAAAAATAAACAAATCTTCTAAGAAGTTACACGAAAAAAGAAAACAGAGGAATGAAAATAAAAAAGAAGTTAAGGTAAGCAGCACTGCAATTACATTAGCGCATCTATTAACGCGAACTAGAATTATTAATAGTATTAATTGCGTGTTTCTCTTTACAGCCAAAACAAAGGACAAAGACAAACGCAGCTGACGCAAATTTAGATAATCTTGTAAATATATATAGGGACAAATTAAAATCTGTAGAATTGAGAAAGTCTAAATGGTACGAATCGCAAGATTGAACTATTCGTGTATATTAAACTTTAAAAAGTTACTCGTCTCTGTTCGTAATGTAAGAATAATAATGTTTCAATATGTTTATGTTTTATGTAATTATGTTCAATAGAATTTTCGGTAAAAAAATTGTTATGGTCTTAATTATACATCTGACAAAATAGTGTCTAGAAACATAAGGGAAAAAGTAAGTATTTATACCTAGTTTCGAGTTTCGATATCTCGCAAAGTTCCGGTTCCGGATTTGGGTTTTGGGTTTTAATACAGAGAGAACATTTATCGATGTTAATTGAATTTGTAATAAATTGTATGTAAATAATCATTTGGAAAAATCCTCTGGCCAAATTAAATGCTCGTAAAGTTTGATCTACTTTGTAAAACACTGACGTTTTGTAGGGGTTAGGATATTTGTCGAACGCTTTGAAAGAAATATCGAATGAAAGTACACAGAGATCTACGTGTTAAATTACACGTAACGAAGAATTCTTTCAAAATACGCGAGTTCGATAAATTCAAGTTTCCCCCCTTAGTGATTTCCCCCCACTTCGAGTTATCCCTTTCTTTGAGACTATCATGCTTGAATAGTGTTTAACAGTTGGCGGGAATCGCTGAAGAATAAAAGTGTATCTCTTACTTTAGTTCTGATCGAGAGTGTTCCCATTCGTAAAGTATTCATTGTGCGCGATACACGTACTCACAAAATCGACTATACAACTCGCTATGCGTGATATTTAATTTTAAACAACGTGGCCAAATGTCATACAAACTGGATAATAAATTAATTAAGCCGAATTTTATCTTTACTGAAATCACTGATCGAGACAGTATGTTCGTGTCATTTGAGAGGGAACGTTTCGAACAACACGTAGACTTGTAATTGTGTTATATTAAACGTTTGTTATAAGTGAAGAGGAATTTTGTTCGTATTGTGTAAGTACCAACAGATTCGTATTAAAAAGTTACGTTTTACTTAATACAATCGCATCGTTCTTTGTTCACGACTGTAAATAGCATTATATAAATAATACAATTACAAATTAAACAAAGTCAACCTTTATCACCGTTGAATTAATCGACGATCAGAAATGTCTTTAACGCTGAATTAACTTCACGATTTATTTGTTAATGATCGTACATATACTTATATATGAAAGTTAAGAAAAAGCGAATGAAATATAAAAATTTATAATTGTACCTGTAAATATGAATTTGAATTCGATCGCACGAAAGGATGGTTAAATGAAGAGCTTCGTGCCATTTAGATCGCGAGTGTTAATGACGTTGAGTAAACGCAATAATAATTAGAGTATTTACGAAACCAAAACTTGGCCAAGGTAACGCTACCGCGGTTACAATAACGATGCAATTAATTTCTAGATTAATCTACCGAGTATGGAAAAGCAAAGGTTGAATTGATCTATTTGAATAAAATGCTAATTAACAGAAATTTTATCGTTTGTCTGTTCCCTTTCATCTCTGCGTAGAATTGGGAAAGTTCAAAATAGAAAGTTCGAAGCTAAGTATTGTCTGACGACTTTTTATGGGTAGCACGGAATAGAAGCTGTAAAGGTATCGGCCATTTATACTTCGAACAGGCTATAATTCTTAGGCCAGACCAAACAAACACCGAAATACGAAGCGAAAAAATGTGAAAAATATGTCCTGATAATTAAATTTAAAAATATTTGAAAATTTATTAGAAACTTAATATTTCAGTTAAGATTTGTTTGTATATTTGAAACAGCTCGCTATTCAAAAATAGCGTGACGGTACATTGCCGTCAACCGACTGCAAAGTGTTAATTATGCCAAATACAGAAAGTAAATTGTACACTACAAGTAATATCCTTTTTCCTGTTGCACGATCAAGATCGAGGGTCATTAAGTTAGGACATGGTACCCCGAGTCTGTTCTAAAGAAAAAAAAGATGGCGTCAGGACAATGAAACTAAATTATGACCGTATTTTCCTTTTCTCGTATTTGTTCATTCGTAACATGTACGTCGATTGATTTCTCGTTGACAGCGTGTTGCAAGACCAGGTCAAGTGTCATAAGAAAGGATCGTAGGGTATAATTGAAAAATGTCGTGAGCGTGGATCGTCATAAAACGGAGTGCACGTAGAAGAATAGGGATGTAAACTTTATTACCACTCTTTACGAAGTTAAAATACTTAAGTGCCTTCGGTCGATCAAAGGTTATACCAATTTATAAATTTTACATAATAATTGCTTCAAAAAAATGAATATTACATTCTTTGAATTTCCTAATCTTGCAAAAGATTTCTTTATGGGAAGCGAATAAGATTCTTCGCTAAATATAAGCGCATTTACATACCTGTAAAAATATTTCTCTTTTATCATTTAAGCATTTATTAACCTTTTGGATCTACCTGGCTATAGAGACTTATACATGGAAGCAAGGAGCGTGGGAATTGTTGATTAACTTTCTACCATTTTTCATTTCAAACTAGAGTTTAGAAAGATGCTTCTTCATTTACAATTAGCTACTCTGTGATTTCATTAATTTTTCTTTGGTAAGAGAAACAGTGGGAAGCTTTTATTTAAAGGCAAAGATAGAGAAAGTTTTGTTGGGGCGTACACACGAGAGAAATGAGATTCTCTAAATTTACCGTGATTTCTTTTTGTTTCAGAATAAAAATGAGCGTTTTAAGCGGTAACGTCGCTAGATCCTTAACGCACAGTGTCAAACGATCGACTCGAGTTCTTCGAACGATAGAAACTTTGGCAGCGGAGATCGAGGAACAAGATTTGTCGCGATATCGTCCGTATTCCGACATTCCTGGACCAAAGCCCATTCCTCTTTTAGGCAACACGTGGCGATTCATACCGTTCATAGGTAGTTTTCATTCAGCACTGTCCGAATATAGCTCTCATTAGCATTAAGATTCGCACAGTCGCGCAACTCTGAATAAATCGTGTTAATGGAAACCGTGAAACTTTAAAATTGTATAAAAAGATACCATGTAAAACTAGGAATACTTATTCCATAATAAACGCGCAGATCTAATTGTATAAATGCGACACACTTTTACTGTAAGATAAACCATTAGTGCATACATCTTCGCGTAAATAAAAATTAGGGAGAACTTAATATTTAATATGTAAATGCACGCGTACTTATAAAATATGTATAAGAACATAAACGAGGACGCAACCTGTATCTACGAATTCGTATGATTCGAGGACGTGCTGCACGGTGAAAAATTTACATATACCAGATACAGATAATTACTTTCTATTTAGGAAAGATTGAAAGAAATGTGTGGGAGAGAATTTATGGAAGGCTTCAACTCGTATATTCGTTTAAGAATTCCGTTTCTCTTGGACCTTTATGTTAATACGAAGGCATTCGTTATTGAGACTTTATTTTCACAAGTTCATTTTTAATAAATTGTTTGCCTGTTTGACCAGGCGATTTCCAGATTCAGGCTGTGGATCAAGTGTCAAAGAGACTGTACAAAGAGTACGGGGACATCGTGAAAATGGAAGGCTTGATCGGCAGACCGGACATGGTTTTTCTTTACGACGCGAACGAGATCGAGCGTATCTTCAGGCAAGAAGAGAGGATGCCGTACAGGCCGTCGATGCCTTCATTGAATTATTACAAACACGTGCTTCGAAAGGAGTTCTTTCGCGGAAACGCCGGCGTGATCGCCGTGTAAGTTTCGAACGAATCGTTTCAAAAATTTAGGCATCGGGTAGAAAAAAAAACACATATGCATATGATTTCTGTAAACAGTTGAAAGTAAAAGCGACGATACGTTTGCAATCAGACACGAGCGATTTTGGTTTTACTATATTTATGAATCTCATTTGGTATAATGGGCAAACATTGACATTGCGTACGGTGTTACTAAATGTATGCGCTTGGCAAACTAGTAAAATAGCAAATATTTGTCTTTTCTGTTGAACACATGCTTGGGGTGTCCCGGGAGTGCATTAGAATGTCGCCACTTTCATGCTCGATGGTTTGCATTATCCTTGATACTCCTCTTCGTTTATTTATACACTTCAATTTTCAATATCCTAGTGATTCCTGTTACGGAAACTAGGGTGAACTTGCGTGTTACGCACGCTATGCACGTTTTGCGATCCGGTTGAAAGTAAATCTTACGCAAAACACGGGTGCACAGTTAGGTTGTCGCTTCCTGCACGACAGTTGGTATTGCAATTCTCCCGATACATCCTGCTACGACTAGTATACGTTTATCAAAAATATCCATCGGTGTTGGATTTCGATTCTATCACGCGACTCTGATTTCTCTTTACACGGTACATTCACTGAAAGCTATTACGTTGCAATACCATAGGAAAGGCTATTCGGTGCCAATCGAAACCGTAATGCGATACTAGAACTTGCTAAGTCGAAAAATAATAGAAGAAAAAAATAGTTTCGCGATATAATAAACGCGAATTTTTCAGACACGGCGAGGATTGGTACAACTTCCGAAGCAAAGTGCAGCAGGTGATGTTGCAACCACGAACAGCAAGAATGTACATTTCTGCTATGGAGGAGGCGAGTTTGGCATTCCTTCAAAGGTCCGCCGTCAAATGTTGTTATTTAACGTGCTACCTTTCACTCTTCTCTGTTACTTTTCTTTTCTTCGGTGGCCTATTGCTAAATCGACCTCGTGGTGTTTTCAGAATAACGAAAATACGAGACGATAACAATGAGGTGCCCGGCGACTTCCTCAACGAGATCCACAAATGGTCCCTGGAGTGTGAGTAGAAAGCAACGAGAAGTGGAACGAACTTTGTCGTTCTAAATCTCATTCGGTACTAATTGAATTAGACTGTTTGATCTAGTACGCTCATGCAGACTTCTGGTGCAAGATTGAATATGAAGAATCGTTAGAATCTTGATCTTCCAGATATTTTCTTATTCTTCATTATCGAGTAACGTAGTAATGGAACATCAACTACTAGGGGCTATTTCCATCATCAGCTGTTCGCTCTCTTCGTTGAGCGAAAGGTGTCCCGGATTCGAACCCCTGTTTAAGGCGAACTTACTCCATTCCTTCCCTAATTACACAATAGCGAAAATAACCGTACAGCCGAGAAATCGGCGCGCAGTGTTCCTTGAAGAAATTTCCTCCGACTCGTTTCCAATAGACTCTCTGTGGTTACACGAACTCTTGAAACACGTACTTTCCACGCGATTTTCTAGTTAGAAGCAATGATTTAAATCTTGTCCTTGTCTTGTTACGCACGATACAATTTTTTTTAAGCGGACACTCGTAGTTTCGCGAAGGGGAGGAGGCTATATAAGTTCTGTGAGAAGCGTCTCTTCCTAATTTTAAATAAAAATGGTCTTTCGGAATTGTCTTTCGTAGCCATCGCGCGCGTAGCGCTGGACGTTCGATTGGGCTGTTTGGACGACAACGCGAATATGGAAACTCAGAAGTTAATAGACGCGGTCAGTACGTTCTTCGTGAACGTGGGGATCTTAGAGCTGAAGATACCGTTCTGGAAACTGTTCAATACGCCCACGTGGTTGCAGTACGTGAAAGCGCTGGACACTATCGTGAGGTAAAATAAAATTCAACGCACTTAAAGACAAGGAAAGATAATTAATTTTGATTCTCAGCACAACTTCGAAGTTTACTGCAGCTGCTCTGTCGAGGATAAAGGAAGCAACCGACTCCGATAAGGAGCCATCCCTTCTCGAGAGAGTGATAGCTTTGGAAAACGACACGAAGCTGGCCACTATACTGTCTCTTGATTTATTTCTGGTTGGGATTGATACTGTAAGTATCCAGAAACGTGTCTTGACTGCGTTCGTTCAAAAGTTGGAACTTGGAATAATTTTGTTCGTAGACTTCAAACGCTGTGGCGTCGGTGTTGTATCAATTAGCACTTCATCCGGACAAGCAAGACATTGCTTTCAAGGAAGTATGCGACGTGCTACCGAGCAAAGACACCCGGCTCGAAGGAAACCACTTGGATCGGTTCAAGTATTTGAAAGCTTGCATCAAGGAGACTTTGAGGTTCGCGCGTTGACAATCCTAATCCTTTAAAGCGTTAGTTGTAACCGTCGCTTCTTAATCTCTCTTTCTTCCTTTCTTCTGACCAGAATGTATCCAGTTGTTATTGGCAATGGCCGATGCATGACTAAAGACACAATAATCAGCGGATATCAAGTACCCAAAGGCGTAAGAAACGATTTTTTCCCCTCCATACTTTTACCATTACGTTTTTCAAGGAGCAAGGAGTTTCTTTAACGACTGTTTTATTTACGCGATCAGGTTCAAGTGGTCTTTCAACATTACGTGATAAGTAATCTTGACAAGTACTTTCCACGGAGCAAGGAATTCCTTCCGGAGAGATGGCTGGACACTAACGGACACGGCGTGCGTCATAATTTTGCGTCACTTCCTTACGGCTACGGGAGAAGAATGTGTCTCGGTAGACGTTTTGCCGACCTCGAGATGCTGATCGTCATTAGCAAGGTAATGCACAAAATAAATCATTCGTAAAATTAGCTCTCCGTTTAACGCGTCGAACATAAATCTGCCGCCACATCTAGCGACTAACAAGACTTCTGAAATGAGAACGACGCCATATTCGGTAAGATTTCTCCGCGTTCTGGGAAATAGTTTAATAACTGGGAATTGCAATTCGGTGTAACGCGTGGAGCTAGTAAATGGCACGGAAAGAGAAACTGTCCACCATTTTGGAGTTTTATTACCGGCATACCCGATGCTTACCTTAAACGTAGATCCCCGTTAGTTTCACGGCGGTCACAGTGAATGGCCGCGAACAATAAAAGTCCTGTCCAGCCGACTGAATGCTTTGCTCTTTATTACGGGGACACGGTAGGACTCCTACGGTGTCATTAATCTGTCACTTCGATGCCGCGATAAACCGTAGAATTACCTGAGTTTCGCGCAGACCTCGAGCCCACTTTCCATTTTTACTTTAATTTCGGTAATTAAAATGTTTACAAAGTTTTGCCGGATGTACAGCGACGGCTATTTACAATTGCTCGCGATAGCATTCGAACGTTCGCTAACCAAACTGTTAACGAATGAAATTTCCACGGTGTATACAAAAATAAACTGTCTTTAATAAATCGAACTCAAACCCCCCATAGTAAAACAGTATGAGAGCGTAAAACCAACAATAAAATACAAAATTCACGAGTTTCGCATTCTTCTGTATTTTATATAGGTAACATGCTTGGTACAGTCTATAAAAAAGTACAAAAAAATGTACGATACGTTCTTATTACTATGCTTATATTTATATGTATATATTTTTGGGAATCACTTGGACAAACGTAGTAGAGCAAATCGTTACGATTTATTTCGATTATTTGTTTCAGATTTTGCAACGCTATAAGTTAGAATATCATCACGAGAAACTGGAGTATTATATCAATCCTATGTACACGCCTAAAGGACCCTTAAAGTTGAAATTCGTCGATAGATAACAGGGGCACTTCCCATACTATACACGAAAAGTGTATTATTTGTTTCATATGTACAAAAATAAAAAAGTAAATTCGTCCACGAATGTCTGTTGCGAGCCGCATCCACGTGAAAATATTCGGTATATCCAGAGAGCACTTTGATCATTGTTTCCATCCCCCAACGGAAAACATAAATTTTGATTATCTTGGTATCAGTTTGAATTTAAGTTCACCGTCGGGAGCATACATAAACGTGACTTTGTACTTCAACGGTTCATGATGATACTCCAGCTTGTAAGATCGTATCAGCTGACAATTAACGAAAAGGGCATTATTCGCACACGTATTAATGATATTCTTAACGTGATAAATAATAAAAATATGTAGTTATAGAATTAACCATCACGAATAACGAATGCTAAATAGAAACCATTTAGAAAATATAACGAGAGAATCTATTAGCAATGGCAAAGAAAGGGTCTGTTTACATAGAAATTAAGATTCATATTTAATAAGACATTTTCACATACCTTAGAAAGTAGCACTTGCATTTCTAAATCGGCAAATCTTCTACCTAAACATACGCGAGCGCCATGACCAAAAGGTAAAGACGCGAAAGGATGCAATATCTCGTTCGCGGATTGTTTGATCCACCTCATCGGCTTAAACGTTTTGGCGTTTGTTACGTACTCCTCCATGTTTCCTGTTACAACTGTCGGAAATACAACTTGTACCTACGATGCATAATGTTAATGTTAAAATTTAGAAAACATTTTTACGCTAGATTCACAGTCATGATCCAAAGTCATAACAACAGTTAGGGTCGTTGCATGTTCATTACTTACTCCTTTCGGTATTCTATAGCCGCAAATTATGGTGTCGTTTTGCAATGTTCTACCATTTCCAATGACTGTAGAATATACTCTGCAATGTAAAATTGTAAATCGTATTTTTATAACTCGACAGTGTAATTTAAGTTTACAAATAAATTTTTACTCGAGTAGTTTATAAATGTTAATTAGTTACTTCATACCTGAAAACTTCACGGATGAAGGCTTTCATATAAATTGCTTGATCAAGATGGCTCGTAGTTAGAGGAACGGATGGATCAGGAAGAATTTGCACAAGTTCTTGATAAATTTTTTCCTGCTCCTCGGGTCTAGTTGCTAGTTGATACAATATCGAACAAACGGCCATCGATATCTGCAATATGATATTACTAATTAATAGACACGAATATTTATCTTATCGTATTTTCCACCTACTGTGTCTATTCCGACCAAAATTAAGTCCAAAGCGAGGATGTACGCCATTTTGGGATCAGTTTCTTTGGCCAAGATCCTTTCCACCAAAGACAAATCGGATTCATCCACGGCCTGTTTAGTTTTCAGCCTTTCTATCGCCGCGTCAATATATTTCATACACACTCTGAAAAATATTAAACAAAAATTTATAATTAAGTTCAAATTGGGGGAGTAATTATAATTCAACTTACTCGACGAAGTAGTCCATATTGCGTACATATCGCGTCCAAAGAGGCGTCGGTATATATCTCCAATAAGGAGCTTTCAATTCGAGCACGGCCACGTTTCTCAAAGCATATTTTGCCGCGTCAATGATTTTCTGTGGTTCCGAATCCGGAGTCAGAGTCCCGCCTAAGCACCCTAATCTAACGTCAAGAGCAACTCGACCTATACCTGTGCAATTTTATTTTACCAGATAGTATCGTAATATTTGAAACTATATAAGGCGTGGTCTTATGCATATAAATGACATTGCTTAACATAATCGAAATATCTATTCTAATAACTCTATAATTCAGGAATCTATTCCAGTCTGTTATGTAAATTAAATATTCGATAAAATGCTGCATTGAATTAAATATTTCTTTTAAGTTTGATTCTTCCTATTAAATTAAATTGTTTGGAAATATTATGTCACTTGTCCTAAGCAGTGTGCTTTATTGGATTGGATAAATTTATACGAACATTCTAAAGCCCATTTGTGTATTTCGTTGTCAAAGTCTCCCGGCAGTTCTCCATCCTCTCCTACAATTTCTTCGATCCTAATCAAGACGATTCGTTATTTTATTCATAAGTTAGTTACGTACAATTTTGAGTAATGCGTTGTTCAAAAGATCTGACATTTTGGCGAAACGCAGACCCACTCTCGGGGCTCCAAGGTTTCGCGTGCCGATTAAAATTAACTCCAAGATACAAGGTCGCTCGAAATACCTTTTTATAAAGTCAACGGTGACCACCTCGATCGGGCTTATGTACTTTCTAACCGTCTGCGGCTGAAGAACTGGTTTTTGGACTCTTGTCCGGAATTCACGCCAAGGTTCACCGTGTCTAAAACATGCAAATCATACATTATGTCACTCGTGACTAGCGCGATGCCTCTTACTTTTATGACAAACGATTATAACACGTTTAAAGGTCAAGGGAAACAAGATTTAGAATTCGAGTAATGCAGAGAAAAAAATGACTATTCTGTTTCCTTTCTTTAAAATCTTAAAATCTTAAAATCTGACAAATATACAATACATAACGTAGCAGCTGAGAATAAGCTTACAAGGACTTTTTCCAGTTTCGAGCCTTGAACTAAATAATTCCACTTTGCACCCGGGCGTTAATTGAAAAGCGAAACGTGTTTCCCAATACGGGGGGTCGACTGTACGCGTTTTTCTTTTACTCACACTCCGACAACACCGGGCAAACTCCCGAAGAAGTTCTTCCTGACGACGCTCTTGTAATGCACCAAACACGGCATCGACGGTCTGAAGGGCGTCGGTCCTTCCTGCCTGTAGATCTTCTCGATCTCGTCGGCGTCGTAAACGAACAATAGATCCGGTCGACCTATTAAACCGGTCAAACGTACGATCTTCCCGTATTCGTCGTAGAACATTTGCGACACTTTGGCCGTGTCGGAGATTTGGTACTGGCCGATCACCGGAAACAGTCGCCAGGTATTTCCGAGGATCGGGATCGGTTTTGGTCCCGGTATCTCCTCGTACGGTCTAGCCTGGTTCACGATATCGTGATCCAACACGCAATCCCTTGTCGAGGTCACTGCACCTGCACCTAACGCATAGGAAAACGTACGTCAAACGCTTCCTGCATTCGCGATCGAGTTTAGATCGAATGAATCTTGCTTTCTTCCAACTTTCAAACTGCTCCATAGGCAGTCGCGGCTACAAACGAGGCTACGGGGACACAAACCTCCCTTGTTGCTCGAACTATCTCTGCTATCTAAATTTTAATCGTTTGAAGCGATTAGCGTTTTACATTATACTTTCGCAAGTAACTACGCTATTGCAGACCGTGGGCTTAACCGCGGTTTGTTGCGCATTTCACGTGCTGTTTAGAATAATTGGGGAATCACGTGGCCGTGGGGAAATCAGGAAAACGTGTCGAGCATCGAGATCGAAATGAATTCTTTAACGCTCGATCGTCGGTTGTACTTAAATTTACACGTTCTGCCACGAACACGTAATATGATTTATGAAGTAGTTACTGACCATACTTATGCTAGGTGTTAATATCCGAGGATCCGTTTAACGTCTTGTTAGGTCAGTTTGCGTACTGTGAAACATGCGAACGCACGGTATATGGGTTAATTCAATGGTGTTTTTATCGATCGTTTTATTCCTGCAGCATGGAAATTAGGCTACATTCTATAATAATTATTTTCAGGAATTATTATGCTTCGAATCCATCGTTAGATTTGGGGATATAATAATGTTAGAGACCGTTCGTAAGAGAGTGGCGATATTTCATTACCTGAGCACAGAGCACGTCGAAGGATATCCTGACCTTGTGAAAGTCGACATTTAAAGATGAATTGCATCTGGCGATTCATTCTGCGGAAAAATAAAATCGAAAGTTCATCTACGAATTTACATACTTTTCCGTACTACGATATTTTCGATATAATTACCAATACCCTTTACGTTCATTACAGGAAACGTTTAAATATATCAAACCTCCCGTATTTAGTCCTAAGAACTTCCCCTAATTACAGACCCAATTGTCAACACTGATTACCCTCGAACTGCTACCTGCTATTTAATCCCTGCAATAATGGCCACAACGGTACCCTTACCTGGAATAGCCCCAAAAATTGTCCGTTTCCTTTTCCACGTCTTCTTGTGTACCGTTATCGAGGAATATGTTTCACAGTAAATAATAATAGCATGTCGAGCCTAATTGCGTTTACCATTCAAAATGGCACTAACCAGAGATCGTCGCGCGTTTTTAGCACCTGCGATCGAAGGACGTGCTTAGGTATACAACCAAACAACGCGAATGCACCCACTGGGTGGTGATGCACTCTTTAAAGAAGTCCTATCGTAAATGGTACCACATAGTATAGCTACCGAGGCGAACTCCCCACCTTCGATGGATCTCCCTCCAATGGATTAACGGTCCGAATTCTCTGCTCCGTGATGGTACACCCGCTGCTCGAGGAGTATTCATTGCCGTTGCTCGAGGAATTACTTTCACAAGGTGAACATGCTCGAGTTCAATTTTCACTGACTTTCTCATTCGTTGGACGGCCAGACACCCTGAAAGTCACACGACATTCCTTCAATGGACCATTTTACTGTAAATCGTCATATTTTTAAACCCTTTTTTGACAATCCTTTGACAAGAAACTATCTCACGCATGACGAAATATTGATTGATATAAATAACTATGTTTCGTTGAATCGTGTACGCTGGAGCTTTGTTCAAAGTATACAGATTTGTTTCTAAAGAAAATAACGTAATCGTAAGTATACAGGGTGTTCGACCAACCCAAAATAAGACGAAGGTCAAGGACCAACTTTTCGAATATTTTTGCGATTTGTACATATTCTCCATCAAAATACGCGTAATTTGCTTTTTTAAACATTAAAATCGTCCAATCCGTTCAGAAGTTATGACGTTTTAAAGATTCGTATGAAAATTCGGGCAGACATTTCTGCCCAGAAATTATATTTTTGGTAAGGAATTTTTTTCTCGAAACTGAGTAGGATTTCGAGGGTATGTCTGTTGACCAAAAATGCTTGCAATTGGCCCCTGCAACTAAAAATAATTTTTTCAAGACGATTCGAAAGTTTTTTTTTTCACCTAAAACTTTCAGCACTTACTCGAATTTTTTTCTCGAAAGTGGGTAGGATTTCGACGGTATGTGTAATGACCAAAAATGATTGTAATTGACCCCCGCAACCGAAAATAATTTTTTCATAACGATTTGAAATTTTTGAATTTAATTGTTAATAACTTTTTAACGAAGCTTCCATCAACAAATTGGTATTCTGTATACCTCGCGGATTCGAATATTTATTTTAGGATAGACGACAGTAAGAATACCTGCAATAAATCCCGCGACGCTCGTCGGGATCGACAAACAGTCGCTTCGAAAGATTTATTGTCTACGGCGTCGCAGGTCATTTCAACGCAGCTTGCAGTCTCGATTGACCGTGATTATCCTTACGACAGGCTGGGTTCTTCCATACCATAATTATATACCTCTCGAATTTTCTGGAAATTTTGTATAATGTCTCGATGGAAACTAACGCGGAATTTTTAGAAATTTTCTGATATTTTCGAATAACTTCGTTCTCGTTTCTTCAATAAGTATTTTATAGTTTTGATAATCATGGTCCTTCGTATTTTTTAGCCATGGATGGATAAAAAAGATTGGTCCTAAAATACTATTCCTCACGGCGAACACTTCTAAAGATTTTTCGTATTTCGTATGTAACACAGATTTTACAATTACAACGTTACAATTTACTCGTTAGATCGGACAATGATATTCGAATACATAAGTAGTGGACATTTATTCGTACCATTTATAATAATTGTAAAATATTAAGGGACTCGAGTAGGAACCTTCGTAGGAAGGATGGGGTCCTCCGCGTTGCCAAAAATTCCCGGGGGTCGTGCCACTTGCGACCCTGGAGTGGGGGGTCACTAGTGCCGCTTGTCTATATTAAAGGACCCGCAAGGGTTGGACGCTTATTTGTGATAAACTGTTGACGCGAAATGTTGTCGTTCAATACCTGTGCATCGATTCCTAAACGACCGGCTACATGACCAATAGAGTCTGACATACGTATTTGCAAACACGCGTGTAAAGCAACAGTCGTTCGTTGAAAGTTTAACAAATTGAGTTTCAACGCGGTTTCGTGGTTCTCCACGGTGTTTAATTAAATAATGGCCATGTCGACGATGTGGATCAGAAACAACATGATCTTCTGTAGCAACCAAAGCGTAAGTGTTACGTGCAGTCATTTTGTGCAGTTAATAGTGATTTAACGACGAAGAGAAGAATTCTATAAATTATTTTGTTTCCTTTTATTTAGAAGTCGATGAATCTATTTCTAGCTACCTAAAAGATACAAATATTTAATGTAATCTTTAATTTAACCATTTGCGTGTTTATTACATTGATTAGAGTCACGATTAATTTTTATTTAGTAACAGCAGTTTGAAATACAAGTATTTGTCCGGTACCTTGCAGATAATTACTGTTTGTATCATAGCGTTAACTCTGTTTATTGCCGTCGTAGCTATCGTATATATAAACATCCGTCGAATTGAAACAGATCGTACGAAATTCAAGGAAACAGAAATATTATTCCTTCTACACGATATCCGTATAAATAGCCAAACACTGTTTTAGATAATGGGTGTACTTTTAACAATAAAATATTCACAGGACCTTGATTTTCAATTTTTTCCAACAGGATAGGCAATTAACAGAAGCTGAATTGAAAGTTAAACGATCGCTGCAGAAGCTTTCCATTCCGGACTGGTATTTGAACAAGCGTTCGAATCCACCGAAAATACTCAGCAACATCGTTCCAATGGAGTTTCGTCAATCGTCCTGGAAGAAACTTGGATCCAGGGACTCCACGATAAATTCGACGTCCACCAATCTATCAGGTATTTATAAATATCTTTAAAAGCTTATAGAAAATGAAAAACAGTGGCATTGTTCAAACGAAACTGTAATACTTACGTCTTTCGATATTTAACGTGAGTCCAACGTCCAATTGCAGATTCATTTTCGTGGATAGAGACGTCCAAGAACACCAAACCCGCGAACGAGCCTGAAATCAACACGCCCCCGCGACAACAAAAGTCCCCGGAAGCGAAACACCGGAAATCACCGACGTCCAAGTCCCCGACCACCAAAAAGGAACAGCAGTCTTTCGACACCACGATCCCGGAAGTGAGGCTACTGTCGAACAGCAAGACGTTCCCGAAAATGTCGCCATCGCGGAAACTAGAAAATATAAACATCGTCTTACACCCTGGACCACCAATAAACATTTCCAGCCACTTGGAAAAGGCCAAGAGCTCCGAGCAGTCGAAATTCCGCGGCTCCGCGCCAAAGAAACAACCAACGGACGTCGCGAGGAAGAACAGCAACAACAATTATTCGTCCAGGAACAACGACTCGACAAAAAGGGACGAAACATCGCGAAAGTCGCCGACAAACAAATCCAGGAACAGTCCTCAACCATCGAAGATCACGGACGAGCATTTGATAACACCGAAACCGAGAGCGTGTTTCAGAACGCGAGCCACCTCCACTCCCAGGTTCACTCCGGCGAATCTCTTCTCGTCGACCATCATCGAGGAGAGTCCCAGAGAGAAGAAAGCTCCATCGCGCAGTATCCTAGAGAAGTCCTCGATCTTCGAAGGTAATTCGTCGTCCTCCAAGGCCGAGAAGCGATTGGAGAACGCTCGAAGACCGAAGAGACTCTCCGAAAGTTTGCTCCAGAAGACCTCGATGTTCGAGGACCTCTCGAGAACGGGACTGTCCAGCGACCTGGAGACGTCGAGGTTCGGTGGATCGCACCCGATTTTTGAGAGGAACGTCAGTTCGATCCGCTCCGAGAAGAACGACCCGGCTCTGTCGACAACGAGGTCCTCGATGGTCCGCGAGCTGGTGAGGAAACTGGAAACAGCTCGTACTCCGGAGAAGACGCCGCAACCGACGTCGAAGGGCAGACGTTCCCTTCCGGAGAAGACGCCCGATCGCTTCAAGACGCCGGTTTCCGCGCTGAGGAGGACCAGCCTCGGCGGGAGGACCACGAACTTGGACTTGGAGTCGCCATTTTCCAAGTTCCTGGTCTCGAAGCGGAAGTCCGTAGACTTGGAGAAGGTGGTGAAGAACAAGCTGGCCAAGGAATATCCTCGAGACAAGAGCGACGTACGAAGAATCATCGAGATACTGATGGAGAAGCTGTCGAAACCGTCCGCGCCGTTGCATTGCGAGGACGCGGAACGGAACCACAACTTCGTGAGGAAGGTGGTGAACGCGCTGGAGAAAGGGGATCCGTCCATTCTCGAGGAGTTGACGATGGACGAGAGGAACCACGACGACAGCGGAAGTTGCAGCGAATCGGTCTCGTTGAAGGACACAGACAGCAGCAGCGACTGCGACCTCAGGTCGTCGAGCCTTAGAAGCGACAAGACCTTCAACCACGAGTCCAGAACGTCTAGGAAGTCTTCGGAGGCTGAAGAGATACCGCTCGAAGAGGAGTCCGTGTATTGGATACCGGTGACTAGGTGCAAACTGCCACGAAGCAGCTCACTGTTGAGCCTGACGTCCAGGTTGTCTTCCAACGGGCACTCGCCTTGCATCAGTCCTATAAAAAGCGACAGCGAATCAGGATCGGTTCCATGGTGTTCGACTTTTAAAAGGACGAACGCTCTGTCCAGAAAGCTGTTCAAGATCGACGAGACCGTGGTGATCGACTCGGGATACTCCGACAGGTCCGATCAGTCACCTGTTCGATGCTCCACGGCGGACAGCACTTGGTCCGAGGACACGCAGATCGATTCCAGCACGGAGATCGGATCCATTCGATCGAAGAGATCTTCAAGACGCAGATCCATCCTTGACAACACGTACCGTGTTCACTGTTAAGTAGGTCGTATCTCTATCGTGGTCTAAGATGATTCAATATCTACAACATTGTAATCAATTGTTAGTAATAGCTAGACACGAACATTCGGAATCGAGAGCTCTAGTACCGCGCGTAGCATAGTTTTTAAGATGTTTATTCTAATCATGAGTTGCAGAATGATACGCTCAGTTAATCTAGAAAACGCTGATTACCGTGGCGAGCACCGTTTAATTCTATTTCGTTAACTATTATTATAAAACAACACAAAGTAAAATAATCATACCAATAGTTGGATTTTATTATTATTTTATTTTATGTAGATATCTGTATTATTTTTCTGTTTCGCGAGCCACTGTAATTAGGCGCGTGAACAATCACAAAATATTTGTAAAATAGGTATAGTTTTGAGAGAAATGTAGGATACTCGATGTTTTGCAAATATTTTAATCGCGATTGGCTACGAATAACTTTCTTCGATTATGCGTAAACCGTCTGTTATCACGATACAATCGATCGAGACCTTTGTGATATTACAATTCTCTTACGATACTTCCCTTGAGTACAAATGTCTTTGGAAACATTTTTTTGTATTCCTTTGTACTTCTTCGTTTCGAGGAGCGTTCCTCGTAAGTTAATGAATGTTTTTAAATATTCTATATTTGTTATTTTTATCTTCTTTACTTATTGTAGGACCGTTTGCTATCTTAGCGTTCCTTTTAAGAAAGAACGGCGAACTATCGCGTTGAATTGCAAACAATGCGCGTTCCTTCTGAACAATGCGTCGTTTGAACAAGTTCTGACCAAAATTTGTACATTGTAAATAATAATAATACACGCTTGTGTAGTTTTTGGATAAAATTGTATCTACTATTGTTAAGAATTTCGAAATGCATGGTGTTCCATAGAAATTAACTCTAATCGTACTGGGGTGGAACTTTGAGCCGCGTGTTACGTTCGAATAATCGTAGAGTCTGTAAATAAATTTATATAATAATGACATTCGTCGTTAGTGTATGAATATTGTACAGACCCTACAATTGCTCTTTGTAAATGGCCCAAACTGCATAGTAATACAATTAGGGTTGAAAATAATATAAAACGATCGATGTAAATTCACGATGAACATAGTTATAGCGCGGATTTTAATGTAGACTTATGGTGTGAATCTGGAATCGAATTTGTTACTAACATAGTATGACGGAATACTATGCTGGTAAGCATGACTTCGCTTAAAGTATAGTGAATCGACAATCAGTGAAGTGTCCTAACTTGAGGCGTTGTAGTGTGTAGAATGAGAGTAGAATATAGTGTTAAGTTTGAAAGATCAGTTACTGTTTATGCTGAAAAGCATTTCTTACTTAATAATGTTAATTAAGCCTACTGTTGGATGTTGATGTTAATTAAGCATTTTGCAAGAATATTTGAAACTCTATTCAATGAATAATTGCATCGAAGTTATTTTTGTAAATCGTGTCGACCGATCTTATTTCTGTGGTCAACGGTTGCGCACACGCATACTATTGTTAACAGACTCATGATACGAACTCGTGTATCGAATTGTTAATTATCATTTAAAATTCCAGACACACGACTGTTTCTCATGTAGCGTGCGTATGACGGCACACGGAATTTGTATGAATAAATAATCGCAAAGTTCAATTCTTTTGTTCTATATCCTCGAAGTCAAATTACAGATATAAGTATAATCTTTGTTAAAAAGAAAAGATTAGAAAATATTTTAGGCTGTTGCTAACGAAGAGGTATTTCTATAACTATCGATTTTTTACGTTGCATGTATAGATCTATTACGATCATCGTGGCAGTCACCGTGTTAATGGAAAGAAGTTGAATTCATAATTACTTAATCATGTATAACATTTATTAACATCCACATGCATTATTCTTTCGCATATACTTTATGGATATATTACACAAATACTGAATACTTTTATTACTTAAGCAATTCTTTTAGAATACACTCTATTCTACATATTAAACGTTTGAAAATAATATTATTTTTCATTTTGCTCGCAGTGCATTACAAAATACTTTAACTATACGTATTTGATGATATAAGTAACTTTATCACGATGATTCCCAATAATCACTGATAGAATTTGTTGAAACTCTAAGAACCGTTTCGAGAAAGCACAATAAAAGAATTTAACAACGAGAAATATATGTTCATCGACGAATATAAGAAACTCAAACATTACATTAAAAATCGTTAAACCGATCCACGAAATTTGGCGATATCTATGGAAGAAATTCATGACTGTTAACGATTGGGAACCATTGGTTTATTGAGATCACACTTGCAGTTCTGAGATCGTGTTCAAGAATAGCGACAATTAGATTGTCTGTAGAAAAATATAGAATAGCAATAAAATCTATCTTTTAATGAAATACTGATTTACATCTTGAAAAAGATGTCAACTTCGCTGTACAATTTTGCATTTTCTTTTTAAATACCAACTTCAATCACCCGATACATCCGTCCAAAATTAAATCTACCTTTCGTAAAGAATGCTTCGTAAACTAAAAACATGAAGTTTCTCTATTCAACTATGCTGCTTTCGTTTGTAATATACTCGCTTATTATCACAGAGTTGAAACTCGAGCGAACAGAATTCAAACATAGATTAAATTAAGTTCAAAGTGAACCTATATTTTAACAAGAAAATATTTATAGGAGATTAATCCCATAGAATATTTTTATAACAAATTTTAATAATTATTATTCGCTTGCGGTGTGTATTCTAACACGTATCCACCTCAGCGGTGGATTGCGGATACAAAACAATGAAAAAAGTCCATATAACTGCAATGCTGAACAAAAGTATTAGCACAGCATAACTGTTAGTATACAAATGCTTACAATTACTAAACAAATTGTTAAAACAAAAAAAAAATCTATTTGAAGTATTCATAATATCTAATATCTATCCCAATTTATTACGTAACGAAAAAATTATGTACAGAAAGTAATATACAAGATAATAACGAAAAATATATTGAGCATTTTATGTAGTCAGTGACCACCATGATCGTTAATGTATTAAGAAGGTCCTTTCGGAGTTTTTTGTACCTTTTTTGCAGAGAAACCATGAAACTTTTTCGGATTATCAAAAACTCGGACAACGTTTGGATAACATGGTTTTTTAGATGTTTATAATTAATGTTTCATCGATGTGATAAAATACTGTTTGGTCAGAACGTTCATCAAATTTAGTGGTGGCGTGATGATAAGGCACTGGTGTTCTACGCTAGTAGATCCGGGTTCGATTCCCAATCAATACAATTGATTTTTTTTTTTTTAACGATCCAAATTAATTAGATCTTACTTGTGAAAACGCATATTACGAATGTATACACGCTTCTTGCCTATAATGTGTATTTTTCTCTTTTTATTCGTAATATGTAACTTATCATTTTTAATTTTTGTAATATTTATCTTTGAACTTGGAAAAAATATAGATCTTATTTCCGTTATGATGTCATGAATTTACGAATAATATCCGTCGCTCCTAACAATTGATGTCTGAAGTTTTTATCTACTAATTCATAATTAATGTAATTTAATTACATTCTTTTTGTAATTACATCCCAATTGCAATTACAAATTACATCAAATTCGAGAGAAATGTCGAGAGCATTTCTAGATACGGAAAACAGGTGTGATATAGTTTGAGTCATTACACGTGTAATGGGAATCTCTAGTTTATATGAACTTGCGTCGTTGTTTTTGTATCCTCGATTTACCGCTACAATGGATCCCACATGTTAAAATCCACTTTACATCAGACCTGGACAAATTTTATTTGAAAGAAAAATCGATATAAAAGTACCCAGGTCTGTATTATACATTGCCTTCTCTATCTGCTTATTTCATATAGAATTCTAATGTAGTTACAAACCCAAACATAACACAGGCACAATGGCAGCACACTTTCCCTTTCTTTCTCTCACTTTGACAATAATACATAGTGTATTTTACAATGTCCATGTGAAGTTAAAATATAATGCGGAAGCATTACAATTACTAATTGAAAGAATAAATTATTTTAAGAATAGTCAAAAGGATCAAAAGATTAGTTAACTCTGTACAATATTTATAACGAACAAGTAGAAATACATATTTCTACACACTGAGCTTCAAACGATCTATTAATATATTTAATCGCGTATAAATAATAAAAATTAGTAAACAGATATTGATATAACAAATGTAAACAGTCTTCGCCGTAATTTCATTAGTTAGCAAATTCTGTGGCTCTCTTTGCAGGAACTCATTGAATTGTAATGTACAATTACGTGTAAACGATTTCTAAATTAAAATTATTTTTTTTTTACAACATAAAGAAAAAAAGAAGAAGCAAAGTACGTTTTCGAAATAAATCGTATACATGCACTGGCACAAATCCACGAAATTAAATGTTCACATTTAGTAGGTACAGACTATTAAAATTTGTTATCAACATACTTTCTATGATTATACGTTTTCTTTTTTTAATTCACTGACGTTTACGCAAAAGCGTGAAAACTGTTTAACTACGTAACAAATAAAATTTAATAATTTACTACATTATGGTAGTGCATTGTTACACCATGTACAAATTAACCATGAGAGGACCATATCGCTGCTGCAGACCTTGAAGACAACAAAAAGAGAATAATGTTAAAGTTTTTGTACGATATTATCATGTAACTTACGCTGCAGAACAAACAGATAGCATGCATCGAAATCAACGTAACTTTCGTTCATCGAACATTAAAAGTTCAATTTTTGTTTTTATTATACTCCTACCTTGGCGAGAAGATTGTAAACGATGGAAAATATATTATTGATTGGTTGAATGAATAAAATTTAAAAAGAAACCACACGAACTTATATTCCAACTCAATAGAATTTTCAGATTTAGTAAAACGTAAGTTATCCGAACTAATGGAGACAATTTCGATAATCGATTGTTGCGATAATCGAGTTTGTGGTGCTATAGGTATATTCTTGTATGTTCCATTCGTGTTCCGATAATCGACGTTCTACTGTGTTTTCTACGTTAATAATACGTAAAATATTCCAAGCAAGATAAGTAATTAATGTATCGTAAACCTCTAAAATTTTGATTCAATGCATACCTTAGACATGATTCTGGCATTGCGTTTATTTGGTGCCATAACATCATTGCTAAGAAAATGCTCCAAGTGCGTAAAGGACATAACACGGTAGCTAACGTCCCATATGCCAACCAAAAGAAATAAGCCATATTTGCTTGCATTAGAGTCAATAATATTATTGGCGTGTGTTGCCACAGAAGACAAACCTTCGATAACGACTTATTATCGGGTTTGCTAATAGTTTGTAACCTACAGAAGCATTTACCTTTTCAGTAACTATATTATTACACATTTAATAAGTATCAGTCAAATGTAAACAATGAAACATAAACCATGTACAGTGAAATCTCCGTATCCGCGGATAATAGTGAACCCTCCGAATACTAAGCTTTCACTGTATTGCATCTTACCGTTTGTCCACTCTGTGAGCTAAGATTAACATGAGCGGTAAATGGAACGAAAATAATTGGAAACACCCATAAGCATAGGTAAAGGCACCGGGAAGATAAGAATTTCCAACAAATGTTCCCCAAGCAAAAATTATACCGGTATGATCATCTATTACTTCACCAATGGCCCAAGGACCTGCAAAAATAAATATTCCATTGGAAAGACAATATTTATAGCGCAACAATTAATAGTAAAAAATGAATAGATTACTTACCAACGGTTAAATACAATGCATATAGTACTACTGGGAAAAAAAGGCGGTCAACGGTAGACAAGACCCACAATTTTCTGAACCACGAGTGAAAAAACTTTGTTCGAAATCGTGGTCGATGCATTTGCTTCCCTAATCAAACAGATATTTTTATTTCCTACTTATATCTAACTATTTTACAATTCGTTTCGATATTAAAATTAATGTACTTGCATTGTACTTACTTTCGCATAATATATGAAGAAAACGTAATAGACACAAGGGCACAACTAAGAAAGCCAATACTGTCCCGAATAAGAATTGAAACTGGAAAAAAAAGAACAGAATATTTATAAATTGATCTTCAAATATAATTCTTGTATTTACTTACAATGCTGCTGGCACTGGACATAAGAATTATTCTGGGCAAAATACGGAAGGATAAACGAGATCCATCAAGAGCAAATGGTTGAAATAATATTTTCTCTCTGCCATCGATATCTACGACTCGTACCTGTAATTAATTAATTTTATTGCCGAAATAGACACCCAGTTCAAGATGCCCAGACCCAGACCCAGACCTAATGCAAAAGAGAATAAACACATTTTACTGAACTCGAATAGTGTGTATTCCATCTCTGTACTTTGTTGTATTCCATATTGAAGTATAGAGCGGCCCTTTAACGTGTTTACATTCAAACCAAGCAACATCATCCAGTTGAACTTGGACATCCTTTATCGATACCGTTGAAAACGCCAGTACTCTATGAACAATAATACATGTTCGGATAAAACTCAACAGTGATATAACATTTCTATGCAATTGCAACGATATTCTATCATTCGGAACTAGCATTTTTTTCTGTTTTTTTTTTCTACATTACGTCAAGTTTCGTTCCGAAGACCAATAAAAATTAAATTTTTTAAAATAATTAATTAATATTCTTAATAGGAAATATATATTTGAATATAAAGATGCATACCTAATGTGTGTAGATTTAACAATTGACATTAAATTTTCTTTCCTGGGCATCATATATAAAGCATGTTTAGGATTGGTAATCAATACTACAGGCCATTCTTCATGCTTCACATCAATAAAAGAGAACTGACCATGATCTATTGCTGCCAGACGATACCTAGAAATAACCATGAATACAATAGCTATCCAATTTGTCTCTTTTATTAAGAAAAAATGACACAAAATAATATTTGTATTATTATTTTAATTTAATAAAAATTGTGTATGCAAAATTATTATTCAGTTTTAGAGTACTGTGATAAATATAAAATACAGATACTTTACATCCTGTTATCTTTCCAGTCTGCTAATTCTAGTTCAAGGAATCCAATTTGCTGTAGCGTGTACATATTAGGTACTGCTCCACCGAGCATATGATAATGACCACAGAGATATACCATGCTTTCCTTGTGCCTGCCTTAAAGAATATTTTAAAATAGTATAGGTTCTTTTTAGACATGTGTTAAATTTATTATAGTTTTAGAATAGTATATAAAAGAAATAAATATTCTGCTATTACTTACCTATGAGATTTCTAACGCCTATATTTGCTTGAGAAAGTATACATGAAGTGGGATAGTGACCAAACCATATTATAAAATCTGCATTATTTTCTTGAGACTTATTCACTAGCCCATGTATACTTTTAATTTCTTGTTCGTCTAATACACCAACAAAATTAAATGGTCTTCTTGGGCCAGGTTTTAAGCAAGCATCTATTGCAATAAATGTGTATAATTCGGAACCAGTATTTATAGTATACATATAAGACCGTGGGTGTTTTTTTCCTTGGATAGAATAGTTGGAATAGTAATTATTTTTTGATTCAAGACTAACCACATTAAAGTTATCTGAAATCACATTGAACATAATTTATAAATATACAAATTCTTTATTATCAAAAACCATGGAATTATGTTCAGTTAATTATGAAATGTACCATGATTGCCTCTCACATCTAACCATAAAGTTTTCTTGGTAACTTCTGTGTCATCTAAAATACGTTTGTAATGTTCCCATTCTTCTAATATTTGCTTTGATCCTATTTCATCTTTGGCTTTTGCATCTGTGAGATCCCCTATTGCATTATGCCATTACATTATAGCAAGCACAAACATTATAAACAACATTTCTAAATGCTAAATAAAACTTACCCGAAGCAAGCACAACAGATGGTTTAATGTTATCCACGGTAACATTACAAAATTCCTTTAATTCTACTATTCTAAATGGATCTTGAAATATACTTATATGTATATCTGATATCTAAGAACAACGAAGATTCTACTCAGACAACGCACAAAACGTAACATGAATTTTTCCAACGAATTTAATTTCCGAATACCTGTCGCGTACCTGTAAAAACCAGATCAAATGGTCGAACGACGTTCCAATGCTATAAAACTTTGGCCGTGACCATTCTGTCCTCACGTTTTTGTTAGACAAAGTATCGTCTAATACGTGCGTATCAACATTGATCAGATCGGCAACGTTCGCTACAAGTATCGACAGTATTAGTACAAAGACTAGAAGGACAACAGTGGATTTCGTTATTTTCATTTCCAATGGGGCTCCGCAAATGCTTTACACAGCGATTTCCTTAGCGTTATCAAAATGACATGTACTTTTTTAGTAAACATACGATCTTTTACCGAAGCCACCTGCTGTTTGTGTGTTTTTGATGTTTACAAAGTCCCTACGTCATAGGTTATATTCCGCGGCACACGTGACACTTCGAACGACAAGATATATTGGAATAGGAAGACAATCCGGAATCTCGGTTTCTCATAATATTAACATTTTTCGCGACCGATCGACAATCGTTCGTCAACATGCATACACTGTTAACTCTCCAATCATTACAAAACGCCGAGCCAAGATTCGCGATGTTTTGCGCATGACGGATCTACGCAGTGGTACTCAACAATGATTCTACTCAAACTAAAAATGGCGAACAATCAGGAGCGTAACAACGTTTTGCGAAGCTGTAATTAACGAATTAATGGATGTATAAAACCTATAAATATTTATAAAGCTAAAATACTTTCACATGCAACGCTAAACTATCCCTTGGGAACTTTACATTTATAATTATATCCTCGTTATCAAAATTTAGGCAATCCAATTTTCGCGGTTCAACACTTTGCTGTGCTCAAAGCAGGGATACGATTATTCGAATAGTTTAGTATTTATATTAAGTATTTGAATGTTATTGGTATTCAAGTACTATTGATAAATTTCGAATGATTGGATGATCGAATGTCGTCATTTAGATATTATTATGCAAAATTGCTTTAAATATGTTAACTCGCAGGGTTCTCTTGAGAGGGCGGTACATTCCTGAGCAGTCTTTTTAAAATTAAATTATGAATTCAGAATTGAAAACCACTGAACCGCAATAATTTTTCTTACTCGGTCGAGAACATCCGTGAGTGTTCGTGAGTGTTGCGTGTCGTGCCAATGTGTCTCTCTTAGGAAAAATAAGGGTACATACTTACATAGTGCTCGGTAGTGACATATGTGACTAATTTTTAACTGAACTATATAATACGCTTATCCGTAATGTTCTAATTTTTCTCTTCTGACAGCGTCCATTCTATTTCCAATCGTACGTTCCTATCTACACTTTAATATTCTTACTATATCGTTACATTAAACGATTTTCTCGTAGAAATGACTGCATTCCCCGCAAAACGGATTAGACATTATACGCGTATATAACCTATATTCTCAACACATATATTGATTCAATTGTAAACCTTCCATAGGAAATGTACATACATTCAATCACGTTAAATTTTTTGATTTACGTAAACCAATAAGTATATATATACGTATATGTGTATATGTATATATGCATATCTATATACGGATACGATAAATTCTATTAAAAAGAAAGTAATATCTATTGCTATAAATAAATGACATGTTTTGGTGGCCAAAGGAGATTGAAATTGATTTATATTAATAAGCTTGTTACAGAAGCGATGCAAATATTTGTTTCGACGTGATATGCAGCAGATTGTGCCATTGATTAATCTTGTTCCACTAGAAACTTCATTCTTTTTATAAGTATTATTCATTTTCATGCAAAAATAAAATATTACGTCGAATATGCTTTCTATCGTGTACGGTAGTTTGTATTCTTCGTTTAGGGAGCATGGAATTCGAACGTGAAATTCCTTACAGTATAGAACATTAGAACGTGACACGAATAAATGTCTTTGCCTCAATATTTACAATTAATCCATTGAAATTTTAATGCCCTTGTTTCGCTCAATTTCTGTTTAGTTTTTAAACGGTCGTACGACGATTAATCCGAATTTTTTACATTTTTTCGAACGAAATAACTACAGACGAAAACTGTTTCTGTATTGTGAAAGAAACAGGTTATTTGAACTTGTGATTTTTTTCAATGATTCCAAAGAGAAATACGAAATATTGTAAATATTTTGAAATCTGTGACCTCCAATTATTCAATAATTTTCTTGGGTCATTTTAAAGAAATTATGTTAATAATCTAAAGATTAAGTAGTCCCATATTTATAAGCAGCAGTGTGTATTAGTAAATGAAGTTTTAATCTGTGTTTCTTTTGGTTTTGATATTGCAGATGGCATCTAGCGCGCTTGAAGAAAAAATCAATAAAATTAGGCAACAAAATGAAGAAATTAAAAGAAGATATGAGGTATACCTATCTGTTGTGTAAATATAATTACAATTGTATTGTAATATATCTTTAAAGTCATTCAATATGTAGCTGTACTCTGTCACCTTATACTCAATGTACTTCATTGTCAGGAAGTGGAAGAGGATAAAAAGAATGCAGCAAAATTAAATGCTTTGGTGCAAATGGTGCCATCATCAGACTGGCCAGAAAGGAGGGAACCCCCAGAATTTTCAAATCCACCTAAAACCAAACAAAAACCAGTCAAAGAAAAACACGAGTACATGCCACAATCTCACATTATCGAAGGAAAGAAGATACACTCATTTGCTCAAGTATGTAACAAGATTTCATACAGAATTTCTTAAAATGCCTATAATCACTGCAATTATATTAAACTTTTGTTTAATTATATTATATTATAGGGAGAAGGACCACCACCAGATCCTAAATACAATTTCCTGGCTGATTCAGAGCGAGAAGAACCAGGTGTGGAGCATGCAAAAGAAACTTCTGGAAATAGATCTCACAATAAAGTAATAAGAGGCAGTTTCAGGAAGAAAACTGGTGGAAGAGAGAGCATACAGAAAGTGTGTAATAATATTGTTTTCGTAAATTTAGTTACTTTTGTAAAATATAAAGAAATTTAACTTTATGCAGGATAGTAAAGTATATAAAGGGAACTACAGGGATGACTCTCAACCAGGATATGATGCATGGAGAGCAGAACGGAATCGTATCGACGAAGATCGCATCAGCAGGCAAAGAACGGCGGAAGGCAATTGGCGCAGAGAATGGGATAATGATAAAGTATGATCGCACCTTCGTTCTATTTGGCAAAACATAAATAAATATATGTAAAACATAAATAAAAATTTTAAACATCACCAAATTCTTAACACTTCTAAGAGTATGTCGTATCATCTGTAACTTTACGTTACAGATGCATATTATAGACGACGTAACGAAGAAAGCAACAAGGCCCGTATTGGCAGACTTTGCAAAGAAAGATCATAAAGACTCTGATAGGAGATACTATACGAATAGTATGTATAGTCTATAATTAATCTTCCTTGCATTGTATGAATTGCAGTATTAAATCATATTCTTTATAGATAATGAATATGCTAATCATACCCGAGGCGGAAGTCGCGGTTCTCATCGTGGTTCGTCGAAGAACTTTTACGGGAATTACGAGAACCGATCTCACAATACATACGATCAACATAGAAACAATGCAGCGATGCCAGCAAAAATTCCATTGTCTCCAACTTCAGAAGGAAGAACAGTTACTGCAACTGATAAAAGTATCAAGGTTACAGTTAATCAAAGCAACGTATCGAAAGGTCCGATGATGAGCGTTAAAGGTATTTTGTTAACTACATTTTACATAATCTTTTGCTAAAGTATCGAAATACATAAATGTTTGCCCTCTACCGAGAAAACATATGGCTCCATTCTCCCGAATTTTGTTAATTTTTTTCGTAAAAACTAACATCAATCAACCCAATATTTATGAACTACCAGTAAAAATGCTCGAGGTATTTATTTTCTTTTAATTGCCTTATTTTACTATAGCTTGTAAATTTTAGTGAACACGCCAAATATAGTTGGAACTGGGAGAGTCGGGCCACGACAGAGGTCTCGCGTTACGTATAGTAGCTATTTGGATACCGAAGCACCAATGTCAGAAGTTGAGCCTTTCTTTCGTCAAAAGTCATTTGAGGATAAGTCAAAGGGAACCTACTTCAATAATCAGAAGTCTCCCAATGTGAAAAGGTCTCAATCTCTGAAAAAGAAGGACGGCGAATCAAAGTATTTATATAATCCGAGGAAAGAAATGAGAAAAGAAGATAATGATACTAATTCTCAGAGGCATCATGAAAGCGAAGTTAGATCTTACGCGCAGAAAGATTTGCAAAAATCTCATTCTGCTAAATCACCGAAGCTCATGAGAAGAAACGTAAATGCAATGAAACAGGATCCCTCGAACGAGAATGTCCCGAGAAAATGCGAAACTCGCGAATGCTTGAATAACGATTCAACGGAACATGAAAATAACGTTATAATTGAGAATAGCGAGACGTTAGAAACATCCAAATCCGCTCTAATATTTGATCAGATTAAAGTATCTAATACAGAGAGTGAAGAACAAACTGATAAGAAGGAGATTGCAAGCGATACAACAGCAAAACAGGAAACGGGAGAAACTTCTTTGACTACGTTGTCGCATATAGAAAATTTTGATGGGATTACCAAAGATGATACAAATATAAACAGTCTCGAGAACGTAAGTGATTATTCGCAGCTGCTTGTAAATAATTTAACGGACGATTTACAAAACTGTAATATGTCTTCCGAGGCGTTGGTTCCGAATAATGTTAAGTGCGAAAAGGAACTTGTGCCAAATGAAAGCAATAACGTCTCCAACGGTATCGTTGAGCTAGAAGAAGAAGCATATTCGAACAAAGATAATCAGCAATCATTGGAACAAGTCAGCCAGGAACTTGTGCCAAACGAAAGCAATAATGTCTCTAACGATATCGTTCAGTTAAAAGAAGAAGGACTTTCGAGCAAAAATGATCCACAGTTATTGGAACAAGTCAGCCAGGAACTTGTGCCAAACGGAAGCAATAATGTCTCTGACGATATCGTTGAACTAGGAGAAGAAGCACTTTCGAGCAAAGATAATCAACAGTCATTGGAACAAGTCAACCAGGAGCTTGTGCCAAACGAAAAAAATATCTCCAATAATAACGTTAAGCTAGAAGTTCATTCGAGCAAAGATGATCAGCAATCGTCGGAACAAGTCACTGAACAGATTGCAAATAATAACTTTAATGATATCAAAAATGAAGATACCGAACAACGAAGTGCACTAGCGACAACCGATGCCGCTATTTTTTCGGAGATCGAAACATATTCTGTGATAGAAGCTAAGAATCAATCAATTAACAACGAGTTAATAGAGGAAAAAGCACCGATCGCAGGTGAAAAAACAGATGAAAGCGTTGACAACTCTAATATAAATTTAAAGAACGCTGCGAATTCGAAAGTAAATGCGGATAATATTCTTAGCGACGTGAGCGTGAATGGAGATTCGACGGAAATGAATAAAGAGAAAACGGAAAAGATACAAGATGTGGAGGAAGAACTGTAAAATATTACAATAAGAAAACAGTATCAGTTATCAATAACACAATCGAATCGATTATATCGATATCTTTTTTGGTATCGAAAACATTTTTGTTGCTCGCTTCTGTCGAAAATATTCTCTCGATACATAATCAGGAGTAGATTTTACAACGACAGACATCGTCACATTTCCTTTTAATTATTAGAATTTAGATTGTTACTTTTGAATTTCTTATCGTTCTTAAGCAATTTTCGAGAGTAGAAGAAAACTAACGTTTAATTTATTGATTCATTGTCGTCCATGAGAATTAGAAATATCGTCATAAATTGTTGAGTCTGTTGGTCAAGATTATTAAAAGATATTTTAGATACTTTCAAAACTACGCTTTCGGAATTCGCTGATTAACTAAGTGATACTAATTGCGCACAATCATATTGATGTTACTTGTTTAATCCTTTACGGCTTTACTTCTGTCATTTTCTTACGATACTGTCGTTATAAACGAAAAGCTGTTTCTTTTTCTTTGTTAAATACGTACGAAATAGTGTATGAATTCAACCGAAGTGTAATATTCTTTACGTTGTAAAAAATTTACTTTTATTTTTCTGTTTTTGTGAGATGAAATTCCGCAAAGGATTTAACGCACTCGAAGTTAATTGTTACAGCGCTTTCGTGTACGTAGAAAACAAAATCACGACTCAAATTTCTGATATTTTGTATAAAATTCTACGACAATAGATCGCACTTGAATAATATTTTTATAATTGGCTATAATGATTAGCTATATATTAGACATTTATATGTGTATATCTTTTAAATATCCTAGAAGGAAAAAAAGAAGAAAAATTAATACGTCGATATCCCGAGAGCTGTTGATTCAAAAAGCAACAGTCACGTATAATATTCTAAACGGTACACTATGTTTATTTGATCTTAAACAAGGATCAATGTTATGATACTTTATAGTCTATACATATATATACATATTTATTTACATCTTTTTACTAAAAGATTATTTATTGTATGTTTCTCTTTTTTTTTATTATATAATATTTTTGTTAACTTTTTGCTTTATGTTTTCAATTTTATTTACACGAGCAACTAATCGGCTAATGTATGAAAATCGCACCGCCACATATTACGTAGAAAAGAAGGAATTAAAAATAATTGAAAGATGAAGATAATTATGATTTGTGGATCTGTCTATCTATGATCTTGCTTTTGCAAAAAAAACAAAAAATTAGCGAAATAAATTGGTAAACTTGGAAGCTTCTTTAATGAAATGTAACTACGTTTGTGTTCAAATTTTTGGATATTTCCACGCGTGAAATTATACGCATAAAATTCTATTTTTTTTCTTTTCGATCGCTAATTTTTTTTCAGCAAAATTGCATTATTTTCATATGTTAAGTGCCATTGTGATCTTTTTCTTACAGACATACTTTTTTTATTTTTTGTTATTTTTTTTTTTATATTAGTGCCATTACCGTTTTAAAATTGTTCCTCAAACATCTCTTCGCTATAATCCTCGATAAGATCGTCAGATTCTGTTACCAAAATTGGTGGTGCATAATCCAAAGCCTCCATCGAGTTTGTTATTCTCAGCCACAGTTTTCTATTTTTAAGATTATTCTGATACATGAAAAAAAGAATAAACAATAAAAGTTGTTAATACAGACGCATTGTCTATTCTTCTGTGGTTTACAACGCCATTCAATATTAAAAATGAAACTTTTAATAAATTAAATAATGTTTCGAAATACGACTCACTTTTATCATTTCCCTATAACACTGACAAAACTCGTCGTATCTTCTAAGAGACATGTTCAACAAACATAAATACCCCCATATATCTGGATTGCGATTATCGATTCGATTCGCTTCCGACAGAGCTGTTTCTGCCTCTTGAAACTCATTCAGCTTGAGCGGAGTACATTAAAAAATTATATTCTATCGATCGAAGCGTTTTAGTTTATTCAAAGAATTGCCTCTTACTTCGTAGCAACTTATGCCAGCACCTAACCATGTTTGCGAAGTTGGCGAGGACTTGCATGCGCTTAGAAAAATTTTTTTCGCGCGTTCGTAGTCACCAGCTTCGAAACAATGATACCCCAGTCTAAGAAATTATACTTATGAACACATTATGGGTTTTCCAAGTCATGGAAATGTTTGATGCGATTAAAATAGCATTAGTATTGTTGTTACCTCACTTCCACTAAATGCAAATTGTTAGGTCTATCGAACAACATGCGTGTAAATTCATAGCATTCTATAGCTTGTTCCTTGTTGCCCAATTTTAAGTAGCAGTGACCCATTAGACTACCGATTGAATAATCCTACGAAAAATCGATATCAAGAATGAAACCAATCTATAGAATTTTAAATCGCACAAGTCAATGACACAAACCATTCCGTACGTGCATTTAATTTCTTCTAAATGAGAAAGCGCGTCTTCGAATCTACCGGACAAATAATGCTCCACCGCCATGTAGTACAGGAAATGAGTAGATCTATTAGAATTAGACATTTCCTCTGCCAATGCAATTCCTGCAAACTGCAAACGACCGTAATACAATATTTCAAAGAAGAAGAAATTAATGTTGGTAGCAATGTAACAATCAGTTCCGGTGTATTGTTTTCAAAACTAATTTTTAGCTGTAATTGGATGTACTATGCTTTATGTAAAATATGTTTTACTTCGCAGAGATTCAACTTCAATAGAAATTTTGTCGTCATCATGTAGACATTATTCTCGGGACAATGAAACGTGAACCACGCGAGTGGTTCTTCGGTAAGTTTTATTACTTGATTCTTGTCTCTTATACATTTCTCTGCTACGCGAAGCGTGAGATCTACTCCTGCAATATTGACAAACAATTGGATCTTATTAAATACATAGTTACATACATATTAAAAGCTACTTTACAATTCAAGGGGCTACCTGGATAATATTCTGTTCGCAAATAGAAAAGATGCAAAATGGCCCAGCCCTCAAAAAATCTTGGATAAAAATCTGTGATGGCTCTGAAGAAAATTTCTGCCTGTTTGTACTCTTGTTCTTCGAACAGGATCATCGCGTAAAATAGTAATCTATAATCACTAGAATTTACTATTTGCTCGTGATTAAAACTTATGACTTGGGAAGAATCTAAGAGCAAGTTGCTTACGCGAACACGTATTGCCTATTTAATGCAAGCGCTTCTAAACAGCATTGTTTCGCGCGTTCGGTATCACCGATCTTTTTAAGAAAAATCGCATACTTCGTCCAAGGTTCTGGGTTAGTTTTATACGTCGTTATTACCTGCAGAAAGAACCATCATCCAGTAAATTTTAAACCCAATTGTTTAAATTCAATAGTATAATCCACACGGGGTACCAATACGACACACATTATTTTAATATGTTTAGAATATTGCCTAGAAATAATAAAAATTTCGCGTAAAGGTTGTGGGACAGGGAAAAAATTTGACTATTTTATTCATAGTACATTAAAAGTGAAAATATGCAACGCGCGGCGTGTTTTCTTTATTACTACGGAATAAACTGAGCTAAGCGTTTACTGTCGTGTAATAACGCTTCGCTTTATCCAAGTCTTCAAGTTCGTAAGCCTCTTCGGCGTAAAAATACAACAGTTTCGCATTCACGGCGTGTGGCAGATCCTGAACGTGTCGGCCTTCGACGATTTTATTGATAGCTATGTGCATCTGTTCGACCAAGTACGTGTACACAGATGCGATGAAATTCTGCGAATAAAGTCGTTCGATATAGAAAATAGTATTACGTTCGCATATACAGATATGTATATGTGTTAGTACTTGAGTTTTGTTCGAATCAATTAGGTTCAAAGGCATCCGGAACCTTTGATCTAGCAGCATTGTGACTTTCGCTTTCAGTGTGTTACGTATAGATATATATATCCCAGTTTTATAAAGATATTGCATGAAGCATGTTAACTCATCCTGAAATTTGCATATTTAACGTATTATTTTATTTTTCGATTTTAATTGACGTACAGTGACCCGCAACTATTTAAATCGTTTCGTCTCATTTTGTACAGCGTAATAGATTTATCGATTTACCAATTTAGAATCGTAGCAGTATTTTCTCGGTTCTTTTTCTTCGTCGGTATTCTTTCCATCGATTGTGAACAACTCGGGATTCTTTTCATTTTCATCGCGAAAATCCTAGCTTGAAGAAGTGAAAATTCCAATTGTAATATTTAAATCCCATTGATTAACATTTGACGATTTTCTAAGCATCTATATTTTATTCCTATGTTTTAGTATTTTATATTTTATACGATTCATACTCGATAACATTCCGTGATAACTTCGACCAATTTTTGAACGCAACACTTGTATTGTTGTTCTGCCACGTCACCGGTGTAGACGTAGGGCGTCTTTTTCTCAATTTTCGGAATCAAAAGTTTGATTCTGTGAAAATATCATCTCACCTTACCTTTTAGTATATTGAGTTATGCAAGCAGTATAAAAATAAATAAATAATACAGCAACGATGGAATTTATAACAGTATTCACAAATTCGAGAAGTCTTGCATGATTCTACAAGGGACGAGAGATTGATAGACTTCGATTTCGATTACAATAATGGTAGGTTCTCCAGTTTCTGACATCAACGGTGTACTCGAGGGAACTTCCGGTTCGGATTGTTCTGACTGTGAATTCTAGAATTCAATGATTTCGTTAAAAAAAAAGACAATTAAGTACACCGTCATTTTTACCTTTGACGTTTTATGTTTCTTTGTCTCTCTGGTCCGCATTTCTGGAACAAAGATATTATTCTCGAGACCAACTTTCTCGGATATATCTGTGACATTATAAGTATACAATTGGCCCACGATCCGGCAACTTCCCTCTGCAAAAGGAAGAATTTTTCTTTAATGAACACTTCGTCGACGTCTTCGTGAATTAGTTTAAAAAATAACGTGGTTTACTTCCTGGGAAAAGAAGCTCCGAAACATCAACGTAGCACTGGTATAGCTGTGACTTCGGTAATGAGCTGACCTTAGACTTCGCCGAAGAGTTTTTCTCGGTCATTATGAATTGGAATGGCCAATATTTGTACCTTCAAATTTTTAGTACCTTCGTTTACTAGATTTAATAGCGCTTTTAAGTAGCGCGTTTTTAATACCTCATAATATGATTTTGCGTCGCTTCGATTCCCGTTTTCCATAAAATACATCGATGTACGGCGTTCCATTCGATTCGTGGCGCGTCATCGCACACCATTTCCTAAAATAACAATAATTTGCAATATAGAATGTATTCTATAAAAACTAATAATAATAGTACCGCCAGATTTATCTGCTTCTTAAACATATTCTTCACTCCCATAAAATCACAGTCCAGTTTATACTTCGACAGTCTGGACCTATTTTCAAAATTGTTCAATGTATTCCAACGCTTGGTCCTTTCGACGTCACGGAATTTCATCCATTTTCCATGATCGAAAATTACATTTTCAGGGACCTGATATCAAACAATGAGTTTGTTAAACCGCAGATTTATCAGCGGCAGTATACGGCAACCATCGTACCTCAGCATCTATGTACGCTATAGTGCCAGCTTTGTACTCCAAATTTTCCGTGAACGATTCTGGCGGATTGTAAATACTCTCCACCGTAATGTTAAGAAAATTCACTTTTTCGCTCGTTCGAATCAACGGTATACCATCTTGTAAAACATTTACCGTCAAAAGGGGGAGATTCTGCCACGGAGTTAGTGTACCGTCGTAAGAAAACTGTGGCGTTTCTAGTATCAGTTTCTCAGTGAAATATTCTTCGCCTAAAAGATTTGTATATTTTCTAACAAACGATCGTTACTTAAAAAAAATCACGGTCACCAAGAGAAGTTTTATTCGTAATCTGGTTTAACATTTTTAGATAAAGATTATCAGTGACAAGGTTTCCAGCACCTAATACTATCGGCATTAGATCGAGATTACAGATTCCCAATAATCTCGGCGTAAGTGTAGACGCAGACTTGGTAGTAAATATCGATCGTTTTTTAACTTCGCTGATAGTGACGGTAGAACGTTCTTCTTCTTCTTCGTTTTCTGCGATATACTCAACCTTTACTGCAAGTAAAACATTACTTGTAAATAAAGTATATAAATGACGGTATGGTTAACTATATTATTAAGGAGGGAGTCATTTTAATTTTTACTTAAAATTGGAGTCGATACAATTGAATCAAGACTTTCTCGATCGTTTATAATAACTGGCAAATAGACTACGAAATCGACGTCGTGAACTGATAATTTCTCATCGCAATTTGCTTCCACGAATACAGGAGTACTTTCACCCAAAATAATTCCATTATGTTCCACTTTGAATATCACCTGTATGTCGTCCTTTCTAATCTAAATTATTCGAAAACTTAAAAAATAATTTGAAGGTACAAAATTTCTGTCTAAAACAAAATAAAATTTTAAATTCGGCTTGAAAGTTATGCTACAAATTTGAATAACCAACGTTACATTTACGATCATTGGGAAACGAGTTTTTAATTTTGTTTATAAAACAGTTCTTGCCGAATACTTACTATATTTTCAATGGTATTTACAATTATTTCGAGTTTCTTCTCTGTTAACGAACTTTGCTGCAATAACGACTGCTCCATTTTATTGAAAAATGAAATCCTGATAATTAATGTAAAAAGCACTACGATTCGGTGCTTCTGCTGTTTGAAAAACAAAAAAAAAACAAAGAACAAACTTCAAAAATTCACGATAAAATATGGGGTCGCATTATAATATTAATTTTATTACTTAACAATATATAATTTGTTCAATAAATTAGTATTACACGTATGCGCGATGTATTTATGATTAAATACGTACGATATATAAATACAAACATTATAAATAATTTATTGCACTACGACGAGGGACGGTCAATCAATTGCACGGTTCGCTTGGTTATCACTTCAGTTCATAAATTATGAAATTGGATCGAATTCACCCATTCTGAGCAAGTTCCACGTTGTTTCATCGATTTGTACACAACTATTTATGTATTTACATCGAAAACAGCGTCGTTTCTTTTGCGTTTATAAAATTTTCAATTGTATATTCAAATTATCTAGTATTTATTTTAAATTATCTCAAAAACCTTTGAAATGGAATCATTGCCATGAGCAATGTTTTCCTTTCTTCAAGGAAAATCATGCATAATTTTCTTCCTGCAACTCCTTGTAGAAGAGTTGGTGAAGTAAGAAAAGGTAAAAATTCTTTGAGATACTCTGCTTGAGCTAAAATTTTCAAGCTTACCAACAAGAAACTTATAATTAATTGTTCAATAAAACTTAATATCGTTTCTTTACGTATATCACATTTTATTTTATTAACAGTATATAAAGACGAGTACCTCTTCAAATGGGAAAAGGCGTAAAATAGAGCAACGATCTGTGAAATTTCTATAGAAATTTTCCGAAGTTAAATTTTTATCTAATTAGTACTGTATTACCAAATTTTATAAAGAACGCATTAAGACGTTATAAACTGATGGTGCTTCGAAATCGTGTAAACTATCTGCACAGGTCAAGGCACTAAGATTCCAAATTCAAGTGTCATGTCAGCAACAAATTTTATATTAAATCGAAAATCATACAGAAGTATCGATCGATTAAATTTTTCGTTTATTATCATATTTAAAAAGTTTGTCTTTACACATTCTACTTTTGCTATCTTCGCTATGCCTTCAGAGCAATGGCTATACTGCGTAATATAGGAAGGTTTATTTACACAATGTGAATTTCTTATATTCAGAGTTTCTTCGATTAAAACATATTTCCCGAAGAGAACAATTTTATAAAATGAAATCGGCGAATTCCCGAAACACCTGAAACCGAAAATCGAAAACGAGTGTTAAGACAAGGTAGAATCGCGTCCGGTACGAAAAATATATTCATAAAAATCCACGTTATGTAAATAAGCGTTTCTCATTTGAACGTAACGCGCGAGTATACTGCTTGTTGCACGGTATAAAAAGAAATGTACGAATGTACATTTGAGTATCAAAACGTTACAGACGGATATCAGTCGACTAGCAGGACGATCGTATTTTCTTCTTTTGCATGGCTAAACGTGCGATTAAATTCGGAGGAAAAACCATAGATTCGTACCCGGAGAGAAATATCAGCGAGTGTGGAAAAAATGTCTTATCTAAAATTTCTCTCCGTGCGCTTTAGGTCTCGTCTGACGCGCTACTGGACGCGAAATAACAGTTCGAATCGACGGGCAACTCGATGGACGAAATCCAGGTGGCGCTACGCGTCTCGAAATCATTTCGATCTTATCGATCGCACGATCATTTTCGACGGAAACGATCAACTAAATTAAAGGGTCTTCAAGGTCTTCTCGATGTGCCTCAACGTTGTTTCCGGCACAGCGTCTGTTAACGCTTTCTGAAATCCTTCGTAGATCATCAGACATCGAAACATCCTTTTCGTATGGTTTCTGTGAAATTAGAATAAAGTAACATTTTTTATTGGGCACGGGAAGAAAATCTTATCCTATGATTTTTCTTTTTTTTTTATTATAACAGTCAGGATCGATGGTAATACATATCATAAAAGACGTTTATGGTACTCCTTGAAACAGCCCCCTAAACATAAACCTGGATTATCCTTACACCCACTGCAAAAGTAATTAGTGTTTTTTCGTAATCCTTTAGCGAAACATTGTCTACATCTTTTCCTTTTTATTCTATTCTGTTCGTCTCTTGATAACATTTCGGGCAAATGCTCATGTTGCAGCAAAGTAGGAGGTATATTTTCTTGATTATTTTCGAATAAGAATGCGTTGATAATGCATAGACGAAAATTAAAAAAGATCATCTTCTTTGTTGAAGGTGAGTATTTTGAATACAGAAAAAAAGAATTTAACAATAAAGTTTCTACAATATTTATCCATAATTTAATGTACCATTTAAATGTTTTTCTAAGACAACTGTAATAAAACAACATTTGATCCTTCTTGTAGGTATCATTCATAAATGCATTATACATGTATAATGCTAAGGGCTTTTTATATTTTTCTTTTCTTTTGTTTTCCAATTCTATAAAATCTGCTTTAAATTCGCTTGAGATAAACAAAACTTCTTTTTTATCTTGAAATTTACCCATCATAATATTGTTTTTGTGACGAAATATCATTTCACCTTTTGCAAGCTTTGCCTTAACAACATGTATATTATTTCCATTTCTGAAGTTTTGTAAAGTGCCTGTGCAATAAGTTTTGGCATCAAGTAGTTGTTTAGATAATTCGAAACTGGTATAAAAACTATCCATATAGACAGAATGTCCTTTTTGTAGAAAATCTTCTAATAAATGTAGAACTACTTTTGTTGCGTGTTTCTTGCCACCGCCATCGATACCGCTTCCTTTATACGCGTTGATTCGAAGAGTTATTCCCGAACTTTCTGTTAAAACATATAATTTGACACTGTATTTATATCTTTTACCAGGCATGTAATCTAATTTGCCTCTCCAAGGGACCTGTGTCTCATGTATTGAAAGTTCTTTTAATGGGTAGTATACTTGTTTCATTTTATCATTGAAGTAATCAATAATTGGCTGTATCTTGTTCAAACTATTATTATCTTCGTTGTTTGAAGAGAAATGCAAAGAACTTAAAATTTCTTGAAACCTGTTCCTGCTCATATGTTGCAAGAAACAAGTGAAATTAAACAGCCTCTGTGTACTCCAATAATTTTGTAATTGAGGACATTTAATTGTGCCCATATGTAATAACAGACCAAGAAATATTTTAAACTCTGCTACTGTTAATTCTTTCCATTGATCACCTTTCCTGCTCTCTCCATATTTATTCGTTTCAATAACAATATTTGAGAAAAACGTCTTATCAAATAGCAGTTCAAAGAAATTATAAGGATCTGGTCCACTGGGTGAATACTTCAAACCAGCATCTTCTTGAAATTGAAATTTCTTGAATTTGCCATTGCACATCCATTTTCCATCATTTTCTATCACTTCTATACATTCGTTTAATTCTTTGCTCTCTGATTCACTGTTACTCTCACTTTCATTATCCATTTCTTCAGATACTGTTTCACTGTCTTCATTATCTGTCTCTATAAGATTTGTACTCGTGTTTTCCTGCCAATTTATTTCACTATCATCGCTATCGTATATATTCATTCTCTGCCTTTTAGTTCGTTTCAGTTCCAATATAAAATCTTCACCTTCATCTTCGCTGCTTATAATTTGATATGTGGATGGTCCTGGTTGTGGATTATCCATTTTTAACTTGATCTTACAATTTATGGAAGTTTCACTTTTTATACACCTTACTTTGTGATTCGTTTTTCTAATAGTATGATCACTCTTTAAAATCTGACTGTTGCCACTGATCTCTGTACATGACCCACATGCTGCGTCATCGGTTAAATGAGCGTTGCATGACTCATGTGCTGAGTCATCGGTCTCGAACGCATTAAAGACAGGGCGAATGTAAATAGTACTACTCACGTGATCTTCACGTGATTAAATTCCCATTGGTTTGCCGTACAAACGCGTTTGTACGAGCTAGGGCTGTGTTATACTGTAATAGACCGAATGTTTCGTATTTTGTTGCATCGTGTTATTATTTAAACGTAGTTTTATTTATCTCGTTTTTTATAGCGGTTTTATATCTTTTCTCTTAAAGGCAACTTGCATAAATATTTATTTATCGAAGATCTCTCTACTAATACGTTCCTGTCACAGATACTATGTGTGCATGTGACTCTGTTTAACTTACACTCTATCTATATCTTGCATTTATAGGGTGATTCTAATAACTGGACTCTAAAGAAATCTCATGCATTTACCTGGCGTCCAGATTCCCATCGATCAACAATCTTGCACCCGTGTTGAGTAACTTATCTTTCACATCTTTTGGCAACATCATGGTGTGTTCTGGTCCAATTCGATCGACTATAGAGGCCAAAAGTCTGGCCGTCGTTGCCCTCACGATAGCGTTTTGATGACTAAATAAAGAAAAAGAATGAATTTTTAACATGATCTTCCGATTCGAAGATCTTATACCGAAACCGATATACTACCGAGTATCGAAATAAGTAACGAAATTATTCAATGCACCGATATTTAACCAAAACTTTTATACAAAGACTTGAAACAATTGTTTTCGGAACTTATACAAGCCCTGGTTAAGGGAATCGTGAATTTTGTCATATGTCATAAGTCAATGCTGTCCAAACCTGAGATTCCCCCTCTCTGTGTCTGTTACTATAGTCCAGAACGTTGGTTAATTGCACATGTGTGCACATTCTGTTCATAATACGGCGTATACATATAGTGGGAGAAAGTCGCGTAAGCGGCGTAAGATATTCCACAGATAGCACTGCTTAATACTTTCATGGCCGCTGTCACGCATGCGTGATTTCATTCTGCCAAGCGGTTATCGGCCGGTGTCACGTATTCGTCACTTCGCTTACGCGGCTTTCTATATCGCTATCCACCGTAATTATCTCACGTTTGTTGAACTTTCATAGACACATTCGTGCTTTCGTATATATTTCTTTTCAACATTCTTAATAGCCTTCAATGCCTCACTTCTATCAATCTAGAACTGTATTTTTTCTCGTTCATATTGCGTCGCTAACTTTTGTATGTACCGAGAGCTCAGAAAAATTTCAAAGTATCTCGAAAAATGTCGAGGGATACAGAAGAAATATATGCTGACCCTTTGTCAGATATTGATAGCGATACAGATAAAGTATCAATCTGTAGTGATGAAGATTCTGATAGTGACAGTGACATAATGAGACGTGTTAGATCACAAGCATTACCATCATGGAATGACTCTGATGAAGATGAAAATAATCCAGATGATGAAAGTAAATGGTTGGAAATTGACATTAAACCAGAGTTTCACAATTTTATTGGACAATCTGGTGTACAGATGCACACAGGAGATTTAAATGATGTAAAAGCAGTTACAAAACTTATTATTGGGGATGACTTAATGAATTTATTTGTTACAGAATCAAATAGATATCGTTATCAGAACAGCAGTAACAGTAGTACAGGTAAAAATAAAGAATGGACTGACATAAGCATTACAGAAATGAAGCAATTTCTAGGACTCATTATAGTAATGGGATTTGTGAAGAAATCTGAGAAAGATGAATATTGGTCCACAGACCCCTTACTCTGTACACCAATCTTTGGAAACACAATGAGCAGAAACAGATTTCGCCAGATATGGAGATATTGGCACTTTAGTAATAATGATAATTGCCAAAATAGACTAGACAAAATTAGACCTGTTCTTACATATGTGACAGAGAAATTTCAAACAGTATATAAACCACAGAAAGAATTGTTTCTTGACGAAAATGTAATACCTTGGGGAGGAAGGCTCTCATCTCGTAAATATAATCCTGCAAAACTGATCAAATATGGCATACTAGTGCGAATGGTTTGTGAAGCAGTCTCTGGTTATATTTGCAAATTAGAAATATATTGTGCACAAGGAAAAACATTGCAAACTACAATTTTTTCCACATTACATCCATTCTTAAATTTATGGCACCATATATATATGGACACTTACTATAATAGTACAAAAATTACAGAAAAATTGCTAGAATATGAAACAGGCATTTGTGGAACTATAAGGAAAAACAGAGGTGTGCCAAATTGTTTAAAAAATGTAAATTTAAAAGAAAATACAACAGCATACCGCAGGAAAAACAATACCCTTATTCAAGCATGGAAAACAAAAAAGAAGCTTGTATACATGATTTCTACAATACATTCTGCTGATATGGTTGAGATTATAAATCACAAAACACATGAAAAAATGTCTAAACCTATATGTGTGGCAGAGTATGATAAATATATGAAAAGTGTGGATCGTGCAGATCAGTACCTTTCATATTATCCTATTCTTCGTAAAACAAAAAAATGGACGAAAAAAACCACATTGTATTTATTAAATTGTGCACTTTTTAATGCATATATAATTTATACAAAACTATCAGGAAGCAATATGAGATATAAAAAATTTTTATTTGCTGTTGCCCGTGTATGGCTTGATTCTACGCAAGAAACAACTGATGTTTATCCCAATGATCCAGAACCAAGTATGTTAAGTGTCACTATAATATTTGTACAAGACACACTGATTACTAATTATAATTTTTAAACAGGTACTTCTACTAAAAGAGCACCCAAATATGAACCAACTGGTAGGCTGTGTTCAGATATGAAAAAACATAGAATTGTAAAAATTATGGGTCAGGGGAAAATAAAAAATCCCAGACGGCCCTGTAGAGTATGCACTGCAGCAAAGAAAAGAAGTTCTACAGCTTTCATGTGTTCATCTTGCGGGGTTCCTCTGCATGTAGGAAAATGTTTCCAGAATTATCACACACTATCAAAATACTAAGCTAATCAGCTAGTAATACTTATTTCCGTTACAAATCATGCAGGCGAAACTCGTCATTACATAGAAAAATGTTAAGAAGTCCGTGGAGAAAAAGGTTATGAAACACTACTATACGGTTTATATTAAACACCTCTAGTTCATACGGTGCTAGTTGTAATAGTTTCTAATTAAGGAGATTACGATGGGTTTCTTTTATATAGGACGATATGAAATAAATTAAAAAAGAAGGGATTAATATCACATTTACGACCTCACGATATGAAACCTAATCACACTACCTAACCCACTGCCATGAGGTTAATGACTTACTTGAATGGCGGCCGGTTCAAAACGATTTTTCACTTTCTCAAAGTACAATTCTAATTTTTCTTTTTTCTATAGTAGTTTCTTTATCCCTAGCATTCATTATGACAAAAACCTATAATTATTTAACTCTTCAGGTACGATATAACTTTCAATTTTATGTGATACGATCAAACTTGTCTTTAGGAGATAAAATTTGATTCGTAAATAGAAATATTTAGGGTTAAGTACCAGCAACTAACAAACGATTATAGATTAGTACACTGTATGGATGTCGTATTTGAGGGGTTAAATTATTCCAAAGATAATTAATTTACCTAGCACCTCGCTGGACAATCACACCGATCGTTTTATGAGGCGGAAGATACTCGATCATGCGATCTAGAGCTGCGTTGCTATCTGCTCGAAGAAATCGATTCGTGTCTGCTGTTCTGTGAAGCAGTGGCCCAGCTATGTCATCGAAATCCTGTTGGAAACAAATTCTTGCTAAAATGTAGCGATGGACGATCGTAAGAGACGAAAATGACGATTAACAGTGCTTCGGCAAAAGTGAGTCAATTGTAACCCATAAAGTTCATTCTCTAATATCTAACAAGCTTGTAAACGTGGGTCAGAAGTAAAAATAGACATTTATAACGAATTACCTGATCTATGCCGCGGATTTGCGAAGTGAAAATATCGCTAGCGGCTAAGCAGGCAGCACGCGCGACCTGCGATCGAAGACTTTTTATTTGCCGGCCTAAAAGTCGATTTATCGTCGCTGTTGTGGAAATGTCTAAGTACTCCGGTTGTTGCTTCGTTATTTGGGATAATGCCTTTAAGCCTTTCATAGTGACTTCCCTAAAACGATGACCATAATATAAGTCTAAGATTTGATATGCAGTTGCATCTCTAATTGTTTTAGAGATATAGCTTTTCCCAGTCGCATGAGGCACTATATTTTATTTGTAGACGTCGAGTGCAAAAAAGATCGATTTGGCACGAAACTATGCGTTTGTTTATTTTAGCGATTTACCATTCTTTACTCTCGAGTTGAGCAAAACATTGTTGCACTATGGGCTTCATTTTTTCCGGCTTTACCAAACTTCCTTTGCTTCGGTATTTTCTCATCATGCGAGGTACTTTTGACGGCATTCGTTTGGGCAGATTAATCGGTTCTATAGTTGGAGTCTGAACATGGATATTGCAAATTTCTATATTATGTATGATATGCGGTATACGGTATTTTAGAAGATTGTTCTTATAAGCTCTTATACCTCGATTTTTAAAATTCCCGGTTCTGTGTTCGTTTCACTGGAACTGTCCCGACTTTGTCCATCGTCCAATAACGTATTACTCACGTTAGATTCGTTAATGAACTAGAATCGAATGTTTCAATCAATAGCGAAACACGAGTAGAATATGTATTTAATTTTGTGAATTTTGCAAAATTGCGTACTCTGTGGGTATTATCATCATCATCATCGTCATCATCGTCATTATCGTTTTCGATTAATTCAGCAGCAGTCTCTAGATGATTTTCAACATAATTGGGAGCCTCCGTGGAATGAGGTCTGGATGCAATAATGATCGTTTGTGATTCCATACTTTTCGATTCCCTACGGGACTGACTCGGCTCCACTGATTCGACGAAGTCATCATCGCCCTGCGCAACGGGAGAAACTGCTCTCTCTTCGCTCGAATCTGCCGACTCTTTGTTTTCCAAGTCAAAACTCTATAAAGGGGGTAAACATTTGGTTAATTACAACTTACAGTCCAACGATCATTTAGTTTCTATCTCAGTCAACTAACCAATTTACGCGAACTGCTGTTAGAGTTACGCCTCGGTGATTTTAACGCTTCGAAATCGTTGGAATTCCGACTCGACGATCGACTTGATTTTTTAGGGCTGCCGGATCTCCTCGAAGGCGAAGCTTGCACTTCCTGAAAATCCGCATGCAGATCGTCGGTAGACGCCTGTAAATTCTCACTCGTCAATATCCGTTCGTTCGATAAAACGGACACTATAGATCTTCGTCCCGCGCTCGCTCTCTCTTCCGTTCCTTCGGCGTCGTCGGAAGTACTGAATTCGCTACCGTTTTGATTTTCGTGGCACTGCGAGTGCTCCGAATTTCGGGACGACGAGCGACTTCGGATTCTCGATTTCGTTTCCTCCTCGCTGCTGCAGTCTTTGGAAGTTTCATCTTCGTTCGACGTGATCGTTGGCTCGGTTACAAGCTCGACCTTCTCATCCAACGTGATCTGAAAGTGAGAAAATTATTTCCAATATTAAAGGAAGCTTGTTGATCGTGTTTGCAAATGGTACTTACGATAAAATCGACTGTGTCCTGCTCGGGAGGACTCGATTGACCAGTAATAACGTCGAAAGCCGAGTCCACGTTGGGTCTTTCGGGACTAGACGATCTGCTTTCGCTGTCGTCTTGAGTATCGTGATTCTCTTGTCCGACGTGTGGCGCGCAATTATTTTCTAACGCATCCGACGACGACAGTTCCTGATCGTCTATCGAAAAGTAAACGAAAGAATAAGAAAGCAGTTCGAAAGGAACAATTATACTTTAGTGGAATATTTCACGAATTTCGTCTGGCGATATTCTAGCATTTCGAGCTTATTGTAAATTAAATGGAAACCGAGATCTCGATCGAACTGCTTTTAGATAGGCTCGTTCGAGCGTGGCATGAACGCTACAGGCAAAATATTGATTTCGTCCCTGCGTTAGGTCTAATGCTTTGCTCGTCGTCCGAGGTTAAGAACCTCGCGTTCCAGTTAGTGTACTTTCGATCGCACTGGCTACTATCACAGGCCATTTTCTATCACTTTAACGATCAAAATTCTATTGCACGAACGCTCCAACGACTGTCCAATTGACGCCACGTACATCGTAATCTATAAACAAATAGCTGACTCCAGCGAACGCTACGTTCAAATCAATGGAGACTAGACAGCATTGTTCGTCCTTCGCGAAATCACTGTCGAGGTTGAATTTCATGCTTGTGTTGCGTGCAAGAGAATCGAACAGTGTTAGGGGCTTTTTGTTACGACCACCCAATTGATCCGAAAGATTAAACTCTTATTACTTGTACATAATTTAGTTGGGATATTTCAGAGTTTGCTTTTAGGGCAAAGTTTCATAATAATTTTTAATTTCAAATACCTTCGATCCGCGTCTCTATCGTATCCGGCGTCTGCACTCGGTAGCTCTCATCCGGTAAGAAGTGATGCTTGTTCTTTTCGTTGTACTCTTCTTCGTTCACAGCTTTATCTCTAAAACAAGAAATCGAACAATTCAAAATAATAGGCTTGCGTTTATTAGTCTCACGGGACTCTAGGATGACTTCTAGAATGATTTCGAACACCTGTAAAGTTCATATTTTTTGTAGTTTGCTTTTAATTGGTGGAAGCTAAATAAACAATTGATACTTGAGGTCAGTTGCGGTTCTGAAAGTCCTGCAAGGGTTAACGTCGCATGGAAGTTTCTCTTGGCGTGCTTATAGGACTATCTTTCATGCATAAAATATGACGCTGATGAATGTCGAGGACAAAAGTGTTACAAACCCGCGTAAATACGATCGAGTGCCACACGTGTGATTTCTTAAACTTCGAGCCTACGGTTCGCGCGTTTAACGCTAGATTTACGGTACTCGTAAATATTATTTGTTAGCAATTTATGTTGAAATTCATTAATGTAACTGTCGACATGGAGGGTTTCGATAGAAATATGTGAAAAGTGGTGGGGATGCTGGTGAACCTCTGTTAACCAAAACGTACATCGTATCGTTGCTGTTGTTTAATGTTAATGGGATCACAGGCGTCGTGTGAGCGGTTGTAACGATCGTTGAAATCGAATCTTCGTCCTCCCTCGCTACGTCCACCGATTGCCTACACCTAAACGCGCAAGGACAATAACGAAGAACCGCGTCTGCTATTTTGTATTCCCTTCTTCTGGATTTGGCAGTCTTCTCGTTGAAATTCTGATCCTTTTCGGGCGAGTTGGGGTCTCCGTCTTTGAAGACCGTGACCTTCTCGGTCTCCTTGGCCTCGTCGGGCCAAGTACAATACTTGAAGATCATTCTCGGCGTTCTTCCTTCATCGATCGCGATCGGAAGTCTTTGGTTTCGGGTGGGTGGTACCATTTACACAGTTCGCGAACATTATTCCCACGCAATTAGGTCGTTTCATTCTTCGCGGTTCACCGTTGTGTCGCGACTTAATCGAATGTTATTGTACAGTTAGCTTCTGACGACGGTTCTTGACACTCTCGTACCATCGCGAGTCACTTTTCTTCGGAAACATTACTCGGTTATTTGCCCCTCTATTACCCTGCGCGGTTATAGTAATTAATATTGTTCTTACACGTAAAAATTTATTTGTTACAAAGTTTATACAGTTCTTTAATTAACGATAGACCTTCTATCGATTATTACAGGGCAAAATTAGTGATGCAAGTAGGGTCAGAGAGATTCTATGACTCGAAATAAAATGTGTATTGGAGGCTTCGTTTTGGAGAAAAGTGCATTCGAAAAATCAGTTCGGTGATCGAACAATGGCGAATAGTTTGCGCGGTTAATTCGTTCAGAAGCATTGTAGGATGTTTAAAGGCTAATTCAAGATTTAAGATAAAAATTAAACTTGCTATTAAATGGCTGAATAGATCTACTTTTAATCTAACTGTTGGAAATATGTTGCTTGTAATTTTTGTATGCGTTACAGGACTACAATTTAGCAGAATTTGAATTTAGAATTCCAATCGTATGCCTCTGAAACGGGATTCAAATTAACAATTCCGTAACCGTTACTCCAAAGAGATTTCATTAACATGCAAATTGCAAATAACAAAAAGAATCGTCCCCTAAAACATTTCTAATCGTTGGCGAGAAATTGTCGAAACTTCGAAGCGGTAAATTTCGCGGGTCGAAACGTATGCAAATTAAATTTCTACCTCGAACTTCTAGAGGTTATTGTGCGTTTCACGTTTATCTTGCTAAGGTTAACGAATGATCGATTAACAACCTGTTATGAAATGTACTATATCTGACGGGACGACTGTAATTTCGACAGTCGAAGTTTCTGAACATCGCGACACAAAATGCATGCATTTTTACAGTTGCAACGATGCTTCTTCGGAAGAGATGTATGGTATGCTTCCGGCATATGAATTATTCCGATCTCTAAAAATATATGCCAAGTTCTCGATATTTCTAGACAAAGTAGCAATTTTCTTTACTGTGCTTTAGTTTTCTTTACAATCTTTTGAACCAACGACGTTCGATTATTTGTCGGAACCCGCTATGGTACATTAAATTACTTCGTAGCATTTCCACTTCCTTTAAAAATGAAAACTCTAAACCATTCCTAAAACTAAAAATGAAATAAAATTGTTATATATAAAATACAATATTAATTTCTACAGCTTTATGTGGATGGAATCGATGCATATTACATATTAACTTCGCTAAATACAAATTAATATGTAATATACTGAAGAAGAAACGAATTGCTAGTATTTACGACCGTGAATCGTTGTTAGTAACATTTAGAAGCGCACGATATCGGTTCGAAGAACAAACTCGATCGTCGAGGAGCGTTTTAATCGCAGAACTCACGGGATCGTTGATAAACATGCTTCCAAAGCATTCGAACGCGTTTAAGCGCGATCGAACGCAACGAGTCTATGCAACACGAAACGATCATTAATTTTCCTCGTGACGAATAATTCCATCGTTGACGACTATTATCGAAATAAGTAAGTTTTCCAAGTTTCTTCGACGATCACTTTCCACGGTATCCGCGAAAGCAGAAAATCCAAAGGGGGCGAACAAGCGGAAACGAGCGTAATTTGCGACGACGCGACAAATGACGAGGTACGCACGACTGTGCCCCGTATAGACGTCGAGCGTCCCGACGCTGACCGCTGCCCCTTCCTTCCAGGTAAACCACCCACCTCCCCCCTACCTTTTCTCTCTTTTCCCTTCTACCATTTCACCTGTAACCACGCGATACCTTATCGAATGGCTATACACTGACCGTAACCACCCCCACCCCCCACCTACTCGGACGTTGGGGTGGAAACTTTACCTAGGCATACGCGTTCCGAGGTGAAAATGACCAGGTGTTATTGACTGTTGCTATTTCTTTTCCTGTGCTGTCTTCTTTGCTGATATGTTCGACGACCATATGAATACCACGCGACGTTTTTTTATTACAAGATATTTTTTAAATACGAATTTTTTTAATATTTCATTTTAAATTCATCTTATCGAGCATGCAAATTCTACGTCGAAGTATAGTGTCCGCTGGAATTCTCCGGCTATCTTAATCGGGAGTTTCAATTAATATGCGTTTAGTATTCCTCGTTTCACTTGTTTAGAGCTCGGGGAAATCTAATTGCACTTTACGTGGCTTCTCACGCGACGTTCGTAAATCAAGGGAAGAGAAACGAGATCAAGAATGTCTTCAGCATATCGCTTGCCCGTTTATTCATTGCATACGATTGTATTTTTAAGCGATACCTCGTGCATAATCGTGACCCGTTGGCGTGCCCGTTCCAATTTTAACTTTAACGATTTTTTAAACAAAAGTCGACTTAAAATATATAAATAAGGTAAATGTCCCCGTTATTAACCGGGAGTAATGAGGCATAAATTGTGTATATGGAAATGAGTATCGCATTACTGTGACGATAATACCCCCATAAAATTGACTGTGTCGCCATTTGGAGATAAGAAAAGACCCGTAGCAATACGAGCCATAAAATATGATCTACAGTTCTTCACTCTTTCGTTTTTTTTTCTTTCTACAAATAATATCCTGTACGAAGCCACGTTGGCTTCGAAAAGTAATCAATACCGAAATAATTATACCGTTTGCTTACGATATTGGACTGTGTAATAATTATACGCAACTATCTACAAATAGTACGCCAGCATTTCAATTGCCGTACGAATATTATGAACATTGTCTTGTATATTGATCAACGTATACTATTACAGTTGAGTTTATTTTAGGATACAATCGATCTCACAAGATGGCTGATAAGAAAAAAGAACCAAATAATATGTCTCGTGCGTAGTCACGTACTTTTTGACATCGAATCGATATTATTCTACTGAGAAATCGGTTAAAAAATAGTATATTACTTACATGTCGTACATGGACACCGCGTGCACTTCGTTTGAACCCGTTCTGGCGAATTGTTGGCGATGGTATAATTGCGACGGAGATAACGAGCGTAACCTTCTCCTGTAAGGAGCGTCGACACATATCGCAGGGAAATGTTCGTTCGTCTGGGCGTCCGATGATATCAACTCGACGTCGTTAATTTTTTGCGCGGCCGCCTCCTTCGTTCTACGATAGAATCTTGTCTGTAATGCATTACGTGTCTGTCAAAATTATTCGATATTTAACTAAAACAAATGTTTACTTTTCATTGGCATGTTTAAAATGCCAATGCAAACGTAAGGTACTACGTTTGCAGTCAGTGATTGATACTTACTCGCGATGGCGTGTTTCTATCGTTAATATCTTCTCTCTGGTTAAAATCTATTTTATTGTAAGTACGCGTCAATGGCGTAGGGGCAGTCTGTAGCGTCCGAAAAGAATTTTCGTCCGCAAACCGTCCCTCTCGTTGCGTAATCGTGTTGTACCTGCAAAAAAAAACATGAAAAGAAATATTAAAAGACTATTCTGTCGCACAAATAATTGCAGAATCATCCAGAATCGTTTCTACGGATGAAGTTTATACGTACATATCGTGCATAACAAACGTTTGTTGCTTGATGCTTCTTGGCAACGATGGCTGATTACGTTCGATGGAATTCGAACGACCATACCTTGACCTGACGTCGGATCTCCTTTGACACCTATCCTTCTCCAAAAATTTTTGATAAAGCTTAGGGGCAACATCCGAAAACTCGCGACTCGTGTTCTCCGAAATATTCTGCAACATTAAATACGTTCTTAATTACCACGCAGTTAATACTAACAATCATTTATCCTCGATTAATTTTTTGAAACTTACATTGCAATCCGTGTTAGCCAAATGTTTAATCGAACGGTAGTAATACGTGCTCGTGCCGCTCTCCTGTTGATTTTTTTTTCTTCGAAACATAGTCCCTCTGCAAATGTATAGTATTAATCGTGCAAACAGCGGTTAAATTTTTTGTTTGATCATCTATCGACGTTTTACTAACGATTAATACCTGACGTTTTCTTCTTGAGAATTTATGTGCCTGACGTCCTCTACGGCGTTTCTCAATCGTTTCCTGGATTGAGCGGCAGTTGACTCTATATTAGTAGATTTAAACAGCACTGGTATCCTGGATTCCGTTTTATTGGTATTTTCCTATAATGTACGCTACGTTATATTTTTTACGTTTTTCACGTAGAACGGAAACATCTCGAGAAACTTACGCTTCTTTCGAAATTCTCTTCGATGATATTCTGATAACTCGTGGATTCTCTTATGGACGACTGAAGTCTCGTCTGAGTCTTCGAGTTCAAATTAGAGCTAGTACCTTCGCCTATATATGACAAGTTACCAAAATACAGGTTTTGCTGTCTAAATTAACTCGTTTACAGATCATATTCACTTTTTAAAAATACGATTACCGTTTCGGACATTGGTGTTTACACCTCGAGTCGCTTGCAGATTAGTTTCATCTTCGCATTGAAGATCCTAGAAACGACACGCGCTGCGTTTATATATTATAAAGATATACTAGGTTCGTAACAATTAATGATAGAACAGTGTGAGATGTGTAACCTGAAATAGTTTTAATAAATGCTTGAAATTTAAGCTGGACATGATATCGACTGGATATTATACGAGACGTTGACTGCCATCGGTACATTTCCTCGATAAAAGAATAAAAATAAATCGTCGTTTCGAAAGAATTTTCTCACACCGTTGATCCGATAAAGCGACCCCGTAAAGAACTTCAAAAATAAAAACGAAACGGATAATTTCAGTACACCGATTTGAAATTCGCCGACGAATAAGTCAAAACGATTAATCGTTCAAATCTAACGTAGGGTGCAATTTACAGTTTGAGAAACACCTTGTTTCCTTAATATTTGTTCGCGAGTCGTTTGTATACAATCATGATTTGTTCGACGATAAACGTTAGAAATACTGCTACTTATCCGGCGTGCGACTTATTTATTTAAATCGTAAATGCAGGGTGTAGAGTTGAAACTGTGATTTTCAGATTACTCGAAGCTGCTTCGATATAATACTATTGTACCCTCACGAACACTGTTGACCTCGTGACACGCGAGAAAACGTCAACCTGGTCTTAAGCTTGCCCGGCTCCTTAGGCTTGCATTTCGATAATGGCCTCATCAAAATTGTTAATTGCCATTTGCATTTAACGCGACGGTAATACACATACTGGAGCTATTGATTTGAACTCATTACCCAGCTACCGTTCATTGACGTCAAGAATGATCGAAATAGAACACAGTCAGATAGTCCTAATATAATACTTATAATCATACCTGATCTTCCGTTGAAACTATTTGCCAAACCACAGGTTGATCCGACTTTGGTCGCATGCCCATTCCGAGAGCAACAAAATTAGGTCTATCAATCCATGGATTCTCAGTATAGCTTGCATGTTCGCTCCTGGAATAATTTAATTCGTAGTTAAAGTCTTAAGAAGCGTAATAATCCTCGAGTTATGTTTTATTATCCGCTTCCTTGATATTATCACATGTATTACGATTCGAATATAAAATCTTTCTCGGTGATAAATTTCTCGTCGATAAACCTTCTCGTGAACCGCTGCCCTTATGGGAACTTAATTTGATAATAGCTAGTCGGGGTACAGTGATTCAGAGGCACGATATAATGCGGTATACGCGTGTTGTAACAATCATTGTAGTTTGAAAAAAACTTATGAATCAATTTGCGACAATGCCTGTGCAGTTTTACGATTTAGGATATTACCTTGGATGTTTTTCTGTTTCCGATCTCGTCGCTATAATTTGTCCCTTGGTACGACCGATACCGGGCGAGACCGAACCGCTTCCGGCCACGATCCAATCGACGTCAGGACCTGAAACAATTTTATCAAACTCCTTATATATCTTCCTGTAATTTCCTCGCTTATCTCTACTATTTTTAATCCCCAAGACGAGGATCACTCAAGTAAATAACCAACCTGTGGCTATTTGTACGGTGGGCGAAATTTGCAAGCCGTACATAACGAGACCATCGGCGGAGACCAGAGGCAACGATTTCCGAGCAAGCCGTGCTCTGATGGCAGACATCATCGCCTCCCCGTCGTGATACCCTTCCGACGCGCGTTTTCCAGCTGCTAATACTTCCTACAAGCAAAAAAGTCCCCCCTAATATACCGTCCAACATAATCGGAAGCTGTACAACATTTGACACCTTCGACATCAACAGGAACAAAGAAATACCTCAGATTCGTAAATTTGCGCCAGGACAGCTAACGTATCCAGCGCAGCCTGTCGAACCCTGCGACGTCGATCTCTGACCATCTTGGCCACTTTATTTGCCACGGTGTCCACTTTGAATTCCGTGCTTGGGAACGTTACCAACGAGAAGATCAACAATTGCAGGGTGTTCTCCCGCGTCTGCGATAAACACAGTTCAACGATTGTTGGAGTGCAAAGGGCCCGCTTGAATATGACTTTGAGAAAAGGAGATCACCTTTGCGTTTCTGGCGTTCAAGCATTGTGGCTGCAGAAGCTGCTCCAAGAGAAGGGCCGGTCTAAGCCTCAGCATCGCGATCCTGGCCAGCTGAGCAGCGCTCGGGCCACCTTGTCTCGCTAAACCCCAGGCCAACTGCGGTAGCCTATTCTTCAGGGCGTCCTCGCTCACCCCAGCTACGACTACCTAATACGATATTTGATATTTGAGAGTTAATAATTTTATGACTGGAAAAAGTTGCTCGATAGCGATTCTATTGGGTTCCAGTCAAATAAATATATACAGGGTGTTCGGCCACCCTTGGGAAAAATTTGAATAGGAGATTCTAGAGGCCAAAATAAGACGAAAATGAAGAATACCAATTTGTTGATTGAGGCCTCGTTAAAAAGTTATTAACGTTTAAAGTTCCGCCCGTACTGAATTTTTTTCTCGAAAATGCGCAAGATTTCGGGGGTATGTCTATTCACCAAAAATGATTGTAATTGACCCCCGCAACCGGAAATAATTTTTCCAGAACGATTTGAAATTTTTTTTTTCCGTCGATATATTTCACACCTTCTCGAATTTTTTTCTAGAAAGTGGGTAGAATTTCGAGGGTATGTCCAATGACCAAAAATGATTGTAATTGACCCCCACGACCGAAAATAATTTTTCCAGGACGATTTGAAATTTTTGAATTTAATTGTTAATAACTTTTTAACGAAGCCTCCATCAGCAAATTGGTATTCTTGATTTTCGTCTTATTTTGGCCTCTAGAATCCCCCATTAAAATTTTTCCCAGGGATGGCCGAACACCTTGTATATTTTACACTGTAGTGTGGACGTTTCTGTTTCTAAATCTCCGAAGAAATAGTTAAGAAAGCAATGGGCGATAGTAAGTTAGCATTTAGATGAATCTAGAGGTGCGAATTTACTGGTTGCAAAGGTACCTTTGCCACTGCGAGGCCTGCAGCAGCTACCCGACAGCTCCTTTCGCTGCCCAACACCGCATGCAAAAGAGATCCTAATCGCGGCTCTATCGCGATCAGCGCTGAAGACGTTCGCAAAGCCGATGCTACTCTCTCCAGGCCTCTGACACGAGCACGCCAATCTTCCTGAAACGAGATCGAATCGCTATTAATTTAAGGACCCGAGACTCGTTGACTGTCGCTATAATGATGTATCATTGAAACGTATTTATCGTACGCGCCATGGAGTTCCGTAAGTTCATTGGAATTGCGGAAAAGTCATTGATATTGATCACTTCCGTGTAAATAGAGCCGAATCGGAAAGTGAATGCAGATGTTAGTGCATTGCATTCAGACTTGCTGCAACGATCGATAATGTTCGCTCGTCGGCTCCTGATTCTTATTCAACGACATCGCATATAAATGATAATTCCCGTACGGAAGTTTTCGTGAATCGTGATCAATATGTATTTTTCCACGTCGATTATCGGATTCCTCTGTTAACGTGCTGCGATAAGATTTTGCGTTCGATCGTTCGTTTCAATTCGACGGTGTGCAATTGCGCCATCGTGAACAATTTTTATTGCTTATCAATCGACCCTCATAATACCGATTCCCCGTTATTCGAGTTCCCCTCGGGTCTCTGACCGTTCTCTCGTGTCTTCGCGAACAGTTTCGAACGAACACGAAATGCAAAACGCGGACATTACGACGAGTTTTGAAGACGCCTCGCGAGGCATTAGTCGACGAGATTTAAACGACGCTGAAATCGCGACGGATTTGCATATACATCGAAACGACGATTTACTGGACCGACATGGCACGCAACGCGTTCTCTAATTATTTTCTTGTTACCCGCGAGCCGCCGTGCGTTTCCCCCCACGGCTTCGATGCATATTGTGACACGGGGAAATCTCTCTCGTTTTTCATTCGCGGAATATTTATAGTGATCGCGCACGAGGACTGTTTCACCGTCGCGGCGCCACGTGGAAAACGAAACAGCATGCATAATGCATAATCGTTGCCGTTTCACTGCCGCGAAGATACGAACATCGCCGGGGTAAAATGTCACCTGGAAGTGTGATCAATCTACTTAATTAGACGACGCGGAGAAAACACTAGCAGAACGGACACTCAAAGATTCCGCGCGCGAAGAAAACGAGGAATTAAAACGTCACGTTGACGCGCGTTTTTCTCGGAGGTAAACGAACACGCTACAAAGTCGAAAGCATGGAACCAGGTGGCTTGTTATTCATTCTTTACGTAGCATGGACGGGGACAGATTTCATTACTTAAATCCTTCACGTCCAGGGACTTTCACGATTAAATATCCGTACAGGCTGTCCCATGCAACTGGGAAAAATTACATCTCTAAATGATCCAGCCATTTCTTGATTTTTAAATATTATTTAATTAACGTTCTCGATCGTATCTATTCCTTTTTTTGATACCGATTCGATTTCACAATTTTCGACGTGAAAGACCGGGACGATGCAACCTTTCTACGTACAACGAGGGAACGTAGAGGCGTTGAATCATTCATTTCCGTGTGAAACGATTTGTTTTACTTCAAAAAGGGTAGATTGCTCGTCACGGACGATCGATATTAGCGATCCTTTTATAGTTCTTATTATACTCAAAGCACCTGGCCACATTCATAGAGAAGCGTACGGCAGCCTTGAACTTCTGCTGAATGAAAGGCAGACGATTTCACGGTCATGAGACGCATAATCGCATAAAGCATTCATTATTTTCGCTGAAAATACTATTCGTCGACGTCGAATTACTAGCGCGATAAGAATATGTATATTCCTAACAGTTTATGGATACCTGGTGTACAATTTTTGTATACTATTTTAACCAGTAATTTATTATCTATTTTTAACGAAATAGTTTTTAGTAATTTCTATTCTATTATTTCTGTTCATCGATAGTATCGTATGTGCTCGATTTATAAAGAGTTGGATCGAAATAAAAATAAAAATTTCACCGCAAAGCTTCTTGCTACGGGTTCAGAGTACTATAGATCCTTCACTGTCAGAGTTCAACAGGAAACCGGTCAGTCAGTGTCTCGCCAGAAGGAAGAGCGAATATTTACCTCGTTCTTCCCGCGAATGCATGCTTTTTCTACGAATTCCAGGCCTAAACTACCCGTTTTGCGAAACGATTTAACAGAACGGAAATTCGTGCGACGAGTTACAAACAATTTTATCGTGGATTTAACGTTTAACGTTCGTTCTTCCCGATAAACGTGCGCGCCATGTTTAAGAACCGCCGTAGAGTCGTTGGCCGATTTTTGAAATGCATCGTCGTCTGTGGTTTGATGTTTTTTGTTTCAAAATTGATTGTTCTTCTCGTCAGCGAAGAGGATAAGCTGGTGCCTACGATGGACGAATTGAAAAAATTAATGGTACGTGTATTGGAATACGATTAATCTATTACGATTAATATAATTTTTAAGCTCGACGTTTTTAAATTATTAACAAGCAAAGCATACCGTTGTTTCGAAACATTATTACATTTTCCAAGGTTTGAATATTCTCGTTTAGGTCGAATCTGAAAATGACAATTCCCAACGGCTATTAACAGTGAAGAATACTTGCCGAAGATACAATCTCGGTGTATATAAAGAACCTGATAAACTTGCAGGTTTCAAGCACCCACCTGCGCCGCAATATGCTGTTTTTTATATAAGCAGGTTCGTTGGTATTCCAAACTCAAATGAAACTCTAAATGGATTTGATAACGAAACGACGGCTGTTATTAAACGTACGAAACAAATTTAATAACTTCGTCAACAATCAAGGTTTTAAGTAACTGCGTCGCTACGGCGTTATTTGTCAAACAGATCGCACAATCTATCATACTGTCCAATTTACAAAGCCGGTAGCACAACATGGATTTACAACTTATGTCTTCTAATGAACGTGCCCGAGCACGAGTTAAACAGTGGAAAGGAGCAAATATCGACCATCGCAAGAAGGGTAATACCGGAACTCGAATATCCAGCAGCCGACGAGGTAAAGCTAAATCATTCTAAACACGCGTCGAGCTAAACATATTGAGCATTCGCCGGTCGGCTCAGGAAATTAACTACACGGGACGGTAACGTGACTGGAACCAAACGATCTTGAGCAAAATTGGCCCCGAGTTAAGGGAAACGTAGACCAAAGATAACAGTCTTCGAAGATTCGATAGGGGGGAAAGATTGTCGATAAAAAGCATTGATATTTTTCTTCGCGTAAAGTGACAAACGACCGTCGAAGCGTTAACAAAAGAAAACTGATGTAGGCTCTAAAGGCAACGAAGAAACTGCTCGTGGTAAGGCACCCATTTGAGAGATTACTGAGCGCGTATCGCGATAAGCTGGAAAACTCCGTGGCTGGAAGGGAACACGGGACACTTCACTTTTATCGGAAATACGGCGGCAAGATTGTTCAAAAGTACCGCGGTGAGTCACGGCAAAATATCGATCGTGATATTCCTTTGGTCGTGCGAACGGACTAACACAGAGTTCGTCGCTCGTTCGCAGACAGGAATTTCACGAAACCGCGAGAGGATCAAGCGATCAAACGTGACGGTGTAGATCCGCCGGCTGGAATCGAGCCGACGTTCCGTGAATTTGTACGCTATTTGATCAACACCGACTTGGCTAGTTACGGGGACGACCACTGGATGCCCTATTACCTCTTCTGCACGCCGTGCATCGTCGATTATGATATTATCGCGAAGGTATGTTTAGATAACGGACCGTCAAATGCCCTAAGCTCGGGTCCAAGTCGAGGCAATAAACGAGGGAAGTAGGCGTTTCAAGAATCGAGTGTTCTTCGTCCATTCGATCGATTCCAGTCCCCTGTTTTACTTATGCACGGATTCGTTACATTTACGACGCTTTACAGGTTGAAACAATGTGGCGAGACCAGATTTACACGATCCATAAATTAGGACTGCAAGAGGTAATTAAGCCAAGATGGCGACATAGCGGTGGTCACTCGAATGCATCGAGGATATATTTCAGTCAACTGAACAGAGATATGGTGCACAAGCTATACGGAAAATTCAAGCTGGACTTCGATCTTTTCGATTACTCGCCCGACGTTTATTATCGATACGCAACTTCCGTTTAAATTTTTTGATTAAAAACAAAAATACAAATTGAACAACGATCTTGACAGTTCAATTTCATTTTCATAAACAGCATTCTCTGTAAAAGAAACGTTATATGTAGATGCTGTCGATCAACAAGATAACGTATAATGAGTTCGCAGAGAACCGTCTCGATTTCAATCACGCTACCAGAACTTTTATACATCAGCGCTTCGTCTCGCTTTTCCTAGTTCTTTCACCCCCGTTCCTTTCGTTATATTTTTACTCGTAATTTGTTGTATTTGTGAACGAGCAAAACTTTCGAGAACGTCTTAGCGACGACACGTAACCCTGAAAATTAATATAGTTCTTTAGCGCTTAGTGAGTTATTCGTCTCTGTTAATTTATTCCGTTCGGTAGCTCTAAGGGTAGATTTAAAAGAAACCTTTGCCTCTATCACACTTTTACACAATTATGCAATTAGTCTCTGTCATGATACATGCATGCTTGTTTCTAATTTGCATATCAGAGACGTTACAATGATAAAAACAATAACTTACAAATCTGTTTCGATTCTTAAAATGCTTCGAGACGGCGCCGGGGGACGCCATAGTTAAACAATGCCGCGGTATTTCGTTTATCGTCGCGTTAATTAATGCGAGCCAAGGGGGAGCCATCGACTTTAGGACAGATCGTTCTGATACATTACAGCGAGGTAAGTAGGTCAATCGATTTTGTCAGCAAAAGTTCGTCGCGTGGCGTAACGTGATTTAAACTCCATCAATTAGGTCCACGTATGTATGCTTATCGGCTAAACACGTTTCTTTGTTTTTGCCGTCGAGTCTTCCGGCAATTTTCGTGCAGAACGCGTTCGACGTGTTCGTAAAAATATAGAACGGATTCGATTAACGTCGTTAAAACATCGGGAAATATTTTATGAACGAGAAGATTAGTAACTTAACTTATCGATCGCGTAGACACAAAGTATTGCCATCTTGTATCGATCAGCGTTAGGAATACGGTAGAACCTCGATTATTGCACGAGAATCTCCCTCGTTTCATGGGTATCGACAAATGGAGGGGAGTGGTCGCTGAACACCGAGTGAGATTGGGGTCTTAAGAAGGGACAGACAGAATTGGCTAACAGAGAAAAGAAAATTATTGCACGCAAAATAAAAAGGCAACCAAATACTTTGGCTAAAAAACTCGCTGAAACAATGACCATTCGATGAGAGAAAATTGAAAAAAATACATCGTATCGCTTACTTTGTTGTGCAGATCCTCCAATATTTCTTGATCGACCAGTCCCAATTCCTCCCAGCTCAATTCCTCCGACACAGTACCCGCCTCGCCAACATTGCGAACAGCACTGCCAGTCTTCTCGATTACACTTGCGACCGCTTTATCTTGATCACCATTCGCGGTCAGTTCGCCAGCATCGCCATTACTGTCCCCGATCGTCGCGCAATTCTTGAACTTCGTAGCGTCCCAATTCGAAGCATTACTTTCGTCAATCTTCGAATCCCTCGCGAGAGATCCCTCGGCTTTGTCGTCCTCCACGAAAGAACCAAACGTATCGTCCATTTTCTGTAATGAGACTATCTCCTCGACGCTCTTCTTTTGCACGTTCCTAATTTCCTTTCTATCCTCCGGCTCCTTCGAATTCTCGATTTCATCTTCGCTAAAAGCCTCCAAGTTCGCTGAACTCCCAATACCCTGTCCACCAGTCCACCCTGTCTGAACCAGCGTAACGTCTTCCTTCTTCGCCTCTTCGACTCTACCAGCGATCGCAAACGCCCTAAAATTCTCGTTTTCCCCGTCCTTGTCCCTCTCTTCCTGTCGACTGTTCCTCCTCTTCCTCGGCTGTTCCACGGGCTTGTTAACGATCGGGCTGCTGGTCCTCGCGAGGATACTCTTCTTAGGGCTCAGCTCCGCGTTGTGCGTGTAAATTTCCCTTTTCGGGCTGCTAGAGACGGACCTGGCGGCTCTAGACGGCTTGCCAGATTCTTTGCGAGGACTGCACGGCTGCGAGGATGGTCTCTTACGGGTGTTGGGCATCTTCGTCGTCGGGGTGACGGGGACCGGGATCCTGGTCTTCGGGGTCGCCTCGAGGGACTCCGTGTCGTCGCTATCCGGGGTTCTAAGTTTAACTATTTCACCCCCAAAGTGCACCCTTCTCGGAGTCTTCCGTCTATCAGGGGAAGCGTCCTTGGTCTCGTCGTTTCTCAGGTCCGTGCCGCTCTCGTCGTCCTGCTCCTTCTCTTCCAAGATGGTCATCGTGATCGCTGTCTCTTCGTTGAATTTAATCTCGGTTTCCAGCACTACTCTAGCCGCCGGCATGGCTCCGTTGTTAACCTCGTCCTCCTCTTCGGCGATGCCGGACGTGTCGCTGTCGCTCTCCCACTTCCTGTCCGGGTCTTTCGTATCCCCTTTCTCGACGCTTTTACCGTCGACGTCTATCCTCTTCCGAGCCCTCTTCGCGGACTTGACGTTGTAGATCTTCGACAGGATCTCGATGTTCCGTTTCAGCTTGTTGTCGTAATCCTTCAAGTAGTTCTCGAACTCCTCCGTGCCCACGGCGTCGCGGATCTTCATCAGCGACTTCAGTACGGCTTCCTGGTGCGGCACCTGAGCCAACCGGGACGCCAGAGCGATCGTCGTGTCCTTTACGAGACGTTCGCTGGGCGACGGGCTGCTGGACGATGGGAACAACAAGGACGGAACGCTCAGAATCACCCCCGTGGTGACGTTCGTTTGAAAGGAGTCGCGCACTTCCGAACGGTTCAACCCATCCTGAAGAATCTGCAAGAAAACGCGCAAACCGATCGATGCGTGTATCGGATAGTGGGTGGGAGAAGGTAATCTGCAAGGTCACCGCGTGCTCGGCGCTCGATTTACGCTCGTCCGAAATTTGGACGAGCGGATAATTGGTAATCGATTTAATCGTCAGTGGGTAACCTTGACGAAAGAACGAACGTCGACGTAAAGAGACGGTGGAACGCAGAATGAGTCGACTAACAAGAAAAGATACCAATCTGGATACTCGGAAACTTACTAAGCTTTTGGGAATGTGTAAAGCATACATACGTAACAGTCAGCGAAATTTCCATGCTTCGTAATTGTACAACCTTGTTACTGAAACGGGGAACCCCACACGTTTTGGGTGAAACAGAGACGAACAAAACAGATTTAAGAATAACGATCGCACCTTTTTGATCGTATTTTCCCTGTCGCGACTATGAATGAGAAAAACCCGTAAGGCGTCCAAAGCACCCTTGCGAACAGCCGGCGCCGGGTGGCCCAAATTATTGACCAGCTCTGGCACCACTGGTTGCATGACCTTGTCCACGATGTCAGCGTTCAAAGTCGGCAACACGTCTATGAGCACGCGAAGAGCATGCTGTCGCACCTCCCATTCCGGATCACGCAGTCTCTCCGATATCTCCAGGAACGTGAGACGCGTGTCGACCTCGCTTGGAAATTTCCTAGTGCGTACCTGTCCGGGACAAATCGAAATTAGTCAGTCGTCGTTATAGAGAACGCGGTTAATCTTGAAAAATGAAAACGCGTGACCCAGAGTTTGTGGATCTGCAATTAGATAGAAAATAGTTAAGAAAATCCATCTTTTTGTTTTTTTTTTTCTAGAGCATACAAAGTTTTGATATTTTATAAACCTCCAAGTCGATCATTTTGATATTTTATTTATCAGACTTAAACCGCAAACACGGTCGGTCGCAATACTGGTATTTCGATTGATCATGTAACATGACTATACCAACCACGTGCTCCCAGAGAGGAGTGAGCTGTACAGGTTGCCCGTTCGATGAGGTCAATGTCATCTTTCGAGGAAGTCGTTGACGATGACCTCGACGAGACGGACTCGCAGGAGCTGAGTAGAAATCGAAAGGCGACGATCGGTGAATCGTCGAGGAATCCTTTTGGGGCTGCAGAAGCCCCGAATTCGTCGATCCTGTCATAGATGACGAGTACTCGAAGCACTCGGACATACCACCCTACGTCTCGTCCCTGGGGAACCGCGGACCCTTCACCATCGCCCTTGAAAATCGCTTTTCTAGTCCTTCGCTGTTCATCGGGTCACACGAGGATCAACCTAATCGACAAATTTACTAGATATACAGAGTGTTCGGCCGCCCCTGGGAAAAATTTTAATGGGAGATTCTAGAGGCCAAAATAAAACGAAAATCAAGAATATCAATTTGTCGAAATCCTTGGTAGAACTTCGTTAAACAGTTATTAAAAAATTAAATTAAAAAGTTTCAAATCCTCCAAAGTTGACCGAACACTCTGCATATAATTTTGTAAATGAAATTTTCTTACAACAGAAAATTACGCAGTAATTTCAATGATTTTTATAACTTTAATTTAGATTCCAGGCGAATCAATATGTTCAGCCTTAGGTCCTGACTTCCGCGTTAATCGATCAACGATATTCCCTTTCCTTCCGGCACATGCTACGTACAAATGCATAAAATGATTGACATTAGTACGACTTTAACCACTTAGCAACTGACGCATCCAACTTCCGGTTTCAGTTACAGAATCAATCACAGTAGTCACGCAACGTGTTTCAATATAAATTTAAGCATCTCTAGCGCACATGGGAACATCTTCCTTCTTCCCTTGAATCGGTTCGATCGTTTACATTTTACAAAAATCGCAAGTACAATTCGTTGTAAAGAAAAACATACATTATCAGATAAGTAATTCCCCTTTTTGGTAGTGTAAGTCTTAAACTTCTATTACAGAAAAATTAAACAAGAGATTTCGGTTCAAATAATAACTTTCCAGTTCGCCGCCTGTATGCTCGTTTAAACCTATCGCGAATTAAACGTGCAAAAGGTTTTTAATCAGGCACTGAAATTTTCGGCGCATAATTCTCGTTTCGTTCGTTACGAACATTTATCTGGCCCGGTAGCCGATATTTTTAAGGGTAAAAAAGGAACGAATCGAGGCGAAGTCGCAAAGTTTATCATCGAATCTCGCGACACGAACCCCGCATAAAAGTAGTACACACGAAAGGCGATTGCATAATCCAAAGAAAACGTGCGTGCGTCTGGAAAGTCCAGAGAGGAAGGGGTTGTCCTCTTGCGAGGCCGCATAGGGTGAATACTTATCCATCGTACTTAACTCGATCTAGCGTACTTTTTTTTATTCTAGCAGTCCTTTTTATTCAAACGCAAGACAGACTCAATATTCATTGTAAAATTGTTTAATTACTGCGTTGATTGCCACGACAGTTCACCAAGTCTAGAGATGTCCTCGACATTTCTTCAAATTATAGTATAAAATGGAGAAATATTCGATAATTCAATGGTGCACCTCTTATTTTACAGCATTCCTAATGGTAGTAACATTATGTCGTTATGACAGTGTTTTCGTACTACACTTGTACATAGTTATAAATTCCATCTGTAATGAATTGGCAATTGCTATTAAATAAATTCCATACAGTAAAATTTGGAACATTTTAACAATAATGCAGAAAATACTCTCGAAAACCAACTTCAATCAAAGTTCGTGGAATTACCTAGTATACCTACGTATAATCGGTTTATCATACTTCTGTACACAACCTTTAAGAGCGAAAATCGATATAAATCGATAACATCGTTAAAATCTGGTTTACGTTGTCAAAAATGAAATTACGAACACGACTCTTTCACTGTCCGTTTGGCGCCTTTTTACCGATACACTTTCCTTTCGGCTTATTTATCACGTGATCGTAAAACTGTTACATCCACGTAAATCGACAACGCTATCGAAATTAATTTACATAAATGATAATATGTACATACAGAGAAATGTGTATTTGCATCGCTATAACCCTTATCGTTCGTGAACTAGTAAGGAATAATAAACAATCTTGGTTGATAAATAACATAAATATTTTTACTCTGAATCGTCACAATCGCGGTAACATTGTTTTGTACACGAAGAGTATACAGTCTATTTTTTTCGAACAGCAATATATCTTTTCTACGCGTATGAACACTTTTAATTGCAAAATGAACCCCTCGAAAACCAAGAAACATGATGTAGAAGTTGATGTTACAAATATTATGTCAAACGTTAGCTCTTAAAATTTGATTAAAATTAAGAAATTTACAGGAAGTAGAGTTGATCGATTCGGTTTCGAAAAGGTTCAAATTACAATGCTACTATATTATTACAAATTAATACGTTCGAACGTACAAAACTAATTGACTTACTCGTGGCTGCGTGCACAGAATGGACTGTACATTTTCACTGCAACCGCACACATATCATAGTTTCCACATCTATAAGCCGGTTCACTGTATCGTACGCGTTTTTCGTTTCATTTCGAACACAGATTCGATGACAAGCGGCGCGACAATCGAAACAATCATCCGGCAGGAAATTCACTCGACGACGGCCGACATGTGACTGCCGCTACTCGATTCTCGAAGCAAGGTGGTTTTGCAAGCTAATATCGACCACCCTCTCCCCACTTCTCTAAAAATGATCTTCTACAGGCACATACGTATATTCTAATCACCGACGGAGCCACAGAAACAACGGTCCTCGATAAAAATAAATACGATCAACAGGGACAGGTGCATCGAATCCATCTTTCGTAAACTGGACAAAATCGTTCGATCGATATTTGACGAATCGAAGTTTTCCCGCCAATTAAAATTACGTTACGTTTTGGTATCCTCGGTTCGAAAACTTGCGTCTATACAAATAACAGAAACATCAACTAATGAGTTTACTGTTCGAATAATTCGTTTCGTATAGATATATTACAACAGGTACAAACTTTGGTTAAATAATATCGAAGCAATACGCGTTCAAGTAGTAGTTAGCTTAAGTTAATGTTTTCATAGGGTTTATTCCAACGGTGCACTCTTATGCGCGAACGTTGTAAATAAGAACGAAACGTTTGAAACGATTTCTTATTTGCATCTTCAATGTTCAACGGCAAATGACAAAATAATGTATGTTTTAATCATTAAAACAAAATGTATAAAACATGCGTTGTATTCAAATTAATTTTAAACGAATAAAAAAGGAAACGTACAGTTGTACGACTTCGTTACCGATTTCAATGTGTCAGCAGTATTTGGTTTGGGTGTGAAAACACATGTTGTTTTCAGTTTGAAATCATTTTAATAACACGTAAACATTTATAACTTTATGTTCTTTTTTCAACGAAAACAACGAAAAGAACGATAACAACGAGAAAACAACGAAAACTATAAAAATAAACGCATGCATTATGTATTTTCTTCTAACGGTTAAATAAACGTACATTATTTTATTATTTATAATTAAAAATATACATATTAACAGAGCACGAACAGAAACACTTTTTAAATATTTTCTCGACTATTCACAACTATACCTTGAACTGCGTCATAAAAATTCTTCGATTATTGCCTATAACGTGACATTTGTTTATATATAAATATAAAATAACCTCGGAAGGAAGGGTATGTTTTACGCTCTTATGATTACGTTTTTTTTTGTACTACTAACATTTTGTACTGGATTCTGTGAATATAATATCACTGCATAGCTCACCATAGCAATGGAAAGCACTGTATTCATATGAATAGGAATACTGAATATGAACCAACTTAATATAGCAGTAAATACTAGCTCTAATGCACTTGCAAAAGTCTTTACTATCGAATTCAAATTTTTCAAGAAGAAACTTGTAATTATTCCAATTGCTGTATTATTCAGCATAATTAAAATAACTTTTGGTTGCAGAAGTATACTGGCATCAACATTACTAAACATATCAGATATGTCACTTTTTGAGATAAATATTACTAGAAGAATAATAAGATTCCAAAAAATACTGTCACTGTACATAAATACATTCTGTACAAAAATACTAATTTTCGATCTGTCTTTAAGTAAATATTCAGTGTATACTCCGGCCAGGCAGGAGCAAATTGTCTGAAAAAATTCAAATATTGATGTTCAATTTTATCAATGGTGCACGATAAGCAATATTGTCAAACTTACTTGAACAAATATGAAAATTATATTACTATTTAAATTAACTTTGGTATTAAATATACTGGCATCAAAATCCAAATCTACGTGTTTTACCATGCATCCAATGGTTAATATTATTAGCGAAAACCATTGTTTTACAGACAGTTTTTGATTAAAAACAACCTGAAAGACGTAATGTTTGTAAAAAATGTATTTTTACTTTAACATAAGATGCAAAGAAAATTTTCTAGAACATACCTGGAAAATAATTCCTGTCACAACAACACGAAATTGCAATAAAATGTAATAAGTTGTTGGATCGAATGCAGCCAAGTTGATAAATGCCAGATTATTGTATAAGCAATATAGAAATGAAGGTATCATGTACAGTAATAGCACTAGAATAAATAAAAATAATATATTCAATACCTTATAAAAATATTATTATTGTCTGAAGAAATTGATTAAGAGAAGTTTTATTCGTACGATAGTAACACAACAGACCAATATTAAATTAATTGAACAGCTGTTCAAACATAATGTCTTACACAAAGGTGACTAATTACTGACATATCTTATCTTATACTCTGTTTATTTTACATATTTACTCCATTAGCTAAAACCGCTCAATTATTAAGAAAATTTCATTGTAGATTCAAAATTTGATTTTATAATTATGGAATAATTTTAATTTTGTGGATAATACCTACTTACCTCTTTTATTCTCTCCTATGCTTTCACAAAGATTTGCAATACTATTACTAAAAGGAAAATAATAATTAAACTGCTCCAATATAAAATTCGTACTAATAACAAATTTTAAACTACATAGATTTTTATACATACTCTTTACAATACAAGATTGTTGAAGTAATCAACTTCAATACTTCTGTCATCAACACCACCATAATGATATTGAAATCATATGATCCATTTCTCTGTGACCAGGTTACAATAATACCTGAAATAAAAATAATCTTGCAGTATATGTCACACGTCAGAAGTTAATTGTTCAATTTGATTAACTTCAACGTTAATATGAAGAACAACAAATACAGACAAACACTTTATAAATGTTCAAACCGATGCATACTAATAATATTGTAACACTCACGTTCGAAGCCGGTAAAATAATATATGCTTTGTTAACGATAATTACATGAAATTTTATATTCGTTCTTTCTAAACGTAGTTATTGCTTCTGTTTAACAATTACTAGCTAATATATTACATGTAAAAAGAATAGATATAAAAACTTAACCACACATATATACCTTGATTTACGTAAAGTGCCATATATGAAATAAAAATGGCGGGACTCCATCTTCCCGGGAATAACTCTCCCCAATTGATGGAACCCATCGCGAACTCTTCTCACTCAATCTTGTTATGTTAAGGACATTCATTCGTGAAGCACTTATCACGACAGTTACTTCCCACTTGGAAAGCTTGATAAGAACCGAAATCATAAGCCGTGATAAGCGCTCATCATTCGCCCTGAAATTCAATTGAACACTACACTTCGTTCGACGAGAATAGGTATCATGTGTCTTTATCAGTCGATTGTGAATATGTACGTTCAATCTTCATCGGTTCAACCAACTTTAAATGATGTTATTATTCTTCTGCATAATTATATATTTTATTTTACAATTTCATAAAAACACTTAAACGCATTCGTAATGCATTACATAAAATTTATTTACATATAACTGAAAACTTGTATTTAAGTGCTTTACAATGCACTAAAATTTTTTAAAATTCTAATCATTCTTGTTGTTAATAACTATCCCGCTATTTGCGTTCATTACTCATTGTGGAAGCACCTAAATAGAAAATTTCTAATATACACAGAATTCGTTATACATATCGTGAAATATATTACAATTTACTATTGTTACAAGTATTAACAATGCTGATAATATCTACAAGATTTAAGATTTCGATAGGTTTATTAAACATGTTTCAAATTATCTATTTATTACAATTTGAAACACAGAATAATGTTTGATTTACATTAAAAAATAATTTCCTTTATACTATACCAATGAAATTACAATCATGTAAAAAAATCTATTGGCAATTTATATATAAATTAACTATTATTGCAAACAGTATTGCCTCAAAGTACAAAAAGGCAGTGCAACAATGTGCACAAGAACTTATGACATCAATTTTTTTAATTTGCTAGTACTAGTATATTTCTAGTAATTAATAGAAAAAGAATTGTACCATGTAATTGTTTAAATATATATATATATCAGAAAAAGACAGGGATATTTTTAATACGACAGATTTTTGTATGAATTATACACATATTTTCGAAAGATCGTAAATCGTAAATTTTAAAAATTCTTCGAAATAGAATCAGGCAGTGTAATAGGTATGCCAGCAAAGTGATGATATTGTTTACTTTTCAATATATTTTGTACCTTTTGTAAATATTTTATAAAGACATGTATTGCAATACTATATACTATAAAATGCAAGTCTGTAATCATTCATATATGTATATAATATTTCTCGAATCATATTACATTAGGACCAATTATCAGTTCGTTATGAAGTATAAATATTACATATTAATGAATCCCGAAAATGCTGTGTCAAAGAAAGAATGAATTTTTAATGTTCATACATATCGACACCGCGTTATGAATCATATTTATGTAGAGGAATCAGCAATATCCTTACCTCATGGCACATTACATTCCATCATATAATATTCATATCAATGAATAATTTACAGGGTCCATTACCTTTCCTATTCTTTTTATTGTAAGGCCACCGTTTAGCCACATGTGAAAGAAAAACTTACCTCAGAATTATTAACGCGTATTGTGACATTATTGGATAAAAGAAATGCTAAAAATGCTTTTCATAGAAATTGTACGTTTTTAAAAACTGTAAAAAGTGCATGAAAAACCGCAAGCGCAAATATAATTTATGAAAGTAACGGCTTAATAAAATTACCAAAATTTTTAAATACAGCTACAAATCATGTTTGGCTATATTATTATTGATGACATCGTGTGAATCAGTTTTATATATAAAACGCTCGAGTTACTTTTAAAATTGTTCTTCTACAGACTATTCTCTGTAATTATCTTAACATTACACGTTGTATTTGTAGTACCATTTAATTAAGGACATTATAAACAATCAAATGAATAAAAATGTTCGTTCTTACGTTTGCTTTAGAATACTTTTTCTAAAATAAATTCAATCTTATCGCATCTGTACACATCGTACCTAAACCATTGTACATATTATTATAAAGCTTATTAAGACGAATTTAATGTTTTCAATTGTTTCAAAATCTGTTGAGTGATCAATTTAGTAGCCTCGCTTGCATTAGGAATAAGAAATTTATCCATATCTGAAATTACTGTATCGTAATATTGTGTTGTACCGTATTTAAACGTGATCAAATCAGACTGTTGCTTCTTAGATGTTATTTTAACAATACTTGTTAATGGACGTTTGACAATTACGTGTGCTGCGCCTTTCCTTTCTGGTATTTCCCGGAGCACCACGAGGTGAGTATCGGTAACCAAAAGTATACTGAAAACATTAATTAAAAATGTACATCTCTTCTTTTATTTATTTCAATTCAATATGTTTCAATTTTATTAAATTATTCACCTATCACAGAGATCTCCGTTAACTTTCACTTCTTGACATTTAAAGGAATGTAATAACTTTGGATCCTTCATCCATTGTTGAATAGATACTACTTCAATGGGTTCTTCGCTTTCATTATTTGTCATTGTCATATCTACAACACATCATGCGCATACAATACATCAGTGTGCTTGGTCGATACGTTAAAATATTTTATCGTTCGAACAACTAATTTATTTTAGACTTGTGTATTTAACAACTGAAAAAATATAAAATAAGATATACCTAATTCCTGATCGTCGTCTATGCTAAATACAGGGCCCATTTTCTTTTGCCGTTTAACGTATTCTAAGTCTTTGCCATTTCTATTGTCCACGTTATTATGAACACTTGCTGATGGATTAACAATATAATCAAATAACTTTCCTTTCACTTTCTTAATCTTTCCCAAGAAGTCGGAATTATTATTCTTGACTTTAGCAGGGCTTGTTTCGTTAGAATTTGTTTCAGATATATTAGCATTGCATACTAAACAATGTTGTGAATTATGATCAACGAGACTAGAAACAACCTCATCGCCGAAGTATTCGTGTATAGCTAAAACAAAATACAAATACCGTTCAAAACGAATCGATTGATTTCTATTAATTTTATAACCTCAAATACAATTTTCCCTTACCTTGATATCCCGCCGTAACCATGCTAACATATTGGGTATGCTTTTGTAAAAACGATGCAACCACCATATGTGTATAACGATCTTCTTCTTGCCTGCCACTTCCTAAGAAACAAAGATGTTCACCCCCAGCTTGTGATCCAACAGCTAGTGCTTGTCGTTGTGCCTGCAACAATCCTTGCACTGCTGTAGCAAAAGCAGCAGGTTCTTGAAGCATCTGAAATTTTATTTTCAGAATTTAATAAAATATTACCACAAAATCGAAAAAAAAAAAAAGAAAAAAGGGAACACGAAACATACTAAATTACAATCTAGATGAAATGCAGTGGGCAGATGTCCTGCATTGTACTGCTCCGCTGGTCTACAATCCACTAGAAAAAATCTAACTGATTCAACGGAAGTGCTAGGTGCGGATGGAGTTTCAATAGAATTTTCAACCAATTCTTGAGCCGATACAGGCAAACAGAGCGCATGCGATATATATTTTTCATCAAAACTCTCTCCGAACATAATAGGATCTAAGTCCTGTTTAAAAGACGACGGTGTCTTCATTGCATAATATTGTGCTAGTGAGCAAAAATCTGTTACGTCTTCTGCTTCCACGGCCGAAGGCATAGCAGCTATCGCATCGATTATACTCTGCTTATCATTATCTTTCATACTTAAAATTTGCTCCCTGCAGAGAACGGTAAGTTTTGTAAATTTTATAAAAAAAATATATATCTATGGAAGTAAAATATGTAAGTGCAAATTTCACGCTTCTTACCTAGCATTTATTACCATGATAAGCGACAAAAATAACATAAAAAACGGGTCGACTTGCATGAAGTATAAATCCCACATCGTGCAAACGGCCGGTAGCGAACAAACGCCAGCAAAAAGAGTAGTCACCCATCCTTTTGTATACTGATCAGGAGATACTCTTTTCGTATCCAAGAAAGAACATAATTCTGGTTCATGGTAAAGTAACAGTAATCTTAGTACAGAACTGTACGTTTCACCTCTAGAAATATACAAAAAAAATAACTGCATTAAGATAACATTAATATATTCGTTTCTAACAAAGTAATCTTAAGCATGAAATATTGTACCTAGGAATATAAATATCTATTATCGCTTCGAATAAATTATACGTTGCACTACGCGGAAGTTTTAAAGCTATTAAAGGACCCAGCAACTCTATCCATCCATTTCCTCTTTTATATTCTTTCTCTTTACTTTTACAATAAAATGTTAAAATAGACTCTAAATCAGAAACAACAGAAACTTTATCTTCGTCGTCGTTTCCTAACTTTGCTGCAACAAACATAGTATAATTATAATATTTTCATTAACCAGTTTCATACATGAATCATTGTATCAATTAAAGATAAAATATTTCAACTTACCAACTAATTGTTGACAATCATCACGAATAATATTCTGTTCAGGTAAATCAAAGACTTCATTGAAATTATTTAATTGATTACCCCGATCCATAACATCTAAACAGGCCTGCCATACATCAGGCCTTAAATTCGTAGGAACCGATTGTCCCTTGCAAATTGCATATATATCAGATGCAGATGGTGGTTCAGTATCCAGAAGAGCTGCTTCCAGCTCCAGAATCCTAATACATTTAACTTCTTATAGTAAAATAGTAATTCATCAGATTTAATATGGAATGATTCTTCTGTTGAATGTCCCAAAAGCGACCAATACCATAGCAATAACCTTTAATACCATTATAATGTTTCGTTAAGCAAGTTACAACTTCTGAAACATTATAATCACTATGGAGTCAGCTACTTTTAGGACTACCAGTGTACAAATTATCTTATATACTTATAACTTTTTTAATTTCAACATACAGTTTGTATCTGTTTAACTTTCCGTAGATAGACATTTTGGGACACAAATATTATGAAAACATAAGAAAGTAATATGCATCTAAAAATTACTGTATTCACTCCACAAATATTATTTAATTAAATTAATTTTTGTTCATTTATGGCAATGAGATTCTAAAGAATTAAAAAGCAAAAGTATGATGTTTAATATATACAGACATCATCTGCAAAGGATTAATATAATTAACAATGACTACTTTCATGTTGGCTTTCCTTCAAAATAATATTTCCATAAAGTAATTATCTGTAAACATAAGCTTAAAACAAATATCAATTAACTTCTCTGTAAACGTCAGTTGCATGTTTTTGCCAACCAAAAATAGATTAAGATAACATTTGAGAAACAGAACGATACATAAAATTTGCACGCAGTAATATGTATGTTTGCTTATTTTTAGTACGCTTAATATTTTCTAATATTCGAGGAAACCGATGGTGGTACAATACCGTAGTAATTTGAACTTAAATTAGGAGAAAACTAGTTGAAATGTAGAGTTGATGGAATAAGAATAATCAAAATTCACGGGTGGAAAAATGATTTCACCAAAGGTTCAAAAAGATACGAAAAAATTTTTAAATCAGCTCACCAGGTGTTTTCATCTTCTTGTAGTGCCATTTTGGTAAACGTCACACTCTTATCGAGATGTGTTAAATAACGAATGTTACATGTACGTTACAATTTTCTACAATGTAATAAACGTTTTCGATCACTTAGCATTCTTTTACGGATTTCATCGCTTTCATGACATTTCTCGCGCTTTGCGTTCTCTTTGAAATTCAATGATCTATAGATATCACTGTGGACAATACTTTGCTCCTGTTGACAGACCGTTGCCATCTTTCAAGGAAAGTTTCGTACATGCGCCAAAAAAAGGCGCGAATATTGGACGACGCATGTATTTATTTTAGCAATTTTCTGTCGAAGATTTAAAGCCAATATTGTACCAGTAATGGTAATCTCTTTAATTTAATAATATCCAAATATATAAGATTCGATTAAAGGATAAACAAATGTATGTCCATTTTAACAATGTTGTACGCTGACTCAAGTTTTTCAAAAACGAGGACTCGTCCTGAAAATTTGTTTTTACATTTTAAACTTATTTCATCTGAAGAAATCATTCGTTATCAGATTTTATCGCGTATTATGAGACATATGAATGTTTTACCCAACTATACTTTTTCCTCGTGACAGTCAATCTAGTTCAGCGCCACTTGCATAACGAAGAAAATTCATACTAAATGCATCTATGAATTAGCTTCTTTGGGGCAGTGATGGACTGTCGTGGGAATTGCCGTATACACTTAACTAGAATTTAGGGTACCGTTGGATCCCAGTAAGGAACAAAATTTTGTACAAAACATGGGGCAATCATTTGTCAATAAATAATGTTAAAATTAACTTATCGAAGATCCCCTACGTATTTCTCTAGCTACTATTAGTCTTACCCCTTGAGTTAATATTAAACTAAATGAGGTGTCCGCTAATAAAATGTTGGAATTCCCAACAGGCCCCTTACATGCACCTCTTTTTGCGCCAAAGATACATCTATGGTAGCGGACGATAGGTAGCTGTGACGTCACTTACGCATGCACAGAAAGGAATCCCACGAGGGAAAATTCCCACGACAGCCCATCACTGTTTTGGGGATTCGTCTGCAAGTGGCCTCGGTGATATGATGGCGTGGTTACTGGACTTCACGTTAGTTCTTACTGCTTATTTCCGTGTCAGTAAGATTTGAAGAAAATCACGGGAAGAACGTAGCTCGTATCACGTAAAAACAGTGAAGTATTTGTAAAAAATGACGGGTGTAAGTGGAGCAGCCAGCATAACCGGCAGTTCGTTGTTAAAATGGCAACTCGCACTAGCTGTTGGTGCGCCGGTTGTCTTGGGCTTCGGTTATATATATTACAGGAACATCAGTAAGCCTGTGTCGGAACCTAATCGTGGTAAATTGAAAAGCAAGTCAAAGAAAAGTGGTACATCGGCTGCTGACAAACAAATCTCTATCGATGTTGATTGCCCACCGAATGGTGCAACCAATTTCGAAATTGAGGTTAGAAATATTCTTATCGCATTCCGAACGATAAATCGATTAATGCAGATACCTACTTATAATCTAGGTTTCAAATATTTTCAAAGTACAGTGGTCAACGAAAGTATCCGAACTCTTAGATTTGTGACTATTAACGCACCAAACGTGTACGTTAAACCGATGTGTTTAATTCGAATACTTTCATCAGCCACTGTTCATTAGATACTGTAAATGTACTGTAATTTAGTTTTCCTTTTTTTTTTATGTATTAAATTACAATAGATTGGAATCTGAAATGATTTCTATATTATACGTCTATAACTACAAAAATACCACGTATCAAAAGTGAATGTATTATATATCATAGTCACCATTGGAGAAAGCTCAGCAATTTAAAAACGCGGGAAACGATTATTTCAATACTGGAAAATACGACGAAGCAATAGTGCAGTACAATAATGCAATCGATATCTGTCCTGTGGAGAACACTGATGAATTAGCTACATTTTACCAAAACAGAGCTGCTGCCTATGAACAACTGGTAATATTGTTTTTATTATTAATTGATAATTATACGATTGTTATAATTATAATGGTATGTTACAGAAAAAGTACAGTGGGGTGAAAGCAGATTGCACAAAAGCTTTAGAATTAAAACCAATGTATGTAAAAGCATTATTACGTAGAGCACGAGCATTGGAACATTATAATGATTTAGAAGCAGCTTTAGAGGATGTCACAGCTGCTTATTTTGTGGGAGCCTTTAGTAACAAGACGGCGGAGATAATGGTAGACAGGCTCTTGAAACAATTAGGTACATTATGTATTAAATACTAAATTTATCATTAAAATAAATACAAAATTTTTAGTATAAATAGGAAACTTTTCGAACTTCTTTTCAGGTAAAGAGCACGCGATTCAATATTCGTCACATATGAAGCATATAATGCCTAGTAAACATTTCATTAAAAATTATATTAATAATTTCTATTATGATCCTATTTTTGCAATGCTTCAAAACGACGACAACGACGACAGTAATATATCTCCGTAAGCATTACAAAATTTCTATTATTTTTCATTATTATTCCGAGTTTTATAATAATTTATTTTTTTTTCATTATCGATCTCGCAACCATTTGATTTTTAGGAGTTTCGCAAAAATTTTAAAATGTTTAAAGGAGCAAAAATATGACGACGTAATACCACTTTGTACAGAAGAGATCGATAGTTCTGATCCAGATACATTGCCACACAAAATGCAAGCGTTACTTCTACGAGCTACGTTTTACCTTTTACAAGCGCAGTATGATGCTGCGATCAAAGATCTTGGAACAATTATAAACAGCGACAATGTTTCAAATGATATTAAAGTAAATGCCTTAATAAAACGAGGTAGTTTGTATATGGAGGTAGAAAGTCCCGAGATAAGTTTGTCCGATTTTGATTTGGCCGCTGAACTCAATCCTGATTGTGGCGATATTTACTCGCACAAAGGACGGGTAATCGATTATTATCGATAAGTTTCTATGCGATATTATATATAAAAATTAATTATACAACATCATGATACGATTGCAGGTAAATATGCGTATAAATAATATTCAGGAAGCCAGAGAAAACTTTAAAAAAGCTGTTGATCTTAATCCCGATTTTGGGGTAGCATATGTACAAAAATGCTCTACAGACTATTATTATGGCATGATGAATAAAGACATAGAAATGATAGTAGACGCTTTGAGTGATTCTGAAAAGGCGTTTAAAAAATTCCCAGACTGCATCGACTGTTACATACTATTTGCACAGGTATGAACAAATATATTACACTTTATATCTTATTAAAGTAAATATAACAATAACTATAAATTTAATACATACTTCCCTAATGCAGATATTATTAGAAAAAGAAGAATATTATGACGCAGATACTTATTTTGATAAAGCAATGAAGATAGATCCTAATAATGCTCTAATCTATGTAAATAGAGCTTGGTTACAATTGAAATGGAAAGGTGATTTGAACAAAGGCATTGAATATATCAATAAAGCTATAGAATTAGATGATAAATGTAAATTTGGATATGAAGCCTTAGCAATGATTGAAGCTCAGAGGCAAGTTAATCCTTTTAAAATGTATAAATTTATTTAAAAATTTGTGTTATTTGTAAATTTCAATCTTGTACTTACAGAGGAAATCTGGAAGGAGCAATACCATTATTCAACAAGGCGTTGACGCTCTGCCGTACGAATACGGAGCTTAGACACATATTCGGCTTAATAAACGTTACGAAAGCGCACCTTGCATTAAAGGAAAAAGGTTTTGAAACATTATTAAATTTATGGACTATTTCGTAAATTTTTATAAAAGCTGTATCGATTAAAGTCAAAATTTCAAATAAAAGATATGTATAGTTACCAGAACTAAAGAATTAAATTTTATATAAGATTTTAATAGAAATTTCATAATATCACGCTTGTGAATTGTTCTCACAGTTGTATACACATATATGTTATTTAGTTGAATTTAGAAGTCTTGCTTCATTTGTAAAAGAAATTTGAAGTATATGTTTACAACCGGCTGTCATTATTTTACGACTGTTTCTTCGTTTCGGTATTTTCTAGAGTAAATTTAACCAGACAAAACTTTGGACAATTGCATTTCTATAATACTTGTTTTATTTTTGTTAGATATAAGGTACAGCGATATGGCGCTTGTTGTCGATTTAATTATTCAACGTTACAAATTTGTATTGCCATGTACTTCTACAAAGATCATGATCATGAAATTCCTATTTACAACATTTATTATTTACCTGTGTTATGAATCAATCTAAAATTTGTATTCGTATTGTTATTTGTGAATCAAATTTGCCCAATTTTGCCTTTAGTATGCCACGTTCATACGGGCAACTAACAGAAAGCCCGTAATATAGAGAGCTGTTTCGTTATAAGTTGCTCTTATCGAACAGACGACTTACAACGAGATAATATTGTACTTTGTAAATAAAACATAAAACATTTTTAATTGACCAATGTAAAATTCATGTACGTCAATGTAAATTCGCGACGCGTTATTTTGCTAATTTAATAGTGAAATAACTGATTCAATTTTACTTTCGCGTTGTTGTATGGATCTGGCGTAGACTGGCCCCGGGCGATCGGGGTCCTGTCTTTATATACGCCTTTTCCTGATCGTCCGTTTTTTCTTCGAGCCGGGTGCAAAAATTTTCGCGCGTGCGTGCCGCGAAACGTTCTCGATCTTTCAAAACTATGTTCCACGACACGTGTTCGCTATTGATTTTTGCACCCGGCCCGATTTTAAGAATGTTCGGCCGGAACGATTATTCCGCATCGGGCGGAACAGTCAATATTAATATTATTGTTGTATTATTTTTAAAATATTACATATTTTATTTTGTTATATTACAACATGATACCCAGTATCATGACATTTATAACTATAGGCCAATATGACTGGTAAACTGGAAAGGAACATATTTATTTCCTGAGAAAAATACAATACTATTTACACTGCTTGCAACGATTATTAAATGTACAATTACATTAATAATAAATGCGTCATCTTGAAAGTACTTATATATATATATATGTATAAAAAAAATTCTTATACAAAAGAAATTTGATGGCCAACATATTGCCTTATTATGAAACGATGATACAGTTTTATAACATGATGATATATACATATATATGTATTTATATACCCTGGTTTTAAACATGTACCTTCTCAAACGTCATAAAAGATCGAAGCAAGAGGGTACCTTATGACAAACGCTAATAAACTGCAAATGATCTACAACATTAATGGCATTTTAAAAATTCTTACGTAAGGAACCATCGAATGTTACTTTTTTCTGAATTATCCTACAATTCTCGAAACCTTACCTGAATTAACAATAGGATGGATGTGAGCGTAGATTCTTTCATTGGGCCAGTTTTAATTAACACGAAATTAATCAAAGTGAAATTATTGCAAGTAACAACGCCTCTCTCGTCTTCTCGCCAATTTACGATATATAATTTTCTAAATATCCACGTTACGAGTTTACCTAAAAGAAAGTTCACGCGCTAATAAATTAATAAATAGAAAATATAAAAGAAATTAATTTTAAGAAATATATAAAATTTCTAAAATGTATTCCCATACCAATAACACCAATATCTTTTTTATTAAATGATGTATTGCTGATTTCCAATTTGTCTATTTCTTTATTGTATCTGTAAACAAACGTGCCCATAAACCGATTTGAACGTCGGTTTAGAAAAGCTGTTTATTACAACACTTACTTCGGTAATCTGTGTCTAGGGCAGGGAATAAAGTGAAATAATTGCGGTATGCTATAAAGGAAATTAATTATTTGTGGAATGAAAAATAGCAGGGTTGTCTTGCTAAAGTGTCCGATAATGCCAACAACAGCAAACGTCATTCCAGATAAATAACAAAACGTATCGCCTACAAATATCTGTGCTGGGTACCTTGAACAACGAATAATTACATTTTTTTTTTTAAATGCCTATCGTTGTCTTGAAATTTTTTTATTCGAAACAAAGTTATTGTCGTCTAATTATGAATGTAGGAACGCTCAATAATGCGTTTCGATCGTAGGTTTTCAAATGCATTTTGTATATGCTGTTGAAGTTGGACAAAATTGTACCATATCTTAGAACAGGTCTGACGAACTTCCCCTTCAGCGATTCCCCTACTATCAAGAATTCAAACGGCGAGAATAACGGTGTGTGTGCAAAGTTTCAGTGTGACATGGATGTACGTGGCTGTGTTACGAAAATCAGCGATCAAGTAGGAGGAAAGGGTCCGCAGACCGCAAGTACTGTATAAAGATGACTTGTTGGCTAGGCACGCTGATTGGCCGTGGCGTAATAGCGATGCTCGTCCTCACATGCATTATCGTTATTGGCTGGGCCGCTCATACTACAATTCCAAACGTATAGGGGCAGAGTAGGTTAGGACAAGACTGAGAGGCATTGGCGTAACCGTACGTTCAAAATACTAGCCGTGAATAGGACAAAAATGTATCTCTCGTGGTTATGAAGACCCTACTACTATGCAGCGTGACATCAGAACGGACCTCTGTAGTGGGAATAAGGCGGCGCGAAGATCTCTCCTTGCCCTTGCCCCGTTTAGTTTGTGGGTGCCTAACCAACAAGTCATCACTGGATAGTAGTCAGGTCTGTTTAGTATATGACGAGTTGAGAATCATAGTGGTGCAAGTCACACTGGTACTGTTTCTCATGAAACGGTATTTTGCGTTTGTTTTTAAAAATTTCATATACATATACACTTGTGTCAATGATTTTGTAACTTGCTGTATAGTCAGCAATTAAGCATCGCTATAGTTATACACCGGCACTGTATTTTATGAGAATTATGGCGCTCATAACAAATGAGTTAGGGCGGCATGAAACGCGTGCGCCTTAGAAGGATCCGCGATCGCGCTTGCCGACGATTCAGTAAACGAGATTGCGTGGGAGGAGCATTCGGGCGTGGTTTTTCAGCTCGCCTGCTCTCAGGGAGACAGCCTAAGAAGGCGAGAGGATTTCGATAGATCGGCGGCGGACATGTCCGAGCTAAGGATCGGACTCGCTGTGGAGAGTTGAAAATATGTGGCATTATGCGGAAACCAATTTTACAAGTAGCAAAACGTCGAAGGTCGGCTAGAAGACGCTGTTTCGTTTACTGAAGAAGTTTATTAACGAGTGATCGTGGCCATTTAAGAATTAAATGGCACGCCGGGGAGCGGTGACGTCCCGGTTTAAACGTCACGACGAAAAGGCGTTCACATCAACGTTAGCCTCAGACTATATCGTGAGTTTGTACACAAAATTACGTAAAACCTTGATATCCGTCGATTAACGTTTGAGAAACTTTACGAATGCGGAAGGGGAAACTATAGAATAATTTTTTCACGTGCAGTTCTCGTGTAATGCGCGTTTTTCGACGCGTGTAAATTGATTTTCGTTGTTTTACTAGTTTGAAAATGATTTTTAAGAAGTAGCTAACTTACGTACAAGTGGGAAGCGACAAATTATACATATGAACTTGAGTTAATCGCTATACGATGTATCATCAGCAAGTTAAAACTTCGTTCCGCAGACACGTACATCGATTATATACACACTTTTGGATGGGCCTCTCTCGTAACAAAAATGTTACAATCGCAATAAAATTTTTATAAGACTATAAAATGAGCAACTGACAAACTAAAGCGAAGACGGCAGTGCGATGCAGCCCCGCCTAGATGGGAAACTAGCCTTGCTATATACACTGTTAGTCTTACAAGTTCTTATTGTTATGATTTATGTTGCTACAACTCCGCCTTCAGAGTTAACTTTATCGACGACACATACCTCTGTCACATTCGTAAAATTTGAAGAGCCTCAGGTAAGATTTCATTGACTATCAAATATTACATTTAACATTTTACCATTTACTTCTAACTCCTACAATATGTTACAGGAATCTCAAATTCAACAAATCGATCATATAAAGTTTCCCATCTATCAGACAATCAACAGGGAAGTAGTACTAAAAGATGTCAAAACTTTTGCGCTGTTTGATACATACAATCGTACCATTTGTTGGAAACACGGGGTGAATAATCAGAAAATGAGAAATGGAGAAGATCTCCAAAAATGCATTTGCACTCAAGGATGGCATGGGTCAGACTGTGGTCAACCAGAAGTTGTCTGGAGGGCAATTATGGCATCGAAACAAAATATTAAACTAAGACATCGGAAGATAGCTAGACGTATTATTCATACATTTTTCCTGAATGAATATAATTCAGCAACTGCAGAGGTGATAGTAGAAGAACTATACAATGTAGTGGATCTTTTTGTAATCTGTGATTTCAGTAATGCAGAGGATAATTTTCATCATAAGCTACTTAAAGGTTTATTGCAACAAGAACAGAAAAAGATTTTATATATTAATATAGCGACAAAGGTGCACAAGCCGTTAAGAGTAGTGTCTATGTACGTCTGGGAGAAAATAAAGACTGTAGTACGAAATTTAAGGGACGACGATATTTATGTAACGACTGAATCGGAACAAATATTAAACTCCAGGGCATTAATGTTCCTCAAGGTATATAATGGATGGCCCCAACCTATTGGTTTTAGATTAAGATGGTCCGTTTATGGATTCTTTTGGCAACATCCGCTTAAAACAACGATAACGGTTGGTGCGTGTACAATTGGATTAATGCGGGAAGTTTACCGATCGAATTCGATCACGTTGGAACAACTAGAAGGAGACTTAAGTGAAAGAGATAGTCTAGGTCTAGTGATAGGAGACTTAAATCATTATGGTGGATGGTATTGTTATCTGTGCCAGGCACCGGCAAATATTATAACTAGTCTGCACAATAAAGTTAAATCCAAAGAAATTCAAATAGAAAAAACTATTGACATACCGTTCATTGAGGACCTAATAGGAAGCGGATTGTGGTTAGACGGGAAAACTAATCTCCTAAGAGTCTCTAAATCTCGGGACCTCTATTTTGCGCCTGAAACAATACTTAATAATACATGGAAGTACGACTGGCTGGTAGAAAATTTTTATGCTAAATTAGACTATTATTGACATACTGATCGCACCCGACTGTGATATTAATTCATACTCAATATTCAATGTAAACTATACAATATTGTACTGAATTTATATACCAAAATAATATGTTGATTGAATTGTGAATAATAAATGATTTATACGTATAAGTTACAAAGAAACCAAGAATCTGTAATTGTTTTTCTTATTCAAATGTATGTTTTAAATCAGGCATGTCAAATACAATAGTGCCTACTTATGTGTCCGCGAACGTTTGAAGGGCATGGTTACTTCTCAGAATTCAACGGAGATTAGGAAAGGGGATAAGTGCGAGTGAAATACGATAGCTGGCACCCGAAACCATATATCTACATATACACAATATGTCGATAACGACCGGCGTCAAGTTACGTTCGACACGCTCGATGTTCGAAGCCGCTTGGCTTCTAAGAATTGGTGGAGATAACTGCGTACGTTTAAGTGGGCACTACTGTACATACCCCAATTCATTATATTCAATAAGTCATTTAACTTTTTGCAAAATAATGTAGAGTAATAAAAAATAAAATATCTGGAAGGTAAAGATTAATTGATCTACATATGGTCAAGATTAATCTGATACATGGATCATGTTGCCAATAAACTTAAATATCATTATACCTTTCATCGATTCTGAACTTAATATGAGTTTAAGATTTGATACCAAAGTTTAATATTTTGGTGTCTGTAAGATGGTGGCAAGTATTTAAAAAAAGAAAAATATGAAGTGTAAATGGAAAAATGTGGAATACCCTGTACATTAGTTTGCCTAATTTATGTATAACTTACCAATTGAATTTAAGTAAGCCCAATGAAGTAGCTATATATGGAAGCATAAAATATAATGAGAACTGATGTGCTTTCCAAAGGTCTCCTGATAGCTCTATGATATTAAAAGTAAGAATGCTTATTGAAATTATTAAGCTTTGTCCAACTTCTAAACCATTTATGCCAGCCAATATATTTATTGCATTTGTGCAGAATACTGCCAACATCCCCATGTATATATAGTAAAATATCCATAGATCCACAGAAATACCAAACCAAAATCTCAAGGGTTTTGGCACAATTATTAATGTAGAATTGAAATTAACGTAATACACCATTAAAAGTGGCAAGGAGGCAATAGTTGGTAGCAATAATTTATGCCGCCAACGAAGATCCAAAACATCATCAGCAAAACCCAAAAGTACCATACAACATATCGAAAGTAGAGCAGCCAAAAAGTCCATGAACTGTAATTCAAATTTAGTAGATTATCTTATTCTATTTACAAGACTAACCATAATTAACTTACTTAATATAAATATGTCCTATGTCATAAATTATTCATTGCATACCTCGTTATAAGGAAAGTTTATACGATTGAATATATAATTTGTAAATGGTATAGGAATAAACAGAAAGAGTGTTATAAGAAATAGGCATCCACTGACAACACCAAATGCCTCTGGTCTGTAAAAAATTCGAATGTGCAAGTTACCTGTACGCTGTCCGCTGTAGGCAAAGGTGGAACAAGAAAAATATCATGTGATACCAAAATTTCACTTACACTTTTTCACCACCACTTTTATTCATATCGATCCCGTATAGGTTAGCTTTAATAAACATATCTTTTAGCCTCGGTATTAAACGTACGGTTAAAAAATACGCACTGACTGACATTGCGAGGTTAACTAAGAGCGGAAAAATGAATTTCCAAGCGTTCTCGTTGTGCTTCATATTGAACGTTTCGAAAAAAGAATGGCTTTGAAAATACAAAAACAAAATGTATATACCATAGACGAACGATCAACGTGGCCTCACGCAAATATTATCAATTATTTGTTGTCTTTAATACTAGATAACACAAGTGCAATGACGTCTTTCGAAACAGCAAGCAAACAGAAATTTAAACGGCTCGCGCGTGTTTATGGTTAGAAGATAGAACAGAAAAAAGAATCGGTTGCAAAATTATATTCGGTTTCGCGTGTGAAATTTCAATAATAAATAATGAAATAATAACGTTAAACATTTCGGTTTATTCAATTCTATTCTTTATGTAAAGTATCTAGGTATATTTATTAATAAGTTAGTATATTATATTTTACGTTAAAGATACAAATTTTGATTTTTATACTGTTACGAAGGTTCTTACGGATTAAAGAAATTCCAAAGGTAGAAGAAAATTTCGTTTGACTGTTTTATCGTAATTCTATCCTCTGTTTTTGATCAATATCAATTTTTTTTTTTTATCAATATATAGATTGACTTATGAAGCGTACATGTACTTTTACTAAAACATGAATTAGGTAATATGGCTTTGTAATTATGAAATAATTTCTCGAGTACTGTTCGTTAATTTATAATTCTGTCTTTCAATAACGTGTCCTCGACTGTGTTGACATCGTTTTCCATATATCTCGATTCTAGGCAGAAAATCGAATATTTTTAGTTATTTTTCGTAATCACCTAACCTAAATCTGTCAAATACAAGCTATATTTGTTTTCATGTGCAATTTATATTACTGATACAAAGTTACACGTGTACTACGCATAAAATTTCCATCGAGTTTTATTTCTTTTTCCCGACATTAGTACCGTAAATCTAATACCATACTTTTTTTTCTACTGTCAGTTGCTTATTTCGTGTCGATGGATAGTGAAAAGCAAAAAGACGAGATCATTGCACTAGAAAGTATTTATAATGCAGAAGAATTTTCATACCACGAAGAAAATGGTACTTATCAATGCAGTTTCAAGATATTCATAAATCTTCCTACGAACTATTCGGTAACATACAAAGATTCCAGACAATCCGAAGAACCTTTGCAAAAGATCAAAGTATCGCATTTACCACCTTTAACGCTTCACATCGTTTTACCCGAAGATTATCCTTCCATGTCGCCGCCGAGATTTACCTTGGCCTCGTCATGGTTGCGTATCACGTTATTAGCCGAATTGTGTAGAAAATTAGATGATCTCTGGGAGGAAAACAAAGGACAAGAAATTTTGTTTACATGGGTAGGCTTCATACAAGACGAGATCTTGGAATTTTTGAATATACAAGAAAGTGTTAATATAAATCGTATGTATACACGTTATAAAAAGACTTTGGAAAAGATGCAAGACATTCAGAAAAATGAAATGATAGACAATATAGACAAAGTATGTGTTATCGAAAATACAGAGGTGGACATAAAAGCTCTAATTAAAACTCAATATTTGAGTAAAAAGAATGTTGTACACAAATGCTATGACAAACGAGCTATTTTAGATTGCCCAATTGGAAGGAATCCTATTCAAGCATTGATTGATTACAGCGAAGAACGTGAACAAATTGAATTCCAGAAAAACTTCTACACTTGTAAGATATGTTTTGTGGATAAAATAGGAGAGCATTGTACACAGTTTTTGCCATGTTCTCATGTATTTTGTAAGGATTGTATAAGGAGTTACCTCGAGGTAAAGATCAAAGATGGAAATGTACAAAATATCTGTTGTCCTGATGAAAAATGTACTTCCGAAGCAACTCCTGCTCAGGTGATCTCTTTCCTTCATTCTTTTATTTGCAAAATCAAAGTTCAATTAAATACTTTATGCTTACCATCATTTGTTAGTTTAGTACAATTGTATTTAGAGTTTTATCAAAATTTTCAGATAAAAGATCTAGTAAGTTCAGAGTTATTTGCAAAATATGATTCTATACTACTGAATGCCACATTAGATACTATGATGGATATAGTATATTGTCCAAGACGTAGTTGTCAATATCCAGTTACTCGTGAACCAAATGAACAAATGGCAAACTGTCCAGTGTGTCAATACGCATTTTGCATTTACTGCAAAATGGTATACCATGGTATAGAACCATGTAAAGTTTACTCTGGTATGTTAATCTTCTGGTATATGTAAATTTGACTAATACTGTTTAAAAACCCTTTATCTTATCCATAAATTGTGAAATATACTGTACATGTATTTTTATGTAATATATATTTTATAAGTTTTAAGCTATGTATAAGTAAAAGAAATTACATTGTAGCTGAAACACACCAATTGGTAACTGAATATCAAGAAGCCTCTAATGATAAGAAGCTTCAGATGGAACAGCGCTACGGTAAAAAACAGCTTCAATCTTTAGTAGACAATGCCATGTCTGAGAATTGGATTAAAAGTAATAGTCAAAAGTGTCCTAAATGTAATGCTGCTATCGAGGTACTGTAAGCTGTTTATGTTTGCATAGAGGGTGAAGTATTTAAAACCGGCGAAAATAAAATTTAAGAGGGATATATTAGAAATCGATCATCATCTAAGCTGTGGCCAAATCCAATAATTATACAAAATCCTTCTTCAGTAAATTATTCCGGCGGTCTGTTTTAAATACCTCATTCAGTATATTTATATTTTACACAATGAATTGTTGATTAACACAAAGTTATGTTGGAATGTATTTACCGACTTTTCAGAAATTAGATGGTTGCAACAAAATGGTATGCTGGCACTGTAACACGTTCTTTTGCTGGTTATGCGGTGATATTCTTAACCGTAAAGCGCCATACAAACATTTTCTAGATACGGGTTCGAAATGTTATAACATGTTACATTACGGAATATTACATGCGGAAGAAATTGAAGAAGATAACGATTTCTTTGAATTTCCATATAATTTGAATTACGAGTCGGAAGACGACGATTACCATCAGGAGTTTGTAATATAAAATTGAAATAAACAAAACAGTAATAATACATTCAGAAATTTAGCAGCCGTTGTTAATTTTCGAACGAGTGTGTTCATTTTTTACTAATTTTTGCAGTGCAAAAAAAATTAAACATTTCCATTGGAATCGACCTCTAACTGTATAATTCTTTTTACAAATCATGTAAGTTTTTAACGTCTCGTGTATTTATACGTGTTCGTGCCTGTATAAAAAAGAACGTATGTATATTTTCGTAAAGTTTATTATATAAATACCACGCTGTTTTCTCAAAGTAATCTATTCTTTCGTAAAAAATTTGTATATGTTTGAAAACGTGGACTGTACAATTACACTATGGCCGGTTTGAACAAGAAGGGTCGCGCTCTTGGCCGCCACGAGGTTTCGACCGACACGCAAGAAGATCGATGCGTGCGCATGTCGATCATGCACAAAGGCCCAAAATCGGTTTCAACGCATCGCGCAGTAGGCGTGGCTAACGATTCTTTCGAGCACAAAATGTGCCAGAGTGCTGCTGAGACTCGTGGCAGCCAAGAAATGAGCTAATTCTTGAACAGTATAAAATATGAATATGCGATTTTGAACCGTATCTAGGCAAAATGTAGTACGATTAATGATTTAAGGTTATGATTACCAAGTAATTGTACAATGATTATTCAAGTTTACCGATTTATAATTCCGATTATATGGTAATTATAGTCATAAATCGTTGAACAGAATATATTTCATCCGATTGTTTTAAACTACGATATAAAATTATAAATATTGTAATCTATACTCTATGGCAAATTAATAAAAAATTATCTTATAGAAAGGTTTCGTATGCATTAAATTTACGAATATGTTATTGATAGAAATTCACTTTCTTTATTGGAAAAAAAGGATGTATCAAAAAGTCATTTAATATTCCTCAGCACCCTCTTCTTCACCTTCAGCAGAATCCATTCCAACTTCTTCGTAATCTTTCTCGAGAGCAGCAAGATCTTCACGAGCTTCAGAGAATTCACCTTCTTCCATACCTTCGCCGACATACCAGTGGACGAATGCTCGTTTGGCGTACATCAAATCAAATTTATGATCGAGACGAGCCCAGGCCTCTGCAATAGCCGTAGTGTTCGACAACATGCAAACAGCACGTTGCACCTTTGCAAGATCACCGCCAGGCACCACGGTCGGAGGCTGGTAATTAATGCCAACTTTGAATCCAGTGGGACACCAATCAACAAACTGAATAGTGCGTTTGGTTTTAATAGTGGCGATCGCCGCGTTCACGTCCTTTGGTACCACATCGCCTCTGTACAACATACAACAAGCCATGTATTTACCGTGACGCGGATCGCACTTCACCATCTGGTTCGCTGGCTCGAAACACGCGTTTGTAATCTCTGATACAGAGAGCTGTTCGTGATATGCCTTCTCCGCTGAAATGACTGGTGCATACGTTACCAATGGGAAGTGAATTCGGGGATAAGGAACTAAATTAGTTTGGAATTCAGTCAGATCGACGTTAAGAGCACCATCGAATCGCAGAGAAGCTGTAATGGAGGACACAATTTGGCCGATCAGTCTGTTCAAATTCGTGTAAGTAGGTCTTTCGATATCCAGGTTACGACGACAAATATCGTAAATGGCTTCGTTGTCAACCATAAATGCGCAGTCGGAATGTTCAAGCGTGGTGTGCGTGGTGAGAATTGAATTGTACGGTTCTACAACCGCGGTAGAGACTTGTGGGGCAGGATAAATAGCGAATTCCAATTTGGACTTTTTGCCATAATCAACGGAAAGACGTTCCATTAAAAGGGAAGTGAACCCAGAACCAGTACCACCTCCAAACGAGTGAAAAATGAGGAAACCTTGAAGGCCAGTACATTGATCAGCCAATTTACGAATTCGATCCAACACGAGATCGACAATTTCTTTTCCAATCGTGTAATGACCACGGGCATAATTATTTGCCGCGTCTTCTTTGCCGGTGATCAACTGTTCCGGATGGAATAGCTGGCGATAAGTACCAGTGCGTACTTCGTCTAAAAAATAAAAAATGTTTTGATTAAATTTCATATATTATCATTTAAATTTGATATAATTACAGTTACAAATGAAATCAAAAATATTTACCAACGACTGTAGGTTCCAAATCAATGAAGACTGCCCTAGGTACATGTTTTCCCGCTCCTGTCTCACTGAAGAAGGTGTTGAAACTGTCGTCACCGCCGCCAATAGTTTTGTCAGATGGCATTTGACCATCAGGCTGGATGCCATGTTCCAGGCAATATAATTCCCAACACGCATTACCAATCTGTACTCCCGCTTGTCCAACGTGAACCGAAATACACTCACGCTAAAATAAAATTATAGAATCTATTAAATCCACTCGAAACAAAATTAATAACTTATGAGGATAAAACTTGAAGCTATTAAATTAGTTAAATTATCGTAACTAAATAATAAAGTTAAAAGAATGTTTAAAAATATATAATATACGTATACACTAATATAGGAAGCCGGCCGGCACTTAACCGTTACAAAATGGCTGCTTGTTCCTACGCAATGTGATACTACTTTTTTATCTTTGCACCCAATATCGATAAAGAAAATAAAAAACTTACCATCTTGTATTGTAAAGTGAAGCTTCAAAATTCGTAAAAAAATGAAATATAAATGGATGAAAAAGGCGTCGACAGTTGGCTAAAGCAAGTAATGGAGCTTTCGCTAACAACTACAACGTTTCCACCCAAGTTTCACAGAAGGAATGCATCTCAGGACGTTGCAACGGCTATTTATACCCTCGGTGACCCGGCTTCTTCAACGCTTTCTGATTGGTCGTCGATGGCCTCATTCCCTTTCGTGATTGGTGTTTTTTCGACCGCAGTACCCACGAACGACTGAACGCACGCACCTTATACGGAAAATATAGTCCCAATAATAACGACATAATCGCTTATTTCATTGACATTAACGCAACATATTCATTCATCATCTCTCACGAAGTTAATATCAAAACGAATTAATTTTTAATCGTAATAACTCGACTACAACGTGAAATAACGTAGGAAATTTTGACGAAAATGCAGTCGCTATGGGCGATGGTTTCTTCCATATTTGGATTGTACATCTTGATTGGTGACTCACGTAATTTATCTGCCAGTTTTGTAACAAAACATGTATTACGGCACCATATTGATAAAAAGAATAATTAAATTTGAATATATTATGTTGTACGAATTAATACTTTAAGGTAATTAACTTTTTTCATTACATTTTCATTCTTTATTAACCGATTTCTGTTAATCGCACACATGTATGTACATGTATGTATATGCCATGTATATAATTTATAATTGATAGATGTGTTGAATTCTGATTATTGCTCTGTGTTCAGATATATCATTTTTCTGTGAAAATAACTTAGTTTATATGTTAGCATGCAATAAGAAAGATAATGTCTGACGTGATTACCATTTTCGTATCAAACTACGTATGAATGTTGATTTATATAAATATATATATACATATATAAATTTATTTCGTATAAGAATGATCAAATTCGTAGGATTCATTGATATATAATTATTATTTAACGTTTACTAGAGAAGTTAAATATTACAAAGTGCATTTCTGAAGCAATATTCTGTGATTGCAACACATTAAAATTAGTCCATTTAAAATGTACCGATAAAATATATCGCTATTATTAATTTCTCATTGATAAAGTTTAATGCATGTACAAAAATTAAGCAAAGACATGCAATTTAACAAACTATGAGGGGTTTGCAATATTTGGATTGCATACACCCATATTAAGTATTGATCTCGTCTCCGTATACTGGGTGTTCCAAAAGCATGTTGCTACAATTAAAACTACAATGTAGCGCCAACGTTTTTACAGTATTAATCGATAGTAACGATTCTGTTGTTTTTATTCAAAAAAATATTTTATGAATGTAATAACCAAAGTTATGAGAACATGCTAATGAAAATGAAATAATACTATGAAATACTTTTGAGATCGGCGCATTTATTTCGATAGATTGACTATGCGATGAATTGACGTTGATCTACTTCCTGCCCATGAGCACAGACCGTATCCGCTCTCTACTCTTGATTCTGCGATCTTACCTTACTGTGGTTTCTGACCTCTTTAAAGTTTCATAGTTCTTTCAGCCTTAAGAAACTGTTCGACTGTAAAATCATGTGATAAACGCAGTTTACATTCTTGCATTTTAAAAATGTATATAGAATAATATCTAGTTTTACTATTTATAGTATGTTTTAACGAAATAATAGTTTCCGTTCATATTCTACGTGAATGCATAAATAACAAGGAGCTATATGTATAAGCATGTATGTATGTATCTTGTCATGGTCGAATAGGACAGCTGGACGACGGTTAAGTGTTTCACTGTATGCATATATGTATGCAGGTACTTATCTCCTCTTGTAAGGCTTAAACGATTTAACAGTGTCGATTAATTAAAGATCGCAACTCATTGTGTAAGAATACAGGGACGAATATAATACAAAATCTATATAAAGATTAGATACTTCAACAATTCTTTAAGAAATACCATAACTCGTGCGTTCAAATTTTGCAAAAGAAACTAAACCAATAGTTGATACTTGACAAACAAGTTATACATATGTATGTATGTAGTTGTAAATCAGTGTTGTTCAACGGCATCTTGTTTTCCGTTTTGCTAGTAAAGAAATCATAATTTTTTGTTATGATTATAAAATTTGTCATTTAATGATTACAAAAATTAAGTTCTGTCTTTTTTATTATATTAATTGTACTTATAAGGGTATGTTAGATTTTGGTTTCTACAACTTTATAAGGTTTATTTGATATTTTAGGTTAACGGTAATTGAATAGGCAGCAGTAGATGAGTCATTTACCCTTCGCATGTTTCTATAAATGGAAACGAATTACATACTATAATATTATATACCTGTACATGTAATATACGTACGTACAAAAAGTTAGGTTACGTATACACGAAAAGAGCGTTACAATTGCTAGGCAACCCGTCAATGTAAACAAATAAATAAACGTATATTCAGTTGTGTTCACATTTTCGTGGTAAATTGAAATGGTTTTTAACATGTCTACTCAGGATATTGATTTTATTAAAGGATATACACAACAAGAAGAAAATAAGAAAGAGCAAGATTTAAGTATCTGTTACGCATATCCTATTATAAATAAAATAGATACAACTGATGTTTTAACGGAAAATAACAAAAGTCCGCGGGAATTAAGTCTGAAGTCTACATTAGTCGAAGATGGATTATATGTTTCTGATAGTCCGTTTATTTATAATGACGTTGAACCTTCTCAGTTTAATAATTTAAATATTTTAGAATATCAATCTAAACGTAAATTCTGTGGGAAACTTGTAGAGATTGTAGTTCGCGAGGTTAACATTAATACTTCAGGAGATCAATCTGATACAATTGAAATCACGTTCATCTACTTATTATTTAAGAACAAAATTGTATGTAAAGCAAACAGCCCATTCAATAGAAAGTTACACAAGTTATTGATTAAAACTTCGGAATGTAATAATTTTTCTATACAAGTATATGCCAAAGGTGGGCAGTCTAGTAAATTACCATTGCCATTACCTAAACGTAATGTTGAAAACAATAAAGTGGAAATAGATTTTGCAATAAGCAACAATTTTGGTAGAATATATGCTGGAACAGTAATGTGCACAATTTCTTTAAGCGATTATGGTGAAAAAGAACAAGAATCCTACACAACACATCTTTATAAATTAAGTAATGACCCAAATGATCCACAAAATATTATGTCCTTGCTCAGACCATCCAAGAATCTTCTTAAAAAAGAAGTAAAGTATTTTTTATTAGAAAATCCAGCATTGTCTTTCAATGTTGATTCTCAATCTGCCATTTCTAAGAATGTTCAAGTAGAAGAAGCAAAATTACCAGATATAGTTGTAATGGAACAGTCTGCATTTTCTTTACTTGATATGTCATTTAGGAATCTATTTCAAACTAATCGACCATTAGAACCATTATCTAGTACTCATAGACACAATGCAATAGAAAGAACAGTTCTGGCTGTTACTATACTGAGAGGAATAGAAATACCAATTAGGGAAGAATCTGCACTGGTGCAACCATTCATTGAAGTTGAATGGGGTAATACAATTCATGCAACATCTGTGGCAGAAGGCCCAGCACCTGTATGGCAACAAACAATGCATTTTGAGTTGCCAAAACAAAATGATGAATATTGTATAAAATTTCGTTTATACGATCAGCATCCTGTTTGGGGTCAACAGTGGTTAGGTGAAACTAGAATTCCTCTTGAACATTATAGAAATCAACAAGAGCTTGAACGATGGATTGTATTATCACCTTTATTTAGTCCATTGTTATTATTTGGTTATATACAAGCTAGCCCTGGCCAATCGCATACTCGCATTTATGTCTTAATTAAAACAGAACATCTGAATAGTTTAAAGTTTGTTGAAAGTACTACCATACATACATTACTGAAGGGAATTCCGCGATGCCTTGTTACACCATATAAAATTAATGGTTTGGAAAACCCAAAGGATGTTGCAAGATTAGTGATGCTTTTATCACCATTGCCAGCTCATTATGGACCAATCACACCTCGTCAAGCATTAAACATAAAGAAAGTCGATCACTATGGAAGAGCAGCACTACTTGCAGCACTGTTACAGAGTTTTGGTTTACAAATATATGTTTTATTAGGTATGTAACAGTGTCATGTACTTTTAATTTAACAAATTTTAATTATACAATCGGTACAATAGGGTCATCACAAATAAGCAAATGGACTGCATTTGTTCTAAGTATTAGTGAAAATGGAATATACACATTATGGGATCCAGAAATTGGAAGTTACCATAAATTGGATGATAGTCATTGTCCCTTAACGAAGGTGTCCCGTTTAATTAATCAGTTTGGTGTTAGTATAATAGATTTGACGATAAATTTATTTAAAATAATATACATGTTTAATATTACGAATAATATATTTATAGATATGGGAAAATTTGCAAAAATCTATTTTACCTCATAATCTCAAGTATGATGTAAAATCGAGTAAAGACTGGCGACCTATCGATTCTATTACTTTAACAAAAACTGATCATACTGTACAAACGCTAGAATTAAGTATTACAGACGAGGAGGTGAAACAAATTAAAAAAGCAACCGCGGATATAGAACAACGATTGAAAGATAAATTAGCCGATTGGCGTAGCACGGCCGGCATAACAACAATATTTAATCGGCATGCAACGACCCTTTTACGAAATTTTATTTCAAATATAGAACCTTCCTCGGAGCCACAGTTAGATAAGAGAGATTTGAAACAGTTATACAGAGCTTATCATGTTCATGGTTTTGTGTTAAATAAACGTGAATGCGGTATAGAGGATTTGACCGAACAGTTGTACGCAACAAAAATTCATAATATAACCGGTCCTGTTGAATTTGCTCTAGTGTGTCATGTACAGCTATACATTGGAAAAATCTGTTCAATGTGGTTGGCTGTTATAATTCTTAGAAGTCGAGATTAAATCATTCATATGTCAGTGTATTTGTTTATTACATACTTATATACTCCATTAAAATTGGTATTACAATGTATACAAAGGAGGATAAATAGTTGGTATTTATCAAAAAGAAATTCTTCAAAAAGTATTGCTTCGGATACAAACTTCTAAAGGTGTACTTTTATTAAAATTTTTCATATAAGAAAATATGTGAAAAAATGTCACATAAAATGGTAATAATGAAAGTTCTTTAGAAAACGGCATTATGCTACGATTTTTTTGTCAGCAATCGTTTCGATAGACACGTGGAACTGTTAAAGGTAATATTTTTAATAAAAAAGTACAAAGTTTCGATAAACGATATAGTCAAAGAATACTACAATTTTTTCTAATTATGTAGCCTTCTTATTATCGAGTCATTTATATTAATAATGCGCGTTATTTGTATATAAAAACAAAAGTTTATTACACGCTATTGTATTATGAATTTCTCATAAAAAAATTTGAACTTTTACAATATTGACTTGTGTAAATGTAATATCAACTTCGTGTAAATGTTTTCAGTTCTCAAAAGTATTCTATTTTCAGCATTACATTTTCTGACGAAAATTATGTATAAGCAACAAATATATTTACATAGTAACAATTTTTAGTTCAATTTCAATACATACGCATATTATAATGATAACATATAACATACTGTACTTAAAACATTATTAACATTCTTTTGACATCTGATTTTGTTATCTGTTGTTTTACAGTTTTCTACCCCGAATGGAAAAGGTTTGATGAACAAACACCGTTGGGAATAAATATAATGCATTTCATTTGATTTTTTTGCATTGCGCAGCAATGCCATTTTTATAATAATTGTAATTTTTCCTTACATATTGCGACAATAATAAAACGTATTAACAATACTATATTGCCTAAGGGTTGTAGAAATAGTTGAATCAAACAGACGCGTGCAAACAAATACGATTGACTTTCGGACGATCGTGATCGTACGTCCTCCCAGTTGCATTTTTACTCGAAACTAGGTACACAAATTTCTCATGAGAATGTCAGGCATGTTCCATTTTTACGAAACTTTGATTTGTGCGACATGTTTACGTTTCACAACGAACGTAGAACAATTTTGTTGTATTCAAATTTCATTGTTCTAATTTGTTCCGTCAAAACGACTAAAATTCGTTTATTATGTTATATTTACGTTATGTGTGTGTAATTCCTGTGTAAAATCATCGTAGAAAAATGTTTACGTATATAAACGTTTATCAAACTAATCTAATTTATCTAACCGATAAAATTTGAATAAAATAATTGACGCGAATTCGTGGGTGTTTCCATTTTGTAAACAAACAGATCTTTGAGCAAAATTAACGACGAATGTATTTTATTACTCTATAAATGCCTAGGAAAAATTCATTAAATAATAAGACTCTTCTATAGATACAACGTTAGGCATGTGATTTGCAAAATGCATATGATTTTCTTTTTCACAATGCGTGCATCTTGATTAATGGTTTACGATTGTGTTAAAATGTCTTTTTTTCTCATTTATTTGAAAAGATCGTTCGTAAGATATTTCTATAGGATATTTCAGAAGTATATGTAAATACTTAAGTATTATTAGTTAGTATTAAGTATTTACGTGTATTTCTAAAACATTCTCTATATCACGGTACGATGTTAACTAGACGTCGAATGTGCAAATGTAGGTACTTACAACCTTAACGTGACCGTCAACACTTGAATTCTAATATTACATCTACCGCGTGAAAACAAGATCTAAAGACAGCCCCCGCCTCGACGATCCTTTTTCATTGTGTTTCTTTACAAGGCAGATTTTAACCGTCGACCATCAAAAGATTGCTTACTTTAAATTTACGTTACGCAACGCTATCGTACTCGATCACATTTGATCTCACAACTCTTCTTTCGACGACTAAACTGCTTATGCAGGATGGCCAAAGGTACCTATCCGTTTTGGCGAAACAGAGTAAACCTCAAACGAATATCTTAATGACGCCGATTAACCTCTTCCCGTGCTATTTAACTCGACGAAATCTGGGCTCAAACAGACTGATGCTAAACTGTTTTAGTAGACCAATTCTTGTGGTGTACCGATAGGAACTAAAACTCAATCACGATCGTGATTTGCTGTTCGCAAATCTGGCTCGTGATATTCATGTTTGGACCAAAATCTTTATCACGAGTCAGACTCGTTGAAGTACGGAAAGGGGTTAACGAGTCTGACTCGCTAAATGGCACAGGAAGAGGTTAATATGTTTACTTTGATATCTACGTGCAAGTATTTGGGAATCAAATTTGTGGACATTAGAAAAGAAACGACAAAAAATGTCATAAATCGACGACCAAATTCGTGAGCCGCTGAATACATTCGAAAATGTATGACGACAATCTCGTACTTGATATCGAAGAAGTTTTACTTGAAACAAAATGGCTAAAAAAATAATAAATAATGTTTGAACTTTTCACGTATGTATCTTTCCATGGAGCTGTTTGTAAAGTTTTTTAGCGATATATATATATTTAAAAATCAAACGTTAGCATTTTCTATAAAAATATACGCACAATCAGATCTTAAAGACATTTGTCTTTTTGCTCTGCTTTACCAAAATGGATAAGGATCTTTGGGACACCTCATACACTCGACTAACTTGTATTTACAATACCTTGGAACAGTGATCCGCCTAACTTTGTGTTGCTGATCCAAGAGTAAATAAAATCGCAGGCCGGTAAGTTTACAATCGCATTGTATTAGTTCGCTAGAGAAATCCGATATTTCTGAAACGTTACAGCGTTTCGAAAGTCATCTCGATCACGAAAGTATTTCGGTTTCCAAGGTAATCGTTACCAACACCGATATCTTCGTGAATTTCTATATTCACTTCCCTCCTCTTCGAATTTTTCTACACTTGCAGCTCGAACGACAGTGTTGGTTTAAGGAAGAACTTAGAAAATGCGTTGTTCATTGAGTCTTTTTAGCCACGCCGTTCGCGTGCCCGTTAGTGTGACCATTTGCGATTTTTCCGTTGCAAATTGCTCCGTCGATAACTTCCTTCTTCGATTGCAGTTTCGCCTTCAGTTTTCCTAACTTCCTTTCCGCGTAAGCTTGCTTGCCCTGTACAGTCGATGTTTAATGTTAATTAATTGTGTATCGTGTACGAAAGGTTATTTGTAATTTCAATTATCGATAGCATTTTGACAAATTCGAGGACTATTCGTTGAGACCCTAATATGGTTTAATAACATGAAAATGAATATGCATTTACTGTAATACGATAATGCAGGTTAACTTTTTAAAGATTTAGAACCTAACAGTGGAAGTTAAATCTGTTAACTCCGTAAAACAAACAGCGAGGAAAAGTAATTAAAATATAAAATTTTAAAAGATTTAAAGAGTTAATCGATTTAGCTTGCGAACGGATCATGTGTATAAATACGTTGATATATCGTAGGTGTCGCCACTTTGGCGTCGTTTACCTTAGCGATGTACGCTTTGGCATAGAAGTTGCCGAACAGGACGATGAAGGAGATCATGTAAATGACGAGAGCGTATTGCATCCAAAGCGGGAAGTCGCATCCCGATCGAATACCGTTGATGCCGAGGATTAAGGCAGTGGTGAACTGTATCAATTGAAGAATGGTCAGATACTTTTTCCACCAAAGATATTTAGCCACGGATGGTCCAAGCGCCGCCAATCCGTAATAGGAGTACATGAGGACGTGGATGAAGCTGTTCACCATTGCTGGCAGGAAAGCTGCAAGATAAGTAAATCGTCAAATCACCGATCGCTCCATCCAATCACCCGAGAAGCTTGTTTTCTTGCGAGCACGTTCGAAGATGAAAGATTGCCCGCGCTTCAGCAGCAAAAAAAGAAGCATTTCACGTGAAAGGGTACTTACTCGATCCACTCGGGACCCATTTGATACCAATCCACCATAACGAAAACATGGTGGAGTGGTGGTAGACGTGAAGGAAGCTTAACTGATTGTCCTTCTTCCGTAGGATGAAGAAGAACGTATCACAGAACTCTAGAAGCTTGCTGAAGTAATACCACCAAACAGCATGAGCGATCTACGCGAAAAAAGAAATAAATTTAAGAAAATTATTATGTATCAGAGCGTATATACGGTAAGGAACATCAATGATAAACATTTTTTAGTAGATCGTTATTTACTACTGCGAATAATATGTTATACGAAAAGTTAATTTTGTACATTCTTTCGAAGGGTTAACGATCGAGTACGTTTCAATATGCGTTGTTAATAAGTTTGGTAAAAGGCAGAGGGTTAGTTATTTGTTGGCCTAATGTTTTTGACGTACCTGCAATTCGTCAGGACGCGTCACGTGCCTGATTGGTTGGCATACGTAGCTGTAACGTAACCTAGTAGACGCTACGAACAACTGTAAATAATAATTGTAAAAATTAATACGTAGATTGGGGATAAGAGTGCAATGCGTTGAAGTTATTTGAAGGGTGAAAACGAGGCAAATACCTGAATGGCGATGTACGCGTTGAGACAGGCCATTGTAAGGTTATAGGGTACGAGAGCCCACGTTAGCTTGAAGGCTTTTCGATTTCTCATGATTTTCGGCCCTGCCCATACAATGAGCAGGTACAGCATCGTGTATATCAAAGTTGGTTTTGGTGAGTCGACCAGCAGCCATCCTCTCGTTCGTTCATCTACATGCCAAAACAAATTGTACTTTTTAAGGTTATATTGATTTTTCGCGGTTCATCAAACTTTCAAATCGCTGTACTGAAAGATTACAAAAACATGACATATCAGGTTTTGCAATTCGATCACAGAACTGTCCGTGTGAATAAATTATTATACGCGGCTTCCTTTCGACAGCCATTTATAATACAATTTCGCTCATCCCTATTTTACGACAATATTGTCACAAAATTCTGGTACCGGCGACGTTAACATCGTTCGGTTAAATTTATGTTGTTAATTTCGAGATAAATAAAATGTTCGAGCGTGCTTTATATGTAAATTTGTACGAGCCGGTCATAAATTTAAATAATCCGATACTGAATTTTTCGATAAATTTATCGATACGTACGAATTCGACAAATTTTTGATAAATTTTATCGCCGAATGTAAATAGCAAATCATTATAGCTTACCGGCAAGAGATAGCGTCCAGAGGTAGTAATCGTAGGCGTCATTTACTAAAATCGCTGTGGAATTAATTAGGTTTGCCATTGCCTGGAACAGAACCGTAACAAGATTTATTTTATAAACGGTTCTGCAAACATTGAAAACGAGCACGGCGCGAGAATGTATTTAGCGACGGTAGAACATACATTTTCCTTATTATTTATTTTTTTTAACCATTTAACGTAGCAATAATAGTCGTATTTATTTCAAGGTACAATCGATAGAGAAAGGTAATGATCGTTGTAATATAAACGGTAAAGAATAACATGCATTTTGCAACTGTTTTTTATCGATAAGTTATTCCAGGGTTTCTCAAACTTTTTTCTTTTTGGAACCCTTAAGAAATTTTTTACGGATCATGGAACCCTTGCCATATCTAAACTTCTAAGCAGAGATATTAGCGTTGACGTCGGTGTTCACATCTGAATGATTTTCATGTACATAGCATTTCCCATGCAAAGTCCGTGACCTTGAACGAAAACACTGATGCTAACATGAACTTCAGTGTTTAAAATACTACCATAGGTATTAAATAAAACAAAAACCATGATGTCATTTTATTTATTTGTATAAGACGTAACTATATTAAATGTTGTGATAAATTGCAAAGAAATATTTTTAATTAAAAAACACAAGTTCATCGCGAAGGATGTAATCGTTTTTAATACTAATAGTTAATATTTTAATGCGTTTCTATGAAACTATTGCAGCTAATCTTATTTTAATGTTATATTACAACTTGTCTCGCGGAACCCCAGGGTTCCACGGAACTCACTTTGGGAAACACTGAATTATGCTAATCAATACTACCTATATTGTTGTGTGGTTCTTGAGTGCTGGAGTGCTGTTATTATACCTAATTTCAAATAGATATTTGAACACTTCGCGCGGCGAATAGAGTTTTGATAAATATTTGACTACGCGCCGACGAGTATGTCGGCAAATATTCAATATACAGGGTGTTCGGTCACGCCTGGGAAAAATTTTAAAGGGGGATTCTAGAGGCCAAAATAAGACGAAAATCAAGAACACCAATTTATTGATGGAGGCTTCGTTAAAAAGTTATTAACATCTAAAGTTCCGCCCGTACTGAATTTTTTTCTCGAAAATGCGCAAGATTTCGGGGGTATGTCTATTCACCAAAAATTACTGTAATTGACCCCCGCAACCGAAAATAATTTTTTCAGAACGATTTGAAATTTTACTTTTTCGTCGAAAAATTTAGGCATCTGTCGATTTTTCTTAAAAATTCCTTTTTCATTTCTAGTCATTTTGTTTGTCGCCCTACAGAAAAGTTGTCTAATACTTTTTTGTAGGTACCCATGAGCTCTACGTCAGAAAAAAGTTTCATTGAAATATATTCACAATTGTAGGAGTTATGGCTGTTTGAAAATTGGACCATTTTTTGGAGGTTTTTCTCATTTTGCGAGGTCAAGGACCAACTTTTCGAATATTTTTGCGATTTGCACATATTCTCCATCAAAATACGCGTAGTTTGCTTTTTTAAACATTAAAATCGTCCAATCCGTTCAGGAGTTATGATGTTTTAAAGGTTTGCATGACATTTCCGGGGTACGTTTCTGGCCATAGATTATAATTTCGTTTAGGAATTTTTTTCTCGAAACTGAGTAGGATTTCGGGGGTATGTCTGTTGACCAAAAATGCTTGCAATTGACTCCTGCAACTAAAGATAATTTTTCCAAGACGATTCGAAAGTCTTTAAAAAATCTTCCAATAACGGACGCGACGCGTGAGACGGTTAGATTAGTAAACTGCCGTCTCGACGGTTACCGGTGTTTACCGTGCGACAAATTTTTTGCTCCCGGTTTCGAATCGAACCGAGCCGAAACGCTTCGATACTGAGCTCAGTTGTCGTATCGCCGCTGACCGGACCACTCGAAATAAACTGTGATTTCTATTCCGCTAGTGATATCGGTCCAATACTTTTGTACCTCATCTTTCCTCCTCGTACGCCAGTGGTCCACGGCCCTGACTCCGAAACCATCATCCATCCGCGTGCAAGAGATATCGACTCGGAAATAGTTCCATCGAATCTCGCACAGAGGGTATATGCAATGACCAAAAATGATCGTAATTGACCCTCACAACCAAAAATAATTTTTCCAAAACGATTTGAAATTTTTGGATTTAATCGTTAATAACATTTTAACGAAGCCTCCATCAACAAATTGGTATTCTTGATTTTCGCCTTGTTTTGGCCGAACACCCCGTATAAAGATCGTTGCCTGCAAAGACTGTCGAACGCAGGATCATATCGATCCTTGATAAAATTTTCATTTTATTCAGGTTTCCGTTTTCTGGAATTGTATTATTTGTAGAAAATATAAGAATTATTCGAGAGGCGTGCGTGAACGTCCAGATAAAACGGAAAGTATAATCGACGAATTAATAATGCGTACGGAGCTTTCTTCGGTGTGGCGCGATGTACTATCATTAGCCCGTCACTTAATGGTTATTTCTTCTACGTGTACATTATCCGGTCGTTCACTCAAAGATGGAAGCGTCATGTGTAACTTTCACATTACCGTGGAACCTAATGCCATATCACGCGCTATCTGCGGGAAAACATGTTTCGTACAATCTTTCCGTGCAGCTTGGATTTCGATTTGTTCGATGCTCCACGATCACGGTTGCTGGAATGTCTACTTTCATTTGCGGTCTGGCTATTGCCATGATCTTGTGGCAAGTGCAAGTGCACGTTCCCCTAGCAACGACTTAGCTTTCATCTAGTTTCGGATTTAACTGACACGCGCTGCTAGACACACGCACACGGACGCGGGGTTGTACCTTCTAACCGGTTCGAATCGTATCGTTCGAACGCGTAGAGATTTAAATAAAGAATGGAAGGACAAATTATATCGAACGTGCTAAGATCGTATAGATTGTAAAGGACCACATTCTACGTAGGAACCGATCGTAGGAATCGATTCATTTGGATACTAACGTTTCATGAATGAAAATGTTTCATACAAAAGTTATGTCGTTAACGGTAGAGGGCATATGAATGTCAAGGTATATCTAGTAGAATGGAGAAAGTCCTTTGAGGTAAATATGTTGAGGACGAGATTGAGAAAAGTGAAAGATAACTATGATAAGTAGACGACAATTTGGAGGACAGAAATTGCGACAGCCTGGGGGGCAATACTATAAGTAGAGGCTATAGAATTCATGTGCAATCGATTTTTCACGAAACCAGCGCAACAATATTAGTAGAAGGCATTTTGGAAAGCAATTGGACAGTTTTGAAGAGATACTGTTACTAACGTTTCGACGTATTTGTTTCGAGTTATTTGAATTTGTATAATTACGGGTTATTCCGAAGATAACTAAACACAGATGATTACTGAAACTAGTACTGAAGTCAATAACTTATGTAAGACTGCATAGTTGTCTTCCTTACATTCGTGCAATGAATTTCTGAAGAAAGCTTCCATGAAAGTCCACTTGTACGATACAGATTTTGCAAGAAAGTTAATTATCACAAGAGGTATTCTAACTTTCAGTTTTCAGACCGTGCACCATTTCAATCGTGTTTACAAACATCAGAGGTTCATTAATTTGTATGGAATGTTTGTTTATTATTTGAAGATTCTCGTGAAAAAAATTATTTCTCAAAACTGATAGTTAGTGACTTTCTAGACATAGACCGATAGAATTTTCTATTTTCAAAGCAATTAGAAACGAAGGAAAAGCAGAGAGGCCATTTTAGCAATTAATTCGAGTAAAACGTTGGCTTCTCTGTTACTAAATCATCCGAGGTCGTTGCTGTGCAATACATTTCTTCGACGTTATCTTCCCAATTAGTTGTCGCGAGTCAGCCACGATGTGATTCTTTATTGATCTAAACGTACATCATTCTGATGCAATGACAGTGGTTTTCCAACAGCCTGTCCACGACGCGAGAATGATTCCGGTGAAAGTTCGATAAATCAATTCATAATCTCTGAAAGCTAAGTGAAATCATCCGTGAATTAGTTCTTTTATTCGGTATTGTAACGACTCGTTGATTTGCATTTTAATGATTGACACGATAGGAGACATTCATCATTAAAAGATAAATTAACAAACGAATACGTGTATTTCTCTTTTTCAATATTTCAATTATATAAATAAGTTTCGTTTTCTGTAACAGGTAACGTTCGAGTGGAATAATGGATTTCGAGATGACCTTGTGCTTAAGTTTGGATTCGTTTGATCCAAAGGTAATATTGATGGAAAATTGTTTATGCAAACCTTGTACAAGATAAATTACGTTACGTTTTATGTTCAAATTATAACGACAATGGTAAAATAAGACCTCACCCATTAGATTACTGTGAGCTCCCAAGCGATTTACCACCCTGTTGGTTATTCGGGGACCATCAAATCGTAACAAGTACACGAAGAGTCAACGAACTATATAAACCTCTTGGATCAACAAACAGCAATAGAACGCGGCTATCAACGATAGAATAAAAGCATAGCTATCTATGTATACATAGGATAAAACGTTGGGAACCCCAGCTCTTGGAGTTCAAGGTCCAAACCTTGGGAGTTCGTAGCATTCATAGTTCGGAATCGCGACCCCCAAAGCTCAGGATTCGGGACTCGTTTTAACGATACTACGTCAAACCGACACCGTTCCAGTTTTTGATGGACAGTAAAAAGAATGATGAGTCTTACCTCGGGCGATGCCTGGAATCGTCAGGCACCTACAGCCGGAATTGGCCACTGAGCTTCTCTCTCACCTTGCTCGCGAACGTACGACACGGATACGAGACGTATATCGACGATCGAACGGTACTCGAGGCGCACGACGGATCGCCTGCACGGTGTCAAAGGAACATGACCCGTTGTGGATCTAACCGTGTATCAGGTGACACCAGCCACGGTGTCGCCTGCGACTGAATACGAAAAAAAAAAAAAAAATATTGAATCTCGTCGGTTCCCGTATTCACTGCGACGAGGAAGGATCGTGATACGAGGAGGTCGATCGGCAAAGTGGCAGCGCTTTCTGCCAGCTTCGCCGGACCGCTTTATAACTTTGGTCTGCGGAGGTTTCGGTATCCACCATCGGTGTCCTACCGCGGTGGTTGGCCTGTACACGGTGGTGGTACGATTTCCAAAGGCATAAACGCGAACGAGGCCACAAGCCTGGCCGGGTGGTGGGATCGATCGTGGGGATAGATCGTTCAGGAATCGGTCAAGACGAAACTATCGACCACCGCCGCTCTGCTGCTGCTGCTGCTGGGTCCTCTCTCCCTCTCCGTCACCTTCAAACGATCCACCTATGAACGAAGGAATCCCCCTCGACACTTGCTGTCCGTTGCCCACCACTTAGGCTAGGACGAAAACGGCCATCGGCGCGGGGGGCCCGTTTGTGTAACACCGGCTACACGGCGAGACATCAACGCGTGTCCTCGATTCCAACGGACCCAGAGCGAGAGAGGAGGCGACGGAACGACCGTGTACCATGGGCATTTTGGATGCTTCGAACGACACTGCGCGATTTCGGTACTTTCGATACTCTCGGTACAGATAATCGGGTTATGCACGAACACCGACACTTAACGCGTTTCCTGGATTTTCAAGTTCAGTTTCATCGATCAGCTTTCGGGTTGCGACACAGTACAGGCATCCCCCGTATAATACAAGTTAGGCTATACGAAACAATATACTGGTACAAAACGTAGGGTTACGTTCCAAAAGTTAACAAAAGCGTACTATTTTTCATTAACTTTAACGTTTAATGCTGATGTAGTCTTTTCTGTGACATAATTCTTCTAAGAATAAGTAAACATTAAGCAGAAAGCTGTATCCTATTGTTTCAGATCGAAGGTCGCGTCGTTTTTGAGAGGCCTCCGACGTGTACGGTCGCAGGGATTCAAAGATGGCGGACCGGAAGTCACACCTGTACGTTTCAAGCCCTTGTATCTTTGTAACGAAGCGTCGGATCGAAGAATGGTAAAGTACTTTTCGATTTATATCGGCATGATGAACCCTTTCCATCCCTCTTCTAAGGGGCCATAAAGAGATATCTAATCAAATCCCGCTAAATCGATACTGACCATATTTATATCAATGTCAAACTGCTACCGATTGCATGATTAAAGAATAAGATCTTTAATGGCTCCATACTGAAACTTAAGGTCTAAACTTAGATCGGTTATTTGTTTTCTTATATGTTAATTTATTAAATACGTAACCATGTGTCAAAACGTCGACTGATTTATTAAATTATCATACAGTACTCTTCGATTTTCAAACAAAGTTACACAATACGTTTATAGAATAATGAAACAATAACTCGACGAAACTTCTAGGCGGTAGGTTTATAGAATACAGTCGAGTTTGGTTGTAACTAGCGAAAAGCCACGATGGATGTTAATTTTTATGCCAATAACCAGTGTTCACGGTTCTCCAATAATCGAAGTATATATATACTTAGGTATTCTGAGTATTCCAATCATCCACTGTACGAAAAATAGTTTACTGCGTGGCGTTTTCGAATAAAATTTTCCTGTTCGCTCGTCTCCGTTCGTGTATAACATAAAGTGCGTTTGTATCGGATACATGGTAATACCAAATATCGTTAAACGGTTAGTTTGCATTCTTAAACAGGCCTAGTATACAAGGAATGCGTTTGTTTATGAGAAGCGGCGTCACTTATGAAATGACCTAATAGAAAGCAAAACGGTACTTTAACGAAGCAACGGACCAGCTCTCGAAAAGATTTATGACACGGAGAGTCGATCTTAAGTACCAATGTCCAGCATGGAGATCAGTTTAATCGAATGACCTTGACGTGTATTAAGAAATTTCAACGAATACAACGCACAAGGTCCAGGGAAAAATATTTCCAGTTTCAAATTTAAAGACCAATTTTAGTTTTTGATGTTTCTAACTTCTTTCTTATCGTTTGATACTCCATAACTCTATGGTTCGCGCACAATTTGTAAACTGGTTCTATTGTTTGTCAAATTGTTAGGCTGTGACCTCTCAATTAGTAACTACGACAATGTATTCATGATTGTATAGTTGCAAATGTCATCGACATGTAAACGGTACATGTTACAAAGTATCGATCATGCGTACACAGTTGCTTTCTCTGTATGATCGGGATCTGGTATCTATACAAGGTGTCTCGAAAATTCCAGTACTATCGAAAACGTGGATTCGTAGAAATTTTTTCAAACAAATATATTTATTTCAATCGATTAACTACAACTATCCTAGCATCGATCAAAATATATCCGTCTTCCATAAATAATATATATTTATGTACTTCGAGCACCGACTTGTCGAACATACAGTTTCACTGCAATAAATAATATTCAAACGATCGAGAATATTTTACGTTCTTTAACTTGACACAACCTCTTTGTGCGATGATCGTTGCAGTTAAATTTTTAATTGATCGAAAAGTGTATTTCCAGGATACTTAATTTGAAATACGTGAATAGCAAGGATCAAAAATAAACTAGTGAAATTAGTTATTGCCGCTAGCAGGCGTTAATAGCTTAACGAGATGCATCTTATGTCATTTATTGCAGAATATCATCGAAACAAACACTGTTTTAATTTACTACGTTCTCGTTACGAAAGGTGTGAACGTATGTACGTACGATGTAAAAATTAATAGGAGGAATATACAAGGTGTCTCGGAAATACACGATACTTTAAGATGTGCATTTTTAAAGACGCTAAAATAAATAAAAAAGTGTTATTTTTGTTAATTGACTAGGTGATACGTGAGATTCATAGAATCCTCGTGGAATTTTACGACGCGTGGATGTAAATATGGATCCAAGAGAAAGCGATGCATGGCGTAAAAGTCGTCTGTCTTCTTCGAGGGACAGATTAAAACGGGTCAGTGGTCATTTAGCCGTGAAACACGTTTCCAAATATTCGAATACATTCACCGAAAAAATTTTGGCCTAACGTTACCTTTCGCCTGCATGTCGATCGTCGCTTGGACCTAATTGGCTCGTTCGAAATTCGCAGGTGGACGCGAAATTCTTTAGTCACGCCAAGACTAGTCGCTTATAGGGGCAGGTTGCAGCTGTTAAATCATCTTCAAGTTTAATAAAGTCATCATGTGTGGGTCGAAAGTATTCCGCGGATAGATTGAAGCGACGTTTGAAAAGGTGGTCTCCATAAGTGTAGGGCCAGAAGACAAATTACACAGTTTGTTCCGAGAATACCATAGCTTTCTTTTGTAAAAATATCATTCGTGGCACCATTCATCGAATCAGAGTCGTATTCTTTTGAATGAAGATTCGCTTATAACTGTACGAAGCAAGTGTCGTTAACCGTGGCGCCACGAACGACCAGTATCTTTTCGTTAACTATGGCGCAAGAAACTAAGACATCAGTTTGTGCTACTTAATGGCTTGAAAATATGTCGTAGCTCTAAACTATTCGTAGTATTCTGATTTGTACGACTTCTTTCTATTACGGAACCATCTGAAAACCGATTAATTTTCGTTGGGAACGTCTCTTCGTCAGATTACAGGAAGCGTCTAAAGAATTGTGGCGACAGTTACGTGCCACGCCTTGTATACTCTGTGCTTGAGGGTTTGGCCTATTTTTCGTCTCTAATTAAAACTTTTCGTGGCGAGTACACTTGTTAGTTCATTTAGAGTTTTCCGGCGTATAATTAAGCGTCTCGTGCGGTGTAAACCAAAAGAAAGATGAGCTTTAAACATATGGTAAACGGACCATTAAATACAACTTAAAGGAAAATCGCGATTCATTTTTCGGGTTTGTCGAATCTCTGTGAATTTTAATCGTATCCTTACAAACGTCGACTCTTTCGTTTTAACATTCTTTATTCGCAAAGTGAAATCGATGAAACATGCACGACACCGATTTTATATTTTTCTTTTTCTTAAAAAATATGAATATGTATGAAACTATGAATGTTCTGTTATAATAGAAAAAATGTAGTTTCATGTAAATTAGTATGACACTTCTGCGATAGAAATATTGGTACCATTTGTTAAAGAATGACGTAAGAGTCAGTTCTTTAAGACTCGAGGCTTTAAACACAGTATATCCGTTAGGCAAATAGAATCTGAAGAACTTTTGGAAAGTGTTCTTCAACGATTTTACGCTGAATAGCTCTTTAGGTATTCTTCTTACAAATTATGCGTTTAATTGATTCCAGGGCGAACCAAATTGGTCGTTCACGAGGTTCGGGAGTTAGGAATAAAATAGTTAAGGTCTTTTAAATTTGACACGACATTGTTTCAGGGCTGTAAAAGTCAAGACAGAAGACTTGATTGACCTTACGATCGATTGGCAGGAGGAGACGTGCCTCTTCCAGAGGCCACCAAACGGAAGCGAAGGAAAACCTGTTCTTGATTGGCCTCTCCGGATCATTTAGTGGGCCAACTGGTCTGAATTTCGAGTGGGGCTGCGTCAACAGGTAGATGTTCAGTCTTTACGATCGCCTCCGTGTTCCTCGGTTCACCCTTCTTATTGTGTCCACGGGAAAAAGTTCTTTCCCCTCTCCCGATGGAGGAAAGAAGAAAAAGGACCGACGAAATCTGGCCTACGAGTGGAGAAAGCGAGCCTCTGGTTGCTTTCGTCCATGCATACTCCGTGTATACTCCTGCACGAAGCCTGCGTGGCTTTTTTTTCTGCGTCACCCTTCGGTCCGCGACTCATTTTTGCTCCATCGTGGAAATCTCGGTCACGGAAACCTTCCTCGACGGGCGTTTCTCGTACAATCTTCGAACTTGCGTTTTAACCCTTCGGGTACGACGCGACTTTCAAGCACCAGTAATACGATAAAACTGGTTGTGGAAATTTAATTAGTGATGTTTTAAAGAGTTCTCTCGTAGAAAATAATTAGCTACAGTAGCAAGCTTACAGGAAGATGTTAACGACTAAAGAAAATGTGGAAGACCGTATAATGTAACCTGAAATGCGATAACATCCATATCAAACCGGTTCAGTGTACGAATAACAGTTCAATGTCACCATTTTGAACCCACAAATCAGAAGTTGAAACGCGAGGATGCAAATTTCTGTACCATCGGAAACACAATGTCTGACCTAAACCAGGCTACTTGAATTGTATCGCTAATTGGGACGACGCGAAAAATATTTTTTCTGTGTAATTTAAATATTGTCAAGAGATCCCGATATTCGCAAGGTTATTTCTTCGAGGTTTGGGTTAACTACACAGTTCGTAGATTCCAGTAGCTATCAATGGTTTTTCGATCGATTAAAATTTTTGTTTCTCCGAGTTAGGGAAATGCTGAGATGAACCTCGAAGAATAGAGAAGTATCGATAGATGTCTGGATAGCCTGGAGCAAACTTTCTCCGTAATTTCCGGTCCTCTCTCCCACGCGGAGTCGTGAAGCAGGTGTCGTGCCAGGTATCAATGTAAATAACTGTTATTAGCCTAAGAAAAGCCATACAGATACCAAGGAACCCAATTACGAATATCTTACTAATTTTGTCACACGAGTGTTGGCAGGTCTCTTATCCATCTAACTTCAATCAAGGTCATAATCCTTCCATACGCTTTAACACTTTGACAGCCGTACACTTTTCACGATTTAACTTAAACTTTTATCGTTTCTTCAATATTAAAATCGCGATACATATCTAAGGTCTTTTAGTACCTCGAATATCAATTAATGTTGGCATGCATCGCGTGACCTTCCTACCTTGAATACTGTAGAATCACTATATCGATACGTACAATCACGCGATCAATTTGTCACTCGTCCGATAGAGGATAGAAAGCTGCATGGGCTGTTTCAGTGACACGATCTGATACAGCGGTATTTAAACTTCTTAAGCTAGTTGTCTCTTTTTCACTGTATTTATCACGCTTTTTTCGTATTGCGAGTAATTATAATGCAAAACAATGAGCAGTAAAATTTTAATAGATCGTTAAATGATGAAATGTCGATAGCTTTACGATTTAATAGCATCGGGTTAAACGACTGTAATTTTATGATGTTTAAATATGATCTCTACGAAGAGTTAGAGTTGCAATTGCATAAGAGGATTGACTTTGTTGTAACGCTCAATATTTCCTTCTACAATTTTTTTTTTATATTTCTAACCAATCGAGAAGACCCATCCTAATCGCGTAATGCAATACTTGCAATGAAATATCGGTAATTGCATGCACAGTTAGCAATTTTCTCTGTAAATAATTTACGGGTAAGAGGAAAATCTCGTTAAGATTACGACATCGTGTTCTACCTTTTCGAAGATGTAGGACCACGGAATGCCACGCGTTATACGACCTCGTTCATCCAGGTGAAAGAAATATGTTTTACGTTCTCCATTTCTTGCGTCAGTAGCGTAACTAAGGGTGTACATTTGTGGCTTTGAGGATCAATTAATTACAACTATAACTCGTAACTCAATGTGATCGTTTTCTTAGAGTCCAAGCTATCAACTGTGACTCCTTCGATAACAAAAACAGAATACGGGTTAGAATTGACCCACCTTTTTCGACGAACCGTTAAAAAGGCTCTGCCATAAATGGGCCCCGGAGTTACCGGTCACGCCACTAACGAAATGATTTATTTTACGACACTCAAACGCGCTCCAGTTCAATACTTTTTATCGTTACACGTACGCGCAGCAACCAACGTGTAAAACATTTACGTTTTGTTTAAAGAATAATATGAAAACCATAGTCGCCGATATAGGGCACGATATTATCCTTGATTTATTCCAGTTTCTGTTCGTGGATCGTATATAATAATTTACGACACAGGCAAGAACTTGCCTTTCGTATACAGGGTGGTCTATTATTTGTTTCGAAGGGGTAAACGTAAGAACGTTTATAAAATGTAATGTATTACGATTATTAGGACGCTCTGTGTATTTCCATAATTTTCGAAGAATTGGGAGAGCTCGTTTTGTTAATGAACAAGGATCTCGTGCAGATCTCCGTTTTAGAAATTACAATCGATCTTTATCTTCGCCGGGAACAGCTGCTGTATTTACCTTTTCTCCCGAAGACATTTCGGCCATCTTGATACCATAGTTGTTGGCACACATTTTGTTGAATCGTCATCACGTATCGCGGAAACGAATGTTGCGGAATGTTGGCCGCGCGTACATTTATGAAATAATATTTGACGTGCTCGCCAAACATTTGTCAAACGTTAAGAATATTCTGGGAATCGAATACGTCCCTAAGCGTGAACATTTCTTTGTTTGAAAATCGTCAAACTTGGCTCGTTATCAAAAAAAAAAAAAAAATCGTACGAATCCACGCTGGCGCTTGTAATAATCCGAAGAACATTGTTGCATCCTCGTTTCGCGTATCTTTCAAACGAGAATCGGTTGCCCGTTTTACGGAATTGTTAGACAAAAGACCTGGTATTTGTCGACAGATGTAAATTTTGCAATTACAAATATACTACGTAATCTTTACTTTCGCCTTCTTCGTTGATACAGGCCGAAGCACCTAATCTTATCGCGTCGGAAATCTCAGTTTCCTTCGATAATACTTAAATATGCTCAACGAAGAATTATTTGATCTGGAAAGGCAAATATTTTCATTGGCTAATTAGTTCTCGCAAGATTATATTTTATAATTGAATTGTTTAGTAATTAAATTTCATCGATTTCTTTCGTCGTTCTGTATACAAACGTATTTAAGTACTTATTTATTTTTTATCGGAGCACTTTGTTCATTACGCAAAAAAAAAAAAAACAAAACGTCCGTACAGGAAGTGTACCAGAAACGGTGAAAGGATGAAGTTCAACGAATAACGCTGTTTTACAACCTAACTTAAATAAAGATATATAGCCATTAAAAAAGTAATGTTTTACGAGACAATTTATATTGTCTAGCATGCGTTAAAACGATTTATCATAAATATTTGAACATTTTAATTCTTAGTTTCTTATTATAATTTTTAGGTTTTCCTAAACATTCCTACAATATCTTAAATACTGATTTTACCTAAATTCACGAAAGTCTACAGTGTTAAATTATTGTACGAGACGTTGGTTAGACTTTATTTATATGCGTTTCTATTATATTATTTTCCACGTACTCCCAAGTATGAAGTAATGTTGGAGAGAGTACCACGTAAATTTCTAAAATTTGCCTTCTATAAGACGCATAGTAGTATGTCCCAGTTAGATCGCGACTATACTACAATATTAACCATGCTTAACTTCTCAACATTGGCGGATCGCTGCATAGCAATAAATTAAATTTTTCTTTTTAAAACATTAATGGACACATCAGATTTTTACCCTTATTAAGCCTCATTAACTTTCACGCGCCATCTCGACGCTCGAAGAGAAATCCAATTTTCTACCGTATAACTTATAAAAGTTAAGTATAAATCTCGCGATCCAATTAATCGCATTGTTTCCCGCATAAACAATTATGTTAATAATTCGAATACCTGTTTCAGTTCCGTGCGAGTTTTCAAGACCACGTTACGTAAGATATTACGTTGCGATATTAGAACGACTTCATTATGGACACAATGTCGCGTACGAGGCGATTCTAAAAACTAGAACAAGCTATAGCTCTTTTCTAAGCAGAGGAACATTTGAATCCTGTAATGGAAACTCTTGTTTTGCGATACAAAATTCTCCTCTCTAATTTATAATACAGGGTGTTCAGCTATCTCTGGCAAAAATTTTAATGGGAGATTCTCGGGGCCAAAATAAGACGAAAATCAAGAATATCAATTTTAAAAAGTTATTAACGTTTAAAATTACGCCTGTATAACGGCAATCTGCGTACAGCTGCGCGCATGCGCTCTATTTACTACAGTCTTACAGTTTTGTGTTCGCAGATTGCCGTTCTACACGCGTAACTTTAAACGTTAATAATTTTTTAACGAAGCCTCAATCAACAAATTGCTTTTCTTGATTTTCGTCTTATTTTGGTCCCTTGAATCTCCCATTAAAATTTTTCCCAGGATGAACACCCTGTATATTACAAAAGAGAAGCGTGAGTGTAATAATTAACTTCGACTATCGACAATTACATAGATAATTTCTTCAGTAGTCGAATCTGTGTATCGCTGTTCGCTGCTCGGTCGAGCGTGGACCAAAAGATCCCTAATCGTGACTGACGGTTTCGAAACCCTTATCGAGAATCGTATCTAAATTATCTCACGAGTAAAACTGCTTTCCAGTGGCGCGTTCCTATGATAGATGATGGTCGACGAGGACTTGTCTGCGAACGAAGGGAAAAGTTGTCAGATAGAGAGTGGTTGCACTACCTTTCTCCCGCATCGTCGGAGCCAGGCCCGTGTCTATCGTAATCATCGGAATGCACCGAGTCGTTAGCCGTGAAACTGTTAACGTTATCATTCAACGATTAACGGATGACAGGCGAGGAAAACGGCCGTAGCCGATAAGATGTTATTCGAGCATTTCGCAGACTATGCCATTTATCAGGTAATCTCGATAAGATAGGGAATTTCGAGGACAAAAGTACGACGAAACGTATCGATATGAATCAGAAATCGAAGATAAGTAGCGTGCAAAAATCGAAGACTAGCTTTCTTGATGATCGACTCTTCGAATTTTTGCAAAGGTTATTACGTTTGGTGAGGATTTCTTATCGCATGAACCAACGATTGATAGCATTACTATCGTAAAAACGCGTTTTTATAGGTGGAAACAAAAATTTCTCGCACCTCGTAAGCATCACCCTCGAATGTACAATCTTTATTGCTCCGTGCAGTACTCTCTGTATAAGTTTCGTGATATGAAATTAGCTTTACCTTTGCATGTATACCTTTTTAATATCTGTGCAACAAAGTACAGTAAATTCACGACAAAGTAGGTTAGTTGTTCGAATGACCCTGCATGCCTTAGTTATTAGGAACTTGGCATAGGTATTTTTTAATATTAAGAAAGCGTATTGCATTTTATAGGATAATATAATGTTGTTAATTCCATGCATGACCACTGTTTCAAGCATTTTTGGCATTAAGTATCTCGGTTTAAAACCCGTTATCTTGACCCTTTTCCAGTTTTCAAATGTGCCGGCACTGTAAAAGACTATAAATTCTATAATTAAGCAGTCGCGTACAATACAGTTACATTACGTGTGTTGATACCACAGACAAATAAAAATTTTTTTATTATTTCTAACATTACCGATCGGCCGTGCAAGATTTCTGTATCGATCTTCTCGGATCCGCTAGCGTCGAGCATCCGACACTATTAAATTTCACTTTCTAAGAATATCTAGACTGGAAATGATACATCGTACATGACTTGCAACATCTCGTTATCGTTACAGTTAACCCTGAGTGGTTTAACGATCGTTGGTAACCGTAGAAAAGGAAACTTGATGAAAAAAGAAGAATGATCGAAGGAAAAGAGCAATTACGCATAAGCGCTTAGCCGATGTTAGTTATTGGAAAAGTAAAAGTCGTACGGCTGGGGACTAGTTTCGGTGCTTTTTATTTAAGAAACCGACTGCTGTTTTTCAAAGTCATAGAACGTCGGTTAACTGAAATATCGATGTCGGAAGATTTATTTATCGGAAAGACCGTTTAATACGTGGAACGAATCGCGCTTCTACAACATCGTGACTTTGAAGTTGCGTATACGAGTAATTGACGCATCAGCAACATTACTGGAATTAAGACGTGATTAGATATTCGTTCGTGTCGATCTGTTAAATGAAGTCTTTACGAATGGTTTGTGAAGTGTTGTGACGTACGGTTAGCATATCGATATGGATCTATTACAAGAAGCTTAGTATGTACCTGTTTTTGAGTTTCATCGGAAATTAAATAAACGATGCTGTCGCGATCGACGACGACCGATCGATAAAATTGATAGTTGTCTGTCTTCGGATATCTCTTCACAACGTTATTTCTATTTTAGAAAGAGATTCATTTTCAAATAGTTGAATGTAGAAAACGTATGTTGCAGAAGTGAATTTAGGAATATCACCAAGCAGTAGTTGGTACCATTTATCAGCTTCGTTAAACCCTTTCAAGAAGCGAGCCTTTTATCGATTTATAGGCCTACATAGTGTACCTGATCCGGTCGAGAGAGCTGAGTCGCGAAAATATACAGTGTCCCACTTATCTTGACCACTTTAAATATCTCACCTATTTTTCGACAATAGGACAGAGTGTCAACGGCAGCTGTTATTTGTTCGCAAGGGAAACGAATATACCGACAGGCGAACCTGAAGCGTTTCTGCAATTAAACATACGATATACAGCCAACGGGAGACTGTCTAGCACTTTCTTCTCTCTATGCGATTGAACTCGCCGCGATCACCTCGCTTTCGAGGTCAATGTCTAAGCTCGAGGGTACCTACACGAACATATGCACTATGATTCGAACTGTCTTGCATTAGCAGTAACTTTCTTTGATCATTGCTCAATTACGTCGAACACTCGCTGCGTATATTTAACCGGTAATCAAGATAGAATCGGCAGTACAAGCCTATTAGCGTACATTTGATACGTCACTGAAACAATATCTGCATAAACCATCTAATTCTTGCGATCAACTGATCCAAAGAAGTCCAATTTAAATATATTCGCTCGAGATATTAATGCGTACTTTCTTTAAGAATACGAATTATGATAAAATAATTTATGATACGATATTTGTGGGTGCAGAAATTTATTCAGCGAAAAAAAAAATTTCAAATCGTTCTGAAAAAATTATTTTCGGTTGCAGGGGTCAATTGCAATCAGTTTTGGTCAATAGATATACCCCCGAAATCCTATCCACTTTCGAGAAAAAATTCGAGTAGGTGCAGACATTTTTCGGCGAAATTGAAAAGATTCAAATCGTTCTGAAAAAATTATTTTCAGTTACGGGGATCAATTACAATCAATTTTGGTCAATAGACATACCCCAGAAATCCTATCCACTTTCGAGAAAAAAATTCTTTATTGAAAATATGATGTATGGCCAGAAATGTTTCTGTAATTTCTTTTTCTGTCTCATTTTCTCGTATAACTCATCTGTGATTATATTATATTCATGTGTAGGTGTAGTCTAATTATCCGGCATTGCCCGAGTCTCGAGTATGCCGGATAATTGGAATTTTTATGTATTTTGAAACTATGCAGGTAATACCATACTACCGATGCCTCGTACGAAAAAATAGTATTTCACAAATCCTATTCATTTTATTACCAAATAACTGCCTAATAAAGTAATTTAAGCTACTCGTAACGGGTCGACCTTCAAACGAAGAAAGAACGACCTTGAATAGAGGAAAAATTAAGATAGTTCTAGACGTCAATCGACAATAATTAATTGCATTTAAAGGTCGGTAATGATTGCTTTCGACGAAGCAAGCTTTCTATGCGTCCATTAAATTCAAATTATTGATAAAACGTAATTATATCGTTCGATTCTTGTTTGCCGCGGTCAAGTTCCCTATCGTCTTGCGCTCCATTATGTCTCGTACTTTTTTAATCCGTTAATCGTTTTTTTCGTTGCAGATTTCTCCAGACCGTGGCTTGGCATTTGCATTTCCAGCAGAATGAACGATCGAAGAGCCAGCGAAAGTGAAATCTCCTAGACGCAACAGCGTATCGGAGAGATTCTTCGCGCGTCTAATCGTAAACGTAATTTGTTTAAATAACGGCCGGACAGTAACGTCCCAGTCGAACGGTCGAACATCGAAAGTTACTTAAGAAGAAAATTGCTTTCAAGCGTGCAGACATATTTGTAACAAATTCTTCGAGGTTTTGCTTGTAATTACAGGAATGACAAATTATTATTTATCGAGTAAATCTTCGTAGCTATTCACAGAAACGGGAATTCTTCAAATATGAGCAAATCACAAAGCCGTGTAGTTTCCATGTTTGGCCTACTAAAGTAAATTCGTTTTTGTGCCATTTATATACCGTTATCAATCCTTCGCAATTTAAAACCACCATGAAACGTGTATCGTCGATCTCGATGATACGTTCGACAGTTAGGCCTCTCAGAGAAAGTTTCAACTAATCAAACAATGATACACCAGACAGGTTCGCAAAAGAATAAAAAAAATTGTGAAACTAATGAACACTTTTAGCGACATCGTTTAAGGAACGACAAAACGGAACTAGCCTGAATCGTCCTATACTTTCACAGCGATACCTGTCGTAAAAATTCACGGATTAATTAAACACACCGACAGGTATTATGAGAAGAAAGAAACATCATAATTTGTAGAAACAGGTGTTTTTTACTCGAGCTAATTCATATAGTTATTTATGAATTTTAATTTAAATTTAGGCTCTTCGTAATTGTTTAGAAGCTATTCGTCGTGTGCAATTGCGTGGAGCACCCTATATTTCCGACGCTTGCATTCACGTGTTCAAGATGGCCGTGTTTTTTGTCGCCACGTGAGCTAAGGCCACTCGAACTCTTTTGTTCCATGTCTAGCCCCACACCCAAGCCTTCTCCTCGCCGTCACTAGTCATAGAGATCATCGAGCTTTTTTGATTTCGATTTAAACTGACCGAGAAATTATTTTTTTTGCAGGATGAATCAAAGCAATGGAAATGAAATAGGATGCTCAACAGAATTAGGACCAAAGTAAGTCCTTGTCGGTCTTTAGAGCGATCCAGTCACGCTTATATACGTTTATATTTTCTCGTTCGATGGATAAATGAAAGTCCATGCGATAGGATTAAATAATATTTGACTAGATCGGGAATAAAAATCCTTATCACTCTCTGGTGCGAGCCAGCCACGTTTGCGCAAGCACGATGCGAGGTAACCAAGAAATAATTTCTCGTTCGAAGGATAAATTAATGTTCGGGCATTAGAGAGTCATATATGGCGAGACGCGAAGATTTATGTTGGATTTCTGCACTCACCATAGTTTTTAGGACGAAACGGAAGTCATTGCAAAAACTTTGACACTGGTCGTCTACGTCAAGGACCTCGGAGGCAGGCTCATCGTCGCGAGCCGTTTCATGCTTTCTCGTATCTCACGATTAATCGTCCAGAATATCCTCCGACGACGTCGAGAAACAGACGTTTCGCGCACTGACCGGTCAATTTTCACCAGGATTACAGTCTACGAGTCCGTTTCATCGCTGCGTTTCGCGTTAAACACGCTGGAGCGATGCTCTTTCGAGTTCCTCGAGCGCGGAGAGTGCAGGCGCCGGCCGACCGCCATCATAGAAATCAATACAACCCTTAAGGGGAGCTTACGTTGTATGGGATTTGATCAAACGGACGGTTTCGCGGTTAATCGTTGTTGTAACTTTGTACATGGCCACCGTAACGACCGGGTTCACCAGACAAACGATGGATCGGGCTCAACAATGGATCACTTTCACGTTTTTGGGATTTTTAGTTGGGTGCACAGTGGAGCCTCCGTTGCTCGGATACGGCCACGCGTCAAAATTTCAACTAATTTTCGAGCGTTTAATTAATGTCGGACCGCTCTATTGCTAGAAGAGTAATTCTCCACACCTACGTCCTGATTACGATCATTTTCCATTCGACTTCCTGAACGTTTCGGCTTTCGGTACACCCAGATATGATTTCTACGATAATTGGCCCGTACAGTGCGTTATTTTGTTCCGTTGGAAATTAGTGGACAAGAAATATGACTGTCGGTGCAGTAACCGGGAACTACGGGGTGGGACGAAAATCTCGACGCGAACCAGGAAGAGGAAACCGATTCCCCCGTGTAGATTAACGCGAACCGACAGAACCGACTCTTTCTTTAAAATTTCTAGAAAGCCGCGCTCCACAGATAGTCATCAAAGCGTTTTTACTTTAAAACGATGGTCTCCAAACACTTTAGAAGCGTGGTCTCTCCAAATGAGCGTTTTAAATATCTGAAAGGTGATCCGCGTTGGCTGGAGTTCGCGCGCCATTGATTCGAATACGAATCTGCATGTAACGGCAGGAACAGTGTTTTAAATTGAACAAAAATTAAGGATTACGTTACGCTTTCACGAACCACGAATACTCAGGGTCTTATACATATTGTATGCGGGCACGTTAGATATCCATAATGAGATTCTTGGCTCTTTCAATTGCATTCGATTGAATTTCAAAATTGTTACCGTTCGAGAGCGGATGTTCGTTCGAAATAGCAAGTTCTTCGATTTTTCTTTTAATAAAAAATAGCCCGACGCAAACTATTACCGTGGCGATATAAGAAAATAATTCATGAAGCTAATTTTAAATTAAGTTGATCCGCGTGGTTCGACAAGTACTCATTTAGTGACGTGTCAGCGATAACGAAAGATGCTATAAATTTATTAAATTTATGCTTCGGAGATGAAGTTAATAGGGCTGTAGGAGATTAATATTTATAAGCTTCCAGATAACACTGCTAGACGGTTACATGTATTTGCTTAAACCCGTTCTCGCAAGTTTATTAAGCGTATGATTTGGTCGCATAGAAGTTAACACGAACCTACAATTCGTGCCCAAGGCAAACATTACTGCTAAATCTATCCGAGGTGTCGACTAACAATCTAGAAAGAAATGTTTATTTATGAAAAAACCAATACATTCTCATAAAAACAGCTGTTAATTCTTCTCGAAAAATTAACGTAGAATTTATAGGCGTATCTTAACACGAACTACAAGGAAGCTGCTTAGTACACGACCATAAAAAGCGGAACTGCAAAATGAGATTAATGTTTACTCGTTAATGTCGACGAGGCAAAAGGTACGCACGTAAAACGGACGTAACCCAACCCATTATGAAATATAGAGAAAGGGATTAAATAATTGGAATTTACGTACATCGTGGCGTTCTTTAAAATACACCGGATTTAACAGACGCTATAAACTAAAAGAGGTTGTCATTCGTTTCAACGAAGAGTACGCATTATCTGTAAAAGACACCCGTTCGAGAATGCGTTAAGTGTAAAGGTATTTAGTTTTTGCGTCGCGGCGAGTTTCACTGATTTTCTCGGCTACATCGTTTCTTCGACACCGAGAAAAGCCTAGGTATTCGCAAACTTTTCACGAGCCACAATTAACGGTACCTCGGTTCTCGTATAAGAAAAGCACGAACGTTGTTGCCCTGAAACGGATCTCGGTGAGAGATGTTCGCGAGTCTTATCTAGACCCAAATCACGAATATAAATGTTATTAGGACTATCCGTTACTCGTTGGATAAAAGTAAAAAGACGGTTTCACGGCTCGAGGTCCGTTCAGATGGTTTTCCTTACGAGCGAAATTGTATCCGGTTACAGACAGCGCAAGTTGCAAACAATGTGCACCGGTTTTAAGGAACGACTCGCCGTTCCCCGTTTTGATAATGACAGCAAAACTCGTGACATTCACGAGCGTTCGACGAGTTGCAAAGAGGTTCTCGCGGAGGGCACCGATTTCTCCGCGTTACCGATAAACCAACAAGACTTCCGGCCTCCTCGGGCGTTGCAGAAGTTTTCGCGCCGCACACCGGGCGTTATTTCCATGAAAATAGGAGCCCGCGCGCGTTTAGGCGTGCTCCTTTTACGCACGTCGAAGCTTAAATAGGACAAACTAGGTGGAAGCTGAACAACTACAAAAGATGACTTTCTATCGACTAGTCACGGTTTGTTCTTCCGCCCACGCAATCAACGGATGCCCCGAAACGTTTACTTACGGTGTCAGGATTATTATTAGTTCAACGAATTATCGTTTTGCAATTTAATTCTAAGTTTGTTGTTCAGTAACGGTTCATGCCCATCGGGCCCGACTACTGCACAATGTTATTATTTAGCAAGACGGTAACGTTTCACGCGCGAACGAATTGTGATTAACTTGTGACAGCACGCGATGATTAATGATTAATCGAATAACTAACTTTGAATTAATATTCGAAAATTTATAAGCATTTGCAGTATTGGAATTCAAGTACCTACTAAACGAACGGTTCCTCGGCATGAATAACTTGATACCTTTTTTTGTTGTTGCAGATAATTAGCTGGCGTGTATGATACCACTTAAAAAAACAAACTTGACCTCCTTAAAAATGATGTTTATATAACGGATCTTCGTCGATTCAGAGGTATAGGATCCTCCCCTGATAGTCAAAACACACCATTTTTATACAGGGTGTTAGGCTACCCCTGGGAAAAATTTTAATGGGGGATTCTAGAGGCCAAAATAAGATGAAAATCAAGAATATCAATTTCTTGACTGAGGCTTTGTTAGAAAGTTATTAACAATTAAATTCAAAAATTTCAAATCGTTCTAAAAAAATTATTTTCGGTTGCAGAGGTCAATTACAATCATTTTTGGTGAATAGACATACCCCCGAAATCTTGCGCATTTTCGAGAAAAAAAATTCAGAACGAGTGGAACTTTAAACGTTAATAACTTTTTAACAAAGCCTCCATGAACAAATTGGTATTGTTGATTTTCGTCTTATTTTGGCCTCTAGAATCCCCCATTAAAATTTTTCCCAGGGGTGGCCGAACATCCTGTATATCCAGGTACATGGAAGTGCAAATCTAGGACGTTCGACGTGTTCGCTATCAGGAGCATTGCTTTCTAATATCAAAACGACACTGACATCACGAATCGGGTTTCTCTATTCTAACAATCGGGACCACCCACGCGTCTATCGGAATCGACTCGAAGATACGCGAGCATATTTGCACGCGTTATGCGACCACGACCAAAAGGCAACCGTCATGCAAGAAACGAAAGAAAAGTGGACGAAGGAAGGACTCATCGAGGTCGCCGATCGAGGTCGACATTTAGACTAGTGTGACGTCTAATCACGGTGCACGTGAATGATGCTGGTACCGTTGTCCTCTCGTAAGGGTGTCATATCCTGGAGAGAAAACTACGTCTGTACAGGGTGTGAAAAGAAGCATTCATCGCAGTCACAATCACGGAAGAGTAAGCTGATAACCGTGGCGAGGAAAAGCCTTCTTTCTTGTCGAGCGTATTCGTTTTTCCTTTACAAGAAGTTCATGAATCCACAAGGTTTCCTAGTCGAAGGAACAGTTTTCCCTTTGGTGCAGATCCTCGGATTGCATTACTTCTTTTACACCGCGTATGTGACGCGCGAGATCGGAATCTTGGACTTAAGAGCGTTTCTTTCAGCCGAAGATGAAGAGGCCTCACTCTCTTTGCTCTTTCTCTTCCTCGTTTCGATATTCAGTCGCTGTTGCATGGCTTCCAGTTCCGGAAGAAAGGTGTCGTTATTGAGTTCATGAATCTTTCTACCATGAATGAATTCTCTTTGTTTATCGCTGTTCGAACGGTTAAAAGGAATGGCGCGTTTAGGACTTCGCCAGCTATTAATTCAGCGGTTTTCAAAGGTTTCGAGAGGCGTATACTGTAAAAAGAGGATAGGTATGTAAGGAATCGCAGGAATATCGTAAATTATCATTACATTGTCTACATTATTTCGAATTCAATGATCGCGAGACATATTTATCATTGTTTTTAGAAGAAACAAGAACACCGCGGTTCGGTGGCTGCAATTTATGCGTGCAACGCAGTGGAAAAGTCGGAAGAACAATGCCGTTTCCTCTGCAAAAAACTCATGTTTTTTGCTAGGGTGTACATAAGCTGTGATCATCCAGGCGGACATTGATTTTCAAGACTCGATGTTGCATGCCCTTTAGAATGGTTTTAAAATATGCAACGATTTTAAAAAGAATTTATCTTTAAATAGAAACAACCTGCCTAACATAATGGTTAACCAAACACCTGCCTAACTATAAATCTAAATTCGTTTATTATATCAAGATACAATTCTAAATTCGCAGCCATTAGCTCGGTGTCACCCACGAAGAATAACTTTTCTATCGTGGGTGACACCGATTACCAGGTCTCACCACGTGGAGGTTGCTGCGAGTGGAGACCCGAAGGGAGATAGATGGAATCCAAGTTCCATCGATCTCCCTTTTACATCCTTAGAAACTAGATTAGTCATGCCAAGTAATTATTTTGTTTAAAAGAGGGACGAAGCTAAATCGTGGGTGACGCGACGCGACGCGATACGACGCGATGCACCATGCAATAGTGCAAGGAACGAGAGACGCGAACCGAATAGCGAGGTCAAAAGGGCCAGCTCGTTGCCTCTTGGCAAGTCCGATCGAAGGGGAAGGGAATCGACGCACCCGACACAGGTTCCCCATTTCCCCCAAGCAGCCTGTTGGGAGCCAAATGGACCCAACTCGGGATGTCTGACAGAGAGAGGGATCCTGAGTCGGGGCTACCGTAGACAGGAACAGTCCCTGATCCCCTCTGCGGCCGAAATACCTTTTCCCTTGGATCGTCTCGCTAGAGGACGGCAACTGACCCTTCGGACCAGCTAATCGGCCGATCACTTGCTTTCTACATAGAAGCAGTGGTGATCGGAGGCGACGAGAGACGAGTGAAAGAGAAGCTACTTGTTACATAATTACTTGGCAGGACACGCGGCTACACTAGGGGCTTAAGTCTAAATACCAAGTAATTATTTTGTTTAAAAAGGGATGAAGCTAAATTGTTGGAGACGCGACGCGACGCGATGCTGAACCGTGCAGCAGATCTTCGGATCGAATCGACACTGCCCTTGGTAGATTGATTTCTATTTCTAGAAATCGATCTATCATTGGCAGGCGACTAGATCTTTCGGACAAACTGGACGGCCGATCACATGTTTCGTTCGATGAAACAGTGGTGACCGAAGCAAGAAACGGGAGAACGAGTCGAGAGAAGCTACTTGTTAAATAATTACTTGGCAATATTGGGAGACGCATACAATAGGGACTTAAAATTAACGTCGAAGCTCAAGTCTAGTCAACTTGAAGCTAAAATTCGGACGATAGAAGGAAACTAAGTTCCTTGGATGTTAGTTGTACCAAGCAATTATCTGATTAAAAAGAGGGATGAAGCTAAATCGTGGGATACGCGACGCGACGCGACGCGATGCTGTACCGTGCAGCGGATCCGAGGATCGAACCTACTGCCCTTGCTAACTCGATCTCAACAAGAAAACAGAGAACTGCAACTCCGAATCGAGGTCTCCATTTCTCCAACGCAACCCGCCGGGAGCCCGAAGGACCCGACTTAGGCTGTCTGACAAAGAGAGAGTACCTGAGACAGAGTCGACTTCCGCTGGAAGGTATGCGTTTCCGCAGAATACGGAAACTCCACACCTTCCAGCAAAGTGCCGTTTTCCCTCAATCAAGCTTACCAAGGGAAGGCGATTAGATCTTTCGGACCAGATACACGGCCGATCACATGTTTCAATCGATGAAACAGCGGTGACCGAAGCTAGGAACGAGGGAACGAGAAAACGAGAAGCTACTTATTGAATAATTGCTTGGTAGAACGCACAAATATGTAGAATAAAGAAATCTTCGACGTTAATTTTAAGATTCGTGACGAAGCTTAAATCTAATCGACTTAGAATTAAATGTCCCTCGGCGGATGTGGCGTACTCCCTCGATGTCCCTGCGAATAGTCTGAAACTAAAATTGATACACATATTAATGACATACGAAAGGAAATAACCACCATGCAAACTAGACGAAGCGATGGAATAATTAGTCGTGCTGATATACCTAAAAGTGAGAATCTATAAGATTCTCGATGCTAGACCTACCTAAGGAAATGTACAAAATTTACACATGATACAAACAAAGTATTCTACCTATACTTGCGTAACGAGAGTATAATGTCGAAGTAAAATAGCAAACGATTACTCAAATTTATCCCAAGAACCATACAAATTTAAAGTCGAACAGAAACAAAGATTGACCAGAATTGAAAACCCAACGATGATATCAAGGAATGAAAATGTCCAAGTAAAATAGCAAACGATTACAAAAATTTATCCCAAGAACCATACAAATTTCAAAGACGAACAGAAACAAAGATTGACCAGAATTGAAAATCCAACATTGAAATAGAACAAGAATAAAAATCTTATTCTAATTAGTAACATCAAAATTCATAAAATAATATACAAACAAAAATGGTACATGATTCAACACAATCATGCCAATTCAAAAAATAAGGCAGTAGTAGAAATAAAGGAGGACAACATAGTAATCAGATAAAACCGGACAGTCAAAGACCATTGAATTATGACCAAACAAATAAAATAAACTGGTCAATTTTGTGATAATAATATAAATAAGTAAAGTGGGCTTACTACTTGTTGAGCATTAGTTACCATTGCCAAGGAAGCACCAAAGGTCCAGCTGTAACATAAGAAACGATTCGTAATTTAGTAAAAGCGATCGACAGTTCCATAACGTTAAATTGGTGTCAAACGACGAAATAGAAGTGGGGAGAGCAATTTTAAATAGTTCTTACCAGTGGTCATCACGGTCCGGCACTGGTCAGTAGTGGTCAGTAGTGGTCAGTAGTCGGATCTGCACTGGTCAGCACTGGTCAGTAGTGGTCAGTTCTGGTCAGTCCTGGTCACTCCTGGTCACTCCTGGTCACTCCTGGTCAGTCCTGGTCACTCCTGGTCCCCAGTGGTCAGCGCTCCACGAATGGCCTGACGTAGGCCCGCGAGACCCGTTCCCCCTGGATGCTCCAGGGGTACTGAAGAATTTGTCCAGCGGTAGTCTTCATGTGGGGAAGTCGAAGAGTGGGGAGACAGTGTCAACGTGAAGAGTTAAGAACCGCTTGGTCTGAAGAACAATACTATTTCGATTGGTCACACCTCTTGACCATTTCTGGATCTTCACTGGACAGCTGACCTTAATGTCAACCTCACTGTTGACCACCCAGTGACCATAAGTTAGTCATCGTTGATCATCGACCCATGAAAACCATTACGAAGATAGCCTTCTTACGAGGATCCCCTTACAATTTGATGCATGATCTTTTTAACATTTTGTTCCACTTTGGAAGAGTGTATCTCATGTTATAAAACACTCATGGTACAGTAATAGCGTTCATCCCACTAGCGATAGGTCTATTCTTTACCTCGTTTATGTGTAATAGGTATACATGGGCTGGAAAATAAAAATGCCTGGGCAGTTGAGACTCAATATCGTATGCAGATTGACACACATCGGATTTCAGCTGTTTCGAAAGCAAGAAAGAAAGACTCACATTCGCCTTCTTTCTTGAATTCCCGAAGCTGACCAAAGCACCTAAGCTCACGTACACATGGCTGTGGATTGGTATGCGTAAATGGAGGGGTAAGCTTACTCTGGGCACTGGGCTGCCGTCTGATAATATTTTAGCGTCTTCGTCACTTGAGAAACTATTCACCGAATGACTATGGGGAAAGGATTGAAATTAATTTCTAAATCTTAAAATGCATTTATCGTATTAAGTTTCTTTCGACGGTGTAACATTTAACTTAAACCGATACAGCCCAAAATTTCAGGTTCTTTATGATAGTTTTTAGGCCCCGATTTCGAGTTATGGGATAGAACGCGACCCATGAATTGGATTATTTCACGTTCTATCGACGACGCCGAAAGAACTTGTTTGTTGGACGCAACGTAACTTCCGTCGGCCGCTGGATTGTTATGCAACTGTAGGATAACGACAACAGGACCGAAGTATTCGACGATATTTGCAATTGAAGTAGATTGCGTGTAACTGCCATGTAATAGATTAATTGGAACGGCTCGATGCCGACAGGGAAGGTTGCACAAAACGTATCGGCAGTTGTCGAAATCTTAGGATGAAGAACGCGGTCCTGGCGATCCTCTGTTATTCGTGGCTGAATCTTTTCGCGGAAGTGCGTTCTAACGCGAGGTAAACTAAACGCTCTGTCCCTGCGATTGACACCTTAAAAAGGTCCTCTGGTTTCGGAGGAAAAAGAGTAATTTTTTTTAAAGAAACCGTAGGACCTTTTGATGCAACAATTGTTCACAATTTTTCTTAATACAAAATGTTAACAACCGTAAGAGTGTAAGAGGTGTTTTAAATTCTGTTAAAGTTTCGAAAGTACGTACAACTTTATTCTCGAAATGCTGTACGTTTGATTTATGAGATACACGAGAATCCCCCTAACGCATGGCGCGCCATACATGGCACGCCATAGTTCGTCTTTTTATACTCACCGTTGATGTTCGTTGCACGGCGAAATATTTAGCACGCGCACGGATACTTTCGATCTTTGAAAATATTGCCCGTCTGAAAGCATTAATTAATTAAGTGATAACCAACGATAAAACAGAATTTCAAACACGGCGATTTACGATCCCCTGCCGTCCTCGCGAAAGCAATCGCATTCCTCCGCAACACCGTGCAGATTCTCCCGTTGCAAAACGAACACGATAAGTGCAAAATATAATCGTACGGCGATTAATTTTAAAAGAAAGCCTCGTACGGCACCGCGCGTTAATATATTTTCGCAACACGAGCAATTTGTACGCTATTTTACAATTGTCTAGAATAGATTTCGTGCGAGATAAACTTCAGTTTGCTCGAATATCATTTATATGAAGAAATGCATGTTAAATCCAACGATAAGTCTCTCGTTTGTTTTCATAGCTCGTCGTCCGAGGATGCGAAGAATTCCACGCTAAAGTCTGGGATACTATTGCCGGAGCATTACGTGAAAGGTTTGTTACATATTTCTTACGAGTGTAATAAAAATAACAGACAAAGTAAATTAATGTATAGAGAAAGGTGACCAGGAAGAGTGCAACCAAGTGAAACTCGGTTTCTTCGTCTCTGCGGACGTTTGAACGAAACAATGTGGAGGGACGAAGTCATAGTCGAACGACTCTTTCCTCCAAGCAACGAAATTAAAGGTTTTTGCGCGTTATTGAGAAAATTCATCCGCTTCGATAAGAAATCATATCGAACTTGTCTAGATCCAGAGAACAAGAAGGTTTCCATTTTTTAAAATGCGCCCAACGTATCCTACTTTCCGAGAACGAAAGCTCGATAGCAATGGCCAAATGCAGAAGCCACATCGAGATATGGCTTGTCGCCACTTGACAATTCATGGAAAACGGTAAACCATCAGTCCCCGAAGCGTGCGAGTAAATAACTCGAGAGATTTACGATCGTGTAGATCCGCTTATCTTTAATTCTGACCGCTGCCGCCGCGATTCGACCCGCGGATTCCTGGAATAAAACTTTATACGGATGAGTAATTAATATGCAAATAAACTGTCTGTGCAGAGATCAGGCCCCCGTCCAAGCAAGGTATGCCGGTGATAGTAGACTTCAATATCCTCGTGGCTGACATCAACTCGATAAATGTCGAGGATATGGATTTTCGGTGAGTTCCGGAGCTACGAAGTTAAAATTTATTTGCAACTTAAAACGTCACGGATAAGATCCGCCTCGATTAACGACCGGGCCGACTGTTCAAGATGAAATACGAGGAGTTTTTTATTTGAACAGTTTCTGGCGTCGCGCACTCACAAGCGTTCGACCGACCCCTCGGTTCCTATACAGGGTGTTCGACCACCCCAGGGAAAAATTGTAATGGGAGATTCTAGAGGACAAAATAAGACGAAAATCAAGAATATAAATTTCTTGACTGAGGCTTTCTTAAAAAGTTATTAACAATTAAATTCGAAAATTTCAAATCGTTCTGAAAAAATTATTTTTAGTTGGAGGGGTCAAGTACAATCATTTTTGGTCATTAGACATACCTTCGAAATCCTACCTACTTCCGAGAAAAAAATTCGAGAAGGTGTGAAATTTTTCGACGAAATTAAAAAATTTCAAATCGTTTTAGAAAAATTATTTTCAGTTGTGGGGGTCAATTACAATCATTTTTGGTCAACAGACATACCCCCGAAATTCTACCCACTTTCGAGAAAAAAATTCGAGTAAGTGCTGAAAGTTTTGAGTGAAAAAAAAGACTTTCGAATCGTCTTGGAAAAATTATTTTTAGTTCCAAGGGTCAATTGCAAGCATTTTTTGTGGACAGACATACCCTCGAAATCCTGTGCATTTTTGAGAAAAAAATTCAAAACGAGTGGAACTTTAGACGTTAATAGCTTTTTAACGAAGCCTCCATCAACAAATTGGTATTCTTGATTTTCGTCTTATTTTGGCCTCTAGAATCCTTCATTAAAATGTTTTCCAGGGTTGGTCTTAAGTCATGGTCATGCCCTGCCTTAGACTTCCTAATATCCCAGTCTAAGGCAGGGTCTGCTAGAAATCTTATTGATGAATTCACTAACAGACCTCTCCTTTCCTTTTCTATCCTCCTACGATTTTCACGAGTTTCACACCGCAACGAAGCAGGGGGGAAAGGGGTGGGATCAACGAAAAGTCGAGATTTCGAGAATTCGAGCCGCCATTATGGTACTGCGATACCCTGCGACACTGTAGCTAAGAAAGGATTAATGTAGCTACAGAATTATTTTTAGAAGCCTGGTAAAACTGATAGAAATTGTCTGTCGAAGCAGAGTGGACATGTTCGTGCGTGAAAGCTGGATAGAATCACGCCTGGACATGCCGGACAACATCTTCGAGGAGGGCGACGATTACGTAACTCTGCCGCCAGACTTCTTCGACAGTTTGTGGCAGCCTGATTTGTACTTCTTGAACGCGAAAGTTTCCGGTAAGTTTCACGGTAAATATTCGATGTACGTTCCTCTGGAAACTTCCTATCCTTCCAACGCTATCTTTTTTTTCTGGTTTCAGAAATCGCAGCGTTAAATCACAAATTCTCCTCGGTGAATTTGTACAGAAACAAAACTGTCAAGTACTCGGCGCGGATGCACGCCATCATCGCCTGCCAAATGGAATTTCAGCTCTACCCGATGGACATACAGATATGCCCTATCTATATAGAAAGCTGTAAGTTGACGGTACAGAGTTTAAAAAGAGGCATGCACCGTGAACGTACCATTTATCCGCAAAAATGCTGTTTGGAAACTGTATCGACCGGTTAGATTGCTTTGTCGTTCCTGAAAGTAAAACGCTTTACACCCACTGTCTCCCGTGTCCTTGAAAAGGTGGCCCAGATGCGAAGATTCGTCCGCAAAGCCCGCGGCGAACGCTTGTTTCACGCCCTGTATGCTCTATCATCGGTTTCCGTTCATAACTCTGTCCAATAAGATCCAAGCTCGATAGAGTCTCTATCATTAATTTGGAAAACTGCGTTACTCGCAATAGTTTCCTATCACAAACAGAAGTTACGCTTACAATGGGGAGCGGGTGGCGTCACGGTGAACCCAGAACTGAAGCTGTTGCAGTACGACATTGGGAAACCCATGGTCGCCGAGGAGACCGTCGACTACATGGTCGAGAAGAGTGGTACGATCGTTATTATAACACCAAACTCTCGTTTGGACTATTATATAACTAAATTACTCGATGATCTTGAGTTTCGAACATATATTCCAGGAAATTTCTCGCGCCTGGTGGTATTCTTCCGTTTCGAGAGACAAATCGGTCACCATCTGATACAAACGTTCGCCCCGTCGACGCTGGTGGTGATGCTTTCCTGGTTCAGCTTCTGGTTAGGGCTGGACGCGATCCCTGGTCGGGTGGCACTATTAGTGACCAGCATGCTAACCCTGGTAACGATGTTCACCGGCCTCAAAAGCGACATTCCTCCAGTCGCGTACGTGAAAGTACGTTTCCCCAGCGTGGCCTTTTCATTCAGGTTCATTAAGAGTTTTGCAGACTTCGCTAATTACATCGTCAAGTACTACCGATCGTAGATAGCGAAACGCGTTAACGTCAGTTAGTTTCACGGGTAATATATCTTTACATAATGTGTTTATTGATCAATGACGCGTGGTACGATATACAGGGTGGTTAAGACAATGTACATATTAGAAAATGGAAACAGTAAAATTACGTACGCGTGATAGTGACCTTCGCACCGTTAAGATCTATGGATCTGTTACGCGACACCTGAATCGAACAGAGTCTGACGTTTGATTTTTAGACAACGCTCGTAAAATGGTCTTAATTGTAAAGAAAACACTTGGCTGCGCGCAGAACCACGCGTGAAGGATAGAGCGCTTGATCTCGACGTAACCAATATAAAAAGAAATAAAACAGGTTTCGCAATTTACACGCTTAACCGTACTAAACAGTAGTCAACGGTAAAAAGTAAATTTTATGATCATTGTATGACTATTATAAGCAGAGACGGGCAAAATTTGTTGGATGAACGTTCATCCAAAAATATCTGAGTCATTCACTTGGCTAGTAAGCAAGCTGTCAAGGTACTTTTTGTGTGCCTAGGCGCTGGATGTGTGGATGGCGGGTTGCATGATGTTCGTTTTCGCGGCCCTTGGTGAATTCGTGGTAGTCAAGGTGCTCGACTTACGGTATCAGCTAGAATACGACCAACAAGTATCAGTAATATCCCGACTCTATCCAACAGTTTGTATAATGGCTGTCGTGTTGCGTGGAAAATGCAAAAAGGATGAAACTTTATTTTATTTTTAGCGGATAATTGCCATGGAAAAAGGCCAAAGTATTTGGGACTATGACTCAACGTATGTGCCAAAAGTAAAAAAAAAAAGAGCTGGTAGCAAACATCTTCTACAGACTGCTTGGCTGGATCCCGAGTATCAGATGATACGCGTATACAAACCACAATCACAGAAAATTGACACTTACAGTAGAATAGGATTTCCCATACTTTTTATGTTGTTTATGATACTATACTGGCCAATACTATTGCTTAAAAAAGCCGCGTAAAATTATGTACAGTCACGTTAAGGTAAAAATGTGTAAATTATTTCATTGCATGATACATATTATTATTACATTATTATATTCTTGTAACGTGTTTTAATCAGTGTTTCATAAATGTAATACATCCGGGTAACAACTGTCGCGTAGAAATGTCGTAGAGTGAAATTCATCTAGTACAATAAATGAGACAAATATTCTTACATAATTAGTATATTTATTAAAAAAATTTTACATATAATTTGTATATATACACGAAGTATTTATATATGCATTTAAAAATAATTTACCTTCTTAGTTTGTCATGCTTTTAGAGAATTTCTAGTTCTACGACCGAATGATCATCGGATTCCTCATCTGTTTCCGATGTTGTTTTATTAGAAACACATTTTTCAGCTTTGCGTTCTCCCACTTGTTTCAAATAGCTCATCGTATATTGATTAAAATCGCATCTGTAATGACAAAATATCAACGGTTCTTTTAAATTAAATAATCGTTTATTACATAAAGTTGCAAAGCGACTAACACTTTACTCAAATCATCGTATTTCTTTTGCATATTTTTCTGCAACATTAATAATATCGGCATTTGAAGTGCAGAATTAATTTTCGGTCCATGTTTCGTCAATATTGTTTCTATCCAAATTAGATAAAAATGTATGTGTCTAGTCAATTCTAACTCCAGTGCTATGAATTTCAGTACTTTTTCTACATAGATATCAGGTAAATTCGTCACGGTTAATTCGACTGAAATTAAATGTACAAAATATATATATATATGCATTGGATATGAACCAGTTAATAAGTATCGGTAAAGTATTTTTAACTCACTATCCATGCACGGAATATTTTCCAGGACACGCTTTATTAGCAACTTTTCATTCAACTTTAACGCCATTATCAATGCTGAAAACATATCTTATCAATACGAGTTTATTCCGAACGAAAGAAATATATAAACAATCGAAACCTCTTGCATATTCCTTTTCGTCTAAAGTTTTTTTCACAGTCTCTGGTGTAATTCCTAGTTCCAATTGAAATGGATCAAATACCAGACCAACGTCTAAGGAATATATTAGTAGACCTTCCGTTGTAACTGCAGCCCATGCTTGTCCTAATATAATAGAAATCGATAATCGAAATAATCGAAATCGAATATCGATGCAAAACTGTTTCTTAAAGCATTTAACGCATACATATACTATAAAACTAAATTTTACCTGTTGGAGAAAACTGCAACCAAAACACCCTCACTTCTGGTTTCATTTTTCTGCTTGCCATATCTCCGCTTTTAACACCTGGTAACCGTAACGTCACATTTCCTCCTTCGTTTTCTTCGCGCTCTTCCACCAGAGCTAAATTTCCAAATTCTGATAGATTACGCCTGTTTATAATGTCCTATGCATAAATAAATTTTCGTTAAAAATAATAACGTTTCTAATCTAAGAAATAACACAAATCAAGTAACGATAAGTAAAAAAGTTACTTACGTCGACCGCGTCTAACGATCTATTTTGAGTTACGACAAACTTTTTAACTAGCATAAATTCTTGAACGTTATAAATACATATATTCTTGGATTGCCCACCAGCTAATATACATGTACCGTCAGCCGAATAACATAAAGTGTTGAAAGCTCTAGAAACATAATTTTAATAACATATTTCTAAGATCCTAAGTTACTGTAATAGTAATATTTAATTCTAACCTTACAGCAGACCGATTGAAAATCGCTAGACAAATATTCGGGTAGTATTCGAATATTGAAATATTGGAAAATTCGTATTACATCCTTATGCGAACACTTACTTGCCCTGCAGGTTCCTCTTTGCCGTGATAAGATCGGTATCGGATCTTCCGCTACCTAAATCGTTTCTTCCTTCGATGCTACCAATTTGCATAGCCGTTTTGCACTGGAAAAACGAAATCTGCCCATCCAAAGTAGCAACCGCTACTTCCTCGCCGTTTGGTTTGTAAGTAACATATATACCGTCCGCAGTTAATTGTATCGTTTCATGAGCAGAGCCATGCTCGATCGCATTCCATAGTTTCAATGTCTTATCCCAAGAAACCGATGCTAATTCTGTACTGGTAGGGCTTGGACTGAATGCTAAACTGACGACGGGACCTTCGTGTCCACTTAATATCTGACAAATGGAAATATATTTATTTAATAATAATGTAAATTTCCAGTAAGAGGGAGTTTCCAAAACAAAAAAATTAACCGTATACCTCCAAGAGTTTGCCCAGTTTAACGCTCCATAAATAAATTTCGAAGAAATCTTGGCCTCCCGCTGCAAGAAACTCGTCGCTTGAATCTAACGCAACACAGGAGAACTGTACTGGCCGCGGTGAAGTAAGTGTTCTAAAATTCCTATACCTTGCTAAGTCGTACGCTCTGACAGTTCCATCGAGCGAAGCGGAAACGATAAATTTCCTGTTATGACTAAACAAAACTCCCGTCACTGTGGACGAATGCTCGTGAAATGTAACAGAGCAAAATCCGTTCATCGTGTTCCATAATTTAACTTTCCCATCGTCACCACCGGTGACGATATATTGACCATCCGGGCTATAAGCCAGACAGTTCATGTTATTACTGTGCCCCTGTTGTTTCATAGCATAAGTTTCACTTTGCCATTCCCATACTAGTAACTGGCCAGCCATAGAGCATCCTAAGGCTATCCAATCTCCAGTTGAATTTATTGCAATAGACGAGATACATTGATTAGAAATACTAAAAAATAGATTAGAATTATAGATTATTAACTATTATTCTATTAAGAAAAACTGTTTTCTTTTTTAGAGAAGAATCTGTAACATAAATAGTCGAGTGTTACCTAAGAGAATGAATCATATTCACATCAGGCAATTCATACAAATAAAATGAGCCGTTATTGAATCCTACTACAAGAATAGAAGTCTCTTGATGATAAGCAGCTGCGGTAAGTATAACTTTCTCGTTTTGCTGCTTCTCAACGTTATTTGCTAAATAATGACGACATAATTTTTTATAACGGAATTTTTTAATTTCCGAATCGGAGTCAGAATCCAAATCCATGTCGTTGTCTCTTTCAGGGGAATATCCTAAAATATGAACTATATACATACTAAAATCACGTAATATGCTAAATATATATACGAAAGGAAAATTACGCGATTTTTGTAATTTACGCTCATAAGCTTTAGTTTGCTTCTCCGTTCTCTCTAGAACCTTTTCAATATCAACATCGTCTTCTATATCACTGTCTGGATGGCGCTTATCTTTTTTAACAGGAGGTTCCCACAGTACTAAATCTTCGGCATCGATTGTACAGTCCCAAATACAGAGTTGACCGTTTCTATGAATGACGCGATTAAAAAATCATCGAACTATTTAGTACATGCGTTATTGCTTACGCGTACTAATAAATTATATTTATAAATGACTAGTTACCTACTAATTGTAGTCAGATCATAATTCTTTTTCTCGAAAAAACATGCTACAATCGAATCGGAATGACTACCAAGATTAAGAAACCTAAAGTTCGCGTACTTTTCTAAACTATATATTTTTGTGGCCATATCTTTAGAACCAACAGCGATTAATTTCGAATCGTAAGACCAATTGATGAATGTTGTATCATCCGTGGCTCCATGGAACACACGTTCCATGATAAACGGATTATATTCGCCCGTCTGTAAACCGGGCGCGTTAAAGATAAACACTAGAAAAATTATTATTATTTTAGTTTACCGACGTATTTAAATGTAAATTACAATTCCAGTTATAATATATCCTTGAATCCTTACCATTACTTTCTTTGCAGACTGCAAAATGTTTACCATCTGGAGAAAATTTTATACACCTACAACGCCGTTTGAATCTATATGTATGTATGATCATTTTACTGACCATACTGATTACATGAGCCTCACCATCTGTAAACACATTTGATGTAAAACATTATACAGAAATATTAAGAATGGGTTGACACATATACGGTTTATAGAAACTCTTACCTTCGTTAATTGCGATTAATGAAGCACCATTTGGAGATAAATCAATACAAGTATAGTTGTATCTGCTCTCCACAGGTAAAGTGCTTGACTTGTTACTAAACACAATTTTCATAGATTATTTGATCTATTATCATTATGAATATGAGAATACTATATATCTTTTTTTATAAAACTTACTTTTTCAAATCAAATATTGTTATTCGATTTCCCACAGGACTGATGACCGTAGATCCATCTGGAGAAAATACTAAGTCTCCTTTACGGTAAACTGTACCAAGTAGATTACTGAACTGCAAGAAGCATTTAACATAAGTGTTATATCGGTAATTAATTTTTTATAATAATAAGAAATGCGACGATGCATTGTTTGTTTGAATAATTAACTATCAATGATCTATATAGATAGAAGATAAACGTAATTTATTCTTGCAATAATTTTTGTAACTTTCGTAAGTTAAAAATCATAATATGTCAACAGAAACATGTAATATACTGTAGGATTAGGTTAGAAATAATATGCAGACGATATTAATGTTCAGTTTAATAATTTGAGTGATTTACTTCAAATAATTCTTTGCTAGAAAAATTCTTTGTACCTTATATGCAAACCTCATGGTTCTTTAATGCTTGTGTACACAATGTTTCTTATCAATATCTTTTGCTTTCATTGAGCACGTTATACATAACATTTAAATCCAATGTGCTGCAGCCGCTGTAGTACTACTTCCCAGAGATGCCAGATTCGGCACCTGGTGCACTACTCACACATACCAGACCACACGTACGTGAGTTCGTGGAGTTTCGGTAAGTCGACAAAGGCAAACTGACACATGCCCTCTTTCTCGATTATTCCGAAGCTGCCCGAAGTAATTTCGGACAGCCTCGTGGGAGTCGAGAGAGAAAGGCTCACACTTCCCTTCTCGCTCTTGAACAACTATTATCCGACCTCCCGTCAACAGGTCTCCACTGGCCTCTACCGACCGCTGCTGACCACTCCTGGAATTTCTGACAACGTATAACGATTACGACTGGCTACTGTTAGCCTCTCCCAGCCTCTACTGGCCTCTGCTGACCACCGCTTATATTTCTGACAACGTATAACGATTACTACTGACTTCTGCCTGCCTCCGCTGGACTCTGCTGACCGCTGCTGACCACTCCCGTTACTTCTGACAACGTATAATGATTACGACTGGCTACTGTTAGCCTCTCCCAGCCTCTGCTGGCCTCTGCTGACCACCGCTTATATTTCTGACAACGTATAACGATTACTACTGACCTCTGCCAGCCTCTGCTGGCCTCCGTTGGCCTCTGCTGACCGCTGCTGATCACTGCTGACCACCGTTTATATTTCTGGCAACGTACAACGATTACTACTGGCTACTGTCAGCCTCTGCTGACCTCTGCCAGCATCTCCCGACCTAAACTGGCCTCTGCCAACATCTCCCGACGTCAACTGACCAACGCTGACCACTGCTGACCGTTGCTGACAACTTGTGACATGATGTAATATAATATAATATGTTTATATGTATTAAATTGTTGTATAATGTAAATCTATGACAATAAATGATATAATTTCAAAGTATTCAATGTGTTCTCATCATTTTTTACCGTCCTTTTCCTCTCCAAATCATTCTCTTACCTATAAGATGCGTACCACCTTCTTCGCAAGTTCACCAGCATTTTAGAAATGTTCCGGGAACTTTGGAAATCCGAATTTGACCTTGACCTTGGCCCAGTTTCGAAAGTGGGTCAAGGCCATTCGAATCTTAGAAAAATTCCGGGCAGTTTGAGAATCCGGATTTGTCCTTGACCCAGTTTCGAAAGTGGGTCAAGGCCATTCGAAATTTTAGAAATCTTCTGGCCGACTTGGAAATCCGGATGGCCTTGACCCAATTTCGAAAGTGGGTCAAGGCCATTCGAAATTTTAGAAATCTTCCGGCCGACTTGGAAATCCGAATGGCCTTGACCCAATTTCGAAAGTGGGTCAAGGCCATTCGAAATTTTAGAAATCTTCCGGCCGACTTGGAAATCCGAATGGCCTTGACCCAATTTCGAAAGTGGGTCAAGGCCATTCGAAATTTTAGAAATCTTCCGGCCGACTTGGAAATCCGGATGGCCTTGACCCAGTTTCGAAAGTGGGTCAAGGTCACCGGCATTTCAGAAAACGCTCCGGGCACTTTGGAATTCCAGTTTTAAGTAGAGAAACGGTTTCTTATAACTAAAGGAATAATGGGGAAAGGAAAAGAAAGGTAAAAGTGATGAGAACACATAGAATTCTTTGAAATTATGTCATTTATTGTCATAGATTTACATTATACAAAGTTTTAATATATGTACATCATGTTAGAAGTTGTTAACAAAGGTCAGCGTGGTCAGCAGGGGCCAGCAGAGGTCAGCAGAGGGATGCAGAGGCATGCAGAGACTAGCAGGGGCAAGCAGTAGCAAGTTGTAATCGGTATACGTTGCCAGAAGCATTAGGGGTGGTCAGCAGAGGTCAGCAGAGGCTGGGAGATGTTGGCAGATGTCAGTAGAGGGTAGCAGTAGCCAGTAGTAATCGTTGTACGTTGCCAGAAATATAAACGGTAGTCAGCAGTGGTCAGCAGCGGTCAGCAGAGTTCAGCAGAGGCCAGCAAAGGCATGCACAGGCAAGCAGAAACCTGCAAAGGCAAGCAGAGACTTGTAGGGGCATGCAGTAGTAAGTATTAATCGTTATACAATATCAGAAATACCTGCAGTGGTCAGTAGCGTTCGGCAGAGGCCAGGAAAGTTCAGCAGAGACAAGCACACGCTGACAGAGATCAGCAAAGACCAGCAGAGGTTAGCAGAAGTCAGTAGTAATCGTTATACGTTGTCAGAAATTCCAGGAGTGGTCAGCAGCGGTCAGCAGAGGCCAGTGGAGACCTGTTGACGGGAGGTCGGATAATAGTTGTTCAAGAGCGAGAAGGGAAGTGTGAGCCTTTCTCTCTCGACTCCCACGAGGCTGTCCGAAATTACTTCGGGCAGCTTCGGAATAATCGAGAAAGAAGGCATGTGTCAGTTTGCCTTTGTCGACTTACCGAAACTCCACGAGCTCACGTACGCGTGATCTGGTATGTGTGAGTAGTGCACCGGGTGCCGAATCTGGCATCTCTGCTACTTCCCGTCGACCACATGTTTGATCACATGTTTTGAAATTAAGGTGTTGGCTCTAACTATCGAATCTGAACAATAAATTAAATTAACAATAATTAATGTTAAGATCGTTTGAATCGATGCAGGTTCTACGTATCGCTTTGAAAAATTATATAAAGTCCTACTAATACGTATAAGTCGATATTGCGTTATAATGCATCAATGAAACATTCAAAAAACGACATTTCTACATGTTCATGAATACAATATATCAGTGTCTCTCAAACCTCTGACAGTGAAATTACTTTATTCTTTTAATAGATCCTAAAAGTATTCGTATTTCAATAATAAATTCTTTATTGTCTTTCGGACAAAAATATTTCATTTCAAATAAAAGATCTAGTGAAATTTGGTATTCTTTATTAATTTTTGACAGAAGTAGAATGAAAAGTGATGAATATCTTATAAGTACAAAGTATATCAAACATCGATTAAATCTAAATTTCATGAGTTGATGATGCCACTTAGAAATTAAGTGGGGGATATTAGGTAAGCCTGGAGTAGTTGTCTAACTCTGAAATTCAGTTCCACGTTTAATTTGTTCCTGTATTTAGACCTGAATAAAACTCATAAAGGAAAGAATTGTTAGCACACGTATGTGATGCAAAACTACATAAACGATTATAAGGCCTAACATCGTCTTTTTCTGCCTCCAAATATCGTAGATAAGATGGATTTCCAAATATTCAAGCTTTCTGATTCTTTCATTATATTACTACTATCGAGAAAAGAAAATTTTGTAACGAATGTTTGCAGTAAGAATAAAATGCCTTCGAGAGATATTATCTCGAGATAGAGCCTCAGTTTGAGAAACACTGAAATATATTGAACAATCTGAAGTTTTGAAACGAACCGCAAAATATCAATATGTCAACTTTCGTTATCCTGTAATATGCACGGGTATTAAAAGAACATTTAAATATTCCAATGGAAATATTTATGTCAGAAAAATGATCGTAATTTTGACTAATTCTTTGAATTGGGACATGTTTGCTTAGTTACGTTTGAATCTAGTCACGTGCACTCGTGTGTTTAAGGAAATTAACCTCAAAATATCGTGCGTTTATACACCAAATACTTTCGAGGGATAAACGTTGTTTCTGCAGAAATATTTAACGTGTTCTCTCGACAATTGGAGGCATAAAAGATTCCGTAAAACGCGAAAAAGAACAGGAAACGCGTGTCACGCGCTCCGAAGAACAAAGCTCTGCGCGATGGAGATGCGTATTGGTCGTTTACGGACCTATGGAGTTGCTTGACGTCAGTTATAAAAGATGAGACGCGCGCCAGGATTCGCTTCCGACACTGTAGCCCACAGTCGCGAACCAATAGCAAGCGGATAGACATTCCCGAGTCGTGGCAGCTTCTTCTTCTCTTGCTCGTCACTCGTCACATGACCCGCACTACTGTACGGTAGGCCATATTTGACAGTGGCACTAGTTTAGCGAAGTGAGCGTGAGTGAAGATCGCTCCTGATTCAGATCGTCGTCGCGTTCCGACAACCTGTAAATACTCGTGTATAATTCGACTAACGGCGTGAGGTATTAACAAGCACGTAACAATGAGCGAACTTTCGGAGGAAAAGCCTGTTTACGCGCCCTTCTTCGGAGTGATGGGCGCCGCCTCGGCCATCATATTTTCTGGTAAGTTTCTGTTGTTCGAATTTTGGGGGGCTGATGCGAATCGCGATGGTCCTCTGACACCGTGCCCGGGAATAGGAAAAGTCCGTTAAAGGCAACGAGCGAATCGTGGACCGTCGAGGCGCGCCTAACGTCGACAAATCGACCCTGCGAGCACGCCATTTTCTCCCCTACGGACGATGCAAAGTATCGAAAACAGAGTAAACCCCGACGGTTTAAGCGGCTTTCTCGTCGCGCGACAACCTCCCCGTCGACGATCTAAATTCGTTCGGTTACGAGACACGACTAATTGGATCTTAGACAATTTCCATCGATACAAAACTTCGAAAAAAGATCGACGATAATAATCTGCTATGTTCGTACGACTGTACGATTTATACATATATATATATTTTTTTTCGGTTCTATACTCTATTTATCGTTGTCAAGCCTGTCAGCTCGCGATATGTAATGTCGTGCAACAATACGAGCGCGTTCCGATCCGAAACCGCCGAAGATGTCAAGGATACGGATTCAATTTTGAAGCGCCATTTTTCTAGGCACGTATGTAGATCTGGGATTTCGTAATGTTCCGTAAACGCGGTCCAACCTACCCGAGAGCTTAATTTTACATTACGAGAGAAACGCGTTCGCGGCGTTCGGCCTGGCCACGGTTATTTCGTAATGCTGACCTCGTTGAGTACTTTTCAATGAAAGGTACCCCGTGCACAACGACGGAGGAAGTCGCAGGATATTACAAATCGCAACGGAAGATTCCACCTGATAATCGCTTTATCGATCAGAATTTAATTGATTCCCCGGATTCTTGGAAGCGTTCGTTCCGGGGAGAACAGACCCGTGGACGCGCATACTTGGAGTTTTCGTGCGTTTCTGTCTCTATCAGAGAAATCAATACGAATCTCCCTTTTCCCGTGTGCGCCAGTCTTGAATGGACGACGACACACGAGGAAGATTGACCCACGAACCAAAGGCACGAGGAACCGAGGAATGCTCAACAGATCTCGATTATATAGTTCGAATCGACGAGTTCCTTTCGAAATCTAACCCGATCCTGTACGTTTCCGCGTTTGTTCCTCGTCCATCGAATGCTATCGAGGAATTACGGTTGGTCCATTCTATGAACGGACGTAGAATTTCCTTGATAACAATGATAAGAAATGAAAATTGAAAGGCACACCAAGCATGATTGTCCCGTGCATGTGCCACGCCCCCCTACTCACGGGATGGGACTTACATGATTATCATGTGACTGCCAACATGAGAATCATGTGACTGCGATTTCCAGGCGAGGCGGTATCGTACCCTGTAACTTGAACACGAATTTCTCCCTTTTTCTGTATGCATGCTGAAACTTTTAAGGAGACTTCAATGAAAAATGTCATAGAGCCGAATACCAACGACGAAATCGGGTCCGCGACCTCGTCGTTGGGATCAATATTAAACGAGATCGATAGCCCTCGGTGGCCCGCTAATAGTATTTCTAATGAACTACCAAGGATTTGTCACGCCTTTTCTTATAAGAAGAAAACATTTTAAATGCAATATTCATTTACATTTATTTCAAACAAATCGAACGTTAGTATATGTTGGTATCGATGTCCTTGTCATATCAAACTTGACATAAAAATTTCTAATTCTGAAACGTAACAATTTTTGTACTGTTTTCTTCTACGAATTAAATGTTTTTAGCGATATTACGATACTTTCGTATTATAGTTTATTTATTATTGCACGAAATAACACACACTGTACATCAGTGGTTTTCAAACCACCCCCTCTCTTCGTACAAAAGCGAAAAGTTTACGCGTCCGAGATTTATAGGCTAAAAATGTTCCTGTTTATTTTAATTAATTCAAAAATAAGTTCTGTATTCATAGAATACAATAAGTTATTGAAAGAAAGTCTTTTCAGCCAAATTGTATATTTGCCAGACCTTCGCGTTAATGAATAAATTGTATATTGCAAATATGTAGCATAAAATTAAATAAAAAATTGCTGTAATACGAGCAACACGTTTGTATAATTACCTTGAATTAAAATTTAGAAATTGGGGTATTTTTTATATTTGTATGTATTAAATATTGTCTTTTATGTCTTCCTTGCTGAAGGGAGGACTTTCTATTTTGTTCTAATATAACAATATGTTGTAAGTCTTGTTTCTAGATAATCATGATTAAAATAAGTATAATCTTTTGCTTGTTTTACTTCCAGCTCTGGGAGCAGCATATGGCACAGCAAAGTCAGGCACAGGAATTGCTGCAATGTCTGTCATGAGGCCAGAACTTATCATGAAATCTATCATTCCTGTTGTCATGGCGGGTATCATAGCCATTTATGGTCTTGTAGTAGCAGTTCTCATTGCTGGTGGTTTAGAAGAACCTTCTAAATATAGTCTTTACAAGTATGTTACAATTTTCTTAATTGATTTAACTTAAGTTTAAATAGTTCAGCTCACTGGTAGCATAATGGTTAAGCATACTATAGAAAAGTTATATTCGTCCTTTGAGTCTTGTACTATTGTAAGTGTTTCTGAAACACAGGCATATTATTTTCCTATATATTGTACTGAATGTTTTGTATATTATAAATTCCCATATATATGAATTATAGAGTAAAAATCGTAAGGAACTATATGCTATCTAAATACTACCTTGTGGATACTGAAAATACGAATTAATTTTAAAAGGAAAATGTTAAAAGTATGCCTACTATGTTGCATATTTTTATTATTAACTGTACATTAAAGAATATTTCTGTAGATTGTTATAGATTACCATAAAAATCATAATAATGCTTCTGTATGTATCCTCTACTTAATTAGATCGGGGCTTAACTAGTTCTAAGTTCTTTTGCTTCATTTAACGTTAGTACATCTGTATATAATTGACAATTACTTACCTTCTTATAGTTAACAAGCAATTTTTTTGGTCTTTTTACTAGGGGTTTTATTCATCTGGGTGCTGGCTTAGCCGTAGGTTTTTCTGGTCTAGCTGCTGGATTTGCCATTGGTATTGTTGGTGACGCAGGTGTAAGAGGTACTGCTCAACAACCTCGCCTGTTTGTTGGTATGATCTTGATTCTAATCTTCGCCGAAGTATTGGGTCTCTATGGTCTCATCGTTGCCATCTACTTGTACACCAAGTAAACAAATTTTAGTGGCAGGAATTGCAAGACTCGTCGCCTGCATCCAACAGCGCTCCCCGACTATTATAATAATTACGACTTGTTTCAACATTTTACTTAAAACACATTTTTCCATGCATACTCACATCGCGTCATCTAAGCATCCTTCTGTAATACTGTATTGAAGTTGATATATTAGAGTCCGAGCATTTAAGAATTACATTATTCATTACATAAAACGACACAAATATCGAAAAATACCGCAAACAAGTAACAAGAGTGCTGAAAAAAAACCTATTAATCGATCGAGTATTTGAATCAAGAAAAATATAATTCAGTCTTGCAAGAAGAGGATGTGTGTACAGAAGAAACGAAAAGCGACAGGCGACAGGGAGTTACACTGAGGAGAAAAAGACCCCGATATCCCATGCCGAACATTTCTCTTTCACTGTATAGTAATCATTTGTAGCGTAGTTTGACATTGAATTATCAACCTAAGATAATCGGCTCTACTGAGTGTATAAAGGAAACAAATGTTATTGATAAAAGAATATTTAGCACAATTATGTATTAAATGCAATTAAAGCGGCAGCATACAGATTGCAAGTGAAACGTCTCTATGACGAGAGTCTAAGAAAACGAAATTACGATATTCGAATGGGAAAAGTGAGAAGAAACACGCATGTTGCGTGTAGGGAAAACAGCATAATACGCGATGATTGTACAAACTGTATTCGAACGAAAAAAGAAAAAGAGATAAACAGATATTGTACGATCGAAGCTACCAAGATACACAAAGTATAGTATGTGGAATGGAGTTTTAGAAGAAAAACAAAATGAAATGAATGTGAGTAGACAATGGACAGATACATAATAGTATTAAGTCAATTCAGTGGCTGCTGGGCGTAGCAGGAAATCGCCACTAACTATGGGCAACAGTGTACGGTTCACGAATTATTTTGGATGACCGCAAAGGCCGGCGGTGATTCCCCCCCCTCTTCTGAGCTGAACATACTTATTTCGCGCCTCATTAGAGATATGTATATAGAAATATATATGTTGATGAAGCGACGAGTATGCGAGGCGAGCAAAACTGATTCCGTGCGTTCCAGCAGATGTATGACTACCTAAGAAAAGGGGTTACGAGATAATAATGATATAAAAAAAAAAAACAATTTGTACATTCCATAATAAGTTCGTTCAGTGCAGGCGAGCGGGCGCTTGTAACGGCGCGAGAAAAATAACTTTTTTTTTTTTCGAATAAAGAACAATTGAATTTAAAAAAAATCTTAACACGTGCGTTTGATAGTTTCACATTACACGAAAAGTTTTCAAGAATGAATTACAATCGGGGGGGGGCGGTGGAAAAATGTAAATTAAATTCACCCGAGAGGAGGTTCGTTGTCATGGGAGCTGATAGTGAACCCTCCGCGCGTGCTTATGGCCTTTCGATCGGCCATCGCCCCCCCCCCCCCCCCCCTGTAATATTTGTCAGGATCGAGGACAGAGAGGGAAATTCTCGTTGCGCCCGCTTGCCAGATTTTATTAACTGCGCAGTATTTTCTATCTAAAGGAAACAACAAAGCTCAACACGTGTAGGCGCATATATATTTTCGGGAGAGAAACGAAAAAGAACCACGAACACTGAATGTCACAAAACTTTTTCAGTTCACACAACAAAATCAGCGCGCGTCAGCGGGAGTACGGTTTCTCGAAACCGGACATCCGGGAAAGGAAAAAATAAGAACACTTACGGAGCGGAATAGAAGAGAAAAGTCGGTCGTTATAAGCTTTCTGGTACGTTCTTTTTGTTTGATCGCCGATAGATCCTCGCTTGAAAAAGAAAAAAAAATTATGCACCAACGTACATCGTCATCGTATCGTGAAAAAAAATAATCGAACAAGATAGCGCCCGACCCACCGAACGATTGAATTGCTCTTTCGAATAATTGAACAACGACACGACACAAAAAATGAAACGGAACCCGAAAACGGCGTAACGGAAATGGAAGAACAGTCGAGAACCTCTTGAAAAGACTCTCGGGTAACTAGCGTAATCAGCGAAACGCAGAAGCGAGCCGGGGAGCGGTGGTGGTGGCTTTTTCTGTAAACGAGAAAAAGAGAGCGAGCGAGTGAAAGATCTTCACTTTAAACACACACTACATGTTCAAGAAGTCGCAAGCACACGGAATATGCTGTATGCCAATTACCTTCCTTCCCAACTGGACCCCCCCGTTACCTACCCTCCAGTCTTTAATAACGATAATTAAACATCTGCTATCTAATCATACATTGAGCGCGTGTAATGTATATATCACCCGCCATGCTTTACACTGTACGATTAAAAAGTTTAGGCTAGATTAGGGCTAGGTATTGTATACCGAAACCTTGTGTAGCTGAGAGAAAGTAAATCACACACACACAACGTGCAAAAGATGTTTGCTAGCGCGTGTGCTCGAGAAGAAAGGGAGTGAATTGTACGCATGCGTGTACGAGTGAACAAGAATGAATGAAGAGCCAAAAAGAAAAAAATGAAAAAAAGGCATTGGTTGATAGAGGGAAAGACCGCTGTCACGACCGCCGCTCCCCCACCCCACGTACTATCTTCCAGTGTTACTAAAAAAAAAAAATAAACTCATTGTTGAGCGCAAAAAAGTGATACTGATCAATAATAATAATGATTATTTATGTTATAATTTGTCCTCGATGTTACAGAAAAAAACCGTGTTTAATAAAAATTTAATTTGGACAAACAGTATCAGTACTCACTTATCATCGAAATTTAACCTAGCTGTTATTCATGGCGTATACACACTCGAAGCGTATTAGCGGTAAGAGTAATCGAAGTGCATGAAGTTGATCCATTTTTTATCACTGCCATTCGATTTGAAGAACATCACCGTGCTATCTACGCGCGTCGGTGTTGGTATTAAAAATTTCGAGTACACAGAAATAGCCAAAAGGCGAGAGCACCATCGAGAAATCGATTTTTCGTTAATTTGCTAAACTAAATATTTAAATGGAACATCGATGCTTGTATAAATGTTATTTTGGAAGTGGTCGATCATACATTTTGCGTAATGTTTTCGACCCCCGTTGTAGATCCTTTTCGAGATACGACAAATTGTTAGTTTAGAATGGAAAAATTACAAACAGTGGTGTAAAAGGAATAGATTTATATATGTAATATAAATAAACATTTGATTGCATACGTTGCCTGGTACTTACGATGTATAGCGTGTCGAAATATGTATATAAAGCATGATTCAATATTTTAATATTAATATAAAAGTGAAAGTCACATAGTTGAAATCTTAAACTACTATTATACATATATACAGTTTGCTGGTAATTTAATTTAAATTCTTAAAAAAATGTTAAGTATGTAGATTATGAATTGCTTAAACAAACTTGCTCTTTTACAAAAAAGGAGATATATCGTGTATGTTATTTACTTAAGAGCATTTGTGGTATGTTGCAAGCGATTGAGAAGATTATAGATAAAACACTGTCGTGATTTATATCTACTAGTTTTGATACAGGATGTATCGTGAGTACCAAACAACACGTACTTTTACATACATAGAAATTTGCTTTTCCTATACCATCGTTTATAATTATTGCATTCTAGAGAAATGATACGTTATACTTTGAAGAGGATTAACATTACGCAGAAATATATATCTATGCTTCGTTTAACTGATTCGTCAAACGTTTTACTTTTATTTCCAAAAACGAAAGAAACAAAGCATTAGGATCACGAGTCGTTCTATTCCTCGTTTGCTATTGTTTTACGTAACATATTTGGTAAACGTTAAATATTGGATTTACGTTGAACGAAAATTGCAGTTAAAAAGTACATGTAACAAAAACGTGTACCAGCTCGTTACGTAACCGAGCTCGTTCTGCGGGCAGTTACACGCGCTGTACACGGCAGATAAATTCAGGTCGTTCTAAAAAGTAAGTTACACACGCCTCTCGATTCTGATTTCGAAGATAACATTATCGTTGTTAACTGAACTACCGAACGTTATCCGAGTAAACGGTCTACGATGCGCATGTGGATCGGTAACAAGAAAAACATTGTTTTAAACTATTGCAAACTTTTGCGGAGTCTGTAAATATTTGAAGAAATATATCGGAGATGGTCTGTGATTAGTTTATTTTATATTATACAGGGTGTTCGGCCACTCCTGGGAAGAATTTTAACAGGGGATTCTAGAGGCCAAAATAAGACGAAAATCAAGAATGCCAATTTGTTGATGGAGGCTTCGTTAAAAAGTTATTAACAAGAAATTCAACAATTTCAAATCGTTCTAAAAAAATTATTTTCGGTTGCGGGGGTCAATTACAATCATTTTTGGTGAATACACATACCTTCGAAATCCTATCCATTTTCGAGAAAAAAATTCGAGAAGGTGTGAAATTTTTCGACAAAATAAAAATATTTCAAATCGTTCTGAAAAAAATATTGTTAGCTGTGGGAGTCAATTTCAATCATTTTTGGTGAATAGACATACCCCCGAAATCCTACCCATTTTCTAGAAAAAAATTCGAGAAGGTAGACAAATTTTTCAACAAAATTGAAAAGTTTCAAATCGTTCTAAAAAAAATATTGTTAGCTGTGGGGGTCAATTACAATCATTTTTGGTGAATACACATACCCCCGAAATCCTACCCAATTTCTAGAAAAAAATTCGAGAAGGTGTGAAATTTTTCGACGAAATTAAAATATTTCAAATCGTTCTGAAAAAAATATTGTTAGCTGTGGGGGTCAATTACAATCATTTTTGGTGAATACACATACCCCCGAAATCCTGCGCATTTTCGAGAAAAAAATTCAATACGAGCGGAACTTTAAACGTTAATAACTTTTTAACAAAACCTCCATCGACAAATTGGTATTCTTGATTTTCGTCTTATTTTGGCCTCTAAAATCTCCCATTAAAATGTTTCCCAGGGGTGGCCGAACATCCTGTATATTTGTATTTCCGAGATGATCACGTTTAGTTATAAATAGCAAGGTTCGATTATAAAATTAATTTAATACGTTAGACTGCTGGTCAGCTTTCATTTTTTTTTTTCCTTTTTTTTATAGATACAAGTCAAAGGTTATAAAAACTCATATATATATAATAATAATCTTGTTGTTCATATATAATATATAGCAGCGTTTTCCAAATTGAAAAAGAGTTCAGTCGTAGAAAGAAAAGGTATATAACCGAGTGGCACGCAAGATAAACGTATTTTTTACGTGTCAGTCGAAAACGAACACTTTATCTCGATTGTATATCGTACGACGACGTATTTGGATCGTACGGAGCACGGTTTGGAAAGCGCTGGTACGTACATAAATTAGCCTACATTCGCTGTAATACATTTAGCAACGAATTATTTTCTTTTACGAAACGTAAGCTGGATTATCGGTGTCCTCGACGAACGATACGACGGGGATTCGCACAAGAAACGAAATCCGGGTAAATAATTCGTTTCGTACTTTTCGAAATCAGCTTGTTTTTTTTTTTTTTTTTATTTCACGTTTACGGTGAAAGTTTATCGTAAGGGATCGGTAACAAAAAATAAAAGAAACAAAGGTAAGATCTAAAATAACGTTTCACGTACTCGAGGCAAGTTTTTACGATACGACAGCAGTATGTATTTCGCTTACTTAGATAAATACTAATGGCAGTTGATAATGTGTTACATCTATCAATGTAAGTGTTATAGCAAGATAAGATATTCGTAGAGGAAGAAAGAGAGAGATTGTGAGCGCGAGAGAGAGAGAGAGAGAGAGAGAGAGAGAAATCGCTGAAATACGTCGCGTATTTAGAATTATAATAGTTAATTATAATTTGTTCATATGTACGCAGTTGTGTTTTTAAAAAAGGCTCTACACGTATACCAAATAAACACTGTTTATTAGAGCCAAATACGTGTAAATAGTCTGATAAACACATTCGTCTCTGCGATCTCAATTTTTCATAACGCAATTAACTTTTTAGTTTTTTTTTTTAAGGCCTATCATCGACCATCGATTGTCCCGAGAATCGTTGCATGTTATTTTTGTTTTTAATTTTATCGAGACTACGAAACGTGTACCTTGAACCGTGAAGTACAAACGAATTTGGTGCAAAGTATTCGATTACTGATACTTTAGCGATATATATATAGCATTTTGTATCTTAGACTATTGACAATTCGACGCGGGAAAATTAATTTTGCGTTCGTTCCTTTCTTTGATGTTCGTCGCGAATCGACAGGTAAGTATCGTAAAAACAGCTTCCATAATCATTTTCTGTTAACAGATTATCATAAATAATTCACAACGATGACGTGTCTTATTGTTGCTTTGCAAGAGAGTTATCGGTAAGTATGCGTACAAAGTTTGAATTTGGTCGTGTCTTACATGGTGAATATACAGGGTGTTCGGCCACCACTGGGAAAAATTTTAATGGGGGATTCTAGAGGCCAAAATAAGACGAAAATCAAGAATAACAATTTCTTGACTGAGGCTTCGTTAAATAGTTATTAACAGTTAAATTAAAAAATTTCAAATCGTTCTGGAAAAATTATTTTCTGTTGCGGGGGTCAATTACAATCATTTTTGGTCAACAGACATACCCCCGAAATCCTATCCACTTTCGAGAAAAAAATTCGAGGTGTAAAATTTTTCGACGAAAAAAAAAAATTTCAAATCGTTCTAAAAAAATTATTTTCTGTTGCGGGGGTCAATTGCAATCAATTTTGGTCAACAGGCATACCCCCGAAATCTTGCGCATTTTCGAGAAAAAAATTCGAGAAGGTGTGAAATTTTTCGACGAAATTAAAATATTTCAAATCGTGCTGGAAAAATTATTTTCGCCTGCGGGGGTCAATTACAATAATTTTTGGTGAATAGACATACCCCCGAAATCCTGCGCATTTTCGAGAAAAAAATTCAATACGAGCGGAACTTTAAACGTTAATAACTTTTTAACAAAACCTCCATCGACAAATTGGTATTCTTGATTTTCGTTTCATTTTGGCCTCTAGAATGCCCCATTAAAATTTTTCCCAGGGTTGGCCGAACACCCTGCATGAAAAGACGTCTCAAATCGCAAACAGAATTCGAAACTACTGTCGAATCGTCGCTAAATTATTGCTTTATCTCGAATTTAAACGATACGCGTTCTCGTTACATTGTTTCTGCCATGTTTACAATAAAAGTGGTACATTCCACGAACAGATCGATCCGTCATCGACGAATGGAAATTCCTCGATCGTAAATCTTCCAATAAGCCAGATTAAACGAAGCTCTCTAACTACTACATGCACTGTGTGTTTTCTGACCATGTTTTCTCCACGCGTACATTTACTCGAATTACATAAAGTCAGTCGTCGGCGCCAGATTTAACAAAGCGTCGCTGTTATATCTGTTGCGGATTTTTTCCCCTTGTGTTTGACCGGTATGCATAAAAATCGGAATGTTAATTTTGAATCGACGTTTAAATACATGTATTTCGGTTTACGTCGTAAACGATCGAATATTCCCGATGAAATGAAATCGACAAATTACTGAATATCGATGGTTACACACGCGGGGTGATTCAAGAGAAACTACCGTCAGAAATAAGTTTATATCTGCACGATTTTGGAACAAAAATATACAAGACGTTGGTTCTGTTGGAGAAACTATTTTTCGTGCCATCTTGTACTTTCGAAAGTCTTCGACTGGCTTAATGTTTAAAATACCGAGTTGCGGCGTGTATTTTTAAGCATAGTTTTGTAATTGATAAAACAGCAAATACGACGTGTCACAATGTGACCTTGAGGTGACAAGAGGACGTAGAAAAAAAAATTCTAAAAATCCGGTATCTATTGTATAGATCGTTCGTCACATTAGTTGTATGTACAGTAGATAGTACTGTTTAAGTCATTGAATTTTTCCTGTTCTCAATGGTGACGTCACACTTCAAGGTGACAGTAGGATACATCATCGAATTGTGCTTCTATCGGTTGCGAAACCACGTTAAAGAAATACGTAGCATGGCTTTAAACATTGTAAAGTCGTCAGCAAGTAAACTTCCGTCATAGAAACTCTACAGATACTTTTTTCTCTCTCAAATCAGTGATAAGCTATTTCAAATGGTAGTTTTTAATAAATTACCCCGAGTATGATATGAACTTGTAATGTACGTTAGTTCAGCATCGATAAACTGAAATTCTTACGCTACCAGAAATATATAAACATCGTAATACATTTAACGAATTTGCGTCATAAAGGGTAATGACTGTACTTTAAAAAATGATGTTAGATGATCGAGTAGTGCGGTGATGCTTTTCAGGGATAGCGAATTGTTAAAAACACTATAATACGACTAACGTTACACAAGATGAACAAAAGAATTTATAATTTTTGCTACAAGCGTGTTAGATACATTCGGCGAGAAATACAAATTTGCGTAAAATCCCGTTTGTCGCTTCCTAAAACGGTGAACGGCGACTGGTGAGAGAAAAATAATGAGACAAAATTGTAAAGATGATAATCCTAGGAACAAATTTTTATTGATAAAGATAAAAGATATTTTGATCGGTTTTAATGTCTATGATCAATTAAAAACGATTATAATGTAGTCCGTTACGTGAGAAATAATACTGACGATATTATACATGATTCGTATTCGTTTTCCTTTTTTTTTTTTTTTGTTTCGATTAAATTTATAATTAATACGTGAGAAAATAAATTAACAAAGTTGAAGTACAATATCGCATATGACATTGCGGATGAAAAAATTGGAATATCGATCGACGTATTCGTTCGCTAAATACCGTGGCTAAATGATCGTTTACGTATTTGTTTTTCGTTTTTTCATTTTTTTTCTTTTTTTTTTTATATATATATAATAAAAAGGCAACGACCAAAACACGTAATATACCACAAATACCCATTAAATATTAAACTAATGTCACTATAAATGTATTTCACGTACAAAGAATATTATTTTCAAATTAATATTAAATTTTTCGCAGCGGGGATATCAGGTCATTACCTTCGAGAGCGAGATAAAACAGAGATATGAATACACATTCAATACGCATAATTCAACTTTGCGAACCCATCTGAAACAGGAACAATAATTTCTTATTACTCGATAAACTGAAAAAAAAAAAGGAAAATTCTTTTCACTTCTTGTTTTCATCGAAATTTACAATTGTTAAATTTATGAATTATGCGTACCTAAGATGAACATATATTCGAGAAAGAAACAGATCTAATAACGATCATTGGACATAAATAATTAGACTGACGACGCTCTGATTGCAAACCACCTATTAGATGAAACGATGCAGTCTAATTCAACACTTCAGTCCGGCAACGGGTATTAGAAAATGATGCGACGATAATAATTATAATCATAATAATAGAAATAATATATACATCGTACCGAAGCAGATTATCCACAAACAATGAAAAAATGTATCCAAATTCTTACATTTAGTTCAGTGTATATAAACGTGATACGTACAAAGCTTAACAAGATACTCAATTGAAACCTATGGAAGTGAAAATGTACACGACAAACTGAATGAATTGTCTCTAAATGAGAAAAAAAAAAAAAAAATAAAATAATATGTCTGCTTCTCCACCGATCACGAAAGCTGCGATATTGCACTAACTTTTTTTAGGCGAACTTATGGCATCGTGTCGGTCTGAAGGTTCACGCACTAATGAAGATCATGTCAATGCGTAAAATTCTATTAGGAGGCTACAGGCAGGAGATGAAGGTAAAGGTGGTTGATCATCGACAGAACAACCAGGGGGCCATTTGTAATAAATTACACCAAGGTATGTTTATTTTAATTACGATTTTAGTCGTTTCACTAAATTCTTTTCGTTATGGTTACGTTAAGTGAACTGTGATGCTGGCTGCTGGTTGTTAATCAACGGCAACTGATTAGTATAATAATTAGAATTAATGGAGCAGCAAGTAGGTACATGGGCAAAATGGTATTTGGTTGATTGGTGTAAGAGCTTTGCCTCTGCGTTCATTTCAAGATCTACAAATTCATTTTTAGCTTCGAAGAGAATTCAATAATCACACTTCACATCTTATGCTATCGAGTCAGTCCTGTTACCTGATCGATTCTTTTTTTTTTACGTTTTTTTTTTCTTTTTTTTGTTGCTTTTCATTAGGAAGGTAAGATGCAATTCGATTGTTGTGATCAATTATATAATAGTAATAATAATAATAATTAATAATAATAGATAATAATTCTTCATAATAAATGTAAAAGCTGGTACACAGAGATAACAAGCGACTCACTGGTGCCGCGGACAAAAAGACTTACAAAACGTGACACATGCACAATACTAGACAAAAACTTTGACAACACAAATCACCAGACTAATTTTTTTTTCTTGCTTGTTTCTGCACCGATGTTCATACAGCGGCGTATATGTTGATATATCTGCTGGCCCAATATGATTAAAAATCATATCAATATTTAATTATCTAAAAACATTCTAAAACTTCTTGCTTTATAATGTCTGCTGCAAACCACTCGAGGGGTTGCGAACTATCCATTTTTCTTTTTCTTTTTTTTTTGGACGTGATATAAAGTCCTCTCTGTTTGCACGAGGGGCTTGACACAGACTAACAAGATGTTTGTGGCATTGGATGGAGATAACTCAATTAGTAAACTGAAACCGCCTGGTTCAGTAATATAGATAGTAAAACCCTATTCCAAATTATAGGTAGTAGCCTGAAGAATGTACCCATCTCAGAGCTTTTGCATTCTGTAGTTTTTGTTGCTTTCGTCATCGTCATTATGATCGTCGCTTTCTTCTTCCGTAGACGCGGTATCTAACCACGTTAACCAACCATTGACCTACACCGTTCAATTGTTACGAATTAATCATTCGGTTTCTATTGCATTGTTTGATTATGGGAAAATAATTATCGCGATAATAAGAAATAGATTGCAAAATAAATTAGCGAGGAATATAATAATTCTGTATATCTAGACGAGTGTTACAAGTACTTGTAATATTAAATGTATAAATTTTGTTTACCTCGAATAATGCCTTGCCCTTGCCCGGATAAGAGTCAGTAACGCACTCTTTCCACTTGAAATAGGCATCCTCTTCGATCACTTCTAATCGATAAAGTTTGTCGAACCATCGCAGCAGCATCCCCTTTGGAAAATTGTGCGAGAACCAAAATGCTTGAAGCGCATGAAGAGCTGTCACTTGAGACTCTATATCGGCAAAGAGTAAGCGCATCAAGCGTGCATATTTATCCAGTAATGCCTTTTCCTTATCTACCACTGCTTTGCCTACGTTAGATGGATCAACGCCAGGTGCCAGTATTGTTTCCTGTTATTACAGATACAAAAATGCTGGTTATTAAAAGTACAAAAGCTAACTTAATAAAGTCAAGTAATAGAAACAAGGAAAAGAGAAAATTAACTGAATTTAGACGTATGTAAATGCAGTAAACGTATGATTTTATAATCTGTTGGCAATTTGTTAATGCCCCACTATGGCACAAGTATTTTTGCTTCTTGCTGTGTATTAATTACAAGCAGAGCGCAGAAAACAGTTAAAATTTGATAAAAGTCTATTGCATACTAACCTGTGTAATGTACTTGAGAAGAACGTTCATCAAAGCGTTAATGAACTCTGAATCAGAATGATGCGAAGGTTCTAACTTTTCTTTGATCCACTTGTAAAGAGTATTGGGGTTTGGGTCATATTCTAATTGACGCCATATGTCTCCCTGGATCTTAAGAAGCGGGTAAAGGAAGGTCAATTCTCTGTCCTCTAAAATTTCCGCTAACCTCTCTTTCGTCTTGTCAGCTTCAGGAAGCTGACTAATTAGATTCACTTTACTTTCGTTGAAGATTTGCGTGAGCCTTGCTTTGCCTTGGCTTTTATGTAACTGCTGTAGAGCAAGTAAAAACAATGGATGGTGTTGGCCATTTTCTGTCACAGCAACGAGATCGGTTAACTGAATTAGATTATCCACGATAGCCCTTGCTGTCAAGAAGGCAACGTGGGATGCTACACAAGGCACAGTACTCTCTTTTTCTGGTATATTGGATACTAGTTCTTTCCACCCCTCATGCATGTGCTGTACAGTGATTGCTTCTGCTTTCACCAGCTCGGCTACAAGCTTGGCTGCAAGTTCACGCTCCGAATCCCCGCGCTCTAATGTATTCGAATACAATGTATAAACTGCATGGCGTAAAAATCGTTCGGGTATCTTAAGTTCTTGAAAAGCTGTTACTGCGTCCTGTGTGTTTGTATGCGTGGCAAGGTCGTCCATCAGGGCATAAACCTTTTTCAATATCTCCTCCCTCGAAGTTCCTTTATCCTTTCTGTCTCTAGCTTTCTCTCGTTTGTCCACGGGACCTTGTTTAATCACGATCGCTGGTGGCAATTCCTTGTGCAATAATGGCGAGCTGGGTTTCAGTGTACTAGTAGGTAAGAGTGGTAATTCTGATGCTCGCCCTGAGAACAGATCTGTTATTTTAATAATAAGAGAGAGTTTCGACGTCATTGCTTTATATTAAATCTATGATACTTGGTTTAATATTAAGCATTACGTATTCAAAATCTGGTTGATCCATACTTTCTTATTTTATTTATTCAACCAAATCATTTTTTTTACTAACTACTAACATTTTCAAAATCAACGATATTCATTGGCGATGTACGTACCACTGTTAAGAAGTAGATTGCGATTGATTTTGGTTTGTTTAAACATCATAGAATTAGCTGATGGTCTCAGTGACACTTCTTCTGGATGTTCGATCAACATCTTGTTCTTATTGAAGCGTAATTGTTCTTTATTGCTATCTGCAATTAATCAGATAATAGTAATATACGATTTCCAATTAAAATCAATGACGGAAATGTATAGTATAGATGTAAATATAGTGGAACCAAATATCAATGGATTGTCTTGCAAGCAAAAGGGCTACCAAGTATAAATAATACAAAACCGAGTTTATTTTTTCATATTCTTTACTATTCTTAATAGTAAATATGTATATACAAAATTTGTGGTTATTGGGTGAATTATGTTCCTTGTTCATTGTACTTATTATTTATCGATAGAAAAGGCTACGGTATACTTACTGTTGTTGAAGTTCTGCAGCGAGTTATGTTGTTGTTGATTATGTTTCCCTTGATAGTTGTTTTGGTGACGATTTTGGTTCTGATAGTAACCCGGCTGGTTACGTTGGTTGTGGCGGCCATAACCAACCCCGGAAGTTCCTGAGAATCCATTTGGGCTGAATGGAGATGGCATGCCAAACGAAGGGGAAGTCAATGGAATACTTCCCACCATGTCCATGTCTAATCCGCCACGTCCCATCTTTCTTAAAAACTCAGCTCCGAGGCGATCCTCTCGTCTATAGAAGCCATTTCCCCTCAAAGACTCATCGTAATCACCGCGGATTTGATTGATGGGCATTGGACCTTCAGTGCTAGTAGCCTTGCGTGGTACCCAGCCATCACGGCGTAGCTCAATAACGTCACGCAGCATAAACTTGATGCGTAGAGGAAGATCGCTGCTCTCTGCCAATGAGTTCATACGTCTGAAATATTGATCCATGAGTCCGCGACCTTTATCCGAGTCAAGGATACGGCCGCAGGTACGCATGATCTGACAGAGGCACTCGATATCCTCGGCAGTGTCCCCCCTGGATCCCCCTCGCCTTTTCTTCTCCAATAATTGCTGTATGCAGCGATGTAAAATCGGTTCCGATACGATTCCCAGCTTCCCCAGTTCCCCAATAAATTTGATGTTGCCAAGCATTTTGCGCTTAGCCACCTGTCGGCGTTCTTCTTCCTCAGGGCCGAGATCATCTTGATTTTCGAATGCCTCGCTTGCCTTTGATCGATTTTCAAATTCGTCTTTGCACTTGTTAAGAAGGAGAATTGTGAATGTGCTTTGGCCATTTTGACTTTCAATAAGAGCTTTTCGAGGTTCAAAGTTTGCAGCTTCGTCGGACAGCCGTTTGCACAGCTGTGCATACATAGAACTGTACTTGGGTTCATCAAGAGCTTTTTCAAAGATCTAGAACGTGCAGGGGCTTCACATTAAACACTGTTACACGTAAGAATCTAACATTGAACGCTGTACGAACAGGAAGTTTTTAAATTTGAAAGAATGCATGAGAATAGACACATCGATTATTTTTATATCTAATCGTTAATACTTCGATAGCCGCATGATCCACGCAAAGACTTGTCTACCGTTACATTGATATTATAAACCAAAGTAAGCCACACGAGAATACTAGAAATATTGTTACAACGAATTATAAGCGTAGAGATGAGCATACAACGTAAGTCCCCAAACAAACATAATAAGTTGTCTGGATGATAGTATCGAAGCTGAAACAGTAAAATCACATACGTGACAGCGGCCGTCAAAGTGTTAAGAGCTTTCAGAAATGTTTAATCTACGTAGGAATTTTATATTAAACATTGTACGGGTAAGAACTCTTCGAATTTGTTTGATATTTGATTCGTATACTCACCAAGAAAATGACACCTCTGAGAATCACATCAGAATTGAGCTCAACGTTGAGCAGGTCGTTGCTCAGCTTTGTGAACTTTTCTGGCGTAAGCTTGTTAAGAATACCCCGCACCTTTCTAAAGATGAGATCATTTCTGCTTTCTGGGGTGAGTGCATCGCGTCTAACAGTTGAAGGAGGGATCCAGCGTTGCTCAGTGGATAGGGAGCGAATATCGTCCCTGGAAGGCATCGAATTCTTTTAATTTCAGTGTTACCAGTAAAAGTGCAACACGGAGGATTGTTTGGGTGTAAAAAGAAGCAGCTCGTGTATGACAGTTACAGTCAAGGTAACGTTCTAGACCCTGACCTTCCTCCCGAGACACGAGAAGCACCCCCCGGTCCTATGGGGTTGTCCGTTGTTGCGCGTGTTTCGGCCCTCTGAGTGATAAATCACAACACACAGATCTTTCTTTAGGAAGCTGAAACAAAGAAAAGATTACAATAAAAATATAAGTAATATTGTCAGTGATTAATTGCTTACACGCATGCTACTCCTTCCATGATTTGAATATTAATATGCAGCCTTTGTACCTAATGATACAGAAATATAATGTATTAACGAACAATCGTATACAACCATGCAATTAAATTCCTTTAAATGGTACTACTTTTCCACAAGACATCATCACGTTGTTTCCCCGTATAAATGTCTTTCTCTCTGTTTGCATACTAGATTCGACATCGATGTTCTTCTTAAATAATTTTAATCTATACTTATTATGAGAATAATACACTTAGATTATGTTTGCTGAAGAATATGCAAAGGCTTCCCCCTGCTACTATACTACTAATCTTTACTATTTTACATTAACCATCTTTCGCATGCTGTAGCATTTTACAAATAAGAAATCTGTAAAGATTTACATAATATATACAGGGTGTTCCACCATCCTTGGGAAAAATTTTAATGGGGGATTCTAGACGCTAAAATAAGACGAAAATCAAGAATACCAATTTGTTGATGGAGGCTTCGTTAAAAAGTTATTAACGTTTAAAGTTCCGCCAGTATTGAATTTTTTTCTCGAAAATGCGCAAGATGTCGGGGGTATGTCTATTCACCAAAAATGATTGTAATTGACCCCCACAGCTAACAATATTTTTTTCAGAACGATTTGAAATATTTTAATTCCGTCGAAAAATTTCACACCTTCTTGAATTTTTTTCTAGAAATTGGGTAGGATTTCGGGGGTATGTCTATTCACCAAAAATGATTGTAATTGACCCCCACAGCTAACAATATTTTTTTCAGAACGATTTGAAACATTTTAATTCCGTCGAAAAATTTCACACCTTCTCGAATTTTTTTCTAGAAATTGGGTAGGATTTCGGGGGTATGTCTATTCACCAAAAATGATTGTAATTGACCCCCACAGCTAACAATATTTTTTTCAGAACGATTTGAAATATTTTAATTCCGTCGAAAAATTTCACACCTTCTCGAATTTTTTTCTAGAAATTGGGTAGGATTTCGGGGGTATGTCTATTCACCAAAAATGATTGTAATTGACCCCCACAGCTAACAATATTTTTTTCAGAACGATTTGAAATATTTTAATTCCGTCGAAAAATTTCACACCTTCTCGAATTTTTTTCTAGAAAATGGGTAGGATTTCGGGGGTATGTCTATTCACCAAAAATGATTGAAATTGACCCCCACAGTTAACAATATTTTTTTCAGAACGATTTGAAATATTTTTATTTTGTCGAAAAATTTCACACCTTCTCGAATTTTTTTCTCGAAAATGCATAGGATTTCGGGGGTATGTCTATTCACCAAAAACGATTGTAATTGACCCCTTCAACTAAAAATAATTTTTTTAGAACGATTTGAAACTTTTCAATTTTGTTGAAAAATTTGTCTACCTTCTCGAATTTTTTTCTAGAAAGTGGGTAGGATTTCGGAGGTATGTCTATTCACCAAAAACGATTGTAATTGACCCCCGCAGCCGAAAATAATTTTTCCAGAACGATTTGAAAGTTTTGAATTTAATTGTTAATAACTTTTTAACGATGCCTCCATCAACAAATTGGTATTCCTCATTTTCGTCTTATTTTGGCCTCTAGAATCCCCCATTAAAATTTTTCCCAGACACCCTGTATACCATGTATTTTTTTTTTAATATTTTTAGGATGACATAAATTATCTGGAATAACTGATTCTTTATTTCACATTAATTCACAAATATAACATCAAATGTACAAAATACTCATGCAAACCACAAAATACAGATTTAAACTTAAAAGAACAAATAAAATTCTCAAACACGTACAATCTATCTTACATAAAAGTAAAAAATTAATATACACAATTGTTTCTGAATGATATCCTAAAGAGTTTATAAATATTTTTCAAACAGCACCATGCAGAACAAACGATCAACATTCAATTTCTCAATCTACAAAGAAATGATATTTGCCGCGAGGGAAATCGTAAGCAGACTTTAAATATTTATAACGTTATTAGTTTTTTCCATATGTAGTGTTCCCTCGAATGTAACAGTCACTTTAAACGGAAAACAAATGCGACGAGAAACACGTTTGAAACGAAACGTTCGTTTATACAAAACTGATATTGCTTTCGTGTACCGCATAAGTGAAAACAGAAACGACCAATTGTCTTTCAATTTTACAATGATTATGATCTCAGCGCCAGCAGGCACCGGTTAACGTGTGCGGCCTTATTGCGCGCACAAGTGAAGGTCTTTAACGGGCAGGACGAGGACCTTCTCCAGGGAAACGGCTTTGATCTTGAGGTATCGGTTACGAGCAAAACAACCAAAAGCAGTGGACGATGAACGTGGAGAGGAGAGTATGTGGGGCGCGGCTCATGGTCAGACGGTCAATGAACCTTACGTCGTATCGCCTCGACCGATCTCGGCTTCTATCGCCAAGCTGATCGGGCGAGGTCGGATAACTTCGTCCGTGGTTCGACTAAGGTCGTCTTTGACCGCCTCTGCCGAGCGTCCTGTGCACTTAGGATCGCAGCTTGGGAAAACTTTGGTCAATTTTCGATCACTACAAGTAGGAAAAGAGGAAAATGTTTTTCTCCAAAGGATCAAAATTTCAATATCATTTTTATAGATCTTCATTTGTTACGATCAGTAGCTGGGAATACTTGTCGAAGGAAATAATCTCATTCAATTTCCACGTTTTGATTGGCCTTGATTTTTTGTCATTGCTATAATGCAATTAATATATGGACAGCGTTTGCCTGCATAAATAATGAGTGCTCTCGTAACGAGAGTAAACCGTATTTATAAGAAGTTTCCCGGCTCGATCAGAGAACAAAAGAGCTACAAGCAGATTAGAATTCTTGGCAATGGCAGTGTGAGGTACCCGCGCAAATATGCAAGTTGTTGAACATCAAGAAAGGGAACAGTGCGAAAGCTGTTTCCATAATATCGCGCATGCGAAAATCAGATTTCGAACGGTCTCTTTCTATCGTGAGATTTTTCAATATCGAGATATCACGAAAAGATACGAGGCTGCCCCCAGTGGCCAAAGCGGAAGCTAAATATACGGCCGAACGGCTGCACGACGCATTCGTGTGTCTCGAGTGGCGTTACTTTAAGGTTGCACGACCGAAGGTCGTCGCCTGAAACACGCTTCGACATTGAAAATGTTCTTTGGTGCATTAAACCGGTATTCGATCTCGTTTCCTTTTAAATTTATATTACCTTCGATAAAAGAGGCGCGAACGAAGGCTCCGCCGAAGGTAACCGTTGTACTAGTCGAATTACCGAAATAACGATCGAAATCACTTTGTGCAATCTAAATTTATCTGCTCGAAATTTAAATTTAAATATCTATCGAACGTCTCGATCGGATTCAACGAACGAAACTGTTTTCGTGTAAATATTTTTGTAATGACCTCGGTGCGCGATGGCGGGCAGCGAATTCACCGATATCGTTGATTTTGTAATGCCGTCTCGTTCTCGCGACGATCGAATTAGCTTCCGTATTGTTAATAATCTCTTTGGCGGCTCGTGGATAAAAATTCGTGACGCAGTGCACGTTCTACGAAGATAACGTGTTTCGCGATTTAAAGAACCCTGGAATTCTGAGATCACGACACCGGAAGTGCCAGATTCCATGGAAACAGTTATAGCAATTTTGCGATTTTTAAATAAAGACACGGTGTGTATGGATCTCGGTATTTCATGATTACAGTATCTACAAATATAGTGTTTTAAACTGGCACGGAACCATTACGAGAATACTATTTTATAAATAATTATATTTGAACTACTTTCTAATGACTAAGCGTGTATGTACAACATGCGACCGTAGAAGCGAAATATGTATTACAAATCACTGATTTAATTGAAATATAGAATATGAGAACGATGTTTTGAGGTTATTGCACAAGTAATAATCTATTAAAATAAATTCGAAATAGGTGTGCACTTCATAACTTAGTGAATGCAAGTAACGATTGAAGATAACCTGAGAACTTAATTTTTATTATATTTTTCCAGCTGACACCGAAACAACCCTAGCTAGCAATTAATCGATCAGCCAGGGGTCGTTAGAGAACGAGTTGAGAACCCCCGTACGAAACAATGATCACGAAACCTTTGCCTTAATGAGATATGTACTTCCTCTAACCTCAAAGAAACATCGAACATTGAAAAATATATGATAAATCGGCCAATTTGTATAGGTAATTCGGACTGTCGGAAACTTTTATATGATGGAACGTTGAATAGAAACTCGAGTTGATGGTAAACAAAGAGATAGCATTGAAATGACGTAAAGCAAGCCTATCCTTCCCCGAACAGCTTCGAACACTCCATTACAGTTTCCTCGTGACACGTCACTGATGCGCGGTGACGGTGCTCTCTACGAGTTGGAACAAGACTGCCAACTTTTGAAGGCCGATAACGTTCAAGATTAGTGGAGATTACAGGAATAAGAAAGCAAAAAGGCCATCACCTCGGATCAACGTTTTCATTGTACAGTCGAATAATAGGCACATGATATTTTAAAAGCATAATTCGAACAACAGCGTGAAGGAAGTAACAACTGAATCTATAACACACAATGTTTGTTATAGAAAATTAATTTAATGTGTCTGTTTTATAGCTCTCACGCTTTTACACTATTTCCATTCTTTTTATAACTGCTCGAAAAGGTTAAATAAACGCAATGAACTATTTGCTTGTCTAGGTACGAATTACTTGGATTAATTATTCGACCAATTTTCTACGTTCTGAATATCTTTCGACGTTCAAGACGCCGCTCGAACAAGAAGCTCATTGTCATGCAACTAACGTTCTTTGTATCAATGCACACGGATCGTCTTTACATTTGTTCGATGCATCCACGCGAGGCAGACATATGCACGTATACGTGGAATTCACCTATGATTCCTAGCGAACTAGACTATTTTAACGTGTCACAGTTACGTAGCAAGGTGCAAACCAGCCCCCAACAAAGTGGACAGCTGAAAGGAAATCAGTACGTCTATTCATAGCCCGATAAGCGTTCAAGTCTGTCCTGTAACAAAGAGGCCGCATACGGCCGTCACACGTTCGACGTAGGACAGTCATAAGGCCAAGCATTTAAAGGCGTACGAAGCAAATGCGCTCACCGACGATAGCTGCACGAGTGTGTAAACCAAAGTATTAAACGTTTCGAGGTTGTAATCGTTAGAACTTCAGGGATCGTTGGTAACGTTATCACCGAACTAGGCTGACAAACTTCTTCCTTTCTTTCTCTCATAATCGTGGGAACACACTTTTGCACGCGAAATTAAACTCGTTCATGGAAAACACACTGTTCTTCAATTTGTCTATTTTCTAATTTATATTTGCCGCGTGAAATAAATGAAAGAAAGATACCTACGGGAAACACACGGTGCTACGTTATTTTCTTTTTGTTTTTTTAACTAAGAAATTCGAAGCTCGCTCACCCATCGTCGAGACGATAATGCAAAGCGGAGGAATTCCCTAGATTCAATTTTGGCTCGACGATAATGCGTCGAGTTTCGATTTATAAATGTACGAAGTGCAGTGTCAAAGGGGCCGAGAGTCTATCGCATTACTAGGTTCTAGGAAATCGAGATCGATTTCTAATAATCGCGTTAAGCGTACGAAAATTCTATCGAGACGTCAGAAACATGACAGTACACGCCTGGCTTGGTCTTTCACGCTGACGCCTATGCGTGTGCGTGCGTGCACATCGATCGACGGAAAAACGAGCGTGTATGCGTGCCGTGTGCATACGTGTGTTTACAAGACGAAGTCTGTCGAACGTCCGTGGCAAAATAAATGCCTGCGAACGACGGGAAATTCGTCGAACCGAACGAGACTGTTTCGAGCGGTACAAATATAGAAAGGGGGAGAAAAGCGAAGGAGAAATTTTTGATATTCGAGAGCGTGTAAAGGAAAAAAAAAAGGTCTACGAACATTCGTCGAAAATGGTAAAGCAACGTTTGACGTGAAGCAACACGCGCAGCGACGTCTGGATTGAACGAGCTTCAGACTTTTATGCCCGTGTTCAGAGAAAAAGGGATGCAAATTCGACGCGAGAAAAAAAGGGAACGTACTAATTTCAGAATCGTTCGAAAGGAAAGCACTCTAGGCGCGACGCGACACGAGGGTTACCCGTAAACGTCGAAAGTCGTTCTCGCGCAGCGGGGCCAGTAGACAAAGCGTTTCTCGTTAAAGGTATCGATACGCTCGAAGTGAATGATAAGCATGCAAGAAGCCATAAAGAATCCACCTACTTCGAAAGCCACACCGATTAAAATGTCAAAAGTGGGAGTTGCGTAGGTGCTGGCAAACAACGCTCCATTACCACTCGCGCATATCTCTTCCTTTTATTTCTATTTAATGTCGAAACGAGAATAACTCGAACGGGCGAGACAATAGTGATTTAAATTCGAGAGAAACCGTGAAATAGCGACGAGCAACCGACGAACGGAAGATGCGTTCGGAACCGACATAACGCACGGGCCTATGTCGAGCAGCATTGACTGCTTTGAAGCAACCCTCGAGAAAATTCTGTCACAATTTTACGGCCTCGCGGACGGCCATTTACCGAAAATAATAAACGCCGCGTGGTAATCGAACGTTACGCTACCCCTTTGCGACAGCCACACAATCGAGAATGTATTATTTTAGCAAATAAAGCGATGAGAAATCACAATAGCGTTTACTTACGGCCGACGGTTGTTGTTTCTGAAGGCTTTCGCAATCTGTCGGTCGTACTCGGGAACTTCCGTGCGGTACGTGTCGTCAAGCCAGCGTCCGCCATGCAACTAACCTCTGGCTACGAGGGTAGCTGGCTCGTTGATGACTTCAGCTAATTGATGAAAAAAATCCATTATTATTATCCCTTGGTTTTATCACAGTAAATCCATGAAATGTCGTTAAAATGGATTTATTGTTAAGCTTATTTTTGATTCTAGCGGTAACGACATACAAGACGGGACTTCAGACACATTTACATGAGTTTGCAGAAAATAATTTTGTGTCAGTTCGTTGATCGTTTCGGGAACTTACACCGATGATAGATGCTGCGAGGAAAATATTAAACCAATTTGAGAGATTGCTATTTCCTTACTTATTCCTTAACGAGACGTTACAAACACCGTTAGATGTTATTTTGAGTCAAGTATTACTGACGGTACTGTAGACACAGTTAGACTATATATTAAATTATTCTGGTACTCTTATCCGATTTGAAATCCTTGAAACGTACGTAACGTCGTAAAATATTTATTATCGAAGGATACGTAGATTTGTACCGTAAGCTAATGGTAAATGTATGTTTATGAACTAAGAATCGACGCTTAAAAAATGTTGATTGTCGGTAACATAGATGGCTGTTAATATGCACGGCCGCGAATACAAAGGACTATTGTCACATGGACGGTGGAATAGATCGTTTAGGTAACTGTCAGTTTCTAACATTCGATACATAAAAATAGTTCTCTTGATATTTAAATGTGAATTAACAAAAGTAATTTCTATTTAGGTATTAAGAACAGTTGTGATACAGAGAATCAGGTTTGTTGCACGTTCGATTATGTTCGTATTCATTTATCGCGTAATCATTTCCATTAATTTTATCTGTTCCAAATATATGCATTCGCCGTACACCACTAGATCCGAATGCTGAGTTGAGCTACATAGAATCGCGTAGAATGATTTTAACACCGTCAAACAATTACTGTTTATCGTATTGTTTGTACCGTAACGATGCAACGATTCTTTTGATTTAAATATCGTTTTTATGACATTTACGAAAACGTGTTTTCGACACCTAACTTGTAGGATTCACGAAAGTTTGCGTTTATTGCAATATCGTTATTGACATGAGATATAACATCGCGTATATACTTTATGACATGTAGTTGCACCAAAGTATATTTGACTGTATGGACGTACATTGTAAAAAAAACCAGTTACATTCCCCTTGATATTTTCCAATACTATTGTTTTTCAATAACATATCCTTAAAGTATAAATCGAAAATCGTACGAATAAAATATTTACACAGGTAATGCAATAAATAGTTGACCCATGCGATGTTTTCGCTATGACTAGCAATCCATGTGCATAATATATAAATATCATGTATGTAAATATTTTATAGAATCACAGAACGTTTAAAATATATATATATATGTGGGAATATATATTTATATACAAAAAAAATGATATAATAATATTATGAACAAGTTATTACATCCTTATTAGGTATTCTGTACATTTATTTTCAGAATGGCTCTTAGTTCTCAAACATATGGGTCCACGGATCAAAGGACAGATGTACCTGATGTGGGATTTAGCCCTACTGAACTTTATAGCCTCAGTGAAAATATTACCACTAACATATACACCATTAATACAATTTGGAGGACACTGACGTATGCACACAAAAATATTGGAACCAATAAAGATAATCAGGGTCTAAGGGATCAAGTGTAAGTACTTCAAATAGTAATTCGTAATGGTAATATACATTTTACATGAACTTTGTGTATATATATGTTTATATTTTGGTCAGGCATGGAATGCAGTTAAGCACAAGTCAAGTAGTAAGTCAAACAAGCAAAGATATCGCAAGACTGACAGTGCTAATGAAGAGAGGGGATAAGCAACAGAAGTTGCAAATTGACAAACTCACCACCAATTTTAAAGATACTCTGCAAAGATATTCAGACATGCAAAAGGTACTTAGTATATTGTTTGTTGGCATACATATAGTAGTGCCCACTTAATTGTCCACGCTCGGGACCGGCCGCGGTCGTTTATGTGGGCATGGTTACTTCTCGCAATTCAATGGAGATAAGTGCAAGTGAGATACAATAACTGGCACCCGAAACCATGTGTACAATGTATAGATAAGAACAGATGTTCGAAGCCGCTTTGGCTTCTAAGAATTGATGGGGATAGCCGCGGACACTTAAGTGGGCAAAACTGCGGTCACTTACGTGGGCACTAATGTACTTGTAATATTATTACAAAATTAAACAATTCCACAATAATGTTTACAGTCAATTGCTGAAAAAATGAAGAAACATATTTTGTATACAAGTAGTGTAGATAATTCTATGGATGCAGACGAAGAGGAACAAGAACGTCTGTTACAAGTGAAGGAAGGTGATCATAGAGCAATACAAAGGTTCGAATTTGAACTTTATGTTAATTTGGGAGAAGTTATTTAACTCTGAGAAACAACATTGTTAATGCATAGAATGCCGACTGTAAATGATTGTTCTTTATGTTCAGGAAGCTTGAGTTTCAACAAGGATTACTGTTAGAGAGAGAAGATAGGATAAAACAGGTAGAAGGAAACATTCTGGATGTAAATAAAATAATGCACGAACTTGCAGCATTGGTACATCAACAAGATCAAGCTATTGGTAAGAGACACTGCTTTCATTTTATAAAAATATTACAGTCGTGATTTCTTATAATTCCATGATATTACAGACACTATAGACAACCACATAGAAAACGTACACGGGAATGTCGAGGTGGGTGTACAAGAGTTGATTAAGGGGAGTAGTTATGAACGTAAATATCGACGAAAAGTTTGTATCTTGATGTTAGTCGTGATCATAGTCGTTGTTATATTAATTATTATTCTAGTCACTAAATTAAGTTAGCACTCCTAATTGTCGTAGATATTACGAGCAAATGAAAAAGGTTGTCTCAATCTATCATATATTGATTGTAGAAGTAATATCAAGGAAAATATAATTTCACCAGTTTCTATATTGGATACGCAATATGGGGAGAGGATAGACTTATTTTATATTTGTTTGTAAATCGATTGATACGTGGTCCGAGTGTATTATTTACGCTTACTCATTCTCATTGTATATCTTCTTTTTTTTTTAAATTTTTATCTTCGAATAATCTGAATTATGAAATTTAGATTAAAACGAAATACAACAACGGTATATAAATGCCTGCACTATTCCTCAAAACAGACGTATAATAGTGGCAAAGATAAATTTTTATTTTCGTTTTGAGATACGATCGGCATAATCTTAAACAGTGTACAACAATCACTGATTATTTTTGTTGTATTTGCAAACTAATCTTTTACAGAAAGCTGAATGGACCACTTTAATTGTATTGCATATTAATTTCTCAATAAATTGTACAGCATTATAAATGCAACGACCGTTTAAAGAAAATGGTGGAGTTTAAATGGAACTGTTAATGTTATTTTATAACTTCAAATTTTATGGCAACGTATATTGTTTGCTGAAAATGCATGTTAAAATTGTGTAATTTTTAGCGATCAGCTACGCTATAACCTCTAACATTTATAATTTATAAAATAGTGATTTACGGTTATTAATTTTGAAAAGTAAACTTGTTAAATTGTTTAATAGTTTTCGTGTAATATTTCATTGCATTCATTTAAGGAAATACGAATGAATGCACGAATGAATTTTTTTTAATATCAGTATATCTCAGGAATATACAGACTAAATAATGTGGCACTAAATTAATCGACGTTAATTAAGTAGTACTATATGGGCAAAACATGTTGAACGGACGGTATTTTGTTTCAATTTTTATAATTAAATATACATACTTGTTACGTTTTTTGTACTTGTTTTCTACTTGCTCACACATAATACTAATTTTCTATTGCACAGGTTTTGCTCAATCTGTATCAAATAAATAAGTGTAACGTGTTTAAACGGTAGATCGATGATTGTATGCTACGTCAATTCGGTACTTTTTTCAGTATTTTAAAGTTTCTTGCATGCTGTTGTTTTAAAATGAAAACTTTGGTTTGTACCAGTTAACGGGGAAAATGGCTGAAGAGCGTTAATTATTACACGCTTTGCTTCTAATAGCAGTATTGCATATTATTACGTATTATGTTATTTTCTAATTTCCTTTGTAAATTTGTATGATTTGTAAATAAGTTTGCGATCATACACAAGTATTGTTATTCATTGTTGTCTACTTCAGAAATATTTAAATACGTGTATAAATTAATACTAATACTTGAGGTTATCACACGACATTTTTACTTTTACATTTAATCGTTTAAAATGAAGCGTTTTTGCTCTTTCATATTGAATTTTTAACGAGAGATATATAATATTTACGAACAATAGAATAATTTACGTTTTGTATTCGTTTAAAGCTTCACTTTCTTGTCTCCATGCAAACACAAGCACTGAGAATATGGATTTTATTATTTACGTTAATGGAATACGGAAGATGCTTACGATAACTTTTTAACGAAATTGTCTTCGAACTTACATTTTTGCTGCAGATTACATACAGGGTGTTCGGCCACACCTGGGAAATATTTTAATATGGGATTCTAGAGGCTAAAATAAGACGAAAATCAACAATACCAATATGTTGATGGAGGCTTCTTTAAAAAGTTATTAACGTTTAAAATTTCACACGTACTGAATTTTTTTCTCGAAAATGCGCAAGATTTCGAGGTTATGTCTATTCACCAAAAATGATTGTAATTGACCCCTTCAACAGAAAATAATTTTTTTAGGATGATTTGAAACTTTTCAATTTTGTTGAAAAATTTGTCTACCTACTCGAATTTTTTTCTCGAAACTGCGTAGAATTTCGGGGGTATGTCTGTTCACTAAAAATTATTGCAATTGACCCCCGCAACCGAAAATAATTTTTCCAGAACGATTGCAAATTTTTTTTTTTCGTCGAAAAATTTTGGCGCGTAATTAGATTTTCGGTAAGGAATTTTTTTCTCGAAAGTGCATAGGATTTCGAGGGTATGTGTAATGACCAAAAATGATCGTAATTGACCCTTGCATCCAAATATAATTTTTCCAGAACGATTTGAAATTTTTTAATTTTGTTGAAAAATTTGTCCACCTACTAGAATTTTTTTCTCGAAAGTGCGTAGGATTTCGAGGGTATGTGTAATGACCAAAAATGATTGTAATTGACTCCCGCAACCGAAAATAATTTTTTTAGAACGATTTGAAATTTTTGAATTTAATAGTTAATAACTTTTTAACGAAGCCTCCGTCAACAAATTGGTATTCTTGATTTTCATCTTATTTTGGCCTCTAGAATCTCTCATTAAAATTTTTCCCAGGTGCAATTCCTATTAGTTATATGTAACGTTCATTAAAATACGTATATAAAACGAGAAAAACGAGACCTTGATTTCTAAAGCATAATTAAATTACCTGAATATAAGTATGATCTCTGTAATCATACTTGCTAAGAGTTATATCGTTTATTATGGATTGCCTATATATCTGCTGATACTTACAACGTTAATAATAAAAAATAGATCCACAGATAATTGTGAGATTGAGACAGCCGTTTTCTGAAGATCGATTTGAATCTTATAATGATTATTAGGCATTCCAAAATCTAAAAAGTCCAATGATTACATTATCATTAAGGTTATAACTTGAATATTGTATATACAACTAATCATTGACATTCTAAATAAACCATATTATAGTACTAACATTATTACGTCGTTAACATACTGCGAATATCAATGGCGTCAGTTTTGTTGTAATAATAACGAACTGTACGCCACGAAGTAGTATTAAGAATTATGAATTATGTTTTCTTCTTTTTCCTTTTTGTAATGCGTTGCGTTGTTTATAAAATTTAACTACGAAACGTAAGTTCAATTAATTTGAATCAAAGAAATAAAAGAGCAGTGTGCGTACAAAGATTTGGCAATCATTGAATATACACATAATCTAACGTTTCACTTTGCATGAATTATTATCTTTACGTTTTACATTTATAACAAATCATCGTTAGTAAACAGTTATTGTAATAAAAGTATTTAAAGTCTAGCAACTTTATGCAAAAAGAAGAGTGATAAAAATATAAACAGTTTTATTAAGCTTCGAAAAGTAAAATAATTATCGTTTAATGTTTTTTATTATTACAATATTTATAATTTATTGCAATCGCGATGTACAAAGTATATTGTATTATCAATACACGAGAACACTTTAATATTTTGTATTGTCTTCTTTGCATTGTGGATAAACTGCTTGGCCTGTATTATATACAATGTATGTCCACTTGTTCGTATATATTAATAGTTTCCTATTGCAAGAAGTTTAATCCATATAGTGCATATCATGCCGCGTATTTTATGATAATTAGTATAAATTTTGTATTTACACAATTACTTAAAAATCTGTGGCGAACATTCATTTTTGAAGATTAAATTTCTTAATTATCATATATGCAGAAGATTCATTTACAACAATAATATATGAACTTGTATAGTTTAACCATTGTATAATGTACATTTATGTACTATACCTTATAATGGAAAATAAGTAAAAAAAAGAAAAAAAAAAAGAGTACTATACAACATAAGTAAAACAAATGAGTATTTCGTATATGTAAAAGCATAATTTTTAAGTCCTATTAAAACCACGAATAATTATGTCACAATAATAAACTTGGAATAATTTTACGCGAAGTATACGAAATCGATATTTAAATATCTATATCTGATAGAACTACAGAAAAAGTTAAAGATAAATCATCGAATATTCAGTCTTAATTGATTTACGTATCTTTCTTCGTAAATGACGTCGCTTAAATGTACGTAAATATATTGACAATTACACTCGATGAAAGCAAAAAAATGAAACGATAGAGGGTTTGCACTCCAAACTCAACTTCTTGCAAATCAAAGTCATCCTTTGATAAATCAAGTTTTAGTATGAAAACGATGGTAATTTGACCAGGCAATTTGATTTGCAAAATGTTGAATTTGGAATGGAAAATCTGTAGTGACAATACCCTTACACAGAATACGATGCCTATTGTATACCTAAGTTTTCATTTTATTTTGTTGTTGAGATCGTCTAGCTTTTATTCTTGCTTGTAGAGTCAGGAGGAGACCTGCAAGAACATCATGATTCGGCAACTTTTTCGCGAACAATAGACGTTTTACCGAGTCGTCGTAAGTCAGTAAAGCGACCATATTTTGCAGTAAAAATCCTTGACAGTACTCCAAAAGCTGTGTAGCATTATAAACCTGAAAAGTATGGTAAGGTTTCAAATGTTATTTCCCGCGATAATTCGTTACCGACTTCCTCGTTGGAAAAGCGTGTGTTTCGTAATACCTTCGCGTGAATGTACATGGAAACAATGTTGTCGAGATCAACCATCGAGGAACACTGTGCTTCGCAATACCTAAGTAAACCATCTAACTGGAAAAAGTTTGCTGCAGCCATTAATTCCAAGACATCACTTTGATTTACTTCCAACGTGGCGCATCCACCGTGATACAAAAATTCCATAACCATCTGAGGATCGAAATGAAGCTTGATTTTTACGAGGGAGAAACATTTTGCGCGAGACACAGCTATATTTTAAATACTATATACCTGGAAAATGTGATATCTGATATCATTAATCTGTACAATAGGTGGGTTTCCCTCGCACAATTTCGAACTTAACATATTCCTAAATCTTGGAGATGATGTGACCAACACAATCTTATGGCCGTAAAACACTCTGCCCTCTACTCTAAATTGTACATCGCTCAACTCCGGATTATTTACAAATTTCGGATCTATTCTCGATCCGCTCGACAACGTAGTGTCTCTGATGGGTTTAATCGGTTCCCATCCGAAGCACGTACAGAAAATATCAGCAAGCAGAAGCGTTGTGCCCTCCTTCTGTTCGAAAAACGAGAGTAACCGAGAGTAATCGAATTAATGCTTCCAACGATTCACGTATACAGGTTTTGTACTCCAAATTAAACTTTATTTTAAAGTACGCGGTCTTGTTTTAGAAATACTTGATTTGCAGAAAGTTAAATTTGGGGCGCAAGACCTGTAAACGAATAATTACCGATTTGAAACGTAGCCTACCTTGCTATACCTAAAGATATTGAACAATAAAGGAAGACATTCTTGCACAAATTGCGTCGAATAGTCTTCCGGACATACTTGAAGGAAATCTTGAAGCAACTGATCTATCACCGAGTCTAGTCTCATTTCGTGAGCCGTTGCTAGACTGTGCATCCAGCAATGTAATGTCCAGCCTACTTTTAATCCACGGAGCTCCATTGTGATATCTGTGAAACAAATTTACGTGCCAATAAAATACTATGTTCGAAATATTTTGTGTTTTCAAAAATGTTACAAATATCTATTTATCTTACCTAAGTGGTTACTTTCGGCGCTGTGGTACATAGCTTCTTGCAGAGCTTTCGTTTGCACCTTGTTAAAAACTGGCTCTTTACCTTCTCTTCGATTTCCTCTTCCATCTACGGTTTGCTGCTGCGGACTAGTACCCGCACTTCCTTCCGCGAGGATCTCCTCCAACGATAATACTTCTTTTTCTCCTCGTTTCGCGGAAAAGTTCAGCGGGTGTGACAATAATTGGTGAAGGCAACTCCTTTGTCCATGAGCTGTTGCTACAGATATTGCACTGCGTGCGAAACAGGCGAATTACTTACAAGTATCTTCATCCAAGTTGCAATAAGCAACGGTTGTAAATATACTCGTGGAAAGTTGACCGTGTATTATTGTATTACTTTCAGGACGAGTCTCGTATAAATGTATGCTACTTGCCTGTAACAGCCGCGTTGAGCGGATCCGGAATAGGAAAATGAGTCTTTTATCAAAGTCGATAGAAACGGTTGAGCTCCGTGAGCCAGCAACAGCGCTACCATTTCGTTGTTGCCAGACGCTGTGGCTGCTTGCAAAGGCGTGACCGTACATTTGTCTTCGCTGAGCTTGGCACCACCTTCGACCGCGGCCCCTCTTTCTAACAATATTCTGGCGATGTTACAGTGTCCCAACAGGGCCGTGTAAGTTAAAGCGGTCCAATGCTGAGTCTCAGCGTTGAATCCACTCTGATTGCAACACGCGTTGCTAGAGGCATTGCTCGATGCACCTGGCGAGCCAGAGGACGAATTCGACGTTTGCACGCTCTTTCCCGGGGACATAATAGCGGATTGAGCGGTTGGACTTCTGGCACTGGACACACCTGGTGGTGCTAGAGGAACTTTGGATGGCGTGTTCGCCGATTGACCGGTCGGCGGGGCTGGACTTTCAATGTTCAGATCAGCGCCAGAATCCAGCAGGGCCAGCACAGCCGTTTCATCCCCGTTTATGCATGCTATCATCAGCGCCGTGAAACCATTGTCATTCACCGTGTTGATCTTCGTGGATGGCAAGAGGGGCATAGCTTGGGCGATCAAGTCCGCGCGTCCACCGATCAGCATTTTGAAGGCCATGTCCATTGTGAGCAGACGAACGTACTCGGAATCGTCTATGCGTTTCGAGCACACGGCAACTTCCTCGAAGCTGCGAGGGAAACATCATCTTTGTAAACGTAGCGCGTTGAACGAGAATGGTAAGAGAGAACGCAGACCTAGCCAGATTTAACTAATATTTAGGAAGGTTGTGTATTACCATATCGGTCTAACGGGACAGTCTACGCCGGGCAACAACAATCTGGCGGCTTGATTAATATCATCTTGATCTACAACGAGCCCGTGCCTGTGTTCTGCATGAGCAGTCGCGACACGCAGCCATTCTACCAACGGCGGAAGAACAACGTACGCTCGCTCGTATGCGAGTTCTTGTATCCCGGAACCACGTTCGCCGTGCTCCAACTGTGGAAATATTATTCGATTACGACGAGATCAACTGTAACGAGGTGGTCGTGAAAGTAGAATGGTAATTGTTTACAAAAATTATTCTACAGTTGGGTAAAAGTGTCCCTGTATTCGTTGTACAACGGTTAAAGGTAAACGATTACCGAAAAAGTGAGCAAATGATCAAACCTGTGAACACCTCATATAATAAAACAAGGCGTTCAACGCCTTGGCGGTCAGAGGTATGGGCGAACGTCCCGCTTGGGCTACTTTCGAGATTAGATCTAAGAGTTCCGACATAGATCCCACGCATGTAGTCAGCAACGATGGTTCCAACGCAGATCCTGCTGCGTCCCTTCCACTACGGGACGACGACGACGAGTTTAAGGAACTTACGCTGGCCCAACGTGGCATTGCGAGGGCACCTAGAGATATTTTCAATTTATTGTTCGCAATACTTGTCACATATTATAGAACATTCTATATACGTCGAAATAATTCTTTTCGTTAAAAATCATAAGAGTCACTGGAATGTAACGAATGTATTTATCGTTGGGTAATTCTAGTTATACCTGACGCTGTTCGGCCAGCATTAAGATGTGCATATGGCTGTAAGAGTCCCCATAAATCTCCACTGTTTGCTATGGCATGCTCCAACATAGTTGCCGTTAGGGTTGTGTGCGTATCGGTCGGTATGCATTGTAACAGTATTTCTTCCAGAAGATTTTCAATTCCCGCGGTCAAATATATGGCCGCGTACTCGTGTATCATTCTACCTAATCGCACATCGGACATCCAACGAAGAAATCGTCCAACTGGTAATTGCAGTCCCGATCGAGATGCCTTTGATTGCTTCAGTTGGTCACCGGATACGGCAAACATTGCGGCGGCGCGTAAGCAGGCCTGAAAAAAGAAGTAATTTGATGGATGTAAGCACCGGTTTTACAAGCAATATAGAGATAGGTACTAAAAGATCGAATCCACGACTCCCAGAATGAGGTGAACAGGATCTACTTTCTTTCGAGCGTTCCATGTGGTCATCTTAACGTTATTGTTTATTTTCATCTACTTCATTAATGAATTTGCCAAGAACCTGACTGACAACGTTTCACGCTAATTCTACAAGTTACACTTTTGCACACAGTTAATTTAGCAGTAACTGTACAGGCAATTTGCATGTTATCATATCATGATCAGTCTTTTTTTTTAGAAACGTAAAAGAAAACACAAAAAGTATTTGAGTTGATGACTATTCACAATACAAGAGTCCCGCAATACTTATACCCTGCATCATCCACGTACCTTGGTGCAAGAATCGGCCAAGGCTGGACAGAGCACGATTTTAAACGCGCTGTAAACCTCGTGTTTGCTGCACAGACCAACAGGCTTGGCCAGTCTCTGGGTTTCACGACCGATCCTGACCAAGGCCCTCTGCAATAGATAAGAGAGCCGCGGTATAGTCTCCATAGAGACTTGTTCCATGTGCTCCCTCGTACGACCGTTCTGCAACACGCGAAGAACGTCGTGGTGCGTCCATGGCAGTTGCTGTAGCTCCACCAGTCTATTGTGGGAGTCCACCCAGACGAATTCGTCCGCGCTGGTCACGTTGGTGTTGATGGTTTCCAAGCTGGAATGCCGCATCAGTCTCCTTACAGCAGGCTCCGAGCTCTCGGAGCCGCTCAAGGAGGAGTAAGTGGACGATGACTTATGGGAACGCATCGTGAGCTGTTGGATCGCCAGTTTGATGTCTTCTAAACCGGATCCCGACCACGGCACCTGCAACTACGACGAATGGTTTGCATTAAAACGTGGCTAACGATTATTAACGGACGCGTCGACCTTCGTTCGATCAGGACCACGGGGAAATTCGACGTTTCAATTAAATAAGTTCTATTTTAAATATAATGTAAAATTAATTTTCTAACGTATCGAGATTGCGGATATTCTTGATTAGTAAAAGCGGAGTTAAGATGCGTGTTCGAGAGGGACACCTTGGCGGGTGTGGCCCTGTGTCTGTTGCGGTTCTGTCCAGATCTACTCCTGCCATTTCTCTGGGTAACGGAGGCCGATAGGCGGTCGTCTTCGGGCACAGAATTCAACTGTTGAGGGCTGTGTGCCCTGTGGTGACGATGCGGCGGTGAACTGCTACTCGTGTGGCCGCCTGTGTCCGACATGCTCGCGTGTCCGGACGAACGATTCTCATCCGACGAGCTGTTACCCGTGCATTCTGGTCGCCTCTGGAAATGTCATCGATGCATTACACCCAGAGGATTTACACCGAAATGGAAAATCCCACGTTCCTACCTTTTCCTCTTAGCGTGGCAAAAGGTGGACAAAATGTAATTTAGTTAACGATCGCAAGTAGAGAATGTATTATAGTTCCGAGTTACAGATACATCGGATACCTGAAGCGCGCGAATCTCGTGCAAACTGAGGTGATGATGCTGAGAGTGATGAGGATGCTGAGGCGTTGGCGTCGGAGCCACGCTGTCCGTGTCTCTTTCCGCCACCATGTGAACCATATTGTGAACACCGTTTTTAGGCGAACTCTCCGCAAAGTCCTTCGAGTACGGAGGACAATACAGATCTCGTCCGTTGCCGCCTCCAGGTCTGCAAAAGAGAACCAACATTCCATAGTACACGTTTGTAACTTAAATAACTTCCGTATTATTTGTTACAGAGAACAATGTTTTGGACAAAAGTTGCGTGGCATCGAAGAGGATATACAAGGTGTTCGGCCACACCTGGGAAAAATTTTAGTAGGGGATTCTGGAGGTTAAAATAAGATGAAAATCAAGAATACTAATTTGTTGATGGAGGCTTCGTTAAAAAGTTATTAACGTCTAAAGTTCCACTCGTTTTGAATTTTTTTCTCGAAACTGAGTAGGATTTCGGGGTATGTCTATTGACTAAAAATGATTGTAATTGATCCCCGCAACCGAATATAATTTTTTCAAAAAGATTTGAAATTTTTTTTTTTGTCGAATAGGCACATAATTAAAGTGTCGATAAGGAATTTTTTTCTTGAAAGTGCGTAGGATTTCGGGGGTATGTGTAATGACCAAAAATGATTGTAATTGACCCCCGCAACCGAAAATAATTTTTTTAGAATGATTTAAAAAATTTTTTTTCCGTCGAAAAATTTCACACCTTCTTGAATTTTTTTCTAGAAAGTGGGTAAGATTTCGGGGGTATGTGTAATGACCAAAAATGATTGTAATTGACCCCTGCAACCGAAAATAATTTTTCCAGATCGATTTGAAATTTTTTTTTTCCGTCGAAAAATTTTACACCTTCTCGAATTTTTTTCTCGAAAGTGGGTAGGATTTCGAAGATATGTCTAATGACCAAAAATAATTGTAATTGACCCCTGCAACCGAAAATAATTTTTTCAGAACGATTTGAAATTTTTGAATTTAATTGTTAATAACTTTTTAACGAAGCCTTCATCTACAAATTGGTATTCTTGATTTTCGTCTTATTTTGACCTCTAGAATCCCCCATTAAAATTGTTCCCAGTTCTGTATAGCGAGTTTAATAATTTCCACTGGAAAAAAAAGATTCCTACTATTTTTGGTCGAATTCGTATTTAATGAGATGCATGATTCTGGTTCTCAGAAATTAAGTGGGTGATGTTAGGTAAGTGCAGCATGGGAAGTAGTACTCTCAATTGCACTTCCACGTTTAGCCCGTTTCTATGTTTAGACTTTGGTACATCCAGCGAATAAAAGGCCCGTTCGCACGAATATGTGGTGCAAAACGACACAAACAATTATAAAGTCTTAATAATAGCGTCGTTCTTTTCTGTTTTCAAGCCGCTGATTTATGCTGATGCCATTCCCGACCTCGCAACACCATTTATGCGCGCGAAATGTTACGTCTTTCGTGAATTAACAAACAAAAGGAATCGATAGAATATTTTCAGCAGCCTTTGAACAGAGAACGCGGGTTCGTCGACCGAAGTGTTGAGCGAACGATACTTGATATCCCGTCGGATAGGCTTCGCGTTAATTGCTCACCAAATAATTCCACCGACTAGCTTTCGATTCCTTTTTTTCTTTTTTTTTTTTGGTCGTGCCTCGTGAAAGCGAGCACATAATAAGAAATTCGTTCCCAAGCCTCCGTATTCCGTTAGAACGGCGGCTGGAGGAAAGTTACGCGAGGACTTGCAATCATCGTTGAGCAACGAAAGTTTTAATTCGTACGAAACGTGCGTATATTTTGGATTTAAAAGTTTCGAAGAAATCACTGATTCTGCAATTACATTTCGCATCTTTTCATCGTGATTCATTTCAGGTCGATGCCTCGACGAGAGACATTACGTATCGATGTTGTAATACCGCGTGTTCGAAATGATAACTGATAAATCGAAAAACGGATTGAAAGGGGTAAGAGAGGAGGACTTACGTAGAAGTGCCACTTTAATTGTTTACGACAGAATGATTAAATTGTAACACCTATATCTATAGTGTCCATGGAGGTTTAATTAAAATATTAATATTTCAGGAAAAAATTCTATTCCTGTTCGAGCGATCGCCCTTTCAATTTCAATGAAACATTCACTTGCAGGAACGTTATATGCATTCTCGAGAAATTAATTCAGAAACTCGGCCCCCATTAATCATGCATACCTTTCCTTGGAAACTCGATTTCTATTGTGTCGTGTACGGTTCTGTGTTCTACACTGTTCTGAAAAATCCATTTACCGTATCATTGCTCAACCCATTACATACTATTAATGAAAGAATCACATTTGTGGGGATTTTGAGGTCACAGGCGTATTTTTCTATCGCTCTGGAGAACGCCATAAATCCTTATGGCCGTGGTCGGGGAGGAATATCGTCGATTTTTAATAAGATCTATTGCCTGTTGTGGAATATGCAGCGGGCCCGAGGGGGTTAAATACGGGTTGTGGTTACATAACACGTCGGATTGCACGCGAACGCGTTTCCAGAGTGCAAATTAACAGTAGGCGTACGAAACGTAAATGAGATTCACGTGAACGATAAAGCAACGAGGGACGGGATACGCGATCGTGATCCACGTGTGGTGCCGTGGATCTTGATCGCCGTCTTCTTTTGTTCTCAGACGGATTTGGGCCCAGCGGACCCGTTCGCGGGTTTCGAATTCTTTCTGGAAACGAAACGATCGACGGGAGGGGAATAAATTCGGACCCGTGGAAAGTATCGCGTACCGAAAATCCACGCTCGCCGACGGGGCCCCAACTTGTAATTAATTGCAGGGGCCCGGTTTCCTCTACGTTACTCGCAGACGCTTCTCAAGAGGTTCCAACTAGGGCTAGGAATATTATAGCTTACGCTTAATAATAAGAAAATTCTGCTTCGTTCTATGTTGTCTCAGTTATACGATTTGACAATGATCTATAGAGTCTCTTAACCCTTTACCTTACAATGACGAGACTAATTCGTTACAAGTTCTTAATGCCAAGTTTCACGATCATGAAGCTACTCACTTATCATCGAGTCTTATACAAGGTGTTCGACCAACCCTGGCCGAAAAATTTAATTTTTTAATAACTTTTTAACGAAGCTTCAATCAAGAAATTGATATTCTTGATTTTCATCTCATTTTGGCCTCTAGAATCTCCCATTAAAATTCTTTCCAGAGGTGGCCGAACACCCTGTATGCTATGATCAACACATTTTTACGTTCGCGAGGTATTCGTAAAACAAATCTGTTTTTTTCGTGACTATTTCGTGTACGAACAATTAATTAAATTATCTTGATTGACTAACGTTACTCCGAAAATCGATTTCTACACAGGAATACAGAAACTCTACGCAGAGATTCGAAAATGGGGCACGGGGAAGGCTGAGGGTCAATAAAAGAGAGAAAAGGTATTGTTCGAATACAAAAGTCGAAGAGAAGCCTCGGTCTCGTCCGGTCACGGCAGCCATCAGCGCGGTAACGCTCGTTTCTCATCGACACGGTGAAACGCAACAACAAACGCGATCGTGATTTACCCCCTTAGGCGCCATTGCTGAACGAAGCTCCAGTCCGCCTTGAACCCGCTGCTGTCCCCCGGCAAGGACCAGTAATCCTCGACCTGGCTCTCGTCCTCCTCGATCCTCAGCACGTCCTCCCTGCTGGGACTGACGTTCACCACGATCTCGTGCGTAACCTTGGCATCCTCGTTCTCCACCAGACTGACCGTCGACCGTTGTCTCTCCGTCTGCGACTTCCCCGAGGACCTCGTGTCCTCGGGATCCGCCTCTCGTCGCTGCTCGGACATCCTGGACTCGTCTTTCGTCGCGAGCCGCGTAGGACTGTCCCTCGACTTGTTCTCCCGCTGCCTCTGGTTCGTGTCGCCAAAGTAAATCACAGTCCTGTGAGCGACGTCTCTGTTCCCGGCGGCGGGCGTCGTCGTCCTTTCCGTTTCCTGACCGCGTCCCTTGTCCTCCAGCGTCTCCTCGAGGCCCGCGAGCCTCGGGTCCTCCGTTTCCTGCCACTCCTTCGACTGGATCCTCGTCGCCAACGGCAAACCGCGGCGCAGGATGAAGTTCACGCCCTCGCGGCGAGCTCGCGAGCCCTCCAGGTTCACGGACATCCTGAAGCCCGTCAGCTCACGGCACAGCACGCAGACGCAATTCTCGTCGACGCATGAGCCGCGCTCGATCGACGGCATCTCACTCGTCGACGGGCATTTTCGTCGACCGATTTTTCCTGGAGGGGGCACGACGCGTACGGTTGCTCAACGGCCACCGGAAACGGAGTCAGAGCCTTTCGGGGAACCAGATTACGACGTTCAGGGAAAGATGGTTCCGGGTAATCGGGTGGATCGGCGAATGGGGTCTTCCTCAGGCAGAGATCAATGGTTCAAACGCACTCTGATCGATGCCTATTCAAACTGGAGAATGTTCACTGCACGGTCCAGGCACACTCGAGGTTCACTCGAATTTGGAAACTAGTTTTTGTTCTTGGTATATCAAATTAGAAACCATAACGAAATATTTAGATCGATTCGCCTTACGATAAGCCTGTTCGGTTTTAATCCTCGCGGGGAATGGTAATTGAGTATTTAATGGATTTCTTTATTACTTCGATCTATTTTTCAACGGTGCTAGAGAATGTGCTCAGCGTTACGAAACTTGCGAACGTTACGTTCGAATTTTGTTTGAACATTACGAGCGATACAAGTGCGATTAACAAAACTTTAACGATAAGTTGAAACGCCTGTATCCTGTCTCTTTGGTCGTGTCACTTTCGTATCCTGCAATATTATGCGTGTTACCTAACGCGTTGCGTGTAGCATGTGTCGTGGGTATCTGCTGTGAGACGCGGCGTTCATCTGTTATGTGATACGCGATGCGTACTGTGTGACATATCGTTCGATACGCGCGAGTTTGTCTAGTTTCACTCGTGCACGGACATGGGTTACAGTCCTGGGACGCGATTTTCGAGTTCTCGGCGCGTCTTCGGCCACGCGACTGAAACCGTTCGCTCGAGGATGATCCGTGGATCGGCAGGTGAAACGCGTGCACTTCCTCCGACTGAAGGCGAACAGAAGATGGCTCTCCGGTATCACTTTCCTTTCGTTGGTTCTTTTCACCGGGCGTAGTACGTCGTCGACGCGCACGTAACCCTGTATCGCGATAGCGGGCACCGCGACGCTTATCGCGAGCGTAAACGCGACGTATCGCGTGAGAATGCTCTTTCCTCGACAGTCACGGTTAGAGGCGAATGTCACCGCCGCGCGTCTTCCGATAGATAAGGTGTACAGTGAGCAAAAACACGCGCGTATCGTAGATTAAATTTTCGCGCGAGTACAATCGAGTTATCGTCGCGACACAGTGTCACTGGCCTCAAACAAATTCATCGGCGAGCTCTACATACATTCGAAGTGCCCCACCCTGCGTAAACAATATTTTACGGTTTTCGTAAACAAACGAATCCAAGATGCGCCAGCTTTTCGACGATTTCACATTTTTCACAATCTCGATCGGTTTTCCACGCGATAGAAACCTCGCTGGCGGAGCGTCGACGTGATATATACAAAATGCCCGCGATATGTACAATTTATTCGCTCGAGTTCCAAAGATAGAACGCACGCCAGACCAATTACGCGCTCGCGGAGGCGAGTTCGCGCGACTTTCACCGTTCCGGTCCGCGTAAAATTGATTCCAAAAGCGGTAGCCCCGGCGTTGCATCGAACCGGCCAGCCGCGTTCTTCCGAAATCGCGAACGCCGCGGTGACTCGACGGGCGATGGGGAGGGAGGGGCGAGGCGTTATCGTTTCACTTCACTCGATAGAAGAAAAAGAACCGATTCCGTAACCGCGAACGGCACAGCGAACACCAACGACGATAAAAGGACGCGGCGAGGAGTTGCTGGCGCAGACGACGGGATAGAACTTCCGTGCGTTCCACTTTAATCCGCGAACGCGTATCACACGCTACGGGTCTCCTGTCCCTCATGCCGCGGTTAAGTGGTGGCTGCCACTCCGTAAACTGTTATGCTTCTTTTCACCGCGTACCGCCAGGAAACGGGAGAGTGCAAACGAATGTGTGCCTTTGGTAACCCCACCCCGCGGACGTTTATTCGGCGGAGGACTTCCGGCGACCATCCTACTTCCTACGGCCGTGCGCTGGAATCACGGAGCCCTGACCACGGTTCCGTGACGATTCCCGGACTCCATCGCCGAGGATATTATTTAATTCTTGCCTACCGGGCGCAGGATCGCCTCCAGTTTCTATATTTACATTGCACAATTCATCGAAATCGGCGCGTATTGGGCACAGAGGGGTACGCGTTGCTGGTTTCATCACCACCGGACATCGTTCTCGATCCTTTCGACCGAGAGACTTCCCTTTCTATGCAAACCGCTCGCTGTTGGCTCTTTTATCTTGATCTAAGGGCGTGAACCGCTCAAAGGATTGGGAAACGCACGCACCGAGACGGTTAACAGTTAACATTTTTATACGTCGGGCCTATAGCAGAGGTTGGCAACCGTCTCGTTACAGCCTCGTTTATTAACAACGTACATACTTGTTTTACAGTCGTTTGTCACGATCGATGACGTTCTTTTTTCTACGCGTTGTTACAAACATTCGTTTTTTATAACTATACAGGGTGTTCGGCCAACCCTGGGAGAAATTTTAATGGGAGATTCTAGAGGCCAAAATAAGATGAAAATCAAGAATACCAATTTGTTGATGGAGGCTTCGTTAAAAAGTTATTAACGTTTAAAGTTACGCCAGTACGGAATTTTTTTCTCGAAAATGGGCAGGATTTCAGGGGTATGTCTATTCACCAAAAATTTTTATAATTGACCCCCGCAATCGAAAATAATTTTTTCAGAATGATTTGAAACTTTTTAATTTAATTTTTTAATAACTTTTCAAGACTCTAGAATCTCTAAAATTTTCCCCAGAGGTGGCCGAACACCCTGTGTACTGGACGATTTTCAGTCGTGAGTCATTGTGCAAAGAAACGAACACTCTTAACGAGTCTGTCGTGAGCGTAAAATGAAGGAAACGGCTCTTACGGGGGAGAAAAGAGCGAAAGAAAGCAACCCGTGTCACCGTTTTCCGGTGCACCTTCACAAAGGCGAGGAAGATTCTCAGGAGTTTTCTAACCGTAATTAACGTCGAAGGTGCAGGGTGCACAATGCGGAAGGCAGACAATTAACTAGGCCAGAAACCGTTCTGAGGCTGCCATTAAAAAAAGACGACTGTTCCCTCTGTTAAAACGCGCGGGCGATAAATTCACCGGCGATACAAATGATACAGCGAGCGTACTAATTGATCACGAATCGCGTTGTTTTCATCGAAACGCGCCGTATGATAAATTCGCGTGAAAGTCATAGATAATTTTGCTCCCCTAGACAAACCGGTCTTCGACCATATATTTTTTTTTTTTCCCGCCTCTTTATACGAACTACATTCTGCAGGCTGTACTACAGCTAGGCTAAAGATCGTGCAACGTTACGATTAACGCCCGTTATAGAAAGGGGGACAGGGGGATTCCAGTGTAACAGGTTCGACAAATTGATTTTTTTGTTCGCGTAAATTAAAAATATGCATCTCGCTGTTACTATTTACTCTTTCTAACGGAACAAACTAATTATTAAGCAGAGAAATTAACTAACGTTATGGAGCCGCAAGCGTGACGATCGACAGATAAATAAATAAAATTCTTCGAAAAAGTATCACGGTTACGACAGGGTTAACGTAACAAATTATTTCCTCCTCTTCCCAACAAACTATCCGTTCGTCCCTTTATCGTTCAGGTTAATATAATTTAAAGACTGATTAAATTTATCGGACACCGCGGCGAACGATACGTTTCTCTGAATTCTTAACGGACAGACGGACGTTTGTCCCGTTCCCTGGTTCGGACTATCCCTTCCAAGAATGGAAAGACATCGACGGAAGTCTTTAATCTATAACATAACGTGCCCCCAACGTGAAAGGTTTTGCAAGGAAGAGTTCAAGGCGCGCATTGTCCGTGCTCATCTGGCGAAACTCCGGTGTCAAGGGCGACAGCACTTACAACCGGGATATTAAATTAATTACCGAACCGTGTCTTCTACCGACGGCACTATAATGAGTGTCGTACATTACAATCGTAACACCGGTCATGATTGCGTCATCCTCGAGCAAGAAAGGAAAAATTCATTCAAAGAAAAAGGAAATCGCACGGACTGAACGTGCTGCTATCGATAGTTATCGATATATCGTTAGATATCATTAGGATATCGATAACTAGGAAATCGTACAGACTAAACGTACTGCTATCGATAAAGTTATCGATAGGTCGTAGGAAAGTCATTAGGATATCGATAATTTATCGATAATCGATAGCACTCTAGTGCAGACAGGTAGATACGGTATAATTATTACTGTATTAAATAACTACGAGGGTTATAACAATAAATACTATGGGAAACGTTAGTTTCCAATCGTTTAAGGGAGTATTGCTGTCTAGGCTAGCATTTATTCGGCCTTTCTTTGTGATTTTTTTTTTAACGACAGGTAGGTTGTTTTGTACTGACATTTTGCAGAAATATTTATTCGTCTTATAGGTATCTACAGTATTTTTTTCATCAAAAAATATAATGAATAAATATATCTACAAAGTCTCAGTACAAAACAGCCTACCTATCGTTAGAAAAAAAATCACAAAAAGGGCCGTGAAATTGACAGTCTAGACAGCAATACCTCCTTAAGAGCAAAATTTCACGGATTTGGCGTGGTGGTCAACGCGTTAAAAATGTAACGTCGTTTACGAGTGCACACGTTGGCAAATGAACGCACTCGTTTGCATGTCGAGCATTATGCAAGAACAAGGTCGCGAAACGTTGGCTTCTTCCTGCTCGAAACGAGCACGCGAGAAAGAAAGAAGAAACGAAATGAGAAAAGAAAAACGAAGCACGCAGAAACGTAACTCGATAAATACAAAAAGTGATAAATACCCGACTGTGCCACTTAACTGAACCGTGAACAAAATTCTCGTGTTAGAAGACATTCCGGAACTCGGGGCTCTTCGTTATTATCTGCACCGTATTACAATTACGAACGTGTCTCTCTCGGTTTCGAATCAACGGTCACCGATAGCCACACCGTTATAGAAACCATTTTTAGAGTCGAATGTAACAGATTATCGAGTACGATCAACAGGACCAATAACATGTCCGACGATCGCGAGACGAACGGAGAAGGAAAGATCCATAATCACGAATAAAATTGCAATTAACATTAATTCGACGGAAATTTTTATGCCCGTTGCGCCGTTAGATTTCGTTTTCGCGTTTAGAACAATTAGGTTTCAATTGCCAGCGAAATTCGAGAAAGTGAAATCAGGCAGGGGAGTCAATTAGAGCGAGGGAGATACGCTCCTGATCTACCGAACTGAGAAACAACCGAGATGTTATCGATCACGAAAGAAAGGAAAAACGTTGAGAAAGAAAGGAAAGACTGTCTGCGACTCGTTTTTATGTATCTCGACAATCTGCTTCACATCTTAGCGCGAACTTAAATACAATGAACCCTCTATAATCCGTGTTAATAGGGGCGAGGTGTTGCTCGGATAGATCGAGGGGGTTGGTACATCCGAAGATATCTTCTCGCTTAGCAGGGAACCACTCGTGGACACGTGATTGCAGCCTCAAACGACGAACGCTGTGAAGAAGGAAGGGCTTTTAATGAATCTCGATTATAAACAAATGCGTAGATCGACTTGATCTGCAGAAGGGTTAATTTGTTGCAGAGAACTCGCAACTGTTACGAGCTATGGAAGAGAATGTTTCCGTGAATGTCGATCGACAACGAAAGGAAATTCTATAATTTAAATCATTTTAGTCGGGAATATGTTTGTTATCGTATAAGTCCCCCTGTGAGCGTCGCGTCCCTGACCTAGCGACGTTAACGAAGCGAGTAAAAGCTCGTTAGAATCGTCGCGGCGAAAGAAAATAGGAAGGAAAGGAGGAAAGGCCGTTAACCTAAATAGCCAGGCCAGATATGCCTAAGCATCCTCGCGCATCTTCTCACGCGCGTTTTATTATCGCGATCACCCGGTTCCCAGATAACGTTCCCTCTTGTTTCCGACTTTCAGATAACTAATTAAACGAGCGCGTCAGCCCAGCTCTCCTTTCGCACGATCGCGTGAAATTCATCGCCTGTCGCGGATAATTTCTATTTCATCTTTCGTCCGGCCGGAAGGAAGAATGTTCGTCCCTTCCACCCAAGGGAAAAGTATCCGATCGGACCAATTTCTAAAACTGACTATCCGTGAACTCGCGAGAGAAAGACACGGATCTTCTCTTTCCTCCATTTGGTACTAGATTTATCAAACTAATCAGATTGACTGATTTTGAAGAGTTTTGAGTCTAACATAGAAACAAGTATTTCTGCGGTTAAATACAGGGTGTTCGACCACCCCTGGGAAAAATTTTAATGGTGGATTCTAGAGGCCAAAATAAGACGAAAATCAAGAATATCAATTTGTTGATGGAGGCTTCGTTAAAAAGTTATTAACGTTTAAAATTCTGTCGGTCCTGAATTTTTTTCTCGAAAATGCGCAGGATTTCGGGGGTATGTCTATTCACCAAAAATAACCGTAATTGACTCCACTAGCTAAAAATAATTTTTTTAGAACGATTCGAAATTTTTTTTTTTCGTCGAAAAATTTAGGCACCTTTTGGAATTTTTTTCTCGAAAGTAGGTAGGATTTCGAGGGTATGTTTAATGACCAAAAATGATTATAATTGATCCCCGGAACCGAAAATAATTTTTTCAGAACGATTTGAAATTTCTGAATTTAATTGGTAATAACTTTTTAACAAAGCCTCGATCAAGAAATTTATATACTTATATATTTTGGCCTCTAGTATCTCCCATTAAAATTTTTCCCAGGGGTGGCCTGTATAGCTTTACTCTTCAACATAGTCTCCTGCTAATCAATACTCTTTTCCCAGCGATGCTGTAACCCTTTTAACTCTTCCAAATAGTAGTTGGTGTCTTGCTCTGCAAAGTAGGCATTTACATTTACGATGACCTCCTCGTTCGAAATCTCTGTCCTCCAAGCGATATTTTAAGCTTAGGAAAGAGGAAAAAGTCGCTGGGGGCCAGATCTGGTGACTATGGTGGGTGGTCAACCAATTCGAAACGCAATTCGTGAATTTTGATCATGGCGACCTCCGAAGTGTGATCGACTGACGCAAACGACTCCCAAACAACAACTGAGCGTCCAAAATTGCTGAAATTTTTACAGACATTTGTCAAAGCATATACCATTGTACTACCAGAACGGTTTTGACGAGAAACGCTACCTTCATGACGATCCTCGTAGTACTGAAATTAGCAATCCTCCGGAAATACAAGTTTTGTGCTCGAAATTAACCCTTACGCGGATCGCGTTGAATTTCTAATTTTTGAGTCGAATAACCCACTCTCGGGAACAGTTCCCTTTTATTGGCAGGGGCACTGTGGAGAGGCGAAGTTTGAGAAGCACTGGTTTAGACGATGAATGAAAGGAAATACAGAAAGAGTGAGAGTCGAAGTTTGCACGCGCTCGTCTCTGTTCCCCGTTAAATCGAACGAGTGTATTCGATTCAGGGTGGTGCAGAGTATTCGAACAAGCGTGATGGAACTTTGAACTTTTATAATCGTCGTATTTGTTATTAACACGCTCGAATCGCGCGACATTTCTATTTAATAATGCATTGAGAGTTATCGTGGAGAGATACGCGTACATTCCGGGGATGTTTAGCGGGGCTTGAAAAACATCGACGTTAAGAAAAAGAGGGGGCCAGTCTACGGTCGATCCGATTAAGGATCATTAAAATTTACGATGTACGTAATTACCGCCGATTCGATTAACGATGTCGAACGAGCATATATTCGTAAGGTACACTTCCCTTTTGCCCCCCTCCCTCCTCCCTCCCCCCACCCTCGAGTGGCATCGTCATTTAGTTCCATCGACAACACTCTTGCGTTCCTCTGCCGGAGTCTCTGAAAAAAAAATCTGTTCGGCATACAAATAGGCACTGAAATTTAAGGGTTCGTGTAATAGGTCCACAAATTTCCGAAGTTCGTTCACCCCTGGTGTGTACACGCAACGTATTCGTACGCGAGGCAATGCACAGGCACCCCACGCTTCCTGGGGAAGAGTGGGTCCCTCGGACTTGGCGTTTAGTTCGTTAGAAATGTTCAAAGTGAAATTCTATCGAGACGAAGAATGAACGAATAAAATAGGTAGCAGTCTGAAACGATCATTCTCCGAACCTTTCGAAGCCCTAATTGGCAACGTGTCAGGGGTGGTTAAATTTTCACGGTCGTTTCATAGAACAAACTGCAACCGACCGTACGGGGATCGAGGGGGGTCGCTTTACAAATAACAACTTCCGACAAACTATCCCTCGATATTTATTAGCAGCCCGTGGCTAGCGATCGAACGAGTGAAAATTACACGTGACGGGGAATCTGAAAAGACGAATAGTCGCCGATAAGATCGTTACCCGACGCGTTATCGCGTTACACGGAACACCCCGTAATGGAGAATCTGTCCGTAATGGCACAGCCGACCGGACAGTAATATCTAGTTTCGTGCACAGGGGTCAACGATTCCGCCCCGAGAGGGGGAGGGGAGTCCAGCCAGGGGGGGGGAGTTTTTAATCGATCCTTATCCGGACTAGCGGATCACCGTGAACGCGACCATTAATCAGATCTTCGTTAAGATCGATATCGATTACACGACGCACAAGGGAAGGCGGAAAATAAAAAAAAAAAAAAGAAAAAGATACTCACCGACGTGGCTTGGGTCGTAGTATCTCGTGACCGGAATCGGATATGCAGATACTCAGACTCAACGGTCCTCCGTAGGGTTCCGGGGGCGCCCCTGTTTGAACGGACTGCTGTTGGGGACTGGAGATGCCGCCAGGACCGGAAGTCCCGGTCAAAAACAGCGGCTGCTGACCGCAGCCGTCCATCGTCGGTCGCTCGACGTTCATTCCGTCGTCCCCCGTAGCTCGTTGCGCTGGAAGACCTGCAAATTATCGAAATCGTATGCAATTGCCGCTATTTTTCGCGATAATTTAACAAAAAAAAAAATAACGATTACAGTGAGAAAACACGGGTTAACGCAATGACATTCGTCTTCTTAGAAAAAGAATGGAAAACGTGGCCGCGCCGTCGATCTTCGCGTGGAGATTTAGCATTCCTCCGCGCGAGAAAAACAATTCACGCGATTGAGAATAAAAATTCATTCGTAGGAAAGTAATTGCGGGCGAAAAACTTTCACGGTGACTCGAAGGTCATTAACGAGAGGCCGGATCATTCTGAGAAAATAATTAGCGGCGAGATAGCATCGCGACGAGGAGGGAAAAAAGAAACAATTATACGTCTATTGTCGCGCGGATAGTGTTAATTATCGTTCGAAACGTCGGTGTACATGTTAACAAGCGATTTCGAAAATAACTTTCGCGAAAATTCGTCCGAGCATACTTCGATGGAAAACAAGACCGTACGCGGGCTATTGTATTTAAATAACGGTGACTCCTGGTACTTAATACCGGGGCATCTCGCCCGTTAAGAAATTCATTGCACAATTTCGTTCGTAGACGGTATCGTATAAAAATGGCTCGTTGCTTTTTTGCACGCCCACTGCATGTGTACCGTAATTACAACCTGGATGATATTCGTGGATTAAAAAACTATAAACAGCTCGTAACGGTATTTCAACGTGTAACAGGTCGGCGGAGAACAGCTGTGAAATATCATTATCACAACGATTCGATGTAGGAACGCGATAACCGCGCGTCGATACACCGTACGCCCACGCAATCGAATAAAAAATGTAATTCGTATGATTGACTAAACGAGCTACGGCTACTCTGCCCCCGTGGCTCGGTTCGTTGAGTTATGAGTTCGGTCATGCGGGGAGAATCGCCATTCTTCAGAGGGTTAATTGAAATGCACTACCAATCGCTGCTGTTCGCTTACGGGACCATTCCACGCCATCTTTTATAGGGGCTGCAAATAGTTATAATAGCTATTTTTCGTCGATACGTTTGTAATTGATTAAAATAATCGGTTTATAATATTTTGTAATCGTCGATTTCTATCGACTGCAATTGTAACTGAATACCTCCTTAAAGAAGCATAAAGTTGTCCCCGCTCGAGCAGCGGGTTATCTGTTGTCAGGGGCGCTTAGAACAACACGAAGTACATACGTATTTATTATTACCGATATAAAGGTTATCGGAACCTATCGAACCCAAAATTCTGTGACTGTTTCGAACCTGACATTTTTCATCCGCAAAATAATCGGCTCCGCAAACTTTGTAGGAGCCAACGTAACATGTTGCTCCTTTTGACGGGCCCTTGTATGCAATTACTCCGGTTGGCAGCCAAAGTGCTTCCTTAAGCGTGCATATCAAGAACAGCTTCGTCTCCTCCTGCCCCCCCTCTCACGCCCTCCCGTCACCCGTTTCTTCATAAAGTGAAAGCACGCGTGCAATGTTGGCTGCCCTTTCGTAGAATTTTCATCCACGAGATGTTCGCGGAATGCCGACATTCTTAAGGATCCTCCCAAGTGTTTTTTACCGTTCGAGTGTTTTTACGAGGAAATAACTGTTTTCGACCCTCATTCTTTCACAGCTTACGAAAACAAAAAAAAAAGGAAAAAATATCCCGTCGGTTCAACGACTGCCATGTTTCGTACGATCTTAGAAGAGTAGCAGAAGCACATCTGGAATACAAATTTATCGAAGACGACTACAAATAAATTATCATTTCTTTTTATATATAAAAAAAATAAAAAAAAACCGGTACAACGACTTTTTATTTTGTACTACATCGTGAGGATCGTTTTCTCCTTGTATTCGGTTCTGCTCTACATGCAATCCACTCGTTATCGTTCTTCCTTTGCACTCTGTTATCTACATCTATTTTTCCTGACGCCTTCGTTAAACCTGCGATACGTATTTCCTGTTATTTTGTGCCGCGGACTAAAGTACGATACAATATTATTATAAGGAATTTATGTCACAATAATTTTCTGACTCAAATAAAGATGAAACACTATCAGTACATGGTAGAATTGTACAGCTCGTCACGTGGATATAAATAGATCTCTAAAGTGGCAGGATAAAGTAAGAATCGCAAAGCTGGTACAACCCTACTGCGAGCAAATATTTAATTTTTCGCCACGTCGTATTGCTACTGCACGGTACATATCCTTGACTCACTTCGCTCGACGATCGTTAAGCTTCATCGACTAAGCTCGAACGCTGTAAACGTGTACTCGTTTAAGTAAGAGTTATAATATCGGCATTGCTAAGTCGAAGTTAGTAGCCGTGTAAACGCATTTCTCGACGTGCCTGGTCTATGGAATGCCGTGTAAGTAGATCTCGAGCGCGGGGGTACGCGCGATGCGTGGCACGCGCGCGCATCGACAGCGAAAATAATAACACGAAGAAGGCCGGTGCGCGTGATTTAACGCGGACCAGGAGAAAATTCGTGTCCGAAGGGTGGGCCACGTGGGCGTAAACAAAAGTACGAATTCTGCCCGAGGCACGGAATGTGCTGGACGCAGCGCTGGGTACTTGTACATATACCAGTCAACCCGTACGGCATTGAGTGTCCGTACATACGGCGTGGCATGGCATGGCGTACGGTCATACGTCCGCCCCGCTGCCGCCGCATTCCAGCGGCTGCCCAAACCGAAACCTATATCGCGTACACCCATCTCGCTTGGCCCTCCTCTCCATTCTACCGCTCTCTCTTTCTCTCCGGTGTCCTACTCTTTACCCCCACCGTCGACCTCTTTCTACCCCCCACTCCACGCTCCACTCATACGAACGCTCACCGCGCGCGATCCTCTTCGCCGAGAGAAACGCGACTTTACGTTGTGTCTTCTTTTCTACCTCTTTATCTCTCTCTCTTGCACGCTCGTACCATCAGCGACATTTGCCATGAACTTATACAGACGTGGACGAATCGGACCCCGGACAAAACTCTTATCTACAGCATGGGAAATACACGAATATATGTACACTCGTATGCGAAAGAATTCGAACGTTTACATTTATAACATGTACCTGAATTGGGGCTCGCAAAAGTATTTGTACTCCAACTAAGGGTTCCCGGTGATCGCGCAATGTAAACAAACATCGTTTAGTTTCATTATTAATAATAGAATTGCTCGTTGTATGCGGTAAAAACTTGCTCAACCGTGCTTCGGTACAAACCAGTTGCTCCATGATCTCGTAACAAATTTCTCAATCGATCGTGATGTGCGGTCAACTATTTGGCAATCGATCAACCGACGGAACGCCTGGACAAAGATGGGCAAAACTTTATTCGAATACATAATAGGGAACTATTAAATCCAACTTACACAAATTTGCTCGTTACAGTTACTCAACGATCGTACAGTTTCTATTTGTTATTCGAAATTTTCATAGTTCCTCTACAAATTTTCTATTCCCGGTTGTTACCGATCGAACACTTTTTTCATGTGTAAATTTGGAATTGTTGCAATTTCACAGTCATTTGATATCTTACCGCTGCCAGTCATCAAAAAAATTTGTCCTTACCGCGAAACCTCGATGACCTTTCATAGAACCGAATCTCCCCATTTGTCATTATTGCTTTATACGTGTCCCCGTCCCCATTCGTTTGCAACGCTGTCCTATCGATGCATTCCTTCATCGCGTACCTTACCGGCGGTGGTTCATAACAGTTCGTCTCGTGACTTTTTTCCCCGATGTTAGTAAGATGCACGTAAACGGTCTCCCTAGGGGCCGTAGATCAATACGATTTATGGGATCATTATCGATCGGGGGATCGTGGACGCGGTCCCTGCAAGTAGATGGTCGACGATTTAATAAGTTGCACAGTAGAGGGATTTGTATGACGCGGCTCTTACAATTTATGATGCCAGGTACTGTGTTTACGGTTACTCGAAGAGTCTGTGTGAATATGATTACCCTTTTCTACGTTTAAATCGAGTCTGTTATACAATAAGACAACTGCTAATAAAACTGTTAACATCCCCGAAATGTATCAAAACCTCCAAGACTCGAGATATTCGTGACGTTAAAGACTTTCAAGGGTTCTAAGCTCCGAATACATTTAAAATTCGACTTTTTCGCTATACAGAGTGTTCGGCCACCCCTGGGAAAAACTTTAATGGGAGATTGTGGAGGCCAAAATAAGACGAAAATCAAGAATACCAATTTGTCGATGGAGGCTTCGTTAAAAAGTTATTAATGTTTAAAGTTCCGTCCGTTCTGAATTTTTTTCTCGAAAATAAGCAGGATTTCGGGGGTATGTGTAATGATCAAAAATGATTATAATTGACCCTCGTAACTGAAAACAATTTTTTTAGAACTATTTGAAAAATTTGTTTTTCGCCGAGAAATTACCGCACCTATCCGAATTTTTTTCTCGAAAGTGGATAGGATTTCGGGGGTATGTCTATTCACCAAAAATGATTGTAATTGACCCCCGCAACCGAAAATAATTTTTTTTAAATGATTTGAAAAATTTTTTTTTCGCCGAAAAATTTCAGCACCTTCTCGAATTTTTTTCTCGAAAGTGGATAGGATTTCGAGGGTATGTCTAATGACCAAAAGTGATTGTAATTGACCCCTACGACCGAAAATAATTTTTCCAAAACGATTTGAAATTTTTGAATTTAATTGTTAATAACTTTTTAACGAAGCCTCAGTGAAGAAATTGATATTCTTGATTTTCGTCTTATTTTGGCCTCTAGAATCTGCCATTAAAATTTTTCCCAGGGGTGGCTGAACACCCTGTACAGAGCTTAAAATTCCATGACAAACACCCCATTGCGGGTCGCAAGAAATATCGTTATCGGTTGGAATTTACGCTTCTTATCGACGTCAAATGCGTCTGATATTTCGACGGACGTTGATTCCAGCGGAACTAGCATCTTCGGCTATTTATCATCCGTTAGATGGGGACATTTGATGCGGGCCTGTATCAATGTCTCCGCGTACATCACTGAACGGGCGAAAGTCCGAGGAAGAATCACGATCTATCGAACGAGGGGTCTCGCGAGTGTACAGCCTACGCGGCAACCGGTTAGCTGTAAATCCTTTCAGAGACCCAAATCGTTCTTTCTCAAAGGTTTATGTAGTACGTTATGATCTCCCGATGAATCGAAGACGGTGGTTCTCTTTCGACAAAAGAGAGACTGGACGTCGATGGTATTCGTCGCCTCGGGCATACCGAGAACTTATCCAGTGCAGTCGAGGAAAAAATTCGATTTTCGAGAAAACCGGTTTTCCGTAGGTTATTAGAAGCTAGAGTGCGCAAACTTTCTCAACGGACCAGTTTACCAAGCTTTTTAGACATCTCGAAATAAGCATGACGGACCCGTAGTCGAATGCTTTCACGTTCCATTTTGATCGTTACGAGCAATTCCCTACGCTGAACGAAAATACAGTGATATTTAGTTTGCTTTTAATTTTAGTCTGCTTGTCTACGTGCGCAACTTACCGAAGTTCCTTCAACGTGTTGGTGGGGACAAACATATGTACGTCTTCGGCATGACGGGGGCTCGACGAGCACTCGAAAATTTTCACAGAAATTTCACTCTCCCGTATCAGTGTTCACGTTGTATTTGCATTTTCGGTTCTCGTCGTTGTTTCGAGGGACACGTGAAAAATACGGTACGCTCCGCGATGGAATACATAACCGCACTGTGGAACACCACGATGCCTCGCGAAAACAGTAAACACACGCGAACGTTTTAAACGATGGCACCGCGAACGACGATTGTTCGCATAAATACGTAATGTATCGCGATCCGACGATAACCGTGCCGCGATAGCGAGATCGACAACAGATTCGCCTTCTTTCTTTCAGAACTTAACAACCGATATCGTCCGTTGCATTGCAAGGCAAAGCGTACGAGCGCACGTCCAACCGAGTCGCCGCTTTTCGGCAGCTGTCAATTACTAGCAACACAGGCGCCGCGTTTGTGCAGCATCCCAGCAGAACCACTTTCGGTCCAGGCTACGAAAAAAAAAAAAAAAAAACGAACCTGTTGCGCGAGAGAAGAACGTAGAAGACAACATCTCCGCCATCTGTTAGCGGTCGTGACAAACAGCTGTAACGTCGCGACAATTACCAACGGCGTTCGTACGATATCGCTCCCTGAAAAAAACGTACAAAATAAAAGGAACGCCCTGTATATGCATTTATGTTTATGTATATTCTTGTCTCGTCACCGCGGTCTTAAATTAATGATGATATATAATAGTGACATATCGCTAAGCGCGTTATCAGCTTATCGATTCAGGTGTTCCATTGCGTGGGCGATCAACAAAGCAGAGACTACCTTCGATAAACGTAAATTCTGTAAATCTGAAACAGAGCACAAATCGCAAACGTTAATGTTCATTTTCAAACGTGCATATATTCACGCGAATCACCTTTGAACAATGAAATTTAATTTGTTTACAATTATGACTACATTTTCCCAAACGCACATTACGCAAACAATAGATGCACAGTCATTCGAATATCTGAATTAATAAACCTTGAGGTAACAAACGTCAATTCCATGTACCTTTCTTGCTGGATACATCAATTCGGTAAAAAGAAACATTGTTCAAGTATAAAAATCGTATATGCATGTATCACGACTCATAATTATATGTATAGCAGACGAAATTTCTATAAGAACACCATGATCTACTATCTATCGCCAAATATTATTATTTCTTAGCATTATGGTTTTTAATATTATTATCAAAATTGTTACCATTTTCATTCAGAATAGGAGCGTTCCTCTAACACATTTCGTTTTAACGTACATCAAAGAAAAGAAAAGGATCGAGAACTTTAGAAAGAAATAGGAAAGACGATAGAAGAAATTTATTTAAAAAAAAAAAAAAAAACCAGATCGTGAGGAAATCTTTCTGAATATAGTAATTTGTGCGCTAAGTTGGTATATCGAAAATGTAAGGAACAGCAACGAACTTCACGTGAGTGGAGTAACGATACAAGTCAGCAAGTGATCGAGAGGACCGTATCCGTGGACAGTTAAAGGGGTGTGCGCCCCGGTTACTTTGTGAATAAGTGTGGTTATTATATTTGACAATAAACTTTAATTCATACTATATGAATTGGAAATAACACGTTATCGATATGGGTAAGTCATCCGATAGATTTCCATGGATACATGTTCCTGAAATCATCGAATCTATACAGTGAATAGAAATGCTGGCATAATCGGTGGACAACTCGTCGAATTTTCCAACATTTGTACACAATTTTGACGCTTTGATCTTTCCAGGAGGATTACTCAGTTACTTTCGTAATTTGCTCGGGAGTCGGGAAATGCGAATTTTAATTCTGGGCCTGGATGGAGCCGGAAAAACTACGATTTTGTACAGGTTCGGTTGCACATTGACAAGCTTGTTAAGTTTCACTTGACAGTTTACGTTTTGCTCGCCTATATACACACTACAAAGTTATCGCTATATTGTAATTTATTCCTTGCAGTTGAATAATTTTAATATTTTTACACTTTGTAATTTTTTTTCACGAAGATAGAAAAAATAATTGAGATATATTGCATTAAAGTAATGAATCTAAGCAACCACTTGTACTGGTTCACGGACACGCGCGACCAAACCAAAACCAGTTGTAACTTGACATTGAGAATTTTAGCAATCTTATGTCAAGCATTCTTTTTGCACACATTTTACAAGAATGTTTACGATAAAACTTTTTGTTAATAATTTTTCATAATACGATAAGCTTTAAAACAATATGGAATGTATAATGGAACAAGAAGTTTCAGGTAGTTTTATTGCATTTTTGGTTTCTTGTGTAAACCTTGGTTTATCCTAAATCATGACTGAATAATATTAATGACTTCACTATTGCCTTTCATTTTATAATACTGCTAATAATTTATGATTTGTAAAAATCATTAAATTAAGAGAAAGAAATTTTATACTTTCATTAATTAGACTCAATGCTTTAAGATATTTGTTTTTTGAATAAAGAAAAAAATTGACTATATTTTTTGCAAGAATTTCACGTAATTGACGAATATTGCACATTCTTAGATTGCAGGTGGGTGAAGTTGTTACAACAATACCTACTATAGGATTCAATGTAGAGCAAGTTACATATAAAAATCTGAAGTTTCAAGTGTGGGATCTTGGTGGTCAAACTAGTATACGGTATGTTGAATGTATCAGATGTAATAAATGAAAATATATATTCCGTTTTGTTTGTTTAAATTTTTAGGAACGACGCGACGACACGCGAATGTTATTTCTCCAATGTGTACGTGTAATATCTTGATGATACGTGTATGTATTCTTTTTATTTACAGACCATATTGGAGGTGTTATTATTCAAACACAGATGCAATAATTTACGTTGTGGATTCAGCAGACAAAGATAGGATAGGCATATCAAAAGATGAATTAATTTACATGTTGAGGGTAAGTGTTATCATGTATAATAGGGACTCACAAACTTACAAAGGCTAACACACCAAGATGCGACATGTCTATTCTTATCAAAATTTTTGATATAAACAGAACATCAAAAGTCATTATACAAATATATATACATGTATACATAAATATATATATATATATATTTGTACATTTTTAGGAAGAGGAATTACAAGGTGCAATCTTGGTAGTCTTAGCGAACAAACAAGATATGGCAGGTTGTTTAAGCGTCGCGGAGGTACACCAGGCACTCGGATTGGATGCCCTCAAAAACAGAACGTTCCAAATATTTAAAACCTCCGCGACGAAAGACGAAGGACTCGATCAAGCGATGGATTGGTTGTCCAACGCGCTGCAAAGTAGAAAATGATTAACATTATCGAACAATCTTTTTTACCCGAGCCTTACTGAGAAGACTAGTCACACGACTGTCACTTTGAATCGCCCATGCTGAGCTGGGTGCATCATTACGTTTATTTATTATAATTATATTTTAAATAGCCTTACAATTTCCATCATGAATCTAAGCTAAAATTTATCATACCTTTCGTAATGTGAAGCACGGAATAAAGGCGAACGAAAAAATTTTATCTTTCTACGTAACTTAAAATGAAAATAAAAATAGAAAATCTTTTGATGTAAGTATTTTTTTGCACATCGATATCTGACATTTTTATCGTTACCACAATACTGTTTCTTTCTTTTTTTTCTTCGTTATTTTAACGATGTATTGACTTTTGTCACTGGTGAAGCAATACAACGTAAACATTTTTTAAACGAATTTTATAAGAAAAATACAAGTTTATTCTTGTAATTGGCGATAAAACTTATAGTGTATATTAAATATAAATACATCACGGTTTCCTACTTCATTATTCAAGGCTATCATTCATAGACATTGCAGTAAAATTAAAAATCGTTTAACGTGTCAACATTTTGGCACTGTGTGTGAATAATTATGTACATATGTGTAACTGGTTTAATTTCATTCATGTAATGTAAGAGACACCGAAATGTAAAAAGTTCTTTTCTACAAAAGAAAGAAAATGTGTGAACGCAAAAGGATTTTCTTTACGATCGAAGCACAATATCTTGAATACTGAAAAACTTGTTACATGGAATTGCAGAAAAAAAATCTAATACTGCCGTAAAAAAAAACGAGATTTGTATTCTGAGTGATGTTAATTTGAAAACACCTAAAAAAAAGAAAAGAGAAACGAAATGTACGTTGATAGTTTTCGTTTAAAAGTAAATTATTTGATTTTTAACTGTTTCAGTTCATATACCAAATAATAATAAATAATATTTAAGCACGTTGATCAAACGCATTTACTGAGCAGTGTATTGAAATTTGATAATTAATTTATGTATTTAAAATAAATATAGACACTATTTCATAATAAATATTTTAAGAATCAATTGCATTTTGACCAGTTATTTAAATTATCTAAACAAAAATAAATAAATAAATATATGATTTTAATTTGTTGACGTTGACGTTTTTATGTATTATAATTTAATATTACTTATTTTTGTGGTATAACGTTAACAATTTTCTATTGTCAAGCTAAACCAATTTGACATACTAAAAATAGCAACATGTACCTTCAAACGTGGGATGAGAAAGTACGATAGCATGAAAAAAACTATAATTTATTTAAATTAACAATAACTTACGTATTCGTTAATAATTATATTATACACATTCAACATTGTCTTTCAATGTTTGAGTTTTACCATTCTGGAATTCCAAATCTCTCAATACGTTTCATTTGAGTGTCTAATTCCATCTGTACCTTCTTTCTCATATAGAATATCGGGCAATCACGACTAAAAGAAGAAAAAGCGGTGATACGTCAATTCTGTTTCTGCAATTTTAATTTATCAGAGTGTAGTAATTTAATAATATCGTAAAACAAACCTCGTGCAAATCACTTCTTGATGAAGGCTTCCTTGACATCTCTGACATTCTGTCCATAACCTACAAAATTTTTCTTCCAACTTTCTACCGGCATATAATTCAGTCTGGAAAAATTCTGCCTCCTTTGGTTCGCAGTATTTACACAGAGCCACTTTCTCTCTATCCGGCGTCAACACAGCTTTACAGCCTAAACACACTTCCTTTTTACGCGTAAAGGCGGAAAGAGCACTGACTTTGGACGTAACGACGGACTTCGTGCGCGTATGATCCCCTTTCAGCAGAAGCGATTCCGCTTTATCGCCGAGAATTGGCTCGAAAATACGCACAAGAGGCTTGGACAATTGATTTTCTAAATAATAATTCGTGTCTATAGGAATATTGTTCTCTAACACATAAATTGGATCCTCCGCTTTTTGATAAGCTGGCGTTCCCTTCGTAGCTCTTATGAAAACATACGGTACTCTGTCCCCGAGTTTTGGCGCAATTCCAGCGTCACGTTTCTTTAGTTTCGCCGCTAATTCAACATGCGCTTGTTTTGCTGCATAATCAGTCTTAGTCAATTCTTTTGTAACCACCAACTGAGAAATATCAATACGATTACATAAAAGATCACTTATAATTTGTTTCGCATAATTTACGGCATCATTAGGATTCCTGTTATAAAAAAAAATTAATTTAATCGCTTATCACCTGACAGTAAAAATTAGTCGCATGGTGGTTTTAGAATTACTACTAACTAAAATTATAATAATATTACCAAATGTACGATAGATTTAATATTCACGTTACCTGTCGATGAGTAACTTTTGTAAACAAGTATTCATCATATTTGCTACCAAAGGACAGTTGTCTCTTCGTACGGTTTCAAGACCTTTGCAATCCATTTTATCGTACTTATCGGGACGCGTAAAGTACAAACCAGCGTATCGTTTTTTGTTAATTAATAAATACGGGAAATACACTTTCTCAAATTCTAGTTTTATAGGCTTGACAAACTTTGACGTTACGTATTCCGCAGCTTCCCTCCCAAGTTCCATTGCTTCCTCGATTGTCTTAACACCGAATTTAATCATAACGGAATCTGTGTCTCCGTATATAACCACGGCATCGTTTTTGTATCCCTTTGAAACACAATACTGTTCTTCTACTTCGTGTTTCGTTCGTTCTATCATGGTGCGTCCATATGCAGTTACACTCTGTTGCAATATGCTTATAAAAGAATATACTTCAACAATAAGATACATTTATATAGAAAGTGTTTGCTTTAGCGCGAATATATCGAATAATCGAATTTATCGAAAATAATCGAATTACGTTATGCCCAACTTTGTATTCCGAATGCTTGCGTTAAAGAAAACGCTTTATCTATGTTGTAGAATCTTACCGCCGATATGTCCAAGCACGGTAATTTCCCCATTTGTGCACCAGTGAAACCATACACAGAGTTGGCCGATACTTTTAAAGCATATTGTCTACCATCCAAAACTTTTTGCTTCAATGGGTCAGTCTCTTTCTTCAATTCAGCCTTCGCTATTTTCCTAGCCGTTAAAAGGTTCTCTAAGATTTCCGGAAGTATTCCTTTTCTAAGATTAGCTTTGACGAATAGAGAGTTATTCGGAGTTTTAGTTGTATCGTCGTTATCGATATTATATTTAACTTTTTTCTCATGATTCAACAGTGTTGTATAACATAAGTTGTGTGCCATAATAATACTGGGATACAAGGAACTGAAATCCAAAGTAGCAATTGGGTCACTATAATATCCACGTTTTGGTTCTATAACCGTTGCACCTTCGAATTGTTCGTCGCTAGCTTGGCTATGATGTACTGGCATCAAGTAATCTTTCTCTCGAGTCTGAAATAATATATCTGTAATATTGTTTGATCATTTATATTGGTAACTACAGTAGTTCCGCTCGGAACCGGCCGCGGACACTTAAGTGGGCACTACCGTATCAAAAGATGGTTATCGAGACCTACCTTTCTCAAAAGTTGTGAAACAACTTTTATCTGTTGTCCTCGAGTTAATAAACTGTAAATAGAAACTCCAGTAACTCTTGCCATTTCCATGTAAATGATAATACACATTAATTTATCCAGCAATCTGAGCGGTAAATATGCATCCTTCAAACAATAAACAGCAAGTCTTCGACGCGTCTGTGCGTCACCATTTTGTAAATCTGTAATAATACTATGGTGAACGTCTTCTTTCTGTTCTTGCAGAAAGTGGTAAGAGACAGCGTTCAAAGTGTAAGACCTTAATTTGTAATCTCTGACCAAAACCTAAATACAAAAATAATTTTAGGTTATTCCTGTGTGTAGCAGTACCCGAAATAGGATTAAACGCCATTGCATTTACCAATAATAGATCGAACGAAACTCTTCCTTCAAAATTGACAGATTTATTCTCGCGTCGTCCCATCTGCTTGCTCTGAAGTACTTGAGTTTTAATCACAGATTTGATATTTTTTATTCGACCAAGGTATTCAAAGTTCTTTACGTTAAGATGCTTTGCTCGATTAATTAAATAAGGGAAGTCGAAATTATTTATATTATACCCTGTAAAAATATCAGGATCCGACTGTCTGACGAAGTCAGCCCATTTCTAAAGAAAATAAAATGAAATTTACACGTACTGATTTGGTTTAAAAGCAATCGATGCGATAATGAAACTTTAAAAATGCGTTTATACCTCTAACATTACGCTTTCTTTATCGGAACTTATAACTTGACAACCAATGATAGGCGCGCATGTATTAAGCGTGAAAATGTTCCGTAAAAATGGTTCCGGTTCTCCTTGTCTTATTACCATGTTAGCAATTTGTATAACAGGGTCGTGATTCGGTTCAGGAAAAATACCTGAATTTGTAAATGAAGTTTATACTAGAAGTCTCGAGCCCTTTTTTTTCAACACCCTGTATCTATGGAAAACAAACGAGCTTATACCTTTGCGTCCAGCGCACTCAATATCGAAACTAAGTATTCTGAATGGTGCAAGTTTCGACCATTCTCCTTCTGGTGCATAACTAATAAAACCATCCCATGCAACATCTACTTCCAATTGACATCTTGTAGTCAATGGTAACATGTGCCCGTACTGGCCGCGCAATTTCCAAGTTTTCGCTGGCAATTCAATCCACGAGCATCCAACAACTGATCTGTCGACCATAAACCTTAAAACGAAGACAACAATGCATCGAAAAGAAAAAAACTGGAAACAGTAAAACCATATTTCGATGTATCTACGCACCTAACATCAAAATCAATATTGCTTTCGAAAGCCCTGTACTGGTGATTGAAGGTAGGAAAAATGATTTCGTTCTCGAGTAATCTCTTGCACGCGGCAATCAATCTCGGCACAGCTACTGTGATTTTTAGAAATAGTGATTTTTCACTCCCTGTATATCCATACATGTTCTGTTTGTATACTCTTTCAATGGCTAAAACAGCTTCTTGAATATTATGTGGATTCGACCTCATATCTTTCAAAATAGCTTTATCCAGAGCATCCTAAACAATACGTAGATATAAGATGAGTAATTAATAGAATACTCGAATTAAACAATACAAAATGATTTTAACGATGTGTACCTTAAATGGCTTGCAATGGTGATCCATAAAGTTAGATGGTGCTGAAACATACAAATAGGGAGAAAATCCATGGATGTGGCAACAAACAGAGTTTCCCTGCTCTGTAACACCGTACATCCTCATTATTGGTACAGGAGCTATTTTACTGCCCGGCATCCCAGGTAAGGGTACACCTTCATAAACAATTTCATAGAAACATGAGAAATCAGAAATTCTTCTCTTTTTAGTTCATTTCTTTTTGCAATAGTATTAATTTACCTAAATAATGGTCAATTTCTATTTGCTGAAAAATTAAGGAATCTATGTTTGGATTTAATTGTGATGGAGGAGGTCTACTCCACTTTGAAGATGTGTTTTCTTGTTCAGGACCCTGTTAAAAATAACTTTACATTACTAATTACAATTAACACTGTGATTCAGTTTTTGATAAACCTTTTTGTCATAAAAGTATATGTATTAAGCTATAATTTTATTTTATTCTTATATACCTCCTCATTAGTTTGGTATACATCTCCCACATCATCCTCCACTTCATCCATATTAGCCAATTCAGCTTCAAACGAGCCAGGATAATTGTCCTCATCTTCATCTCTATTTACAAATAAAAATTAAAATGAAAATATAACTACTGATTTAATAGCAAATCGATAAGTGTTCATTTTTAAAAACGAACGTTAAACAAGGAATCAAAAGAACACTGTTAAAATCATTAACGTTATTTTTATTTTGACGACGTACGAGAAACGGAAATTATTTCGACAACATATTTAAATATTCTAAATTCAGTTTGCGTCACTAAAATATTTGTCGTAACAGTTATTGAAAGAAAATATAATTACAAATGCACACGACGTACATGAAATAAGGTTAAAATAAAATACTCAACAAATACTGCAAATTATTACCGATATTTGGCCTTCTTTGCAGCAGAAGGTGTTGTAAAGGATTTCCTGTTCATCTTGCTTTGTTAAATTCTACGTAATATTTACGAAAAACACGAATAATTACACTACATCAATATTACACATCAAATGCAAAAGGCGCGAAATAGACTTTACTGCGTGGTTCGCCAAAACACGAAAGTCGAAAGTGCCTCTGAATATTCCCTAGCTTGGTGCTCGTAGTCAGTGGTTGACCACACTGCTGCTATCCACACCACCTACTGACCTCCCTAGGCAGTTACTACATGTTCCCTACAGTTTCGAAAGTATCGATACCTGTTTCATAACTTTCGAAATGTTCGATATCCATTTAACATTTTATCAAAACAATAATATATTTAAGAAATTATTAAAATAATAAAAGAAATGGGAGCGACTGGTAATGCTGAGTCCTTAATGCCACAAGTGGCGCGTTCTCAACGTTCTTTTTCGAATCTAGAGATTTTCTTGCCTTCCTAAATTTTTCCTAGCTGGAACGACACCAGCGCTTCTTTTTCTATATAGAGCTGTCACATGTCACACGTGTTGACGGTTACGTCAACACATTAGTATAAAAGTTATCAACGCGAAGATGCGCAAAGGAAGGTGTTTAATCCATTAATGAACGATTTTATTAAAATTCTGAGACTAATATAGAGGAAAAAATGCCGCACGGGACGAGGAAAAAACCGTTTAGCGGCAAAGCAAAGAAACAGCAAATGAAAATTAAAAAGCAACGACTAAATCCAACTTTATCTGGTATCTATAATGCAGTGATAAGTGAAAAATTTTATACAATAAATTTCGTAATAATTGATTTTATGTTGTAACCCATAGGTGGAAGTCATAGTAAAGATGATATTGATGATTATACATCCATTGGTCGCAATAAATATGCTTTAAAGTTCCCTTCAGAAAGTAAGAAAGAACTAATGGAACGAAGAGAAGAAGCTAGGAAAGCTATTTTACCTTTATCTTACAAAGACCAAGAAGTTGCAGAAGATTACTTTCCACCATTAATTGATATGCCCAAAAGACCACCATGGAATATGAATATGTCAAAAAGAGAGTTAGAATTACAAGAGCAAAAGTACTTTGAGGTAAACAATCGTATATATTTCCATTTTTATTTATTTTTTGTGTAGCTTCAGAATCAACTAATTAACTTGTTATCTTTAGGAATATCAAAATATAAGAAGAATAAGCAATATTAGCCACTTTGAATTAAATTTAGAAACATGGAGGCAGCTATGGAGAGTTCTTGAAAAGTCTGATATTTTGTTATTTATTGTTGATATCAGATACCCTGTCTTAATGTTTCCCCCGTATCTGTACCATTATGTAACAAAAGAGCTAAAGAAAGACATGATTTTAGTACTGAACAAAGTTGATTTTGCTTCTCCAGGCTTAGTAGTAGCATGGAAAGAATATTTTCATGAGACCTATCCTAAATTACACATTTTACTGTTTACATCGTATCCTACTTACAATTTGCATGGTAATACAGAAAAAACACAAGGACTACAAAAAAGACGTATAAGGGGGAAATTAAAAATGGCTGCAGAAGGGGCTCAAAAACTATTGGATATTTGTAAAGAAATTGTAAAAGATAAAGTAGATTTGACTTCTTGGCATGAAAAAATTCAGAATGAAATGCAAATGGAATATAATCTAGATGACATTAATCATAAAGACAGTGTTACTATTACTAAAGAAGACACAAGTTATTACGAACATGAACAATATAAAAATGGAGTATTGACTATTGGTTGTATTGGAACTCCAAATGTTGGAAAGTCATCTTTGATGAATGCATTGATGGGTGAATATTAATGCTTTCGTGTAATGTATTTGAAAATCATGAACAAAATGGTGTGTAAATTTTTACACTTATTACAGGGAAAAAAGTTGTGAGCGTATCACGCACACCTGGACATACTAAATATTTTCAAACTATTTTTCTTACAAAAAATGTTTGTCTTTGCGATTGTCCAGGATTGGTATTTCCATCAACAGTTCCAAAAGAGTTACAAATTTTGATGGGTTCTTTTCCAATAGCTCAAGTTAGGGATCCATGTTCAACAGTTAAATTTTTAGCTGAAAGAGTAGATTTACCAAAGTTATTAAGACTTGAACATCCAGATAAAGACGATACATGGTCCGCTATGGACATTTGCGAGGCTTGGGCTATTAAACGAGGTTTTCTAACTGCGCGGACCGGTAGACCCGATACGTACAGAGCGGCTAATTCATTGTTAAGAATGGCGCTCGGTGGAGCAATTTCTATATTCGTTTATCCATTAAATTGGAGCGTTAATCAAGGTAATATTCAGTGTATAGCAATAAAAATAATTTTCAAATTATTTGACATTTCACATTCACATTTTAATAATAAATACATACTTATAGAAAAGTGGGAGAACCATCCAGAAGTTGAATTAGTAAGGTGGATTCAAGGTAAAAATAGAACAGAAGATACAGACAAAGATTCGGAAACTGAAAAATATTCAACAGAAGAAGAAGAAGAGGAAGAAGAAGAAGAAGAAGAAGAAGAAGAAGAAGAATCTAATTCCGATAATACATCGAGCGATGAATCGAAGATACGACACGTGGTTAATAAATTTGAAGTATTATCTGCAGACTTATGAAAAAATTAACAGTTTATTCGTAATATTTTTATTAATTTCTAATTACATATTATTTATATTAAGCTACTTATTTACAACGAAGTAGGCTACAATATTTGTAAAGAAATATCCCATGAAAATTGTATATGTATATTACATATTATTGTTCTGCATCTAATGATTCTTAACTATGTGTTACACTACTATTTATATACACTTTAAATTTTGCTACCATATCGTTGGTCCACTATACAGCAATAATTTAATAAGGGTAACAGTCGTCTAAAGTTGAAATACTTCTCTTCTCTCTATCAAAAATTACTTAGAAAAAGAAAAAAACTATTCAAGACATCTAAAGTTCTACAGTTACTAGATTAAAATTTTGAGGCCTATGGAATTTGTACGATGAGGCGTAGCGCGAAACGGCGAAATATTAGATGTTCAAAAAATAATTTATTTTTATTGTTCTGTATAATATAATACATTATGTCTCTATATTATGCATATAATGTATCATACTTAAAACGTGGGGTAACGATGTATGAATTCAATAGCATCGAATAATGAAATTATTTTTGAAATACTTGTTATATAGTAAACAGTTACATCCAATTTTCATCCCTTATCAAAATATCGTCTTTCATATTCGAAATAATATAGCTACGTACGATTGAAGCATAAAAATCGTACATCTAAGCTCCTAACAATTTTTTGACGGAATAACCAGGTATAGCGTAAAAGAATAATAATACGAGTATTACTATTCCGATGGTTACAAAAGCTTTTAAAATGGCCCATTTGTAGTTGTGCCATACGATGTATTTAATGGATTTCAAAGGATTTAAAAACCACATGAATGATGCATCGGGCCGACTGAAATACGAAATAAAAGGTTTATCTATGTACGTACCTTAAAATATTTCGGATTTTGCTTTAACAATGTTTAAACGCATCTTGAAGGAGTTTTCAAAGCTTTGAATGCAGCACTGTGAGGTTATTCTAGTGTTACAGTGTTAATAACTTACTACCTGCGCCTCCTTTGGAAAAGATCACGAACTAACAACTTGTGAATTAGTGTGTTCCTAGAACACTCGGAATAACTAACTCTACTGTGTCTATTCGGCTGAATTAGGACGAAGGCTCGTTAACGGCTGGGCACTTAATTAATTAATTAATATGAAACCTAATGGTGGGATTCTTGGGACACTCGGGGGAAAAGTTTGTCACCCCTGATCTATACAACGACAGGAACACACGATATTTGTATCGTAAGGTTACTAAAACAAAATCGTTGGAAGGAATGCGGCACAATCTTCGATTTTTTTAGAATTCTACAATCTTCAAAATTTTGAAAAATTCTTCGAGCTACGTTTAAATATTGCTAAAAATTACTATAACAACAATGTATGTGTTGTTGTATTATACAAACAATGTTTGATTTGGCATGGAATGGCGATAGATTGTAATTAGAATGTAAATAGTAAAAAGAGTGTAATTTAATTGAATCGAGTCGCACGTTAATGAAACTTTTATGTATAAGAATAATATACATATTATGTAATGTAATAAGTTTGTTTGTTTTGATATCTATAGTTTACGACAGATTATTAGTTGCCACTTACTTTGGTTTGTCAAGCGGATCTGGTTCGTTTCTACCGAATCCAGCAGGATTTTTCTCAGCCTCTTCTTTGGCTAACAAATGAATTTCGGCCTCCACTTTACCCTGACGAACATTTGCAATGCGAAATAGTTTCGAATTTCCATAAACAATAATGATTCTACACGTATTCGAATGCAAGAAATGTGTTCAAAATTACCGTTAATTCCATGTCTTCGTTCTCCTTCTTTACGTAGAAAGGCCACCAACCTTTTATTCGTTTTTGTTTGAAAATGTTTACCATCGGCACTGATCCATCGGTCTTTAACATGCTTAACGTACAAAGCTTGCTATTTTTCGCGCCACGAGGGAACCGATTCAAGTCGAGAGTAATGGCACCTAGGAAATCGTCGGCCGAAAAGTGATCCGCGTCCCATACCTGTAAAAGAAAGATGTCTTTTAAGAGCGGGTTCCCGTGCCCCGTAATATCTGCATTACTTGTAATTCCAAACGAGCCGGAATCTTGCATTCGGTTTCATCCCAGCTGAAGAGACTCTCCTTTCGATTGATGACAATCTTCTCCTCCGCCACGAGATAATCAAACGGAAATATAAAACGCCAATTAAAATTCCCCTCTCCCGTTAGAGACCGATAGTGAATGTCCGTAGATTGGCAATCTTCTTGTCCCTTCAACCATCTGATAGAACACGCGAAATGCAGAAGTTCGAAACATTGAATCGAAAGATTTATTTTATTCCAATAGCTATCGTAATGTCAAAGCAACGCGATACCCTTTAACGTAAATGTCGCTCATTTTCTCGCCGGTGAAGAAAGCATCGTCTTCCAATACAACGTCGTCCGTGTTCCAAATAATGATCCTGAGCTCGTAACTTTTGGGCTTTCTCGGCGAAATGTCGATCGATGGCCCGGGCGAAGGCATATCCATGGGAAACATATCGACCCACAACTCTAGCTTTCCCTGTTCGATCCCTGGCTTCTCAGGATTATAGAGGGGACGCGTTTCCACGTGCTCGGGAACCAAGGCGCAACCAATTCTCGGAAAAGCTTGCCATTGATGAAGAACTGCCAACGCGAGGTGTTCCTCTATGCCTGAATAAATAACAATAGTTCGAACGAACGATATCCATGTTTAAAACGACCCTTATTGTTAGACGTTATTGAACGTAAGTAATTTCCAAGATCGGTTGATGCAAAGAATTACGCTTGCCTTTGGAGTGAACATAATATTCCATTTCTTCGTTCGACAGGGAAAATGTCTTCCTACCGATTGTCACTCGCCCGTGCGAATACACCGGGCCATCGACTTTCCCTTCTTTGCAAATTTTCGACAAAATCTGAGTGGGCTTCATGGCGTCCCTCCACTTATTGTAGCCGGATCTGAAACACAGCACTGTCTTTCATGTCGTTACAGTCATCTCTGCTACTCGTTAATTCTATCTAATTCTTGTCCCCGATGTATACAAAGGGATGACGATGATTATCGGTGGCAATTGGAAACTTACTCGTCGTATCTTTTAGCTAGACCGCAAGTGGCACGATGTCTACTGTAGAACCGATTCTCCAAATCGATCTTCGTTTCGCCGATCATGTCGTCCGCGCCTACCAAGTCCCAGTCCAGCACCTGAATGGTCAGCAGCGAATCCTGTGGGAAGGTTGCCTCTATTTCGAAACACCTTGCAAGCAAACCGTGTCAATTTTTGTTGGACGAATCGTGTATCTAGCGATCGGATCTCGATACGTACTTGCCAAAGATGGGATTGAGCTGCTTCGACACGTAATTCTCCTTGTCGCTGATCCTCTTGCCGCCTAATTGCAGGACCACGTACGGGTCCGCCTTGCCGTTCAAATCGCAGGGATGAAGATCGTTCGCCTTGACGATGTAAACCCGGACCAGCACGTGAATCGGTTCGTTCGATGGTACGCCTTGGAAGAAGCCATATTGCGGGTCGAAACCCATCACCGTGTAATCTATCAGGTCTTTAGGCAGGGGCCATTTGTACACCTTCAGAGCGCCTTTGAAACTTCCTACAATTCTAGACTCGTCCTCGGGTTCGTCGCCTGTTTTCTTGCCGCGGTACAACTCGAACGTGTGTAGCCATTCCTTAAAGTATTCGAATTCCGGCTGAGCTTCCAACTCGTTCGGATAGACTTTCAACAACGCCGTTTTCGAGAACTTTCGGTAACTTTGCCTGGGGCTGAGCTTCGAAACGAATCTGGCCGCGTTGGCGGTCGATTTCAGACCGAATAGTTTCTTCGCCGTCACGCCGGGGCTCTTCTCCCCGGAAACGTTTCCTTGAGTTTGATTGTAAGTCTCTTCCAACAACATCGGGGCATTACCGTTCGATTGCATTTGAAAAATTGATTTCTCTTTACGAAGTTCTTTGTTTTCCTCTATCATAGCTTCGACGGAGGCAAAGTATTTCGTCCACCAATCCTGGCAGCCGTCCTCGTCCTCGAAAGCACCGAAATCCCCTGAGGGAATCGAATCGATGTTCTCGTTTTACCTTCTGGTTCGTTCGTGAAAATAATAGGCTTACCTGCGCTCCCGTCGTAAATCAAGCTTTGTTTCTTTCGTATATTTTGCTCCGTTTTGTCCTTTTTCGTTGGCCAACCTGGCTCTAAACCTAACGTAATGATCGTATCCCCGCAACTGAATTCGAGATCGGCCAAAGACTCCGGCAATGATGTCTGCGGATATTTCGTCTTGGACGCATCGAAGCCTACGACGAAAATAAAAGAATGAAATATTATATTTCATTTATCTTTTATCCGTAGATCCTTTTCAATTTACCCGTACATTGTTGCAATTGATACAGATTCTTTTTCCGGTCTTCAGCGTCCTTCGCTCTCTTGGTTTGCGGACAATAAATGTATTTGTGTATCGAATTGATCGTGTGCGTGCCAACGAGAGTGTATCGCCCGAAGCTCCTACAATCCACTGCTCTGATCGTTAAGGGTGGTCGATAAAGTTCCTGTTCCGGTAGCTCCAGCTCCAAAAACTTGATCGGCGTATTGAAATTCGGGTTCTTCTTTGCGTTGGGTATTACCGAAGAATAGAGGATATGGCCAGCGCATTCAACGTCCACGCGTGGCTTGTCCACGGTTAGCAAATGTATCCTTTTCAGATCTCTTAAGCCCCAAAACAAAACCTCGATTCTACGATTGCAACGATGATCAATGTTAGCCGTTCATCCAGAGATATTTATCGTTTTCGAAACCTTCGTCAGACTGTGTCTCACCGATATTTGGAGAGAGTCGGTCGAATACCGATGGGAACCGGAAGAACAGGTCCTTGGTCTTGAGCAACTGCATGAGTTTGAATCGTTCTTTCCTTTGGATCCGGTAACGTTGGAAAACCGTAGTCTCTGGTCGACGGGTACTCGAGCAATTCGAAAACTGCAAGAAGCTCACCTGCCCTCGCAGCACCTCTGAACACGTCGTACCATTCCAAAGATGGAGGAAATTCCGGTGGCGTGTAAGATTCTGAGGCGAGCTTCACGTGAGGCCGCGCAACCGCTCGTCCTATGTACTCCGATTTACCCTGAAACGTCACGCTTTCGTCTGAATCGATCCCCACCCACAAACTGTTGTTAGTTTCATGAACAAGCCGAAATATGTATTGGGAAGTGATTTCTTTTTTAATACGTTTGCTATCACGCGAGGAGCGATTTTTTCTTTAAACGGCGGTTGCAAACGTGGTGATTAACATGGAGCGTTTTATTTCCTCAAGGATCTTTTAAACGTGCTATCCTTTTTTTATCTTTTACATTATCATTACTGCATGCTAGGTAATAATTTTATAATATCAAGGATATTAGTAAGGATTCTGTAACCACGATTATACGAGTTGAGAATCATTTACTTATATATTATCAGCAAATATTAAATTGCTTGGCATATCGACGATCGATAGGATAATGATAGTGGTTAGTACAAGGGTATAGATTTAATGTATAATTTTCGATTAATACTCATATACCGAAGAGAGACTAAAGTCAGGGTCGAAACTCTGTTCTTGTCTCCACTGTCATCATGCTGTCGACCAATTAGCGAATACTAGCGAAAAGTAAAATGTGAAAGCGTGTGTTGGTTGTGCGTATTTCTGATATCTACAAGGGTCGAGTGTTGTGGCATGTGGTAGGTTGTGTTGTTTGATATTTATACGAATGTCGTATGTTGTATACAAACTGTTAAAGCAGAGCCCTCATGCAATGTTATGTCCGTAGTTACAAAATGACTCTGTAAAAAGAGAATTACAAAAACATAAGAAACTCAAACGCCAGCGCTTCTATCAACGTTTCTTTTTCTTTGGAATTAACGGAAAATCGTATCGCGGTGGAAATAAAAACAGAAGAGGGGACGTAATTTGTAGAAGAAAAGTCGTAGCCGCGACGTACCACTTTATCTTGGTCGAAGATTTCGATGACGATCGACGGTGGATCTTTCTTGATTTCTTCGCCGGTGCCGTGGATCAAAATTTCGTCGAAAAGTAGCAGCTCGTCCCACGTGGGACTCAGAGTTTCGTCGATCACTTGCGTGGATTTGCAAAACTCACCACAGATTACTCTCGCGAATGGATCCGAAAGACCGGACGCATCGCTACCGATCAAAGATCGGGCTTGATACATGTGCGCTCTCAGTTGGAATTTCTACTCAATAATCATTACAAAATTTTAGTAATCGAACTGCACAGATTTTCCGCCCACGCTACGTTTCTTTCTTCTTATGCAAACATAAGGGAAATTTATTAGGTCGGTGCATACGAAATGTTGTTTTTCAAGCTTTATAGAAATATTGTCGACCACGTGCTGCAATTTTATAAGCACGCGTCTTGTAAAGTTCATTGAGAAAACGGTATTTCGTGTACACCAAATTACTATTACACTATATTCGCTAAAGTATTCATCGGGCACGCACGTGTTTGTCGATATAGTGAATGATAGTCGGTGGTAAAGAGCGTGGCCTATCGACATTCTTCAATTCGTGGCCTAGTTCATATCCTTTCGGTAAGCCTTGGATGAAGTACTTCTTGTGCTTCAAGATCCCCAACCACGTATAAATTTGCAATTTCGTCTGTATTGCCCAACCGGACGGTCCGAACTTTTTCTTTCCTGGAAGCTACGGACGTACTATTTTCAATGAAAATTTACTTTCCACCCCAAGAATTCATTAAAAAATTAAATCAATAGGCAAGTTAATCGCAGATATATTTGAACGTCTAATTGCAAGCTAACGTACTTTGAGAAACATTGTTTGCACTTTGCCACAATATCTGCCGCATTCCTCGTCAACGATCGAATAAATTAAATCTCTTCCTGGTATTCTTTGATAAGCTACCCGTCGTCCAGCGCTAATTACCCAAATAAAAACATCCGGCAAAGAATCTTGAGGCTGAAATTATGAAAAGATTTTTGCGATCGTACGTACGTAGATCTTTCTGGTCGCTACTACTCACATCTTCGACGAGAAACTTTAATTTTTGCAGGTAACCCTGAGCCGTCTTCAATCTCTCTTTGATGCTGCTCTTCGTGACCACTGCTTTAAGATTTCTCGCCATAATTCCAACATTTTCCAATTCCCTTTGACACATTTTCGTTCTCTCTTTATCGAGCTTTGTTTTCCCAACCCCCGGTCCGGTAAGACTCGACTTGCTGATGCTAACGTATCGATTACAGTTGCTGCTCAATTCCTCGAGCGTGGATTTTAGAATTTTGTCGCCCGAAGAGTCATCCGCGTGCAATTGAGCTTCCGTCAATCCTTCTTCCTAAATCAAAGTCACAAACAAGGCTACGGTGAGTTTCATTGCGTCGAATTCCCTTTCTCTCGTTGTCTTTGATTTACCAGTTTGTCGGCGATTTTGCTGATGATATTGCTGTTGTACATCCTGCGCCTGTAATCCGGCCAAATACTTCGTACGTGCAGGCACGGTTTGTCGTCCCAGTACGGTAGGAAATAATAAATCTTGTCGTGTGTCATTGGTTTGCTCGGTGGTGTGGTGCTCTGCCAGGATCCGCTCAAAACTTCCAACAACTCTTCTTGTTCTCCGCTCGTTCCGCTCTTCGGTCCCATTTCGCACATCTATTAACGATCAATTCGAACGAACTTTCGACTGCTTTTAAAACATTACGCTATGTTAACACTCGCGTGAATTCGAATGTTTCCCGGTTGCAATGTCTAAACAAATGCAGTTTGAAAAGTTACAGAGAGATACAGTTTCTGGGATATTGATTGGAAGCTGCGTCTGACAGTGTACAATCTGCTTCTCCTTGCTCCCTTTCTGCTTTTTCCTCGCACTCCAGATATTCCAGTCAATTGTATCTCGCTATAGTTTGCATATATCTTGCGATACACTATTTTTTCAAAATTGTTTTAAATACAAAAGTTATTGCGAATACAACTCTCGGCAATTTCCTCTGTTTCAACCCCTTTGAAGCGTGGAACAGCGCAATATCGAGAAATTAGTAGGACAATGGAGGGAGCTTACTTTGGAGCTTTCGTTGTGGCCGTCCAAAGCGTTCCCCGCGTTTCCTATCGATATTTCGAAGTACATCGGTTTATCGCCGAGTTTTTTATCGATCATCGTGGCGTCCATAATCGTAGCGAAAAGGAAGAACTCTTCGTTCCTCGCGTAAGCGGTTTCGTTGACTAGCATGGCAGGTTCGACTTCGACCTCCGACGGGGCCATCTCGACGTTATCGCTTATTTCCGTTCTAATTGCTATCAATAATCTAGAACGTGAGCAACGATCGACTAACTTTTTGTTTCGACAGTGATGCAAAATACAGAGTGTCCCATACAAACGGGGGGAAAGCTACATCTTTAAAACGATAATAGATAGAAAAAAGAAAGTAACGAGAAACCTTGCTCTGTAAGAGATCCCTTCTCCCAGTCCCGCGTTCAGCGTCGAATGTTCGTCTATGAGGCTGTAATCCCTTATGCTTCCGTAGAAGTGAACGAACGCAGGGCCAAACGTGGGCAGAAATCCCCTTTCGCCGTCGTTGCTGATTTGTTTCAGATCGACGAAATGCGTGCCGATCACGGTGGCGTGAACCGGGTCGTTGTCGCATAGCTGAATTTTAATCCTTTGACAGAGGGGTGGAAACATTTCCGTGAAAACGATCTGTTCGTTCCAAACCGGCGCGTAACTGTGCCTCTTAACGCTCGTCTTACCCTGAATTCCGTGAGAGACGAATAAAACAGTTTTCTATCTTTTACACGTGCGAGAGTGCCGCGGAGAATACGGGCATTCAAATCTACGATAGTTCCGTCGAAATATCAGGTTGTTTCATGGACTTCATCTTTTCAAATTTAACGTTCCGACTACTCGAATTAAATAAGAAGACCACCGGACCAACCTGATATTTATTATCGAGAAGTTCGATCGATCTTACGGTTAATCCAGCAAAGGACACTTGAACGTAAGGATCGACGAGATCCTTGACTTCGCCGGTGAAGGCCTTCTTCACGTTCGCCATGATGCTGCTGTTCATCTTGGGTAAACCGTCGGCTCTGTACACTTTAACGATAAACTTTGCCCTTTGTCTCTCGATTGGCACGCCATCCGGAAGCAACAGATTACCCTCGATGTCGTCTTCGTCTTTTTCGCTCTTCGGCGGTATCTTCACGGTGTCGCCTTTCCCGATCACGCTTATGTCGCACTTTAAATAGCCTTTTGGACCTCCGGCGACGTCGTCCGGGTCCGTCAACAGCGCCCATTTATGGTAAAACTGATGATCTGCGGACCAGAAGGGCGTGTTACGCGACGGTGTCTCCTAACGAACGTAAACACACAGAGAGAAGAAAGTCCAAGCGCAGAAACGTTGTACGAACGATCATAAAACACCATTCAGTGGCATGATACGCGTGAACGTGTGAAGGAAGATGCACGCCAGTCATCCGCTTCCGATGCATCTTCGTATCGTTTGACAATTTCAACGAACAATTCGTGTCTCATCGAAAAATCGTTGGAACGATGCAGAAAATGCTATCGATTTTACGTCAACCGTACAATTAGACCATCGACGACAGCCAGTGCGCGACACCGGACCTAACCCGATTCGTATGGCAGTAATCAAGCAGTATTATTTTCAATATTTTTATAAAACAGTGCATCTATGTGCTCAGAAATATTTTTTGTACATCGTTCTATGCGACAGAAGCGGCATGACTCGGATATAGTAAGCGATGTGCGTACAGAGAAGAGGGTTGAAAAATACATGCGCTGAAATGGTTCGAGATAAGAGTGAAAAGCAAAACGCGAGAGTAGCTTGTAACGTTTCTTTTCGCGAGTATTTATTTGGTCGATTAGTTTCCTCTCTGTATTTTTTTCTGTTTAGTAGATTATGAACCTTCTGGCGAGCTTCGCATTATCCGTTTAAAGATAATTTCTTTAAATCTAGTCGATGGGATACGAGCAATTTCACGATAAACGGTACTTTCAGTCAAGATGTCTGCTCGCAAACGAAGCTGCGTACTTTAATTTTATAATGTATCTCTATCTGCGATTAAAAGCACAATTTTGTAAATTAATTCAGCCAATTCCGCCACGGGCGGGAGAGAAAAAAGTTACTCGCGTAAAAAGCATGCATAAATGTTCGGTGACGTTTTGCATCGCGTCGCACGTTTGTATGTGATCCAATTATATTACTTTGGAACACGAATATCGATGTTTAATTTTCATTTCCATCGGGGGAACTTAATTCACGATAAACGTCACTGGCAACGTATAAATTGATATTTATAACTCGTCGCGTCGTTAGCGCGACAAATTCGAATGCGCGTCGAAAAATAAAATGTTCCCTCCGATTAAAAGGGAACAACGTGTGTTTCCCGTTCGTTCTCTGCGCCAAAGCGTTTCCGTTTCCTCGTCACGGACTCGATAGAAAATGAGAGACAGTTATTAATGATCGAAAAAGTAGACTTTAGAATTCCATTCGGACGATTGAAATATTGTACCTGGTTGTGCCCATACGGTCGCGATGTCTAACTTAAAGCTGCCCAGCGTTAGATTAGCGCGTAAGAGATTCCGCGATTGCTGCACCTGCGTACCAGTAGAAGGTGTTCACTTCGAGTAACCTGTATTCACCAGTGTTCCTGGTTTCTCGACATTTTTCATACCTCGAGAAACGTGATATCGGTTTCTGTATAACTTTCCTGGCATAATATCGATATAAAAATCATACCAGTATCGCGTCGCTGGTTATTTTCTTACCTGTCGTCTGAATGACAAATGAGAATTTTCGTTCGTTTAGACAGAACGTTACCGTATCGATAAATTCAATAAATCCGTTCGAGTCCAGAAACATTTTAGGGAAAGATAAATTTTCAATCGACTGTTTGCAGAACGGATGCAGCGTTGCTACGTTTATTTGAGAACTTACACTCGGAAAATCCGGAATCGCTTTTCTATTAAAGAGAGTAGCTGCCCGTGTTTTATTACCCTCCCGTGCAATTCCAATTTACTGGTTAGATTTGCTTTTATCGCTTCGAGGCAAGATCGAAGATTCGTAACTTATAAAATTAAATGTATCGCGTAGCCGACAGCCACTGGAATTAGAAATAAGAATCTCGGCGAAAGATATTTCAATTTAGATAGTCGATCGGACGATTCTTTTTCCCCTGAAATTACTGTGCGCAAATAGCGACGCAAAGAAAGGATAGTCGAGAACAAATTCAGGATTTTCTTAACGAGATCCGCCTATTTGCTTCACAAATGCAAAGGTGAGAAACGACTCGGTTGGTCGTAAAACCGCACGAGAAGTAGCGTTTAATTTTCGTGCCAACGCCATATATTTTCGAGTACGGAAAACATTGGCATTAAATCGAGCGCGGCTAACAATTTACTGGCGGCGAGTTACGATATTTGTTACAAAGGCTAATTGGCTAAATGATTAACGAAGCGATCGGCTTCCAAACTTCTATAATGAGCTGGAAAATTAACGATGTTTTAAAATTACTTACCGAAAGCGTGATTATTTTGTCGAAAAGCATCACGGGAGGCATGTGAAAGTCGAAGACAAAGTACTGGAAACAAACGATTACATAGGTTTTTATAAAAGAACAAATGTACCGTAATGGTGGAAAATTGTATCCCGCAGCATGTTCTGTGAAGCTCACGTTAAGAATGGTAAAACGCTAATCGAATACGATAAACAACGACAAAAGTTAGAAGTTAAAATTCTCTTTACAAACAGGGTGTCTCTAAGTAAATTGAAACTTTCTTAATTTGAGTGTGTTCGCAGTTCGTTATTCCGCGATTAAACTTTCTGAGGATAAACCTTACTTCGTTGTAATAGGGGCAATTAGTGGACTCCTTGACGCTGGTGTATTTGCGTTGATCCCCAACTTGTACGCAAACCACTGGGTCCATATTCAATCCTGCTAACTGCCTAGCTTCGATGATGGTAACGCAAACTTGGTAATCTTGCGCCTTTAACGCGGTTTGGCCTGTGTCCGTGGTCTGTAGAAGATAAATTCGCGCAACTAAGTTGAAATACAGGATACTAGAAAATTATATTCGCAGTAATCTACGAAGCTATTGTTATAAGTTACTTTCAAATTCAGCTCATCTGTTTTCTCGACTGTTAAATATCTTTTTTGTATTCCTGGCTCTAAATCAAAACTATAAATGTGAACGTCAGATAACAAGCTAGATTCATGAGCGTGAGTTATTGTCTCGTTTAGCAATACCAGAGCTTTTAATACTAGAATTTATCGAATTGCAAAGAATTTCAACAACCTGGAAGGAAGTAAATTAAACGCGTAAACAAGGCAAGAGGGACAAAGAGTCCACCTCTGCCATGTATTCACCCAACCAGAATGTTTGAACAGAGTAATGTGGTCGAATTTATGACCACGATAAGCTTGTGGACACATTAAAGGCTTTGTACCTACACGAAGCTTTGCACAGTGAAGTAGCATAATTCGGGATGGTTTTTGTTCAACGGTACGATGCAAAAGCGGATTCGAGCAAAATTGAGATCGCAGAATAACGCGTTACGAAGCTTGTTTTTTTGCAATCAATCCAAATATGTAATGAATATAGATTTTAATCAAAATACTGAATAAACGATGAGTTGATAAAACATGACGAGAAGGATATAAAAGGAATTCACAAGGTGGATCAAACGTTGCACGAAGATTTGTAAGGTCAGGGTGCATAGCAAGGAGACCTGAATCGAACAAGACACCAAAAGAAAGTAGGTTTCGAAGGAAAGACGGAAAGTCGACAACCAACATGAAGGATTTGGAAGGATTTAGAGACAAGCCATGCGAGTTGCGAGACTGCGAAAGCAAACTAAAATCGTCTCCTATTTTCTACGTTTTGAAATTAGAATGGGATATTGTACGTGATCAAATATGATCTTACAGGATCGTGGGTGATAATACAAGTTCGTAATGGTATCATTCGATGATATACGATTCCATATATCGACGTATACAGCACTGCCTATAGTCATATATCGTCCCTTATGATGACGAACGATCATGCACGTTCAGATATGTAATACATCATTGCACACATCATATACATTATATTTTCGGCAAGCAATTTTTTTCTCGAAAGTGCGTAGGATTTCGAGGGTATGTGTATCCACCAAAAATAATTGTAATTGACCCTCGCAACTAAAAATAATTTTTCTAGAACGATTTGAAATTTTTCTTTTTTCGCCGAAAAATTTAGGCAGGAGGTTGTTTATATTTTGTTCGCTATTCCAAATTTATTGGCTCGATGGGAATTTATCTCGCTATAAAAAGTTATAGGTCACGGTAAGAGACCAACATTGTGTAATTTAACTTAAAAATGTGACTTTTCAGACTCGACAATAACATGGAGCCTTTTAATTTCCTTTTATATTAATATCAAACGAGTCAGTTCTAGTAAAAGAAACTGGTACTGGGTGAAATTAATTCCCTCTGGGTCGAAGACGAACGAGTGGATTCTTATGCGAATCCCGTAGCGCAATTCGTCGGGCAATTTATTTATTTTCTTTCCCTCGACTGGATGGCGAATTTTCGAATGCTCTTCGTTTCTTCCATTCGTAATTTCACCGTTCAACGACGTCCCCGCGGAATACGTTAACAACGCTTCCACGCAACTCCGGAGAATATCAGCGAGAACGTCAACAACGTTCGCGAACGTCTATTCCACGCCTCTGTTCAGCGAAAACGAAAACGCAAACTGGTCGACGGGTAATTAATTTTCGATCGCGAACGGGACAAAGTTAATTTTCCAATTTCGAATGATACATAGACAGAATAGTTCGTGTAATTGGAATACAGTCGTATCCCACGTTCGATTCGACGCTGGTACAACTGATTCGAATCTCGCGATGCACGCAGGATTAACTATCATTAAGATTTGACAAACCTTTGGTTTTGGTTTCTTCGCTGGCTTGAGGATCGCATCTTGCGATTCCGCAGCGTTCACGCTAGCTTGGGTATCGTAATCGGACTCGTTCGTCTCCAAAGATGTCGTCGAGTTCGTCCTCGAAGGTTCGTTGGAAGTTGCACAACTCGCGTCGCGTCTCTCGAGTAACTCCCTGGTATCCGAGCCGCTATCGCATGATCGAGCTCTGGGTGGTCTTTGCTTGCCCAGCTTCATAAAGGATCTCATACTTTTCAACGTGGAACTCCTGCTGCACAGAGAAAAATTTTTTTCGTACGTTTACGTTAGTAAGTTACTCATCATGCCGTTGATCTATACAAAGCATCGATGTTTAGGAGTAGGTTTATTTATTTTCGTTGCTATTTTTTATTTTCTACCCTCAGACGATTTCTGAGACTGAAACAGTATTCTCGTTCCGAAGTTTTCCACTTGTAGCTTCTTCACAAGGGAAACGAAGAGGAAGAGAGACGATATTACGAAAGAAAATGAAACGTAACCAGAGAATTGGCGTTTAATTAACGAAAACAACACACCTTTTACGTTCGGGTGACTTCTCGGCCGTCGACATGGAACTACCCCGTTGCAAAAACCCTCTCTTGGAAGTTTTTTCAGGGCTCTGCCAAGAACCCCGACGTTTGCCAGTGGCTGAGCTGGTGTTGGCTTGCTCGAGGCTCCTCTCGAGGTTCGCGATATTCTGCTCGATGTCAATCAGCATCTGTTGCTCGTCTTCCATTATTTCCGACGCAGCGTACGAGCTGCAACTTCCGTCGGGCGGGTTGTATCGAATTTCGAAGCAGACGACAGCCTAAACATACCAAATGGATTCTCCGCATGTTGAAGATAGTTATTCACTAAATTCTTGACGATTTAACGTGCACTCCGCTTTGTATGCGAGATCCTCGTACGCGAACAATGGCAGTTCGTAAGAAGATGTAAATTCCATCGAAAATTGAGTAGCGATAAATTCTCCGCGACGCTATCTCGTGAAATTTCAAGCTTCATCGACGTGCCTCTTAAAGTAAATCGATCGTAACACGCACTCTTCCGCATACTTGTTACGTCTTCATAAACAGCATATTGAGATGGTCGGAAAATAGAATCGCTAGTAACTCGAACGTATTTCAAATATTAACGAAAGTTATTTAAATAAATTTATAGCCAAGATCATTCTTGTCTGTAGATTTTGGCTCATTAAAATCAGCAATTCAACCGTGACGCCCGATAAAATTAATTGCACGCGGAAACTATTATCGCTGGCGTTTCAACGTACCGGAAGCGGTTTATTGTTGAGGTCTACCAAAGAATCCGTGACGACGATTCGACCTTCTCTTACCACCGTCTGCAGGACCAATCCATATTTCGCTATCACCTTTTCATTCCTTAGAACTCCGCGCGACACCACCGCCAATTGCAATATTTCCGCTTCGTCGACCGGTCTGCCCAAATTCCAAGTGAACATCTGGAACAAAGTTCTGACTTTACAGTCCCAACTTCGACGTAATTCGATGTCATTGTCGATTAAAAAAATTTAATTAGGCGAGTGGTTCGCACTGAACACTATTTTAACGTATTATTCGAGTTAAGCATTGTCTGATAACGCCAGTCGTGCGCAGAAAGTGGTCGTTAATCAACGCGACAAGCCGATTAGCTTTGCGTCGCTTAACTGAAGGTTCAAACGAACGAACGTCGATCATTCATCGACGCATTATGTTACAAGCAATCAGAAAATTGAACGCATTATCGACTCATAGCTATGGGGGTTAACTTACTTTACACGAAAGTAGCGAGATGGATTGGCGATTTAACACCGTCGCCCGTTGGATAGTGCAAAATAGCTTTGAAACTCGAATTGACACGAAAGTTGCTATCATCGGCGCGGTTAAAATACACTCGAGCATAGCGTAAACTCTCAAAATCGATAACTCAAAATTCGAGGGAATAATTCTAACAGCGACACAGAGATATTGTTGGTTTTTTTTCTCTATCAATTGTTCGTTTCAATCAGTGTTTTAGCTAATAACTGGGAGCACGGTTGCACCCTCTTCCGAAGGTAAGTGAATATTGAACTTTCTGGTAAATTGGATTTCTCGTGGTCTCTGAAAACCGAACCCACACACACACTGCTATTTAATGAAAAAGCAATTTTTTATTTGCTCCCAAATATTGGAATATAATTTGAATTGCATCCTTGGCCAGAATATTGAACAAAAATCTAAAGATAAATGGAACGTTTAATGTCGGTGATTCATGGTAAATTGGTTTAATTTAGGAACTGTTGGTTTCAAAATATTAAGAGAAATGTTGTTGAAAAAATGCACAGAGAATGTAGATATATTTCACGTAAGCGTTAGGTATACGCCTGTATAGTATTTAAATACTTTCACATGTAATTCTTGGTAACTCGTTTGTTCATCGATTTCATCATCACGCACTTTTCCCTCGACCATGACATAAAATTCGAACGAAACTGCACGACAGGCAGTGCAGGATGTGTACCATTAACAAAAAACGATGGTGCCCGTGTTAGCATTCTCGTTATTATTCCAACGATCGCGTCATCTGCATTTTTATCGTAAACGTGAAAAGCGTTTCGAAAATGTTGCCGCGACGACAACAGTTATAATTCCTCATGACTTATATTTTCATGACATTTTCCGCTCGTTTCATCAAATACCGTGCGCACTAAATTCTTTGACGGTTTGTCTTTAATATTCCATGCAGCGTACATCCTTTCAACGTGCATGTTTAACGCGGTAGAAGTTTAAAATATTAACAGCTTACAGAAACAGCCTAAGAGGAAAACGGGAAAACCTCCATCCGCAAAAACGAAACGCGATCACGGAGAATAAAATAAATTAAAGCAATAGGACGTCCGCTGTGCGTGACGAAGAGTAAATCGTAAAAATGTTTTTCGTCAACTTTGCTTTAATCGGGGAAAAATGTAGGTCACGTTAAGTGGTTGATATACACTGTCGTTATATAGAATTTAGTCAGCTCGTTTGCTCGTTGCGAACCTAATTTTCCTGTACGAATTCGCAACCCATGGGGCAGAAACGATCAAGCAAAGCTACGAAATGCACTCGTAAAATATAAGTACACAACATATTACGGTTATCTCGACTTTTGAATATCATAATTAGAATGTGAATGATAATAACAGCTCGTCCAGCATAACTGGGACGACTTATTCTGGAAAGAAATGGAAGTTGTTCGAGAACCTGTCAAGTTCAAACGGCACTTGAACGCACAAAGGCAAAAATAATTATGGATCGAAATAGAAATTGCATTTAAATTAAGAATACCTTCGTAAAACTATTTATATTTGTCGTTTCTGATTTCGAGTCGACGTAATTTTTATACTTGTACTTACTTCGTTCACCGCGATATGATCTGGACTTTCCTCGAGACATTTCGAGTAGTGGGAAACCCCTGCAACAACAAAATTATTAACGCGTTACTATTAAGCAATTTACCAACGAATGTATCTCGTAAAATTTATGCTAACTAAATTAATGTTTTGATTGCTATCCCTGGTTACAAAGCTAAAGCGCCTGAAGTACCTTATTTACGTATTCAACATAAATAGTGAAATTAATACAGTTTGATTTAATTAATACTGAAACGCAATCTACTTTGCGTATGAATATTGAAACGTAATCATTTTTTAATGGAGGCACTGCGTGGAAAAGATGCAATTCGAGAATACACTATTGCAAAGCAACTTAAAAATATTTCAGAATCCTTAATGGACATCTGTGGGAAGCTTTCGCGCCATATATTCAGATGCAAACGCAAGCTTGCCACGTATCAAATGTTTTACGAACGCTATACAAGGTGCTTGAAAAATATACGACTGTACGTCACACGAACATATGATTTATCTACTTTAGTTTCTGAGTTATGGATGATTTTAAAAAATGTTTTGCGATTTGCCAAAAATGCCAGCTGTTCTTCGAATCGTCCCAAATTTATTTGGTATTCTCTTTCGCGGAGCATACGCATTGTTCGCTTCCGTTGAATAAACAATAGACTTTAAATGACCAAAAAAGTAAAAATCTTTTGGGTCGAGGTCACAGGTTCAGCTTGATGTTCCCAAAGGGAGGGCCCCAATTGCGATAGTCTTAAAGATACGAACATCTTTTACGTATTTCTTGATCTACTATAAATACAAGTATACATTACGGAAACTGTGGTGGCGAAGTGATTTATCTTGAAATGGATTCCCGTAACTTCGTGAGAATTGCGATATACGAGACAAAAATTAATAAATCCTCCGTAGTCGTTTCGATATTGCGGAAACCATATATTAATGAAAGCTTTCCTACCCAGCATTTTACGTGCCACGACTTTACGATTTTATAGAAAAGCTTTTATACGCCATTGAAATCCTTCAAGCTTATGACATCGATTGCACCCGATTTACGACCAAGTTTCGCATTCTTCCACCAACCCAAACACAATAACGAGGTAAGGATTTCTATTTAGCTGCGCTTCAAACGTCTCAATCACACTTTGCGCTAATAGCGAACATTGTTCGAATTTAAACTCAGCCTCGACGCTAATTTCTATCGGGATTTATTTTCGCTAAAGTCGACGTTCTCGTTAGATAGCTTTGTATCGAGTCAAAGTGCACGATAACTGTCTCTATTACGGTAAACTCTGTAAGCGAGGGGATTACAAGCAAACTACACAATATTTGCTCGACGTAAAGGAGGAAAAAGTACGTGTCTACATAGGAAACGTTGCAACTTGCATTCTCAGACTCTGCTAATGACTGAGATAAACTACTTTCTCATATTTTATATTTCACTGTGTACATTTACTTGACCTGTGGGGCCACTCGTCTCGAGAGACGTCTCTATTGTTTCTTTAAATGTAACTGCGCGTATGCGAGGGTTGATCGAAAAGTAAGCTTCCCCCAGAACGTAAACATGTTGATTGCACGTATCGATAAACGATAAAATTGCAGAGTAATCGAGTTAGTTTTAATCGAACAAATATAATTACGTTTAACGACTCGAGTTTGCAGAAACAAAAGCATATTCGTGGAAGGAAGAGACCCTTTCATTGCTGTTCCATCGTTTTACTGCATCAGTTGAACGCCCATAAACACCGAAATTTAGCAAGAACGATGCTTTTAACAACTACGATTGTAATCGCCATTAAACTGCTCGTTTAAAACATTTTAGCCGACTTAATCGTTAGATTTCACTTTGAGATGTACTTGTGCGTTAAAAATAAAAGCGCGCGGTGTGCGAAAGAGGGGCAGTTATCCTGGGAACGCTTAAAATTACGGAAATAAAATTCTTTTTTCACGATACGCATCAGATTGCTGCGTGTGTATGCTAATCAAGCAAATCCGAAAAAACATCGTAACATTTAAAGGGGTCAAGAGAAAATGTATCTCGCGCGACTGTGTGTCACGCGAGCTCACGGTCTCCATGAACTAGGGCAGACACGATTAAATGAACCTTTAACCCCTAGGGCCTGGACCTCCGGCTAAAGGTGAGTCCACACTTATAATAGAACAACAAGCATCATGCTCGTAACATCGTGACTGCGTCCACGCCGCCAACGATATATTGTTCGACTCAAACGTAAGAAAACGTACAGTAGTTTAAACGCAGAGAACCATTCGTCTTACTTCGCGGTATCCCTCAGGAATATTCCTGTCAGCTGTCAACTTTAGCTTTACCGTCTCTTTGTCTCGACGATCGAACCTCAGGGCGAACTTTTTCGAAATCCTTTACGCTATATTAGGTCGTGTCATGGTTCACTGTTCTCTCGTCAAGTACGAAGACACTCGCTCGTTTCATTATTTGCGTCTTGTGGTCGAGAAAACCGACGTTGCAAATTTATGGAGTACGCGCGCGATAGAGTCCGACAAGTAGAAAAAGATATTAATGGTCAGACGCGCCGGACGACCCGTATTCCATTCCACGCGTATCCGATAAAGTTTTGAATTTAATTGTGTTTCGAATGTAGATCCACGTTAACTATTAACTGTCGGCGTTCATCCTTGTTCGAGTGTCCCCTATATGTTCGTAATATGCACGATCCCGCGAGATGACAAGCGCTCGTTGGTTCATTTAACCTATCGATAGCCTTTGCAGTTGCACCCTCCATATACTTATGCTTCGTTAAATATTTCAAGTCGCGCCTCTGCGTTTGATCGCGTTAACCAGCGTTGACTTAACTTTGCCAACGTTCCCTTCCTCTTAGCCAGTACAACGATTAACGTTCATCCTTCTTATTTTTAGACGTTGACATTTCATCGAATGTTACGAGTTAAAAGTTTTTTGTTACACAGAGCAACCCGTACGTTAGACGTTGTTTTCTCGGGGATCCTTCGGGATATCGAATGGCGTTTCTTTTATCGGTTAGGAACCTTGATTAAACGGTGTAACAACGCATTGGTATCGATATTCACCGGTGCTATGAAATCGAACGAGTAAGTGTGAGAGCGAAACAATATTGTTTTACGAACGACAGATTATGGAAACAGGTTAGCGATTCGCATAACGTCAATCAATCGAACCTCGCGTGAGTCCGTACTAGTGGCACCTGCAATTCAAGTGTAAATCAATGTCTGAAGCAATTATATCTGTACTGTTTTCTCCGTTCGATACGATATAGTACGTGATGTTTAACAAATACCGGATAAAAATAAGTTACACTGCACGATATGTAACAAAATTTGTAATAATATTGGTACCCTGTATACTGTACGATTGTACGTAGAAAATGAATGAAAAATACCTGACGTGCGTCATTACGTTGAGTAAATATGACCTATGCTTGTCGTGCATCAATCTTTAATCGAATCTGTACAGTTGTTTGCAGTTGGCGGTGAAATTGAAAATGATTTTTATTTTCGAAGAATACGAATTTATTAAAAATTCCGATATTCAATCCCTTCGTAATATTCGACGTATTTTGCAGGTAATAATATAACAACCTTCAAATGTCACGGATGACGTATTGCTACGTACAGATTGGGTGCGCTAAATCTGTAATCGCTGAAATTTTAAACGGTATTAAAGGTGGACGTCAAATATTTTAACCGCTCAATGTTATTGGGGAATAAACTCTTTTAACTACTCGTTTGTTCCAATTTGATTTATTTTAAGCCCGGTAAAAAAGATATTGAACATCAAATTAGACATCAAACTAATGAAATGAACTCGTGCTGAAGGAAAACGTAAAATACACGAGTAAAAAAAGGAAGAGAAAGGATATAATCAAGTACCTCTAAGAGCCAAAACATTCGTTTCAGACCATAGAAACTTAATATCCTCCCACTTTGATACGATTGGGTTAACAAAACGTTAAAAAATGAAAAGCAGTTACTCCCGTACTCGTACTACGTCCTTTGAACTTTTCAGATATGGTTATAGCTTTTATTTCACCGTACAAATTGAAGCTGGTTTCCAGAAATGGAGACCAAGTTTATACCAATGAATTCTAAACTTTTTCCAGGGCGTGCCTTTAAAAATGAAAGAAATTTACTTCGAGAGTCGTTAAACTTTTGGTTAAAATTTTACTCGTTTCTAGTAATCAACTGTGATCCACCACGATCCATGATTCATTTTGGAAGACACCTATACTGTATTAGTCTTTAAAAGGACCATAGCAATTATACATCCTAATCTGAAACATACGTACCATTTCTTGGTTGTAATCATTTGTAATGCAAATGCAAATTCTATCTGAACGTGAGCAAATATTAAAATAGTTCAGCTTTCTAATTAATTCAACTCACATTCCGCTACGATTTAAACTATGTTCGCGGTTGGATGCTGTAGCTACGTACGAAAATTAATATTTCAGTGGAACGAAGTACGCGTGCACGGACGCGTACAGGAAACATGCAGTAATCATCAATTATTCCCTATTTACGCGTACTTTTCTACCTTTCAGACTTCGATTATTTTCTCTTAAATTGTATTATTATTATTACTTCGTTGCGTCGTTATACTGTCTCTCTTTTTCTTTATATTGAATTATTAACTCGCAAGAGAGAGATCAAATAAATTAATTCAATATAAAAGAGAAACTCCCGACGACGGAAATTCAATTTAAGAGAATTTATTTACGTTACTTATGAATGGACATAATTTCCATTAGTGCAGAGTCATTCGTGCATGACGTCACATTTGTCCTTTTAAGCCACGACATTCATACTTTTATACGCAAAAATGAATAAAAACATCAATGTTGCGCGTACTCAAGCGACCATACTCAACAGGTAACAGTATTAGAAGAACACGTACAGAGCACTTTGCTCGACCGAATTTAAACTTTTTTAGGATGCTAAATTTTTGAGTCCAAGGGCCTAAAACTAAAACAGCGTTTCACGAAGTAAATTATGAAAAAGATTCGGAGTGGCCGCCAGGGAAATTTTAATAAAACTGACTTGACAGCCGGTTTGCTACGAATGCCGTAGAAGAGTGTATCGCGGAAAAATAAACAATAGAAGCACGCGAGCGTGAAGCATCATATTTAACGCAGGGTAAAACTTTTAAATACGACCTCAGTAGGGCACTGCAAAGGTTGAATATCAAAAATCTCGCGTTGATTATGAGCGATAAAGCTACAACAGATAGTTACTCCGGATAGAAACGTTTATTTATAGAGGAGTTAATTTTAATCGATATCACTGGTTAACATTGCACGAACGACAATGTGGGACGAAGTATAACTGAAAATTGTTGGGCAGTAAGTGCGGTTTGCTGTCCAGCGATATCCAGCGTTTTTACACGCAAAAATGGTAAAAGATATAATTACGAAAAACTTCTAGTCATTATACACGCAACTATGCGACTAATGTCGCGTTATTTCTATGTATCGATCAGATAATTGATTCAAACTTTCAATGAGTTTCTGTTACCGTATTATTTCGATAGCTATTTTACTGAAATGGATAATTCTAGAAGATACATATCTAATTTTATTTGTTTCTGCCCTCTGGTGCTAACCAATCAACTAAAATTGACCCCAATTTATTTGTTTCCTGTGTATCTAACTCCGCCATAGAACGTTCTCGTTAAAATATTAATTGCGGTTAATTTATTTAAGTGGGAGATTATTTTTTATTTATATGACAACATGGAGTGTAGGTAAACGCAAAATTGAATGCTTTGAAATGAGAATTTTCCAGTTTTTCGAATATGTAGTTTAATGTCAGAGACATTAATAAGAAGGCAGAAAGAGCTATTATGGATGAAAAGTGGAAAGAAAGCAACCGCACGAAGGAAAGATTTTCTAAGATAAACTTTGCATGGCTTGGACGATTCGCTTCTTCTCCAGAATTAAAGAAACAAACGAAAGAGGGTTCATTAATATTTAAAAGTCCTGGTCTTTTTTTAAATCTCTTTGAATCAAATACAAATAGATTCAGAGGACTCGAGAAGTGTGCTTTGAGGATGCTAAAATAACAAAACATTAAAACGAAGACAAAATAATGAAGACAGTCGATTAAAAGACTAATATTAATTTAGTAATGCATCATCTGTGATAACGAAGGACCGATAAATTTATCGAAGCACATATATTTTAATGTACAATTTGAACTAGAACGAATTTTAATTACGATAATATGTGGAGAGCTCTACTACAATTTTGATAATCTCATAAATCTAGACTATTTTGCTATCGATGCATTAAACTAAACACGATGTCGATGCAGCTCCGAGCTTGGAAATAAATCGTACCGCCTAACGAAATCTCGATAGATTATTAACGGCTTATTATTAGCTTCCATCTGCGGTCCCCTCTCGGACGGCCTCTAAATGTTCAATTAGCTTGGCAAATTTCAAAGGCCTCTCTAAGTAATAATCCCCAGCATTCCTCTCGACGCGTTACGGATAAATCCGGTCCTCGCGCTTATCAATGATTCCGCCAGCGAGACAAGTCGAAGGATACGGTTCCACACTTACCCCGGAAATCTACCTTGACGACCTTCTCCCCTTTGTACTTGAGTCCTTGAAAGTTCTTCACGATAACGACCAGCGCCATTCTTCGTCGGGTTTTACGCAGGTTCTACGGGTAAATTCAAGATTCGTCGGCGACGCGTGTTCCGGGGGAGCACGTTATAACGCGGACGTTGTCCTGATCCTCGATCATCTTTGCCCCGCAACGGGAACCAAGAACGAACTCTCGCGACTTTCTCGCGTCGTTCGAAAGAGGCACGAAGTCTGAGCTCGGTATCCAAAGGAGAATGCTCGACTGGCGAACTTGTCGACGCGCGTGCACGACGTGGAGTTTAGGTGGACCGCGACCGGAAGACGATTGTTCCGGTAGGGAGATATTTTCAGTAATTATCTGGATGAATTGTGATCGCGGCGAGCTCGGGAAGGAGCGTGCACACGAGACGAGCGACAGGCCTCGGACTGGCTCGTGTTCGCGCCTCGAACAACCCCCGAGTCCTGACCGTCCTACCCGTTCTAGCATCCTGGAGAATCGGCGCACGCGCCACGCGTATCACGCGTCATCGGCACAGCCGTCCAACCTCGGTCCTTTCGCTCTGCATTCTCCGGTCGTAATCGGTCACGTATGCCGGGTCTGAGTCTCTTCCTACCATGGATTTCCTCTCGATACTATTTGGTAAATTACTCGAACAACCACCGTACACGACGAGCACATTGTACATCGTCGTGGCTGAACGACTTTGACTTCCTCCCACGCTAGACTCCATGGCGTTACACCGTACCGTTACTCGAGTTGCACGGTACTCCGAGTATACAGGGTGTTCGGCCACCCCTGGGAAGAATTTTAATGAGAGATTCCAGGGGCCAAAGTAAGACGAACAATCAAGAATATCAATTTCTTGACTGAGGCTTCGTTAGTAAGTTAGCAAATTATTAAAAAATTAAATTAAAAAATTTCAAATCGTTCTGAAAAAATTATTTTCGACTGCGGGGGTCAATTACAATCATTTTTGATGAACAGACATACCCCCGAAATCTTGCGCATTTTCGAGAAAAAAATTCAGTACGGTCGAAACTTTAAACATTAATAACTGTATAACGAAGCTACCATCAACAAATTGGTATTCTTGATTTTCGTCTTATTTTGGTCTCTACAATCTCCCATCAAAATTTTTCCCAGGGATGGCCGATCACCCTGTATAACCAGGTGTTGGGAACTAATACCCTAAGTACGCACAAACGAGCTGGAAAGTAACGCTCTCGAGGGTGAAAACGGCTAAATATGTTTTCGACGCTCCCTGAAAGGGTGCTCTTGGCCACAGGTACGAGAAACGTAATTTCCTTCGACTTTTATTTTTCTTTCGTGCAAAAGCAATTTTAAATAGCTGCGAACCTACCAGAATTTCTATTGACAAATCAATATTCAATCACGGTCGGAAAGCAGCTGTGGAAAATTTAAATTAACAACTGTATTCGCTCGCGTGTAAACGATTGTTTCAATATTTCTTTAGAAGACGTAATTCTTTTCGTCTTTCGTTAAAAACTGCCGCGGCGATGCCTATTGTATAACACGCGTGGTTAAATTTGTCCATCGACCGAAACGTTCGAGCTGTAAAACGAAGTAACTCGTGCTGCGCCTTACTAATTGTAAGTCGGTTAATGCGATGTCGTGACCAGATAACGCTCTCATATTCCAAGTGAGTGAATTAATGAGTTATATGGTATTTTGAAACTGTGTGGATTTTACTTTGCCGGATGTTATTCGATGCAACAAAGAGGCAATATCGCTATCGATAAAAAATTTTTATTGTACACGATACACGACATATGATACGAGATTATCAGCATTGGGCAGAGATTTGGTCTCGGGACGAAATATTAAGTAAGTCGTTCGTAAAAGGTGTTGTGGGCCAAGGTAGGAACCTTGCAGAACGCCCGATGATTCTGTGACCTTTCGAGATAGATGATCTCGTATCTTAACAGCTTGACGTCGATTCCTGAGGTAATCACATAGTCAAACAAGGAGGCTGCCTCTAAAACTAAAATTAAATAAATTCTGCATCGAGAAACGTAATTGTAAACGTAATAAAGAAACTTATCGAAGAAACGACTGCAAAGAATATAAATATTTTCCAAAGTTACAATAATCGATACTTGAAGAGAACTCGTGTAACGGTTGATATCTTTTAATGTCTACTTAAAGTCAATTGTAACTTTTCCATTTACATAAACAAATTATTTGCACCTCAATTAGTTTCTAATGCGAATTGAACGATAAATACCAATCAACTTGGCGAAATTGCTTTACCCGAGTTGCTTGATTGCAAAATTACAGGTTTTATTTACCCTCCTGTCGAATGTGACAAATATTGCGTGAAAAGTGACTGTTATGTCAAGGTGCTGTCACGCTAGGAAAAAGGAAGCAGCCAAGCAAGTAGGGATTAAACTAAGCGCATTCCTTAGCAGGAATGCAATTGCAATTACAAAGGCCATAACACGCTCGGCTGTATTATTATTTCGAATAACGTTTCAATGTTTCGTGGATTACTTCAGCGTTATGTCGTAAAATGCGGAAATGGTAGCAGGAATTTTATTCCACAGAAGAATATGTAACACGATATTCTTGTACGATATTTGAATTGCCAATTTCTGGAGAGTGAACGTTGAATATTATTCAAATACTTGACTCTTGCACTTTAAATTCTCATATCTTTGATATAATTTAACACGAAAAACTAAAAATACTGATGAGCTATTAATTAACTAGCAAAAATAAAATGTTTTATAAAACTTCAATGGATCCTGAAAAGGAATTCGTTGGGAAATCGGAAGCGATAAATATCGAGCTGATAATCTTATCAAGCTTAAAATAAATTACAGATATCTGGATTTCTAAATTTAAAAACTTCGCGATTGATTTCCATTTCGGGCATCGACGTTATTAGCTTACGAAAACTATTACCCTTACATTAATATGTAAAGTGGTAACTTAAAGTACTTTGGAATATGCAACGAAGCTATAAAGGAAACTGAAAGTTTGTACTTTTAGATGAAACACTTAAAATCTGTTTATACCCTAATTATCCGCATAATAGCGTTGTTGGAGGCCATAGTTATCAATCAACCCTCGTATCTTTCATACGCCTACTCCAGAAGAGGGACGAACGATTGCGATCTAAATAAGTTCGCAGAAAGAGTACTGAAAAAGTGGAGCAGGAGATTATAAGGAAAATCAGATACAACCGTCAACTTTGAAACTTCTTTGGGAAGTTCTTCGGGGGGTGGTTCTTGGGATGTGAGCGGGTAGATCAATAATGGAATAGAAGTTAGGTCTGAAATTTCTCAGCGCCATCGTATCACACGATTTGGAACTAACAACTGTTGCTCTTTTCGTTATTAGATCCATTCATCAAACACGAGCATAATTAATTTATCCGATCTCACTCTTTTTCGATGAGTGGCTGGATTAAATTCCTCGGATGAATGATTAGGCACGTCTCAAAGAAGGAGAAGAAGACGCTGTTTATGATTCAGTTCTTCAATTATTATCTTTCACAACCTATTAAACTTGATCGTCAGGTGTCAATCTGTAGTCGATATCTTTATTCAAATTTGTTCATTAATTATCTTGACTCTAGTCTCGTCTCTTGTGTACACCAAGTTCAAAATTTCCGTCTTCGATTCGCTTAGAGTGCTCGTAAATATGATCGTATCTTTTCCCTCTTTCAAACGAGGGAATGTTGCGTCAACACGAAGCAGAGATGGATCTTTCTCCGTTGCTATCTCATTTACAAATCCTTTCACTCCAGTTCTTCTAATCTTGTCAACCTCATCCATATTAATCTCTCGTATCGTTCCACTAATGTCCATCCCGCCCGTTCACGATCATCTATTTCTTCTCTGTATCGCCATCCTCTGAAATTTCAGGTTTCGTTTCCTACGTATCCTCTCACTACTGCAACTTTCTCCTTGGGAAATTCTTCATCTACCGATCTACTGCGTTCCTAAATGCGCCATCGGATCTTTCACTTTCACCGACACTTTGTATAATTATTCCCACAATAAAAATAACGATAATCTGAATATGAATCCAAATGAGCGTTCTCTTTTTAAATTTTACATAAATCGTTAAGTGTCAATTATCTTAAAATTTCTTTTAAGCCTCCTTTTCACACGACGAAATTATAAAGGGAAACAAGCTGAGTATCTACTAATTTTGCTTTTCCTGGATCTCCATTTTCCATCATATCCATCATATTCATTTTCATTAAATCACTGTGAGAAACAGCGAACGTGGAACTCGAGATGTCATCTCCTTAGTCAGACAATTCTGTCTGTGTACAAACCCGTGTATATATTTGTTTTAACTGTGTGCATATTTATATAGCACGGCGCAGAGAAAACGAACTCTAATATCACGAAAATGCTGAGTCGCCGGAAATAATAATGGAATTCTTGAACAGAGCAAGTGAAATATTCAACTCGCAAATGTCTACTATCTCCTCTCGCGGCATGCGAATTTCACTAACGTTTCAAATGAACTTTAACGCGAATTTAAATTGCAAGTCCGTCAAGATTAAACAAACCTTTTCTTACGATTCCCACGTCTAAGTGGCAAGTAAAAGACAGTCGGATCGACGACGACTCTCAATTTTGACTAGACTTTATATTCCCTATGAAATATTCGAGTTATTGCCGACGAAAAAAAACACACAGTGTCTCGTATCGATCACATCATAAAAGTCAAGGTATATCGTTCGTTTTACGGTTCCGTTCCTGTAGGGTACGATACTTTAAGAAAATACCTCGACGAACTTTACGTCACGATATTATATCGAATATTCCCTGAGAATGTTCAGGAAAATAAACACCTTTCCTTGGCCTACGAGAATCCACCCAATTTTGTGCGATACAACAGTTCGAAATACTATGTATTTAATTACCACCGCCATTAATACCACTCTGTATATTGAATTTAATAATTATTACAGAAGTTTACGATAAACATGCGGTAAACTAATGAACTATAATGGAATTGGATCTGATATTTTCTACGGACCAAACAGAAACAATATTAATGGAAAGAATGAGTAGGAAAGGTTCGGATCGAACAATTCTACTTTTATTTCCATAAATGTATTCATTTACATATCACAATAATATAATCGGCGTGAAACAAATATACAACGACTGAAATTATTTATAGTACAAATGTTATATCGAGACACAAAATCTTAATTACTCGTATAATTTACCTTATGAAATAAATCCAAACCTCCTAATCTTCCATACACCTAATGTCATAATTGAAAGTTTAAATAAAAATATTAAAGCTTAAGTACGTCATCTATTCTTAGGAGCATCCAATATTAAAATTAATTTTTGTACGTGTGATATGTCTATATTTAGATTCTAATTGTTATATTTATTTCTTAATTGTTAGAAAAATTCTGGACGGCAATTATCTCAGGTCAAATTCACGTAAACTTTTTCGAGCTTCAGAGAATTTTTAATTCATCCCAAATTTTAATACTTAATCGCGTACGTTTCAGTCGTGGACTGTACACAGATACATACATTATTTATAATATATAATATTTATGTTTCTTTAAAGGGAAAGTTAAATTTATTATAATTTGAACAAGAGTGCTACGAGGGAACTAAATTTCTCCGTAGAAAGAGATTCTTGGTCTGTTACAAACCTTATCCTTAACCCAATCTCTTAAACCTCCTTACGTATCATAATCTCCACAAGCAACAGCATTTTTTACAAGAACGTCGCAACGTTGAATTATTAGTATAAAAACATTCTTACCTGTACACTATTTCTACTCGTTTCACCGGTGCATTTTTTAGCTGGCTCCGCCCAAAGTGATCAGAGACTTCGCATAATCAGTGACGGAATCCAGATAAAATTTGACTACCGCGAAGTGTTTGTATATGAAACATAACACCCCGTAATAGAACAAGTATACACTAATTATGTGTATAACGTACATTCTGCAAAAAAGACACGTTACATCGTTAAAACGCGCTCGTGGGCCTCAAATGCGAATGAGACGAAACATTGAGATGTAACCATCTGCTCTAATTACGTACATTGCTTGGTGCCTACGAGCTTTCGGCAAAGTAGACAGATCTTCCTTCATACAGTATTGCCGTGCACCTAACACGCAATGCGTCATATATTCCACATGATCGATGTCTGTGAAAGCAATGTAGAAGATCGCCTGATCTTTGCGACTCATGTTTTTGCACATCGACAGGAGATTCTTATTATGAAAAATCCATTCCCTTGTCGTAAAGTACTGCAACACTTCGAGGCCGACCGAGATGCGTTTCTGAATGCGAACCATGCTAAACAGATAAGTACCCACGTGAACGTTGACCTACCCGCGAAACAGAAGGTGCTAACGCGACGAAACTCACAATCTCTTTTGCTGGAATATCAACATGAGAAAGTCGATGAAGTAAGCCGGAAGTATGTGGAAGAAAAAGACGTAGAGATTGTGGACAAATTTGCTGCTATGTATGTCGCCGCACGGGTACCAAACTTGACCTTCGAACGGGTACTTGTAAGCGATCTTCTTACCCTTTTCCAATATTTCACCCCAAGTGATGGGCACCTCGCCGCTTTGAGTGATATTGTACACCGGTATATGTTTTGATCTAACAGGGACGATTAAAGCATAATATACGATAACGTTCGAACCGAGCAACATTCGCTAATGACGCGAAGTGAAAGTATACAATATACTTTACGTTCACTGACACTTCATTTTTGCTACATTTATTTACATCGACGAAGACGAAAGTTTGTGTTGAAATTCGCTGCTCGAAATATAAAGGAGATACAACTTACTTTTCCGTGGTAGCTGTGGTGTAGGAAATAGCGATTAATGCGTTGATAGCTAGATCGACGGGAATTACTTCGGCGTGATAATCAGCATTACAGTGCATCGACCTAATCACACCTTTCCCTGCACCCACCATCAGTCCCACTGGTCCGTTCAGATTGTCGACCCATCCTGGCAGCGGTTCAGCCCAGGCTCCAGTTACTGTGCACACAATAACATAGAGCATTTACGTATTGTCGAGATAAATGGTTATTAAATATGCTCACCGATCGATGGCCTGGCGATACAACATGGTAGGTTGGGATATTCGTCGCATACCAGTTTCTCAGCCAATCGTTTAGAATACGTGTAAGTATTCGGATGAGCACTCAATAACCTAAATTTGAGAAGAAGAAGAATCTCAAATTTTTATCTTCGCTGGGAACGAAGCTGTTATCCGATATATTCGTACGTTTAGAAAAGTGAATCTGAATAGGGAAAAATTCCCAGAAATCTCGAGCTACCGCATTCTTTTGCATAACTTTAAGTAAACACGTCGTAAATCAAAACGTAAACGGTGTTATTAATTTAAATAAAGGCCTAAAAGTTTCACGACCGGACCCAGTTGCGTGAAACGGCCTGTACAACACGCTGTTTATGGTAATATCAATTTACTTGGGCGTGATGAGTTCGATGGCACTTTCGTCTAACCATTGTACCAGCCTTATAACATCTTCGGGATCGTCGGGGGCGTCGTACACTCTTTCACCGAGTTCCTGCTGATCAGGATAGCAGAAAGCCGTACTCAGGTACACGAATGCCTCCAAATGCTTCATCTTTTTGCACAGATCTATCACTCTTTTCGTTCCGACCTACAACAGTTCCCGTTCGGTGTTTCTTAATTACGCGACCGATCGCAAGAACCATTGATACTGTTCAAAATCAAAGAGTTTTATAATTTTGCTCACCAATGCCGTCGTGGAATAAAAACTATTTTCATGCTTATACTCGAGAAGAATTTAAATATGTAAATACGTTTGTGTGCACGAGACCATGAAATGTAAATGCACTGCCTTACCGTGTTCATTTCGATAGCGTCCTTCAACTTTGCCTCTAATCTAAGCGTCGCCGCGCAATGAAACACTAGATTGGCTTCCGATATCAGTAATTCTAGCTGTTCATTGGTCAACCCCAATGCATCCGAGTTAACGTCTCCGTACAACGGTACCAGCTTCGTCATCAAATGCGGTTTCTGTTCTCTTAACCTTTTAAACAACTGCCCGAACAAGCACCCCATCGGAATTAATGCTTCGAACAAAACGACTTAACGTTGTTTTTCGTTAAATTACTTTCCAACGACGTGTCTACTAACTTAATCGTTCCCGACTGAAAGAATCGCTTTAATGTTGACCCTTTTGAAATTATCGTCTAAGTTTAATTCATAATTATCGTCCATAGTTACTTGCATCCGAATGCAAAGGTGCCAAAGAATCGAGGAAACAACGAATGCAAATTACAAATCTAATACATTATTATACATTAAATATTAACGTGTAAGAGCTATTAAATATTTCAATTTCCATTGTTAAATACGATTATCGACATTCGCAAACATCTATAAAAGGTTAGTATACTGTAAACGTAGAAAAGAATTCATACTCACCGGTAGTTTGAACATGTCTTCGATACGACTTTCGGGCGATCGACCTCTTTTCGATCTTATCAAAATATAAATTTTGTTTAATTCGCTACAGGAGTAAAGTAGCTTCTCAATTAATACTTTTCCCATGAAACCGGTTCCCCCGGTTAAAAAAACAGTTTTCCCTTTATAAAAGGATTGTATTTGGGATAACTCGCTCATGTTTGATAACCTGTAACAAACGGTTACGAAACGTCGCTTATGACACTTTCAATGCCAACGAGCATCCTCGAACATCGTATTCTCGACTTAAAAAACTAGTACTCTTTCGTTTCCTAGGATTTTCATATCATAGACGTTTAAAGGGCACGTTATTTATAATTCTCGCTTAAATAAACAAAATTACCGGTTTTAAATTTGCTTGAAATTGACACGAATTCAAGCCCGATTGGTAAATCCGTTCCCATCGAAATATTAAGGTTAACCGTCGTATTACAGTCTCTCTGTAATATCGACCCTATCTCGTTAAACTGGAATTTTATTTTTCTCTTCGCTGACCTTACTCCTTCTTTGTTTCCTTTTGCTCTGTCGAAACTCTAAGGACAACGGAAAATCCCCGATTATCGAGAATCTTGTAACATATTTCAAGTATCGCGGTCAAAGAGAAAGTCGATACAAAGTCGATCAAAGCAAAATTTACTCAAAACGAAATTTGCAACTTGCATAACTGCATCGGTGGGATTCCAGAAATTCACGTGATGTTACAGAAACTAGGTTTCCACGTGGATGGAATGTAAACCTGATCTAATCTAAGATAATGAGAAACGTAATAACTTCGTATTCTACAAAATAATTACACGAAGCTTACTATTCATTTTTTGTTTACGCGACGAACCGTCCGTCTCTACTTTTTGAAGTATGCTATTTCACGTAATTTCTTAATCGAGTTACGATTGCTCCGCCTGACTTCGACACGCGACTTCTCGAAGAAATCCCAGGCGTTTTTTCAACATACATAAATCTTTCGCAATCGCTCGATCGTTGATCTGTTCTAAATTTCGGCATATTCGTTTGTCCAAAGTCCAAGGAGGATAAAAACTTGAATTGCAGACTCGCTAATAAACACATATGTACCGGGTTTTTTTCGGTCCGGCGTCCTTGATGCATCTTTACTGGGTCAAGAGCATACACTCTCGAGATCCATAGTAGTAATTCACTCGCAACGCGACGACTTATACACGCACGCTATACGTTGCAGGCAAGGAAATTCAATCGACGGTGTTTTTCAATTTTAAAGAGCAGCAAACTCGTTCCCGTTTTCGCAATTAACTATTCAGGCATAGAACGACGCGAAATCTCGTTTACAAACTTGAACGCGGCTTGGAAAGTTAGCATTACTTCGCGAACAATCTTGGTTTCACTCAGCATCCGAGCAAGCCAACAATGCATCGTTTTTTATTCGCTGGATCTTGGTCCAACGACTTGCTCGATCGTTTAACGACCAATGAAACATTTCTCGGTTCAATGAACGGTTATTCGATTAATTATCCGGCGACAGAATTGAGTTTGCATTACGATAGATCGAACAAATGCCACGACGGATATTGGAAAGGCCGTGGGCCGTCGATCGAATTGTTCCCTCCTGTTTCAACATCTACAGCGAGTCACAAAACGATTCCTACGGGTATATATTTAAAAAAGAAAGCGTCACGGTTTGCAAGAGCACTTTCAAGGCAATAAGACTTTAAAAATATATTCGAGACCGTGTAAAAATATTTTAATACCTCTACAAATAATTCATCCTTTGCGTAGGAATAGTAGTTTTATGTCGTTTGGCAGTTCCGTGTTACCAAAGTCCTTACGAACGAGCGACAGCGCAAACCAAACACGTCGGTTTTACGCGTTTCGAGCATTTCAGCGACTCGTTTAGTCGTGTACACTTAGTTGGTATGCGTAAAACATTGTTTTACCGAGATTTACCTTCTACGATGCGATAACACGAGAGAAACAATGTTTGACTGTCACTTGCTACGAGGAAGCAGTTACAAGTTACGAGCTAACTGTATTTTTGAGTAATTGTTTGCTTAGGATTAGAACTGGACGCTACGAAAATTATGGAAGAAGTGGACTTGGTAGAGAATACATCGACGTAAGAATTATTCAAGTTTCTGGGCAACAACAACAATAATGATGATGCATTTTATATGCGTTGTGATAATTGAATAGAGACAAATAAGAGAAAGAAATGTAAGGTTACGCGTAGAAGAATCGACAGAAAAATATAAAAGTTCAAATGTAATTGCATTCCTCGAGAAATTAGGGGTCTCGTATTTACCGTAAACACGTGTTTCAATACCGGACGAGTTTCGATCGCCTCTGGCGATTCAACGATGATAACAGTACAACTCTTTCTGCATTCGAATTGCGTAACTATTGCGATCGCGTTATAATAGCATAATTTTTAATTAAGATCCGCTATCAGTCAAGATTAACACAAAATACGCTTCGACCGTGGCAAAACAGAAGTGCTAATAAATAATGGGAACGTACGGGTAATTTAAAAATCAAACTCCATAATTGATTTTCGTCTGCTTTCAAATCTCGTAGCAAGGTCGTCGGGCCTGTCCAGATATTAAACGAGCGAATTAAACGTTAGATTTTTAATAAGCGAGATTCGTGCAGAGGTAACAAAAAAACACTGGTCATCCTGCGTTTACCAATACCTTCGATTGGCGAAGTAATGTCAAAATAAATAGAACGAACTATTAGTTCGACGATGATTACACACTATTTCGTTTGTTTCCAGCACCATTTACAGTAATTCTCTATAATTGTACAACTGAATACCACACAGAGACAGCGAAAAAAACGTAATTATAACCAGTGCGTGTTTGATTATATTAAACGATGTAACGAAGAAAAAAACGCGGATGTTGGATGACCAATATTATTCAAAGCCGATACATACATGCATCGTCGCTTTTAGAAACTCGCCGTGCAGAATTTGCTCGATCTTAGATTTTCTTTCGACTTATCGACAAACAATCGAACACTCGTTCGTGCACGTGGTTCCTGGACGTACCTTCCAGAAAGTAAACTTATAAAATAAACTTTTTGTTTGCACACGCATGTCGTTAGTTAAATTGTACGCAACTGTAATCTGTAATCAAGAATCTACATTCCGGCTACTCGCGAAAGTTTATTAAAATCGGAGAGTGGCTGGTTGGGCTCTTCCCTCCCCATTTCGATTACGTAAGACGTTAACTACTTTGTTTCTACACTCCGGTGAAAGAACGCGGAGCAGGTTAAAAGTCTTAACGCGACTGGAGACTATTAAGTTCGCGGGAACTACATAAGCCTAGGAAGCCGCCACGTAATATTTTTACAACGAACAAAGAGGCTTTACGGACGCGTGTTAAATTTATAAGCACGTCGCGTATTGACATTTTGAACTCTGACGGTATATTTCAAACGTGCAACCGGGAATTTATCAATGTTTTCGCAAAGGTAAATGAATCACTTTCTCGAATAAACGATTTCAACGTGGAAAGTATTTATCGATCATGGCTATGCAAGTAACCGGTTAAGCTTATGTAACGCGCTGATAGAATATTATGCCAGAAATTGTTGAATGTTGGTTTCCAGTGTCGTTGTACTCCTCGCTGCTTGCAAGGAGTGTTCCTGAATTCTTGGTGAAATGTCAGGACTATAAACAACATTTTGGTGAAAAGGCATCGACATATCGTTGGTCAGTGGGATCGGTAAAGGTTATCTTATCTTCCTGTGAAGCAACCAGGAATACTTAACCCATTTGCATCCGCAAGTGGAATATTCGGCGTAACTCAGTGAAATAGATAGAATCGTGATGCAAATAGGTTAAATCCTGAAATAGTTATTTCGCTACATAATTATTACGTTACACTGTCGACAATAAAGTAATTATTCTCTGTGACGTTAATTTGTTAACCTTTGAAAATTGACGCATATACGGGTCACGGTGGAACAACCACAATTATTAAAAATATGAGTTTCGCAATGAAATCGAGCCAATTAAGGGCAAGTACGTGCGCCTGTATTATCAAATTCATTCAAACGGTTATATTACAATGTTATGTAATATTAATGTTACAATCGACTGAATAAAACGTGCTTACGAGCTTGTCCTAAATTATCTACCAAATTCATGATTGATTTTTCGAACGCGATGGAGGAGTAGAAGTAGGAGTGGCAGAGAAATAGCTAATACAAACCAATTAGAAAAGTTGTTCTGTCTGCTTCTTACTTCAATTACCTTCTGCGTGTTAATTACAATATGTCAAATAATTAGACCGTAGTAAGACTCTTCAGATCTTAACCAACGGTTGTTCAGTTAGGTCAATAACGCGTTAATAAATAAAAAACGTATCGATACAAAGTGCTTCCAAAATCTGTTTCTAGCTTGACACGACGCATACTTTATTCACATTATTACCTTTATCATTGTTGATATTTTTACTAAACTGTTGAATATTTTGCACTGTGGGGCATTTAACGCTATTTCTATCGTTGTATCATAAACTGAAATTAGTTGTCAAACTATGTTATTCTTAATATCGCGTTATCGAGGAAAAATGATTAGTCATCGGTACGAGGATCGAACTTAGAGAATAGTATCAAGCAAAAATTTCAAAGGTGGTCTTCTGACATTCTCGATCGAAATAGTGTTAAATGTTGGGACGTAGGAGAAATTAACAACATGGGAAAATTGTGCTTACCTGACGTATTAGCCCGGTAAAACGAAATAAAATCCTGTAAGCTGTCGGCGTGGTGAGGCAGTTGCAACCGCAGCACGAATCCGCTCGGAGTAGCTGAATAAGAGAAAGAGTCGTGAACCGCACGCTCGAACTCACTGAGCTCCGACGTACTCCGTGCAGAGAATTGTAGCCAACGTTGCCTCCCCACCTGTGTCCAATTGGACGACTTGCTGTTTCTCTTTTCCTCGCTATTTTTCTTCCAATATGATCTTCACCGTCCGATCCATCGAACCGCGAATCGCCGCTACTCCTATTTCCGTTGTAATCCAGGTATTGGACGGGAGAAGGGCACGTACACCAAAGTACCATTTATAAGTCAACAGTCGATACAAAGGATCCACTCGTTAACTATATTCCAGCCCAAAGGTTCCGTGACCTCAGTATCACCGACGATCATCATCCTCTGCCGTTACTGTTATTAACCTTCGTTAAGCTCTGTATTTCGAGCACCAAAGGAAGTTCGACAATATTACGCTTTTGATTTATTAAAGGACCTTTATTTACCGGAAACCTGGCTAATGCAAGATAATCTACCTAACCGTTATTTCTATTTGCGTTTCGTAATGTGCTTGTTGCGCTGAAATGCCAAAACCGGTTCGTATTGATTTTCCGCGGCATATAGGACATTTTTCGTTGGCAATCTAAAAATCAAATCTACAGGTTTATTCATTTCGACCCATGCATGACCAAATTTACTTGAAGAGCTCGATTAAAGGACCAGTCGTACCCATCTAAAGCGTCCCGTTTCACCTTTATAGGATCGATCATTCTTCAATAACATCTTGTAGATTTCGTACCACAGATATACAACGTAAATATTAAACAAAGTCATTACAATGGAAATGTCAAATATCAAAGGTGGAATAAAATAATTTTATTAAACCTCGTGATACCAATTTTTGTCTAAATTCAAACCTAAAGCCGTATGATGGCTTTTTCGGCCCTCCAAAGGTTAAAGGTAATCGGGGCATTTAATTAAATTTTCGGGAAGATAAAATCGCTTGATTTAGACGCGAATTATCCAACCATAAATCTGCAAAATGTTAAAGGCAATGAAGCTTCTCGCTACCGGTAAACAGCAATGCAAAAAACCTGTTGCCAACTATTGGCTTGCATAAGTTGCAAGTGCCCTTCAATAGCTTAAGCTTATGTTGTATGATAATTCGTTTAAAATGTCACTTTTACATATGTCACTTAATAAATTAATATATAAGTGTAATAATTGCACGGTATTACATGTAACAAATTATTTAAATCGTTTGATAGGACGGCGTAGTAATATTTCAATAAGCAATTTCAATAAAGCACGATCGAATGAAGTGCGACTTTCGAAATCCGACGTTTTATTTGCTAAAGTAGAAATATCCGTCATCTTTATATCAAGGTATCGCAATACTTTACGGCAAGACAGTGAAGAAAATATTGACCTAGACCTGCTTAACACGAGCTACCAGAACTAAACTCTACCACTTTCTCTCAACCGTGGACCTCGATCATCTTATTGCTAAATGATCGAATTCCCGAAAACTTGTTACTGTCGCTCCCGCGCCTTATTGCACTCTGTGATTTCGTTTTGCTTCTCGTACATACGCTCGTGGTACAGTTCTTTGTTTCGCTTACGCGGGGCTCGAAGGATTAACCCGTATAAACGAATTAAGTTAATAGAAAGCGGACACATATGAGCTAACTTTATTTCAAATTCGATTTACGTAACCGAAAATGCTTTATGAAATAATTAACGACTGCATAAATTTGTGGTAAATAAGGGAGAAGTGGCTATTGTTAGTTACACCTCTTGCACATAAAAACAATTATTCCAGTATCGAATCTGCTACTATTGTTCGGTTTTAAAGATAAGGGAGAACATGCGAGCGGAATTTTGCTTTCTATTCCGGGTGAAATAAAGTAATAATTTCGAAACCTAACAAGCGTATTGTGTACCCTTAACGTTTGTTAACAAACATATTGTCTTGCAATGCATGATATATTCCATAATCCGTGGAGAAACGAGTGAAAGGCACTCTTGTTATCCTACTTAGCGTACTCGTAGCTTTTGTTTGCGATTGATCATAAGATTGTGTTAACATTTCACTACTTTCCGAAGGTAAACAAAATGTAAACTACCTCTAAAAAATTAAAAATGGTACTTTAATGATATATTTTATAATTTTGTCCGGGATTGTATACAGGGTGCTCGGTTACCCCTAGGAAATATTTTAATGGGGGATTCTAGAGGCCAAAATAAGACGAAAATCAAGAATACCAATTTGTTGATGGAGGCTTCGTTAAAAAGTTATCAACAATTAAATTAAAAAATTTCAAATCGTTCTGAAAAAATTATTTTCGTTTGTGGGGGTCAATTACAATCATTTTTGGTGAATAGACATACCCCCGAAATCCTGCGCATTTTCGAGAAAAAAATTCAGTACTGTTGAAACTTTAAACATTAATAACTTTTTAACGAAGCGTCGATCAACAAATTGGTATTCCTGATTTTCGTTTTATTTTGGCCTCTAGAATCCCCCATTAAAATTTTTCCCAGGGGTGGTCGAACACCCTGTACAGGGAAAGAAAGATCAGTCCTAGTAAAAATTGCCAGTCGTATTCAAAAAATTTACTCAACATTGTCTACATATTCCTTACCAATGATACTATACTATCACGCTTTATCAATATTCTAACATGCAGTTTCAATATCGAAATAGATATCCAAGAAATCGTAGATGAGCTTTTGATAACATTGATAAGATAGTGAAAATTAAATATAATATTTGTCATTTTGCATCGTACGGGGTGTAGTTTGTATGCAAATTATAGGTATTGTGAATGTCATCACATTTCGCTATTACTGGAATTCGTAAACCATCGTTAGCAGTGAATGTACAATTCGACGTGTTATCATTGTGAAATGCTCAGACAACTGAGATTTATGCGTAAGAACATTACGATGGGCAAACATTTGTATCTCTTCGTGCATGTCGCACAGTCAACCAATTCAAAATCAACATTAAATTATATCATTAAATTATTACCACTTTCTATATTAATCGCGTAACGCCTTATGTCGCAAACGTTCGATAATCACTGTTGCGCTATAACTTTTAAGGGCTTTTTTGCAACATACAATCGTATATAATACGAGCAATCTTTCACCTAAACTACTCTACGTTTTACATTCTCTGCTCGAGGAGATAGAGATTGAGCAATTATCGATAGCAAAAAATTGACCGTTGCTAAACCAAATCTGAAAGAAACCCGAATCTCGATACGTATAGATCCAGATTATTGATTCCACTTCACACATATAAAAGAAATTTTTGTTCTCTATAGAGTTCAGGAACATCATATCGCGTAGCAACAGTTTCGTGAAAGGCTGCTACATAGTAGGACTGATACGGTTACTGTCGCCATATTTTGACATTTTCTGAAACGCTTCCGTCAGAGAACAGTATTGCATTTACTCCTTTCGCTAAACGCGCACTCATAGTTCTCTAGTTACGCAAAGACGTTACGTAAAGTCGATGTACACTAGAGTCCATTGACCTTTCTATATAAACTGTACAGTTTTTTTCGAAAATTTCTATCTGCATTTTTTAAATCTGCCATCGGCCATGTTAAAGGGACAATACGTAATTACTCAAATGTCTCACAATCTATCTCAATACTTGTAAATCATAAACGTATCTACGACATAACTCGAACAACTACTGGCCCTAGCGTATGACCCATTTTTTTTTATGGGTTCCTTGCGAAGCTTTTGCATTATAAATCTGTTATTTATAAGCACTAAAGTGGACGAACATTGCAATTTGGAAAAGCTGCTCAAGAAAAACATTACAGTCACTTACTTGATAACTTTGTCAACGATGAAAATTGTGTAAAAAGATGGGGATAAAATATTTATCTAAGTAATAAAGAATAAAAGATAAACAGCTTCTGATCCGTAATTCGATCGATAAAATCTGTGATACGGATTTTTCTTTTAAGCCTGTCATAAGAAAATGGCGTCTTGGACGTTTGAAAGTGTCCGTTTGATGGCAAGCTATGTAAACAATTTTTTATCGCTCGTATAAATCCTTATAAGAAACTAACAATGTCTTCGCACATTGCTACAATAGCCGAGGAACTAGCCAAGGACTATGCAAATTATGCAAAATTAGATTTAAGCAATCAAGCAAGTATTATATTTTACATAACCTATACGCATGTCCAGCAAACGATATTAATAATTAGTATATCGTAGAATATATAAATTAATACAAAATTAAATTACAGATGAAAAGTTTCCACGATACGATCGAAGATGTAATGATGCGCTTAGAAGAATTTCAGTCTATTATCGAAATGGTTAGAAATTGCAGTTGATGTCGATTATATGTTTTAATCAAATATATAAAGTATTTATTATGTTTTGTGTCTAAAGGTTCAGTCTGAAAGTTCGCAATGTATTGATCAACACATTCCAAGGTTGCAAGATGCACAACAAGAAGTTATAAATCTATGTAGACGAATTGATGCCCTAGAACATGTTATAGCAATGGCTAATGTAAATCTAACTACTTTAGAAGCTGCTGTTGACAATGCAGAAGCCGAATTAGGAATTTCCGATAGACTATTTGGAATATTAAATCCTTTATCCTTCTTTGTAAGTAACAATTATGTTCATAATTTCTGCGATATACTTATGTGGGCTACATTGTGTTTCAGAAAAAAAATCAAGAGCCAGTGCTACCTAATAAAGTACCCATATACGAAGCACCAACAATTTATAGAACAAATGATTACTTTAGCAGCGAATAAAAGATGCATTTTTGTTTATAAAATGTAATTTATTACCTTTGTTAATTAATCTCAAAGATGAAAATGTATTGCACATTGAAAAAAAATTTTAAATATTTTAAGAACAAGCCATATTGGGTAAATTAATATTTAATTTTTGGTATGGGATGAAAATATGCTAGCAAGCTTAATTGTGATTATTTTCAGGATTGAGATGCAAAATATGTTGCATACGAAACTGTTGTGTAACATCAAAATAGTTACCATTATCCAGCATATAAGTATTTTGTTCATTTATATTATCAATTTACCAGAAATTGCAATTAGGACAAATGATTAGCATGCAGCAAGTGTACAGGTCTTTAATTGTGCTTTCTTTTCACCTACAAAGCAACTTCCATCTATACAATGCCTCCATCTTGCTATTTTTCCTATTCCACAAGTGACACTACAACTAGACCACTTCCCCCATTGATCCCATATTTTTGGTCCTTGTCTACTCATTCTACCTACCATCACAATATTTGTGTATCAGATAACAATCTTCAAACATTCAAAAATATTACGAAACAGATTTTGTACATTATATGATGTAATTTTCAATATTTAGTACATGAGTTATAAAAAACTGATGAGTTTTAGTATTACAGAATGTTTTAAAAAAAAAAACAAATGATTATGAATGATATATTTACTTAAATTTATTGATCGATTATAACCATATTAACTTTTAAATATTTTGATATGATTCAATATTTATATGCTTCGCCATGCATTTATATTATTTATTGTTAAAATATAAAATTAATTATTTGATGATTTTACAATTTCTTGGTTTTACTTACCATTTTCCTCATTTTGACCGTTTTCGTAACCATTCGCTGCTTTAAACGACTGTTCCACATGCTGCAAACTTTCCTTTGGGACATATTCCACTTTAGACGTAGAAGCTGTCTTTCGATACGAAGAAAACGGCAGATCACTACTTAAAACACTGATACGCTCCAAAAGTATTAAACATTCCGTAATAACGAGTCCAATTACTAATAATTTAACAAACGTTTTTTTAAATTCATATAGCATTTGCACCACCGGTTGTCTTTTTGAACACTAACTTCACGTAACTTCCAACCGGATGAAGTTTGATTCGATAGATTCGATAGTAATTTACGAAGTGAACGCCAACTTATCTAAAAACGAAAATAAATTTCAGAATCATATATATTTATTTAAAATTTGAAGTGCATGCAGTATAAACAACTAAAATTTAATGTAATGCTTTGTGAAATAAATAAAATATAAATAATTCACGTTACGTCTAACAGGAACTGTTATTGTGATAAACGTTAAACTAAATCGTTGTAGTTGTGTGAAATGGTTATTTGTGAAATTAATAAATTTACTGTTAAAATTTAAATTCCGAGCCAGTGAAGAATATTTTTAGAATTACAATCTTTTAATTCGCAAGGTTTTATTTGTGCTTTCTTTAATCCTTTTATGCAGTTTCCGGTTGAGCAATGGCGCCATCGAACTTGTCGACCACTTCCACAAGTTACGCTACAAGTACTCCAATTTCCCCATTCGTCCCATTGTACGTTATCTATAACATTTTATTTATATTATATATATTTACACTGCGTTTAAATTAGTTTTAATGTGTACTGATATTAAAACAAGCCGACAAAGTAATAAGTATTATTTTATACACTTACGGTTTTCGTCAGTTTTCTCTACTTCCTTCGGAAAAACTTTTTGTTCCTTTTTACGCAACCGAGCACCTTTTTCCCGAAATTGTTCGCTACCTGGACGTTTATAACTATTTTTTTCTGTGTAACTGAGCAACCTTCGATGATAATTTATCGAATTTTTAAGACAACAAAAATTATGGCGGGATTTTATAACGAATGACTTTTCTCCGTGTCCTTGAGATACTAATTCATTAGACTTTATCCGATGTATTGAATCAACGTTGACTAAATAAGTGTTTTCTTCTGTCAAATTATTTGAATCACGTTTTAAATTATTTTCCGTCGATCCAAAGGTGCACACTTTTTTAAATTCACCTTTGTCATCGGAACTTTCTAGGAAAACACAACCTAAGCAGTGCGTTAATACCAGTGCAGATAATAATTGCATATCATCTTAATCCCTTCGGATGCTCTATCAGTTTAGTGGGATTGATGTACAAACAGGAAGAATTAGTTAACGTCCATGCAGAAATTGATTTCGTTAGAAAATAACAATTTATTTGACAGCTTTAATCGTATGCTGCATATGTATGGTATTTGAGAATATATTCAAGTTGTTTACAGAAAAATATTTTCTTATACCCACAGTACACAATAGATAAAATTATAGTAATTACGAAACGAAAACCAAAAATACAAGTTTTGAAACATAATAAATGTGAGTGTATACTCATCATTAGAATTATTTGCTTTAAGAGATTATACAAATTTCTAGGTTATAATGGGATTCTTTGTTGTTATATATCTTACATGTAAATATCATTCTTCCAAACTAACATACCCTTACATTCTTCTATGTTACTCTATACATTTGTTTAAAAATTAGAATCACAATTTAAATCAACGATGTTGCAAAGCATTCATAACCTAAAAAATGCTTTATGGGCACGACCATTTGGAATTTGTCTCTGAAGTCTCAGTCTTCTAACCGCTTCTCTTAGATGTTTCGGCTGTAACGGTCCTGTTTCTTGATGCGCTTCCATGACATCAAGAGCTATATTCAAAATTAAAATTGCCAAACGAAAAAAGTTTCACTTTGTTAAAGGTTTTAGTTAAAAATTCACGATATACCTTCTTCTACAATTTCTCCTACAAATACTTTTGCAATACCGGACATAGCGATAACTACGTTCTGTGATACAGAACAACCTGTTATGGTTTGCATAATCTGCAACAACAAATGCAAATTGCAAAATATATTTAAAAAAACGTTTCAAAGAAATAGGTCAGAAAAGTATTACCCTCTTTATAGCTGCTTTTGGAAAAGCTGCTCTTCTGTACATTTCATATCTATCCAACTGATCCTCTGTAAAATTCGAGACTAATACCCTGTCAATAAACAAGCACAGATACATCAGTATGTACTTAGAAAGTAATATGTAAACAAATAACGAGAAACCAAAGTACATACTGCATTTTTTCCCTTTCTTCTTCCTCCAATTCTTTTTTACTTTTCTCTTTACTTTCACGTCTTTCCTTAACATTTGTTGGATTTGTATGGGGTAGTAGTATATCATTTCCAAATATGTCTTCAGTAGTTTGTTCTTCCTCTCTATTTTCAACTTCATGCTTTACAATTTCTAATTGATCCTCAGGCACTGTATACAATGAATTAGAGCCCATATCATCCACATCTGACTGAGACTGAGAACTCATTGCATCTGATTCTACCTAATGTTGAGGGCAATAAATAGAAATTCAAAATAAATGAAATAAATAACCTAATTATTTTAGACATCATAAATATACCTTGACCTGTATATTATCAGCATCCATTGGTTCCGCGTCTTTGGACTCAGAATTTTGAGAATTATTGTACTTGTCTTCTTTATCATCAATATCTATGTGTTCGCTTTCATTTCCAGAATCTTCTTTACCAAATATGTTATCCATTATGTGATAAAATATATTCAACTCTAACGAGTACACTGTATATTTCAAGGTATTCAAATGTATTTCCTCGCAGCTAATTAAATCTATCTGAGAAAATGTTTATTCCAATATAATAAAAGGTACGTTTTAGGTTAGAATAACTGTACCAAGTACGTTACTAGAAAAATACATATTAGAAGTTTTACTCGAAGTTGCACAATTAGGCAGAATAAATTCTTAAGGCGTGAACAAGGGAGTAACAATTTTGTTCAGTTTCTTAACAATTCGACTTGAAAAAATAACGTCGACTTCGATTTCTTAAACAATCCCGCCATATTTATGGATACATACAGTTTGTTAAAAAATAATCATATGCCGTGAATTGAAAAATAAAGATAGCAAGAGTTTATCCAAATCGAATAGAAGTAATTTAGAAAATTCTGTCAGAGTTTCTGAAAAGTCTTGCATAAATTTCATATCTGCATGTAGACGTATATTTGACCGGCATAAAGTTCAAGTTCATTGATCGATACTAGCGATTTTTAAAACAACAATTGTCTACAAATTATTACAATTATGAAATAGATGTAATATATGAAGTGTTAGGTCGATGAAATTCGTAAATTTTGACAATAATTAGTACGTTATATTTGTCATACATGTAAGTCAAGAAACATGTTTGGTAAACAAAGAAGTGATCTATATTTAAGATGTATTGCTTCCAATCTGGATATGAAAGGTATTGGTTATAAATATTAAGTCCAAGGATCTTATAGATTTAATTACTTAGCAACAAGTTATTAAGTAGCAAAATACATTTTATTTCATATTACATTAACATCATATTTCAGTCATATATAATTGATAGTATGGCGATATTCGATATCAATTCAGAGAAATTCTGTTACGTTTGTTTTTGGTCATTTTTTATTCTGTTGGTACTTAATTATCGTTTCTTATCATTACAGAGAAAGGATCGGAATATCAAATGAAAGGAATCGACATAGGTAGAAAGTTGGGAACCTCTGTTTTAACGAGTTAAAGGACGACGGACGGTTTGCAATGTGGCGCCAACTGGTGGCCGAGTGAAATTTAGTCGACGGTGTCGCGACGCCGCGACGTATTTGTCAATATCTCATCGTTTTCACGATTTTCACGGTTCGTATACACGCGTTCATTGTGTATTAAGGTGTGATCGGTCCCGGGCGAACTATTTTTAAGGATTCGAGAAGAAAGGGTTTCGTTATTCGGTGCGGATCAGTGACCAGTTCGTTGTGCGACCGAAAGGTGAACAAAGTTGTCGGCGCGAAAAACGGACATCGAGAATTGGCCGGGACTCTCGGGACGGTAGCTGGTAAGCTGGCAGCTCGGTAGGTCCGCAGCTCGCGAGTGTATCGCCTATCTTATTCGAGGGTCGAGGGGAGCGCGGTAGTGAATGAGTGGAGTACAGTGGAATATCAAATACGATTAAGAGTAACTTCGGCCAAAGAGCTGACGCGAGTTCTATAGCATCCAATCATCGAATACTACGGGCCTACGAATGCAGCTTCAAGACGGAGTCGCGTATTAAGATGTGAGTACAGTGTGTCTTCGGCGTACAGCGGTGTTAGTCCCTCGTGAAAATTATGGCGAAAGAAGAAATGGTCCCGTTGCCAGCAACGGCTTTCCACCGGGCATAAGACAGTGTGGCATACTCTCTTCGTATACGGTAGGAAAGGCTGCTGATATAACGAGCAGGAACTATTGTTATAAACACGATTCATTTACCTCGAACTCTGCACAATCCCTTTATACATGTTCGCGCTTGCCGCGCGCACGCTTCTTTCCACGCACACCATCGTACGTACATTTTATCAACGGTGTTGTTATGCACATACATCTTTGTGCTTCTCCACACACCTAAGAAATATCGTGACAGGAACGCGCGTGGAACCGGTCTTGTTCTCTTCAAATGCTTTCCAACTCACCTTCGTTCCTTGATCTCTTTCTTCCACGAAATCATCAAATTCTCGCTCTGCTTGAACATCTTATCTTGCTAATCGTGTGCACGTTCGAAACGTAATGCGTTTACGGTTCACGCACGACATCGAACACGCAGACGCCCACTCTTTTGTCGTTACAGATACCGAATATCCCAAAACTGATGTAACTTTGCTATATTTGTTACGTACAAATCATATTCTAAAATATTTTCTGTATTGTTTTCACGTTGAACTCGTGTATGTATTTGTCTCGATGCATTGCAAGAAAATATGATTACGATTAATTTTCGTGAACTTTTTGGAAAGTTTCGTAAGTGAACTTATTCGTTCTATTGGAATCCAGGAAATTCCCGTGCAAATACATGGGAACTTTTGCTTTTTCCAGCTTCCTGAACTTTCTCCAAACATACAGGGTGTTCGGTCATCCCTGAGACGAAAATCAGGGATACTAATTTGTTGATTGAGGCTTCGTTAAAAAATTGTAGAAACATTTCCGGCCACACAGTATATTTTCGGTAAAGAATCTTTTTCTCGAAAGTGCGTAGGATTTCGAGGGTATGTGTAATGACCAAAAATGATTGTAATTGACCCCCGCAACAGAAAATAATTTTTCCAGAACGATTTGAAATTTTTTTTTTCATTGAAAAATTTCACACCTTCTCGAATTTTTTTCTCGAAAGTGCGTAGGATTTCGAGGGTATGTCTATTCACCAAAAATGATTGCAATTGACCCCCGCAACCGAAAATAATTTTTCCAGAACGATTTGAAATTTTTTTTTTCATTGAAAAATTTCACACCTTCTCGAATTTTTTTCTCGAAAGTGCGTAGGATTTCGAGGGTATGTGTAATGACAAAAAATGATTGTAATTGACCCCCGCAACAGAAAATAATTTTTCCAGAACGATTTGAAATTTTTTTTTTCGTCGAATTTAGGCACCTTATTAGATTTTCGGTAAGGAATTTTTTTCTCGAAAATGCGTAGTATTTCGGGGGTATGTGTAATGACCAAAAATGATTGTAATTGGCCCCTGCAACCGAAAATAATTTTTCCAGAACGATTTGAAATTTTTTTTTTCGTCGAATTTAGGCACCTTATTAGATTTTCGGTAAGGAATTTTTTTCTCGAAAGTGCGTAGGATTTCGAGGGTATGTGTAATGACCAAAAATGATGGTAATTGACCCCTGCAACTGAAAATAATTTTTCCAAAACGATTTGAAATTTTTTTTTCTCGTCGAAAAATTTCACACCTCGAATTTTTTTCTAGAAAGTAGGTAGGATTTCGGGGGTATGTGTATTCACCAAAAATGATTGTAATTGACCCCCGCCACCGAAAATAATTTTTCCAAAACGATTTGAAATTTTTGAATTTAATTGTTAATAACTTTTTAACGAAGCCTTCATCAAGAAATTGGTATTCTTGATTTTCGTCTTATTTTGACCTCTAGAATCTCCCATTAAAATTTTTCCCAAGTTTGGCCGAACACCCCGTATAAGCAAACGTTTATCAGTCGGTTTGGTTAAAATTCCATCATAAATTATAACAGTGGATCACCGTTCTAAGGGTGTGGAATAGCTATGGTAGCCAGGCAAAAACATTTTTGTACATTCTGTTCTAGAAAATTCCAGAAGATCGGGAGTTTCGAATGGTATTTTACTCGAAATCGATTAGGAATCGTCTCGCGTCTCGATGCTGGTTTTTATTCGAAAAAATCGACGTTTTGGATGCGTGTGCATACGTTTGGTTGGCAAATGTCGCATTTATCTAGAGGCGCGCGTAAAGGGAGCGGCGTCGTAGACGTCGGTCGGACGTGTACACTTACGGACGCACGAAACTAAAGGTAGAGAGAAAAGACGGTCGTTGGCCGAAGGAGAAACGACCGGAGTCTCCTCGGTCGAGTCGACGGAGCCTGTTTCACTACGGAGCTACGCTCTGTCAAGTCTGTTCAGCCTGCGAGCGAACCTTCGGACCGTTCTGCCGCGAATAAATCACAATTTTACGTTGGCGAACCTGGATTTATTTAGGTCTTAATTTTCAGTTTTGCCCCGCGGCTTCTGTGCAAGTCGTTCAGCCGCGGTCGCTTAATATCCGAGCAGAATTTTCATTATTAATAATAGAGCGAGCACCGTTCGAGAATAGATCGATCGATACGACGTAAGACGCTGTTTAATAACGGTGGTAAAATTTCGCTCTCCGCGAGGAAAATCGTCGCGCCGGAGCTTTTAAATAAGAAAAGTTTACGAGCAGTTAGTCGAGCGCGGGATGTGGAATAGTACGTGTTTACGGCAGTTGGCATCGGAGGTCAATATACAGTTAGGGACACCGCGATATCCTCGTCTCTATTTCGTCGAGCGCATAGCGCGACACTTGCGAGCACTTGCGATTATTATCGAGCCGCCATATGCAATGCCTCGAATTTCGACTCTCGCGGGGATCGTAAATATCGTAATTGTAAAAGTATGCCTCAGGGTCGAGGATGCAGGATTGTAAATGGCAGAAAACCTTCGTACGACACGGACTTGTTAACTGAGATTCCTACAACGTGGTGAAAAAAGTGCGAAAATCCTCGTACACCGTCGTGAATCACGCTCGTATAACGCGGTACAGGCAGTCTCAAGTACAGCAACACATGGGGATTCCCAGTTGCGTAAACTCCTCGATACGAGCATCTGTGTTTCCATGCAGTGGTTTTGTGGTATTGCGTCAGTTCGGTTGCTCTTGGAAAGAACACGAGAAATTGTGTTTTCTTTTTACACCGCCGTATCGTCGCATTTTTTACGAGCTGTACGTCTCGTATCCCGTGGTTTTCAATATCACGGAACTCCTATATTACGCGTTAATATGGCGGGTTTACCGTACTAGCAGGACGAAGGTCGGGGGAACAATGAGATTTGGAACGAGATTGTTTCAAACGGATGTTACTCGTTCTGTGGCGATGGATAAGTAGAAAAGATCTCGATCGACGTTCAAAACTTTTAGTAAACGAAGTTAGCTGGAGAACTTTTCCTAAAATAATGATTTTTCATTATGCCTCTCATTGGGCCTAAAGAACAAATTCGTCGATCGTCTGGAAAAACACGGGAAATCGCTTGGGGATTATTTCGATTAGATATGGAGAGTTTGATCGAAAAAGACAACATTTCGTACGCGTCAACCTTACACTTTGTCATATCGTACTCGGGGCGATACAATTGCACAGGATGCACTCAGATAACGCGGAGCTAGATAAGTTTACTTCGCAACAAATACGCCATTATGCTCAGATTTACGTGCCGTTTCCCTTACGTTTCAATTACATTCGGGCAAGGACGCGTGCGCGAACAACAATAAACTGGTAATTCGTGGACAAGTTTGGAGGGCAACGAAATTAATCTCCAGAAATATTATCAGCTGGAAATAATACGTATCGAAGTCCTCGTGACCCCAGTTTCTAATAAATCGTCGATGGTTCTCTAAATATAGGTCAGTCTATCCGATATTTTATACACGAATGACCAAATAACGAGATATTAACAGCTAGGATAGAAAGCATGTATTTTTGAAAAATAAACAATAAAAATATCGCTATGAGGTCGTAGTCGATCGTTTGGATAACATTAATTGGGGTTTATTGCTCTACATGGTACTTTATCAGGTGGACAAACATGTTACATTCAATTAATTTTCATAAAAATATGTCCGTATTTCTGAAACTTGGTCCGTAAAGGGGACAAACATGTTACATTCAATTAATTTTCATAAAAATGTGTCCGTATTTCTGAAACTTGGTCCGTAAAGGGGACAAACAGAAATATATGTTCATTTTTTTTCAGATTTTTAAATATTTCACCACTAAAAAAAAATGGCATTTATTGTAAACAATTGCAAAATAAATACAAACATTTTTTTTTTAATTGAAATAATTTTTATTCGGTACTCCTATAGATCTACTACAAGTACCTAAAGGCACATTTTTATCACTTCCTTACTTTAGCAGCTATTATTTATTGAACAAAAGTGAGCTCTATATTTCAAATAGATGTAAAACCAACAATTTTTAAAATTTATTAAAATCCTTCAAGATACGTTTATACACCCCTGGGAAAAATTTTAATGGAAGATTCTAGAGGCCAAAATAAGACGAAAATCAAGAATATCAATTTGTTGATGGAGGCATTGTTAAAAAGTTATTAACGTTTAAAGTTCCGCCCGTACTGAATTTTTTTCTAGAAAGTGGGTAGGATTTCGGGGGTATGTCTATTCACCAAAAATGATTGTAATTGACCCCCACAGCTAACAATATTTTTTTCAGAACGATTTGAAATATTTTAATTTCGTCGAAAAACTTCACACCTTCTCGAATTTTTTTCTAGAAAGTGGGTAGGATTTCGGGGGTATGTGTAATGACCAAAAATGATTGTAATTGACTCCTGAAGGCGAAAATAATTTTTCTAGAACAATTTGAAATTTTTTTTTTCCGTCGAAAAATTTAGGCACGTAATTAGATAAGGAATTTTTTTCTCGAAAATGCGTAGGATTTCGAGGTTATGTCTATTCACCAAAAATGATTGTAATTGATCCCCACAGCTAACAATATTTTTTTCAGAACGATTTGAAATATTTTAATTTCGTCGAAAAACTTCACACCTTCTCGAATTTTTTTCTAGAAAGTGGGTAGGATTTCGGGGGTATGTGTAATGACCAAAAATGATTGTAATTGACCCCTGAAGGTGAAAATAATTTTTCTAGAACAATTTGAAATTTTTATTTTCCGTCGAAAAATTTAGGCACGTAATTAGATAAGGAATTTTTTTCTCGAAAATGTGTAGGATTTCGAGGTTATGTCTATTCACCAAAAATGATTGTAATTGATCCCCACAGCTAACAATTTTTTTTTCAGAACGATTTGAAATATTTTAATTTCGTCGAAAAACTTCACACCTTCCCGAATTTTTTTCTAGAAAGTGGGTAGGATTTCGGGGGTATGTGTAATGACCAAAAATGATTGTAATTGACCCCTGAAGGTGAAAATAATTTTTCTAGAACAATTTGAAATTTTTTTTTTCCGTCGAAAAATTTAGGCACGTAATTAGATAAGGAATTTTTTTCTCGAAAATGCGTAGGATTTCGGGGGTATGTCTATTCACCAAAAATGATTGTAATTGACCCCCACAGCTAACAATATTTTTTTCAGAACGATTTGAAATATTTTAATTTCGTCGAAAAACTTCACACCTTCTCGAATTTTTTTCTAGAAAGTGGGTAGGATTTCGGGGGTATGTGTAATGACCAAAAATGATTGTAATTGACCCCTGAAGGCGAAAATAATTTTTCTAGAACAATTTGAAATTTTTTTTTTCCGTCGAAAAATTTAGGCACGTAATTAGATAAGGAATTTTTTTCTCGAAAATGCGTACGATATCGAGGTTATGTCTATTCACCAAAAATGATTGTAATTGACCCCGGCAACCGAAAATAATTTTTCCAGAACGATTTGAAATCTTTGAATTTAAGTGTTAATAATTTTTTAACGAAGCCTCCATCAACAAATTGGTATTCTTGATTTTCGTCATATATTGGCCTGTAGAATCCCCCATTAAAATTTTTCCTAGGGGTGGTCGAGCACCCTGTATATCACTGAAGATTAATTAACTAAAATTAGAGCAAAATCTGAAATGCTACTCCAAAAGGTGTCCGACTTCGCATGAAATGACCCCATGGTACTTTCTCAGGTGGACAAAAATGTGTTTCCAATTCCATAGAATGGAATTCTCGAAGGCCAATTATCAAAACATGCTGTTTCGAAAAATACTACCTTGGTATCGATGCGCACAATAACGTGTTCGGTGTTTGTCGGAAATTTTTAGAGCATGTTAATTTGCTGGGAACATGCGATCGAGCAAGTTCAATAAACCTACTAATTTCTACAAGGATAGCGACTCGTTCCATTCGTTTATCTGCGCAGAATAAGTTTCAAACCATAGTACAATTTGTGACATTCGATAAATAGCACACTTCCAGGGCTTTTGTCGGTGCGAGGGAATCCATTATGTCGAATATATCGCTTGAAGTTAATAGGCAGCTCAGAAATATTAATAGTCATACCGTAAGGGAAAGTAGGAGGTGAGTCATCGTCAAAAGTATAAATCGACCAAAAATAGGTTGCAAATAATTGGGCTACGTCGTTTCTGCTACGCAGGAACGTAGCAAAAAGATGACCATCGGAGAACAAATTTGTACACAATGGATCTCGCGTGTTAATTACGTAATTATATAATTTCGAACGTTATAGGTGGTAATTTAATTACAATTTTGAACTGTTTAATTCGTACACGGCGTTTCGATTCGTCGGCGAACCGTAGAGGTTTCTCGAGCGATACCACGACGAGACGCAATTCGATGTTACTTATTTGTACAGCGTCTTATTAACGTGTACGCGGCGGTTTACGTGGGTGCATGCTCGTTCGTTTCTCATAGTAGCCGCATCGGGTCCTTGACTCTGCCACTGTCAGTAAGTAAAGCGAAGCTTTACGTAAGCACTTTCTATCCGCGAAGGCATGAAAACGATCGGAGAAAAACGCTGTCTCGTGCCAAACCGCAAACGCTTAGCAATGTCGTGACTGTTAGCGAATCGAAGGATTTCCGCCCTTTCGATCGTCTTTAAAATTCGTATCGAAAGAATGGAGTACCTCTTAAAAAGTGGCTTTCCTCGTTAGTCGTCGGAAGACTCCGTTCAGCTCGGTCGTCGTATATCACCAGCGGTGATCTAGAAATGTAGAACAAACTGTAAGATAGTGTGAGATTAGAAACGAAAATATTTGTCGAATTCCGTGAGCTCGGCTCAACACGGGGAGCAAAGTTTGCAATGTGATTTTTTTCACAGGTGCGAAGAGGCTACAGAGGTGGAGACGCATCATCAGCAAACAGCGGCAACAACGATGGGCGTCGCCGAGGACGAGACGCCGTCCTCTTTGACTTCTCATCCTAATCCTAACGTTAACAATCCCAACCAAGAAGGTACGTGCCCAACCTCTAAGCTATTTTACTCGTTGAAAATACGAGACTCGGACCAAAAACAACTTATTACGAGAATGTTTCCCTCGAAGGAAAAGCTTCTAAACGATATGGAAATTGTTGAAATTGTCGATGGTAAAAATAGGTGCTTCGATGACTCACTCTGCACGACGAACACACGTAGAATGGTATATGCGTTCGAATTGACGAAAAGTCACGTGCTCGGCGCGAGAACTCGCGTCATTTGTCTCTGTTTCTTTTGTGAGGACTGCGAATTGTCAGTGGAAATAGTAGGCAGTAAAATATGAGACAAAAAAATACTGAATATTTGCGGTAGATATCAACCTACATACACGCCTTTGCCCACTGTTACTAAGACTTTCCAGTGTCTTCGCGATTTGTTCCATAACTTTTAGACACCCGGTACAGTGGGGAACTCAAGGAAACGACAGGGATCGTTAAGTTCTGTACAGTGATCACTGGGTGAGATGTAACATTGTACAGCTCTGTCGCATCGAGACTTTCCGCGGTGCTTCCGTGTCGGCATAATTAAACGGATTAATGAGCGCGCATTTTGCTTCTTAACTTCGTTCCGAGTTAAAACGCGGGAATGTGCAAGGTTAACGCGAGCCATGATTAACGTCAATCGCGAGCCCGGAAGAAAACTATTCGCAACGTAAGCGTGTCTATATTCGCTTACTGTATCGTTATATTTTTTTATTCTCCGACTGTTACTCGGGTAATTTTATTGGTGCAATTCTTTATTACACCGTAGAAAAGAACGTCACGTTGTTCTTAAGTTTAAATGTTGGTCGATTGAAACGTCGATCTTCGATTTTCGCGAATTTCGGAGCACGTAAGCGGCAACAGTATCGATACTGGTTCGAGACCTCGTTTGCATAAACATGCACGGTCGAGCGCGGTGGCATTGCAAATACATCGTAGTCGAAGATAACTTCTGGTAAACTAGCGCGAAGAGGCGCCGGGAACGCCTAATTACGGAACGAAATCAACGCTGGTCGAAACCAATCGCGTACTTTTATTAATTATCGCGGTAACGCAACGTGACGAAATAAACGCGGCAGTAAAATGTTCTGCACCGATTCGAGAAACGTTGACTTTGACTAATTGCTATCGATAGTGGTTGAAACCAGAAATAGAGGTTTCTTTTTCTTTGACGTAATCGTGAATCAGCGGACTTTCTATTTTGCTTGACGTTGTTAAAATTGGAAAGCGTAATGAAGTTTACAGTCGATTTTAACACCTTGGCTGCCGCGTGACCTGTCGGCGGGTCGCGCCTTTTTTTAAACAAAATTTCGTTTGTTAAAACGTTCCGGCATTTAACGCGTTAAAAAATGCTCGACCAGTTCGTCGAAACTGCCTCGTTTCTCTTCTTTTTATATTTGATCTGGTTCGTTTTGATTCTTTCATCGACTTCCGAGCACACCACTTCCTTGTTCTTTTCTCAGTTACAATGCATAAACTTGTTTCTCAGTGGAATGCATAATTTTGCACTCGCAGTTACGCATTAAAGGTACATTCAACTCGCGAGACCGACTGGTTGTTAATAAAACGCGGTCTTTTTAATATGCCACATAAGTAGATTCGGAGCAAATAAGCGGACGTAGACTGTTCGGGAGATTAATGTTCTCCGTAGGCAATTATCATCGTTGAATGTCACACGCGTTTCGATAACGCCAATATAAGTATATACGCGAGCTTTATCTATACAAGAAGATGCTTGTCCAACGTAACAGCAAAGTTCGATGCAATGCAAATATATCGGACAAAGGATTTGGATCTGTCGTGAATATTCATACGGCTGCATCCATAAAAGTGTTTCAAAAGGCTTGTCTAAACGTTCCGCTTTATATATGCCTTTTATGTTCGCCCGCGATATATCTGTGCTATTATATTTCCTTACTGTTTCAGAAAATTGTACATTCTAAAACGCGATAACCGCTCGTTCGTGCGAATATTCTATTAACAGTTCTTATTTCTGGAACATAAGTAACGTGTGTCGATGGTAATATCTTACATAGTGTGTACGTTTGCACGCAATACGTACAGTGAGCTGCAAAATTCTTGAAGCGGGCAGCGAGTTTACAGAAACGGGCAACGCGAAGGGACGGTAAAAAGGATGTGATATTTAATGATACATCCAGGCTGTTTAAAAGGAAACTATTGGCTCGAAACGAATCGTCGAAAGTAGGGGTGTTCGCGTAAAAAAAATGTTATCGTCGAGTTAGCATAACCGTAGCGCCGAACGCAGAGTCGACGTAAACAATTATGAGTATGTAGGCGACACGTACAGGCGGTGCGATAAACCGAGAGAGTTTATTATCGTCTTTTGATACGCGCACTACTAGGTACGCGTTAACGCGTGTACGTATACGTGGATAACGAGCCGGAAACAAAGTCACTGGTTTCTTCTGTTCTGTCTTTTCTCCGAAGAGAAGATGAATAAGTGAATTAATCTTATCGTTGCTTACTCAGACGCTTGTCGAGCGTTCAGACTATGTAACCGCTGGATGTTTTTCAACGAGCCAACTGAAAATTACTCGGTATCGCGCGACGATTACCCGTGGACGTTCATCGATCGGTGCACTCGATGCCGGCGCGGGAAAATGCACGAACATTTCAAAGAACGTTGCAAAATGGTTCCCCAAACGCATCGCTAAGCCAGGAACTTGGTAATTAATTCGGATGTGGAAAAAAGTAGGTACACTTTCTCGAATAGGAGACGCTCTGGTAGGTGTTTATCTATCCGGCCACTTCCGGTACTTTACCACCATTATATTCGGCGATTCTTTTCTTTGTACGAAGGAACGGTATTTTCGCAATGGCGTCCCTGAAGTGGCACTATCGCCCACGTAGCATCTGGCTCGAAATCCAACAGACTCCAGTTATATGTATTTTTTCTCGGTTGCATCGATCGTTTACGCGGGAAACGGTGCAAAACAACGACGACGCGCCAGCAGTCGTTGTTTCGTAGTTGGATTTAATTAAAGAGTTTCAATAATGAACAGAATTAGCCTCCTAAAGATGGGAAAATAGGGAAGGGTAAAAAGTTATCAATATACATTTCACGATCCACGATCGTAACGATATTTTTTTGAGTGGCATCTGGTCCGAAGATTTCTAAAAATACGTATTTTTCTCGGTAAACAAAACGAGAAAACAGTAGGAAAATATTGAACCTCGAAGCTAGAAAAGAAGCCCCGATCGTATCGTAAACCCTAATTGTTATTTTAAACTTTAATAACGCGTACGTTTGCCATCTCGTTAAAATAATAACGATCCCTGTACGAATGACTGCAATAAACGCGGAATAACCGGCCGAAGCACTCGCGAGACCATCTTCTTATTCGTTTGCCATTTCGTTAATAGACGTTTATAAGCGCACTAAATTTATTTTTCTATTCCGATCGCGCACTCGCCATTATTTGGGTCTTAAGCTTATTTTAAACGTTTCGCGTTTATTTTCACGTTCGTGCTAACGGTCGGTGTATTTATGGCCACCTTTTGTTTATACGCGACTGCTTCTGGCGCCGTGACATTGAAAATTCGATGGCATTTAGTTTAATCGTAAGTTTATTATCCGCTGGGTCGTCGCGCGCTTCCCCGTTTTTGAAAACAAGCTTGAACGTTTGTTAAAATGGCACGGTGCGTAGAGTACGGATTCCCGTGATCTCTCTCATCAGCATTTTTCTCGCGACGAAGAATAAGGTTTTGTGTCGCATCCTTGTACGGAAAGAAAGGAAGGATATGGTTGGAAATACGAAGCGTACCGAACGCCACGGTGTGTACAATTTGTTGCGCAAGGACCATTGTTTTCGCAACTTCTGTTAAAGAAATGGAAAGCGCGCGCAGCTTCCTGTTAATCTTTCCTATAATACGCGGAAATTACTTTCTTGCTGCTGGCTTCCGTCGTAGGAAATTAATCGATCTCCCTTTGAAAGTGCACGCGTGAAATTTTCTTCGAAAAGTTCCCGCCACTGTTGCGTTACGTAACCAATTGTCCAAACGCACGATTATTTTCGTATACCGCGCCATTACTCGGAGATAGTTGTTTTAGTACAATTTTAACAGCTTCACAAGTTTGATTAACCTTTAGCATCGTGTCGTATAGTCATCCTAATTACAGGTTACCCGAACGACTCGACTACTTTTGCGTTCCACGGGATAAATGTTATGGTGCACGTGAAATCTTCCTTGAGGTCGTATTTTTGAGATTTCAAGGTCATCGACATTTTTTAAATAGAACTCCATGTTTGTATCACCGGGTGGCGTAATAGTGAAAGTCAGAACCAGTTTAATGACGTATACAACATGATCTTGTAACGACTGAGTACGAGAAATAAAAGTTATTTGGAGGCTCAGAAAATGTGGACAGAAAATGTAACCTTGAGAAAAACTTATTGCGTGGAATTTCGACCCACATTGTCGATTCCAGCTACGGTGTTATTGTATTGACGAAGTGAGCGATCGCAGACTAAACAGTCTGATACTTTCTGACTCGGTAGTATAGTCTCGAGAACCAAACCGCGAAAGATTTAAGGGGCATTCTGGTCTAGGTGAATTTTTAAACGATTCGAATCGTTTTTAAGCACAGGTATGATCTGTTGATCAGGTTCGATACCTTCGAAAGACGATGGACGAAGCACACGCGTGCCATATTTTAGGAAAATCGTTGAAAGGCTGGGTTAGCGTTGTTAGATCTTCCACTGTGTTGCCACGTATCTACGTCCCGACTATGTTAACGTTATTAGAGTGGAAATCCTGCTTGGATGTATTTACGTGATCGCTCTACCGATTCTTTTCCTCTGTAAAAATCACCCACTAGCATGTGCAGTTTGTCGATCGACCTATTGTTTCCAGCAGTCAGAGTAATTTACTAGTCGAAGGGAGATGTTATCGATGATGTGTAAAGAATCGAGCCGTTGTAATAGTACGGAATCCTGAAACGTAGCATAATTATTTTACAGTTGAAGATATTTATTTTACCGTAACGGAGCTACTTAATTTCAGCCTTTTGATCGTCTATGTTTCGACTCCATTTTTGGGTCGTTTTCGGGAAACACTAATTTGTAGGTTATAACCGGAACGTGAATCTCTAATTGCGTACAGTAATTGTGCAAAAATATAATGATTATTAGTAGAACAAAATAATGAGATAAGTAATTCCTCTGGTCTCGCGGTGAAATTATAAATTCGGACAAATCCTGTTACGGTTTATTAAATATGCTTGCGAATATTAAAAACTCGACGAACGTTAATTAGTCTCCAGAACGTTGCTCGAAGCTATCGCAGCGATAGGGAACGATCGACTTTTACGACGTTGGGCCAGTCAAAACCGGAAGCGTGCGTAGCGTTTTCGCGCGTCGTATTCGATTTGGCGGAGAAAGTGCGTTGACAATTTCCTATGCCGTAGATTATGCGATATATATTCGCGGTTGGTAAGCTAACAGTTCCGCAATATTTTCACCTGGTATGCGACACGTAGTGTGGAGTACTGCAGTATTTCAGTTAGGTCGGGCTGCGCTTTGAACCGTTGCCAGCAACGTCTTCCTCTTTGTCATCCTGGTTTTACCTCTTCGTTGCTCGAGCCTTCTGTAACCTCGTCTCTTCGTATTCGTTTCACCTACAGGTATTCTAGGTCAAGTGTGTATTTTAATGATCAGCGACGTTGACGAAGATTTTTTCGAGTTGCACGGGGGGACCCGGAGGGATCGAAGCCGCGTGGGTGAGCGATCGTCCTCCGTCGATCTTTGCACCCACCGTTCCTTTAACAATTTTTTCTACAAACACCGTTGCCAGCGTGCCCTACTTTTCCTTTCCAGTTTTTCGTACGAGCATCCTATCTTGCCAAATGAAAAATCTTCGTCTTCCTGATCCACGAACGTTTCGTTAATGCACATTTGAGACCCATCGTCTAAAGTTTACATATGCAAATCGACGACAGATCGTGTCACACAGTGGATGTTGCAGGCCAGAAAAAGAGTTGAAATTTGTTAGACAGTGACGTTGGAAAGGGATAATACCGATACGCCAGACGGTGCTCGATGGCATCGTCGTGTCATTCGAGCCAGTCTAATAAGATATACATATTAAATGGAGATCTCTCGGCGACGCGAGCGCGATCATTACCGTTCTCTTAATACGAGCTATTCGCACGTGCAAAAACGGAAATTCCCGAAGAATCCGCACACGGAGGGCACTGTCCTTAATGCGTTGCATAACGCAGCCTCATTACGGAATCCTCGGTGGCGCCTCTATTTTTGCACCAAGACTACCGTGCCTGGCGTCCAACCGTTTTACGATTAATTACTGGAATCTCCGCGCTGCTCCGTGGCTCCTGACCGACGACGCCGATCAACGTCCGCGCTAGACATCTAGATTTTACAGTCTCTTTAAACGCGAACCCGTCCAATAACGAATGCTTATCGTCGTTCTACGGACCACCCGCTACAAACCCAGCGAAATTGATTTCATTTGCCAACTCGACCACCGACAGTCTTGTCTTTGTTAACCGTCTCTCGGTCTGTTTCGCGCCTTATTCGGAAATACCAGTCTCACTTCTAATTTTCTGCTCCGATAGTATATCCGTATCGTCGCCTGTCCGCCTACGAAGCGATTTTTCAGCGAATCATTCTTACGCTACGCGTCTCTTGTTTGTCCTACAAAGGCATATTTCCATTTCGATTACTTATTTCCGATACTCGTACATTAATTTTAATTAGGATCAATTTTATCTAAAGTTGCACTCGATAAGGCGTTGTCGTTTAAATGGAGTTGAATCGCTCGATATAATCTTGCAAAACAACGAATAGAAATTGTTTTTAATCGTTTCGCTGACAGTAACGGATCCTTTTAAATGTCATTTATCTTTGAGTGCTCGCATTGTTTCACGAAGTACCATTCGCGAGCCGCGATTATAATGTTATACAACTGATACGCGAATGTATAGCCAAGGCGAACGCAACGCTCTTGTCGTATACAGGGTGTTCAGCCACCCTCTGGGAAAAGTTTTAGTGGAAGATTTTAGAGGTAAAAATAAGACGAAAATCAAGAATATCAATTTGTTGATTTGGACTTCGTTAAAAAGTTATTAAAAAATTTCAAATCGTTCTGGAAAAATTATTTTCAGTTACAAGGATCAATTACAATCATTTTTGGTCATTACACATACCTTCGAAATCCTACGCACTTTCGAGAAAAAAATTCAGGAAGGTGGACATTAATCTGATCTCGATCGACAACGAAATGCAATTTAAAAAGATTTTATCTACGCTCAATTTTATTAATTATACTACTATAATCTTGACACTTGTACGCGTTTCAGTATAGCATTCGAGATCCATTCGTTAAAAGGTGCAAATGCAAAGATCGAATACTGTCACGTACGAGCGTGTGTTACACAAGAAAATGATACAAATTTCTGCGACATATTTATGGTTCCGTGTGATAAAAGGAATCGTAACTTTCACTTTGCCGGTCAGCGAATTCAGTGATTTTAATCTGATAAAGAAATATGTCGGTGTATTCTCACGTGTAAAAGAAGCAGGATCACATTTTATCCTCCTCGGCTCGTAGTATTTATCTTGCCTCGTATCGTAGAAAGCAGAGTCGCGACTATGAAACGATTAAGATAAGAACGGAGTCGCCGTTATTATAGTCGCCGAATATTTTACAATTCTTCGAACGGTTACAAGCTATTTCTTGAATTTATTAAGTGTTGGCCTCGTATCGCTCTAAAAATTAATGGGACCCTGATCCTAGCGAATGCATATTTCATTCCTGCTTATTAATTTTTTATTTCATTTCCGTACACATTGTAGAGTCTTGTCGCGGAGCGTATTATTACCGGGTTGCAACAATAGTCAACTATTTATGTACAGGCGGGCGTCTCGCGTGCACGAATTGCATTACGAAACAACCGAACGAAAAAATCAACGAGTTAATTAATGAGGGGCGTGTACACGGTGTTAATTACACTGGGTAAGTTATGATGTTCGTTGGAAATTTCTAGTAATTTACATGGTATCTGCAATTCAATTAATTAGATTTGATAAAATTGTTTCTTGGAACCTACGAAATACTTGTGTATCACAGGCCTCCGATAAATCAAACATCTACTTTCCCTTTCTCTATAACGATTCGCTGGACGAACGAATCAAGCGCGTACATAGATTCCGTTTTTGTTTTAAACGATGTTGCAATTACTTAAAAGGATATCAACGAATATGTAGGAAGGCGCGGGAAGAGGCGTGAAGTCTCGGTGAACTCAATTGGACACGCTTTCTGTTTTTACTTCGTCTTTAGAACGGGCGGTTACGCTCCTCGCTCGAATAATAAATACAACGACTTTCCATTTTCAACGGGAACGATGTTCCGACTATTGCAGAAAGAAATCGCGGGTGGACCTTTGCGAAATCCCGTCTTGGCCAAGAATCCAGCATAGGCCCATTTTACCAAACGCTTTTTGCCCGATTGCCTTTAAACGATCTTGAACCGCCGTTCTCGATTATTCCAAGCACAAACTCGTTTAGCGTCGTTGTCAATTTTCTTTTCAAATCCATACTTTCTACGTCGCCTTAGACGTGCACTCAAGGTTCTTATAGCGTAAATTAATTTTTCCTATAATTTTAAATCGTGTTAATATTTCTCTAGAATATTTAAATAGCTCTCGGAATCTCTTTCTATAATTACGGCGCTAATTACAACGGAGTAAGAAATTCTACCTTACACTGTGCAGAAGCCAACGGATGAGTGCCTACTAAATGAATATCGTTCTTCTTTCCGCATATCGTTGCAATAATAATCCAGCCGGTCTATTCGAATTAAATTTGTTTCACGAGTCGATCAGTTATTTGTATTTACGCCATTGACAACGAAGTAACTGGTACAAAATTACAAAAAACTTTCAAAACGTGCCCCAAAGCCCTCGAAGCTTCTATGTAGGGTGTTCTGGGAAAAATTGTAATGGGGGATTCTAGAGGCCAAAATAAGACGAAAATCAAGAATATCAATTTGTTGATGGAGGCTTCGTTAAAAAGTTATTAACGTTTAAAGTTCTGCCCATATTGAATTTTTTTCTCGAAAATGCGCAAGATTTCGGGGGTATGTGTAATGACCAAAAATGATTGTAATTGACCTCCGCAACTGAAAATAATTTTTCCAAAACGATTTGAAATTTTTTTTTTCCGTCGAAAAATTTCGCACTTTCTCGAATTTTTTTCTCGAAAGTGCGTAGGATTCCGAGGGTATGTGTAATGACCAAAAATGATTGTAATTGACCCCCGCAACTGAAAATAATTTTTCCAAAACGATTTGAAATTTTTTTTTTCCGTCGAAAAATTTCGCACTTTCTCGAATTTTTTTCTCGAAAGTGCGTAGGATTCCGAGGGTATGTGTAATGACCAAAAATGATTGTAATTGACCCCCGCAACTGAAAATAATTTTTTTAGAATGATTTGAAAATTTTTTTTTCACCGAAAAATTTCAGCACCTTCCCGATTTTTTTTCTCGAATGTGTTTAGGATTTCGAAGGTATGTGTAATGACCAAAAATGATTGTAATTGACCCCCGCAACCGAAAATAATTTTTTTAGAATGATTTGAAAATTTTTTTTTTCACCGAAAAATTTCAGCACCTTCCCGATTTTTTTTCTCGAAAGTGTTTAGGATTTCGAAGGTATGTGTAATGACCAAAAATGATTGTAATTGACCCCCGCAACCGAAAATAATTTTTTTAGAATGATTTGAAAATTTTTTTTTCACCGAAAAATTTCAGCACCTTCCCGATTTTTTTTCTCGAAAGTGTTTAGGATTTCGAAGGTATGTGTAATGACCAAAAATGATTGTAATTGACCCCCGCAACCGGAAATAATTTTTCCAGAACGATTTGAAATGTTTGAATTTAATTGTTAATAACTTTTTAACGAAGCCTCCATCGACATATTGGTATTCTTGATTTTCGTCTTATTTTGGCCTCCAGAATCCCCCATTAAAATGTTTCCCAGGGGTGGCCGAACGCCCTGTATATCCGGGGTGGAGAAACGAAATTCGACCCAACCACGGGAGAATCGTCCGACGAAAAGAATGAACGACGTACACCAAGAATGAGCAAACAGTGAGCACGCCTCGGATTACAAGGCAGTTGCTCGTCTCGTTAAAAAGTTGCGCCACATTCGTATCGTATGACAGCTACGAATTCAAATTTAAATACTTTCCTGTTCCCAATCGTATCTTCGGAGGAGTATCGTCGGTCAATTGGCTAGGTTTTCCTCGTTAAAAAGAGTCCAAACACGACCTTCTTCGGACTATGTTTAATTTAAAGTTCTTTATAAGGGCTTGAGACAATTATTTTGAAGGTATGAAGGGAATGGAATGGAGGACCGCGAGGAAGGGTTAAGCATGGTTCGGATTCGTGGACGCTAGGCGTCGCGCGATCGCGGTATTCAGGTAAACAAGGAACATATGCCCTTGCGTCAGGGCACAAAAGGGTGGGGGCGGTCGAAGGGAAGCGACGTTAACTCGTACACACACAAGAACGCGCTTCTGTCACAGTCACGGTGCGTCAGCTGAGGTGGATGCGCGCTGGCCTCCATCTTTCTTGCTCCGAAACATTCTTTCTCCCGCGTTTACCTACCTTCGTTCGTCCGCTCGAGATTACCTATGGAATCGTGTCTCCCCGGGCTCATGTACGAACGTGAAAATTGACGAAACTTAAAAGTCTTGGCAATTTCTATGGAATTTAATCGATGTAACGATATTTTAGCCGCGAATGCGAGGAGTTTGAATATAAATAGGTAGTCGAACGATATCCGTAAATCTAGTTGCTCGCCGTAGGTGTACGTTGAATTTAGCGAGTAACTGTATGCAAGAAGGACTAAGCTGTAGACAAGAGCGGAGTAGGAGGGAAGGAAAAGATAAAGAACGGTTACGAAGTACCGAGTGCGAGAGGGAGTCGGGCGAAGAAAAAGTACCGGTATGGTGGGGCGATATAGCTGTATAGGAAGAGCGTGTCGGCGGCGTTGGGACGCGGGCGTCGGTGGGCATCGAAGGTGTACGCGTGCATGGACACGGGGGGAACGCGCGCGCGAACACAACACAGAGAGAGAGGGAGAACGGGAGAGGGAGATAGAGGGAAGACTACCGGTAGACAGAGGAGAGCGGTAGAGGAGCACGGAGAAGCAAGTTGGCAGAGACAGCGTCGAGAGAAGCGGTCGGTGGCAGTTCGAGTCTGTCGTCAGATCGGGAAACGAGCGACGCTCGATTGGAATCGGAATCGTTGCCGACGTGTCCACGCGTTGTGTTTGGTTCTTATCGTTCTCTGCGTAACTGGTTCGAGGCGGTGCGATCGGGAACGTTTGCTCGCGACGGATCGACATGGGTTAAACCGATCCGACGATGCCTCGCGAGTAGATCTTCGATAGAGGCTTGTGTCTCCGAGTGAAAATAGTACAAGTGCGCGCGCTAAGAGTTCTCCGGATCGGGAGGAAGTGTTGAGCCGTGCAGCTTAGACGACGCTTCGTACGACCGTTCCTTTCCTTCTCGGATCGGTGTTTATAGGAAGCGACGTAAAAATATTTGCTCGATCGTTACGCGAGAGAGAAAGAGAGAGAGGAGAGACGGAGCGACGCGCGAACGTTGTATCGTTCGAACCGAATGAACCGTGCGCGTCGACGTCGACGTCGAAGACGGGGACGACGGGGATAGCGGTCGTCGACGACAGCGCGACGAAACGCGGATAATGCGGCATCTACGTGACCGACCGAGCAGCGATCACCGATACGAGAGAAGATCAACCTCGACCTCGAAACGCGCCGCCGACGGTGTAATCCCGAAGAGCTTGTGCAATCGGGGAATAGAGAATAACGAGGGAAATATTATTTTGGTTCCCCGGTAACCGTGCGCGATACCTAATAGAAAACTGTTTGTATTACCCGGCGACCGCGAGCGTCTACGAGAGACGCGGTCTCGCACTGGTCCAAGAGAAACCGTTAATCGAGCCTGGATCGGATCGAGCGAAGTGGGACAAAGTGCAATAATCCTACTTAAGGAAGTACCTACGTTCCGCGTGCATCTTCGCCAGACGTAGGAGGCCAACGATCCTCGGAAATCGTTGAATCGCCGATCGGTGGTCGTCGGGAAACGTTTCGCGATTCGGATGACCCGGCGCGTTAGCATAGTATTAGAGTAGGGAAGGCTGCAACGAAAACGAAGTACCTTGTAACGTACCAAATAAATCGATTAGGTCGTCTGTCTTTCTAAGAAATTCGCAAGCGAGAGGGAGAGAGAGAGGAGATAGACTAGCGACAAGTGCCAAGAGGAAAAGGACAAAGCGATCGTTATCGAGTATAGCTACGATCGGACTGGTATCTTTTCCTCGTTGTTCGTTCGCGCAAACGAGAGGGGAGGGGCGGTGAAATTGTGCTCCGACAAAGATCGACGACGATCTTGCGAAATACGTAACGACGATCAGCGAAGATAAACGCTGGTTCGGATCGATCGCGCGACCGACGACGCTTCTCGAATACGAAAAGAGTCGTACGTCGTGGTGTGCGCAACAAGTATACGGGAAGCACGTGACTGTTGGAGCAGCTAGCAAAGCAAACATCCGAGCAGCGCAGATAACGCGAATCTCCGAGCAACGCTGAAGCAAAGTACTCGCTGGCCGGGTTCGAAGGTAGCGACGAGGATCGTAATCGGTCGTGATCACCGAATCGCGGAAGTCACGAAGATAAATTTACGTCTGTTACGATTCGTGGATTCGCTCGTGATCGTTCGGCCAGCCACACGAGGACATCGGGGCGAGAACTGGTCGAGTTCCGGTGGACGCGATAATCCTATTTCACAGGAGGGAGCAAATCTTTGAATGACTTTCCCATTTTGTGGCTTCGTTTTCGACTCGTCCGACGACAGGTCGAGACAAATGCCAGTCGCTTCGGAAGACTGGGTGCCGCACCCGGCCAAGATAACCAGTTCTATCACCACCGTCAAGGGTGCCACCATCCAAAGCACCACCACAGCTTGGATGTCGCCGTACACCAGAGCCTCGCCCTCCGAACGTCCACCTTCGAACAACAACAACATCAACAACAACAACAATAATGGTGTTGTCATACTCGAAGGCTGCAGACCACCCGCCGCAACCACGGCCAGAAGATTTCTCAGATGGTTCAGCAGACTCGGACAACCACCGATGGGAAAGTCAGGTAAACCTTCGTCGTTCGTTCTCCAAGTTCGTTTTCGTTTTTTCTACGAATTAATCGATCCATGGTTTCCAACTATATAACGTACGGTTAACGTACTGCGATATATTATAAATATTCTGAATCTAATGTTCGAAATCTTCCGCCGGAGCTTATTCGTGTCATCGTGTCAATTTACCAACTCATATATTCCGACTTTCTTGTTTTCTTCTGTCTCCGATCCAATTGTAAACGCCTGTCAAGCTCACGCTGGTCTAAATGTGTTAACAGAACTGAATCTGCATTTTCTTCGAACGTTAAACCATTCTGGCAATTCGTTCGTTCTGTCACCCGAGATCGTAAGAACTCTGTGCGCACGTTTTGCCAGGACGTTCAATTTACAGACTTCTATCGTTGAAATGATTCGTCAAATATGTTTCTTCCGTTTATTTCGACGATAAAAGTTGCAACGTCGCGATTTCGACTGCGACAAATTTATGCGAAGTCGTCGACCTTTTTTTTCGATATTGTCTTTAATTTATTTGAGTCAGCAAACAGTGTATTTCACTGTTGCCAAATGCTAGTTTTTAATAAATAATTAACGTACAAACACAGTGACCCGTTAAGACCGAAGGTAATATTTGTAATCGTAAATCTATCAGTTTCCATTGCGGAAAATTGTACGTTTCGTACGATTGTTGTCTTAAAGATGTTACAACTGACTTCTATTTCTAGGATACGTAACCTTGGCACAGTTTTCACCTGTGACCTCTCATTTCCCGAGCATATTAAAGGTCGCTTGTACCATTTACAAAACCTTAGAGCTTACTTGGAAAATACCATCACGTTGAGACTAATATATCGTTCGTTTGCCCGATCGATCTTAGATTGTAGGATCTCGATCTAGTCTCTTTTACTATAGGCCGATGCAACGCCATTGAAAATGTCCAGCGCAAATTTCCGCGTATATTTGTTCGCTCTAAATCTCCTTTCATATGCTCTAGTTACGGTTATGATATCATGCAACGCGATTTAAGTTTATTGTCGCTCGAAGAGCGCCGAATTCTTTTTGATCTTCTATTTTTGTACGTATAAACGGTCTCGTCTCGCGTCGACGTTCATACTTCGCACAGATTTTCCACGATAAACATAAAACTAACGCGCTACGAATAGTAAATACGTATGTAATTTTTCTGCTTTACGTATCAAAGTCGTTTTCCCTCTAAATAAATAAATCTCCGTTTATCGTTTCGTTCGCATCGAAAATATAACAGGGCGGAACAGTTGCGGTAAAACTCCGGTTATTCTAATTAAACGGTGCTCGGGTGTATCGATCTTTTTCAAGCGATCGAAAAACTATAGTTTTTAGAGAGGTTCTAAAGAAACTTCAAAAAAGGATCATACGTGTGAGGCCAAACATCAAGAACAACTGGGTGTTGCATCACGACAATGCGCCTTGTTACAGTAAATGAGTTTTTGGCCAGTAAAAACATTCCTATGGCTCCACAGCCTCCTTATTCGCTTGACTTGAGTCCTCGTGATTTTTTCCTCTTCGCGAGATTGAAAAATCATCTCAAGGGACGTCATTTTGGGACACTCGAAAACATTGAAGCGGTTATAACCTACTAGCTGAAGGCTATATCAGTATTCGAGTTTCCAGCACTGCTATGAGGATTGGAAGAATCGTCTCCAGCTCTGTGTGGCTTCCCAAAGAAGTTATTTTGAGGGAGACAATATTGAATTGTAATTCTATTCGAATACAAAAATTTTACAAAATCTACAATTACTATATACTACTATAATTTACACACCTCGTACCACGTTACTATTTCGACTCTGGCAATATTTCAATATTTTAGTTGCACTCGTAATTGTACTTTGTTAGGTTCATTCGGTATTTTAAGTAAAACAGTTTACGTGAATTCGGCACGAATTAAACGAAAAGCAATATCAACGGCGTATCGAGGTCTGTTATGTACGATAATTTGTTGAATCGTATTATAACTTGCGACGAAGAATGTCTTTTGTATGACAATCGACGAATATCTTTGCAGTGATTATATCGCGAAGCTTCAAAGCGTATACCGAAGCCCTCGTTAAAATTCATGCTTCGCGGTGGACAATGACAGGTGTGTTGTTCGTTTTTAAATTCTGAAGGAAATCATTCGGCGAGAAACAACCGAAGTTGGTCCTCCTTTCAAGCTGTAGTACTCTTCCTCGAACGTCTCGTATCACTGGACGAGCTTCGAATATATGTATTTAAAGTTCCCATTTAAAGAATAGGATATCGTTTTAGAGGCGTAGCTTTCCCCAGTTGCGTGGGTCGCGCTGTATTTGCAAAACGTTTTAGCTGTTCTGTTACCTGTATCCTGCCGCGTAGCAGATGTTTCCTTTCATTTGTTTATCCCCTATGTAGTCGCACGCGAGTAAACGGAGCAAAGGAAGTACTCGAAGAGCCGCGCTATTAGGTCGTCGAAAGTGCGCGTTCGAGGCAAACTACGACATAGGAAACGAGGCATGGCTTTGTTGAAATTTCCCTCGACGAAAATAATTTAATATTCCGTACCGTGTACGGGGGTCTATGCGTCGCGTAAATTTCTGTTTCTTTTAAAGCGACGCGCCGTAGATCGTCGATTAACAAAATTACCATCCGACCTCGGTGCAGTCGCGTTTGCGCGCCAGCTAGATCGAAAAGAACAAGATTGATGTACGTTGAAAATAGCCTACGCGAACGTAATCTCGTCGTATTATAGTTAACCGTACGATACTGTTAGTCATCGCAGGTGTTCCGTGCATATGGCAATAGCCATTAATAAAAAGACCGTGCTCGCGAGGTTAACACACACTCCGCGCGGTAACAGATAATTGAAGTGAAGCCGTATGATGCGCGCAATTAATACCGAAGTATTACTGTTAACGGTGGTTTCTTGCGATTGGTGCAACTCTTTCCGTGTCGAAAATAGCGCGAGCTTCCACGCCGGCATGTCGCGCGCCGTGTCCGTTCAAATCGTGACGGCGCATTTTATGTACAAGGTGGCGCGTTTCAAGGGATAATGCACTATATATAGAGGGGGGAAAAAATGGAACATCTGGAATCGTGCGAAATAAAAATTGTTACGAGAGCCCGCTCCCCCCACGGACGGTGACACTGTCCGAGTTCCCTTTACGTAATTTTTTCCCCAATCGAGGTAGTTAAATAACCCGAGGATGCGCCAAGGTTCCTTTTCCCATTCGGAGCACTCGAGTACTGGCATATTTTATTTTTAAAGATGCACGTAAAAATGCATAAAATTATGTGGAGACCGTGGACCATTCGATACCGTTTAATTTTACCCCGTGACCTTTTTGTCAGTCCCCAAGTGACACCGTATAGTGTTCGTTCGTATAGCAGGTAACGTAATATCCGAGAATCGCTTTTGGCGGGAGAATTTGAAAGTATTAGCGTCGTCGTTATAAATATCGTCGATTTCGTAACGAACGTTCGACGCGGTTTGCTCGTTCACGTTCCCTGTTGGAAATAATTAACCGGCGCGGAGCGTGCGGAATGGCTGTCCGCAACCGTGCCTTTGTTTCCACGCGTAAAATCTCTGCACCGATCAGTGTCAAGTTCCTGGTATTTAACGATGCGTCGAGTATTTGGTGCAACATACTTGGGCTACCGTGACGAACGCAGAATCGTATTAACGGGTCTTCCATTGTACGATCCATCAACAGGCTATACCTTTTTTTTTTCACCGCGTTTTCCAGCTATACGCACGAAAGGAAGTTGCATCGCAGGAACTCATTGACTTTCAAAATTGCACTCCCCCTGTATTTGTAACCTCGCGTCGAGTGTCGTTTGCATAACGCTTATTCCTCCTCCCTCGCCCCGAGAATCGGTGACCCTACTTTGAGCTCGCGACATTAAAGTTCGCCCGCGGCGATCCGAAATTGACCGTTACCGCGAGCAAATTAATATTTATATTATCGTGCAATTAGATAACGTATCGCCTACCGTACGGTCGTTACTTTCCAGCAAACACCGCGTCTAACGTTTTTCCACGTGAACCTTTCCGGTGCTAACGATCAGATATTTATTAATCCTCGTTGGGTTTCGATTCACCAAACTTTCGAGGGAATTAACGCGTGCACGGAAGACGGATGTGCTTTGCATTTATAAATTCTCTCTTTCTCCCCGTTGCAAGATATTCTTCAATTAAATTCCATCGACAAACCGTAAAATTCAGAATTAAAAGGCGTACGAACGTTAGAAGAAACTTGGAGCAGAGAACGTAATTACTTTTCGTTAAAATTTATTCCTAATTATCGCTTATGTATCGCAGTCTCTTTCACGGCTTGCAGTACTGTACTTTTACGTAAATAAAGCTCGTTCGTCGTTCGTCTTTGTTCGCATATTTCATATTGAATTTCGGCTCGACGGTTATTAAGAGATATTTCTTGATATTTCGCTCGGACGTTTACGAAGGTAAATTGCGCGTGCAGGCTGGATGTCGTTATTTATTGCCTTTTCGTATTAACTGCGATCGGCGGAGGCGAGTTTGATACCGCGAAGAAATTTCAGCCGGCCAGACGTGACGGCAACGAACGATAAACGAGTAATTGCGTAACGCGAGGTACATCCGAAAGCAGAAATCATGCTTCTAATGCAACGCTAATTAAGAAAGTAATCTGCAATTAATATACGACGAAGGTTGTTAATTCGTATCATAAATATACAAAAAGTATCTAATTATCAATAGATTCGTGTTACATATTTATATTGTTTTTTTCTTTTTTTTTTTACCTCGACTCGTACACGATTCAAAAGCTACGTGGCGCTACGTCGAAATCGACGATCTCTCGACCAAAGAATTCGAAATTCGGATCGATGTGGATCGCACACGTGACGTAACACAGGTTGCACGTGTGGTGGTTTTACGTTCACAGCCCACACGTGGATTCGCGCGTGTCGTCGCCGTGTAACTTATCACCGGTGTTGTAAGAATCGTTACAGAATTTATTTTTAAAAATTCTTCGCGATCCCTCCGCGACGTATATCAAATCGAACAACAAAACATTTTAACGAAAATAGTATCGGGGCGGAGTTGGCTGCCGCTCTTCGATAAATAAATATAGAATATACGAGAGCAGATAAAAATCAATCGCGGTTGCACAAGCCATGAGAATACCATTCATCGGTAGTGCCTCCGAGCGGAAACTTTTGCAAATTACAAATTTTCTTCGCGACACACCCACGGCCGTCACGGCAAACCAGTGTGTCGCGTAATTCCTGGCAGGAAACACTGTTCTAAACTATCTGATACGTATAGTGTCTGGTGGTTCGCAAGATCCCGCAATTCGAGTCCAAATCGACTGGTTTTAGCCCGAATAGGAGTTCTCAGCATCTCTTAATTACGTTCGAGATACAATTTTCTCGTTAAGAGTCGTTCACGGACGCAGTTAGTAGATCTGGGACGAAACGATCAGCGTTCCACGGATATTTATACTAAATAAGCGATCGACGATAATTTGTTTTCTTTCACGCGCGTGTCTTCGCGAGTAGTTTGTTTCCCTCTGCCAGGCAGCGTACACGCTTCTCGGGATCGAAGGGGTTAACGCCTTTTAATTTGGCCGCGAATATGTTCCCGCGCGCCGAACGTGCGTTTAACGTCGCTAAAACTAACGAGCATTCCGTTAACAAAAGAAGATTATTCTTGAGATTGTAACTCCCCGGCAACCGTAGCGCGACACGATAACTAGGCCGGAAAGAGGACGAACCGTAAACTTGATAAATAAACATTAGACTTGGTGCGCAAACCAGGTCGCGATCGCTGCTGGCAACGGCATGCCTCAGAATTCGTAATAACCGCGTTACTTCGTTCCATTCTCCGTGCCCCTCTCCTCCCCCCTCGGTGCAATTAGATATATCCTAGCGGTAAATCTTGAAGCGTTTTCAGCTTCGAAGCGATTCTTTACATGCGCGACCGTTACCGTTGGTCGATTTTCCAGCGAACGGGACGACGATACTCGGTCCCGGGGCCAGAACGCAAGAAAAAAAACAAACGAATTTTCGTGTAATCAGCGCCGATTCGCGTTCCTCCTTTCGCTTCGTGCACGCAGTTGTTCGCGATACCCGTTAGCTGCACGCGCTGCATTCTGCGAGAAAAGTTTGAATCGAGAGCAACGTGTTGCGGGTTACGGCGAGCCGCGATGTTCCACGGCGACAATGTCGTTTCATTATTCGAGCTTCTAATTAGTCTAATGAGCGAAAAAAAACAACTTACGTAAGGTTACCATTTAGAACCGTCAATGTCTCGATTGTTCTACCCTTCTTGCCTCGCGACTTACGGCTTTATCACTCGTCTTCGATAGATCGTTACGATCCAGAGTGTCGGGTGTAAAAGAATCCGGCCACCTTACGTGTTCGAGCGAACTTTTGGTAAAATTTATTTCAGTATAACGTACAACGATAATAATTCTGTCTTGTGTATCTTCGATGAAATACAAGTCTTGCTTATCTTAATTTTCTTCTACGCGTGTTTGCCTTACGCTATCTCTCGACTAGACTTGTTTATTAGTGATTTTGTAACATTTTATCGCCGTTTTCAATTTGTCACGACCATCCGACCGATCAGTCGCGACTTAAATTAACAAAGTAACCAGGAAATTATTACTATAAATACCGAAGGAAAATTCTGCGTCGTGTTTGGCAAAGGGTTAAGGGCTCGGCCGCGGATTTAATGAATTTTCTCGCCGTGCGACGTGAAATTGTTGGATCGTGGCTCGTCGGGGCAGAAATCGGCTCGTTCGAAACGCGAGAAACTTTTCAACAACGTCGCGTTTCTGCGTTGCGTAATTCTTGGCTCGTTTACGCGTGGGCGGAGCTATACAGGATGATTCTCGGAGTTGGGACAGAGTGGAGCTCTTTTCCAATTAAAAACGAAAAGAGACCGAACGGTGAAATAGCAGGGCTCGACGAGAGACCTGCAATTTTTTCCTACCGATTTTTTACTTTTCGCTTTTACTTGGAACAGAATTACACCACGCTCCAGTTCGAAGGATCACCCTGTACACTGCTCGTGTAGCAACGGTGCGTCTAAAACGATAGTTTGGAGTCGAATCACGATCAGTTTCTCGGTACACCGGGATACTGGATGGAATACTTTGTGGGAACACACGCGTTTTACTGAAACTGTGGGAATTTCGCGAGGATCGTCGTATGGAAAATCCGTTGTATGGTTGTTTACGTCTTTTTCATTTGAAATTCCCCTCTTCGTTTTCCACTGGTACTTTTCTTCCTTTTTTTCTGATTAGTGGTTCGAATACAAAGTAGAAGCGTCGGGTGGAAACGATTATAGAAATATTTTTGTTAAGTCACAAATTCATCTGGCTGGCAAAGTCACGCGTACGTGACTCTGGCTGATTTTCAGCAGCATTTTTCCAACAGTAGGAAGTTTCGTCAACCGAACAGGGTTTCTTTGTGTCGAGAGAGTGTTGTCACGCTATCCGCTATCAGATGCGAGGTCATTGGCTCGTAATCTTGCAAGGGGGTTACACACAGGTGCTCGAGCTAGAACACGCGACGTGTGTGTCACCTGCTTTAAATTGTTTTCTCCGAGTGAACCAACCGTGCGATCGCGTCGTCCCCCAACGAGAGTGTAAACTGTACTCTGTAAAATCCAACGTTATTCCACGAAAGCTACGTTCGAAGTTCATTGACCGCGGAAATCATCTTGGAACAGAGGAAATGGACAAATAAAAAACGGTTGACGAAGACCGTTATTCGGAATAGAAGTGTTTCCCAACAGTTTCGACCAGAACTTTAACACAGCGGTTTGAAACAATTATTTTCGGTACCTTTTCAAGAATGTACTTGCAGCCCGAGGAGGCAGAGCGACCTTTGGCCTCTTAGGGATCCCTTTCTCACTAGGTATTTTCAATGTCAAGGGATTTTAACGTGCACCTGTTCAGGAATAGGCCACAGGCATACTACAAAATCTTGAATAGGCTCTAGATTGCACAATAAGCCGAAAATCGATGTAGTCCTTGCACGTGCTTCTTTTCCACCGATTTGCTCGATCGTAAGTAGCCTCTAGTGACTCTTCTCTTAAAATCTTAGAAATCGTAAAATAAATCAAACGATCGCTGTTAACGACCATAAACACGTTAATTATTTTTCTCGGATTCGTACGACTCCGAACGAAATTTAAAATGTTTTTTTCGAATGCCCAAGTCGCGTTGCTTAATTCGATCGCTTCTAACGCGGATAATCGTGCGTGGAATCGCGTTCCTCGGCGCCGGTGTTTCAAAATCGAGGGAAAAGAAAAACACGGAGCCCGTCTTTCGAATTTAGACGACGCCAGGAAAGCGAAAGTACGCTTGTGTTTCGAGGCACGTGCGCGTAGCGGTATTTCGAAATTCGTAACGAGAACATAAAACGTTAAATTGAAATACCCCGAATTGATTAAAGAACTTCATATTCCCGCGGATGTGGGTTTACACTGGCCGGAAAGGTTATCGTTCGCGAGAAATTGAAATCGTACGCGATGACTTAGGCTATCGGGATGCTCGACGCATTCGTTGCTGTTTTATCGCTGTAGATACGTCCTCAAATTATACGATTACTGCGTTTCGATATTATTTAAACCTTTTTTCCCGAGACAAACGACCCGAAAACGTCACGAAGATACGATCCTTCTTTTATTAAAAATCATAAGAAAACTATAAAGACGTCAAAAATTATTGACTCCGGTTTTTGCTCAAAAGGTTTTCGCCATTGCATTTCACCTTTCGTTCGAGAGCAAACCTTGACAAATCTTCGAGTAACGGCCATTTCTTGTTAGAACGTAATTGCACAGATTTATGAGTCGTGCTACTTTCTCCTGATTGCCTTCGATGCACCGTCATAATCGTTTTTTTTTTTCCCTTCGCTCGGTGGGAATCGATGCAACAGAGAAACAGAACGTAATCTCGCAAGCGAGGTCAAGGATTACTTGCAAACGAGACTGTTTAGTATTTACAAACCGTGGTAACTCGTTGTCTACAATGATACGCGTGTGTATCAGCCGGGTCGCGAACAAAGCGGCCATTGTGGCGCGATGCGTGCACGCGCGAAACTCTGTCGCGCATCTTCTCGTCCTTATTTTACGGCTGTCCTCGCCAGAAAGAAAAACCGGAGAACCCTGATCAACGAGTCATAATATGTAACCGGAACAAAATCGAAGCGCCTCGAACTGTTACGCTCGTACTTTAGAAAAGAAATTTCTAGAGAAACGTGTAGAGAAGGGTAATAATTCAGGGGGGTGGATCAAACGCTTGCAGTCTCCGAATTATGACGGCGTAAACCAGAAGAGACTCGATACGACACCGAGGCGTCGACACGCGAGGCTGTACTTTCTCACGACGTCTACGAGAAAAAGAGAAAACGCGTAGAAATTCGTAAATATGGTGCACGCACTAGCGACGGCGTGTACGGCGGTTCGTAACGGTAAATAGTGCCGCGAAACCGAGGAACCGGCTTCGTATCCTCGCGCGATTCCCTCGTAAATCACGTACGAGCGTGACGTGTACGTACCATCGAGAAAACAGGGCTACGGAAACGTAAATTGCGGACTCGAGACGCTCCGAGTGGCTCTTTTCGCGAAATTAGATCGCAATTCGCGACGCACCGAGTTTTCCGAAACGCAAAGTTTTTTAAAAAAAACACCAGAAGACGGTAGTTCCGTCGACAAAAGGCGAAACCGAAACGACGATTCGGATAAAGTGAAAATTAAAACGACTCTGACCGACGCAACCGATTTGTACACATCGTTGCATAACGGTGGTGCAAGCCGCCATCGCTTCCTGGAATTGCATAAACGGCTACGTGTCTCGAACGAAAATTAGAGGAATATTACACGGGTTGGACGCTTTCGTCGCGAAACATTATTTTTCATTTCTTTTTCGTCGAACGAACGGTACATCGTTGGATCTTTATCGATCTCTCGGTCGAGCGCATCGAGCGTGTCGCAACGATGCTCGTTACATCGAGTGTTGTGCGTTCTTTGTGCACCCACGCGAAAATAAAGCAAAGCTTTCTTAAAATATTTTTGATATTTCGTTCAAAGATGCGCGACGCCAAGTTTGAAAGTGAGTGACCACCCACAACCCTCCTTTTTCCTCGATTCTACACGCTTCTTCTAGTAGTAATGAAAATCCAATTTACAGGAATACATTTAATGTAGATGAAGCAATATCTTACGTATTTTATAAACAATTTCACGGTTTTTTAAGTTCCGCGGTATTACGCGATCTTACGAATGCGCGATATTAACGCGTTTCCGTCTTCTAATGATCATTAATCGTTTCAAACCAGAAGCGCCGGTCTCCCATTCAGCGGTTCAAATTTACGAGTAATAAAGCGCTCGCGAAACATTTGTATCGTGAGCTCAGGTAGCGTGTAAAATTAACAGAATGTATCGTGCTCTGAAATAACGCGCTGGAGAATAATTCAAGTACGGTTAAGCGCGATGGAAAATCGAATAGGATCGTTTGTAAAAATAATGGACGACGTAGCCCGGCGGGGGGGTAGCGGAACAACAGAAGGATGTTGGAAAGATAATCTACGGTTGAAATTATTGCAAGAAACGAAGCAACAAGTGCGTCCCGCGTAGCTTTTCCAGCTGAGTTCGACGTTCTATCGCATGCGTGACGTATAGAGTCCTAAGTGCACTGTGTTGTGAATCGACGTTTACGTAAGATCGACGGTTTTGCCAGGGCACGTAACTTTCTTTATCAGAAGTCATGCGGGCCAGTCACTGGGTTAGATTAAACTCGCGGTTGTCGAATCGACCCAACGTACGTTACAGTTCGCGAAGGAAGAACGTGAAAATTCACATCGAATAAAGGACACTTTGGCAAAGGGGATATCGAACAAGGAGAATGCAAGGCCTTCCAGTCATTTTTATTCGTGTTTCCGTGCCGTGTAAAGACACGTTGAAATTTCCATCGATCGCAAATAAAACGTCTCGCTAAGGGACTTTAACTTTATTCAATTTGCCCAACTCTGGCTACAGTTGTAGTACCATCGGGGGAATCGAGCGCGTTTTTAGCTTTCTCTTTCTCGTTTCTGTTCGGTCTAAACTAACGACGCGGAAACTTCAAGGCTACTCGTGTTCTACATATTTCGCAACAAGTCTTAAATTCTCTTGGTAGTTAAATGCAGTCGAGTCTCGCTGCTTATCGGTGTTCCTTTCGCTTTCCTCGCTGTCTTGCCTCTCGTCTCCAACCCCCGTGGTCTGTGTTCCCCTCGTTACTCTGCCCCTTTCCTACTCGTCGATCTCACGAAAGAAATTATCTATTTAGCTCATTGTAACCTTCGACCCTTGGACCGATTTTCTTCTACGGTGAAGCACATAATGGCCACTGTAACGGGCTTTGATGAAAAAAGTCCTATGCTTTGTGTCTATGTGGTTTGACGATGGATCGACGGACATCGTTTATTATTAATAATGACACGTTTAATAGCTTGTACGACGGAAATTCAACTTTCGAATCTCGGTTAAATATCACTGAACTTCCGGTTCGAAATACCTATGTTCGCAATGCATCATTAGGTATGCGATTTTAATTAATTATATCGTCGAGACCATGCTTCGATTGCTTATTTTTCACGGGTGCATCTTAAGGGGCATGCTACTCAAGTATCGATCAAGGTTAATTCAAACTCATAATTCTTAAGTGGCATCCGACACAAGCTACGGTCTAATCGTAAGTCATAGTAATTTTATGGAATTGGATTCATCCTTTACTCAGCATGAAAATAACACGGAAGACACGACATTCGAGAATCTTTAGCACGTTCGGTTGAAATATCATCCCACATAAACTACGCTGCACTTATACTAATTTTATCTAATCTGTTACACGGTTTTAACTATACGCAAATAGATCATATCGAACAGGTTAACGGAATATTGTAAATTACGTGTCGCGCGTATGCAAAACCGATCTCATAATCCATGCTTCCGTTTATTTATACAAGAGCGAAATAAAATATCGTCGGTGTCGTTTATACGCGATCCTGTCTCGCCATGCACACGTATGCGACACGTGACGGCGAATGTGTTAAATAAACGTGTAAATTTCGTTTTCATTTTCGCTTCAAACGATCCGTAACACCGATACACCGGGTCTAATTCATGGATGAGTTGCTAAATAAAAGTATAGACTCGTACCGGAATAAAAAGACCCGAGAGGAAACGTTCGCAATATCTCCTCTGTCTTCGCACTTCAACGTGCACGTTTCACTGCAGTTGGCCTCAACGAGCAAGCCTAATCGAAGTCTTGAAATTTCGATAAATAATTTATATCCAATTAGTTTGTAATTATGATCTTTCGCGTTTCGTTGCGTAAGCGAGAAGTAGGAGCAGTTTGAGCGGAAAAAGTTAGGAAATCTCATGGTCGCTGGAAAAAAACGTAAAAAACGTTCCAACAATGATACCTCGTTATATGGATCAATTAAGGTTTCGAGCTCCGGAATGCGCGTTGCTCGAAACTAGCGTGAAATCACGCTGGATGACGAATTGCGCGTGTTCGTCGTCGATTCCCGATGAAATTTTTGCGTGGCTATTTTATGAGAAGCCCGTGACCTTGACAGACGCGTAGATCAACTAAAATTAATTTAGGGAATTCGGAACCGGGGCCAAAGATCGATGCTGCTGTTACGGCTGCAAATTTGGCAGAAGCTCTGCGAAGCTCTCGCCTTGTGTAGGCACAAACGCGTAGCTTTGCCCAAATGTACGCTTTATTTCCTCGATAATGTCGTAACTTTTCGAAACGAACGTTTGCGCGTTTCCCTGTTTTCCGATCGAGTGGATATTTTACAAGAATTACTTTTTCGTGCATCGGAAAGGAAAGGAAGTTTGGTACACCAGATTCATGCTAATGAAGTTTCACGCAAGTTTCGGAGCACGTTCTCTCGTTATTCGATTAACATTTTACAGTTATTACTATCCTACGTGTCGGTACCATTCCGGGTAGTTAGCAAAACTATATTTCGAGGTCAAAAAATAAGGACCATCTCAATATACATACAGATTATCGATCGTCTTCTAAGTATCGTCGATCTCACTCACCGTAACGGTTCGTTCGTATGCGTGACCTGAATCAGGCAACGTCGAGATGTAATGTTTAAGTGCCTCATCGATATTTGCATTTTTTAAACAGCACAAACGCACGAACGATAATATTCAAAGTCCTATTTTCGAACTTCCTTGGCGTAAGATCGATCGGAAAAGTTGTTTTTCCACGAACCTAACGAGCTATACTAGTCGCGCGTTCTGCAGACGGTGCAAGGAGCTTCCGGGAACAACTCGGAAATTGATACTTAGGTTAATCGCTGATCAAGGAAACATTACCAGGAAACGGGAGATTCCGTGAGTCCGCGTACGTGCATTGTCGCGAAATAATTACCTGTCTGTGGGCGCACGATACCTTAACGAAGCTCGAGATAACGTAGAATTAACAAGCCTCCTCTGAAGAATGCTTATCACCAAATAACGCGTATCTAATTTAATTGCATCATTTATCATCTAATAACGAGGGTGTAAACGATGACTGTAGTTTTCGATAACTCCAAAAATGACTAACTTAAACACGCTATGAATCAACGGATGTTGTACAGCTCTTTCGATCGAATAGCAGTGTAAGTTTTTTTGTTAACGAGACCAGTTGTCTGGAATGACATTTTTCCGCGTTTGGCATATAATTGCTCCACCATGCATGGCGAGGAAAATGGATCCATCTCGTTGCGCGGGCAGAAGCGGAAACTGGTTATGTTAAACTTACGATCAAAGTCAATAACTCGTAGAAATACGTGGCGAGCACGTGACACGGTGGAACGGAGCAATTGATAATGGAACTGTTACACTGTTCAACGGCAAATACGCATTCGATTCTAGCCCTTATCGTCCCTAAAGTCAAAATATTGTCTAAAATACAAATTAGAAGTAGTTGGAGGAACCGTTTGCTTAAATAACCATCGTACATGTCTGCTGGCCGTTCGTTCGATTCCGTGTACGTGCGTGGGGACGTTTACGTCGAAGGGAGAGGTAGGTGGGCAACGTATGCCACTCATGCTTTGATCCGAGGTACAGTTACTCGAAGAGAGCGTGCAACTTTAGATCGATGGCGTCACCCAGGCCGCCACCATCGTCGCGACGATCGGGGACGCCGAACAACCGATGCTCATTGTCTTTCTTCGCGAACGAAAACGACTTTCGTTCAGCCCCGACTTCTTCTCGAGCGTTTTCAACAACCGGTAGTACACGATACTCCAAACAATTCCCGGAGTCTCGGTAATGTTTGCTAAACGAATCATGCCGTCGATTGATTTAGCTTCCAAATTGTTTTTCCAGCGGTACCTAGAGGGAAAGTTACTCGTACGACGTCACAAAACATTATTTTTGGGTCCCGAACAGCGTCGAGTGATTCAATTACCCTGTTATCAGCTCGTTTAATTTCCCCTTTCTAAAATTATCGGTAGCCTTGGCAACGACTCTCGTATTTTGAGATCGATCGAACAGGAAGTTGGAGCTACTCACGTAGCATAGCACTCTTTCATTGTCATTCGATTTTATTTCGACTAATGATCGATCGACGATATCATGTACACGCAGTGCCGACTCTGTCACTTTTCAGAAATATTTTCGTATTTTCTACGATGACATCGGCGTTCGTCGCGATGGTGAGCATAATTACACGCTTCCCTCGTAATCGCTGTATCCATGGTCATCGTTATTTGTAAAATTGACTCAGTACTGCCATTAAAAATACAGGAAGTAAAAAATGTTGCAACTTCGATTACTATGGGGGTCTTTTCGAGGGACCCGTGGTTTAATCGGTTTTTCCATATTTGGGTCCTCCTACAAACTCCATTTAAAACAGAAACGGTGTGCAAGCTGTACTCCCACGATACAGTGTTTATCACACTCGCAACCTGAAACTAAGAAACAGACCCTTTTCGTTCGGAGGCGCAGGATCGCGAAGGGTTCACCCAGGGGGCACCGTAGACACGATTTCGTAACGTTTTGGAAGTTTGAGGTCGGTTACTCGGTCGAACGATTAAACGAATAACTGTCTAATTGGAGTGGCGACGCACGTTCCTCGATTCTCGACGACGGTACACGCGGGAAACGTGCACGAGCATACGCGTTCACGCGTGGGCACATCGAGTCCCCCTATTTTCATACCGCGTGTTATCTACTCGGACTCGCTCACGTTCGATGGGGTTCGTCTGACCAACGAATGAACGGTTAGTCGATCGTTCAGTCACTCGGTTAGACGGTCACCGAGTTACGTCCGTGCACGCGCGGCAACAGTCGCCGGCGTATCCTCCACGTACGCGTTCGATACAATTTTCATCGATCCCGATCTCGATCCCGACTCTCCGGATCGTTCCGCGATCGCTCGCGACAGTCTCGGTCGCCTCTGCCTCGCAAGGTATTCCGTTGCTCTACGATTGGTTCGATTTCTTATCCAGCGCAGTGAGTTCGACACCAGACGCGATTTTCAGTGTCCGTGAATCTATATCGAGTACGGAAAAAGTGAGCTGTCGTAGCATTTAAATATTTTCCGACAAATTTCTGGGGATCGCAAGAGCCCGTGATCGTTAATCGATCGTATCTCTCGACGTCGACCGATTAATCGTCGATTCGCGTGTACATCGACGTTCTATTATACTCCTTTAAAACACGGCTTGCGAGAACAAATAACGGACGATAAAGCAGTGCACTCGCTCGGCTAGTTAAGCGGAAACGAAAGAAAAGAAACGCCCAGCGGACGATATTGTTAACGTCCAGGTTAAAGGTTAAACGAAGACTAGAAAGACTTGGCTGCAAAGCTTGCTCGTCGTTCCCTCGGTTCGCGCAGTATCGAAGACGATAGCTAAAATCACCTTGGGCAGAAATTACCGAACCATTAGGCCACTCAGTAACGATAAACGATAATTTATCGCGTTCGATAACGTACAAATTAACCGTTGATTATCGATAATTTTTTTTTAGGACACATGGTCTAAACGCTGATTAAACTCGATTCTTTTGCTAGAAATTTAAGCAATTAAACGCTCGTCGTTAGTCGGACATATTTACAATAGCCGAACGCGTTAAATTTAAATGGTGGAAAATAGATAAGTCGAAAGTCGCGATTTCTAGGCCGTTTAGATTACGTGGGCAGCAGCTTTCATAATTATGCGAACGATAGCATATTCTAACATTACTTCGGTGGTGTAAGAAGGCCATAAGTATGTCTTTCCGAGCATTATCTCGTGACAAAAATATCAAGCAAAGTAAAAGCTAGCAGTACTTTGTTGTTCGAATTCGATTAATTATAAACGTGTCTCGATTACGTATGCGGAGTACTTTATGAGGAAGTAAGCACGAGTAACGTATCCAATTTAACAAAGTCCAATCAATTATATTTATTTCAAATCGATTCTTTTATTCTGCGCGTGGAAAATATTCGATTTGAAAAACGTTCAATTAACAAGACGCTTTTGTCTGTCAATTCCCTGCGCACGAAGTTAGGAAACAACCATAGAACGATCCAGTTTCTCGAATCAGGCTGTACGGTCGTGCGCTTTCAGTGACGTAATCCGTCGCGGGTGCGAAGGTCGCGTCGATGTAGCAGGATTTAATAAAGAGTCAAGGATAATAATTAGTTATTTATACGCACGGGCTCCGGCTAAAACGTCGGCGATTCTTGAAGGGGAATTTGCGACGCCGATGTTACTTTCCTGGAGCGTTGCTCGCTAACGCGACTGAACGATCTCTCGCCACGCTCGATAAAGAATTATTGACTCTGGCAATCGGTACGGTTATTGGACTTTGCGTTTATGCAGACCGGTGAACAAGAAAGTGAATTCAATGCTCGTTAAAACCGAGCGAAAATGTGCTTTTGCGGGAATTCAGAAAATTTTTTAACGTTTCTTTGCAGTTTCGGAGACCGTTGGAGATCGTTGAGTGTTACGAGCACGGTAGTTTGCCTTCGTAGGAGGTTTCGAAGTGTCCAGGTTCGCGAGCGTTCCTTGTTGGTCGATGTGGGTCAACGATTAAATCTGTTTACTCGCGTCGCGTCCCACATAGGCATCCTTCGTCGCGGGATCTAATTGTAAACGAAAATCTTGCGTCGGTGTACGAATCGTAACGGTGTATATAAAAAGTGGTTCTTACCAAGCAGGTCCGAGACGTAACGGACCTTGACGTTTTAATTCGAGGACACGAGGAAACGCTCGTAGGTGTGACTTCGCGTCATCGACTGTCGTGCGGGTTTCGTTGCGATTCTTTCGTCGTTTTGTGCGTGGAATCGATTGTTCCGCGGCGGGAACAGTCGTTTAGCAGTGACTACATTGCGGAAAGTTCGGGTTTCGGTCACCGTCGATGCTGTAATCTCGTGCTTGGATTGGTAACGAGGCGACGTTACGAAAGTCCGCGCGAATCGACTAGAAATCTCGGCGCAGAATCGCCAGGCGAGCAGCGGGGGACCGTGAAATTATGCTGTCGAAAATAAACATCAACGGATAAAGGATCGAGGATCGCGGTCGATACTCGATGCGTGCGTGCACGTGCGCGCGAGCGTGTTCGATTCGCGGGAAGGGTCAACGCGACGACGGAATCGAAGAGGAAGCGACAACTTGGCAGGAGTTACCGATGTACGATTCGGAACTGTTCAAGACCGCGTGGACGAGGATAGGGCAGATGTGCAGCTACATAACCTGCGCCAAGTCTTATCTTTCAGGTTAGTTTCGGGGCCATCCGCTTTGCGACACGCTGTACGTGTTATTGCGCGTTGCGGAAAAGTGCAACGTTCGATGGCGGCTTGAATTTACAGCGAGCGTTCGCGACGAAATAACGTGGAAACGAAACGTACGCTAGACGGATGTACTTTCACTTTCCAACACCGAAGCCATCCATTGCGTGTTAATCTATTCAAATGTACGTCGTTGTCGCGCACGCGCGTTTTTCATACGCCGTCCACACACGCGAACGGTTGCGAATTGTTCCTGGTAATTCACGTTTCGATAATACTGTGCTTTCGGCGCTTCCGTTGGCAATTGTTTCCCTGGAGGTTAGAAGGTGTCGTTGCGAGATTCATAGTTTTTTTTTTTTATTTCGATCTCGTTGCGACACGCTACGAGGCATTGCACTACGGTCGAACGATGTTTGGGCAAACTTTTATGAAATTTCATTTATCGATTGACTTAGTACAACCACCGATTCTTAGCGGGCTCGATAAGTACAATATTGCCACGAAGTAGACATAATTCGATAGTTTGGAACGCTCGCTATTCATTTGAGCCAGGGAAATTTGCCTCGCATTCCTGACTACTACTTTGAGACAAAGGAAGTTCGGGGGTGCATATTGTCCAAGCTATCTCTATAGGGGGAATTATTGGACATAGCCGAGGAATAATTTGGGCAGATAGACAAGCACGATAGGGAATGATCCAATTAGCGTGAAATTTATTTGAATAGTCAAGTAGACGAGGAGCAACGGAATTCAGAAATTTCACGGGTTTACAGGGATTATAAGGGTATAAAGGTTCATCACCCTCGTCGTTACTCTCTTCGGAGGACCGTGGAACGGAAAGGGGACTCCCCTGACTCTTCACGCAAGTCGTCATTGTCGTATTCGCTGGAAGATCACATAAGAACTTGACAGCTGTCCCAAGTATCCCCATGTCTATCCAACGTTAACCCCTTGCGCCAAAGCAAAATAGAATAATTTGCGCCTTCCCTCGCAAAGGATGCCTTTGATTTTTGCGCGGCATCGGGCTTATTCTAAACGCGTTTCGACAACGCTTACAATAAATTCACACGAGATCCTTTGCCTATTATAGATCCACTAATTTTTCGTACGTGATTTTTGGAACGGTGCAGCTGAATTCAATTCTCCCAGCCATTCGATAGCTTGCAAAAAAAGAATCAATTTCTATCAAGTTTCAACCCTGTGTCTCGTATAACGAATATTTTATTCGTTCGCTTTGAACGAAAAATTGGAAAATTCCGTAGAAATTGCGAATACTATTGAGGTCTGTGTACCTTTATTAATATCTCAAGATGCAATATGCTGTGAATTTAAAAATTTTTAGACCTCGTTTTTTGAGTTCTACCTGCGCCTCGCGTCGAAACTCGGGTTTTTCCGTAACGTGATATGCAAGCCAATCTATAATTCGAGTGCGCTGTTATCGTTCGGCGTGGCTTTTCCTACGAAACGTTCTCTTCCTGGCTGGCAGCGTGCCCTAGCACTCGAGGAAGGGAGGAGGGTTGCTGGATTCTCGAACGGCCCCGGAGGAACGAAATTCAGGACGAGGTCAGGTCGCGTTCGAAATCCTCGTAATTATACCGAAAGCATTCTTCCGAATATAAATTTTACGTAGATTATTATTATTATTATTAAGACAGTAACGTACGAACTTCGCGCGGCTAAAATGCAAAGTAACAATTTTCACGTCGAACGATTCGCGGGAAAAGAGAAAATGAAAAATCGATCGGACTTATTGGAAACGTAGCGCTGTCGCAATTCGTTCGACGCTCGTTCGTTTGTAATGTAAAGTTCCACGCGAAATTCTCCGACGGATGTGCTTCTTTCTTTCTGGGAGATCAATTACGTATCGATTGTCGACGGTACGACTCCAATTAAAGCCTATAATTGCGAGGAAACGGATGCGAAACAGTATCGGTGTTCTGCTATGCGGCATCCGTTAAGCAGTATAATATCGCTATATAGCGTTAATTAAACAGCGAAACCATCGCGTTTTATTCGCGGATAAAATGTACCCGCGTACTCGAACAGCGAACGTTTCCTCGAATCGAACGTGTACGGAGATGTCTGTGTAAGCATTGGCTCATTTTTCGTCGAACCCTCTACTCTCGTCCAGGGATTTGAAAATGAAATATTACGCCCACGCGGCGTGCCATTCGTGAACAGGATATCGCGCATTCTAATTCCAGGTTTCCTGACTTCAATCTCCGCTGCGCTGACTAAAACGTAGATCAAAGTAAGAGTAAACATACGGACGAGTTGTGTACTTTATTTCGTATCCAATTTGTGCTCGCGAAACTATTCTAAGCTCGGTATGCAGGGTGTTCGGTCACCTCTGGGAAAAAATTTAATGGGGGATTCTAGAGGCCAAAACAAGACGAAAATCAAGAATACCAATTTGTTGATGGAGGCTTCGTTAAAAAGTTATTAACATTTAAAGCTCTGCTCGTACTGAATTTTTTTCTCGAAAATGCGCAAGATTTCGGGGGTATGTCTGTTCACCAAAAATGATTGTAATTGAGCCCCGCAACCGAAAATAATTTTTTTAGAATGATTTAAAAAATTTTTTTTTCTCCGAAAAATTTCACATCTTCTCGAATTTTTTTTTCGAAAGTGGGTAGGATTTCGGGGGTATGTCTGTTCACCAAAAATGACTGGGATTAACCCCTCTAGCTAAAAATATTTTTTTTAGAACGATTTGAAATTTTTGAATTTAATTGTTAAGTTTTTAACGCAGCCTCCATCAACAAATTGGTATTCTTGAGTTTCGTCTTATTTTGGCCTATAGAATTCCTCATTAAAATTTTTCCCAGGGGTGGCTGAACACCCTGTATAGAACGTTTTGACCGTTTTAAAATCTTGACGTCGAATAAATTGCTATAAAGAATTTTTATTCTGTCCAACTTGGTTCCCGCAGTACGTCTTTACGAGCGTCTACGGTGATTTTAACGTCCGTAGCTGTCGTAATATGTAATAATGAGTCACTGCCATCGTCGAAAGTTTATGTGGCAATATATGCAGCGATTTCCACGTTTTTCGTGACGCCCGAAACCGTTTTCGTTGTTATCTTCCACGCAAGTGAGTTGTAACTTTCGTTATTGTTTCGATTATATGCATGAACGCGTTGCTCGAGTAATTCCTTGCTCGAAAGGTCTTCAAAAACAGACTTGATTGCCGAAGCATAAAGGTTTTTTACGCGCGAGTATTCGTCCAATTTCCCGAGAACATCTGCGCGCTTTCAAGTGCATCGTGAATCGGCACTTTGAAGCCTAGCAGCGTTTCGACTCTGGAAATTCACGAGAAAGACGTTGCCAAAACCATATTTCTCATTCTCCTTCAATAAAATGACTATTTTGGTAAATAGTGGAATCGTGGTACAGCAGATTTTCATAAAACTTTACACGTACACGTTTAATCGACGTTCAGGAAACATATAGTATACATTTAGTAAATTGAAATACTTTGAAATACCTTTCTCGTTGCTTTTCTATTTTTTTAAAGAACCAATGGCCTCGATTCGATCGCGGCTGTCCTTTCCCTTTGGAAAAACCTGACCTGCTTTTCGATTCGACTCTGCGAGGTCTCCGAGAACAATCGAAAGGCGTCGCGGGAAATACTCGTACGCGAATCGAGGAATCGGTGCGTTTCCAGCGGGGGCGGAAGTTGGTCGAGTGTCCTTCGATTTCGATGGATCGTACTTGGCGTTACCTCGGCGCATACGATGAATCCGCTGTTTACGTCGCTGTGGTACCGGAAATCTGAAACAAAGAGACGCGATCGAGCAACAATGGCTCTCCTTCCCTACCCTTTCCCTCTGTTTCTGGATACATTTTTGCGCGCGTGTGTGGGCGCAGGCTCTCGTGCGCGCGCGCGCTCCTCGTCTGCTCCTTTGTCTCTTCCGCGGGTCCGCATCTCCCAGCCTCTCGAATCTAGGCTGTTACCGTGGCAACACAGGTATGAAATAGAGGAAGACTACTACGCTTCGAGATACAGACAGCGATAGACTTAATCCACGGACCGACGCAAGGAACAAGGGCATTTCCGTTCCTCCTGATATCGGAATTACCACCTTCGACGCTCAAACCTTTCGGTACCATCGTCTCTATACGGAGCAGAAAGTAAAATCGAACCAATTACAGAAAACGATCTTGATTTCGTTATGTAAACAAACTTCGAAATTCTTATTGTACGCTCAATGCCAGTAAAATTTTATCAAAAGAATAGTCTGTAGGCAAAGACTCTCGAATCCGTCGCTAGAAATAGGGCAAGGTGTCTCCCTTTCCATCCCTTGTCTCGTTCGGTCACCCCGCGCCCTCCATTTTCGCTCTCGTCGATCAGATGTTCGAAAGATCAATAAAACTCCCTTCGCTCTCTACGCTGCGGGCTCCCTTCTTCTTTAGTGTCATCCGTGGCATCCTCCTTTCGTCTTTTCCCTTCTCACCATCCGTCGAGGGTCCTCCGGAATGCCAGGATAAAATGGAGATTCGTTTAAAAAAAAACCGATGATTTTGACGATATCGATCTACCCCTATGCTTGCGTCACGTTGTACGGTTCTCCCGTTTCGCACAAAAGCTAGCAACGCGCGCGTATAGAATTATTACGCAAACATGTGCACGGCAGTTGCCCCAAAGGCCAGCTTTTTATCTCGCAGTGTCCGCTACGCGTTGCGGTTCTTTGATTTGATATCTGAACGCAAAGTACTCGTTACGGCTGTTATTCCTTATCTAAAATCTACGACGTGGGAAAGTCGAGCGAATGTCGAGGACTCGTTCGCTTTTAACGCGTGTATTTTATTTTAAACGATTATTTCTTTTTACCGTAAAGCCATGGAAAAGTCATCCAAAAGCTTTTTCTTTAAGGTCCATTTTGAATTGTTTGGTACTAAAATCGCAAGAGTTTTTATAATAAGATTATCGTACGATTTATCTTACTTTCCACCTTGGAAGTATCAGCGGAGCTTCCTATTTTTAGCAAATTTTTAACCCTCCGTCCGGAGACTGGTTGCACTTATCATTACACGTACTCTTTTTTGATTTGTTTCAAGTTAGTATCGTGGTTCGTAAACTCTGTCGAGGAGAGTGGACGTTCCCCCTTCGATACGTTTCAGAGTTCGAAGTAATATCAGTCTCGTTGTTCGATTAGACGGTAAGAGAAAGCGTCGGAGGAACGACAGATATTACTCGATGTCGCGGAATATCCGCGATAGCGCGATCCTCGATTTTCTAAGCAAGTCTCGGCGTAGGAACGATCAAGTTGTAAAGCGGCCACTAAACATTGACGGTAAATTGAATCTACGCGGAAGGCACGATCGAATGGAGCAATATCACGAACGAGGGCTACGTTCACGGTTTATGTAACGTTACATAAAACGTTTTTTACCGAACGATTCCATCGCGTTTTAATCTAGGTCGGTCTATCGTTTTTCTTTTCTCGAACCGTGGTTTAATTTTTTATATTGGCTCCGGTACAGAGAAGCGCAAGAAAACCATTACGCAACGAAATCTGTTTCGCACAATTTTCTGCATTCGTCTCGAACATGTAAAATTCGTTTCCGCGAATCAATTACTCTGCGCGGCTCGCGAACTGACCTCGAATCGAGCCTCAGAACGCGCATTATACGCCATTTTACTTACACGCTTCGGAGATCGGTTTTCTTTCATTCATAAATTATAATACGAGCGATCGTTGGACGCCACCTCTTTCCAACAACGTCTCGAACAGTCGTCGTTCGACTTTTCTTACCGTAACCCGGACCTGTCGTTTCGTCCAATGCTGCAGCTAGAAAGAAACGTTAGCGCGTTGCATTTTTTATCGCGATGGCTGATAATCGATTCGCACATAGAAACTCGCTCGCTAATAGAGCGATAATTAGACGGTGTTTGTTGGTCGTGAGGCAGGGGTGAAACAGAGGAGTATGTAGGTTAAACCACGAAGTGGTAGAACAACCGAGTCACAGTGGGCAAGCGGGAAACGAACGGACGAACGGAGCGGAGTCGAGCTGGCTACGGAGCAGCTGACTCGACGAAATCAATATTCCCACGTGTAGTAGAGGTAGACGGTGTAGATAGAGGGCAACGTGAGCGCCGCGCCATTGCGTTTCTGCTCGCAAACGACCACGCAACTATTTCACTACTGCACGAGAAGACGCGCGTAAGCCTCGCGACAAACTCACGGTTTGATCGTGTTTGCCCACGCTTCTCCACCCACCCCGTCCCCCCTTTGGATTCCCTTCGAACGTGGCATACGCGTGCATTTATGCCATCATCGATTCCCGTCGCCAATGTTTTCCTCGCTCTATAGGGGGCGGGATAAGAAAGGGGTGAAAGTGCCAGCTAAAATGAAAATAAAGGTAATCGTATACGCGTTGAAAGTTTATTTGTACCTCGAGTGTAGCCCTTTAGAAATTGGTTTTAATAATGGAAATCAAACGTTAGGAAGATCTCTGTTCCGCGGACTGTAATCGACACGCGATCTGCGGCAGAGCTTACCGACTCGCGAGGCAAAATTGGATTATAGAGATCCGGCTGGTAATGCGCTCAGCCGCTTTCGTGACGTCAAGTCGAGCGAACGCTTCGTTTCGCGATCGGCGGTTTGCAGCGTGGACGCGATATCCCCGTTAAAATTTGATAAAACGCGCTCGATTAATAGCGCATCCAACCTCCGACGCTATCGATCGCAGCTGCGCGAAGACGGAGTAGTCGCGAGAACGAATTACAATTAACAACGTATCGAAGCAACGATCGTTTTCCCCGTCGATCAATTAAACGAAGATTGTAAATTTGCGCGTAAACACTGCGACGCGATACGCGAACTCGAGATTCGCCGGTTTGGTAATCAACCGAACACGTGTCCCGTGTGTATTTTTAAAACCGATTGTCACGGCAAGGAGGCCTCGTGCAAACAAGTTCTATTCTTATCGAAGTTAGCAGTTTTCGTAGCCGGTCGTAGAAGAATTTTCTGGTCAAACTACCGCAGCAGTGCTTTTACATACACGATTTATTCTTTCCAATACTATCGTTTCGCTACCTTCGCGTCCCATTTCCACAAGTATTTCCATTTGCTTCCATTCGTGATCTATGGTAATGTATGGTAAACTATGGTAATCGGCGATCATTATATCGTATATTCCCTATTACACTATTTCATAATTATGCCGTAAGAGGAGAGCGTTGAAAATAACATTTGCGATACAATACTCGAGGCGTGTCGATACTCGGCTTCAGCTTGGAACTAGTCGTAAAACGTTCTTTAATAATTTTCGCGATCGGTAGGCCGTCCAAGAGTAAACTGGTGCATCGGGAAGACCTTAGAGCGCGGTGGTCGCCACGTGACCGAAAAACGTGTGGGTTCCAGAGGACGCTCCCTTCGCGGAGGACGGGTTTAAGGGTTGGAGGGATGGAGCGCGAGGCCCGAACGCGAGTCCGAACCGACCGACTGGGCCGTCGGAGGCTCGATGGACGAGGGGGGGTGAGGGGTCGAATAGGGGAACCGCGCAGGCGGACGACCGCGATCAGGTGACTACGGAGTCGCGCACTTTCGGCCCCCTTCCCCTCGACGAGGAGGTTTCCTTCGGGCCACGGGTTCTCGGTGATCTCGCCGCGGCGCTCCACGTCGCTCCACATCGCTCCACATCGCTCCGCACCGCGCAGCGAGGAGCACAGTGAGAAGAGTTCGAGGGAAACGGACCGAACGGGCAGCGGAGTCGCCGGCTGGCACTCGTGCGACGCGTTTCGAAACGACGCGTGCTCGAACGACCGGGAAAAGACGCGCGTACCATCGTCCAGTGCGACCAGTCGAACCGTCGTCCCGCGGCGAGTAAGACGGAAAAGTGTGGTTTTCTCGGTCGATGCGTTCCAACGTGTGCGTGACCCGCGCTCCTCTCGAGAACCGCTAAAATTGGATACCTCGACCACGCGATATTCGCAGCTGACCGAGTCCGAAGACGTGCCGAACGATGCGCAGTCGCGCGAAAACGTCTCATCGACGATAACGAAGAAGGTACGCGTTCGTTTCAGATTCCCTTGCGATCGCAGATCGCGAACCTGGACGCTTTGCGTCCTGTGCCATCGAAATTTCCTTTACGTAACGTTTCGAGCGTTTTTAGGACGAGCAGAGGAGCGTCGAGTTTGTCGGGGAGGATAACCCCCCTTTAGACGCTTTAGAAGAGTAATTACGAACGAGTGATAATCTTCGTTTGGCGCGCATCGCGCGGCGCACTCCGATTTATTTACCTGCGGGCAAAGTTCCATTCCTGGCGAGAAACAGTACGGTGTCCGTCGGTGGTACGTTGTAAGGTGAAATCGATGACTAGACACGGAATGATACGAACAAAAGAGCAGTGTAAATTAATACGTCGAAAAAGTGCGGCACACGAGACCGTGTTCGCTTAGAAATACTTGCAACGAGATCCGAGTCGATTAGTCTTAAACGATCGTTAGCGAAAAAGCGGTACACTAAAGGCCTCGGCCGATAATTGAGACCGATTAATCTCGAGATGCAAGAGCCGTTGATAAGACCATCGTTAACCTTGAAACGATTAGAATATTAACCCTTTGCACGTTGAGAATTTTCTGCGGTACGAGCGCCAAATAACATTCAAATTTGTAAGCCACGTTATCGTGCACTTCAAATTCGTAATGGCTGACTAAACATTGAATAAAAATAACTTAACACTAGGTTTACGGGCACTCGTTGCGCATATTTTTATTATAATTCGCTACGTTAACAGTTGCATTAAAATGCAGTTTTTCTTTTAATTAGAGGATACATCCATATCATCAGATCAATTCAATTCAACATAAATTGCTAACAAATAATATTTATGAGTCCTATAACGTTAAGTTTAGAATCTGAATGCGTCAAATTGACGCGTACCGTAAACCTAGTGTTAAATAAAAGTTGAACGAAGTCGCGGTGCATATTATGTATGTCACCGTAGCGGCGCCAGTGGTTTGCAAAGGGTTTAGACGATTCAAAATAGGCGCGTAGTCATGATCGATTCTGCACGTATACTAACCCAGCCCGTACCATATGCCACGCTCCGCGATTAAAGGGTTGGAAAGGTGTTTCGATGTTTTGCCAGCGTTGCATATAGTCCCGACTGCAGTCGTGCATTTTCAAATTTCCGACCAGGGCAACCGCAGTGCCGACAAAACGGCGAGACCATTTTCCAATTTACCACCAATTACAACAATTTCCTCCTTTAACATCTCCGCAAAGCGTGTCTCTGCGATCGTTTCGTGGATTCTCCTTCTCTCCGGGTGAAATTAATACGAATCGTCGAGTCTCGAACGAGTAAAAATCTCGGGAAAAGACGACGGACGCGTTCGCGCGAGGATTCCCGTTGTTCTCGGTTTATTCTCGGTTGAACGTCAGCGTGAGAATTCGATCGTCGAGCGGAGCGTTCGTTTTGTACTTTCCCTGGCCGTTTAAAAGCGGAATGAACGTTTGCGCGGTGACGTCTCGCTAGTATTCTGTCGTACTGCGAACGGGACTTTGCGTCGAGTCTGCGCAACGCCGATATCTCGCTGCCCGTAAATAACGTTTCTATTTCGACTGGATATGTATGTACACACGCGCTTATTCAAAAGTATTCGCCGTTTATTTGTACGCGTTCATCGATGCGACGCAAAACCTGTTCGATCGAGCTTCCGTTTCAAACGGGCCACTAACAAGTGCGCGCGAACGATTCCGATTCGAACTGAAATCCGGGCCACGCGCCGCGGCAGGTTTTACTTTTCACGATTTACGACACACCGGGAAAACAAACCGAGAATGTTTAGCGCGTTCGACGAAGGAGACGGTAGTAAAAAACAATATAAAACTTTTCCGTAGAACGTGTTGTTACTCCCATCGATAAAAGAAAATTATTAATGCGACGACAGGCGGGAAGAATCTCGTCGGAATGGAAACGCGCGGTTAACGCGAAACGCTGCGTTTGGCAAGGCCCGAAGAACCGTAAAGCAACCGTTAGTAGGTGAAAGAGCACGAGACCGAGTCGAGCGATCGAGGGATCCAGCGATCGAGCGAGTGACTCAGCCTCGGAGTATCCGCGTGACACACATACGCGCCACAACCACTGCCGTTGATATTTCCTTTCGACCATTTTCACGGTCTACCGTCCACAAAATCCTCGCCGCGGGTTCCGTGTTCTCTGAATCACTCGAGAAACTCCACCGTTTGCGGTGGAACGTATTCTAGACCTCAATTTCTTGCGCGATGTAAACATCGCATCCAGTTTTTTAAACGGAACTCTGCAATTTAGAAAGATACACGAATCGAAACAAGAAATCGTTAAAGCACGTATGATTAAGTACACGTAAAATACTGTACGTGCGTTTAAGTATACCTGAGATGATTCACGTGTACACGTGCGCTCGATATGCCGCGTGCCGAAGTAAAACGGATAAGAAAAGACAAAGTACGCTACGAATCGACGAACACGAACGATAAAATAACACTCGCGAATCGTGGGAGGCAAAAATATTTTCGACCGCAAGGGGATCGAGCAAGAGGTAGAAACGATCCTTACGAGGGTTGGAAAGTTTAAGCAAAATCGTGCGTGAAAAGCGTCGAAGAACTTTCGGGATTGAAAGCAAAGTGTTTCGCGAGTAGAAAAAAAGAATAAAAGCTTCGTGAACGCGACTCTCTGGTGCGCTTGACTTTCGATTCACTTTCTTCCGGGGTCGAAAGATTACGGTATCTATATTTTTACTCGTATTTGACGGCTTTATCGTAACGATAAGACGTTTCACACCTCGATGGATCGATCCAGACTTTACAAATTAACTCTAAACTGATACATCAAACTTGACGCGTTTCAGCCGTCGTGTGTTATTATCGATATTACAAAGAATAGGGCTTGTTTACAACCGCATCGAAGGAAACGTAAAACGAAAATCGTTGCAACTCTCTCACGACGCTCGGCGGAAAATCCTTTCGTCGAGGCACGCCTTTGCTCGCGTGAACTGACATACGACCGTTTTGACCTAAATAACACGGATAATCGGATCTCGATCGACGCGTTTACGCCACGAACACGACCGACGATCCTCGACACGGTTTACGGTCAAGAAAATTATCTTTGATTCGCGGGCGAAGCGGTCTGATATCGACCGTGACCGGAAAACGGATTTTGCGCGCGGAGAACGTTAAAGTGTCGCGAAACAACGGAACAGGGAAACGAAGAAATGGGTAAATAAGCTGAAACCAGCTAGACCAAACCCGGTCGGCCATAAAGCAACGACTCTTTTGTTGCGCAAAATACGCCAGCCTAAATACGCGTTTCGAACTTGCCCTACTTTCTAAAGTAATCTTCCTCTTTGTTTCAGCGCGCCGCAGTTTTACCTATTTTGAAAAAAATGTCGGAAGAATTCTTTTTACAGGCCGCGTATTTACCGTAATCGCGCGTTATCGGAGGCCACTAGATCAAACACTGATACTGTTAGAAAAAAAAGGAGGAGGAACAAAGCTTCGTCGACTTCTCGATCCCAATCGGTCGTGTCGGAAAAGCGGATCGAAGTAATTTTTTCACAGGCACATTTGTTTCGATAACGGGCTGGAGGATCGACGTCGCTCGTGGACGACACGCTTCGAATGAAACGGAATCAAAGGAAGTTTGAAAAAAAAGGCATTCTCTCAGAAAATCGTATGGTCGTTCGGCTTTGTAGGTGAATGTACCGTTTGTTTTATTCCGCCGTGCCACACGATGGATTCCCGTTCGCCGCTGGAGAAAATCAATACGCGGGGGCTATTAAAATTTATCGCGACCGTTTTTTTTTTTAACGCTGCACACATTATCCAATTATCAATTGGCGGAAAGCGATTGTTTTTAAGATCGTTCTGAGGCCTTCTCGATGCCTGGAAATCGATTTACTTCTTCACGAACTTTGGTTCTACTACCAAAAAAGGAGTTTTCAGTTATTTCTGAACCCATCTTTGTGATTTAATTTCACGTTAACGAGCAGTGCAATTATCTAGCATCGATCACCGCCGGATATTATTCGGTAAATATAGCGCCATCGGCCGATTACGTATTAACGCCACTAAATTTTGCAACTACATCGATCCGTTCGATCCTTCCTACGACTCTTTTAGACCAGTGCTACTCAACCTTCGGGTCGCGACCCAAAAGTGGGTCGCGGAACTATATGCAGAAGCTTGCAGAGTCGCGTACAACTTATCGATAAGGTTTTAGGTTCTTGCAAAAACAGAAAATAAGACTTCGAATATGTACATTGCATTTAAATTACATTTCGATATCTTTCGACGCGTGTAATCCAGTTTATACTAAACAAATGTAAGAAATCTGCGCTGGACACGTTCAATTATAACAGAGATGCTATTGGAGCGAGGACATCAGACAATTCAACGATATTCAAGGTGCTGTCGAACTGGGATATCGTATAAAAGTTTAACATATTATACCACGGTTCGTTAAATAAAAAAACGAAGATATGATCTTTGTTCAGTTTACCCGAACAAATATCTTTAAATCTTCCTTTGTTTTTAGTCGTTTATACGTGTCTTAAACAAACACCGCGGGAACGTAGCATTATCCGCGATGGTATTGTTCGCGGCTCGAGATTGCACACTTTCTCCGCGACATATTCTCGAAGTAATAGCTAGGTAGTCTCTTTTGTCTCGAAATATTTTTTCACCGTTCGAAACACATCGGAATTATAGGCTCGCGCGATACACCCTAGCGATAAATCGTCCTCGGCGTTGCTTCGAGCAAGCTGGTCTCGATGCGACACTGTTGCTCATTAAAGAAAGTGCCTATTCTGTATCGATTCGCAACGGCAAGTCGTACTTGACCATGAGAGAGTATTCGAACGAAAGTTTTCAATGGAAATCTACTTTTCCTTCGCTTCGCTTTACGGCTTACTCGTAATGGAAGTCACACTCGATGACGGCGGCAGCCTTTGTAATCGAACGACGCCGTTGATTCCCCATGTAAACGGAATAAATCGGTAATACGTCGTTCGTTTCATGTTACTAGATTACGAGTCAGTAATTTGAAATCTTTGTGCACGCCAGAAATAAATTGCAAGCATCTAGTCTGTATACAGGGTGATCGGCCAGCTCTGGGAAAAATTTTAATGGGATATTCTAGAGGCCAAAACAAGACGAAAATCAAGAATATCAATTTGTTGATGAAGGCTTCGTTAAAAAGTTATTAACGTTTAAAGTTACGCCAGTACTGAATTTTTTTCTCGAAAGTGGGTAGGATTTCGGGGGTATGTCCGTTCACCAAAAATGATTGTAATTGACCCCTGCAACCGAAAATAATTTTTTCAGAACGATTTGAAAGTTTTTAATTTTGTCGAAAAATTTCACACATTCTCGAATTTTTTTCTAGGAAATGAGTAGGATTTCGGGGATATAGCTCTTCACCAAAAATGATTGTAATTGACCCCTGCAACCGAAAATAATTTTTTCAGAACGATTTGAAATTTTTTAATTTTGTCGAAAAATTTCACACATTCTCGAATTTTTTTCTAGGAAATGAGTAGGATTTCGGGGATATAGCTCTTCACCAAAAATGATTGTAATTGACTCCTGCAACCGAAAATAATTTTTTCAGAACGATTTGAAATTTTTTAATTTTGTCGAAAAATTTCACACATTCTCGAATTTTTTTCTAGGAAATGAGTAGGATTTCGGGGATATAGCTCTTCACCAAAAATGATTGTAATTGACCCCTGCAACCGAAAATAATTTTTTCAGAACGATTTGAAATTTTTTAATTTTGTCGAAAAATTTCACACATTCTCGAATTTTTTTCTAGGAAATGAGTAGGATTTCGGGGATATAGCTCTTCACCAAAAATGATTGTAATTGACCCCTGCAACCGAAAATAATTTTTTCAGAACGATTTGAAATTTTTTAATTTTGTCGAAAAATTTCACACATTCTCGAATTTTTTTCTAGGATATGAGTAGGATTTCGGGGATATAGCTCTTCACCAAAAATGATTGTAATTGACCCCCACAGCTAACAATATTTTTTTCAGAATGATTTGAAATTTTTTAATTTTGTCGAAAAATTTCACACATTCTCGAATTTTTTTCTAGGAAATGAGTAGGATTTCGGGGATATAGCTCTTCACCAAAAATGATTGTAATTGACCCCCACAGCTAACAATATTTTTTTCAGAACGATTTGAAATTTTTTAATTTTGTCGAAAAATTTCACACATTCTCGAATTTTTTTCTAAGAAATGAGTAGGATTTCGGGGATATAGCTCTTCATCAAAACTGATTGTAATTGACCCCCGCAACCGAAAATAATTTTTCCAGACCGATTTGAAATTTTTTAATTCAATTGTTAATAACTTTTTAACGAAGCCTCCATCAACAAATTGGTATTCTTGATTTTCGTCTTATTTCGGCCTCTAGAATCCCCCATTAAAATTTTTCTCAGGAGTGGCCGAACACCCTGTATATCGCAGTAAACTTTGAAAAAAAAGACAGAATGTTTTAGGTCTCTAACCCAGACCAAACCCTTTGAATCATTAAACTGGAAACGCCATTAAAATCCAGCACCATTACGATTCGTGACGCGAACGTCGGAGAAGATTCGGTGAGATTTCTAGACTTTACAGGCAGGTATCGATCGCCGGTGCATTTGGTCGCGTGTATCCTCGAGATAAATTTAGGAGTCGCTTTTCGAATCCGCGGCGACTTTGGCTACGGTCGTTAAGATTCCTCGGCCCCCCCGAGGCTGTTGGTGGCCACTGAATTTTTGATACCTCAAACGATACACGTCGAATGGAAAAAATCCTGCATCCCCCGTTTCCGAAAAGCTCGTCCGTCGTTTCGGCGGGGACGCGTGCCTATCGAAAAAGCGAGTTAAGTCGTCGGGATTGGAAGCCTCGCGAAGAATGTCGACGCCGGAATTCTTACAGCGGCCGTTGGCCGTGCACGAAACGTGACACGTATGAAAATATGTTACGCTGCACCGTTCTAACCACCGATCACGTAGAAAACCGTCGTCTTCTCGCAATTACTTAGCAACCGCTCGTAGAATTACGTATACGCCGCGATCGTTTCCTATCGCCTAGGAGGTTGGCTTCCATTATTTACACGATCGTCGAACGTAAATAATTTCTAAAAGCGTTCGCGGCGATAAGCGCATTACCATCGACGCCTACGCGCCTAGGTGACTCACGCTCTTGATGGTCGCCCAGCTCGTTGTAACGATCGTTACTACGTGTCCGCGACATCGTCGACTGTTCGTCAACCGATTTTCGACGCTCTCGAACGGACCTACGACGTTGGAAAACCCCCAAACGGACGCGTCCAAGAAAACGGAAGTCGTTTCGCTGCTCTCTCGTAAGTTCGATCACGTAACTCTCCGTTCGAACGTTCTGGCCGATTAAATGCAAGCCGGAGATGGATTTTCGCGGTCGCGGTCTTACGTATCCTTAATTCAAAATTCGTTGCTCGAATTTCCCTTGGAAGTTCCAGTCACCGAATCGAAACAGGATAGATGTTCGTACTTTCGTTATTTTTCTGTCCTCGATTAACCGTCAAAGTAGGTCTCGTACGTTGGAATATAACTATTTGAACAGAACGCGAGTAATTGTTAACGTGTTGCGATATAGAACGAACGTTCCTTTCGCCTTTCTCTTCGATCATCTACCATCGATCGCCGCGCCCGCTATTCGACTGTTCGCGATCGCGGAACACGGACACGATCGTAGCATATTACACAAAGTGTACCGCGTAACTGTTTTACTTTCGTCGTCGGGTCGTCCTCATTATTGTGTTTTGATCCTACGGCTCGAAGCGACCTACAATCTCTCCGAATCCAATTATTCGAAAGCAGCCCCGTAGGTAAAAAGTACCGGCGATTAGGCGACCGAGAATTTTTGCGGAGTAATTCTCCGGAGGAGATTTTATACGTTAAATCTTAATTACGTAGCCGCAGCTCGCAAAGATCGTTGACCGTACGAAACATGGTTGATCCGCTCGAATCGGCCGCGATCTAATAAAGTCGTTTCAAAGCGTTCCTCCGCGTAAAATTGAAATTAACCCGATGAACGGTAATCGCGGCGCGATCCGTGCAACAAGCATTCGTAATTACGTAAATAAACGCGGCACGTAGGTACGAGCCAGTCACCGAATTTTTTATTCGAGACGCTTTGGTAAACATCTCGCGACGAGAAGGCTCTTGATCCACTTATGGTAATGCAGCAGACAGCTCGTAGCGCTACTCCAACTCGCTCGAGCATATGTAGGTTCTTTCGCGCGATACGCACTCCCGCATGGCACCAAGAACTTTTTATTCCTCGCGTTTGACTTTTGTAAAAGCGATGGATGCGAAGAAATTTACCCACGTTTCGCGAGGAAGTCGAGGAAGGCTGAGTTCTTGAACGCGCACTGCGGGCAAGGTGTACGTCTTGCATCGATCGCGAAACAGCAAAGGAAAAGCTCGAGGAAGCTGTCGTTTCAGACTAATTCCTCTTAGGTGTGTACTACTGCCATGTGTTCTTTTCCCGGGTGTATCTTGTTTACCGCCCTCGCCGAGCTTTCAGCGCGCGAAATTAACAGAGAACCGGCAGTACCACGCGGAATAGATACCTTTTTCCCCCGTTTTATCTCGATGTAGTCGAGTTTTCTGTTCACAGAGACTCCTATCGGAGGTCACCGTGGCACGGTGGAATCGGCGTTTTCACTTTCACACGATTTCTAACCGAAGTTCAACGACGCTGTAGAATCGTAACGTATCCGTAGCCTTGTTCCAGTGCTGGCGCACGATCGGTTGCCATTTGTATGCGAACGGATGCTGTGTGCACCGCCTCTCGGTGTCGTCCTATTCGTTTCCGTCTTGCCACGGTCCTTATTCGGTTGATAGGAACCTGTAAATAGAATTACCGTCGATCGATGGTATCGACATTACGAGACACGTTTGTTTTAACTTCTTTAATGGTTTCTTTTATTAGATCGAACGATCGAGTCAGTGTGCTCAGGAGAGCTTTCGTGAAATTTTCTAGTATCGAGATATCCGCGTAACTTGTAAGCTTGCGACGTCGATAACGCGAAGCTTTTCGAAAGCGCGGGTAGCAAAGACGTTGCATAATTTGGTGGCTCGCGTCGTTTATCGCCGCGCCGTCGCGTCGTCTCATTAAATCTCTGCAGCTGCATTTAACCGCGACGATACCGCCAATTCCCCGCGATAAAGACCACTTCGTACCCGCAACGCAAATAGCATCGTCGCGCTTTAAGGAAATGGAATCGCGCGCCTCGAGCCAAATCCCAGAAACGAAACGAACCTTTTCGATTCCTGGCATATAGTTTCCATCGTTCGATGACCACGCGTAAGTTTACGCAGACTAGTAATTAATCCAGACGCGTCCCCCGCGGCGAATACTTCGGTTACCCGGTGTACGTTGGTTGTGTCTTATGTTACCCTTTATTTGCAGACTGAATGCAAGTGAGGCTAGCGAAGTACGGCTTCTAGAATAGTTTAATGCGGCCTTGTAATCCGTAATGTAATCAGCGCGTGACGTCATTGTACCTACTCCCTAGTCCAGCGAGGATCAAATCGCAAAATATACCTTGACAAGACATACTCCGTACTCCGTCGTTGCGATCTCTCGAGTGCGTCGCGATTTCTTGCATACGGTTCGCCTCGACTTATCGGCGAAATTAAAAAATTTCAAATCGTCCTAAAAAAATTATTTTTAGCTAGAGGGGTTAATTACAATCCTTTTTGGTGAATAGACATACCCTCGAAATCCTACACACTTTCGAGAAAAAAATTCGAGTAGGTGCTGACATTTCTCGGCGAAATTAAAAAATTTCAAATTGTTCTAAAAAAATTATTTTTAGCTAGAGGGGTTTATTACAATCATTTTTGGTGAATAGACATACCCTTGAAATCCTACACACTTTCGAGAAAAAAATTCGAGTAGGTGCTGACATTTCTCGGCGAAAATAAAAAATTTCAAATCGTTCAAAAAAAATTATTTTTAGCTAGAGGGGTTAATTACAATCATTTTTGGTGAATAGACATACCCCCGAAATCCTACGCACTTTCGAGAAAAAAATTCGAATAGGTGCAGAAATTTTTCGGCGGAAATAAAAAATTTCAAATTGTTCTAAAAAAATTATTTTTAGCTAGAGGGCTTAATTGCAATCCTTTTTGGTGAATAGACATACCCTCGAAATCCTACGCACTTTCGAGAAAAAAATTCGACTAGGTGCAGAAATTTTTCGGCGAAAAAAAAAATTTCAAATCGTTCTAAAAAAATTATTTTTAGCTAGAGGGGTTAATTACAATCATTTTTGGTGAATAGACATACCCCCGAAATCCTACGTACTTTCGAGAAAAAAATTCGAGTAGGTGTTGACATTTCTCGGCGAAAATAAAAAATTTCAAATCGTTCAAAAAAAATTATTTTTAGCTAGAGGGGTTGATTACAGTCACTTTTGGTGAATAGACATACCCCTGAAATCCTACGCACTTTCGAGAAAAAAATTCGAGTAGGTGTAGAAATTTTTCGGCGAAAAAAAAAATTTCAAATCGTTGTAAAAAAATTATTTTTAGTTAGGGGGCTTAATTACAATCATTTTTGGTGAATAGACATACCCTCGAAATCCTACGCACTTTCGAGAAAAAAATTCGAGTAGGTGTAGAAATTTTTCGGCAGAAAAAAAAATTTCAAATCGTCCTAAAAAAATTATTTTTAGCTAGAGGGGTTTATTACAATCATTTTTGGTGAATAGACATACCCTCGAAATCCTACCCACTTTCGAGAAAAAAATTCTTTACCGAAAATGCAATGTCTGACCATGAATGGATGATTCCCCTGAAATTTCATGCGTATGTTTAACACATCATAACTTCTGAATGGATTGGAGGATTTCAATGTTTCAAAATGCAAACAACGCGTAGTTTCGCGAATAATAATTGTTATTATTATCGTTGCGTGTATCGTTTTTATTACGCAGTTATCAGAAGGAGTGTGCACTGCTATTCATAAATCTTCGAGTGGTTGTTTGTCCGACTTGAATAATGCAAAGTAAGATACAGACACCAGTGTTGGAGAGGCCTCACTGCCCTATCGTTACATTTACTTTTATTATTTTACATCGAAGAACATGGAAAGAAAAATTGTGATACAAAGACACGATATTTTGCCATCTGATTACGAAATGTCACAATTATTAGAGATGGACACTGAAGATTGTCCGCCAAGTTTTTTGTAAAATTCTTTACGTATATGATTTACACTTCTTTTATAATGCAAAGCGTTAACGTGTTACTTACGTTTCGTAATTTACATAATTTATTAAGTGTCAGCTGATTTATGGACGTGAGAGTAAACATCGAACAGATGGCTGTTGAATTAATGCACAGAGACGAAGTACAGCCAAACGTTGCTGTTGTACATAACTTCGATAGTAGTTCCGAGAGAATGTACAAAATTCTAGTAACAATTTTTAATAATAATCGTCGGTGCGTGGCAGATCGGACGATTCGAGTTTCCCAACGAGGATTAGATTATGCATTTAGGTCACCGTGGACGAAGATGGTGGAACCAGAACGCAAAAAACACTCATAATTTTGACGGATTCGAGAGAAACTCGATCCACCGTGTTATACGCGAGAAAACAGTCGTGTGTGGGCTCGGCACGACCATTCACCGCGGCCATTATTTAATAAACTCCAAGGCTAGCTGACCTTTGCTCCAGAACGCGCAAGAGAATGTCCATTTTCGAGACTCTGCACCACGAACTTGTCTTATCTCTGACTTATCTACGATTCCTTCGCTGCTTTCTACAGGATCCTGTCGCTTCGGAATCAAAATTTATCAACGTTAATAAAGAACTGACCGATGGGTTTATCTAATAGCGTTCGATATTGTTCGATATAAAATAATGGGGATTGTATCAGGTTTTTAATTAGCGCATAAAGCTTAATGTATTGTAAAATATGAAGGCACGCTACGCGACAGTTAATCGATTTCCATAAGATTAATAGGTCAGCTATGATTCTGCGTTTTTCCCCAGAGACATTAATCGCGTCTACCGGAGTAAAGGATTTTAGTTGCGACAGGTTACCGACACAACGCCCACTTTTTAACAGGCACGGTTAAGAAATTTGCGCTAGACGCGTTCAATCATAATAGAAATGCTATTATAACGAGGTCATTGGATAATTTAATAATGTTCAAGGTACGGGAGAGATAGAGCGTTGTATAAAAGTTGCAAAGTGGATATGTTTCTAAAGACTTCGGATCACCGGCATAGAAAAAGGAAACTACTTAAAACAAACACGTTGGCAATATCGTTAATGAACAAGTCGACGCGTTGACTGTAAACCATCGGTTCACTCGAAGCCGACGATTTGTCACCGGACACCACCTACGAGTAAATAATGGATAATGAGCGTTTAGAGGATGAAAAAAAATCAGTATGCATTAGGGAACTGAATATTTATTCGCGAATGAATAAAATGAGTATCGAGACGTATCTCCTATTGGACGTTTGTTCTGATTGTAAGAATTGCGTCAAAGTCGAAACGTGTCGAGTACTCAATTGTTTCGATTGCTTCGTCGTCCATCTCGAGCAACGATCGCGTGACGATGATTCATCGTATGATGACACGCGATGACCTCGGGACGATCCTACAACTTTGGCTCGAAAGAATTAGTCGCTCATCGTCTCGACGAGGCTGCGTTATTTTTTTCCTTTTAATTGCACGTCGCGTGCTACCACCTTGTAAACACTGCACTTCCGTTCCGATTCTAACCGACCAACTTTGGGACCAGAGACTGGTTTCCAAACTTTATCGAGAACAACCCCCGTCCAAGAAAGTAGGACCCACATTTTTGATCCCCCAGAAGCTCGAAAGATTCGCTGACTCGAAAGTGTGTCGAGATCGAGGAACTATGCGGGTTTATGTAACGATTCGCGGAGATTAGGTTTGTTTGTCGATGGTGGTGATTCGCGAGACGCGTTTAATTAGATCGAGGGAAGGATTCCAGCGCGGAAGGATCTGTGTCAGTGTCATGGCACAAGACCTCGGTTCTGGAGACTGGTGTGCGACACTCGGTGACCTCCTTTTGCGTGTGTTACAGGGGTGCTGGAGATGGCGGCCACAGAGAGCACGATCCGATTCAGCGGCCATACGTTGGACAAGGCTACAAAGGCCAAGGTGAGCCGAGCTTTTCGCATCTTTATTCCCTCTATTTTTCTCCGTCCTTTTCTTCCCCATCTATTCGTCTCTTTGCACCCCTAGCACCTCTCTATTCGTTAAGAGAGCATTCTGATCCACGAGGTAATTGGTTTTTGTAAATCCACCGGTGGAAATATTTTTCGAGAGCGTATACTTTCAGAAAATCGTATTAAAAGATCGATTTTCTCGAGATTCTAGGCTAGAACACCTCCTGAAACGCAACCGTGTCGTAGAAAAATTTCACGTTATCTGGAATTACCACAAAGAGTTTACCAGTTTCGTTGCACCTATGGGATAATTAAATTAAAAATGCAAGTAGTCGGTACATTAGTATTAATGATGCTCATAGCCGGCTACCCGCGTGTTTAATTTAATTAAATTCCAACGTTCCGTTTCTGGTTTAAGCTTTTCTACTAGATGGCTACTATCAACATTTTTTTCCCCCCCGACGCTAAGTTTGCCCGCATTCTTCGCAAGCAGGGAAATGTTTGAACAGGCAGGTTCTGCCAGATAAACCTTCCTGAAAGGTTCAACTAGCACATCCGGGACGAAAATTGTTGAAAATTACCTCGATAGAATCAATTTCGTTACGGTGAAATTAAAAATGACGTCAGCGATCGGTGTTCGATAATCTCGGGACAGTTAAGCGGGTACAATCGCGTACGCAGTTTCGCTGGAACGATGTGCCAAACGGAGCAAATAGAGAGGTTTTTAAATGTTTTGTTGGCCAGGTAACGTTGGAGAATTACTACAGTAATCTAATAGCTCAGCATATCGAGCGGAAGCAGAGGCTCGCGAAATTAGAGGAATCGTTGAAAGACGAAGGGCTCTCGGAGCAACAGAAGCAGGAGAAACGGTTGCAGCATGCTCAGAAAGAGACCGAATTCCTTCGGCTGAAGCGCTCTCGACTCGGCGTCGAAGACTTCGAGCCCCTCAAAGTAATTGGCAGGGGCGCTTTCGGAGAGGTAAATTTTTAACAGGAATGCGAGAAATACTCATCGCGCGAACGTTGCTCGACTAGCAAGCTCCGCGCGTCGATTTACGATCGGCCAAGACTCTTCTCCCTTAAATGTCCGTATATTTCTCGAGCACCGTTTGAATATTAATCGAACGGAAGCGCAGAAACGCGATAGATAGACGAATAATCGTTGCCGTTGTACCAAAAAGGTAAGACTCGTGCAGAAGAAGGACACCGGTCACGTGTACGCGATGAAAATCCTGAGAAAAGCCGACATGTTGGAGAAAGAGCAAGTCGCGCACGTCAGAGCGGAAAGGGACGTCCTGGTGGAAGCGGATCATCAATGGGTCGTGAAAATGTACTACAGCTTTCAGGATCCCATAAACCTTTATTTAATCATGGAGTTTCTACCTGGCGGTAAGCTTGAAATTAAACTAGCGTGTCTTATCTCGTTGGTTCTTAATTCGGTGATCGGTGCAGGTGACATGATGACGTTGCTGATGAAGAAAGATACGCTTTCCGAGGAGTGCACGCAATTTTATATTTCCGAGACTGCGTTAGCGATCGACTCCATTCATAAGCTAGGTTTCATTCATAGGTGAGTACCAGGAAATTGTAAATTAAAAACAAACAGAATACGCGCGGTGTTTTTTCCCCCCCGGTGGTTAACGAACGAACAACAATAGAGTTCCAGGCGTGTATTTTGAATGATTCGTTCGCAGAGATATCAAGCCGGACAACCTGTTGCTGGACGCACGGGGTCACATAAAGCTCTCTGATTTTGGGCTGTGCACGGGTCTGAAGAAGTCTCATAGAACCGATTTCTATAGAGATCTCAGTCAAGCGAAGCCTTCGGATTTCAGTAAGCGCTTAGTTCAGTTTTTTTTTTGTTGGTTCGCGCGAACGTTTTACCCTTTGTTCCCGTTGTTTCGATTTCAAAGCGATACTCGACTGTTTGCACAGTGACGTCCTGCGGTAGCGGAAGCGGCGGCGCGATGGATAGCAAAAGAAGAGCCGAGAGCTGGAAAAGGAACAGAAGAGCGTTGGCTCACAGTACAGTAGGAACGCCCGATTACATAGCTCCGGAAGTATTTCTGCAGACTGGTTACGGACCTGCCTGCGACTGCTGGTCCTTGGGCGTGATCATGTACGAAATGCTTATAGGTACTGTATCTCGTTGCCTCGACGACTTCTCGTCCCTCCTCCTTCCTATCGATAATCGTGTGCTGCGTCTGTCTCAGGATATCCTCCGTTCTGTAGCGAAAATCCGCAGGAGACGTATAGAAAAGTTATGAATTGGAGGGAGACCCTAGTGTTTCCGCCAGAAGTTCCCATCAGCGAGGAAGCTAAAGACACTATAATCAGATTCTGTTGCGAGGCTGACAGAAGATTAGGTCAGTATCTTGATTGAAAAAAATATCGTATCGCGAATCATCGTGGACGTATGTAAATAATCATTGGTTCGAAACGGTAGGCGCTCAAAGGGGCATCGAAGAGCTTAAACTGGCGCCTTTCTTCCGTGGCGTCGATTGGGAACACATCAGGGAAAGGCCGGCCGCCATTCCAGTCGAAGTTCGTTCCATCGACGACACTTCCAACTTCGACGAATTTCCTGACGTGAAATTGGAGATACGTAAGTGTCTTCGACTTTGCTTCGAAATAAATAAAGAGAAGCGTTTGATTCGCAATTGTGACGCGATTGTTTCGCTTGTTACAGCATCCGCGCCGATGCCTCAGGACGGTGAGGTGTCGTACAAGGATTGGGTATTCATCAATTACACGTTCAAACGATTCGAAGGTTTGACGCAGCGAGGCACGCCGACCAAGAAATAGCAACACCCTACTTCGTGCTCGGTTCCAACCGGCAGTCAGCAGCCTGACGCAACTGGAATTCCGGCCTTGGTACATCACCCGCACCCTCCGTTGTCGTCGGTGGCATCGCGGATGGATGGCTGATCCATTCCAGTTTCCGAATACGGTCCAGTCAATCATCGGTGGCGAATTATCCTTACATGTACAGTGGCGTGCAAAAGTACCGTGCCGCAATATTTTTTCTTAACAGGTTTTAAACACGAGGTCGTACGACGAGTTCCGTAATATGCAGAGCGTTCGATGGTAAGGTATCTTTGTTGTAACGATGTATATTTATTGATATCGAGAACCCGGGTGTGGGCAAAAGTATCGGGCCAAGATTATTTATCAACATAAATTGCCGCTAGATTTCGATACAAACGCAAACTTCGAGTAACGTTTACAGGTTATAGTTGTACTTAATACTTTGACCCCTCGCAGAAATCATTGCTGCACACCGAAGAGCATCGATTCGATAATTTTATTAATTGTTTCAGTTTTGCAGTATTTACGTGATTTTCCAGCTTATTTACGTGCCGATTAAACTAACCATTCCTACGTTTCTTGCACTATTAACCCTTCTTGTGTTTCCAAAGCTCCGTTTAACGTTCGATTGGCCAGGTACCCTCATTCTTTAAAGTTTGCAAGGCTTTCCAAGATGGCGGATCCCTATACGAGTCCTTACGCAGAGAGTGCATCCCGTAATATAACCTTCCTTCTACCGACCGCCAAACATCCCACATCCTATCGTTTCCAAGTAAGTTTGTTTCATTATTTTTAACGTACAAAACAAAAGATTAGCGGTAAATTGCTAAGAAACCGAGCCAAACGTCGCTTGGACCCGATACTTTTACGCGCGTAGATTTCCCATCGTTGGAAATATGCGTCGTTACGGTGTTAACGATTGCTCCGACGCGACGGATTATTTACTCGCGAAGGAATTTTAAATACAATATCGCAGTTAAGATATATATTACGGGGAAATGACGTAGCCCGATACTTTTGCACGCCACTGTATATATACGTGATTTGACAAGCACCGCGTGCGTACGTATATATTATTAAACGGAAGAGAAAGAAGATGATGAAAACGACGAACATGAACAAGGACGATGACTGTTAACGTGCAAAAACAAAGTCGTGTCGTTGTTTTGTAAAGAACGAAGAACGGAGTGATCAAGATTTCGGTAATGATCGAGTGCAAAAATTGATGCACATGTGATAAGGAAGAACCGAAACGTTTAGCGTACCGTGTGATCTTGAACGGTCTTCTGCTATGAGAAACGTTTTATTTCAGTTCTGCTGTCGATATTGTTTTCCATCAGATCTTCGAAGCGTAGTATAATAAGCTCTCTGTAGTGAAAATATTAATGGAAGAAAAAAAAGAAAAAAAGAAACAATCGAAGATGGAGCCTCGGTCCCGTGATTCTCGCAGTGCATACAATTTTTGCGTAGAATTCCGTTCGGTGTGTTCTTTCGTCCTTCTAACGAAATACTGGCTCAGCTCTCGTATTCAGCTCTCTTTTCGACGTTGTATTTATAGCTAGTGCTGTGATATGAAATTGTTTGAAAGTTTTGTATACAAATTGCTGTTTTGTCTGTTAACAAATACTGAACTTTACGAATGTTGTATTCTATTCGATTGTCCCTACGTTTGTCCTGAAAATTTAGAAATTTGTTGGTGTAAACTGAACGTATTTTATATTATTATATATATTTTTGAGAGCTTTTGCCCGGATATTTGTTGTCCCACACGAAATTACACGAAGAACAATCGGCAAATTGTTCTCCGATCGTGTATTTAATCTTCTAGAATTTCTCACTTTTTACGTTAACGATCGCGTCATGCATACGAATATTCCGAAATTTGTATCGGCGTATAAGAAACGCTTTAAAAGAAATTTTAATCTTACGCGTAATTATGGTTTCGCTGCAAATCAGCCATAATTCGGAGTAACCCAATTACGATATAAGCTTCGTGGCACGAGCTTTTTTGCGTAACTTTTTGTGCTTTGTGGTCTTTTTGTATCAACGTATAATGTATTGTCAAATAAAAATTATTCCAGTTGATTAAATTGGTGACAAAAGGAGAAAAAAAGAAGAAAAACGATTGAGACGCGTAAAAAGTAAGAGGCGTAGAAGGAGAATCATACAGGTACCGGGTCTCTTTCTTACAGAGAAATTTGTGGAAATGTTTTTGTTCGCGTCCGAGTATTATGAATAATCGTCGAGCGTTAAGAGCATCCTAATGAGCGTGAAAATGGAAAAGAATACACTCGTAAGATTCAGGGCTTCTTCGTTGCCTTATCAAGGTTCCTAACGCGTTACGCGCGCGCGCAGCCCAATCCATAACTTACAAAGCCAAAAGAAGAAAACAGAAAAAAAAAAAGAAAAAAGAAAAGCAGTCAAATTCGCAACGCTGGGTAAAAAGAAACGCATAGGTAATAACGGGAAAACGACAATTGAGAAATTGTCGTGGCGATCAAACCGAACTTACATTTGGTATATAACTTTTATATTAATTTCGATTGAAAATGAAATATAGAAATTTGAAATTAACACTCACTCTCTGATCCTACTGGGGGTTTTAAAACAAAAATTATCACATTCGATTCCGCGTTCTGTTCGATCGCGTAGTCTGTCGTCGATATACCGTTGCTTAAAAATAATCGTTCGAACGAATGCCCAGCAGCAATTGGATCGCGCAGAAATTTCCTATGCACGAGAGGACAAGTAATGCACTGCATGGTCTGTCTTACGTATTCTGTCGAACGATATAGTTTTATTTCGAGCATAGCACCGTGGACGATTTAGCGTTTACATTCTATAGTTTACCGACAGCCAGGGCACCGTGGTAGTAATAGTACTAATCGTAAAAATGCTAGATAACATATAAGGTAACATACAGAGGTACCTACGTACGCGCACGCTCGAGACGTATCGCGTTCCGGCTGATAGTACTTGTATAAAAAAAGTTTCGCTCCTTCCTCGTACGATCCGGCGTGTCTCCATTAACGATAAAAAAAGAAAATAAAAAGAAAAATAAATAAAACACTACGTAACGACGTTGCTATATATTTAAACGAGAAATTAGTTTCGTACGACTCGATCCGCGAGCACTTCCAGCGTTCGAGTATGGAGCACCCCGGGTTTATCGTTTTCTTATTTTAACGGCCTCGATCGATTTACCGACGAAAGCAAAGTATTTTTGTAAAATACACCGTGATAGAAATGAAAGCACGTAGTCGAGGAACTGTCTCTCGCGGCAGACACTTGGGTTACGGAAACGGAAGCGTGCGTCGTTCGTGCTCCATAGTCGTATTCTCGAAGCGCGGTTATCTTTCCCGCCATACAAAGTAAAATGAAAAAGGTTTCGATACTATAACTTAACGATACAGAACGCTTAGGTTTACGGAGTACCGTTTACGTCGGCAATTTTTAAGCGAAGGGACGAACTAAACGACGAAAGCAAAGCTATTTTCTGCACCGGTTGAAAGGGAATGGAACAAGGAAGGCGGAGAGGAAGAGAAAGTGTGTCCGTGCGAATGAGAGAAATTAAGGGTGGAGAAGCGTAAACGAGGAATACATTGAGCGAGAGAGAGAGAGAGAAAGAGAGTGAGAAGATGCGAACAAGTCGATAAACTTAGTAATTTTCTCGTTGTCGAATACAGATATGTTCTGACGTCCAAATGCTACCGAGTAAAACGAAAGAAAACGAAGAGAAACAAAGCGATCGCGACTTATTTATTTAAAGAAAGAGGATTAAATAAAATGAAACAATAGCCACGAGATGCCTTGGATGCAGCAAGTTTTCGGTGCCCTGGACGCGAACAGTACGTGCACATTAGTGATACGCAACAGGGATAGAACATTTGTAATCCCGTGGAAATTTCCGATGGAAATTCTCGAGGCTCGATGGTGGGAGTCCACGAACGAAACGGTCGACCGATGGTGACGATGTATGCGTACATGTGTACTAGCTATTACCGAATCTGTGTAAACGTATTCCGAGAGAAACTCCAATAGATTGTGCAGTTAATCGTCGTCGGTGTACATTGTAAATATTGCCAGGCACCCAAATCGCAGTGCTGGTCGAAATTCAGCGACGACTATAGAGGGAGACTAGCATCTTCGTCATAGCGTTTTACCGCGTCCCGCTTTTAGGGACGTTTTGACCGCATCTCGGGCCCGATGCGACTTCGACGACTGATTGTTTGAAGTAACGATCGAACAAAAATATTTGAAATAGTAACGCAAGGCTGCCCGATTAGTTCGTATAGCCGTAGACCAGGCATGTTAAAACTCGGTTCAACCCAAAGGGCCTTTTTATCGTTTTGAGTGAAAATGTAACGGATCAGGTCGCGCGTTTGACATGCTTGGTAGAAAGCGTTTCGTTTCGCTAAAGTGTCGAGTTTGCTTCTAATTGTAACGCGTCGTTCGCTTCGAACAAAACGTAAGGATGAGTCGTTTCGATCGTCGTTTTGGCTAATCGCTTTGCAAGAATGCGCGCGTGTAATTATTTCAAATATTTACAATAAAAGATACTTCAAACGATGCCCGGCACTGCTTCGATTGGTTAATAAGAGAAACATTTCTACGTTCGATCGTTTAATTGGCTACCGATTGCTGCCATCCTCGTCTTTATCATTATTATCATTATAGAACACCTTTCGCGCTTCAACGTGGTTCGAACGAGAGAAAATGGTCCTTTTTCCTACTCGTGGACGTTCCATGTCGAGCGTTATTTATTGTTTGTTCGATCGGTGACGCTTTTCGCGAAAATAAATGTAAGCAAGGAACTGTTATAGAACCGAAATAAGCCAGATTGTTTCTTCCCTTTCCCTGAACGTTCAAGGGAAAATTTCGGAGGCTACGATATAGATAAATTAAATCTCTAATCGAGATTCAACTCCCCGGACCAAGATATCTAATTCAACAGGAAATTGTCGATGAGTACGACGAGTAATTCGTTAGGAGTAACCAGTTAACAGTTAATATTTTTTCGGTTCTCATAATTGTTTCAAACACGGGAGTCATATCTATTATTCGAATAAAATTCCGTCTATCTTTGCCTACCGCCCTGAAAATTTGCAATCGTTCTAAACCATAATCGATCAAATTTTATTCCCGAGTAACGAATAAAAATTTTAGCTACTTTCAAGAAAGAAAGACGAAGATGAGACGACGAGGGCGTTCGGACATTTTCTAGCAAGCTTGCGATTCGATCGAACAATTATCGTCGAGTAATTCAAAATAACAGGAAGGGAAATGAAGAAACACAATGTATAAAGTGAAATATTGCTTTTCACACGCGATATATAATATTGTAATTATAGCGATTGTCGTTAATAAATTGTTTTTTATTTTAACCCTCGTTTGTTTTATTGTACTCGTGGGATCAATCGACTGAAAGACTGTTTTTTAATCATTTTGGATAATCACACTAACCAATATACAGGGTGAGTGGGTAAGGTAGATCACTCCATGGTGCGTCCAGTGGTGATGTTCGATCAATTCGCTATAAAGAAAGTGTACTTACCAACATATCTGACAACATTACGCCACAGACGAGGTATACGAGTAGATCTTTCACCCAATGTATTTTTTCGACCCATTTTTATTGGGGTCTCGAAACCCCATTATCATTTTCGTGCTATTTGTAACATTACCAACAGATTTAGAAATGAATTTCAATCCCTGCGTAGTTAACTCACATGTATTTATGCACACACTACAGCTGTCAGTCCATCAATGCTAATTCAGGGAATAGTTTGTCAACTGACCGCCATCCATAAGAAGAGTTTAAATAATTTTTTACAAGAATACCAATCGCTGCATGTAAACTCCATACAGAGTACGTACTCGACGATGGTGTGAATTAAACAATTATAAATAAAACTTGGCATTGTTTAACATTCCAACGCAATAGTTTAAACAATTCTTAACAATATGTGGTATATGAATAATGAAAGGGCCCATCAGTATGCGTAAATAATAATTTTTCGCGAAATAATTTGTCCACCGGACGCGTAAAGATGGCTGACGCACGCTGTGCTCTCCCCACTCCGCCGTCACGTATTAAAGGCTCATGCGGAGACTTACGTGTCTCATTCTCGCGGGGGGGTCCAAGGGTGGCGGACTTCCTGGCTCGGTGGGTATCCCGGGATCATCCTAGGCTGACCAGTGGCGACCAGGGGGGACCAGGAGGACCAGGGGTGACCAGAACTGACCAGTGCTGACCACTACTGACCAGTGCTGACCAGTTGACCGATACTGACCACTTGACCAATGGTGAGCTTGTGATGACCAATTGCGACTACTTGCTGGTCAGTGGTGAGCTCTGTTCAAATTTTCCCCCTCTCTTATTTTATTGATGGCAAATTTACTTGTATGTTTCTGAGTACCGTTTGATGGAAATATTGATTTTGTTTGATTTACTGGTTTCTGTTTCGTTTCTATGGATGTTTCCCCTTATCGATATTCTCTTGAATCGTTGGTCATTTTTGTTCTTCCATTATTAATTTTGACAATCCTAGTGGTATCTTAAGTATATGTGGTCATTTATTGTTTCTATCTTTCGATTGTTTCTGGAATTCATGTCTGTCTCTAACAAGAACTGATGTTGAAAGACGATGTACGATAAAATACTGCTTTCACTTGTTATTTCGTACAATCGTTTGACTCTTTCCTGCGTACATCAGTATCATCAGTTGATTAATTAGAATTTTTACTTTGATGGTATTTGTGATGTGGTTTCGACGTTTCGTTCATTTTCTTCCGATTATCAGTATCGTCAGTTGATTAATTGTAATTTTTACTTTGATATTATTTGTGATGTGGTTTCGACGTTTCGTTCACTTTCTTCCGATTCTGACTCGATAAAAATATTCTCAATTCGTACAATTCATTGACTTCAGCTAGGTATATCAGCATCGTTTATTAATTAATTACAATTTTTATTTCGTCTTTATTTGTAATATTCTTAGGACATTTTGCTAAGTCCACTGCTAATAGAATAAGACCCATACTAACATACATCATTTAATTCTTTAGGTATGAGTGTTTCTAAATTTCGTAGGTTGTCCAACTTATAGATTTTCATCTGCTCCATTAAGTGTTCTTTAATGATACTAACACAAGTAGCAGTTTTTGTTTCAGGTCAGATCTATTGTAGATCAATTCCAAGGACATCGAGGGAGGACGTTACAACCGCCGAGGGATTCAACCATCAAGGGATTCAATCATCGAGGGATTCAATCATCGAGGGATTCAACTACCAAGGGATTCAACCACAGAGGGATTCATCCGCCGAGGGACCTTTAATTCCAAGTACATTAGTCTTAAGCTTCGTCGCGAATATTAAAATTAACGTCGAAGATTTCTCTATTGTTCGTGTTGCCGCGCCCTACCAAGTAATTATTGACCAAGTAGCTTCACTTTCTCTCGTCCTCTCGTTTTCTGTTTCGATCACCATTGCTTTAATGTAGAAAGCAAGTGATCGGCCGTGTAGTTGGTCCAAAAGATATAATCGCCTTCCCTTGATAGCTCGAGATATCAAGGGCAGTAGATTCGATCCTAAGATCTGCTGCACGGTTTAGCATCGCGTCGCGTCGCGTATCCCACGATTTAGCTTCATCCCTTCTTAAAAGAGATAATTACTTGGTACCACTAATTTAGAAAATACGAGTCTCGTTTTCTCCTATCTTCAGAATTTTAGTTCCGTATCTGCTAGCTCAAATTTCGACGTTAATTTTAAGTCTCTAGTATATCCGCGTATGTACCACGCAATTGTATACCAACTAGCTTCTCGTTCATTCGTTCCCTCGTTTCTCGCTTCGATCACCGCTGTTTCGTAGAACGGAACATGTGATCGGCCGTCCAGTTTGTCCGAAAGATCTAGTCGCCTGCCAATGACAGATCGATTTCTAGAAATAGAAATCAATCTACCAAGGGTAGTGTTGATTCGATCCGAAGATCTGCTGCACGGTTCAGCATCGCGTCGCGTCGCGTCTCCCAGAATTTAGCTTCAACCCTCTTTTTAAACAAAACAATTGCTTGGTACAATTAAACTAGACTTAAGCTCCGACGACCATTGTACGCGTCTCCGTATATCAAGTAATTATTTAACAAGTAGCTTCACTCGATTCGTTCTCTCGTTTCTTGCTTCGATCACCGCTCTTCCATTGAATGGAACATGTGATCGGCCGTCCAGTTGGTCCGAAAGGTCTAACCGCCTTCTCTTGGTAGCTCGATTGAAGGGAAATGTTTCTTCGTTGGAAGGTGTGGAGTTTCCGTATTCTGCGGAAACGCACACCTTCCAGCGGAAGTCGTTCCTGTCTCAGGTACTCTCTCTTTGTCAGACAGCCTAAGTCGGGTCCTTCGGGCTCCCGGCGGGTTGCGTTGGAGAAATGGAGACCTCGATTCAGGGATGCAGCATCCATTTTTCTATAGAGATCGAGTTAGCAAGTGCAGTAGGTTCGATCCGAAAGATCCGCTGTACGGTTCAGCATCGCGTCGCGTCGCGTCTCTCACAATTAGCTTCACTCTTCTTTAAACCAAATAATTACTTGGTATAATTAAACTAGACTTAAGCGTCGACGACCATTGTACGCGTCCCCGTATGCCAAGTAATTGTTTAACAAGTAGCTTCACTCGATTCGTTCTCTCGTTTCTCGCTTCGATCACCGCTCTTCCATTGAATGGAACATGTGATCGGCCGTCCAGTTGGTCCGAAAGGTCTAACCGCCTTCTCTTGGTAGCTCGATTGAAGGGAAATGTTTCTTCGCTGGAAGGTGTGGAGTTTCCGTATTCTGCGGAAACGCACACCTTCCAGCGGAAGTCGTTCCTGTCTCAGGTACTCTCTCTTTGTCAGACAGCCTAAGTCGGGTCCTTCGGGCTCCCAGCGGGTTGCGTTGGAGAAATGGAGACCTCGATTCAGGGATGCAGCATTCATTTTTCTATAGAGATCGAGTTAGCAAGTGCAGTAGGTTCGGTCCTCGGATCCGCTGTACGGTTCAGCATCGCGTCGCGTCGCGTCTCTCACCACTTAGCTTCACTCCTCTTTAAACCAAACAATTACTTGGCATAACTAAACTAGAAGATCGGAGGGACTCGGGTTCCTACTATCTTCTTAGTTTAGTCATTCAGATTGTAAAATTGCGAAAGGGAGATCGATGGAACTTGGATTCCATCTATCTCCCTTTGGGTCTCCACTCGCAGCAACCTCCTCGTGGTGAGACCTGGGTAATATTATTTAACGTTTAATTAATAATCGTATCACTCTTAGGTGGGTAATACAATTATTAATTAAAAACTAAATAATATTAGCAAATTGGCTGCGATCCGCTTTGCATAGGTCATCATAAATATAGAGTTTCTTCACTAGATTAGTTGTGATTCTCATTGATTCATCAAAGATTCTAGAGTATTGTCACAGACGAGGTATACCGGTAGATCTTTCCCCATTATCATTTTCGTGCTATTTGTAACATTACCAACAGATTTAGAAATGAATTTCAAGCCCTGTATAGTCAACTCACTTGTATTTATGCACACACTACAGCTGCACAGTCCATCAATACTAATTCAGTGAATAGTTTGTCAACTGACCACCATCGTTTTCAGGTCGGTATGGCAGTCAGATTGGGCCACGAAAGTCCATAAGGTACAAGGTCTATTCGTGTACATTGTCTGTGGTGAAAGGTATACTCGTATATCTCGTTTGTGATATCACCACAGAGAATCTGAATGCCATAATTCGGTATCATAAATTGTGGGCTGATATCCATAACTACTGATTTAATATCTACTCGACCACTAGGGATTAAATAAAAAGACTCTGTATATTGTAATTAAAGATTTTATTGTGTTATCCAATGTTGCAAAATAACAATCCATATATTTGTATTACAATATCAAGCGTATTATTCAATTTAAATTCATAATTGCGAATCTGTCCTGTCGATCCACGCTTAATTCGAAAGATATATGAATTTTTATTGATATTAATTCTTCTCATAGTCCGTTCACTTGATAATACTGATAAGAGGTAATTAATGTTAGTAACTTTCTTCCCGCATGGAATAAATCGTTTTCACCAGATTACTGTTAAATAATAATCGATATTAATATCAAACTTGTGATTTATATTAAATGAGTTATAAAATTAGTTCAATGGTTACAAAAAATTCGTAATCTCGATTACTAATGAACATTTAAAGAAAATTTTTTATTGGTCAATGTTGAAAATTGTTGAATGAAGATAGAAACGGGTTAGGACATGTACGCATGTGTAACCGTGTATATATTATATGTGCATTTAAGGCGGTTGTATATTTTTGTACTCTAATTATTAGAGTTTAATATTTCGAGCGAACTATGATCATTTTTACTGTAGCTTTTAACGATTCATCGGTTTAAATTGTGCATAAGTCACGTTAAGATGTTTGGTTGAAATGACAATAGCGTGATACGGTTCAATTTTTGTGTATAACCTCAATATTAATAGCAAAGGTTAACTTGAAGATTCCTTTTATTTCTCAATAATGTTTGCCAAATTTCGAAAGTGTTTATCAAGTTATTCTGTGACTATCATAAAGAATCCTATTCGAAAATATGCCGTTCCTGCAGTTACTAAGTCAGATACGACGAAAGAAGTAATTTATCCACCAATACTAGACCTGTCTCGAAAGGCTAAAAGAAGTAGGAGAAAGGAGGTATGGCACAATAAAATTAAAGTGTTAGAATCTGTGGAGGAAAAATTATATGGAATTAATATGCCACGTTACTATGGTTGGAAATCATTGGAACTGCTTGAAGGGCGTGTTCCTTACAACACATTACCTCAAGCCCAATACATTACAAGAACTCATGTTGTAGAAGATTATCAATTACCTAACTTTTATGATGATTTAATTACATCCGAACAGTTAGATATCATGATCAAAGATCTTAAAAAACCTATAGAGGATGCTCTTACTTTTGAATATTGTTATAGATTGTGAGTACAAAGTCTATAAGTATTGTTATAGAATATGAGTACACGGTGAGTAAATATTACTTAGTAATTTATGCAATTAATATATATTGTAGAAGAGAATTGAAAACCAAGAGTATACAAGACCAAAAAAAACTAAAAGATGATATTACAAATTCAGTCATTTATCAAATCAATAGAATAATACTAGCTACACTGTCTTCGACTTTACCGCATTTAATGGAGGCTGAGATAGATTTTGAACCAAGAGTGGAAGCATTTTGGTTTGCAGGTGGCATAGAGCCTTCAATTTTAACAAGGAAATCAAAACTAAATTCCACCAAAGATGAGACAATAGCAAATGAGCCAATTGATATACCTGTTCAGTATATTGGTTCTCCAATTCTGCAATTAAGGCATCAGTTTCCTTTGAAAGAAATTATTTCTTTAAATGATTCTAAAAATCCAGAATGGATTGTTCCTGAATGCAAATTGGATCCTAGAGCATTGGGACATAACTTTTCATATAAACATGCTGTCAGTGTTCCTGGTTTTTGGCCTGGTGATCCTGCTGAATTTGGCTTATTGTCTTATCATAATTCGAATCAAATATTAAACAGACGTAATACCTATGACGATACATTTGACGCGTTAGTCGTGCAAGCTATTTTTGCATCTTACGGTTGGCTTTTATCACAGGCTTGTTATCAAGGTATTTATTAATAAATGTATCTTATACGTGATGTACTCAATGAATGAATTCGTTTAATTATCAAGTGGAAAAAGAATATTTCTTTTTACATACTTGCAATTTTAGGTTTTTCTACAGTTAATGATATAACATATCCATTAGTATCGCAAAGTATTATAACAAATGGTGAGTTCTGGTCATTCTGTGTTTATCAACTGAATACCACATTGGTACATTCAGAAAATGCGGATCAAAATCCTTTACGTAATATATGCTGGGTAACTCAGCCAGAGAAGTTGTTTGATTCGGCGGAAGATGAAAAAATTCACGGTTTTAACGAAAATGTTCTAAAAAATTTGATAAAGTTCTATATTAATACGCCCGAAGAAAGAATGGGGGTGAATATGAAGCCATATTTAGGGGAATCTGTAAAACATATTGCTGATATTTCGGACGACGAGCGGAGAACGTGGCTAGAACGGACTTTTAAACATCTCATGTCTAACAGACCGAGACATTAGTACGTAACTACATGCATTCGTAACTAGAAAATTGTCTCTGTTTAAACGCTTTCATCGATTATTGTATAAATTTTTAATTTATTTTTATAGCAAAATACCCGAAATAGCAAATTGGCAGAAAATTTATATGATCGATCACAATACTCGACCTCTAGATAAGAAACGTGATCCATGGCAGTTTGGTTACAAACCTATGAGACGAAGATTGGACGATCATTTACCGATTTATGTACCGAAATGTTTAAGAGAAAATCCAAAGAAAAGAAGTGTAGGACGTTGGGCAAAAACGTATTATCCGGATGCATAAAATATTCAGTCGATGTAAATATATAATAATTAAATACAATTGGATTTATTTCATTTTATTTAAACATATTCCGGTTGACGCAGCGTACAGATCGAAAATAATTTTATTTATTGGTATATCACGGTGTTCATAGAATGTGGAGATAGTTCTAAGCGAAGAGTACCCCTATACAAATCCTTTAGAATCACAGATTTCGTAGAATTGTTCCTAAGACATAAAACCAAAACTCACTCGTAATAGGTGTCGCCACGGCGGATTTAAATAAAAATAATTTGTATTACCTGTTGCACAGCACAACAACAACTTCTTCCAAAGTCGTTGTAAAGGCTGTAGATTTAATGCTGTCGGTATCGGTGATAGAAACTCTAACAGAACCCCTATCAACAAACCTACTAAAATGTTTGATTGCATAATACAAGGGTAGCTTATAAAATTCGTCTCTGTCTGAATTCACAATAATAGCCGCATCGTTGCTGTTGTTGAGCCAGTTTGGTCCGCCTGCCTCGTTAAGAGCTAAATTCCAATCTATCCATCCAATTGACCAATGATTCATGTACTTGAAATAAATTTTTTTTTCATTAGCAATCGTCCAACATGCTCGTAGTCAAATCGAGATAGTAATGTTTTACCTCTATTATACTTAAAGCGTAACTTTCGCCTCGATTCCACGTATCTGGCACGGCATTTGGCGTTCCCCATGATATCGGGACTTCACAAATACGGAATAAAGTTTTTATACGGTAATTTGCACTTTGAATATACGCAATTTTCGAGAATTCTACCTGAATAGCTTACCTATGGATGCTTCGGTCATGAGAAGTATTTTATCCGGAAATAAATCGTGGGTCGCGTCCAATACAGTCGCAGGAGCAATGCTATCTTTATAGTAATGTACAGCCGTTCCAGCGGTGTACTTCGACGCGTTCTTTTCGCTAAGTATCGGTTCGACAAACCGGGGCAATACGTGTCTGTTATCGTCCAGGGCCAAAATCAACGTTTCATTGTGTATCGACGACGCCAGAGTTGGACCCAAGAACTTAGCGACCCAATCAGCCATACTTTCAGGTGTCCATCCCATAGTGGTAAGGGGAAAAATAGGTTCAATGGCATTTAGCGGTTCGTTACCCGTTGTAATTGCCCACATATCAATCCCGTTCTTCTTATATTCGTCCAGAAACTTTAACAAGTAATCAGCCCAGAGTTGATAGTATTCCTTCTTCAAAAACCCTAAACGATCGATAGAAGATTGACGATGATTAACGAGAATTAAAATTCGCTTTATTTCTTCGACTTTCTTTAATATAACGTTATATTTACCACCGTCGAGTTTGTCGACAGTTTTCATCCATGGCGGAGCCGACCACGCGCCACTGACGAATCTTACTTCCGGGTTTAGTTCGAGAGCCATTCTGGCGTAAGGTATTTTGTAGTCGTAATCTTCTGGCGCCAACGCGAAGTGCTCCAACGACGTGTCGTTGGCATAATCGTCGTACGTGTAACCCCTCGTCGAGAAATCGGTACTGGCTATCGGAATGCGACCAAACGTGTATCTGCTTCCTGATTCCGGGTCGTAATACGCGCTAGAAACGATCAAACAAGCTTACAAATCGACAAGCGTCCGAATATTAAAGTTAGCCAGTCTAGATGTTAGTTAATTACCGAATCAGTTGCTCTTGAGCTGCACGGCTGAGACTTTTTATGTTTATGCCAGCAGAATCGGTGAAGGCAGCTCCAAACCCAAAAATCGTTTGATACCTCTTCTTCGTATCTACGATTAAGGTCTCGTCAGGGGAAGATTCGTGGCAGGTGTCGAACTCTACCTTCGACATCCTCATCCTGAGACCCTCCTTGTTTGTCACGTACCAATAAGAAGTTCCTTTTTCCGGGATTTTCGGATCGTTGTTCGGTGTATCGTCGCAATAGGTTGCATTGCAGATACACGCGACTATGTCGGTACCAACAAAGTAAGGCACACAGTCCTTCGCGTTACCTGCATCGACAAAACTGTCGTAATTTCTGGGTGGTACTTCGATACTTTAGATTTTACCTGCCGCGAAAAAGAAGGCAGCAATTGCAAGTGTCTTCCACATGCTTCGAACGTTCGATGGTTTCCGGTCGAATTGCAGCGAAAAATGTTGGAGTCAGGCAGTGGCTGAATTTTTAAATAGTCGAGTTGTGCGTAATTCTGAGCGTGATAGGAGAGACGTGGCTGTTTTTTTTTTTTTTTTACGCTATCACCTTAGTCACAAGCGCGATACTTGTATTATGCACTCAAAGAAAACTTTACGTTCACCGAGATAGATAAAATACGAGACAGGTTTTGACATTGTTAATAGTTGAATTATTTTCGGAACTATTTTCTCGTTAAACATGAAACTATAATTTCAAATTGTTATTTATTATGTTACATTTTATCGTTTCACATAAAAAATATTTATCGTTTGTAGATCACGGTGTTCATCGAGTACGGGGATAATTCCAAGTTCAATGCACCCTGTTGATCGTCCTTAATTGTCACGGAATTTGTAGAACTGCCGCTGAAATGCAAAATGTAATTTCAATTAATACGAAACGGTTGGGAATTTTATATTTCCCGGACAATTAAATTCATATGAAATGTCAGGATAAAACTAATCCTTATTACTTGTTATAAAGTACAACGACAACTTCTTGTGCAGGTGTCACGAAGGCCGCAGATTTGACAGTGTCGTCATCGGTGATGGAAATCCTGACAGAGTCTCGATCAACGAATCTACTCACGTGCTTGATAGCGTAATACATAGGCATTTTATAAAATTCATCTTTCGTTGTATTTACAATAATGGTTGCATCGAGCGGAATATTCTGGTACGGTCCACCCTGTCTGTCTAGAGCTAAATTCCAGTCGATCCATCCGATCGACCAATGATTCATATACTTAAAATGAAACATACATCGTTAAAGGTAATTCGTTCAATTTCATTCGATAGACGTTACCATAATTTCACTAATCATTCTACCTCTATTATGTTGACAATGTATCTTTCCGCGTAACTCCACGATAAATCCAGAACATTTGGACTATCCCACGATGGCGGACCTATGCGAACACGAAATGAAACTTGCAGTCCTTCGGGAGAATATTATAATATTATTAATTTAAACTGGAAGAACTCACCCAAAGATGCTTCGGTCATGAGTAACATTTTGTCTGGGAATTCCTCGCGTGTCTTATCCAATACCGTTATAGGTGCTTCTGTGTCAAAGTACCAATGCACAGCTGTCCCCATAGTGTACTTGGACGCGTTTTCGTTTTTAAATAATGGCTCGACGAACCAAGGCAATAGAACTCTGTCGTCATCGAGGGCCAAGACTACCTGGTCTTTGTTCATCGTCGACGCCAGAGTCGGACCCATGAAATTAGCAACCCACCTAGCCATGTCTTTAGGTTTCCATCCCATGGTATCAATGCGCGTCGTGTTGATTTGATAGGCAATCGTTGGTTCGTTACCCGTCGTGAGGGCCCACATCTCCAGACCATGTTTCTTGTACTCGTTCACAAATAACGCCAAGTAATTGGCATAGACCTGATAATATTCTTCTTTCAAGTAACCTGAAGGTTGTTTAAGAGATCGGTAATTATGTTGATAAGTTCAATCGCCCACAAAAGTGTCTACGTATCGTATTTACCAAAATGGTCGAAGGCGTCGTTGGTTTTCATCCATCCTGGTGCCGACCACGCGCTAGCAACGAATATCGTCTCAGGATTCAATGCAAGGGCCATTTTCGCGTATGGTATTTTATATTCATAGTCTTCCTGCGCGAGTGCAAAATGTTCCAACGACGTGTCGTTCGCTACATCGTCGTACGAGTAAGTTCTCGTCGAAAAATCTGTGCTGGCGATCGGTATGCGACCTATATTATACCTGCTTCCCGTCTTTACGCAGTAGTACGATCTACGAATAACGAAATCTATAGCTTTTGTTCTTGTTTTAAATATACTTGCAAATGGTGATGGTTACCGTATGAGTTGGTATTGCGTAGCTGGACTGAGTTTCCTTATGTTTAGACCGGTAGAATCGGTAAAGGCACCCCCAAACCCGAGAATGGTTTGATACGTCTTCTTCGTATCGACGGTTAAAGTCAAGTTGGAGGAAGATTGATCACCGCTATTAAACTTCACCTTTGACATCTCCATCCTGAGACCCTCCTTATTTGTCACGTACCAATAAGACGTCCCTTTTTCCGGGATTTTCGGATCATTATCCGGCGTATCGTCGCAATAGGTTGCATTGCAAACACACGCGACAACACGGTCGTTAACGGTGTAAGGTTCGCACTTCTTCGCGTTTCCTACGATTATGGAGACCGCCGTGAAACTTTAGTCTACGAAAGATAACGTATTTTTTAATTTTCTCTAGATAACGATCAAATCTCACCTGCGACGACGAAGAAGGCGACGAATATAAATGCTTTCCACATGATTTTCAGGAATGCTCGATAACTACGGTCAAAATTAAAACGGAACGTTTCGAAATTTAGCGATGGATGAATTATTATATAGTCCTGTTACGTATAGTTTGGTGTGTGGTAGGGGAGACAATAATACTGTCACTGTAATCATAGTTGCAATATTTGCATCGTGCAATCATTAATACTATTTGCGAAGGTAGATAAGATAAAATAGAAGTTTCGATGTTATTTATCGGTAGTCGTTGATTTATTCGTTACGTTATTTGTAATATGTAATGAAATATATTTAACTCTCTGACACGTGTGCTTTCACAGCCAATAAACTTTAAGGCTCCCAGTATACTGCTCGTGTAGCTTGTGTTTCTTTTGGTTTCAGGGTCTATTCTACCGTAAACCTTTCGCAAAATCGCATCTTTACTTTCAAATTTTTCTCAAAAATTTAGTTTAGAAAATATCCCATCCACGTTGAGAGACATTTCTTCTTCAACGACGCGAGCAGTATCTTCGTCACTTACAATCAAATTAGCCCCCTGAACTAAGGCCGGCGGGAACTAGAGTCTTCACTGTTTCTATATGAATATGTGCAATTAGTATGAATAACTCAACAATACTGACGAATGTTCCGGATCGAGGACACCTCGTATTAATATGTAATGAGTTCTGATAACGGAAATTTGCTCCGCCCGTTCATCATGAATACGATAAAAGAAACAAAAGAAAATATTTGTTGCCAAATTGTTCGTCACATTATCGTGCCTTGATTTATTTTAGATTTATGATAAGTATTTGGGTATATTGTTTCTGCATCGCGACGAGACGAGATAACGTTTGCAAAGACGAGGGAAAAACATTTTTCAAGTTTCAAAGAAGACAATACAGGGTGTTCGGCCACTCATAGGAAAGATTTTAATGGGAGATTCTAGAGGCCAAAATAAGACGAAAATCAAGAATATCAATTTCTTGACTGAGGCTTCGTTAAAAAGTTATTCAAAAATTAAATTGAAAAATTTCAAATCATTCTGAGAAAATTAGTTTTGGTTGCGGGGCTCAATTACTTTCTAGAAAAAAAATTCAGTAGGGGCGGATCTTTAAACATTAATAACTTTTTAACGAAGTCTCAATCAAGAAATTAGAACACCCTGTATAACCATAGGCTAAAGTTGGAGTTAGCCTTGAGGATATTGTGAAATTTTCTTGCTATCGAAACGTGATGTTCATTTGTCATTTATTATTTCGGGTAATCTTACAATTTAGTTGCATTTTAAAACGCGTTCATGACTTATAGATCACTGTATTCATAGAATATGGAGATAATTTCAACTGCAGTGCACCCTGTCGCGCATCCTTAAGGGTCACGATCTTTGCAGAGCTATCGCTGGAATACAAAATGCAATTTCGATTATAGCAATTTGAAACACAAAAATGAAAACAATCCGTGTTACCTGTTGTACAGCACAACAACAATTTCCTCCGATGTTGTCAAAAAGGCCGTGGTCTTGATGGTAGGGGTATCGGTGATAGAAATCCTGATAGAATCTCTGTCAACGAATCTACTGAAATGTCTGATAGCATAAAACGCTGGCAGTTTGTAGAACACATCGTCCTCTGTGTTCACGATAATGGCTGCGTCGAGGGCCATGTTAGTCCAGGATGGTCCACCCTCTTCGTTAAGAGCTAAATTCCAGTCTATCCATCCAACCGACCAATGATTCATATACTTAAACCACAATGTTAGCTATTAAAAATTATTCCGTCGATGTCGTGATCACGATGAACAGTCGTTTTACCTCTATTATACTCAAAATATACTTTTCTCCGTGGTTCCACGCTTCCGTCGCAACGTTCGAAGATTTCCAGGCCGGTGACCCTGCACAAACGCAGAATTAAATCATTGCAATCTCGTAATTCGATTTGGAAAAGCTCACCTATCGATGCTTCGGTCATGAGTAGCAGTTTGTCTGGGAATTCCTCGTGAATCTCATCCAATACCGTTGCAGGTGTATCCTTGTCAAAATACCAATGTACACCAGCCCCTACAGTGTACTTGGACGCATCTTCGTTTCTAAACAATGGCTTACTGAATTTTGACAGTACGTTTCTATTGTCATCGAGAGCTAACACAACCGTGCCGGGGTTCATCGATGACGCTAGCGCTGGTCCCAAGAAATCACCAACCCAGCTAGCCATGCTTTCGGGTGTCCATCCCATGGTAATCAGGTTCGAAATACCGAGCTGGGCAGCGATCGTTGGCTCGTTACCCGTGGTCACGGCCCATATGTCGATATGGTACTTTTTATACTTGTCCACAAACTTGGCCAAGTAATCAGCATAGGTCTGGTAATACTCCTCCTTCAGGTAACCTAAGCAATCGTTGGATGATCCGTGATTTCAGTGCTCAGAAATTGTCTACTATAAATATTCTAATGTTTACCAAATTGACTGAATTCGCCGTTGGTCTTCATCCACCCAGGAGCCGACCACGAACTAGCAACAAATTTTATTTGACTGTTTAGTTGCAGGGCTTTCCGTATGTTTCGTATTTTATAGGCATAATCTTCGTATGTGAGGGCAAAATGTTCCAACGACGTGTCGTTCGCTACGTCGTCGTACGAGTAGGGCCTCGTTGAAAAATCTGTGCCGGCGATCGGTATGCGACCCAAACTATACCTGCTTCCCGCCCTTTTACAGAAATATGTCCTGCGAATCGCAAAATTTAGCTAATTGTTTAACCTACGACACATCGTACAATAAATCGTTACGTTTACGGTCCCCATTACCGAATTATTTGATTTTGCGTGGCCAGGCTGAGCTTCTCCAGAATTGCACCGAATGAATCGGTGAACGCGCCCCCAAAACCGAGAATCGTTTGATATTTCTTTGTAGGGTCTACGGTTAAGATTACGTCGGAGTAATTATTGCGAGAGATGTTGAACTTTGCCTTCCACATTTTCATCCTCAGACCCCTCTTGTTTGTCACGTACACGTAGGAAGACCCTTTCGGGGGAATTTTCGGAACATTGTACGGTGTGTCGTCGCAATAAGTTGCATTGCAAACGCACGCGACTACATCGGTGCCAACGGTATAGGGCACGCAGTGCCTGACAAAACCTGAGACTAATAATAGAAACTTCCGTGATGTTTACGAGCTAATGCAGGTGATAATACAGTCAATAGAAAATACAGTTTCGATGTTACAAACGCAATGTTACCTTTTGTAAGGAAGCAGGTAGCAATTAGAAGAGTCTTCCACATGTTTCAAGCGTTCGACCATCGAAGTCAAATCGAAACTAATGGAATTAATGTTAAACGATGGATGAATTGTTCTATTGCCAGTTGTGTATATCTAGAAGCGTGGTAGGGGAAGTTGCATAGCAGATGTCCGCATAATTCGCGGTTTAGGTGTCGTCTGTAAAGTATTCTGGATCGTCATCTCCATTGTGGTGATAACAGACTCCATCTGCCTCTATCAGACTCTTATCGTACTTTACGAGACAATATATATTGTATTAGACGAAGTAATATTGCATATGTTTGCAGGTAAACGTGCAACTATGTAGCGTCGTAGAAAATCGTCCTATCTTAGTTTTGAGTTATGAAGTGAAATATATGAATTTGAACAGCCGATATACACACGTAATTACACACCTGCGCTTCAAACTTAATGTATTCTATATTTCGCGTGGCTAATAGCCAAGGTCAACGAATATTTTGCAACAAATGTATTTTTCTCAAAACCTATTTAGAGCCCCGAATATTCGCGACGAATATTTTTTCGAAACCTATTTAGAGCCCCAAAGAACTTTCACTGTATAGATATTAGCAATGGATAAGGACAAGGATGTAAATACTTCTAGAAAATAATACAATCATATTTTGCACGTGTCACTTATTAGTAAAAACATCACAATTTAGGAATACTATATTTACCCATCGTGTGAATCGGCTATATTAGTTACTGTTTATATTTTATGGTGTTCATAGACTGTGGGGATAATTCGAGGCAAAGACTGCCCTTTTTCGCATCTTTCAGAACCACTTGTTTCGGCGAAAGATCCCTGAAACACGAAACAGAATTTCGTTTCTTAGAAACTGTATCACGTCAGAAGAAGTTTCGTGCCAAATACATTGTAATCATGTACATTACCTGTTGTACAGTACAACAACAACTTCGTTCGAAGGTGTTACGAACGCTGTAGACTTGATGTGTAAGGTATCTGTGATAGAAATCTTGACAGAATCTCTGTCGACGAATCTACTGAAATGCATCAGAGCATAATACATGGGCTGTTTGTAGAATTCGTCTGTTTTTGGGTCGATGATGATGGGCGCGTCCACGTAGTTTTTAATCCAGTTTGGTCCACCCTTTTTGTCCAGAGCTATATTCCAGTCTACCCATCCGACGTACCAATGATTCATGTACTTAAAAATCAAGTCTTCTTTATTAATAACGATTCTGTTGCTATCGACAGTAAGGGAAATACTTTTGCATGAATTTAATTTACCTCTAGTATGCTTAAAATGTATCTCTCCCCTCGATCCCACGATCCTAATACAACTGGACGTTCAGATTGATTGTCTACACGAATAAAATGTCCATTAGAATATATTTTATAGTTACTATGTAACTTTAAGAACCTACGTATGCACGCCTCGGTCATGATGAGGAACTTGTCTGGAAATTCGTCGTGTGTTCTGGTTAGCACCGATGGAGGAATGTCTGGATCTCTGTACCAATGCGAAGCGATTGCTTCAACGTACTTCATCGATCTTTTGTTTTCAGCTATTTCCTCGATGTACTCGGGTAAAAATGATCTTTGATCGTCCAAGATCCAAATTCTTGTTTGATTGTACTCCGACTCAGCCAGAGTTGGGCCCAAATTATCAGCGATCCATTTCGCTACAGTTTTCGCGGTCCATCCCATGGCGCTTAGAGAATTATGCAATGCAATACCTTCCGACGGTTCGTTCCCCGTCGAAACGGCCGCAATATCGACACCGTTCTTCTTGTATTCTTCCACAAATTTCAACATGTAATCAGCATAGACCTGGTAGTACTCCGTCTTCAGAAAACCTGTTAGAAAACTATTCGTATCACAGTCGAAACAATGTATCCCCTGTCATTCGCTTCGTCAACGATCGAGAGTTTCAACTACCTCTTCCATTGTATTCGTTGTTGGTTTTCATCCACGTCGGAGGCGACCATACCGCCGAGGTAAATTTCATTTCCGGATTCAATTCGACAGCCCTTCTCGCGAATGGTAATTTGTAATCGTAATCTTCTTGGGCAAGCGCGAAGTGCTTCAGCGACGTGTCGTTCGCTACATCGTCGTACGCGTATGGTCTCGTCGAGAAATCGGTCCCGCCGATCGGTATGCGCCCTAGACTGTACTTGCACCCTGTTTTTGGATCGTAATACGCCCTGCAAACAGAGACAGTAGATTCGAGTCGAATAATCGAGGAGAGTTCTTACTTTAATTGCTGTACGTATCAAATTTCGTTATTAGATATCAGGGATTACCTTAGCAGCTGATCCTGGGTAGCAGGGCTGAGCTTTTTAATATTTATACCGACAGAATCGGTAAAGGCGCCTCCGAAACCCAACACCTTTTGATACTTCTTCGTTTCATCTATGATCAGGGTGGATTCGGCGTTCCATGATTGATTTTCGTTAAATTTCACTGTCTGCAATTTCATCCTAAGCCCTTTCTTGTTCGAAACGTACCAGTAAGCACTCCCATCCTCCGGGACTTCCACGTGGTTCTTTGGTAATCCATCGCAATACGTTGCATTGCAAACGCATACGATTTGGTCGATACCGAAACTACGGGTCACGCAATCGTTCGCGCTACCTGTGACCATGAAATTATGTAGATATGCTCACGGATTGCCATAACGGCCCGATACATTAACAGCTTCTACGTGCGTGAACGTCGAACGTAATTTTACCTTTGACGAAAAAGAATGCGACAACTAAGAACGTTCTCCACATGGTCTCGATGTACTTTGGTAACTTCCGCGTCGGAGATTGAAACATAGCAATGTCGTGGTCGTTTTCTTATATAGACAAAGTACTGTGTATTTTGAAGCTTAACAGGAAAAGTAGGTTGTATAATTATTTGTTATGTATCGCGGTTATGTTAGATATGCGTTCAAGTACAAGGTACGCGCTTCATGGTCGATGTTTGGAATCTAAGTATTTTCGACCTCTCGCGAGTACTAGCTTTAATAATACCGTTGCACGGTTGAAGCTTTCTAATTACTAATATCGAAAGGTGTCTTTTGCGGGGTTCGAAATCACTTCTCGCAGTAGTGTCAATTTTCTTTATTAACTCAACGATACGTATACTTCCTAAGCATTTAAGATTTATTTTAGCTCGTTACTGTTGATATTTTATAGTGTTCATAGACAGTGGAGATAACTCGAAGCAGAGATTGCCCTTCTTCGGGTCTTTCAGGACCACTTGTTTCGGCAGAAGGCTCCTGAAACACGAAATGGAATTTAATTTGTTAGAAAATCGCGTCGCTTTTATATCTCGTAAACTAGTTTTATAAATTACCTGTTGTACAGTACAACGACAACTTCGTTCGCAGGCGTTACGAACGCTGTGGACTTGATTTGCAAGGTATCGGTGACAGAAACTTTGACGGAACCCCTGTTCACGAATCTACTGAAATGTTTCAGGGCGTAATACATGGGCTGTTTGTAGAATTCGTCTGTTTCTGGGTTCACGATAATGGGCGCGTCTACGTAGTTTTTGATCCAGTTTGGTCCGCCTGATTCATCTAGTGCTATGTTCCAGTCCACCCATCCGGCGTACCAATGGTTCATGTACTTAAAACGAGGTATTTTTCATTAGCAATTGCATCTAACTTGCAAAGAAAAGAATTAAGTTACCTCTAGTATGCTCAAAAAGTATTTTTCCCCTCGACTCCACGATCCTAATATAACCGGAGTCAAAGGTTCCCCGCTTCCTATATGAACACAGAACGCAAATAAAATACACTTCAACGCTATTCCATTCTGTCTACAGGGAAATACTTACCTAAACTCGCCTCGGTCATGATGAGGAACTTGTCTGGGAAATCGTCGTGCGTTCGGTCCAATACGCTCGTCGGAACGAGGGCGTCGACGTACCAATGCGACGCTATTCCCGCGATGTACTTCAACGCTTCTTTGTTCTTAGCTATCTCCTCGACGTACCAAGGCAGAAACAGTCTCTGATCGTCCAGGACCAAAATTTGCGTGCGATTGTGTTGAGAGGCAGCCAGAGTCGGGCCCAAATTATTAGCGATCCACTTGGCCACGGTGCTCGGTGTCCAGCCCATAGAGCTCAAAGGATCGACGGCTATGCCGCCATTTCCCGGTTCGTTACCCGTTGAAATGGCCGCAACATCGATACCGAAATTCTTATACTCGTCCATGAATTTCAATAAGTAATTTGCATAGACTTGATAGTATTCCTCCTTGAGGAAACCTGTTAAAACATTCATCATCGTTTACTTCCCGCGCCAATTTCGTCGACGATCGCGAACTCTACCTGCTCCGTTGACTCTGTCGTTGGTTTTCATCCATGTCGGTGGCGACCAGACTGTCCCCAATAATTTCAGGTTTGGGTTTAATTTAAAAGCTTTCTGCAGGAACGGTATTTTGTATTCGTGATCCTCGAAGGCGAGGGCAAAGTGCTCCAGCGTCGTGTCGTTGTCGTAGGGGTCGTAGGTGTAGGGTCTCGGCGAGAAATCGGATCCACCGATCGGCATGCGGACTAGACTATATCCGCTCCCGGTTTTCGGGTCGTAATACGATCTAGAAACTCGATCGTTAATATTTGGAACATTGTACGTGTTCAATTTAATCGATAGATGCTAGGGATTACCGTAACAGCTGATCCTGAGCAGCCTTACTGAGCTTTTTAATGTTCAAACCGGCAGAATCGGTGAAGGCACCCCCGAAACCTGCTATCGTTTGATACCTCTTCGTAGTGTCCAGAGTCAGGGTGGATTCGAAGAGCGAGGTTTGACAGGTGTTGAATTGTACCAGCGATTCTTTGAGCCTGAGTCCGTTCTTGTTCGATACGTACAAGTAGGCGTCTCCATTGTCCGGGACTTCCGGGTGGTTTTCCGGTAGCCCGTCGCAGTACGTTGCGTTGCAGACGCACACGATCCTGTCAAAACCGAACCTTCGAGGCACGCAATCGTTCGCGTTACCTGTGGGAAACCATAACAGTGACCATTCGATAGATTCGTCTGCTTATTTTTGCTCTCGAATCGCCGGAACGAGTTTGAGTAAAATCGAGTACACGGTAGTTTTCGTTAAAGATTATTTAATGTTACCTGCAGCGCAGAAGACGGCAATAACTAGGAACGTTTTCCACATGGTTCCAATGTTCTTCGGTGACATTGGCTCGAATCAAGCCAAATCCGTGGGCAGTTTCTTATATAGTCGACGTTTTGTGTGCTTTGGAGAGTGGAAGGAGGAACAGAAGGCACATGTGTATCGAGCGGCAAATTAAATATGCTTGCTGTTGCCGGAATTGATTGGCCATTGATACCGTTTCATTATAGGAAACGTTCAAAAATATCAAACTGTCGCGAGCTTTTCTTGAAGGGAGTCAATCGTGGTTTACGCGATTCTTGCATTGGAAATGGTCAAGGTAACACGGAAGTTCAATATTGAGCTGTAGCTCTGTTGTTTGTAGGTTTCAGTCGATAACCGGTGCCCTTTATTGAGTGCCAGGATCGGGACACTCTCAATCAGCGCATTCGGACGTTCTGGTATGGGGTTCCAGTATGATACCGGGCTAGTAAGCTCCATGAATCCACACTGGTTGGTGCAAAGCTCTTCTAATCCTTTCCTGTCTCAGTAGAACGGTGCGCAAGTTGACGTATTCAAACTACAACTCACGCGGTAAGCCTTGGTTCATCCGCGAGATATAGGGCTACCGTTGCCAGCACGATGATCCAACCTCATCAGCTGTCACTGAGAACTAGGGCTTAAACACCCTGTCATCTTGAGCCTCGTAAGGTACTGGGGATCGTTCAAACCTGCCGTTTCGTTCTGTCGATCCCTGTGGTACCATTCGACTAAGCTCCACCTGGCTGTCCTCAGGCGTCTGTTTCCACTTCCGTTTCCTACCGGGTCATCCTACGCCCGGAAACCACGCGACGACCATGACAGTGTACCAATCACTGTTATAATATTGCGATTGTTTCGCTAGCTGATAGCTTTAAGCTTTTATATTGTAGATAGTACGCATTGCAACGCGATAGAATAGAAATTGACGTTGAGAAAACAGTCGTATATAATCCGTGAACGATTTGTCAGTAATAAAGGGAAGGATAATTCTCGTTTCAAATGGCAGCATCGACGAAGACGTTCAAGGTGCTCGTGACAAATAGAACACTCTGTATACGTATAAGTCAGTGGTGCAACTACGTGTCCAATACGTCTTATTTGACATTGTCCACACATCATCGAAATCTGAACCAAGCCCTAACGACATTAATTTACCACGAGAACAGCGCCAGATCGGAATTAAGATCGTGCCTGGTAACTGATCACGACTACCTGACGCAACACAGGTGTTTTGTTAATTATTCGTGCGTCAACGGAAACGCATTAATAACGGTTGATAATGTAACCAAAGTAACTCTACGTTGTATTAAATTCTCGCACGTTGTTCAAACGTTTGCTGTGACACAGTAATATCCTAATACAAAGCGTGAAATATCTCGTGAAGTATTTCGTTTCCTATTGGTCGTAACATAATGAACACACGCGGAAGCGAGACAGAAAATCAAATTACAGAATCATTTCTCGCCACACATTATAGTTTCGGTAAGCAATTTTTTTCTCGAAAGTGAGTAGGATTTCGGGGGTATGTATATTCACTAAAAATGATTTTAATTGACTCCCCTAGCTAAAAATAATTTTTTTAGAACGATTTGAAAAATTTTTTTTTCGCTGAAAAATTTACCCCCTGTCGATTTCTCTTAAAAATTCCTTTTTCATTTTTAGTATTTTTATTTGACGCCCTACAGAAAAGTTGTTTAATACTTTTTTGTAGGTACCCATGAGCTCTACTTCAGAAAAAAGTTTCATTGAAATATATTCACAATTATAGAAGTTATGACTGTTTGAATATTGGACCATTTTTATGGGGTTTTTCTCATTTTGCGGGATCAAGGAACAACTTTTTCAATATTGTTAGAATCTTCACATATTCTGCATTAAAATACGCGTTATTTGCTTTTTTAAACATTGAAATCCTTCAATCCGTTCAGAAGTTATGACGTTTTAAAGATACGCATAACATTTTAGTGTGATTTCTGGCCTGAAATTATATTTTCGGTAAGGAATTTTTTTCTCGAAACTGAGTAGGATTTCGGGGGTATGTCTATTCACCAAAAATGCTTGTAATTGACCCCCGCAACCGAAAATAATTTTTCCAGAACGATTTCAAATTTTTTTTTTTCGTCGCCCCTACACCCGGTCGATTTTTCTTAAAAATTCGTTTTTAATATTTAATAAACACATCTATGGGCAAGCCTGAGGTGTGACTAAATAGAAGTTTACGTGTATTTTAGATCGTGATAGGGGAAACCGAAAGATCGCTAGATTTGTTGCCTTAATTGTGGTTTATTAATAATTAAACGGATATTTGGAGAAAGTCAGCCCTAAGATCGGTATTTGCGAAACTTCATAAACCGGGATTCTTGGCCAGTCAGGATGGTATGCGAATAGTTCACACTCGTGATATTAATTTACCGTGACAGCAGCAGTACATCGCGAGTAAGATAAAACCTGGCAAGAGATAGCAATTCCGTCACGCAACTCAGACATTTTTACGTCCATAGTTCGTGTGTTGCTAGAAAGACATTGACAATAATTAATGGCGTTTTAAGAATAGCCTTACCCTTCATTAATTTTCCTTATATCCTTCCCCTTTCTATTATTCGTGGCAAGATTTCTCGATCGCTTTTATTTTTCCATCACGATCAATAGCCCGAGGTTGTTTCGGATTCGCCGTTATTAAGACAATAACAGACGCGACCCGCGAGACGGTTAGGCCAGTTAACTGTCGTCTCGACGGTTACCGGTGTTTACCGTGCGACAAATTTTTTGCTCCCGGTTTCGAATCGAACCGAGCCGAAACGCTTCGATACTGAGCTCAGTTGTCGTATCGCCGCTGACCGGACCACTCGAAATAAACTGTGATTTCTATTCCGCTAGTGATATCGGTCCAATACTTTTGTACATCATCTTTCCTCCTCGTACGCCAGTGGTCCACGGCCCTGACTCCGAAACCATCATCCATCCGCGTGCAGAGGGATATCGACTCGGAAATAGTTCCATCGAATCTCCCACAGAGGTATTTTTACGATTATAACGATAAATTACAATAATTATAAGATATATTACGATAAATTAAAATCTACGGACTTTCTTTTTGTGATTCGCGTAATAACCAAGGGCTTAAAGTGTCAACTTTTTACATAAACATGGCTCGTCGGAAGCTGTTATCTTATCATTCTTGTTTCCACAAAAATCGTAATGCACACTGTTGTAAATCCAAGTCAATATTATGCAAGTTTCATATTACTGAAATCTGTTGTTGATCATTGGAAAATCCGTTATAAATATTATACACGTAGTTCTTACATATTCTAATACCTTTTTTATTAATTCAATTGCTAGCAGTGCAAGTAGTTTTGTATTTCAATTGCGTTACAATTTAACGAATGTAGGTCGGATAAGTGCCTTTCTCTTAAGGTTGTAAATTACACGTGATTACAATTTTTAGCGTCCATAAATGATAGTGTTCATAGAGTATGGCGGTAATTCCACGTGGAGGGAACCTTTCTTCAAATCCATGAGAGTAACGTTCCTTGCTATGCTGCTCCTGTAACAGGAAAAAGAATGTTTAGGTGATTTATTACGGGGACATTTAACACTAGGTTTACGGACACTCGTTGCGCATATTTTTATTATAATTCGTTACGTTGACGCTACGTCTTTTAATTAGAGTATACACCCATATCATTACATCAATTCGATTCAACATAAATTGCTAACAAATAATATTTATGAGTCCTATAACGGTGAGTTTAAAATCTGAATGCGTAAAATTGACGCGTACCGTAAACCTAGTGTTAAAAACAATCTGTGTTACCTGTTGTACAGTACAACAACCACTTCGTTCGAAGGTGTTACGAATGCTGTAGACTTGATGTGTAAGGTATCTGTGATAGAAATCTTGACAGAGCCTCTGTCGACGAATCTACTGAAATGCTTCAGAGCATAATACATGGGCTGTTTGTAGAATTCGTCTGTTTCTGGGTCCACGATAATGGGCGCATCTACGAAATTATTAATCCAGTTTGGTCCGCCTGTTTTATCCAGTACTATGTTCCAGTCCACCCATCCGATCGACCAATGGTTCATGTACTAAAAAAATTATTTTCTTAGCAACGACCCGTTTATCGAATACGTTGCTACAAGATAGTTTTATCGTACATCTATGATGCTTAAAATGTACTTTTGACCCCGGTCCCACGCTCCCAGGTTAACCTTTGGGAACTCTAACAATCCACTTCCTGCAAAAATATACGTACAAGTTGTATTTTTTGTTTAAGTGGTGCTATCTTAAATGAATTTGTTAAATCCTTTGCTGGTACGGAGGTAATTCGCGAGAACTTACCTGTACATGCCTCCGTCAACAAAATAAATTTGTCTGGAGCTTGGTTGTGCGTGAGATCCAATACCAACGGTGAGACGAAATCATCGGTGTACCAATGTACAGCCGTGCCAGCAACGTATTTCTTTGCATTTTCATTGGCAAACACTTTCTCAATGAACCAGGGTAATTCGATTCTCTGATCGTCGAGAGCTAAAATCTGAGTATCGTTGTGTTCTGACGCGGCCAGCATCGGACCCAAGTGCTCGGCGATCCAATGGGACATTGTTGCAGGCGTCCATCCCATAGTATTCAGAGGATCAAAGGGCACGTAAGCGTTCACTGGCTCGTTACCGGTTGAAATCGCCCACATTTTCAAACCGTTCTTTTTATACGCGTCCAAGAACTTCAGCAGATACTTGGAATAGAGATCGTAGTATTCTCTCTTCAAGAAACCTGACGAGTGTTTCATAAAATAGATCGTGTGTCACTTTGTGAAATTTTGCTAGATCGTTCTTACCAAACCCATTGATCCTGTCGTTAGTTTTCATCCACGTGGGCGGCGACCACGTCACGCTAAGGAATTTCGTCTCAGGATTCAGTTCGAGGGCCTTCTGCATGAAAGGTATTTTATAGTCGTAGTCATCTTTCGCGAGTGCAAAGTGTTCCAAGGTAGTGTCGTTGTCGTAGTCGTCGTACGTGTAAGGTCTCGTTGAGAAATCGGTGCCACCGATCGGTACGCGACCCAACGTGTACTTGCTTCCCAATTTCGGATCGTAGTACGCGCTGGATGCAGTGAAATCTCATCAGTTACACGGTCTAATAATGCGAATGTTTGCGTAAGGCGTTACCGAATCAGTTGGTCCTGAGTCGCTGGGCTTAGTTTCTTGATGTTTATTCCTGCGGAGTCTGTGAACGCGCCCCCGAAACCGTGGATCGTCTGGTACCTTTTCGAAGTGTCTATGGTCAGAGTCGTACCGAAATTGAGGCCTTTGGCGGGACCGAACTGGCCCTTCGCCATGCTCATCCTAAGTCCCTGCTTAGTCGTGGTGTACCAATAGAAGCTTCCATCGTTCGGGACTTTCGGGTCATTGTCCGGCGTGGAATCGCAATAAGTCGCGTTGCAGACGCACACTATTCGATCCGGGCCGAAACTACGAGGCACGCAGTCGTTCGCGTTGCCTACAATGAAAATTAGCAGGAGATATCCCGAGGGAGTTGTCGAGAAAAAGAAATACCTTTGGCTGTCAAGAAGACAACGGTCAGCAGGACCATCCACATGATTCGAGACTTCTTTGGCGACAACTGAAATAAAAACGAACGGCTGTACACGACTCGTAATTTAGATTCATATCTTTCTGTACTCTCGAGACATCAGAGGCTGGTCGCGGTTTACATTCCCATCGTCCACTAATCTTCATTCCCGCGTGCATGTTTCTTCCGTTGGTCGTTTCTCAGTTCGAAAAACGTGCCATCGCGAGTCAGCTGTCTATTCGTTGTTCGCGCCCCCGTATTTGTATGCGCGTGCATACCTCGTGCAGGATACGAGTTGCGTAACGTTACGAATTCGAGTGGACTCGACGGAACAGTAAAACTACAATGCTTTAGGATGTTGCATTGCGGCACTAGGCAACCCACATACTCCCAATGCAGTTGCGTTCAGGATGCCCGTGAACGGATCATATCTACCGTATTGTACGAAACTTCGATGCTTTCTGTTGGTTTTTCTCTTCTGAAAGAGAGTTTTCTTTGTGAGAAAAACCATCGACGCGCGTGTTGCGTTTAGCGTCTCGAAATACAAGTAAAGAGGGTGCAGCTGTGCCCCTAGCTTGGCTTGTTTACACAAAGTATAGGACCGATTGGGTCTGAGGGTGAAACGCAAAATCTCTTTCGTAAACGATGTTGATTTCTCTCATTATAACAATTTTTTTATTCGATAAAAAATTAAGATCACCTTGATTTTTTTAGTAAAATTGTATTGTTTGTTTTTTCTTTCATAAATCGATGAAAATCGAATAGTTTAAGAGTTATTAGTTTAGTCCCGAACTCCCATATACAGAATGTTCGGTCATTCTTGAATGAAATTTTAATGGGAGATTCTAGAGGTCAAAATGAGACGAAAATCAAGAATACCAATTTGTTGATGGAGGCTTTGTTAAAAAGTTATTAACGTTTAAAGTTTTGTCTGTACTGAATTTTTTTCTCGAAAATGCGCAAGATTTCGAGGGTATGTCTATTCACCAAAAATGATTGTAATTAACCCCTGCAACCGAAAATAATTTTTTCAGAACGATTTGAAACTTTTCAATTTCGCCGAAAAATTTAGGCACCTGTCGATTTTCCTTAAAAACTCGTTTTTGATTTTTAGTAATTTTATTTGACGCCCTACAGAAAAGTTGTTTAATACTTTTTTGTAGGTACCTATGGGCTCTACTTCAGAAAAAAGTTTCATTGAAATATATTCACAATTATAGAAGTTATGACTGTTTGAATATTGGACCATTTTTATGGGGTTTTTCTCATTTTGCGGGATCAAGGAACAACTTTTTCAATATTGTTAGAATCTTCACATATTCTGCATTAAAATACGCGTAGTTTTCTTTTTTAAACATTAAAATCGTCCAATCCGTTCAGGAGTTATGACGTTTTAAAGACACGCATGAAATTACAGGGAAGTATTTCTGGCTTCACATTAGATTTTCGGTAAGGAATTTTTTTTCTTGAATATGCGTAGGATTTCGGGGGTATGTGTAATGACCAAAAATGATTGTAGTCGACTTCTGCAGTCGAAAATAATTTTCTTAGAACGATTTGAGATGTTTTAATTTAATTTTTTAATAACTTTTTAACGAAGCTTCAGTCAAGAAATTGATATTCTTGATTTTCGTCTTATTTTGGCCTCTAGAATCTCCCTGGCCTCGAATAGGTGTCAATGTTTACATGTTTCAGCTTCCGAAATAAGGGAATTTTCCAACAAGTTATTCCTTCTATAATTGTTTTTTTATTCCAGCATCTATTTCCAATACTTTCCTCTCTCAAATATTTATTGAATCCTCACGTTGTTAAATGCTTGAAGGCGTATTTAAAAACGTAAGGAGCGAAGCGTGAATGGAAATAGAAAAGTCAAGGAATGTCCTCGCAGTGTCTTACGAACTCCGTTCTATTTTGTTCTCGATACATCCTTGCAGATTTGCATTTTTTATCCTTGAAAAGCAACGCAGAGTGGAGTCCAACCACGGCGGACAGTATTAGCCCCGCAGACGAGAAATCCACTACCGATCCGTGTAGCTAAATTGGGTAAAGCTGTCCGCAAAGTTTACAGTGGTCCCTAATGTGATTTTGTGTTCAGAATATAAACTAAATGAAATTTACGTTAGTTTATCGATTCGCGTAAGCCACAAAAGGCGAGACTATAGGTTCTTCGCCGGTTTCCCGGCATTGTACCGATTTTGACGAAGTCAATTGTTTCTGTTTCCATAAAAGTCCGGACCGGGATAAACTTTGGATAGAAAGGGAACGTGTAGGAGTTTTGTTTCGGGAGCAACTTTAACGATTTTCATTAAGTTTCTCCTCCGGGCGGACAATACGTTGGGCGGGTTCTTTGTTCGAAAAAATAACAATGAGGCGGACAGGACATATTTTTATTTTGTTTGAAACCTCCACGCGCGATATTTCGTTAAACGCTCGTTGAAACGAAATAATGATAACGCGCGTATTATGTTCTGTTCGCGAATGATACATGGTAAAACAAAGTTATACTGGTATAAATATAAAACGGTATACGTTCATTTTTCCATTATTCGTATCGATATCTCCCGATAAAATTACTTTTGTTAAAATTTGACGGGGGTTAAATTAATTTATATCAAACAAACGCAACGTTTTTGAAGTGATGGTGTTAGAGAAATGGACTAACTTATTTCTCAGGCACTGGATGTAAATAAAACGGAACAGTTCTGTGCAGCCATTCTTTTACTTTTACATAAATTTCCATTTTGTTCCATTGTATCTGAGTTTATTATTTCGTATCCCGACCTCATCAACAAATGGTTAGTTAATGATTTATTTGAACAGCTCGTGTTCATTTAAAGTGGCAAAAATTTCCAAGTTCAACGACCCGCGGTTCTCGAATAAATTCGACGAGTCGAACGCCTTTGTCGAACGTATAAAAACGAGCGATTAATTAAAATTTACGACTGTGGACGCCTATTACGCACATTTAAGTTTGCGTAACTGGTTTGGATTAAAATCCATAGAAATTGTTCAATCGATCGTGTATTAAACCGATTATAGATGGGCATTTTGTTAAGAACGGGCGAAGGTTAAAAAGTTTTAGTGTATAATGCAAATTCAGCTGTATATACACAGGATTACGAAAATATTCCAGCATTATCGGTAAAAAATTCAACGAACGAGATACGAATGCTAAACAGAAGGTTTCGAAATAACGCGACAGATAAAAAAATATTGTACAACGATCAGAATTATGTAAGGAAAATTCAAAGTTTCGTGTACTCTAAGCCGTCGAAATCATCGAGACGTTGTCGTACAGGCTCGAAATCGATCAATCGCGGCCACGTAGTTTATTTAAACATCGAAAGCTAGGAACGTCTTCGTTTCGTTCTGTCGCACGTGGAATGAACGATGCGTGGGCGTTGTCGAACAGGTGCGTTTAACTATTCGATCGATTTCGAGCAGCGAGATAAAATTTACATTTCACCGCAACCATCGACAAAATTACCGCGATCCCGGCGCAAAAATTACGAAACATTTCGAATTAGAATCAGCTTCGAGCACCGTCTTGCATTAGCATAGAACGTTGGTCAGATCTAATTTGTGCCACGGGCTCTCTTAACATAAAATATTTATTCCATCCAGTTACAACCGTACTGTTGCAAACTGCTGTTCGCGGCGCGTTGAAAGTTGAATTTTTAAACATTCAAATTCCACCGATAAGGATGTTTGCTTATCTCTGTAGCATTGAAAGCGACGTACGACGATAATTTACCATTTTTTCTCGATATTAGCTTACCATCGCGGATCGTAGCTCTTCTGTCGTTTGATAACGATTCGATGCCCTCGCCTCTTTGAACGTTCTTTAATTTTCCTCGGGAAAATATCGTTTTCGGTGTCACGCGACGCCCAGTATTTTAATCAGCGCGCTAAGTAGACCGTCCAAAATAAGTAGACGCCTTTGACGCGACGTTCTCGCGTTACGTTTTCATTCTTTGCTTTCCAGAAGCTCGCGACATCTAGGGCAAGTTTAACGTTAACGAAAAGTCGAGTGACAAAGCAGCGAAGGAAAGCTCCCAGCATCCTCTTCTTTTTAATGAATTTCAGGAGAGAATTCAAAACGCGGTTATCGAGACTCGACGAGACGCTGTTTATCGATGTCAGGCGTGCGTCCAAGCGAAAAGGCAATACTAGCCGCGTATACGGGACGAACAAGAGTTTATTAGAAGTCTGTCGAGATCGTATTCGGAATCCCGGGGAGAGGAAAATGGATTTTCTGGACGAGGTAGAGGCGGTGCATCGTTGTCGATAAAACCGAGGTCGTTCGTCCCGCGAGGAAAATTATTTGGCAAGTTCAACGAGCCGTGGTCAAGAAAACGTAGTGTGTCGGCGAAGATTCGGCCGGTGGATGATAGATAAAACGGGGGAGCTGGATCGGCGAGGACAGTTCGTTCCCTCTCGGAACCAGTGACGCGAACAGGCGAAATCCCTTCGAAATTACCTGCCTCGGGGATAGCGAAAGTAGAGAAAGCTTTTATGCGCACGTTAAACGGATCGTTCAGGGACACGGACAGCTCGATAAGTGGATACGATACGAACGACGTGGATCCGTGGCCTTTAATAAATCAAAGAGTCGACGAACGGCCTGGGACACGCACGTTGCGAGTCAGCCACGGATCGAGTGATATGATCCGTGAAAAAAGGACGAATTTTCAGGAGAGGAACTCACCGTCAAGCCAGACGGATCGACCGCCGATAACATTATCCTTCGAGACTAAAGAAATTCGTTCCTGGCCGCGACGAAAGCACACCTTCTCTCGTGTTTCTCAATTTCTGCGTACGAGAGACGTTCGATTATTTGTTTGTACAGTTGGAACTGTCGATGAAGCACGTTGACGTTGCACGAGCAGTAAAAATGCTCGCACCGTTGAAGATATTCCGTGCATTCGCACGACGAAGTTGTTCTACGTAACGTCGCGAAACGGACAACCTTATACTCGTTTCGACTTCAGTGAAATTCCAGTGCATACTTCACGCTTCGTTCTCTTTTACGTTGAAAGGAGGTATTTGACGTTCGCGAGCCCTGCAATTCGTTCAAACCGAACGACGGGGACATTCTGAACGTATTTCTATTAAATTAATGCCGCACGGTCGTTATAATAAAATAATTGTTCGAGTATTATTATTTGAAAAATGTATTTCGAGACGAGACATTTTTACGATAAATAAAATACAATGTGCGGTTCGCTCTTTCCAGTAATGGAGATTACGTAATAATTTTAGATTGTACTAGTTTACGTTCAGTCAAATATAATGAGACATTTTTCTAATTTACAAGTATAATTTACAAGTATTGCATATTTTAGTTTCGTGATAACGAATAACAAATGGTTGCAATGAAGACAGTAATTATACGTTATAATAAATAAGTAAGGTGTCGCGATAACCGTCGCAAGAAGTACGGAAATACAGACCATTGCTGTTACAGGTTCAATTAGAGAACTTTGTACTTTCTTCGACTCGAAGTGTGTCGCGTTGCACAGTTAAGAGATTCGTTTACTCGATCTTAGTGATTTTCGGTGTTGGTCGTACATCGATTCGCTCGCGACAATCTATTTAACCGAGTGCTCGTTCACAAAACTCTAATAAAAAAACAAAAACCTCCGCTTCGCGTTCGCTCAGCCCCGGATCGTAACACAAGAATAATGAAAAAAGTTTATACAAACATTTGTCGTGTGTGACCCCGTTTCCGCGTTACAGACATTTCTATATTCCAGTAATTCTCGTTGCAATCTGAACGAACGTAGGAGTGCTCGAGTGGTATGCCGATTATTTGGGTCGATGCGATTTTGAAGTGGCTTTTCCAAATTCACAGACTCTGGACTTCTAGGTTTTCGATAGAAGCACGCCATTGAATCGGCCCAGTAATTCTTTTTAGCGTTTTTCTGTTCGGTAAACGTTAATTAAGAACACGTACCGCGTATACAGGGTGTTCGGCCATACCTGGGAAAAATTTCGAGAGATTCTGGAGGCCAAAATAAGACGAAAATCAAGAATATCAACTTCTACATTGAGGCTTCGTTAAAAAGTTATTAACGTTTAAAGTTCCGCGCTAATTGAATTTTTTTCTCGAAAATGCGTAAGATTTCGGGGGTATGTCTATTCACCAAAAATGATAGTAATTGACCCCCGCAACCGACAATAATTTTTCCAGAACGATTTGAAATTTTTTTTTACCGTCGAAAAATTTCACACCTCGAATTTTTTTCTAGAAAGTGGGTAGGATTTCGGGGGTATGTCTATTGATCAAAAATGATCGTAATTGACTCCACTAGCTAAAAATAATTTTTTTAGAACGATTCAAAATTTTTTTTTTTCGTCGAAAAATTTGGGCACCTAATTAGATTTTCGGTAAGGAATTTTTTTCTCGAAAGTACGTAAGAATTCGAGGGTATGTGTAATGACCAAAAGTGATTGTAATTGACCCCCACAACCGAAAATAATTTTTTTAGAACGATTTGAAAGTTTTGAATTTAATTGTTAATTGGTATTCTTGATTTTCGTCTTATTTTGGCCTCAAGAATCCCCCATTAAAAGATATTTATGGTTTGTCATTATAACTTCGAGCAGATACTATTGCACAGCTCTGTTGGAGACAATAGTCACGTAAGTGTTTTTATAATAGATTGTAGTCACTAATAGAAGATCGTATGTTTCAGTATCGACGGTTTTGGAAGATCAAAATGGGCCACTTCGTGCAGGTTCTTAAAACAGTCGAATGCAGGTCTGGTGCAAAGAGGAAACGACGTTCGATGTATGCGTGCGTGTTATTAACTCGACGAAACAGGCGATAAGGGTAGATCCCGGGACACAGGGAAGTTTAATCGTGTAGCCTGTGGCACGGTGTGCGAGACAACATAGCGCAATTATGCAAATCGCCGCCGAAAGTTTTTAATGAAAATTTGTAATCTTGAATTTTCTAAGAACTTTAAACTTTCGGGATTGGACGGAAATGTTAATCAAACGGTGTCTCGGTGTTCCGGTGAAACGCGGAGTGTCCGATGACGCGGTTACTCGTTTGCATTCGAATGTTTCCTTTACTTTCCATCTTCTCGCGTCAATTTTAACGTACGGCGCCCGTTCGTTCTAAAAAACGACCGACGAGAGATTGTTATTCGAGCTAACTTACGGTAACCGTCGTTGCTTCGCGTAATTGCGTCCTCGATTTAACCTAACTGCCCGCGACACGACGCCGAAGCTGTCGTTCGATGAATTTTTCACTCGTCGCGTACCAACGGAAAGAAAGTCGACGGTGGAGCCCGATGATCGATATCGCGAGATATTTTATAGGAAGTTCGAGCATAGGTAATGGTACAAATAAAAGGTCAACGCGCAAGGCGAATACCAAGTAGCGTAATTTTCGACCACTCTCGGATATCCTCGAAAGATACTCGAACCGTGTTAGTAAGAATAAGTGCCACTTTACTCGGCCGGACTGAAATTAAATTTAGCCAAGATAAATGATGGCGCTAAACCAACTTGGCTTCTTGCGAGCATGTTAAATGTAAATTGCTTCGAATTAAGACGCAGACCGTCAAGCTTCCGCGAAGTGTATAAATATCGCGATAAAACGACGAAAATCCGCGCGTCGCGTGAATCCTTTGACGTTCAACGAGCAAATTCTACGTACGTTAAATATTGGAAATAGGTGGTGGAATAAAGAAAACAATTTGATCGATAATAACTTTTTACTAAGCTTTATTAGAAACACTTGGAACCTCAGACCCAATCGGTCCTGTACTTTGTCCGAACAAGTCAAGGAAGGGACACATCATCCCCTTGATTTGGTTTTTGTCACGTAAAGAACTCTTTCTCTTTTCGAACAGGAAAACCAACATTAAATATTTGTCGAATCGTAACGATAATGAACGACGCGCTGAAAAAACAGAAACGATTTCGACCGTCGCGATGGTGGGAGTATGACACGCGAATATATTCGATGTAAATCGAGAGTGTTGGTTTTAGTGGGAGGCAAACGCGTGCAAATAAAGGGGCACGACAAAGACGGGATTAACAGCTAAAAGCATATCTCGCTGTTCATTAATTTGATATATAGCGTCCTTTAATTTATTGCCCGCCTGTCGAAACGAAACTTGACGTTAACCAGTACGTTTTTGTAAACAAAAGAGTGCCGCGATGACAAATTACCGCGGCGCGACGTGGCTCCGCGTCGCGTTAATTTTCACGCCGTCAAAAATTACACGAAAGATAAACGCCGAATATATTTTTCGGAATCAAACGCTTCGGGACTGCCCTTTGGGGAGACGGATAGTCGCGGGTCGTCGAATACGCGGCACTTTAAATGGGAAATATTTAAACATTCGCCAGGCTAGCAGAACCCAAACCCTTGAGTTGGCAAGTTAATATAAAGCGAACCTCGGGTCACCGGGCTCGTTGAAAATGTACCGTGTAATCGCGTGCCGGAGTTTAATATAAAAAAATGCTAGCAGCTGGATAGTATGCGCTATTCCCCGCACCTTTCTCTCGCGCTAGTAAGAACAGTTCTTTTATTAAGTAAAGTTCGGCACACTGCGGAACTCGTTATCCGTGTAACCCGCGGCCCCGATGGAGAATTTAATTTTGTGATCGTTATCCTCCGTAATTTGCCCGGAACGCTGAAAAACCTCGTTGTTGCCGCGTGTCCTGGTCATCTCGAACGAGACTATCGAATCGAATTTGCATACTCTCGCGAACCAAGTCGGATCTATACAGAGCCTCGTGATTCTTTCATTTACTCAACGTTTAGGCGCGTATCGATTGCGCGCAACACATGCACAATACGGCCGAACGGGTACGGTTATGCTGGCTATAATTTCAAAAGAAAAGAATATTACGAAATGCAATTAATTATTGAGACTTCCAACAACGAAGCTCGTAATTCAGAGATTTCTTAATGTATTAAAATAATAAAATAGGGTTAATAGACTATTGAATGTTACACTATTATGGACAGTCCAACGTTTAGAAAAAGATCTATATTAAGAAATACAATTATTGTGATTTTCAGTAAATTCAAACAGAAAAGATCGCAATAACGAAGCTTGTAATTTAGAGATTTCTTAATGTATTAAAATAAAATATTAAATTGTGGTTAATAGGTGGCCATTGAATGTCACACCATCATGGACAGTGCATCGTTTAGAAAACTATCTATATTAAGAAGTACAATTATTGTGATTTTCAGTAGATTCGAACAGAAAAGATCGCAATGACGAAGCTCGTAATTCAGAGATTTCTTAATATATTAAAATAATAAAATAGGGTTAATAGACTATTGAATGTTACACTATTACGGTCAGTCTAACGTTTAGGAAACGATCTATATTAAGAAATACAATTATTGTGATTTTCAGTAGATTCAAACAGAAAAGATTGTAGCAACGAAGCTCGTAATTCAGAGATTTCTTAATGTATTAAAATAATAAAATAGGGTTAATAGACTATTGAATGTTATACTATTATGGACAGTCCAATGTTTAGGAAACTATCTATATTAAGAAATATAATTATTGTGATTTTCAGTAGATTCAAACAAAAAAGATCGCAATAACGGAGCTCGTAATTCAGAGATTTCCTAATGTATTAAAATAATAAAATAGGGTTAATAGGCCATTGAATGTTACACTATTACGGTCAGTCCAACGTTATAGGAAAAGATTTATATTAAGAAATACAATTATTGTGATTTTCAGTAGATTCAAACAGAAAAGATCGCAATAACGAAGCTTGTAATTCAGAGATTTCTTAATATATTAAAATAATAAAATAGGGTTAATAGGCCATTGAATGTTACACTATTACGGTCAGTCCAACGTTTAGGAAACTATCTATATTAAGAAATACAATTATTGTGATTTTCAGTAGATTCGAACAGAAAAGATCGCAACAACGAAGCTCGTAAATCAGAGATTTCTTAATATATTAAAATAATAAAATACGGTTAATAGGCCATTGAATGTCACACCATCATGGACAGTGCATCGTTTAGGAAATTATCTATATTAAGAAATACAATTATTGTGATTTTCAGTAGATTCGAACAGAAAAGATCGCAATAACGGAGCTCGTAATTCAGAGATTTCCTAATGTATTAAAATAATAAAATACGGTTAATAGGCCATTGAATGTCACACTATTACGGTCAGTCCAACGTTTAGGAAACTATCTATATTAAGAAATACAATTATTGTGATTTTCAGTAGATTCAAACAGAAAAGATCGCAACAACGAAGCTCGTAATTCAGAGATTTCCTAATGTATTAAAATAATAAAATAGGGTTAATAGACTATTGAATGTTACACTATTACGGTCAGTCCAACGTTTAAGAAACGGTCTATAATAAGAAATACAATTAATTATTGTGATTTTCAGTAGATTAGAACAGAAAAGATCGCAACAACGGAGCTCGTAATTCAGAGATTTCTTAATGTATTAAAATAATAAAATAACGATAATAGGCCATTGAATGTCATAGTATCATGGACAGTCCAACGTTTAGGAAACTATCTATATTAAGAAATGCAATTATTGTGATTTTCAGTAGATTCGAACAGAAAAGATCGCAACAACGAAGCTTATAATTCAGAGATTTCTTAATGTATCAAAATAATAAAATAGGGTTAATAGACGGCCATTGAATGTTACACAATTACGGTCAGTCTAACTTTTAGGAAACTATCTATATTAAGAAATACAATTATTGTGATTTTCAGTAGATTAGAACAGAAAAGATCGCAACAACGAAGCTCGTAATTCAGAGATTTCTTAATGTATCAAAATAATAAAATACGGTTAATAGGCCATTGAATGTCACACCATGGACAGTGCATCGTTTAGGAAACTATCTATATTAAGAAATACAATTATTGTGATTTTCAGTAGATTAGAACAGAAAAGATCGCAATAACGAAGCTCGTAATTCAGAGATTTCTCAATGTATCAAAATAATAAAATAGGGTTAATAGATGGCCATTGAATGTTACACCATCATGGACAGTCCAACGTTTAGGAAACGATCTGTTTAATACTCGTCGTGATTGCTGAGCATAATGTGCAGGCAGCCATCATGCTGATACCACATTGTTGAACGTATTGGTATCGGCAAATGTTCTAATAAGGCCTGGTAGTATTTCGGACAGTAAACTGGAGTACGTTTGACCTGTTAACGACCCATTAATGAAGTACGGTCCAATGATACGGTCGCCAATTATACCGTAGCAAACATTTACCTTTTACCGGCGTTAATGATCAATTTCTCAAAGCCAACGAGCATTTTCTGTTGCATGGATTGCAAATCCTTTGTATCCAAAAGCGATCAGAATCGTAAAGAGGTATACGAGATACGTCGTTGTTTCATAAACGCGCGTTCGTCGATGCATTATGAAGATTCGGCGTTGTGAATTTGCAGTAATATATTCAATTATTAAATCACGATCTGGTCGGTACAACGGTGTAGCGTGTTATCTAAACTAATTCAAGATAGCGTGGCACGTACTCTGCGAATTGTTGCGCTGGAGGATGCTAAACAGTCCGTTATCGACGCGTGTTGCTATAAATACCCAGGCGTGTGTCACGCGAGGTAAAAATTGGCAATATTCGAAAGAAACACGATATGTAATCAGAAAATTACATCGTGTAATAAACTATAGATCGCACTAGACATCGCTGGTATCTAGAACAAAGGAAACCACGTTGGACGAGTATTAGGTATCAGCGAGAGTAGTCGAGGAAACTTTATTCGCCGGAATCGTGAATGAAAATGGTAGATTCGTTGGCAAACTGACTTCCGTTTACGTTTCGTTCGTAAATTTGCATCCATTAATGGACTTCTCGAACCAACGTCCAGGCAACCGAGGCGGCTCGCGAAAGCTAGAAACTAGTTTAGAAACGAATCTGACAGTTTTCGTTATTCGCGAATAAAAGTTGCTCGATTCAACGCGGGACGCATTTCTATCGGAATAATGGCGTCGTTTTCACCGGGTTGCTTAACCCTTTCTAAACGTCGATTGCATTGACCGTACACGGTTCATAAAAACAATCAACGAATACTACTCCATTCGAATTCTAAAAACCGTAGAATTTTTAGCTTGCTTTCGGTCGAATTTTGCCTTTCACTGGAACTATCTCACTTATTAAACGCCACTCTATACTGTTTTGCTTTGTTTCTGGAGCAAAGTGTCGACCGCTGGAATGAACATTTTTTACGAATTTTTATGCTACCTACGCTCGATTTAAAAAGCCACCGTACCGCTGGGCGAAAACTGAAATTGTTCTTCAATTTAAAAATGAACTCGCAGCCTCCGGATTTCATTTAATACGACAATGTTTCTACTGTTACAGACGTTCGACATTTTTGGCACGTTCCATTCCATTGGTCGGGTTCAACTTGTACCAAAAAATCGATCGATTGTTTCAATCGCATTAAGTATTCAGCAAATAATGGAACAGCAAACACGAACAGATATTGAAGAGTCGAATAAAATTGTATAAAATGTAAACGAGTTGTACAAAATGGTTGAATTATTTTGTATAGACAGTATATAGACTTACGGTCTGGTCAAGCAAATCCGACGTCGAGCGAGGAGGAGGTGAAGTGTAATTGTAAATGACCGTACGTTGAATGCGATATGACACGAGTGGTCACTCTCACCTACGTGGTGCGATATTTATCAAGAAGATAAGAATAATAATATTTTACGAACGAGGCTCGTAACTTTATAAACAAAAACAAGCTATATACTATTTCATTATCAATACACAATCGGTTGCATAAGTTGATCTATACAGGTGTCATAAATCAATAAAATAATAAATTTTACAGCGTTTAATAGCACTGATTATGTATTTGAGAAACATTAGCACGCCATTTTCATTACAGATATATTAGATACGTGTCGCTATTATCGCGGGAGAGATTATATTTTATCAACGTGAATGCTCGTATTGAAATTGAGAAGTCGTTAATCAATTCTAGAAATGCGAGTCACCTTGGCCGTGGGTGCTACTCATGCAAGTAGGTTTTATCGAGAATCGTTAAGGTAGATCAAACGGTCTAAGATTTCTTATCGGTTTAAGACTAGAAAACACGTTGTGAGAGCAGGCTAGCAGATGCATTTAAAATATTTCAACTGAACCTTGACCCATGTCCACTCAGTTTAAAAATATTCATCGAAACGATAGAATAAGAATTTCAATTCTTATTTCAAAGATATTTCAGAGAAGTCTCAAAGATTTTCAAATGATAAACGGAGGTAAATCTTTAATGGGAGTGTCAGGCAGCGTGACCGTAGTTTTGCCAAATTTCTGGTCTATTTAAAATATTTCAACTCAACCTTGACCCATGTTCACTCAGTTTGGTAAAAAGTATTCATCGAAACGGTAGAATAAGAATTTCAATTCTTATTTCAAAGATATTTCAAAGTCTCAAAGATTTTCAAATGATAAACAGAAGTGGAAAATTTTTTATGGAAGTTTCAGGCAGTGTGACCGTAACTTTGCCAAATTTCTGATCTATTTAAACCCTTAACGTTCATGCCCGAGTCTGACTGCTTTGAAAAACGATATTTGTTTAATCTAATGGTTTAAGGGATGATAATATTTGTTTTCTTTCAAATTATACGATGAATACAATATTGTAAGTAACAAAACTCGCGTTTTTAGAAACAAATCCAATAAAGAAAACTGATCATTTTTGATTAACCCGAAAAATGTGAGCGTTAAGGGGTTAAAATATTTCAACTGAACCTTGACCCATGTCCACTCAGTTTAAAAATATTCATCGAAACGATAGAATAAGAATTTCAATTCTTATTTCAAAGATATTTCAAAGTCTCAAAGATTTTCAAATGATAAACAGAAGTAAATCTTTTATGGGAGTGTCAGGCAGCGTGACCGTAGTTTTGCCAAATTTCTGGTCTATTTAAAATATTTCAACTCAATCTTGACCCATGTCCACTCAGTTTGGTAAAAAGTATTCATCGAAACGGTAGAATAAGAATTTCAATTCTTATTTCAAAGACATTTCAGAGAAGTTTCAAAGATTTTCAAATGATAAACAGAAGTGGAAAATTTTTTATGGAAGTTTCAGGCAGTGTGACCGTAACTTTGCCAAATTTCTGGTCTATTTAATCCCTTAACGCTCATATTTTTCGGGTTAACCAAGAATGATCAGTTTTCTTTATTGGATTTGTTTCTAAAAATGCGGGTTTTGTTACTTACAATGTTGTATTCATCGTATAATTTGAAAGAAAAGAAATATTATCATCCCTTAAACCATTAGATTAAACAAATATCGTTTTTCAAAGCAGTCAGACTCGGGCATGAACGTTAAGGGGTTAAAATATTTCAACTGAACCTTGACCCATGTCCACTCAGTTTAAAAATATTCACCGAAACGGTAGAATAAGAATTTCAATTCTTATTTCAAAGATATTTCAAAGTCTCAAAGATTTTCAAATGATAAACAGAAGTAAATCTTTTATGGAAGTTTCAGGCAGGGTGATCGTAACTTTGCCAAATTTCTGGGTCCGAGAAAAGTTCATCGTAAACGTTTGAAGTGCCTGAATCTATGTTAGAACGTAAGCTCGTTTAATCGTAAAGGTTGTCTATTAGAAAGGTGACGATCGAGCAGCGTGGGAGGAAATACGGAAGATCGTCGATGAAGGAGTACGTACGAACACGCGGTTTCTTATCTACCATCGAGTTCCACTTCCTTCCGGCCGGCTTTTGCGAGGCTTTGTAATATTTTCTGGTCACGTCCCGGGTATGCATGAACTTTAAAAAGTGGCGCCTTCGTGCTCACAGAATATTAAAGCCATTCATATTTACCCAGTGACTAGATACTGTAGACACGTAATAACGCATTCTACCGTTTTTTTTTTTCTCTCCCTCTTCTCTCTCGCCCTAAAATTATCGTCCCTTCCTGTTCGTTTCGCGTATTCAACGTAAGACGGCGTTATTTCACGACTTCCGATATTCGGATGCATCGTCGAGTACCGTACTTCGCCGTTTCCGATTCCGGCTTATGAATATGAATTGCATCAATTACGCGAAACGCGGCAGAAGTTATTGCCTACGAGATGTTTAACAAATAACACGCCATTTTGCTCGTACGGATACGTTGCTCGCCAGGAACGATATCGATGCTTGAACCAGTGCAAAAATCGATGTATCGAAATAGTGTTGCGTTATTAAAAAATTCAGATCCCAACGTTTCACGTTTTTACCGAAAATCAAGTTTCATTTGCACGGTAAATAATTCAAGCGATATTCGAAATCACTTCTGCGAATTTAATCGCGTAAAATAAACTTGGAACAACGGTAACTGTTATTGATTACATGCTGGTGTATCACTGTTGTCAATTTTTAACGCGGACCGAGCTCATGCGGGAATTTCTCAGTAATTATGCGACACGGTTAATTTATTTTAGTGCTCGGTTTCTCCGCGCGTTACACGATAAAACGAAATCAAATTTGTCTATCGATAATTAATAAATATAAACAGTACTAAGTTCGAGCCATTAACACGCCAGTTAATATTGGAAAATGGATCAAATATAGTTCTACGAATGTTTCTTTATTTGCCGCTGGTATATTATAATTCCGATGATTCCAATAGCGTAATAAGTACTTCTTGCCTTTTCATCGGTGGCGTTATTCAAGTGAAATATTTTCTTGCTGTACAATACGTGTCTGTAGTTTACGCCAGGTATAAATTCCACGTTCGTTATTTCGTTTCCCGCGTCTCGTGCAATAAATATTATTTTATTGTTGCATTAAAGCAGTTAATAACCAGAAGATCTATGTATCGTCCAATAATTGCAACCTCGCTATTATCTGTGATTTTAATTGCCACCTACAAATAATGGTTGTCAGCGTAATGTTTCACAATAAATCTACTATTTATATTCATTCTTCGACGACGTTGCATCGTAATATTGATACTCAGCCATTTTTATATCGATAAAAATTTTAATAGGGAATTCTAGAGGCTAAAATAAGACGAAAATCAAGAATACCAATTTGTTGATGGAGGCTTCGTTAAAAAGTTATTAACAATTAAATTCAAAAATTTAAAATCGTTCTGGAAAAATTATTTTTAGATGTAGGGGTCAATTGCAAGTATTTTTGGTCAACAGACATACCCCCGAAATCCTACTCAGTTTCGAGAAAAAAATTCGAGTAAGTGCTGAAAGTTTTGGGTGAAAAGAAAGACTTTCGAATCGTCTTGGAAAAATTATTTTTAGTTGCAGGGGTCAATTGCAAGCATTTTTGGTCAACAGATATACCCCCAAAATCCTACTCAGTTTCGAAAAAAAAATTCTTTACCGAAAATATAATTTCTGGCCAGAAATGTCTGCCCGAATTTTCAAGCGAATCTTTAAAACGTCATAACTTTTGAATGGATTGGACGATTTTAATGTTTAAAAAAGCAAACTACGCGTATTTTGATGGAGAATAAGTACAAATCGCAAAAATATTCGAAAAGTTGGTCCTTGGCCCCGCAAAATGAGAAAAACTCCATAAAAATGGTCAAATTTTCAGACAGCCATAACTCCTACAATTGTGACTATATTTCAATGAAACTGTTTTCTGAAGTAGAGCTCATGGGCACTTACAAAAAAGTATTAGACAACTTTTCTGTAGGGCGTCAAACAAAATTATTAAAAATGAAAAACGAATTTTTAAGGAAAATCGACAGGGGGTGCCTAAATTTTTCGGTGAAAAAAAAAAATTTCAAATCGTTCTAAAAAAATTATTTTTAGCTAGTGGAGTCAATTACGATCATTTTTGGTCAATAGACATACCCCCGAAATCCTACTCAGTTTCGAAAAAAAAATTCAGTATGGTCGGAACTTTAAACGTTAATAACTGTTTAACAAAGCCTCCATCAACAAATTGGTATTCTTGATTTTCGTCTTATTTTGGCCTCTAGAATCTCTCATTCAAATTTTTCCCAGGGTTGGCCGAACACTCTGTATACTAAGTTAGAAAAGTATGGGAATTAATTTCACTATCGAGGGGAAATCTTTTCTATGTTAACCGTTATATGCATGGAAAATCGATAGCAGACGCGTGACTAAATAGCGTGTAGTCCGTTAGGTTCATTTTACTTCATCTCATCAGGAAGCGTTAAAGTTCCTCAGATACTCAGAGTGCTTCTTCCATGGAGTTTTCTGAGTTTACACAAGAACTCACTTTGGAACCGTTCGGCGTCGCTTTAACGCGTACGAAGTACAAACTTCTCCTATCTACGACTCTATTAAACTTGTTCCCGTGGAACCTTATAAATATCGATATATCGCGGAATGGGTTTTTCGTTGCTTGCCCCGATCCGCGAAGCGGAGACTTGAAAACTAGTCGCAAACGTTTGTCGAGTCCAAAGTAGCTCCGGCGGGACCATTGATTTGGACGCGTCGATTCTGGAAATAAAGTAAAAAAAAAGAAGAAAGTTCGATCGAACGGCCGCGAAATCAAGTTACAGTTAATAGAACTTGGTCGTGGAAATTTGGTCGATGGAAAAAGTCGCGGGAACGCGGAGGAACGCGACGGCGGAGGAATTGAAAAAACATTTGGCCAAAAGAGTCAAATTCATATTTTCGCGTTTCGCGTCGTGCCTGTATTTTTCCTGTATGCGGCAGAAATGATCTCTCTCTTTCATCCCCCATTATTTATTTAGCGAATCGAAATTAAACTCGGTTTCCGTTCGATTTTCACCGCGGTGCCGTGGTAAATGAACGTTTCGGGATTTTCGTGCTCGACGGGACTCGAATTCTCTTCGAATCACCGTAATTGGATCGTCGTAGTCCGATGCATGGAAGAAGTAATGTATTCGTAAAAAGTATGGTGGCTTTCCAGGATGGTAAACAAACGTATAGTGCAGGAGAGCGTTACTGGCAGAAAAGCGACCGGGGAAAATATAACGTGGAATTTTCTAGCTACGTCTATTGTATAATCTCGAAGGCGGAGAAAGAACGACGCAACGTATCCTCCGTATGTGTGTGTGTGTGTGTAGGTGGGTGGGTGGGTGGGTTTCGCGAAACGGCATCAGCAGTCACGTAGCGTTTCTACCTCCCGATCTCTCGAGTCCAACTTTTCGTAATGGATGCAGGACGCATCTATCATCCCTCGTCATCAACGTCAAAATCCTGGCCAAACACAGCAGCCATCGGCTCGCCACTGAATACCGACTACTGAATACAAAAGAGCAGCCAACGAATAGCAGATAGTATGCTCAACTGCCTTCCTCTTCTCTGCGTCTGTGCGAGTTCTGTGCACCGATCTCTATACACGCATCCGCGCGGTCAGAGTTAAACATTACCAACGCCAATTTCAACTTCCACGTTGCCCGAAATTAACCAACAATCCTTGCGTCGAAACGTAGCGGTCCGTACAATTATTTTTGAACGAAGTTGCCCACTTTTTCGTGGTTCCGATCTCGAGGAAAATTCGGTGAACTAATGAAAGATAAGCGATTAGCTCTCCATCGAATCAGGATAGACAAACGAAACGTTTGCGCGTAAATCACGCTATTGGTCTGTAGCGACCATTGTATAGCCAGTAAGAAAGAAGAGACAGTCCATTACACCTACGTGTGGCTGCGTGTGCTCCACATCGCTCACACGCGTAAATAATAAACGGTAATAATTGTGGGGTAGCTTGGTGGATGGTCAGTTTACCCCCCTAGCCCCCTTAGGTCGTCAGATGTTAGTCTATTGTTGATGTTCCACGGCCCTCCCCCGCTCGAATGCCGATCACGTGTATTTGTTTACGCCTATTGACTCGACTCGTTGGACCGAGCATAGAATTTGAATTACAAATTGAAATTAGACACTGCCTTATCGATCACGGGAATTACAGAACTCGTTTACGTATTCTCGTGTCCGCGGTGCATAATAAAGGCGGCCAAACGTCTTTTCTTGATTGCAATAACCCGTCTCGCAAATTGGTTCGACGATCGAGGCGCGGAGTCGCTCTGGTAATAAGATGAAATTTTTAACTTCGTTAACGCATAACGACAAAGTTCCAATGGAACGGCACATAGTGTAATTTGAACTAACGTGCAAGTTGGACTACCGTAGCGTAACTAATTACCAACGCGAGTATGTAATTAGTTACTGCGAGATCGGCGTGTATCCGGCAACTAACTGCGATACAAATATGTTCGACGATTCCTTTTCTATCGATCATTTGGAGAACTCGTTAGAAATTTATTTGAAAATGCAGTCGATCGTCGAGAGACACGTGTACAGGATGCCCACCGCCATAAAATCTTTTACAGCTTCTATCTCGAAAACAAATCCGCAGATTGAAAAACGGTACGGAATTTTTAGTTTCCTCCGTGCGTGATGGATTTCTACGTTCCAACTAGCTCCGCCGTTTTAGGAGACCTACGTTGAATTTGGATCACCGTTACGGGGGCGTGGGTTCTCGCGTAAAAAATTCACGACGCGACAAAAACGGAAAGGCTCGACGTTTCTAAGCTCCGCCGTTCATAAAAAAGGATTACTTTAATCGGTGCATTTTTTGTTCTTTCGCGAGTGTTGCAAAACTGCATTTCCACCACGTATGCCGATTTAGCCCACTTTCACGAGAACAATTCGCTCGTTTCGCAATCGGTGAATCTTTTTTTCTGTTTCGTTATTCGCCCCGTAGAAAAATGCTGTAAGAGCTCGGAACGTACATTGGCGATTCGAAGCGTCGTCGAACGAATTTTCATGAAATTTCATTGTAACGTTTACACGCTGTGCACGAAATCGTCGCCGTGTTCCGAATTTCATCCAAATTGTTGAACACGTCGTGCAAGAAACACGAGCACGGAGGCAACCTTTCGTAGGGGTTGCAATCGCGGTTAAACTCGCGATACGTTTGCAATAAGAATGAAATTAAAGCAGAACCAATTTGCTTGACAGGCCACTTTTGACGTCGAGCTGGGAATTTGCGTCTCGCGGCATATTCAGTCGATTTTGCACGAGCGCTATCTTCGCGAGAAGAAGTTCGACGATTAGTCTCCGAGATCTCCAAGTTCTTGGACTGGCAGTCGCCTGAATTCTCGTCCAGGGACATTGGACATCCACGACAGATGAGGGTATACCATAATTATGGCAAGTACCACGTCGTAATCGAGCAAAGAACAGAACTTTCGAGACTGTTGTTAGAATCGTTTCGAAACTTTCCCAACGATTGACACGAAGCAGCGTCAAGCACTCCTTTGTCTCCACGATATGAGCTCGCAGCAGCATCTCGAAAATACTTGGGATTCAAAGTAAAAGCGGTAAAACGTAACTCACGGTCGCGTGTGATTTTCTTCCTACATATATACGAGAAGTTTCAGAAGTGCGTCATTAAGGAGATTTAAAGTTTTCTCAAGTAGACGGTGTGCGCACACCTCGGTGGGAAAGTTTCTGCTACTGACTGGTTTCACGGCGTTTCGAACGGACCACGGTGTGAAAATCGCCGAGGGAAATTGTAAAATCGGGAGCGTCGAGACTCTGCAGAGAAGAAACAAGATTCTGTGATGCAATAATTATTTATTTTAATCCATTTAGAAACGTTTGGACGCGATAGAGTTGATCTGTCGTTTCGACAATTGTACAGAAAGTTACAGTAGCAGCGTTTGCAACAATGTTATCAAGGCTTGCAAAAGATTAGTCGGTGGGATGGTTCCATCCAGAACACCCGTGAGCAGTCCTATCACATCTCTGAGGATCTGAAAGTACGTGAAACGTAATGAACGATCACCAGCTGTGAATTACTTCTTCGATGCATTAAATATTCTTCGAGTGTCTCGAGGTAAATAATTTTTAGAGCACACTTACGGCTTGGACTGGAGAACCAGTAGAAACGGAATTGTCGTTCGCTGCACTAGCTCCTTCGACGCTGATCAACTATTCCACGACACAGCCATAATTCATATTTAACGACACGGTCATTAAAAAGTAAATGCAAAAGAAAATTACGATACAAAACTGAAATCACGAGTAGAGTGTCAATAAATACAGGGTGTTCGGCCACACCTGGGTAAAAATTTTAATGGGAGACTGTAGAGGCCAAAATAAGACGAAAATCAAGAATATAATTTTCTTGACTGAGGCTTCGTTAAAAAGTTATTAACGTTTAAAGTTCCGCCAGTTCTGAATTTTTTTCTCGAAAATGCGCAGGATTTCGGGGATATGTCTATTCACCAAAAATGATTGTAATTGACCCCTGCAACCGAAAATAATTTTTCCAAAACGATTTGAAATTTTTTTTTTTCTGTCGAAACAATTTTACATCTTGAATTTTTTTCTCGAAAGTGGGTAGGATTTCGAGAGTATGTGTAATGACCAAAAATGATTGTAATTGACCCCCACAACGGAAAATAATTTTTCCAGAACGATTTGAAATTTTTGAATTTAATTGTTAATAACTCCATCAAGAAATTGATATTCTTGATTTTCGTCTTATTTTGGCTTCAATCTCCCATTAAAATTTTTCCCAGGGGTGGCCAAACACCCTGTATAACGCCATCGAAAAATATGAACGCTCGCGACTGGGTTCTGGATGAGTACGAAACTAATTTTAAAGATTGAGATTCTTACCATTACAAAAAAGACGAAAGCCAAAGGCAGGATGGCGGTCATGATGCTTCGGTGGTTCATTTTTTCTCGAATTTCACTCGTTACCGTGAGCTCGACCTGCACTTTCTTTCAGTGATGCCAAACGCTCGCGGACTGTTCCTTTTATGGAGCCTTTGTTATCTTTCCGCGGCATTATCGTCAGCAGTTTGTCTTTTGCAACGATGACTCATAACGAGAGGTCAATAATTGAAAAGAAAAGAGAAGTAGAAAAAAGGTTCTTCTTTCCAACATATTTAGCTACATATCGTATAATGCGTTTGATAATACTAATTACCTCAATTTAGTGGCATTCGTCGGTCAAGGTAAATGCACGTGAAACGGTAGTTTTAGTGTAATTCAAGGTTAACCTTCGCTAAGAGGGTTGTATTGTTGTATTTTAGTTTTACAATTATTCTTGTTATTATCTCGGAATGGCCAAACTATTATCGGAGGTATCGTGGCAATCATTCACGACAGAACACGGAAACAAGTAACAACTTCTGTAATAACGCAAGTAATAGCATGTAAATTACGCCGTATTATCTCGAAAAAATGACTTAGAATATAAGCAATATTGTGAAACGATTGATACTTAATTACAGAATAATTTTCCATTTGACAAATCGATAGCACAGGGACTTTAAACTTTCGGCGTCCCTTTTCCTCCTGCGGGTCGGGAAAACTGGACAAAATACGTCTGTCGGTGCATCGTTTCGTAGTTTCCTTTTGAATCAGAGATGAAGCACGACGTCGTAGTTGGTTGGGAGTAATTATCGCGAGATAATTGGATTACCTTTGGATAGGTCCGTTCGACAGCTGTGCAACTGGAGCGCGGAACGGAAAGGTATTGGCGTAAGTGGCGTAGCGATTCGCGCTGAATCCGTAATGAGAGAGAACTGAAATCTCGAAACTCTGACAATAAGGACGGCCGGGGTCGGGGATGGTCGGTTGCTGGCGAAAACAAACCACTGGTAATGATCGAAGTTTGTCGCGAGGCCACTCGAGGTAATGGCGAGTGGTTAGACGAAGCGTGTGGTCAAACGCAACCCTCTGGATTACATCCAGATCCGACGGGTACAGAAAGCAAATTGTTCAAGCGAACGCGACCCTTACGAACTTCCCCGCGGCTTTATCGCGAGAATTGGATATCCTTTCGGTCTTCCTGATTGTTTCCATCTTAACTTCTGACCCTCTTATCGGCTGATCTCGCTCGTTTCTCCATAACCTGTTCGACGAACTCGACGGAGAACGCTATCTGGAGTAACGGGGGAATCCACCCCCCAAATTCTTAACGTTTCGACTGTCGTTAGACGAGACCATCTTGGAAGGGGAAACGGACCTCTTGCAACGCTAATTTTTACTATTGCTCTCGATCCCAGTCGGTTCTGCGGGCGCAACTACGAGTACGCGTTACTTAAAGCGTATAAATTTGGAAGCTGAATGCATCGAGCAGATAAAACCGACGGAAAGGTACCCGGAAACGTTCGCGTCTAAGCGTGCATCCGCGAGTGTATCGAACTGTATTCAGCCCGATAACGGCGGTGCAATATTTTAGGAATTTCAATACCGCACTCGTCCCTTAAACTGCAAAGTTTTACTTCGCAGCGTCATCCGGCTCTGCCGTGTTTCCTCTGCAGTTTGCATGCGCTATTGTATTTATAGAGTTTCTCGTTGGGCATCGTGCTGCAGGATCGTCTCGTGTTAAATATTTTAACGCGAAAGTATAGGGCGAGAAGTTTTTTGAGAAATGCACTTTACACAACGGCGAACAAAATGCCGGACGATAAATAATTTTCCCAATAAACTGAAATAACACGACGTAACTAACGCATCTACTCCTTCGAACGATAAATCATTCCGACGTATTGGTTTAGATCGATATCTGTCGAGTTTGAGTCCGAGGATCATTTGAGATTACCCTTCGGCTTAAGTTTTATCAGGTTTCGTTGAAAAATAATGCTGTTGTAGTCCGGAGGGCCAAATAATTGATAAATATAATAAGAAGGCGCGGGGCGGGCATATTTTACGGGAGACTCATAGTTTACTATCAAGTTTTACGGCTTAATTTAGCCGTGCAGCCGCAAGAAGAGATAATAAGAATAATGTCTCGTGATTATAGAGCCTGGTATGGTATCGCTTTGTTACCGTCTCGTTGGGGTAACATGAAAACTTCTCGTCCACTTTCTGCATAACTTATCAGGATCAAAGTAGTCATACTTTCAGTGAAAAAATGCTTTACAAGGTAGCTTTAATCATTTCGCGGGAGTTTGGAGAGACAACTCAGAGCAACTGGGGTGGAAAAAAAAAAGATTTCGTCGAATCGTGGATGTACCATTATTTTCCGATACTCAATTTTTCGTTCTTACTTTCCGCGATCGTCGACGGGTAAAGAAAATATTGATTTAATTCGACCTGGTTTCGGACAGATTTAATCTTTTCCCACAGTTGCCACGCGGCTACATATTCGGACTCATCGAACACGTTATGTCGATTTAATTAAAAACTTCGTTTTTAATGTTGCTGGACATCTCGATCCAAATTTAAAACGCAGCTAATTACGCTCCCTGAAACTTTTGCATAACTTCTTTCGGAAACGAGCGAATCGGACGATGCTGTGTCACGTTCGAGTTATGTATTTATGTACAAGTAGCGTGCTAATAGACGCGCACTAGATGGTATTTGTGTACATTAATGTTTCGCGAAATTTATGGACGAGCTTCGGGGATCGCTAACAGGCTTGCGAAAGTTCAGACACCCGTTCTTGTTTTAACAATTTCTCAGCGTTTTCGCGTAATAAGCGGATAGTTCGACGCTTCGAAAGGTACGTGTAATATTTAGATACGTTGAATTTATAACGACGATAGGCAAGACAAAAGACAACGCCAATAGTCAGTGACAATGGGTATCGACGGTAGACAGCTACAGCGGGTAATGACAATGGACAATGATAATTGGGAACGACGATAGAATGTGACAATAGTCAGCAATACTAGATAATGGATACAATACATTCGCAAATAGTAAATTGAGTCGTTAATTCGTTTTGTATCTATTTAATAGTGCCAGTAATTTTACTCGTAACAGCGGGTAATGACAATGGACAATGATAATTGGAAACGATGATAGAATATGACAATAGTCAGCAATACTAGATAATGGATACAATACATTCGCAAATAGTAAATTGAGTCGTTAATTCGTTTTGTATCTATTTAATAGTGCCAGTTATTTCATTCGTGTTCTAATATTTGTAGAATGTGACAATAGTCAGCAATACTAGACAACGAATACAATACATCTGCAGTTAATAAATTAAGTCGTTGATTCGTTCTATATCTATTTAATAGTGCCAGTTATTTCATTCCTGTTTTGATATTTGTAGAACATGACAATAGTCAACAATACTAGACAACGAATACAATACATCTGCAGTTAATAAATTAAATCATTGATTCGTTTTATATCTATTTAATAGTGCCAGTTATTTCATTCCTGTTTTGATATTTGTAGAACATAACAATAGTCAACAATACTAGACAACGAATACAATACATCTGCAGTTAATAAATTAAATCGTTGATTCGTTTTATATCTATTTAATAGTTCCAGTTATTTCATTCCTGTTTTGATATTTCTAAAATTTGACAATAGTCAGCAATACTAGACAACGAATACAATACATCTGCAGTTAATAAATCGAGTCGTTGATTCGTCTTGTATCTATTTAATAGTGTCACTTGCTTTTTGTGTTTTGATATTTGTAGAATGTGACACTAGTCAGCAATACTAGATAATGGATACAATACATCCGTGATTAATCAATTGAGTTGTTGATTCGTTCTATATCTATTTAATAGTGCCAGTTATTTCATTCATGTTTTGATATTTCTAGAATTTGACAATAGTCAGTAATACTAGACAACGAATACAATACATCTGCAGTTAATAAATTAAGTCGTTGATTCGTTCTATATCTATTTAATAGTGCCAGTTATTTCATTCCTGTTTTGATATTTCTAAAATGTGACAATAGTCAGCAATACTAGACAACGAATACAATACATCTGCAGTTAATAAATTAAGTCGTTGATTCGTTCTATATCTATTTAATAGTGCCAGTTATTTCATTCCTGTTTCGATATTTCTAGAATTTGACAATAGTCAGCAGTACTAGACAACGAATACAATACATCTGCAGTTAATAAATTAAGTCGTTGATTCGTCTTCTATCTATTTAATAGTGTCACTTGCTTTTTGTGTTTCCCAATTCTGTTTTGACATTTCTAATCCCAAAATCGAAGGGCCTACGAGTGATCGAACATTTTGATCCGGCCAGTATCGTTCGCCGTAGAAATTTCTCGGGTCGATTACGCGCGGTTTGTTCGGAAATGTCGTTGGAAGATTCTATCGTTCCGGGATTAAAAATAATTTCCTCCGGTGGCCGAGGCGCGTTGGCGCGCGCATTAACGGAGTATTAACGAACGACTCCATTCATCGTATCGGTGGCTGTTGCATGATACGAAACGCGTCGCGACGATAACGTTTTACAGCGGACTGGAAAATTACACCGCCGCCGAGATTTGCATGAAAACGACCTTCCTCCGTAAATATAAGCTCGACGATATTGCGAAGTTTATTGCAAAGTAGCCGAACGACGGGACTTCGGTCTGGGGAACGTGTCGCTGGCCGGATACGCGGCCGATGTTAATTAAATTCTCATTAGCCGAGTGCCCCCAGCGCGTTACGCTTTTTATTTTCGCGGTTGGTTAGCTCGATTCGAGCGACCGGTCATCAATAACCCGCCGAACGCGCGGGGGCCCCCCGTTTTACAACGCGGTTTCTTACAGATGCCTCGTTGTTTATTTTTTACGAACGGCGAACTCTGAGCGAGGTCTAATTTCCATATGAACCTGAGCGGCGTGAAACTTGCAGATAAACGAAGCAAATTCTTTTTTTTTCCTCTCCTTTTTCCGCCATTTCTGCGCTCCTCCCCTGCTGGCAAGAATATACTTCCCGGAGTGTACGCGTATACTTCCGGCCCTTGTTTCGAGGAAAAAATAAAGGAACACCACCGGGCATGCCACACCTATTCTACTCTAGCTTGCAACATTATTTTCATTCTTTCCGGTCCTTTTTTAACCGCATCTCCACCGAGAAATCCCACGTATTACCCCGGCGTTGAACGCGTACTTTAACTCGCTTGCGTTTCGAAGGGTTGCTTTTTTTCTTCGCCCACATTCTCCTCCCAGCCACGAATATTTCTTTTTACCGTACGCGAATTTCATCGACTTTGGTTCTCCCGGTAAGACGTTTCCTGAGTTTCAAGTTTAAAAAGGATCGATAGGAAATTACAGACGACGAATAAATGCGAGAAATGCACTTTCAATCATAATCCGTTTACACCCGGAAGAATAATATCTCCTCAACGCGAGGGGGGGGGGGGGAGTACAGCGTAATCGAGCGTTATTAATCTCCGCGGGAAAATAATAATAACGATGGCTCTCGATCGATAACGGGCATCGTAGTTACGTAAATCGTTTATAAATGATGGTCGTAGAATCGTTTAAAGGGATAATTCACTATCGCGCGAAGATAAATTTCAAACTTGGTGGAATGATGTACGAGTTCGACAAAAGCGTGGACACTCGTGACAAATTGATTTTTTTGCAAATTTCGTCGGTTCGAGCGAGCTGGACAAGCACATTACTCATTGCTCTTGCCCCGTAAATTGTTCCACAAGCTATTCGGGGATCCCAGAAATTTGTGCCACTAATGGGAAAACCGGGCGATTTCGAAATTAACTTGAATACGCGGGGGAAAAAAGAATGAAAGTAGGAAACGCGCGGCTTCGTCGATATTTATTAATATCCGCCCGCAAACGTTAATAAAAATTGCTTGTTCTACGCTTTCGATCAATTTTATGGCCGCGATAAAACGTTTCAAACGCAAAGATTCTTTGTAACGACGAATGTCCCACGTAAAATAAATAGAACGGGGCCGCGGATATATTTTTTAACCGGAATCGATAACTGTTTTCAATCCCTGGGAAATAATTCGATCGCGGACGTCATATTTAACGTACCCGTTTGATGGAAACCATAAATCTAAGTGTTCGTGCGTTATCGTTGGCCGGGCGTAAATAAAATCGACCGAGAACACCGCTCTAATTACGCCATTGATTCGTCTCGGTACGAGAAAACGAGGATCGACAAACGAAGTGCCGGAGAGGAGTGCTGCTTTTGGGGGAATTTGCGTTTTCCCCTCGATTCCATTGTTCGTTAAAAGTCATTGAATAGTCATTCAGTTAACCGAATCGTCGACGGATGTAACGCGGCCCGTCGGCTGGTAAAAAAGCCCCCGTTCGCCGCATGTTATTTTATTATGGTTGTTGAATGGCGCTTGATTGATCGTCGCGGTGTTTTTGCCACGCGAATTCTTTTCGAAGCGGCTGGGCAACGCGAACCCCCCTCCTGTCGTTACGATTTTCGGCGTTTCTCCGGGTCCACTTTCGCGTTTTCCACGGTCGAACGTCGTCGTAAATCATATCCGCGAGTCGTTCACCGCGTCGCGTTCGCCCTTTCTTCCCGCCGTCAAAGAGAAAACACGCGACATAGTTTCACAGACCAAACTCTCGAATAATGTACTCCCGCTGACGCTGAAAAGCACGCGTAAAGTGCGTTTAATTTTTTGCCCGACATTCTATTCGACAGACTCTGCTCCACATAATTTCTATTCGTTTAGTTCACATCGAATTGAAATCGCATTAGCAGAGACGAAGACATAATTAAAATATCCAGTTTCCCTCGAAGAGATTCTTGAGGTACCTATAGAAATTTAGGGCGGTTTTTTAAATCCTGGACATTGCACGTTGCAGTTCTTTGTGCCACGAAATCGGTCCATAAATTCTGTTGTTCGCGCGGCGCGGCTTACCGCTGGACAGTTTCCCCTGAGAAACGGTAAACTGATATTTCTCAAACGTCCACGAGTTTCGAAAACGCGTATAGAGAATAATTTTTATCGACTGCGGTTCAAACATAATTTTTAATATTCTACAGACAGCAGTAGACAGATTTTTCTAGAAAAATTTAGGCACCTACCCCCTGTCGATTTTCCTTAAAAATTCCTTTTTCATTTTTAATCAATTTGTTTGACACCCTATAGAAAAGTTGTCTAATACTTTTTTGTAGGTACCCATGAGCTCTATTACAGAAAAATGTTTCATTTAAATATATTCACAATTATAGAAGTTATGACTGTTTGAATATTGGACCATTTTTATGGAGTTTTCCTCATTTTGCGGGGTCAAAGACCAACTTTTCGAATATTTTTGCGATTTGTACATATTCTCCATCAAAATACGCGTAGTTTGCTTTTTTAAACATTAAAATCGTCCAATCCGTCCAAACTCCCCTAGCTAAAAACAATTTTTTTAGAACGATTTGAAACTTTTCAATTTCGCCGATTTTAGGCACTCTGTCGATTTTTCTTAAAAGTTCGTTTTTCCTTTTTAGTAATTTTGTTTAATGCCCTACGGAAAAATTGTCTAATACTTTTCTGTAGGTACCCATGAGCTCTACTTCAGAAAAAAGTTTCATTTAAATATATTCACAATTATAGAAGTTATGACTGTTTGAATATTGGACCATTTTTATGGGGTTTTCCTCATTTTGCGGGGTCAAAGACCAACTTTTCGAATATTTTTGCGATTTGTACATATTCTCCATCAAAATACGCGTAGTTTGCTTTTTTAAACATTAAAATCGTCCAATCCGTCCAAACTCCCCTAGCTAAAAATAATTTTTTTAGAACGATTTGAAACTTTTCAATTTCGCCGATTTTAGGCACTCTGTCGATTTTTCTTAAAAGTTCGTTTTTCCTTTTTAGTAATTTTGTTTAATGCCCTACGGAAAAATTGTCTAATACTTTTCTGTAGGTACCCATGAGCTCTACTTCAGAAAAAAGTTTCATTGAAATATATTCACAATTGTAAGAGTTATGGCTGTTTGAATATTGGACCATTTTTATGGGGTTTTCCTCATTTTGCGGGGTCAAAGACCAATTTTTCGAATATTTTTGCGATTTGTACATATTCTCCATCAAAATACGCGTAGTTTGCTTTTTTAAACATTAAAATCCGTCAATCCGTTCAGAAGTTATGACGTTTTAAACATTCGCATGAAAATTCGGGCAGACATTTCTGGCAAGAAATTATATTTTCGGTAAGGAATTTTTTTCTCGAAACTGAGTAGGATTTCGGGGGTATGTTTGTTGACCAAAAATGATTGTAATTTATCCCTGCAATCGAAAATAATTTTTCCAGAACGATTTGAAATTTTTTCTTTCGTCGAATTTAGGCACCTAATTAGATTTTCGGTAAGGAATTTTTTTCTTGAAAATGGTTAGGATTTCGAGGATATGTCTATTGACCAAAAATTATTATAATTGGTCCCTACGATCAAAAATAATTTTTTTAGAACGATTTAAGATTTTTTAATTTTGTTGAAAAATTTCACACCTTCTCGAATTTTTTTCTCCAAACTGGGTAGGATTTCCGATATATATTTATTCATAAAAAATGATTATAATCGACCCTTGCAATCGGAAATAATTTTTTTAGAACGATTTGAAAAATTTTTTTTTCAAAAATATGCTATTTTTTAACATATCGTTTAAACAAATAAAAGTTTTGCAAATCTCTTTACACCATCAAATTCGCCGTTTAAAAACATGAATTCCATCCATTTGAAGCACACCCCTATCTCTAATAGTTTCCGAGATATTCAAAGTATGTTTCGAATCCCCAACTTTGAGGGCTGATTTCAACCCCTTAAAGTGAATATTAGCAGCTACAAAAAAATACGTGTCTAGTAGATTTACGAGAACTACATAATTGCGAAGTTTCATCGAAATTGGAGATTCACACCTCGGAATGGTCCCTTGTTAGCTCAGGTTCGCGATTTTCTAAATTGAATTGTTGAAATTTCCTTGAACGAACTACGAATCCGAACCGGGGTCGGAGATACAAGAGCACTTTATTATACGATCGTGTAACGAGCTTATGACGTTTTTGGAAACACAGACCGAGGAAGGCGGTCAGAGTTTCCAGAAGATTGCAAAACCCATTTTCATCACATAGTAAGCGAGTTTGCTTTCTCGTGGCTTTCCCCGTTTCATCGTGCAAGCTTTTGCTGGTGACTTGGACGATCTTTATTTCTACTTTCGCGAAGTTATTTTTGCGAGTCGATTAGAATTGTCGAGTGGTTATTATCGGCATCGTTCGCGTTATTTACTGGTTCGAGTCGGGGCAAACGGATGTACGGTTGAATGGGGAAGACGAGGGACAGAGGGATGCGAGATGGGGTAGCGTGCTTTCCCAGAATGGGCAAAGCTTTCCACAGCAGTTGGACAACAAATGGGCCGTCGAGAGGGCACGGCACCGTTAACAGGAGCCAGGTTGCAGCAGTTTCGTCGTTTCTATGTCGCGCACGAATCCCAAAGAAACCCTGGAAGAACGTTCGGCCGTTAGAAGGTTCGATCCACGGTCGGACAGTTTATAAGCTTGTAACAATCGGCACCGAGGGATTCGAAGTTTGCCCGTTTCGCTGGTAATAGCCTGTCCGGCGATACTCTTGAAACATTTCCTTGATGCGAGGGTCGCCGCGTCGAAACAGTCCTTTTTCTTTTTATTTTTCACGCTGGTATGCACGGGACGTCTATTTAACTGTTGAGACCAGGTTTCAAATAATTTTCACATTCACCGATAAAATGGTAACAGGTGCTTCGTGACTCACGTGTAATTTAAAATGTAGAAATTCTATACGATACATGTTACTTTTTATCAGGCCATTGCGAATTATCAGGTAATTGGGGACTGATTGCAAGAAAGTTATATTTCACAATAATATTATGCCTACTCGGTACCGAAAACGTTTCGAATTGATAAAAGCAACAATTCGGTATAAAAGAGAATTCTATTGATAAAAGCTGTCCTTGAATAATGATTTACAACGCGCGTAAAATGGTTTAAAGAATACAATTTTCTAATAATTATTATTCTTGCGCAAACCATTCAAGGCAGCGATACCGTACGATAATAATATCCTATTTATAGATTTTAGCGACCGTGCTAGGTTACACCTTTGTCCCAAGTAAAAGTAGAAAGCGTCGTAAAGGACAATTTTTTATGGCGTAACGACCCCTATTATCCCGCGATACGATTTTTGCTCGAAATGCGCCAATACGCTTGCAAAGTGCAATTTCACTTTGCTTTCAAATGGAAGTATCTAATTTTGTTACATAAATCGATTCCTTTGAACATTCTGTGCACGGAAAGTACAAGTCGAAAACTCGATACTATACAGGGTATTTCATTTCTCTTTGAACATTGCATCCCAGTGCTCGAACGCTTCTCCGTTAAAATCCAAATATCATCTTGCTTTCTGACAATTTTCACTGTGCAATCGTTTATTATAGAAATTTCAAAAAATTTCCTTAAATGGGTAAAGTACGGGAGCAATGATATTTTAAGAAAAATAATTTTTTACAGACATCGAGACGAGTCGAACGACCCAGGATATTCAATACTGGCACTGTCCTTGCAATCGAATCGGGACCACCGGATTCCACGCGAAGAGGTTTGGGCGGGACTTTGTTCTTGGAATTGGTCGATCTCAAACGGGCTGTTCAAATGGATTTTTATTTGCACAGCTGCCGGCCACTCGAGTCTACCGTCGCTCGAGTCGAAGAAACACACGCAGAGGTGAGGACGAGTCGCAAATATCCCTAACGCAGATTTATGCAAGAAGCGAGGTAGTACTTTAATAATGTTCAGATTATCCTCAGAGTGAGAAATATGTTTCTCACTCGACCGTAACGCCGCGCAGTAGACGCTAAATCTGCCGAGAGTTCGTGTTTTACAATCGAACGCGTTCAACTAATTTCTTCGTTTTCCTCGTAGCTCTTTTTTCGGCCTTTGCGATTTTTTTTTTTAATGGTAGACAGACTGTTTTGTACTGAGATTTTGCAGATATATTAACTCATGTTATAAGCATGTACAGTATTTTTTTCATCGAAAAATATTACAAATTGTAGGAGTTATAACTTCTTGTTTAAGGTGTTCCACAGGCTTCCACGATTCGGCTAAAATTCGAAGTGAAAATCTCGATAAATAAAGGAATAGCGATACTTCAAATTTCAAATTTTTATTTTTTAAAAATCTTTCGGCTGAATATTCTCTCCAAATTTAGAGTTAATCGGTCTGCTAGGTCTTGAAATACCATAGAAACCGATCTAAATGCATTTTTTTAAACGAGAAATTACAACTCCCACAATTTTTAATATTTTTTGATGAAAAAAATACTGTATATATTTATAAGATAAATAAACATATCTGAAAAATTTCAGTATAAAATAGCCTATCTATCGTTAGAAAAAAAATCGCAAAAAAGGCCGAAAAAATGAGTCTAGAGAGCAATACTCCCTTAAACGATCGAAAATAGTCGAGTCGTCCACGTCGATCTCCAATGCACGTTCTCGAGTTAATTTCCGTGGATTTTCCACGACGATTTCTTTTCAAACGTTCTTATCAGCTATTGGCTGGCATCCTCGATCTCTGAGGCTTGTATCTCCCGAATGAAATTTCTCAAACCAACGACGTGCACTTCGTCCTGGTAGCTGCATCATCGTTCCAAGGTTTTTCGTATATTTCGAGTAGCCTCCGCTGCGTTATGACCCAGTTTAAACTTCTGAAGTATCGCTATTCATAAATTGCGGTTGTTCGTGTTCGAAAAATACTGTATATACATAGAGCCTGGAAAACAATACACTAAAATAGCGAAGATATTCTAGTCCACGGAGCTTGGGTCGTCGCGTAAAAACAATTGGAGGAATACAATTGCGAATAGAAAAAAAGAGCACAGTCGCGCGAAAAGTTTTTTGATAAAATTGCCAGCGACGTTTCACGCACGCGTGACTGGCGCGATTAAAAAAAAAAAAATAAAAAACGGCCAGAAATCATTGCTGGAAAACAGTTTGTGCGTTTCGGGGGCCCGTCGATCGCGGACGAAATTGTTTTTAATGCGACGCAAACCGTGCAACAGTTTAAGCGGATGTCGGTTTAAACGAACGAGACCGACCGGGGATGAAAGTTATTACGGCGACGGTTCGTTTGTTGGGATAATATATAGAATAAAGCGGGGAAATGCTAATAAAAAATAACGACGTCGGGTCGTAATAACGATATAAACCGAATACCGTGGTATTGGAATCTTTTGTTCAGTAACGTCGATCGTTTCGCGGTTTTTTCGTCGCATTCGAACCAGAAACGTTTCGAGTTCGAAGACGAGCGTTTTTGTAGATCGTCCCTATACGCGATGGAGCATAATTTTAAATTTTAATAGAAACAAAAAAAAAAGAATCTCCCCTTGCACTGGTGAAACGTGACCGCATGTTTCTGTGCGCCAGAGAGAAATACATGCGCATAAATGCATGCTGTATCCGCGAACTATACGATGCTTTTTCGCGGCACATTTTGGCTCTCATGAATCCAGTTTATAATGCGTGCACACGGATTTTGTCGGTACATGGAAGACCAGGGTGGAAAGTGTGTTTCTCGGCGATGCTTTCGCGGGAGTGCCAACCCCTTGGCCAATGTTGATAAAACTGCCGATTCGACGATAGCGATTATTTTTTACCGATTCGTTATGGGATTTGCATGCATTGGGCGAAATCCGACGCCGCGTCAGTTAAGCGAGAAAGAAACTTCCGGGGGGAGGAAAAGTTTTTATCGAGGGAACATAAAAGGATTCGTTTCGAAATGGACACGGGGAAAGTCAGCGGTTCGAAGTTGCGTTAATTTTTTATTGGTAACAATTTCACTTTTGGTAAATACGTACTTTTATTACATATCGGGACAATTTGTTGAAAATTTAACTGGACGATGCGATCGTAGGAGAATTGTTGTTCATCGGTTTATATTTCGTGGAATAGTTGCATGTGCTATCGCGAACGAACGTTAAAACTAGGATTAATTTAGCGAGTAGAACCGTCCAAGGGTCAGCCATTATACTCGCGTTATGCATTAAATTTACATACACTTTACTAACGAATTCTTATGACTGTTCAGAGTGAAACGAACTAATGCGCGTGTATTATGTTATTACTATAATGATACGAATGCTGTGCAAGTACAGGTCGTACAAAAACTGGGTGATCTGTCGGACGAGTGCACCCGAAAAATGAACATTTATTATCTTTGTGTTATTACGCAGCTTTGTCGTAAGCTGTAAGGAGCTTATCTGGAAACAGAAGCCAACCGTACAAAGAGGGCAATCCGAGAGGTTTATCAATCAAGGTCTAATTTCAGTTTGCTAATTACAATATCGATCTTAGATGGTTCTGCCGTGTATGTTCCGTGGCATCGACGTACATCGTACGTACGGAACAGTTACAAACACGAAGAAGGTGAGTGACGTTATGCCGGAAGAGGCTAGAGAACCTAGTCCCGAGGAACGCCCCGCCTGCGACAGCCAGCGAAGAGATTAATCGTGGATCTTAAACATTAGTTATGACTCGCTCAGTATTAAATCTATGGAGAAAGGTAATTGCAAGGCAGATTTACTTCAAATAGAACAGTTGTACTCGAAAGATTTTTAATTTTAAGTTCAATCGTTTGTACCTAAGATCGAACGCAAAGGTGTCAAAGGAGCTTTTCCGGTAATTTAAACAGAACACGAGGGAATAGGACGAAGTAAATTTAACGACGAAGAGCCAGTGAATTTTGAAACAGGGTAGACCAGGGCTGTCGAACATCTTCACCGCTCGTGCCACCCCCTAACTTGTACGTTAGCCACATGTACCACTTCCTTCAACCCCTATGACTGCGGTCCCACATCCGTACACACACACTCCTCGAGATTTGATTGAGAGATCTCGCGTAATGTCTCTAAAAGTAACTTAATAAATTTTTTAAACGTTCGTTAATTCAGATCGAGCTTCCTCGAGAGAACAGGGAACCATTACCCTCGATCTTAAGTCCATAAAAAATTAAAGAGAATCTCGAAGCATTTGTAAAATAAGCACGCTTTCCTGGAACGAGGAAGTAACTTAAACAGCTTGTAAACGCGTTCTCGTAACCGGAAGATAAGGCATTATCTTAAAAGCAAAATTGCTTCGAAACGAGCTCCTGGTATTAGTATTGGTGTTCTCGATTGCTACGAAGACGATAATTATTCGGTAGTTTTTACCTTCGCCGCGAGCACAAGTTACGCGCGTGCATACGTTTACTTTGATCCGAAAGAACAGACTCTGGATGTGGCGATCGACGATTCGTCGAACGAAATTCCAGCTGACTCGGTATTAACTTTATCGCACGGTTGGTCGAACGTTTGAAATTCCCAGTAAATTCGGCCAGTATGATATATTCGTGGATCGAAGTGCTCGGTACAGGGGCGTGGATGACTGTTCTTCTCGAGACAAGTTACCCCGATTCCGGTCGTCTCCGTTTCCTTTTCGTGCTTTTCTCTCTCTCTCACTCGTACCAGCCGGAGATTCGCAAGAACGGATTCTCGTAGGACGGATTTAAATCTAGGCACGGATATTCCTGCTGTCCCGATGAAAGACGAAACGCGGCCATTGATTACGACGACCGTCACGGGTTACTACTTGCGGTTCGCAGTAAATTTTCAATCGGAATTGAACTTTCCTTTCGGTGTTCGACAATTTAGTTTGGTTCGATAGCGTTACATTTTTCGGTTTACCCTCTGCTTCCCGACACCGTGGCCGTCCAATAAATCGAAAACATACTTTTTCGATCCACAAATATTCCAACGCGATGACGTTTTCGAGTATTAAAACTCCAGATTCCCAGACATTGATTTCGCGCGTAGTTTTCACATTTTTTTTCGATCTTCGTTTAGAACTGTAGTTTTGGCCTAGTTATTGGAATCTCTATAAAACGAATATCGTTCGATTCCATCGACGCCGCAATGCGATTTGATCGAATATTTTATTTTTTTATTTTTTTAAATTGGTCACCATTTACAGCTACAACGGCGAACGTCGGAGTTTATAATAAATTTTGACCCAGATTTTGTTAATAATAACGACTGCAACTAAAAATAATTTTTTTTAGAACGATTCGAAGTTTTTCTATTTCGCCGAAAAATTTCAGCACATACTCGAATTTTTTTCTCGAAAGTGGGCAGGATTTCGGGGGTATGTCCATTCATAAAAAATGATCGTGATTGACTCCCCTAGCTAAAAATAATTTTTTTAGAACGATTTGAAACTTTTCAATTTCGCCGATAAATTTAGGCACCCTGTCGATTTTTCTTAAAAGTTCGTTTTTCATTTTTAGTAATTTTGTTTAACGCTCTATAGAAAAGTTGTCTAATACTTTTTTGTAGGTACCCGTGAGCTCTACTTTAGAAAAAAGTTTCATTGAAATACATTCACTATTGTAAGAGTTATGGCTGTTTGAATATTGGACCATTATTATTCTCATTTTGCGGGGTCAAGGACCAACTTTTCGAATATTTTTGCGATTTGTACATATTTTCCATCAAAAGACGCGTAGTTTGTTTTTTTAAACATTAAAATCGTCCAATCCGTTCAGAAGTTATGACGTTTTAAACATTCGCATGAAAATTCGGGCAGACATTTCTGGCCAGAAATTATATTTTCGGTAAGGAATTTTTTTCTCGAAAGTGAGTAGGATTTCGATGGTATGTCTATTGACCAAAAATGAGTGTAACTGACTCCCCTAGCTAAAAATAATTTTTTTAGAACGATTTGAAACTTTTCAATTTCGCCGAAAAATTTAGGCACCCTACACCCTGTCGATTTTTCTTAAAAGTTCGTTTTTCATTTTTAGTAATTTTGTTTAACGCCTTACGGAAAAATTGTCTAATACTTTTCTGTAGGTACCCATGAGCTCTACTTCATAAAAAAGTTTCATTGAAATACAATCACTATTGTAGGAGTTATGGCTGTTTGAAAATTGGCTCACCTCTATGGGGGTTTTCTCACTTTACGGGGTTAGGGAACAACTTTTCGAACATTCTTAGAATTCCTATATATTCTCCACTAAAATACGCGTAGTTTGCTTTTTTAAACATGAAAATCCTTCAATCCGTTCAGAAGTTATGGCGTTTTAAAGATTCGCACGAAATTTCAGTGAAACGTATCAATGGTATGGTCAGACATGATATTTTCGGTAATGAATTTTTTTCTCGAAACTGCGTAGGATTTCGGGGGTATGTCTAATGACCAAAAATGATTGCAATTGACCCTCGAAACTAAAAATAATTTTTCCAGAACGATTTGAGAATTTTTTTTTCGCCGAAAAATTCTTGATCTGCTGTTTTATTTTTGCCTCCAGAATCGCCCATTAATATCTTTCCCAGAGGTGACCGTACACCCTGTATAGCGCAGTCTGCAATATCAAGAGGCAATTCTATCGGAGACAGGAGACTTTCATAGGTTTTTCTTTAAATACCGCCACGATAGTCGCTTCTACGTTTGGAAAATTGATTCTATACCAACGTTGGATACTCCTGCAGGAGCACAGAGGCAGAATCGCGATCTGGGAATTGAAATCGTCGCAGGTAGTGGATGTGTCCGAAGGGGGAAAAGAATCGAGTCGGACTAGCGAGGAATCAGTGGCGTCGAATAGTGGAGGGCGTTCGTTCGCTATCGTCATTTCGCAGATCGGGACATTCGTCTTTGGTCCGTGTTGGACGTTTCTATTTCCACGGAAACTACAGTACCTAGGACGGTTCGCATCACGGGTTGCGGCTGGACTGTCCTGCGCGTTTCGAACGATTCCTCTCGAAATCTTCCCTCGAAATCGACGAAAAATGTTACCTCGCTGATCGACTTTCGGCTACCAGAAACCTTCCAAACGTTTAAAACGCAGCGAAATCTTCGTTCAAGATTTCTGCGAGTATTCGGTGAACGCACGAGGCTTGAAATAAAGTGGCTCGTTCCTCTTTCCGCCGCGTTCAAACAATAGCCGCGAGACAAACAACGAACCGATGGAAAATAGCTTGCATATTAGCTTTCGAATTAATCGTCGTGCTCGTAAAACTCGTAAAACACACTTCTCCGGGGCTGAGCTTCTTCCCGTTTGCGGGTCACGTCGTGGATTCGCGAGGAAAGTTCACGCGTGGGAGTTAAATCTTGTTGGTGGCCAGGCTCGAATTCCGCGACCCGTCGAGGCCAAAGAACGGACGTCGGGAGAGTTTGGACGCCGGATGAGACAAGTCCACGAACGGTGAAACGACGGAGTTGGGAATACCGTAGGCCGCGTCAACGGAGGGGAAAAATCTCGTCATCGAACTCGCCCGCAGTCCGCTTTTGTATTACGTACCCGGAGCACGTCCCTCACCTTCCAGGGACGAGAGTGAGTTTCGTGGATCCGTAGGAGTGCTCCGATTCATAAAAATTTATGAGAAAAATGAATTGCTCGACAGCCCCATTTCGGAATTCTGTAACGGATATTTATAAGAATCTCTCACGGCTGCCGCTAATAATAATCTTTCTTATCGCGGCCTCCGACGGCAATAAATATGTCACGGAGCCGAATATACGTGAGATGCTTAAACCCATCTGTAAGATGAAAGTGAAAATAAATCTTTCCCGTAACCCGTATCCTCCAACTTCCAGGCTCGTGTCATTCTCGACACGCTATTCCAGAGACTACGGAGAAATTCGTTCCCAAAAGATTCGATAATAATTGATTATCTTTTGCAGGTCAGCCACGGATGCAAACGTGAATCGAGGCATTCGAGAATAACAGCAGCCATCAACTCGATCCAGAGATGTCAAAAAGGCACCGAAGGTGCTCTCTCACACTGTCGGATCACGCGTACGTGAGCTCGTGGAGTTTTGGAAACCCGACAAAGACGAAATGACATATGCCGTCTTTCTCGATTCACCGAAGCTGCCCAAAGTAAGTTCGAACCGTCTTGTGGGAGTCGAGAGAGAAAGGCTCACACTTCCATTCTCGCTCTTGAACAACTAATATCCGATCTCTCGTCAACAGGTCTCCACTGGCCTCTGCTGACCACTCCTGGAATTTCTGACAACGTACAACGATTACGACTAGCTACTGTTAGTCTCTCCCAGTCTCTGCTGACCGCTGCTGACCACTCCTGGAATTTCTGACAATGTATAACGATTACTACTAACGTCTGCCAGCCTCCGTTGACCTCTGCTGACCGCTACTGACCGCTGCTGACCACCGCTTATATTTCTGACAATGTATAACGATTACTACTGACTTCTACCTGCCTCCACTGGACTCTGCTGACCGCTACTGACCACTCCTGATACTTCTGACAACGTATAACGATTACTACTGACTTCTGCCTGCCTCCGCTAGCCTCTGCTGACCGCTGCTGACCACTCCTGGAATTTCTGACAACGTATAACGATTACTAATGACGTCTGCCAGCCTCCGCTGGCCTCTGCTGACCGCTGTTGACCACCGCTTACATTTCTGACAACGTATAACGATTACTACTGACTTCTGCCAGCCTCCGTTGACCTCTGCTGACCGCTGCTGACCACTCCTGATACTTCTGACAACGTATAACGATTACTACTGACTTCTGCCTGCCTCCGCTAGCCTCTGCTGACCACTGCTGACCACTCCTGGAATTTCTGACAACGTATAACGATTACTACTAACGTCTGCCAGCCTCCGTTGACCTCTGCTGACCGCTACTGACCACTCCTGATACTTCTGACAACGTATAACGATTACTACTGACTTCTGCCAGCCTCCGTTGACCTCTGCTGACCGCTACTGACCACTCCTGATACTTCTGACAACGTATAACGATTACTACTGACTTCTGCCTGCCTCCACTAGCCTCTGCTGACCGCTACTGACCACTGCTGACCGTTGCAGACAACTTGTGACATGATATAATATAATATAATATGTTTATATGTATTAAAGTTTTGTATAATGTAAATCTGTGGCAATAAATGATATAAATTTAAAGAATTCGATGTGTTTTCATCATTTTTTACCGTTCTTTCCCTCTCCAAATCATTCCCTTAGTTGTAAGACTCGATCGGCACTCCGTATCTTTAAAAATTTTCTAAGTTCTTCGGAAAGATTTCAAATCTCCCGCCGCCAGAAAATTTCTGCGAATTCCTGGAAATGACGTCATTTCTAAGAATCCCTGAAACTTCTCGGAATCCCTGAAACTTCTCGGAATCCCTGAAACTTCTCGGAATCCCTGAAACTTCCCGGAAACCCTGAAACTTCTCGGAATCCCTGAAATTTCTCGGAAGTTTCAGGCAGCGGCAAAAATTCCGGCCTGAATTTTTCGGCAAAAATTTTAAAGAGCCCCCCCCCTGTGAAATCTTTCCCGGGAACTTCGCAATTTTTCTGGGTGAACATCGCAGCCCGCCTTCCATCTTTCCTGGCAGCCCCGTCAACCGCCAGGTGTCTCCTGCCAGCCGTGGGACTTTGAAATTTTTCCGCCAAGTGTTTGTTGTCTCCTGCCAGCCGTGGAACTTAGAAATTTTTCTGGAAGATCGTCGCTGGCCCCTTCTCCTCTCTCCTGGTAGTCGCCATCCGCCATTGTTGTTGTCTCCTGCCAGCCGTGGAACTTAGAAATTTTTCGGGAAGGAACATCCCGAAAATTTTGCAGCGACCCCCCCCCCCCCCCCACCACTGGGTGGGAGACCGCCAGCCAGACCTGGCCGGACTCCCACCCCCCCTCCAGGGGAGGACCAGCTCCTGCCGGCTCCGCTGCTGCTGGGAGATGTTGCTGCTAGGAAGGCATGTCATGAAATGGCCCATTTAGAGTTGGGTTAACGAGTGTATATATAGAAACGAAGGCCCGAGCGAGCGCTTGTGAGAAAGCCCAGGCGGCGGCAAATTCGAAATCTTTCCGCGGGACTTTGAAAATTTTCGCCTCTGGCAGCTAGTACGCGGAGCTGGCGTTTACCTATCGACCGTAGCTATGGCGCTGACGGTTTCAGGTCCATTTTAGACTTGAAAATTTTTATCTCTGGCAGCTAGTACGGGAGCTGACGTTTACCGAATGAATGAATAAGTATCTCTAATCGACCATAGGTCAGACGCTGACGGTTTTATGTCCATTTTAGACTTTGTTATCAGGAGGGGATGGTAGGGGAAGAGGTGGCAGGTATCTTATAACTAAGGGAATGGTTTCGAGAGGAAAGGAAAGGTAGAAATGATGAGAACACATAGCATTCTTTGAAATTATATCATTTATTGCCATAGATTTACATTATACAAAACTTTAATACATATGAACATATTATATTATATTATATCACGTCACAAGTTGTCAGCTACGGTCAGCTGACGTCGGGAGATGTTGGCAAAGGCCAGCTTAGGCCAGGAGACGCTGGCAGAGGTCAACAGAGGAAGGCAGGAGTCGTAATAATCGTTGTACGCTGCCAGAAATATATACGGTGGTCAGCAGAGGCCAGTAGTGGCAAGTAGAGATCCGCAGGGGCGAATAGTAGCAAATAGGAAGCGTTATATGTTGTCAGAAGTATCAGGGGTGGTCAGCAGCGGTCGGCAGAGGTCAGCAGAGGGATGCAGTGACAAGCAGAGATCAGCAGGGGCGAACAGTAGCATGTAGTAAGCGTTATACGTGTCAGAAGCATCAGGGGTGGTCAGCAGCGGTCAGCAGAGGCCAGCAAAGGCATGCAGAGGCAAGCAGAAACCTGCAAAGGCAAGCAGAGACTTGTAGGGACATGCAGTAGTAAGTATTAATCGTTATACATTATCAGAAATACCTGCAGTGGTCAGTAGCGTTCGGCAGAGGTCAGGAAAGACCAACAGAGGTTAGCAGAAGTCAGTAGTAATCGTTGTACGTTGCCAGAAATATATACGGTAGTCAGCAGAGGCCAGTAGTGGCAAGTAGAGATCACCAGGGGCGAATAGTAGCAAATAGGAAGCGTTATATGTTGTCAGAAGTATCACGGGTGGTCAGCAGCGGTCTGCAGAGGTCAGCAGAGGGTTGCAGTGGCAAGCAGAGATCAGCAGGGGCGAACAGTAGCATGTAGTAATTGTTATACGATGTCAGAAGCATCAGGAGTGGTTAGCAGTGTTCAGCATAGGCCAGCAAAGGCATGCACAGGCAAGCAGAAACCTGCAAAAGCAAGCAGAGACTTGTAGGGGCATGCAGTAGCAAGTATTAATCGTTATACATTATCAGAAATACCTGTAGTGGTCAGTAGCGTTCGACAGAGGCCAGGAAAGTTCAGCAGAGACAAACACACGCTGACAGAGATCAGCAAAGACCAACAGAGGTTAGCAGAAGTCGGTAGTAATCGTTATAGGTTGTCAGAAATAGAAGAAATGGTCAGCAGAGTCCAGCAGAGGCAAGCAGAGATCAGCAAGGGCGAATAGTAGCAAATAGGAAGCGTTATATGTTGTCAGAAGTATCAGGGGTGGTCAGCAGCGGTCAGCAGAGGCCAGCAAAAGCATGCACAGGCAAGCAGAAACCTGCAAAAGCAAGCAGAAACTTGTAGGGGCATGCAGTAGTAAGTATTAATCGTTATGCATTATCAGAAATACCTGCAGTGGTCAGTAGCGTTCGACAGAGGCCAGGAAAGTTCAGCAGAGACAAGCACACGCTGACAGAGATCAGCAAAGACCAACAGAGGTTAGCAGAAGTCGGTAGTAATCGTTATAGGTTGTCAGAAATAGAAGCGATGGTCAGCAGAGTCCAGCAGAGGCAAGCGGTAATCAGGAGCAGTCGGTAACAGTTGCTGTATGGTGTGAAAAGTTGTCGGGAGTTCTGTACTTTTGCCAGCACTGGTCATCAGAGGCTATCAGAGGCAAATAGAAACCAGGAGTAATTAGAAATAATAGGAGTAATTGGAAAGGCAAGTAAAAATACCTGGGTAGTCGAGATTCCGGATCGTATGCCGTTGACGTGAGGTCGGATTTCAGTTGTTCAAGAGCGAGAAGGCAAATGTGAGCCTGCCTCTCTTAACTCCCATGAGACGTGTCCACGGTGCACTCGGTGCTTCGTCTGGCATCTCTGGTTTATACCGAAGATGACAGATCACGCGTATGTACGCGAGCTTGTAGTGTTTCGGACAGTCGACAAAGGTAAACTGATTGCTCTCCTTCAAGAGCCAGTCGATCAGACAGAACTCAAAGAGAACACATTAAAATTTCACTCACTACGTCATCGAACCACTTTTGTACAGATGTTGTTTTGTATTAAAGTTTAAACAGTGTTACCAAAAACTCGTGTCAAAACTCATTGCAAAATGACCTACTATGAACGCAAACGATCCGTTGAACCGGGCAGATCGTCATTCTGCGTCGCAACGAAACAGAAACCTTGAAACGATCGGTCGATGGTGGACGCCGACCGACGTTTCCTCGCGAAATTGTCCGCTGGTTTGTGCCATTCGATAAATGGACATATTCGTTACCCGTCCACCGTCGATTACTTTTTCACCGCAGAAAAGTTCCGGCGAGTCTTAAAAACAGCCGGACGTAAATCTCGCAGAATTATACGTACCTACGGTCGAGGTTTTTACGTTCTTCCGCGTAATACGGAACTCGAGCAACGGAACACCTATTCGTTCGTATTTTATGGTCTAAGAATCGTTGGATGCGCTTTTACGAAGTTTGTCCATCGAAATTGCCGTCGAGGAATCCCCGTGATCTTTCAACGTGATTTATCTTGGCGCGATGTCGTACTCGACGTTAGAAGTAAATTCTATCGTAACGATATGTTTCAATAGCGAACGAGTAGAAAAAAAAATCAAAGTTCACTCGACGTCTCTGACGGGAGTCTTAGATTTTCCTAGATAGATCGTCGATTTACCCTGCTTTACGAACCGCTGCCGGAGCCCGGATTCATGAATATTCCATGATACAAACGATCAAAGGAGGACTTCGTATTTGTCCGCAAAGCGTTTGGTCACTCTTGCAATTTGACATAGAGCATTTGTCTTTGCTTTATCCGTCCATTCCTTACCGTTGAGAAATGCTGTAGCGCGCCTCCTGGAACAACGAGTGGCGTCGATTTTACTTCTTACCGGCGTCGCGGGGATAAATCGCTGTCCTGCCGGTGTATCTTATCGGATACAACCGCCGCGTACACAGGGTGTTCGTAAAATAAGCTTTTCCAAACTATAGAAACGTTAAGGGTACGTTCCCTTTGGTATTTTTTTTGTAAACAAACTATGCAAGTTCTTGCATCGACGTTTCACATAGATATTTAATACCCTTTCAGCGATATTCACAAATTTTCACAACGAGAAATAGTCAAAATTAGTGACAATGCAGAGCTTCGAAAAAGTGTTCTAATGGCTTCCTTCCATTTCAGAAAAATGAAAAAGATTCTTAATTAGGATACATCGTTCTGTACCCGGTACTAGGAGGACAGAGAAAAATTGATAATTTAAAAAATGACAGCATTTCGAAGTTGAAATATCGACTTTTTCTTGATTTTAATTTTAGCAGGCTGAAAAAAAATAATGATTTTGACTTTATTCTGATATGAGCTATAGCTCGACCGAGGAATACGTATTAACCTTCGTTAATTATAGAAGTTCAGTGATATGCTTTTGCACACATATTTATATTACAATAGAAAAATCGAATATTTTTGGTAGTTTACGAGTAGAAGATCCCCTCGAGTACGCACACTTAAGATCGTAAATCGTAACCATAGGAACGGCGACAGTAGTGGGTAAATAATCGCAGTTATGCACCGGACAACGATAGGATATTAGTTTATGATTAATCGTCCTATTAATGGACGTTCATCGATAAAGACGCTGATTTCCCGCGCTGTTCCAATTCGCTCGTCCGAACGTGAAACGCATATCTGTAATTTCACCGTTGGAACATCGACGCGCCATGATAGAGAGACTAATCGCGAGCTGTCATTCCGATCGTTGTCTGCCGCCCAATTACGATTGTTAACGTTATGTTATCGTGTTTCAACGGATCGAGGTCACGTTCGAGGTTACGTTGCGTCACCGTGACTCGTACGCGATTATTTGTAATTATACAACGGCTCGGAACCGATGAAGTTTGGAGTTCGACGTTGCAACGTTTAAAGTTGCTACCTCGTGCATGTACGAGCATAAATACTTAAGCCGTACAACACCGTGGAAGTTTGCCTTCGCCGGCCGGCTAAAAACATTAAAGCAAACGTCCACTGGACAAATGTAGAAAGGTAAACATTAACAGCGGTTTAGTTGCAACGTGCTATTTCTTATGACGCTTGCACACCAGACACGCGAGTTTACCTTTACACTTACGTAACGAAAACGTTAAAAGGAGCAAACGCCGAGTTCCAGCGCGCTGTCGCGATCTTCCGAAACACGAGTCGCCGATCGAAGAACCGTTAAACGCGTATTTGCTCGTTAGTGTTCCCGCGGAGAGTCACGATTTTATCGAGGGCATGTTTACCGCCGATAAAATTGTTATCGACGTCAAACGGTCCCGGTTAAAGCGAGATCACCGCGATAGCAAGCTTTTTTGTATCGCGGTCGTTCCCAAAGTAATTCGTCCCCCGTTCCTTTTTTCGCACGCTGAACGAGGTGCGGTTCCCTGCGACGTCAAATAGACCATCCGTGGGTTTTTACAGCCCCGGTCTATTTAGTTACAGGAACGACGGAGGCATTGCCAGGGAAGATTTATGTCACCGCCGCGCGCGGTCTACGCTGGTGAAATATTCATGCAGCTAGGCGAGAAGGTTTAACACTTGACTGCCAGGAAAAGGGCTCCTACGTTTCTGGATGGACAGAAAATCCACCGTAACTGTGTGTAGCTTAGACCCGGACGTGGCCGTTGACTAGCAATAACCTACCCTCTTCTCTATATAGTTACGACGAAATAAACAAAGCTAACCTGGGCGCAATTTCGTTAGGATCATCGTCTTTTACTGTAAAACGCGTCTTTCTACGTTCTCTTTGGTATTTTTTTTTATATAGAAACTATGCAAGTTTGCTCTTTTTTTATTAATTAAACAAAAATTAGTGTTGGAATGGCTTCCATGATTCTAAGAGTCAAAGAAATGAAAAAGATTCTTAATTTTATGAATATTCAGAGTTTCTTTTACCAGATCTCCAAGCGATCGAATGCTTAAATAAAAATGTTTTGCGATCTAAGAAATTGTTAGTCTCCGCTGTGAAATGAATTTCTTTGGGAGACGTCAGGCGTAATTAACGAGGCGTCTTTGCGTGACACCTTGGTGGCTGTCCAGTGGGTATCTAGGAAGAGCCTTTTGCGTTGCAGTGGATCGTATGTGTGTTTCGGTATGCTCGGTATCGCGACGTGTAATGCTCGTTAACGCGTCGTACGGCCGGCTTTTCGACGTGTTCTTAGCTGTCGTTAACAAAAACACCCCTTCGAAGCCGTCGTGGAATCCGTGTCAGCAGAGGAACAGGAATTCGAGCTCTGTTTTGCGCCCCCGAACCGTCCTCGTTTCTTGCTATTGAGCGGCAACCACGCACAGAATTAACTTCAATTCGAATCCTCTTATTTTTCGGCGCAGCTTTTAACAACAGTTCATTACCAGAGTTTATATTGTCCGTTGAGCGGATATTTTCATTATATTTGCGGAGAATCGTCGTTTCAAAGCGCCGCGAATGGCGCCGCTGGCCATCGTTCCGATCAAAAAGCATTAATTCTCGGTGGAGCGAGTAATAGTTGAATTAGTTTTTAGAGTCATGGAATGTTCAAAAATAAACTCGAACAGTGCCCATCGCGACAGGCAAACTGTTCCCACTGCACGCTATACACAGGCGGTTCGCGTTCATTTTGACGAACTCGATTTCACAATAAAACCGAGTGCCGTTCCCGATTTCGAATTCCATGTCAAATATTAATCCGCGGTATGGTTTCTGCAGTATTGGCTTTAAAGATACCGCGCAAATGCATTCGCGTATCGACTTCCATCGGAATAAAACGAGATTTCATTTTCGAAAGTAACATCATTTCGAAAGCGATTTTCGCGAGGTATAAATGTAACTTTGAGAACGATCCATGGATTGGAATATTTTTTGATGGCAATGCATTTTAGAAAATCTATTATTTAGATATTACGGGTTACGAACCGCTACAAAGTAAATCCACGCATGACCAGTTCCCAATATATTGGATATTTTTTGCAAAAACTCCGCAACAGTCTTTGTACGCTAGAATAAAATTAACCTTAAGATTTTTTTACACGAAATGCTCCGCGAGTTCAAAAATTGAAAAGCAAAAATGTTGCTTTGAGAGGGATACGTTACAGCCCTTATTCCCCCTTTTTTATCCCGGAAAAAGAAAAGTGGCTAAATCTCGCCTCGTAACAACTATATAGCTGGCGTATAGCGAAGTCCGACCTACCGAGCGACCGGGCGTGCTTCATAAATTTTCTTCCCTTTTAGACGAAAGAGTTCCTTGATCTTGCGGATCGCAGAGGACGTAGTTTATTGTAGAGCCTGGTGATATATAGACGTTTGATATCAGAAACGGCCGACCGCGGAGACTCGATCGGTTTCAAGATGACTGGACGTAATAAATATCCAAAATTTTTGGCGTAGTTGCTCTCGTAAATTTGCAATTTACCACGAGCACGGCGAAATTCACGTTTCATTAGCTATCTTGCCGACAACCAGCGATCCGTTGTTTTAACTCACCCCATCGGCTTTTCCACGTTCGATTATTCTTTTTCTCTCGCTCTTTATCGTCTCGACGCGTGGTACAGATTCTTTTTCGATTATACGAACAATTTATTATTTAATTTTATCGCTGGCTAGTCGTATAATCAATAGGAATTGTTGAAACTTCTCTGAGTAGATAGCGTCAAAGTAAATTGCAAATTAAACATAGAAGACAACATTAATAATAATAGTTGATATGGTCATCGGATAGGGGATAAAATGGCCTTTAAAATGAGCGTTTGTGAGGGTTGATAGCGTAATTAGTTCCGGAGATATGAGGATTTTAGTTTCAAGTCGAGCGCATCAAAGTTAATTGCAAAATAAACATAGAAGACAACATTAATAATAATAGTTGATATGGTCATCGAATAGGGGATAAAATGCCCTTTAAAATGAGCGTTTGTGAGAGTCGATAGCGTAATTAGTTCCGGAGATATGAGGATTTTAGTTTCAAGTCGATCGCATCAAAGTTAATTGCAAATTAAACCTAGAAGACAACATTAATAATAATAGTTGATATGGTCATCGGATAGGGGATAAAATGCCCTTTAAAATGAGCGTTCGTGAGAGTCGATAGCTCAATTAGTTTCGGAGATATTGCGATTTTAGTTTCGCGTCGATGCGGTGGCTAGTTCCGGAAATATAAGGGTCCGAAGATTGTTTACTTTTTCGCTACGGCCTTGCCAAGGCCGTTGACCGCGCGCGCACATTGAGAAACTAGGTCAGTCGGCCAGACGGTCACGTCTCACGTGCGACAAGGAGGTACTACGCGACGCGTCAGACGGAGACAGAGATAGTCGAATTAAGAAAAATTACCCCTTTACATAAATTACGATATCTCGAAAACGGTAAGTCGGATCGTCAAAAACCAAAAGCCATTTTAAAGGGGAAGCTTCCCCGCTTCTAATGACGCCCCAAATATTGATAGAGCACTAGTAGTTTCGGAACTACACGCGTCTAAAGTTTTAGTATTTTTAATACGCGTTAATAGGCTTTCGTAAGGCGGAGCGCGGAATTTTAAAGATTATCCCTTTACATAAATTACGATATCTCGAAAACGGGAAGTCGGATCGTCAAAAACCAAAAACCATTTTAAAGGGGAAGCTTCCCCGCTTCTAATAATGCCTCAATTATTGATAAAGCACTAGTAGTTTCGGAACTACACGCGTCTAAAGTTTTAGTATTTTTATTACGCGTTAATAGGCTTTCGTAAGGCGGAGCGCGGAATTAAAAAAATTACATTTACATAAATTACGATATCTCCGAAACGGGCAGTCGGATCGTCAAAATCTAAAAACCATTTTAAAGGGGAAGCTTCCCCGCTTCTAATGATGCCCCAATTATGGATAAATCACTAGTAGTTTCGGAACTGTTCGCGTGTAAATTTTAACTATTTTTAATAGGCGTTGTTAGACTGACAGACAAGACAGTGGAAACTGAAGATACTTTATCGTAACGTGCTATCGTCAGTGGTCTTTAGATCGTATAATATTTTTATTTAATACGCGTACTTATTTTTACGTAAACAGGGTTCGGTTGGTTCGGGGGTCGGGGGGATAATCAAAAAGCGATTGCCGAAAGTTCGACGAGCGAAATCTATCACGCGTGGAACAATGGCCGTCAAATGAGATGGCGAAGGCAATTGACCGAATCCTGATGGTTTGTTCACCGCGCTCTCGTTGTCGGTCTTTCTCCCTCTTGCTGTTAGTCTCTTTCTCTGTTTACTCTGACCTACGTGATCTCTGCAACGCAAACTGCACAGAATGCACAAACTCGCCAGAAAATAGGCGCCGTCGTCGAACGACCAAACGGAACATCGAAACGTTTTCCTGCTCTTCCCTGTTCGCAATGGGATTTCCGATTGACACTTTCGAACCGCTGCGCGAAACTTCGAACGTCGGAGAATTTTTAGTCCCGCCGTTGCCTTGTCCGCGATAGTTTCCGAACAACCCCGAATGTTTCGTCGCTTTTATTTTCAACTTTCTTCTATTTTTTCGGCTTTCCCGTGCTCACCGGACGAATCATGGATTTTACAAGGGTCCTTACTTTTTGCTCGATACGTTCGTCCTCTCTGTGGAAAGAGAGACGCGTTTCAGTCTGTTCGTAATAATTTTAAAAGATCGTCTTGCTGGAACCCGAAAAACAGGTGTCCAAAACAACGTCAAACTCGAACTGACGGGAATCTGATTTCGATTACACGGCAGATTGTGTATGACAGTGCAGTTTGGGCCACTGTCGGCGTGCATTGAGCATTATTTTGCATCGTCGAGTTTGTCGTTGACGTTTACTTCACCATCGTCCGCTTCCAAAATAACCGACCAATGTTGACTCGATGGAAGAAAAAAACGCCGTGGACGTGAATCTGGAATTTGGAAATTAACATTGCCGTCGATATTTTTCAGTTAAAATGTTAATGCTTGCAAACGACCACGATTAAATATGGGGAACGAAAGCACGCGTCGATCAGAGAGCGAGAGGCAGAAACGAAGTTTCGTTTGGTCAGGCGGCGGCAAGTTTTGGGTCGGGCCACCGGGCGCAGTTATTTCCTGTGCTCGTGGCGAACGATATCGTACGACAAAGCAGTTACTCCGTGGCACAGCAATATCGTAAATACGATACCAGCTTGGACAGCCGTTCGAATCCCAAGCAATTCTCTTTGGCATTCTCTCTGCGCAGCTTTTACGGTCGTCTGATCGCAATCTCATCAAAATTAGGTCACACGATGTCCTACTTGCGTCGCTCGAATCACAATTGTTGTGCATCGTCCTTTGACGTTGCATTCTAATCGTTTGTCTTGCACGTACTTGGCAGAAACTCGGCTCCGTCGTCCGCGACTGTAAATTCAGCTGGTTCTGGAACCAACGTTCCTCGACCACTATTTAATCGTTGTAATTCCGGACGATCGTCGTCTGTCCACAAACTTTGTATACACACTCGCAAGAATATTTCTCTCGCGGTGGCATTCATTTTTTCGCGCAACACAGCCCCCGTTTCGACGCACGGGATCCGGTGTGCAACGGCAGTGGCGTGGACCGTGTCACTTTTGTTTCGTAGATCGCGATTTCGAACCAGTTAATGAATTCGAACTTTTTAAAAGCGTTATGCGTTTGACGCGGCATTAATGTCATAACAATAAAGCACGTTGTCCGTTTGGCTGGCGCGCCGCGAGCTCGGGAATGTGCACCTGGTTCGGGGGGAATGCGAGTTACGCCGCGAGACCGCGGGGATAGTATAAAATTCTGCGCGGAGAAAAGAACGATCCACCGCTTTTTTCCCGTGAAATTATTCTCGCGGTAGAGCGGCTGATTTATTGGGGCATAAATTACGTTAATGCACACTTTTTAGTTTCATGAGGAAAATTTAAGTAAATGAGGGAGTCTCGCTGCCAAGGAGGGTCTAGGGAAATGAAAAACGTCGCGAAATTAACGTCGATCAGTATCAGAGGCCAGCACGAGGATGGGTTCGATAATATCCGCGAATGCGTGGGCGATCGCAATTTCGGTACCTGAAAGGGAATTTTTATGAAGCACACGGGGAGCTAAATTAATCGCGACTAATATACAGAGTGTTCGGCCACCCCTGGGGAAAATATTAATGGGAGACTGTAGACGTCAAAATAAGACGAAAATCGAGAATATCAATTTCTTGACTGAGGCTTCATTAGAAAGTTATTAACAAATTAAATTAAAAAATTTCAAATAGTTCTAGAAAAATTATTTTTGGTTTCAAGGGTCAATTACAATCATTTTTTATCATTACACATACCCTCGAAATCCTACGCACTTTCGACAAAAAAATTCGAGAAGGTGCGAAATTTTTCGTCAAAATTAAAAAATTTCAAATCGTTTTAAAAAAATTATTTTTAATTGCAGGGGTCAATTACAAGTATTTTTGGTGAATAGACATACCTCCGAATTCCTACGCATTTTCGAGAAAAAAATTCCTAATCAAAAATGTAATTTATGTTGCCCGGAAATTTCATGCGAATCTTTGAAATGTCATAACTTCTGAACGGATTGACGGATTTTAATGTTCAAAAAAGCAATCAACGCGTATTTTGATGGAGAATATGTGTAAATTGCAAAAATATTCGAAAAGTTGTTCCTTGACCCCGTAATATTAGAAAAACCCTAAAAAAATGGTCCAATTTTCAAACAGCCATAACTCCTACAATTGTGAATATATTTCAATGAAATTTTTTTCTGAAGTAAAGCTCATGGGTGCCTACAAAAAAGTATTAGACAACTTTTCTGTAAGGCGTCAAACAAAATTACTAAAAGTGAAAAAGTAATTTAAAAAAAAAATCGACAGGTGCCTAAATTTTTCGGCGAAAATGAAAAGTTTCAAATCATTCTAAAAAAATTATTTTCGGTTCTGGGTGTCAATTACAATCATTTTTGGTGAATAGACATACCCTCGAAATCCTAACCAGTTTCGAGAAAAAAATTCAGCAAGTGGACAAATTTTTCGACGAAATTAAAAAATTTCAAATCGTTCTAAAAAAATTATTTTTAATTGCAGGGGTCAATTACAAGTATTTTTGGTGAATAGACATACCCCCGAATTCCTACGCATTTTCGAGAAAAAAATTCCTAATCAAAAATGTAATTTATGTTGCCCGGAAATTTCATGCGAATCTTTGAAATGTCATAACTTCTGAACGGATTGGACGATTTTAATGTTTAAAAAAGCAAACTACGCGTATTTTGGTGGAGAATATGTACAAATTGCAAAAATATTCGAACAGTTGGTCCTTGACACCGCAAAATGAGAAAAACCCCATAAAAATGGTCCAATTTTCAAACAGCCATAACTCCTACAATTGTGAATATATTTCAATGAAATTTTTTTCTGAAGTAAAGCTCATGGGTGCCTACAAAAAAGTATTAGACAACTTTTCTGTAAGGCGTCAAACAAAATTACTAAAAGTGAAAAAGTAATTTAAAAAAAAAATCGACAGGTGCCTAAATTTTTCGGCGAAAATGAAAAGTTTCAAATCATTCTAAAAAAATTATTTTCGGTTCTGGGTGTCAATTACAATCATTTTTGGTGAATAGACATACCCTCGAAATCCTAACCAGTTTCGAGAAAAAAATTCAGCAAGTAGACAAATTTTTCGACGAAATTAAAAAATTTCAAATCGTTCTAAAAAAATTATTTTCGGTTCTGGGGGTCAATTACAATAATTTTTGGTGAATAGACCCACCCCCGAAATTCTACCCAATTTCTAGAAAAAGATTCAGGACGAACGAAACTTTAAACGTTAATAACTTTTTAACGAAGCCTCCATCAGCAAATTATTATTCTTGATTTTCGACTTATTTTTACCTCTAGAATCTCCTATTAAAATTTTTCCCAGGAGTGGTCGAACACCCTGTAGATACGAACAGTTTTGCGTTAAGTTCACGCACCTGTCGTACGGGAATTATTTTTACAAGTTTCCGGGGATAATGATATACATATTGGGGATCGGAATTCATTATCGATAACAGGTGTTATTTTCTCGAGGGACCTTCGTCATATTTTGGCTTAAAGCGTTATTCGTTCTAACGAGTATGGACAGAACCGTCGGAGAAGATTAAAGTGTTTAGTGCCTCGTGCCATAATTGCGAAACGTTTGTACGAAATAATAATTCTCGTTTATTATGCATCGCGGTGCATAAATAAGTTCTGCTAGAGACTAGAAAAGACGCCTTTAATTTTGGTACGTACGTTAAAGCTTTTGAAAAATTTGTGGAACACTGCTCGAACGTATAACCTTAAACGTCGATACGATTAAAGTGGGACACTCTATGTATAGGATATATCCTAACGTGTGTGACCCACTTCGGTAGTGGATTGGAGCCACAAAAATAATAAAAATGGTTTATACATATACATATCCCCAGTCGATTTTTCTCCCGAGTCGTAGTCATTTTTGTAGTCGAGGAACGTGCAGTATTTTATCGCGAAAATGTATTTAAACGTTCCACGAAATAAAGACTCGAGTGGCTTTAGATTCGAGGAACGAACGGGACAAGCAGTGGGTCTTGCACGACCTATCCGTCTGTTAGAAAATCGTTCAAAAACTGTCTGGTAACTCGGTTGACACGTGCCACGTGCAACGTACATCTAATGGAACTTTTTCCAATAATTCATACAATTGACAGCTCGAGAAATTGACAGAAAATTGACTTGTTAATCTTTCACGGAGAAAGACAATGAGTTATCTAGCATTGCTTGCGAGGACTTTAACAGTATCGGTTGTACTAACTCGGTTTGGAATTAATCTTTTAACTGGCACGTCTGTTTTCTGTGTCTGGAAACGTCAGCAACGTTTATTCGAATTTTAGTAGGAAAAATGGAGATACTTGATGGCTCGTTGGCGCGCGAAGAACGAAAATTCGTCAATCGCGGAAGAAATCGAGAACGGGAACGATTAAAAGGCGATTAAACGTAGATCTATCGGGATCGTATTTTCGTCTGTTGACGAAGAATTTTTCAGTGAGAGGTATACGCGTGAGACAACGCTCCGGTACGTTAAATATGGTAATGAGTTTCAGCGCATAGGCTACCAATAGTCATCAATTATTCTGAATAATGGCATGCAAATAGGACGACGCGTAGGCAATTAATGTCACTATTTGCACAGGCTTATCCTTGGTGCCATAGAACATCATGGCACAGAGATGTTCTACACGTATATTTGCCGATCATAGGTAACTATAAACGAGCAACAAACGCGCGACACCGATCGTCTGTTTATAATGTAGTTTGTATGGTTGCATTATACCCCGTGTCGTTCGCAGCATCCTCGTTTGTGGTTCAACGGAGTTTCCATATTCCCTGATAATTGGTTCACTTGTAGTCTCGAACGATGATCCTTTCCATGACGGGAAATTACTTCGACGAGCATTTGCGCTTAGAATTTACGAAACGGATATCGCGAATCCATTTAGAACGAAATTTTATTGAAATTATTTCTGAAATCGCGCGATATTTATTTCCGAGGTATAGAAAATTTTCATTATCGAAATTCGTTGATTTGCTCCTATTCAATGTCGTGCTTGTTCTTGCTACCATTCGTTTTCATTTATACAATTACACTTTCCACGTAGCATTCGTTCATTTGCAAGGTTACGATTTTCGGAACGTCATTAAACGAAATACAATTTTACGAAGCGGAATTTCATTTCAGAATTTCAAGCTGAAATTTCATTCTATTAATTCGAGGCTCCCTATTGATTAATCCGACCACCGCAACGCAGCCGTGAAACTTTTATTTGGCAATTATGATATCGACGTTCCCGGATGTTTGTTTAGAGCATATTTGTTGTTGCGCTGGTTCCATTTTCCAGCGATTTAATTGCAACGTAAAGAACCATTACGGAGATTATTAAATTTCCGAGAACAGCCTTAACCAATTTTCAGAGTATTTTCGTTCCTCTAATTACACGTATTTTTGCGTTTGCTCGATTAATATGATCGATAGATGAGCATATACGTGTGCACGCTTTGATCAGACCGAGCAATTAGGCGGTAATTAATATTTCAAAGTAGTAAATGTTACGCAATTACTGTCCGCGATAAAATATTCTACTTTATATGCAAGCGTGTCTGTTACGGTTTAACTTAAAAACCCCGGTCCCGCATTAGCCAGCAGACAACTGGCTGTCGAATATTTCATGGCTCAATGTCGAAGACGGGCTTAGCATCGACCAACTTCTCCTTTTATCCGGAACTTTAGAAGAGCTTTACTTCCTCGTGAAAACTTTAATTACCTCTCAAAACCTTTCGACTCGAGCGGACATATTTATGACTGACTATTATACACTGTATTTACTCTCGTCTCGCACTGACGTACAGGACGTTCCACGCGAGGCCTCCGTAAACAATAAAAAAAAAAGAATACATCGATCAACGATCCCGAATGGAACGGACACGATGCATCGTTAATTATTCCATAATCTATAGTAATTGTTGGGAATTCCCAACATTTATTAACGGACCTCAGTTTGTGAATAATATATCAATTAGTTAAATCACTTAATAAGCATTTTGACAACTTTTTGGTACAATGCAAATTGCCATACCATAACGCCGTAAAGGAATCATTCTTCGGGACCATACCTGCCCTTGGGACCGTGGACACCTACCCCTGCACCACCCTCAGTGGGTGGGATTTCGAATATGTGAAGACTAGCTCACGAGGGATGGGCAGGCGTTTGATTGGCGATTCCAAATCTCCACCTATTTTGGAATGTGTTTAAAAACGCGGGGCATGAGTTTTTTGGGGGGGAATAAGTAAGAACATCGTCAAGGAACACTTAGGAACACCATAAGAACTGTTATAAATTAAAATTAAACCAAGGACATTGAAATTAAACTGTTAGCACCAATGTAAATATTGTAAATAGTATCGAACTTTCTATTTACTAAATAAAATGGCTTCACGAACACAGTGGGAGCCTGTAGTAATAATACATTATCTTCGTGTTCCGCGAAATGAAATTGAAGTTGGAAATATACAGGGTGGGGCAGTAACTATTAGCACCTCAGATATCTTGGAAACTATAAGTTTCACAGAAATGTTTGCTAAAGTAAATTGCACAGTACGAAGGGCGCTATTGGGTGGCGATAATAGTTTTTTTGCAGGTGGAGGTACTTCGGACATTTGAAGGTCACATCCATTTTTTTAAATGGATCGGTATGTTTTTGCTTCCGTATCACGATAGAGGATCTTAAAACGAGTTCAACGACCTATTACACAAGGTCATTGAAGGTCATAGAAAGTAGAGAAAGGCGATAGTACTTACGGTTTTGGTAGTAAATGAAACATACGTATTGTCAACAGTAGAGGAATGCGTAATGCTTACCGTTTACTTCACTGAGAATAAACACTGCTTGAAGAACACTTTAATAGTTTGCAGAGTAAGATAAACATCATAAGATTAGTATCGATAAATCGGTCAATCCGGCACGATGTATACGTTTGAAGAGCAGGTTGATATGCTTCTTATTTATGGCGAATGCCAACAAAATTCTGTAAGGGCGAGAAACTTGTATGCTGAACGATATCCACATCGGTCTCAGCCTTCGCGTCAAACATTTAAAAATGTGTATGATAAACTTAGGCAAACCGGTAGTTTAAGTGTTCGTAAAAGTGAACGCCAGAAACGAGTAATTAACGAAGAAATGGAAATCGTTGTGCTCGCTAGTGTGTCTAGAAATTCTCATATTAGTTCGCGACAAATTGAACGCGAATCTGGCATTAGTAGGAGGAGCGTACTTCGCATTTTGCACCGTCACAAATTTCATCCGTATCACGTTAGTCTTCACCAAGAATTGCATGGGAACGACTTCATGAATCGCGTTGAGTTTTGTCGATGGGCTATACGTCAGATTCAAAACAATGAGCTTTTTTTTAATACCGTCTTATTTACTGATCAAGCAACATTCACAAATCACGGGAATGTTAATTTGCATAACATGCATTTATGGGCAGCGGAAAATCCACATTGGCTGCGACAGGTTGAACATCAAAAACAATGGTCTGTGAATGTATGGTGCGGTATCATAGGTGATAAAATTATTAGACCTTATTTTATCAATGGAAATTTGAATGGCAACGTCTATGCTAATTTTATTAAGGATACATTGGGTCTTTTGCTAGAAGAGTTACCTTTATTTACACGACAAACCATGTGGTATCAACATGATGGATGCCCAGCACATTATTCATCGATTGCGCGAAGGGAACTCGATGAAAAATTTCGAAATCGTTGGATTGGACGCGGCGGTCCAATATCGTGGCCAGCTCGTTCACCAGACATAACACCTTTAGATTTCTTTCTGTGGGGAACACTGAAAGAGAAAGTGTACAAAGAAGTACCAACTACATCTCACGATATGCAACAGCGAATTATTGCAGCCTGTGCATCAATAAGTTCTGACGCTGTAAGACTTGCAAGTCAATCAATCGTAAAAAGAATCCAACGGTGCATTGACAGTGATGGTCATCATTTCGAACACCTACTATAAACATGTTTCATTTACTGCCAAAACCGTAAGTATTATCGCCTTTCTCTACTTTCTATGACCTTCAATGACCTTGTGTAATAGGTCGTTGAACTCGTTTTAAGATCCTCTATCGTGATACGGAAGCAAAAACATACCGATCCATTTAAAAAAATGGATGTCCACCATTTTTTGTCCGAAGTACCTCCACCTGCAAAAAAACTATTATCGCCACCCAATAGCACCCTTCGTACTGTGCAATTTACTTTAGCAAACATTTCTGTGAAACTTATAGTTTCCAAGATATCTGAGGTGCTAATAGTTACTGCCCCACCCTGTATAACGAACACTCGTATTCACTCGAATTGTTATCGACGAGCGCAGTTAACCAGATATTTTAAACGAGTACCGTCCAGGCGTCCTTAAAAGTTCTTTGGACCCTTGTTAGGGAAGTTCCCCGACGGTTGTAAGGTATATACACACGCGTACGTGGGAGATACGTGCACGGATAGGCGGGGGGGTACGCCGGTTGCATAAAATAGCCGACCTAATCAAAAGTTTTCACGGTGCATGAGCGATGACAGGTATCCGGGAACGGTGTAAGAACTCGGTACCTATTGTCAGTCGATTCACTTCCCTGATCTCATTTGTCCGCGGCTGGAAAAACTCTTTCAATTTCGATCGTGAATTACGGTCGGCCGCATTCGGTACGTGCCCGCGATTCCGTAATGTGGGAACCTCGGAGAATGTAACTAAAGAACCGATCGAACACGGAAACTTCACCCTTCGCCGCCGACGGAATCGAATTATACGGGTAATCAGGAAGTTAGAAACCCCGCGGTCCGCTTCCCGGCGCAAAAACCGACGAACGGGACCGACCAGTATGTTTGCTATTTCGGGATATTTAAATTTCGTTTCGTTAACCTGTCCGCGGCCGGCGAAACTTTCCATATTAGATACGACGGTCAGCCGCGACCCGTTCTCTGTTTAACGCGAGACCGACCCGGTCTTGCTTTTCCTATTATTAACTTACCAACACTACCTCGCGTTATTACGTCTAGAGGAGGAAAAACTTCCAAGGTCCCGGACACTCCGTGCACACATTGTCCGCTGCTTCGATCCGAGCTCTGTAATTTTCATCATTCCGTATTCTTCGTTGAACAATCGATTTCGCGGTAAAGAAAAGCATATTGTTTTCTTGCGCTGTTCCCCGTCCTAATTCCTAAAAATATCGCCGACGCGTTACCCCCCAAATAATTGGACTATTGGCTTTTGGAAAAGGACAGAGACGCTGGATGCATCCGTTCGCCACGCGATTCACGTATTTAGACGCGTCCGTGTGTCTCAGACTGTCGGGTGGCTAATGAAAAAACTTTGTCGGAGGGGGGGGGCGGGTGAAAAAAAAAATTGACTCCCGAAGGGACTCGCGGAACGAAGGCTCGTTTATTTCGTGCCAAGGATGTTACGAAAGCGGCCCCGTGTACGCGTAGCTTTTTTAATATTTGGGCCAACCACTTGGATTTTAAGCGACGACCGCCGTAGACCGCCATTTTCCATCCCGATTCCGAGGTAGGCCGCGCAAAAACATCCGAAAGTTTTGGCACTTCGGCAAAAAGGGAGAACTTTCGGCGTAAAACAAGTGACCCCGTTTCCCGCGGCTAATTACGAGCCCGGTCCCGGTGTGACGTTTCGCCGATAGACTTCCGTAAATTCTACCGCGTATTATTTCCGGTTCCACGCGTCACGGGACATCCACTCTTTTGACGGATGGATCCGAGTATTCGAATTTTAATTATCGATGCGAACCGGTGCATCGAAAACCGTTAGTTTCGTTTAACCCTCACGTGGACTCCCGATCTTAGTTTAGTTGCGTTGAAAGTATGATTTATAATGCTAATCGCGACATCTGTGGTGTTACTAGTACAAATTATTCGGTTTGTTTTATTTGGTCTCTGTGGACGTCGTTTGTACAACAGACCATCTTTCTTTTTGCGGTGAAACCATGTTTTATTGTTCTATACCACTTTATTGTGTTAAAGATATCAGTTACGATTTACAAGACTCTGTCCACATATATTTTAACAAGTTGTTGGGCTCGAAAGCTGGCGAAAGTATGAAGGTCGCTTTTGATTTGTACGAGAATTGGTATTCTATGGGGTTCGAGGTCGCTGATTATGAATCTAAACGCAAAATTTTGAGAGACAAGCTCGGGACGTTCATATATATTGACAAAAATGGTAATATTCTAATTAGAATTGAAATTAATGACTAGACTTTGAAATGAAAACTGCTATTTTATTGATTAATTATATTTTCAATAATGAATTTTTTTTCTCGAAACTGAGTAGGATTTCGGGGGTGTGTCTATTCACCAAAAATAATTGTAATTGGCCCCCACAACCGAAAATAATTTTTCAGGAATGATTTGAAACTTTTCATATTCCTCGAAAAATTTGGGCACCTACCCCCTGTCGATTTTTCTTAAAAATTTGTTTGACGATTTATAGAAAAGTTGTCTAATACTTTTTTGTAGGTACCCATGAGCTCTGTTTCAGAAAAAAGTTTCCTTGAAATATATTCACTATTGTAGGAGTTATGGCAATTTGAAAATTGGACCGGTTTTATGGAGTTTTCCTCATTTTTCGGGGTCAAGGATCAACTTTTCGAATATTTTTGCGATTTGTACATATTCTCCATCAAAATACGCGTAGTTTGCTTTTTTAAACATTAAAATCCGTCAATCCGTTCAGAAGTTATGACATTTCAAAGATTTGCATGAAATTTCCAGGCAACATTTCTGGCCATAAATTATATTTTCGATTAGGAATTTTTTTCTCGAAAATGCGTAGGAATTCGGGGGTATGTCTATTCACCAAAAATACTTGTAATTGACCCCTGCAATTAAAAATAATTTTTTTAAAACGATTTGAAATTTTTTAATTTTGACGAAAAATTTCGTACCTTCTCGAATTTTTTTCTCGAAACTGAGTAGGATTTCGGGGGTGTGTCTATTCACCAAAAATAATTGTAATTGGCCCCCACAACCGAAAATAATTTTTCAGGAATGATTTGAAACTTTTCATATTCCTCGAAAAATTTGGGCACCTACCCCCTGTCGATTTTTCTTAAAAATTTGTTTGACGACCTATAGAAAAGTTGTCTAATACTTTTTTGTAGGTACCCATGAGCTCTGTTTCAGAAAAAAGTTTCCTTGAAATATATTCACTATTGTAGGAGTTATGGCAATTTGAAAATTGGACCGGTTTTATGGGGTTTTTCTCATTTTTCGAGGTCAAGGATCAACTTTTCGAATATTTTTGCAATTTCTACATATTCTCTAGCAAAATACGCGGCGTTTGTCTTTTTGAATATTAAAATCCGTCAATCCGTTCAGGAGTTATGATGTTTTAAACATACGCATGAAATTTCAGTGAAACATATCAATGGTATGGTCAGACATGAAATTTTCTCTAATGAATTTTTTTCTCGAAAACGCGTAGAAATTCGGGGGTATGTCTATTCACCAAAAATGATTGTAATTGAGCCCCGCAACCAAAAATAATTTTTCCAGAATGATTTGAAATTTTTCAATTTAATTTTTTAATAACTTTTTAACGAAGCCTCAATCAAGAAGTTGATATTCTTGATTTTCGTCTTATTTTGGCCTCCAGAATCTCTCAAAATTTTTCCCAGGGCTGGCAGAACACCCTATATATTAAGTAATTGTTAAATATCTAATATAAATAGCGAAAATTGTCTTCACAGACATTTTTATTAACGGCTATTTCGAGGCTCGCGAAAAACTGTCGGGAAATAAAGTTCGCGAAACGGACAACGTCGACTCTAACCGTAGTCTAAACAACGGGCAGAGTCGGAGTGTCAGGAAAAATGTAATTCAGTGGCGCTCGGGAACTGGTCGTTATTATGCATAAGGACCCCGTGTCGCGATTATAAGGATCGTGGCAAGCTCGTCCTTCCGCTATGCATTCGGATCCCCTCGGAATTCGCTGCAGCTACCCTTTGGCGCCAGCTGACGTACGCCATAGGGCGCGACAGCTCTCTAGCATTTGATATCTCTGCCAGCATCCCTGACTAACAACAGGATCGAGCCTCCTGTTTCGCGAGGGGGCCATCTCGAGTGTCTCTCGCTGATTTTAATGAAACTTTTCAGCTTGATGGATCAATTAAAATCGTCGAAGGGACGCTGCCTACAAAACCGAGCGTTCCGTTTCGTCCGCGATTTGAAACTAATTTTTTTCTCTGCGTTCGTTAGCTTCGTCGTGGTTTAAATGCAATTTATAAAGTAGCCTTCGTCGGTCGTTCTTCTCGTAATATCTCCTTTTTCTTTAATTTTCAGTTTTGTGATTTCCCCGTTTTCTTATTATTATTGTCTGCTGCATTATATTAATCAACAGAGGCGGAGAGGTTTCCTGACGCGGTTTGAAGGACGCGTAGGTGCCGGTATAGCCATGTCACGAGTATGCTCCACCGGTTGCTCGAGTGTTTTCGTACTCTAACCCTTAATTGGAGACGCATGCCGACGCAATAATACTACCGAGAGTCGTAGGGTTATTTCAGGTACGTTCCCTAGGGCGACGTCGCGAACTTTGTTTCCCCCCTGGAAGGCCTGTCAGTTTGCTCCAAAGTGACACTCGACGGCGAAAAATAACGAAACTACAACTGTCGAGAGATCTCGATCGAAACGATACAAACTCGCATCAAGATGCAGGAAATCCATAAGCACCGAACGTGCACTCGTTCTTTCCGAATCGCAGTTATTCAACGAGCGACATCGAAACGATAAAGGAAGCGATCAAAAGTAATTTATGGGGCCAATTTACGTCGCGGGCGATGCCACTGTTTCGCAGTTATAAAGCCGCCGAACCGTGAAAAGGAAGAACGTAACGACTAGTTAAACCAGTTACGACATCTGTTTCGTCAACGAACCGAAAAACTTCGAGGGGAACGGTTTCCACGATGCTTTTTCCGACATTTTTGCCACAACGACCGGTAAAGTTTATACCAGACGAAGTGCACGCGTCGAAATAGACGATCGAGAACCTCCACCAGTCGAATTAGTCCGGATTCAAAACGATATTACATTTATATTCGACGAACTATCGCCGGTGCATGCATCACAAAGTCAGAAAACGAATTTAGTTACTTAACCGATGGCGGAAGTTTCGAAAAAAAGTCGTTTGGAGAATCGTATAAATAACACAGAATGGATCAATATTTTTAAAACTTTTGTAGAACATAGACTCTCTACCTTCGGATAGAAACTGAACGTGCCTCCATAAATTACGCCCGCTCACGTCGGAAGAAAAATAGATGTCTGTTATTTTAGCAACGAAAGGAACTTTTGCAGTATAAAATTCGTTTTGCTTCGTCGTTGCTGCAAATTTTCGGGAATCGAAGGGTACCGTAGTTCGTCAGGACGGCAAAAGCGCAGTAGAATTGATCGCTACGTAAATTTAACAAAGCTTTCATTAAAAAACCAGCCGTAAAGTATTTACATGGGAACCGTAAAAATTCTCCGAATCGATGTGTACTAAATTTAATTCCGGTTACGTTTCGCATTTTATTTCTCGCTATTGGCCGGACGAATTTACTCGCGCCGGAGCTACGGAATGCACATACATTTTACGTCGCGACATATTTTATATTTACTGCCTTGATAATGTTACAAATGCATTAACGTTCGTTCGCGAATCAAAAATAATGGGTCCACAAATTACGGTCGACGGTTCGCGTTTTGTACCTTTTCGATTTCAAATAAAATAAATACTCTCTGCGATACTTGTTACGCGTGTAATAAATATTCTTGTATTTTTTTCTTATATCAATTTTGTAATATCGTTCGAAGGGTAAAGGGCAGCCCCGCGATCGATACGCGAAGCTACGTTTTTTTATTGTTATTTCGACGTTTACGGTCGCAAAACTTTCCATGCCAACGGTTTTTACGCGAAAAAAAAATTTCCCCGTGTAAATTTCGTACGAAAGGTTACCAGAATTCATCGTTCTTGTATCCACACCTTGCACTTGCCGCGAATGAAATTTTCGCACGATCGGTCGCCGTAAATTAACTCGCGCGTTTAAAGCCATCTTGAAAGCGTTACGTTTCGCCTCGCGATGCCCTTTTTGCGACGCAATTCTTTCTCTAAGGCTTAATTCGCCGCCCGTTTAGAAACCGGGCCCCTTATCGCCGGCATTAATGCTTCATTAACATAACTAAACGAGTTTGTTATCCGGCCGTTTTACAGTTGTACTTTTGTCAGTGATAAATGGCGGCGCCGCTACCGGGCACTGCAGTAGATAATACACAGCTACAGTCAGACACGGTTTTCGTTTTCTCTCCTACGTTTCCTATGGAAAGTTTGTCGAGGAAATTAATCCTTTCGACTTATACTACTAGTTATAAAAAAGGTCTGAGTCACGCGTCAAACGAATTGTGGGAAGCTTTGGATATTTTAAAATGCGAAATTTGCCGTAAGTTGTAACTGATTTCGGTTTCCAACAGACTCTTGAGGGGGTCTTCTGAGATCTAAGATGTGTTTTTGGTATTTTTTTGTAAAGAAATTATGTAAGTTCTTGCATCGACGTTTCTCATATACAGGGTGTTCGGCCACCCCTGGGAAAAATTTTAATAGAGGATTCTAGAGGCCAAAATAAGACGAAAATCAAGAATACCAACTTGTTGATGGAGGCTACATTAAAAAGTTATTAACAATTAAATTCAAAAATTTTAAATCGTTCTGGAAAAATTATTTTCGGTTACGGGGGTCAATTACAATCATTTTTTGTGAATACACATATTTTCGAAATCCTACCCACTTTTGAGAAAAAAATTCGAGTAAGTGGTGAAAGTTTTGAGTGAAAAAAAAGACTTTCGAATCGTCTTGGAAAAATTATTTTCCGTTGCGGGGGTCAATTGCAATCATTTTTGGTCAACAGACATACCCCCGAAATCCTAACCATTTTCGAGAAAAAAATTCCTTACCGAAAATCTAATTTCAGGCCAGAAATGCTTCTTCGAAATGTCATGCGAATCTTTAAAACACCATAACTCCTGAACAGATTGGACGATTTTAATGTTTAAAAAAGCAAACTACGCGTATTTTGCTAAAGAATATGTAGAAATTGCAAAAATATTCGAAAATGGTCCTTGACCCTGCAAGATGAGAAAAACCCCATAAAAATGGTCCAATTTTCAAACAGCCATAATTACTACAATAGTGAATATATTTCAATGAAACTTTTTTCTGAAGTAGAGCTCATGGGTACCTACAAAAAAGTATTAGACAACTTTTCTGTAGGGCGTCAAATAAAATTACTAAAAATGAAAAAGGAATTTTTAAGAAAAATCGACAGGGGGTAGGTACTTAAATTATCTATTATTTATTTTTTCGAAGAAAAAAAAAATTTTTAATTAATTCTAAAAAAATTATTTTCAGTTGCGGGGGTCAATTGCAATCATTTTTGGTGAATAGACATACCCCCGAAATCTTACGCATTTTCGAGAAAAAAATTCAGTACGCTCGGAACTGTAAAGGTTAATAACTGTTTAACGAAGCCTTCATCAACAAATTGGCATTCTTGATTTTCGTCTTATTTTGGCCTCTAGAATCCCCCATTTAAATTTTTCCCAGGTGTGACCGAACACCCTGTATATTTATTACTCTTCCAGTAATATTCACAAATTTTTACAACGAGAAATAGTCGAAATTAGTGTCAATACAGAGCCTCGTTAAGAGCCTTTATTAATTTTAGGAATTTAGTGATGTTTCTGCATACATATTTCTAAAAACACCGAATTTTTGGCCGTTTACAGTAGAAGAGCCCCCTTAAGCGACTCTTTATTACGTATTCTCTTCTCGTGGTTTATTGTCTGGGGTGATTTTATCGCTAACTCGATGTGTTATCTCAGCGAAGTAGAAAGAATGGGATGCCGAAGTTTTTACTTGGTCTCTCGAGAGCTGGACGCCATGGAGATAGCGACCTTCTAATTTCTCGATAAGACTCGGACGAGAGAATAGTAACCGTTAAAGGGGCACCCGCATTTCACACCTGCGGAGAATCGTTTTTCCGTAAAATACCGAACGACATCGGAAATTAAGCGTGGAAGGAGGGAAAAAGATGCCCTTTCTGGTTTTGTAAAAGTTCCTATTCGTTTCAACGATTTGTAACGCTTCTTGTTGGAGCTTCGAGGTTGATATAAGATGGGTCCACGACACACATAAGATCACATAATATGTTTTTAATGTAAATAATACTCGATGTGAAATTTAACGCGTTTACGAATTATTCAAAATTGGATTTGTATTTGGGTTAAGGATCGAATATGGCTTTGGTACGTGGCTTGAACGGCTACGTCAGGCAATAACTACAAACTGGAAGTTGCATAACTACACGGTGTCGGATGATGCATTGTTTACAGAACCACGAAACCCAGGAAGCAACATCCGGCCAGGCGTAACACTATTCGCTGCCTGTGCGTTAATTAGGGAATTAATATAGAAAAGATACATCGAAGTCGCAGTAGTAATTGAAACGGACTCCATACGTTACGATACATCCCCTATAATCTTACACAAATCGTACTAATTCTGATTAATTGTAAACCGTAATCGCTGCACCTATACGTACTTCGGATAACCATAATCGCATTATCCGGGGACACTCGGGTTAAATGATTCTATCTATACCACCGTAGATGCGTGTAAGACGCAGGTCAGATCCTCCCCTGTGCCCCTCTAGTCCAAACAAGATGTATAATAATTTTATTAATTAAAATTTGACTCATAATAAACGGTCCAGTTGCAGTTTTACCGTTTCCACCCCTTTCAATTATATATACAAGGTGTTCGGCCCACATCTGAGAAAAATTTTAATGGAAGATTCTAGAGGCCGAAATAAGACGAAAATCAAGAATACTAATTTGTTGATTAAGGCTTCGTTAAAAAGTTATAGAAACATTTCCTGCCACGTAGTATATTTTCGGTAATGAATTTTTTTCTCGAAAACGCGTAGAAATTCGAGGGTATGTCTATTCACCTAAAATACTTGTAATTGACCCTTGTAACTAAATATAATTTTTTTAGAACGATTTGAAATTTTTTAATTTTGACGAAAAATTTCACACCTTCTCGAATTTTTTTCTCAAAAGTGGGTAGGATTTCAGGGATATAGCTCTTCACCAAAAATGATTGTAATTGACCCCTGCAACCGAAAATAATTTTTTCAGAACGATTTGAAATTTTTTAATTTTGTCGAAAAATTTCACACATTCTCGAATTTTTTTCTAGGAAATGAGTAGGATTTCGGGGATATAGCTCTTCACCAAAAATGATTGTAATTGACCCCTGCAACCGAAAATAATTTTTTCAGAACGATTTGAAATTTTTTAATTTTGTCGAAAAATTTCACACATTCTCGAATTTTTTTCTAGGAAATGAGTAGGATTTCGGGGATATAGCTCTTCACCAAAAATGATTGTAATTGACCCCTGCAACCGAAAATAATTTTTTCAGAACGATTTGAAATTTTTTAATTTTGTCGAAAAATTTCACACATTCTCGAATTTTTTTCTAGGAAATGAGTAGGATTTCGGGGATATAGCTCTTCACCAAAAATGATTGTAATTGACCCCCGCAACCGAAAATAATTTTTTCAGAACGATTTGAAATTTTTTAATTTTGTCGAAAAATTTCACACATTCTCGAATTTTTTTCTAGGAAATGAGTAGGATTTCGGGGATATAGCTCTTCACCAAAAATGATTGTAATTGACCCCTGCAACAGAAAATAATTTTTTCAGAACGATTTGAAATTTTTTAATTTTGTCGAAAAATTTCACACATTCTCGAATTTTTTTCTAGGAAATGAGTAGGATTTCGGGGATATAGCTCTTCACCAAAAATGATTGTAATTGACCCCTGCAACCGAAAATAATTTTTTCAGAACGATTTGAAATTTTTTAATTTTGCCGAAAAATTTCACACATTCTCGAATTTTTTTCTAGGAAATGAGTAGGATTTCGGGGATATAGCTCTTCACCAAAAATGATTGTAATCAACCCTCGAAACTAAAAATAATTTTTCCAGAATGATTTGAAATTTTTCTAATTAATCTTTTAATATCTTTTTAACGAAGTCCCAATCAAGAAGTTGATATTTTTGACTTTCGTCTTATTTTGGCCTCTAGAATTTTCCATTAAAATTTTCTCTATATCCGCGTACGCAACGTTTTCTCCGATCTTTCCGAATAGTTAGTCGAGAAATATTTATTTTGCAAATTCCCTCCGCAAATTGGATACCCTGTTTGCGCATGAAAAATGTATCGGGTTCGGCAGGAGCTTTCGAAAATCGCCGCGTTTCGTGAAAATATTTGGATTGGCCAAAGAGCCGGGACGATTTTGATTAAAAAGTTCGCCGAAAATCGGGCCAACTTACGCAAAATCCAGTTAACAGCGGGGGTGTGCTCGCAGCGTTTCAGTTCCCGTTGGCCGGGCGCGAGAGGGACCCGGATCGTTAGGTTGCCGAGGCCGAAGAGTGGAAGACATAACGAAGGGTGAATAAGCGAAAGACACACAATCTCGGTAATGGGAAGACCGCAAAAAATGGCGTGAATGGAGGATTCAGACGGAGGCAGCCTCGTCAAGCGGGACTGTCGTCTCCGCTGCGAACGCCCAGAGGCCCGCGCGACTCTGTAATTAAAAAGTAGAAACGTAGACGGAAATTGTTGACGTTCAAGTTCCGGACGTCGTCCTTTTTTTTACCTTTATCCCGAAACTATCCGTCTCTCTCCTCCTTTAACCTGCCGCAGCTCGCGTTCCCCTTTTCTGTCTCCGTCCATTATGCGTTTCGATTCTCTAATGAAGTAAACGTTCGCCGCGTCGTAAGGAGGATCGAGAAAAGGATTCGTTCGGTCGAGGCCAATTAAAATCTAGAGCACCGCGACTTCCGCCCGGTAATTTCATTGTTACGACGTCGTACCGTCTCGCGGACAACGAACCCATCGAATTGTTATCGGTACTCGGCCTCCCATCGATTACGTTTCGAATTTATTACGATCCAAGGTATTTTCTTTAGATTTGCCTCGCGATGGAAAGTGTCCGAATCTGGTACAATGGTTTCGCTGTTCTGCTGTTTTCGGTTTCTTCGCGGGAGTCGATACCACCCGTGGGATCGATACGATATCGAGCCGCTGGAAAAGCTCGATGTCCATGCATTTCAACGTTTCCTTGGCGCTCTACGATTGCATTCGGGTTTCTTGCTCTATTTTTCCCAGCAACGATAACGGGGTTCGAACCAAACCGAGCATGCGCTCTCTCTCGACTTCACCTGGCGATATTACGCAACTATTAGCAACTTTTACTTTCAACAACAATGTCTACGATATGTGCTTCCTTCCAAGCACTTCCTGTTAATGAGATCAGGCAGTCAGATTGATACAAATTAGCCTTTTACACGGTGTTTTGGGTTCTGTCGCGCTCGACATTTTCATCTCCCAAATTTTTCACCACAACGTCATCAAACTTTGATATTTAATTTCCAAATATTATTACTTTCTGCCTGGTCCCCTTAATCCTTTGCACTCCGAATTATATTTCAATTTTGTTACCAGCAGCTCCTAACACTTTCAAGTGTTTTATTTGAAATTTACGTTAACCAATAGGGCAATTTAAACAAACAGATTCAATTAATTATCTCTTTGGTTTGGAGTTGGAAAGATATCGAGTGGGACTCGACAAAGGAGCTTCTGTCTTAAATGTTCTCTGGCTCATACGCGAAATACTGAAAGAATCGTTCCATCACGATCGCTCGATTACCGAATAAGTAAATCAGTTAAAGCATCGAGTCTTCAACGAGTCATAATTAACGGAACGGCGGTCGTCAAACAGTTTAATGGAATCGCGAAGAGGAGCGTATCGATTCCATTAAAGGATTGACTTGTCACGAACTGGAAGAATAAAAAAGGGCCACGTTAGCGAGTAACCATGCGCAGCGTTTATTTTCTCGGAGGTAAATTTCCTTCGACGAGATACCACACCGTACCTTGCATATTCCGCGCGGACCTCGTCTTTTCGTTTCATTTTCCAGCGAGGTTTCTGCTCTCGATCAGCCGCCAATATTTCCACCCGATACCGATAACATTGCGAGCACACCGTCGATAGAACGGCCAGAAGAATTACTTATTTCCGTCTTTTTCCACCGGGGCGAGTGTTTCTTAAAACGTCGGACGGAACGAAAAAAACGAATATTTTTGTCCCGCCGGTCGAAATATATCGGTTTCGCGTTAAATTTTCCGAGCTGGCCCGTTCGAAAATAGAGGAAATAGAAGAAACGGGCGTCGGGGATAGTTTCACGGAGCGTCTGACGCCGACGACAGCGTCTCCGAATCGAAATCGAAGAACTTATATTCCGGAATCCAGTTTCCGTCCGACCATTCGTGCCATGGATTCCAACCTCGTGCACCTTTGCGCTTTTTAAAATGTGACGCATCGAAGGGTCGAACCATCGGGGAATTCGCACGCCGCAGCGTCGAACTGTGTCGCTCCAAGAATCGCAATTCCTTCGCTGATTGTATATTCGCCGTACGAAAGGAATAATTCACTTTTACGGGGGGACGCGTTGCCATTCGATCCGGAAGGTAGCTAAAAGGGGAAACTGATTAACGACGGAACTGTGTTCGAAGAGTTCGCTGTAACGGAAACGCGCCAGTAACTAGATCAACTTTATTTATTAAAATGTAAATTTTCGTCCCGCTCCAGTTGCATCGCGATTTGTCGCGCCAAAATTTAGCGGAAAAAGGGTGGAAGTACCGAGCTAAAATATAATTTCTTAATGTAAATTTCGAGCTGTGGCGGTTTTAATGATTTTTTAAACGGGAAGCAGCGGATAAACCAGAGTTTGGAAGGGGTCGTTTCGCCGAACGAAAATCCGTTGAATTTTTATAACGTGCCGCGACGCGAGCGACGCTATTTTCTGAAAAATAATGCCCCGTTATTCCGGCGGACGCCGCGGCAAAGGTAGAACGCCATGAAATTATATTCCGCGGCTCACGGGAGAAAACGGCCGGGAAAGTACGTCAAGCTGAAAATCGCAATTTCTGCTTCATTCATTGTGCTCCTTTCGTACGTCGGGCCTGGCAATGGTTCCGGATCGATTCGTTTGAGGAACCGAATGATCCCTCGACTCGGAAGGCGGACCTTCTTTACCCGTGCGCATCGAATTACCTTGACATAATACGAGCAGCTTGCTTTTCCCTTTGGTCAAACCACGGAAACGACAGAACTCCTTTGACGTTAAGGTACATCGGAAATGATGCGGTTTCCTCCAGACCGCCATCGTTTGCAACCATAAACCGTCTACTGTTCTATACTTTCGCGATTCTTCCCTGGTATTCCTGCAGTTGACGTGCTTTCGCAAACTTGGTAAAACTACCGTTTTAGTTATAATAATTTCCCAATACCATTCTTATCAACCATCAACCACCAATAATGTGAAGAGGAAAGACCTAATAGAAAGAATAATCATGACAAGGCTGCGAACGGGACACTCTAAATTCACACACGAGTACCTAATGAAAAAAACCGGACCACCAACCTGTAACCTATGTTAATGTAGAAGATACAACGTCCAAAGACAAAAATACAAGTTAACATCACCAATAATGAGAAGAGGAAAGATCTAATAGAAAGAATAATCATAACAAGGCTGCGAACGGGACACACACGAGTACCTAATGAAAAAAACCGAATCATCAACCTGTAACCTATGTTACTATAGAAGATACAACGTCCAAAGACAAAAATACAAGTTAACATCACCAATAATGAGAAGAGGAAAGATCTAATAGAAAGAATAATCATAACAAGGCTGCGAACGGGACACACACGAGTACCTAATGAAAAAAACCGAATCATCAACTTGTAACCTATGTTACTATAGAAGATACAACGTCCAAAGGCAAAAATACAAGTTAACATCACGTACATCACCAATAATGAGAAGAGGAAAGACCTAATAGAAAGAATAATCATGACAAGGCTGCGAACGGGACACTCTAAATTCACACACGAGTACCTAATGAAACAAACCGAATCATCAACCTGTAACCTATGTTACTATAGAATATACAACGTTCAAAGACAAAAATACAAGTTAACATCACGTACATCACCAATAATGAGAAGAGGAAAGATCTAATAGAAAGAATAATCATGACAAGGCTGCGAACGGGACACTCTAAATTCACACACGAGTACCTAATGAAAAAAACCGAATCATCAACCTGTAACCTATGTTACTATAGAAGATACATCGTCCAAAGACAAAAATACAAGTTAACATCACCAATAATGAGAAGAGGAATGATCTAATAGAAAGAATAATCATGACAAGGCTGCGAACGGGACACACACGAGTACCTAATGAAAAAAACCGAATCATCAACCTGTAACCTATGTTACTATAGAAGATACAACGTCCAAAGGCAAAAATACAAGTTAACATCACGTACATCACCAATAATGAGAAGAGGAAAGACCTAATAGAAAGAATAATCATGACAAGGCTGCGAACGGGACACTCTAAATTCACACACGAGTACCTAATGAAAAAAACCGGACCACCAACCTGTAACCTATGTTAATGTAGAAGATACAACGTCCAAAGACAAAAATACAAGTTAACATCACCAATAATGAGAAGAGGAATGATCTAATAGAAAGAATAATCGTGACAAGGCTGCGAACGGGGCACTCTAAATTCACACACGAGTACCTAATGAAACAAACCGAATCATCAACCTGTAACTTATGTTACTATAGAAGATACAACGTCCAAAGACAAACATACAAGTTAACATCACGTACATCACCAATAATGAGAAGAGGAAAGATCTAATAGAAAGAATAATCATAACAAGGCTGCGAACGGGACACTTTAAATTCACACACGAGTACCTAATGAAACAAACCGAATCATCAACCTGTAACCTATGTTACTATAGAAGATACAACGTCCAAAGACAAAAATACAAGTTGACATCACCAATAATGAGACGAGGAAAGATCTAATAGAAAGAATAATCATGACAAGGCTGCGAACGGGACACTCTAAATTCACACACGAGTACCTAATGAAAAAAACCGAATCATCAACCTGTAACCTATGTTACTATAGAAGATACAACGTCCAAAGACAAAAATACAAGTTAACATCACCAATAATGAGACGAGGAAAGATCTAATAGAAAGAATAATCATAACAAGGTTGCGAACGGGACACACACGAGTACCTAATGAAAAAAACCGAATCATCAACCTGTAACCTATGTTACTATAGAAGATACTGTGAGTTATATGAACAAGAATATATTTATTAACAAAAACAACCACACTACACAAAAGATACAGGCAATCAAATAATCGCTGATGTAAGTGTATAATTTTTCCTTTTTCTTTTCTCTCACTTTCACTCGTCTTTATCTCACATATGTTTCCATCCTCTCTCTGTCAATCCTCAATTCGTACTGTTCCTTCGACCTAACGTACGGTCGCTCACGCTCTCTGACAAATACAAACATTCGACCACAACTTCCAAACGAAATTCACATCCTTATCTGTGATAATCATATTATCACAGATACAACGTCCAAAGACAAAAATACAAGATAACATCACCTACAGCCTTGATGTCACGGAAACATATAGAAAGTATCCAGAAATATCTAAAAGAAATCAACAACTACCACATAATATAACCACACCAAAAGAAGTGAACCCAGCACCAAGTCGTCGCTAATGACTCGAAAGGGTATGACCAATATTACTGCCTTTCTAGTACCGTTTCACCACTTCGTTTGGAAATCGTAGTCCACCTTATATATATTTATTACTTTTACCGTAAGAATCAGAGTGTAAAACAACGAATTGTAAAATAGGATCCCCATTCGTAGAGCTCGAAATTTGTAGTTTATGGTGCGTCGAATGCGCATTACGTACGTATGTTTTACGTCGATCGAAAATATATGTGGTACGTGAATTCGCGCGCGTATTTATCGAGAGGATTCGTTCATATTTCATTCGAAATAATCGATGCTCGTTTCATTCCGCGCTATCGCGTTAATATCGATTACCGGGGCCGAATAAAAATTTCTAAAGCGACAAATCTGCAAATATTCTGTACAAAACGTTCGATGGAACTATGAATATTTACGAGCGTGATCTTACGAGCCCAACGTTAATTCCCCATAGGCAGAACCGGGCGTGCACGCGAAAAAGGAAAACCTCGGGACTGTTTAACGTGTTCCGTGTTTCGCCTAGTTCGCGACGGAAGTCGGCGGGGCAACGATTTACAGTTAAATGGATTTCGAGCCGTTCGTCGTCGCTTCCTTCGAAACAGCATCTGCAACGAGATCCCTCCTTCCCCGTTGGTTCCTTCCATTCGAGGACAGACAACAAAAAGCAGACGCGTACTTTGAGAATCGTCGCGACTGAAAGCCACTCGGTTTCCTCGTATACAACTACCGCGCGACGTGGCTTTCGACGAAAAGCTTTCCGCGCTACGTACATATTCTACCGGGGGAAGAAGCATTCTCGTTTCTCTTCCCTTGGTCTTCAAAGAACCAGGCGAAGTTAGACGAAATACTTTAATAGAGCCGCCGTGACGCTTCCCCGAGAGAAACGAGGAAAAGGGAAGCTCCGCGCTTTATGCCGATTATTACGAGGAAGCTATTAGACTGCTAACGCCCGAGGGAGTGCACCACTTTGGAAGGCCCATACTGGCCATTGTCTGCGTGTCAGCAACGCCGAGCGGAAAATCAAATTTGCCAGGAGAGAAATTCGCCGGCTCGATGTTAACACCCGGTACGAAGTTCCTTTCAAAAGTTGCGCGCCTAGCGTGCGCCCGTTTTGACTTTATTCTCCTCAAAATTCGATTTTTCTTTCCCATTTTCTTAAAGGATAGAATCTTAGAAATATGCGTGCAAAAACGTATCACTGAACTCCTAAAATCAACGAAGGTATACGTATTGCTCGATCGAGCTACACATGCTTGATCTTTTCCGAATTGGCTGATTTTTTTCCTCGAAAGTACGTAGAATTTCGGGGGTACGTGAAAATAATTTTTCCAGAATGATTTGAAAATTTTCGAAATTTCAGGGGAATCGGAATGTCAGTGTCGGACATTGTATTTTCGGTAAAGAATTTTTTTCTCGAAAGTGCATAGGATTTCGAGGGTTTGTCTACTCACCAAAAATGATTGTAATCGACCCCTGCAACCGATAATAATTTTTTCAGGACGATTTGAAATTTTTTAATAACATTTTACCGAAGCCTCAATCAAGAAATTGATATTCCTTATTTTCGTCTTATTCTGGCCTCTAGAATCTCCCATTAAAATCTTTCCAAGGGGTGGTCGAACACCCTGTATATCGATGCAAGAACTTGCATAGTTTCTTCATTAAAAAAACGCGTTTTACAGTAGAAGACACGCTTAGTTAGCAAATCGATCGCCAAATGGGCAGAGATTTCTTAACACTGGCGGTCGGAAAGGTTTCGTTGGATTCCGATCGATATTCCTCTCTGCCCTTATCCCTAGTGCGTCCAAATATTCTAAGCGGTTTTAGCCATGAAAGTTCTCCAGCAGAGCGTGCATTGTTCGGCTTTATCCGAGGAAGCCGAGCGTTCTAACGTAAATGGTCGATGTTAAACTTTCCATCGATAGATTGGTATTTATAGCTGACCTGTATTTCATTTAACCGAAACTATCGGCGCTTCGTTGCTAGAGCGACAACTTAATGAAGCCTCCTCCGGGTACCTTTGTTTCTACCGGAAGGTAATAGCGTGTAAAGGTTGTCGAGAGACATGACAAGCGAACGATGTCCGAGATAATCTCGTGATTGCCTTCGGGCTCCAATTACACCCTTGACACGAACCGTATGGAATCTCAAGATTACCTCCTTTAGCACCTCATACTTCGTTTAAGGTCTATAAGCATCCCTGGCTTCGAGTCATCCTCTCCTACCATTTTGCAGTTACCATCTGCCCACGTTTCTGCAAACCGAAGCCAGATAATTTTATTCTTCTTTTTTACATCCCCGTAAATCGTAAGTCAGTCATTGAGATTCGAAACATTGCTTTATCGTCGCATTCTGCAATTCTAATTCCTCGAATAATTCTCACATATCGTTCTAACGTCGTCGAGAATTGAAGAATTCAATTTCCCGGAAGAATGCGTACCGTGTTTTTAGCAGCCAAGATTGTTACGACGGATATACCGTAATGCGAATTCCAACAAGTCGAGTAGAACTGACACGAAAGGAAAAAAAATAACCGCCTGCGAGTCGCGAGCGCTAAATGTGGAACGCCGGGGACGCAGAAATTATGGTTGTATTCTTACCGCGCGAACGTGCTACCAATTAGTCCTTTGACGTCGCTGATGGTAATTACCGCCGTAATTGAGCCAACTCAACGAATTTTCAGAAATTGTCATCGACGCCAGTAGCTACTCCGCGCTTTAACAATTTCAATTTATCAAAGTCGTCTCGTTAGTCCGTCGTAACTTCGTTCAAAGAATTTGTGTTTCAAATGCCGCGGACGTTTAAGCCGCGCTTTCCTTCTCATTAGTAAAATTTCTCCGACGTTAGAATCGTCGCTGGTCCAATTCGTTTCGTTAAAAAATTATTTTCCCCCGAAATTTTTAATCAATGTTGCTCGACCAGGAATTCGTAAGAAATTGCGTTGCTTCGAAAAAAGATGTATAAATAAGTGTGCTTCGAACGACACCCGGAACAAATATCACAAAAGTTTTTTCCAATATAATGGAAGCGTCGGTGTACGATTCATCGAGGAACCCATCGAAGCGAAGAGTAAAGATCCGTTGGAAAATCCCGAAGCACTTTGCAAGATGCATTTCTATACTCGCGAGGCGCGTTTCTGGAAAACTATAAATGGAAAGGTATTTTTACCAAGTGCACTGCCGAGCGGCGAAAAAAAAGGCGATTTCTAAGCGAAACGCATAAAAGAGTAGAATAGGCGACGAAGGACGGGGTCGAGAATATTTCATGAATAAATCGAGAAAGTCGAGCCGTATAAACAAGTACTAAATTCATTCTCCGCCGTGGTGCCAACTGTCGAGCAAATTTTGCATCGTCCCTTTCGAAATAACTTCGATCGTACCATTTGATCCAAATCGGATCATTTTTCTTATTGCTAAACTTAACTATATGGCACTTATCTAGATTGAGGGACAATCTATTTAACGAGCACCAATTCTGAAGTCTGTTAAGGCGTCATCTAGAATTGATTGAGCACTTTGCTGATTACAAATACATTTATATATCTTGAGATCGTATAAGAAAAATTTAGTGTTTGAATTAGAAATGTTATTAATATACAGGATATTCGGCCACCCCTGGGAAAAATTTGAATGAGGGATTCTAGAGGCCAAAATAAGAAAAAACTCAAGAATACCAATTTGTTAATGGAGAGTTTGTTAAAAAATTATTAACGTTTAAAGTTCCGCTCGTACTGAATTTTTTTCTCGAAAGTGCGTAGGATTTCGAAGGTATGTGTAATGACCAAAAATGATTGTAATTGACCCCCGCAACCGAAAATAATTTTTTTAGAATGATTTGAAATTTCTTTTTTTCGTCGAAAAATTTAGGCACCTTGTTGATTTTTCTTAAAAATTCGTTTTTCATTTCTGATAATTTTGTTTGACGCCCTACAGAAAAGTTGTCTAATACTTTTTTGTAGGTACCCATGAGCTCTACTTCAGAAAAAAGTTTCATTGAAATATATTCACTATTGTAGGAATTATGGCTGTTTGAAAATTGGACCATTTTTATGGGGTTTTTCTCATTTTGCAGGGTCAAGGACCAACTTTTCGAATATTTTTGCAATTTCTACATATTCTTTAGCAAAATACGCGTAGTTTGCTTTTTTAAACATTAAAATCATCCAATCCGTTCAGGAGTTATGGTGTTTTAAAGATTCGCATGACATTTCGAAGAAGCATTTCTGGCCTGAAATTAGATTTTCGGTAAGGAATTTTTTTCTCGAAAATGGTTAGGATTTCGAGGGTATGTCTATTGACCAAAAACGATTATAATGGATCCCCGTAACTAAAAATAATTTTTTTAGAACGATTTGAAATTTTTTAATTTTGATGAAAAATTTCACACCTTCTCGAATTTTTTTCTCGAAACTGGACAGGATTTCGAAGGTATGTGTAATGACCAAAAATGATTGTAATTAATCTCTGCAACCGAAAATAATTTTTTCAGAACGATTTGAAAGTTTTGAATTTGATTGTTAATAACTTTTTAACGAAGCCTCACAAATTGGTATTCTTGACTTTCGTCTTAGTTTGGCCTCTAGAACCCCCTATTAAAATCTGTCCCAGGGGTGGTCGAACACCCTGTATATTATATCGTATTCAAAGAACAACGGTTCGTCCCTTTGCTCGTCGAACGAACTTTGAGAAATACAAATTTTTTGCTCGACGAGAGTTAATTATTCGCGCGAAATACGAGCCTCGCCGGAATATTGTGTGTCGACGCACGCGTTAATTCGTGTTCGTAATTGCGACGTACCAACGTCAGTTTAATTAAAACATTAAATATTCGTAGTCTCGATATCCCCTCCCCCTCCCACCCGTTCGTCGAATCAATCCTACCGCGGGAATAAGCAACACGCGAAATTAAATAATCACTAAAACTTTTCGAATTTACAATTCGACCGCCCGTTTTCGCGAATCGATAATTGCAGTGATTCTATCGAGCATTTTTCAACGCAACGTACGAGGCAGAAAAGCATCGTTGTTAACCGAGGAATATATGGTTCTTGAAGAGCAGGCGGTAGCAAAGTCAAAGGCAATTTATGAACTCGAATGAGTTTGCGAGCCGGGTCGGCGGAGTTTGTTTATTCGTTCGAAAAGCGCGGGAACCGAACGCCGGTAGCAACGTTAGCTGTGAACTTCGTAACTGCGTAGCTTCTTCTGCTACCGGGCTGATTATTTATGGACCTGGGAGTACCTTTCTTCGAGGAAGAAACCCTCGAACGTCGGCCCGGTTGGAAAGTTAATAACTTGCTGAACGAAGAGCCGAGAAATGCCGGGGAAAAAATTCAAATCTTTGGAATTTGTTAGGAATTCCGGCGCTTGGGAATAATTTATGATGGAAATTCAGAAGGGAACTTTCAGGAAAATGCAATCTGCCGATGCTCTATTTCCTAATTACGTTTTAACGCGGCGCAAAAGTAGCTGGGAGAAAAGAATACGCTAGTTTCGGATATTGTTTATTCCAAATTTCGAGGGACTCGAGCTCGCCCAACGCGAAGCGACTTTCGGGAAACAAGAGTAAGTTTTCGGTTCGTAAGAGTTCGGATGGACAGGGTCGAGATGGGAAAACTAGCTGTTCGACGAGCGAACCGTGAAATTGAGAGTGTCTAAGCTCGCGGTACGATGTTTCTGTGAATTAGCTTATCGTTCGATAAGGAAAGACGCTGTAAGAACGTTCAAGTTATCAAATGAAGCCTTCTTGTGGCGATCACACACGTCCAGTGCACCGAATATAGTGTTTCTTTTGTTACTTCGCAACAAAGAAGTATCGAGAATTTGCGCGTTTGCTGCATAGCTCGTGCAGCTGTCCGTCGAAAGATTAGAAGAGCAAACCGGGGAAGATGCATGCGCAGGGTGGCCGTAGCTGGACAGAACTATGCGAGCAAACTTCCCTGGCAGAATGTCCAGCTAACTATGCATCGAACGACGCGAACTGCGCAATGTTTGCCCCGATATACAGGCGACGGAAACTGCGAACAGCAAATCGTCGCTGACGAAATCAGATTAGGACGACAAGTTTACGCCGAGTATCCGAATCCCAGCAACGGGCTGTGCTCTGATTACTACGGAACTTGCCCGCGAATTTCTATATTCCTGATCCTCCTTCGTCCCCGATGAAATCGTCGTTGAGACGCGGTTCAACGCGCGCCAACGGGCTCGCAAATTTTCCTCGCGGAACGAACAACGTCTGAACGGAACGGAAAACTTAACGCCGTCGCTGGGAAGCTGAATTTACGAAACCCCCGAACGGGCGCGAAACGCGTGCTTGTTTCGCGTCTGCTTCGTAAATTCACCAAGTTCCCGCGTTTATTACGCGGCGTTAAGATTTGATTAGTCGCCGTTTCCCTGCGATTTCGTGCTCCAGGATTTTCCAACGGGAGCTACGAAAGATAATCTGCGCTGTGGTCGTTCTTTCGAAACGCAATATCGCGATCGCGTCTGGCGGAACGAAATTAAAAAATGCGAAAAAAAAAAGGAACAGAGGCTAAACAATTCTATACGCGCGACGTTCGGCCTCGTATCACGGAAGTGGTTCGTCAAATAATCGTAAAATTTAGTACGACGACTTTCATACGCGGGTTATTGGAGACATTAAATTTTCGAAAAAGTTTTACGACCAGGTCGGGAAGATATTGACACGGGGGGGTGGTGCATTTCGTTTTATAACGCGGAGTTACGTTGCGGGGATAAGCCAATAGGACCCCGTGATCCGGCTCTCGGGTCGAAAATTAAATCGAACGCATAATTCGGCTAGAAAATCCTCGTCAGCTTATTTCCAGGTCTTATCGGTAATTTAAAAGCAGTGTCTGCCGACCTCGCGATTTGTATATCGTCGCTGATATTCCCGGCGATTCGTTGGTTGCATAATTTCAACGTCGAAACGCAATCTGGACATACTTTGCATGGAAAACTGTGTACGCGATACCGTGCACGGTGGGATGTACTAGCTTGAATTATCGCGCAATAAGATTGTTCTCCGGGTATCGATTCTTTCTAAAAATGACGCACGACAGTTGAATTTTAGATACTGTCTCTGCAGCGTGGTTTTAACGAAACGTGATTGAAAATTAATACGTGTCATAAATATACCAACCGGTCTATATTTAAATATTTTTACTGATTAGGAAAAGATTACGATGATGATCTTTAGAATAAGGTACGATGCTATTTAAGTAAATAAAACGAATGAATTATAATACTTTAGCGTGTATAATAGAAATGGTTATGTGAAATACGAAATTTCAAGCGTTTCTTTGATGTACGAATCTATAACATTTCAAGTAAAATGAACAGCATGGATTGCACAAATATGTTGGAAAATTACTTAAAACCCTTTTGGGCAGAAAACGATGATCCAAATTTAATTTTTATGCAAGACTGCAGAAAATAGTATCCCTCTTTTAAATTGGCCTGCACGTTCCCCTGATGTTTTGTAATAATCAAAAATTTGCAAATGTACAAAAATGAAAACTTGCAATTATTGAATTTTCGATATAATTTGTAGTGGCGATGGTACATAAATGAATTTCGTTTACAGTTGGTATATTTATGAAAGACAGATTGAACAGTACATCCGTCACTTAAGTTATTAATTGCACTAAATTAACGGAACTGCATTTGAATATCTATTTTTATAGTACTGTCTAGGAATAGAAAGTACTATTATAGGTTAATTTATTTACAACAGATCAAATTCCTTACATTTTAAGGGGTTGGTTTATCCATGAAACGCACTGCAGCGTTCAGGAAGAGAACGTTGAGGCGTCGTTGGCCGAGTTTATTTGACTAATCGGTGGGAAATACGTGGTTTATTAATCGAAAGGGTCGACAATGAGTTAAGTAGTTAATATGGTAACGAGAGACAGGGTGTCCGGGCGCGTGTTTAATAAGTTTTCGAGCGGGAAAGTTGAAGTCAAAGACCAAGGAGGTAAGAGCATAGGTGTAGAAGAAAGGAGAGAAAAGCGGCCACTAATGATTGGTGCGCGGCCGTGCGCGCAGGTTCCTCGAAAGGGGTGAGAAGTTTGAATAGGTTGCCGAGGGCGTAACAACGTTCTAGACGTGTATGCCTCGCCTCGCCTCGCCTAGCCTCGCGCGTCCCTATATACCACTAAGTACAATATAACTCTCTCTTCTCTCTCTTGTCGCTACGGTTTGACATAACGGCCCTGAGCACCGGGCGAGTTTAGAACTAGCGACCTCGGCTTTATCTACGGTCCACGGCTGAGATTAGCGAAACAAAGAGCCACCCCCCTCGCGGAATGCGGTTTTCGCCTCTGAAGATTCGTCATCTTCGCGGAGACGTCGACCCCGTCGCTCTGATAAAAAATTAACGACGCCCCCGAGCAACATTTCCATACGAAGGAACAGCTAACTAAAAATAACAACCAATAAGATCAACCATTTCTAAAATTTAGAACGAAAATCGTAGACAAATCGATTTATTCCCTTTTGATTATCAGTTTGAAAAATTAACGACGTCTTTGCGCAAAATTTCCATACGGGAAGAACAGCTAATTAAAACTAATAAGATCGTAACTGTTTCTGGAATTTAGAACGAAAATCGTAGACAAATCGATTTATCCCCTTTTCTGTATTAGTTTGAAAAATTAACGACGCCTTTGCGCAAAATTTCTATACGGGAGGAACAGCTAATTAAAACTAATAAGATCAACCATTTCTGAAATTTAGAACGGAAATGGTGGACAAATCGATTTATCCCCTTTTGTGTATTAGTTTGAAAAATTAACGACGCATTTGCGCAAAATTTCCATACGGAAAGAACAGCTAATTAAAACCAATAAGATCGTAACTGTTTCTGAAATTTAGAACGAAAATCGTAGACAAATCGATTTATCCCCTTTTCTGTATTAGTTTGAAAAATTAACGACGTCTTTGCGCAAAATTTCCATACGGAAAGAACAGCTAATTAAAACCAATAAGATCGTAACCGTTTCCGGAATTTAGAACGAAAACGGTGGACAAATCGATTTATCCCCTTTTGACTATCAGTTTGAAAAATTAACGACGTCTTTGCGCAAAATTTCCATACGGGAAGAACAGCTAATTAAAACTAATAAGATCGTAACTGTTTCTGGAATTTAGAACGAAAATCGTAGACAAATCGATTTATCCCCTTTTGATTATCAGTTTGAAAAATTAACGACGCCTTCGCGCAAAATTTCTATACGGGAGAAACGGCTAATTAAAACTAATAAGATCAACCATTTCTGAAATTTAGAACGGAAATGGTGGACAAATCGATTTATCCCCTTTTGTGTATTAGTTTGAAAAATTAACGACGCCTTCGCGCAAAATTTCTATACGGGAGGAACAGCTAATTAAAACTAATAAGATCAACCATTTCTGAAATTTAGAACGGAAACGGTGGACAAATCGATTTATCCCCTTTTGTGTATTAGTTTGAAAAATTAACGACGCCTTCGCGCAAAATTTCTATACGAAAAGAACAGCTAATTAAAAATAATAAGATCAACCATTTCTGAAATTTAGAACGGAAATGGTGGACAAATCGATTTATCCCCTTTTGTGTATTAGTTTGAAAAATTAACGACGCCTTCGCGCAAAATTTCTATACGAAAAGAACAGCTAATTAAAAATAATAAGATCAACCATTTCTGAAATTTAGAACGGAAACGGTGGACAAATCGATTTATCCCCTTTTGTGTATTAGTTTGAAAAATTAACGACGACTTCGCGCAAAATTTCTATACGAAAAGAACAGCTTATTAAAACTAATAAGATCAACCATTTCTGAAATTTAGAACGGAAACGGTGGACAAATCGATTTATCCCCTTTTGTGTATTAGTTTGAAAAATTAACGACGACTTCGCGCAAAATTTCTATACGGGAGGAATAGCTAATTAAAACTAATAAGATCAACCATTTCTGAAATTTAGAACGGAAACGGTGGACAAATCGATTTATCCCCTTTTGTGTATTAGTTTGAAAAATTAACGACGCCTTCGCGCAAAATTTCTATACGAAAAGAACAGCTAATTAAAAATAATAAGATCAACCATTTCTGAAATTTAGAACGGAAACGGTGGACAAATCGATTTATCCCCTTTTGTGTATTAGTTTGAAAAATTAACGACGACTTCGCGCAAAATTTCTATACGAAAAGAACAGCTTATTAAAACTAATAAGATCAACCATTTCTGAAATTTAGAACGGAAACGGTGGACAAATCGATTTATCCCCTTTTGTGTATTAGTTTGAAAAATTAACGACGACTTCGCGCAAAATTTCTATACGGGAGGAATAGCTAATTAAAACTAATAAGATCAACCATTTCTGAAATTTAGAACGGAAACGGTGGACAAATCGATTTATTCCCTTTTGTGTATTAGTTTGAAAAATTAACGACGCCTTTGCGCAAAATTTCCATACGGAAAGAACAGCTAATTAAAACTAATAAGATCGTAACCGTTTCTGAAATTTAGAACGAAAATCGTAGACAAATCGATTTATCCCCTTTTGACTATCAGTTTGAAAAATTAACGACGCCTTCGCGCAAAATTTCTATACGGGAGGAACAACTAATTAAAACTAATAGGATCAACCATTTCTGAAATTTAGAACGGAAACGGTGGACAAATCGATTTATCCCCTTTTGTGTATTAGTTTGAAAAATTAACGACATCTTTGCGCAAAATTTCCATACGGAAAGAACAGCTAATTGAAACCAATAAGATTGTAACCGTTTCTGAAATTTAGAACGAAAATCGTAGACAAATCGATTTATCCCCTTTTCTGTATTAGTTTGAAAAATTAACGACGTCTTTGCGCAAAATTTCCATACGGAAAGAACAGCTAATTGAAACCAATAAGATCGTAACCGTTTCTGAAATTTAGAACGAAGACTGTAGATAAATCGATTTATCCCCTTTTGATTATATTAGTTCACTCTGCGTAAGAAGGGCAATTTTCTTTTCTTTTTTTACAGTTAGCCGCGTTTTCGAATCGATAGATAGTCGCACTCCCGCCTGGCCGTAACTTCGTTTCGAGGGGAATATCTGGATAAAACTGTCGAGGAGAAACTTCGTAGTGCTTTTGCATGCTTCAAGAGCTCCTTAATGGTCGCTAAGAAGAGCTTATTGAAAGAAAGTTACCTCGTTTAAATCCAATCCCTTTAGTTCCCCGCATTCATCACGCATGCATGAACCTACTCCCAGACGAAATTCATCGCGGACTTGGCGGTGGGTGTATTCAATCAAAAGTTGCCTCGCGTCCGGTCAGCCGAGTTAACCACAAGTTGCAGTCGAGGCGTCGGTTTAACTCGCGACCACTTTACTTCAAGACTCTTTTAAATCACGAAACCGTATCGCTTTGAGCCGCTAATCGAATTGATGCTCGATCGTATTAGTTAAAGCAACCGTTCGACCGTGGCTAATGAACTTTGCTCGCTTGTACTCCGCGTTTGTGTACAGGAAATTTCACTTATAGTTGAAAAATAAGCTCGTGAATATCGAAAATCATCGAACAATATACGATACTCGCTTTCACGAAGATATCAAAGAGTCAAGCGGGATACCGGGATAGATCTGCCAGAAGGTTCTTTGAAAATTTTCGCCAATATTTGCTCCGCTATGACATGTTTCGCGAGCGTGCAGCAAAATACTTTAACGCGCAAAGTAGAGAATGTACGACCGATGTCTCTGGAGATGGGTAGAGACGTCTGGCCAATTTATTAAGCAAACATTTACACTCGACGTGCTGTACCTTAAATCTCCGAGACTGGTTGGTAAATCTCGCCTTCGTCTATTTACGACGACTTATGTCGGGCGAAGAAATTATTCGCGTTTTATTTAGCTTCCGTGGAATCCCCAGCCGGGCATTCTATTAATTTTTACGCGTTGAATACGATCGATCTGTAAAATAAATGTTTAAAATTGAAAAGAATTTTATCAGTTCGGAAATTTGCATAATCTAATTGAAACTTGAATGGACCCACGAAAGTTATTTGAAACAACGAATAATACGATCGCGTATAAATCAAAATTATTCGTATATAAAATTGGATGTTTCGTACGTAGCGTATTTATAACACGGTATTATCATCGAAGCTTTCCTCTGCAATGATTAATTGCAACAACTTATTGCGCGTTCAAAACGTATACTATATAGCTATAGATGTGTAGCAGTTGCACGCGAATCCGTCCATTCTACAGATTCCCGTGATTAATTATCAGAAACCAATATGACTGCGAAGATATATTCCCGCAGGAAACCGTAGTAAAAACGTCACGAACGCGACGATCGGGAAGAACAAAAGAACAAGCGTGTGTTTGTCTTTGTTCCCTCGAAATCGTTATCGTTTCTATCAATTGAATCTGTCAATGGATACATACATATACACGACAAACACAGAAATTTGCAAGATTGGTTTGTTAAAAGAGTCTTTAAAATATCGTGAACGACATTTTTATCGATTCTCGTAAATTGATTCTTACGAAATTTGCCTTGCTATGTAACAATATTATAACCTTATCGAGTCGACAATTTAGATTTCCCTTCTTACGAGAAATCACCCTCTCTCGTCGGTTCTTTCAACAGTTTATGGGACATCCTGTATTCAAACCACACACACGACGCTTTATTGCTCCGCGTTTATTCTCGAACGATGAAAGTTTGCTCCGTCTACTTTGTGTTCGAAAGCATTGGTCGACGTATTACTAGTTTCACTTGATCTTAAGTATATTTACCTAGGTGTCGACTCACGTTAAAAGCTCGCGGTCTTGAAACGGCAAGACGATAGATCAAAGAAAAACTGTTCGTATTTTCACAACGACTCGATACCATTTTTCGATGTAGAATCAACATTTGTTACGAGACTTTTAAAGAACGTTAATTTTATTATTATAAAATTGTTTCCCTGTTTTGCAAATCACCATATTTCCTCTTTGTACTTAGAGTCTAAATCAAGATCAACGACATAAGCGTATTTACGTGTTTGCTCGCACCTATCGCGATATATTTTTGATATACGATGTTTACTTTGTTTTTAGCTCTTCTTACGCTGAAGTATCGAGAGAACTTTTGAAATTTCATTTCGAATAAAAACAGAAAAGAACCAAAGAAAAGTAATATAATCTGACTAGAGAACAAGGTGTGGCGATTGATAAAATTCAACAAATATTCGCGGAGCTTTATTATCCGTGAAGATGTGCTCTTATCAGGAAATATTAGCCTCCTTGGGTCGTTAACCTGCTACCATTTGTCTACTTTGTATTTCAGTGTTTCTTTATCTTTCAGAGGAGCACGCTGACAGCTTGAATATGGTTATGCCAGGCGTGATTTACGATTCGAGTGATCTTAACACCTTCTATCTCTGTAAATAGGAAAGTACGCCTAATGAGTTATTTAATACGCTCGTGCAACATCGGATATCAAACTCGCGCGGCAGTTCCACGCGACGACAAATGGATTTCGCGATAACTAAGAAACCGAACGAGCCACTTTGTATTCGGAATCAGCGGCCAATAACTGGGTCGTAACGTGGTCGTATCTTACCTTTGGATTGCAGTTGTAACGGTTTTACTTCGAGGCGACGCCTTATTGTGGAAATTACGCGACCAAGCGCGAGGAAATAAACTCATACGAACGATAACGCGTTAATTGAACAAGTGGACGGCAATTACTGTCGAGCTTGGTGGAAATCCAGTCGCACCGTCTGTCCCGCGCGCGTCTTAGATAACGATAATATTGTAACAAGGTTTAAAGTACAACTAATTCGATCGTGCCACGGCATGTCGTATTTATTTAGCCGCGTGTCAAGACCACGTCGGCGTACAAACGACCAACACACTTTTTCTCCTTCTTCCTACGCGTGACATTCAAGCAGAAACAGAATTTGAAAAGAAAATAGTAATACGACTCGATGGTAAAATATTTACGAAATTTTCGTGCAACGAACAACTTAATTATTTATCTCGTGTTTATTCCTCCCGTATTCCCGTGTAAAACTTTGTTCTGCGCATCTCCATTGCGTCGGTGAAACTATCGGAGGCCTCAGGCCCGCACGAATATCGTGTGCATACGGGGCCCCATCGAGTTTTGTTGAAAATTTTCTTTAACGAATACGTTGATAACAAATGGGAGAATGCCTTTGATTCGAGAAACCGTGATACAAGTGGAAAGTCGGGTATGAACGCTTTGTTACAAAGTTATACGCAAATATCGCAGGATTACTCGAAAGTGCACGGAGAAACCTCGTGGAAACGTTGCCCCGTGACACAGGGAGACGAAAAGAAGTAAAACGAAACCTGTTCGCTTGCGTTTCATAACAAGGGGTATACACGTCGAACTTTTGGCTAAATTATTTTTTTTAAACGCGATTGCACCTGTACTCGAGCCAATTAAAACTATAGAGAACAGTTCCACGAACGCTTAAATTATAGAAACGCCTTAATCGCGAGTATGTCGTAAACGAGACGACCGTTTCGGGCGAGGCAGGAGATTTTATATTACTCGAGAAAGTCGAGGACACTTTTCTTTGAATACTTTCTCTGTAGACTGCACTAATGAGCGGAACGATTACATTCTTTCCCTTATGGTGCAGGGAATAGTGCCTTTGTCCCGACGAAATTTCGCGAGAAGACGGCCTCAGCTAGGAAGCTGCTCGCGTCTGGGAACGCGCGATACACCGACAATCCGAAACGGTAACGCAAAATGTTCCGTTACCCGGGAATAATCACCGTCCAGTTCGTTTTCTCGATTCTTAAAACGGAACGATCGCAAAAGTAGCGCTTGTTTTCGCGACGGAGACAGAGAAGACACCCGGAGGGGCTAGGAGGCGAACGGGTCGGGGACGGAACTGTATGTTTTTCTCACGTAATTAGCCACTTCGAGCAAGAAACGGCCCTGGATGAGAAAGGAAATGGTTCTGTCGGGAACATAGAACAGGGGACGATTTTACTGAAAAAGGGAAAATAATTAAACGGGTTTTTTTTCGTCGTGCAAACACCTCTTACTTCGTAGAATCCCATTCGGGGTTTAAAGGCCGCCCGTGAAAGTAACGAAACGGTATCTTCTTTTCAGTCCGTAACGGAGGACAAAGAAAGACGAGGCTCGTAAAATACACTTTTGCGAGGCAATTAATGGCTTCAAAGTGCACGGGAGTCGGACTGCCCGACCCTTTGTACGTCTTTAAAGCGAAGATAAAAATCTAAGATGAAACTATTTACGGTAGAATACAAAATTAAAACAGCATAGTCAATATTTTTGTCACCGAAGAATAGAATAAAGTTTCCAATCGCTGCAATTTTAAACAGTATCGTAGCTCCGCGATATGGGTAGAACATTCGAAAGTTTCAAGTATGAACGTTGATTCCGGAAACTCATTATTACGGTAGCGATGAACCGATCACGTGTTTCAAGTACGTGACTGTAATGCAAACTCCCCAAAGTTGAAACTTGATCGAATCGGACAAATCTCAGGAATTTACCCAAGAACTCCGCGCTGGTCCTACAACTACAGAAGGCAACAGGATTACGGGCTTGGACCTTGATTAGCTGTTCGTATCCTCGTAGTTTGTTTCGACGGTCGAATTTAATGCTCGAATTTTAATTGGACGTGTTCCGCGGAAATTTCATACTCGATTCCTTTCTTTTATCAGAGAGCGTGCGCAAGTTTGCCAAAGGAAAGGTGAACGCAAAGATCGCGAGAAATATACGATGCCCTCTGTACGTGTGTCTGTGACAATGCAGGAATCGGCGCAAGATGGAAACTTTGCCGGGTTTGGATTCGCGCACGTTGGGCGGAAGTGGAGCAACAGAACGCGAAGTAGAGCAGCACGCGGAGGAAAATAGTCCTCAAAGAAGAATCTACGTAATACATGACTTTGCTTTAAATTGCACAAAGGTCCCTTTAGCGATATAACATTTGGCGCGCGTACGCGCCCTCTTCGACGCTGTATCTGTAATGCGGTACGTTCCTCTTTGAATAATACCTACAAAGAACGTTCCGCTGAATAAAATTCTTGACCGCGCATTCATATGACAACGTGTGACGCTCTATATCGTTGATTACGCTCGGACGAGCCACGCGAGGAAAATAAGATTCCTCGAATTCGTAATTTCATTTAGCTTCAACGTTGAAAATGATCAGTGTGGGAATTCGTGAGAATCGTAGGAGGACAGAAAAGGAAAGGAGAGGTCTGCTAGTGGACTCATCGGTAAGGTTTCCTAGCAGGCCCTGCCTTAGACGCCTGGGATATTAGGAAATCGTTTGAGGATTGTATACAGGGTGGGGCAGTAACTATTAGCACCTCAGATATTTTGGAAACTATAAGTTTCACAGAAATGTTTGCTAAAGTAAATTGCACAGTACGAAGGGCGCTATTGGGTGGCGATAATAGTTTTTTTGCAGGTGGAGGTACTTCGGACATTTCAAGGTCACATCCATTTTTTTAAATGGATCGGTATGTTTTTGCTTCCGTATCACGATAGAGGATCTTAAAACGAGTTCAACGACCTATTACACAAGGTCATTGAAGGTCATAGAAAGTAGAGAAAGGCGATAGTACTTACGGTTTTGGTAGTAAATGAAACACACGTATTGTCAACAGTAGAGGAATGCGTAATGCTTACCGTTTACTTCACTGAGAATAAACACTGCTTGAAGAACACTTTAATAGTTTGCAGAGTAAGATAAACATCATAAGATTAGTATCGATAAATCGGTCAATCCGGCACGATGTATACGTTTGAAGAGCAGGTTGATATGCTTCTTATTTATGGCGAATGCCATCAAAATTCTGTAAGGGCGAAAAACTTGTATGCTGAACGATATCCACATCGGTCTCAGCCTTCGCGTCAAACATTTAAAAATGTGTATGATAAACTTAGGCAAACCGGTAGTTTAAGTGTTCGTAAAAGTGAACGCCAGAAACGAGTAATTAACGAAGAAATGGAAATCGGTGTGCTCGCTAGTGTGTCTAGAAATTCTCATATTAGTTCGCGACAAATTGAACGCGAAACTGGCATTAGTAGGAGGAGCGTACTTCGCATTTTGCACCGTCACAAATTTCATCCGTATCACGTTAGTCTTCACCAAGAATTGCATGGGAACGACTTCATGAATCGCGTTGAGTTTTGTCGATGGGCTATACGTCAGATTCAAAACAATGAGCTTTTTTTTAATACCGTCTTATTTACCGATGAAGCAACATTCACAAATCACGGGAATGTTAATTTGCATAACGTGCATTTATGGGCAGCGGAAAATCCACATTGGTTGCGACAGGTTGAACATCAAAAACAATGGTCTGTGAATGTATGGTGCGGTATCATAGGTGATCAAATTATTAGACCTTATTTTATCAATGAAAATTTGAATGGCAACGTCTATGCTAATTTTATTAAGGATACATTGGGTCTTTTGCTAGAAGAGTTACCTTTATTTACACGACAAACCATGTGGTATCAACAGGATGGATGCCCAGCACATTATTCATCGATTGCGCGAAGGGAACTCGATGAAAAATTTCGAAATCGTTGGATTGGACGCGGCGGTCCAATATCGTGGGCAGCTCGTTCACCAGACATAACACCTTTAGATTTCTTTCTGTGGGGAACACTGAAAGAGAAAGTGTACAAAGAAGTACCAACTACATCTCACGATATGCAACAGCGAATTATTGCAGCCTGTGCATCAATAAGTTCTGACGCTGTAAGACTTGCAAGTCAATCAATCGTAAAAAGAATCCAACGGTGCATTGACAGTGATGGTCATCGTTTCGAACACCTACTATAAACATGTTTCATTTACTACCAAAACCGTAAGTATTATCGCCTTTCTATACTTTCTATGACCTTCAATGACCTTGTGTAATAGGTCGTTGAACTCGTTTTAAGATCCTCTATCGTGATACGGAAGCAAAAACATACCGATCCATTTAAAAAAATGGATGTGACCTTGAAATGTCCGAAGTACCTCCACCTGCACAAAAACTATTATCGCCACCCAATAGCGCCCTTCGTACTGTGCAATTTACTTTAGCAAACATTTCTGTGAAACTTATAGTTTCCAAGATATCTGAGGTGCTAATAGTTACTGCCCCACCCTGTATATATGCCCCAATCAATTTCAATTAACAAACTAGGAAACCACATACTCCAACTCCTAACCCAGACCTTATAAACCACATAAAGCACTCGATAAAGGAGGAATGGAATAATGGGAAACAACATACACAACATCACACAAGACTTCCTCATGACAGTAAACACGTTTCATTACCAATAAAGAAAAAATTGTAATGTCCAGATTAAGAAGTGGACATACAAAAATGAGAAACCATTACATCCTTGACAAAAGAGACCCATCAAACTGCAGCTTCTGCTAACATCCAAGGACCATATAAGGGATACCTTGAAATTCGCGAGCGACTAAAATCTATGGGACAAAATTTAACGATACAAATGTGAGAATCAGCACTGTTAATCGTAGCTAATAGAAAATCAGAAGAAGATCAGTTTCAATATACAGACATTTCTCGTTTACATTTACAATTAGTGACTAGTTTTTCCATACGAAACGCCACGTTCGTTCCATCTACTAAACATTCCCGGAGCCAATCGTATACTAGCGAAGAAGAAACGAGTTAGGAAGTTTGCATCCGAGTTTATTCTCGAAGCTGGTTTATCCAGAAAGTTCCCCGAGTACTTATCGTACCGTGTAAATGGTAAACAGCCGTTGATGTAGCATCGTAGCGCGAATTCATCAGACGGATGCAACCAACGTTTAAGTTGCTTAAAAAAGCAACTTGGCGTTACGTGTTATGGAAATTTACGCGTGTCGCGTAGCCGTAAGTCGGCCAACTGCTAACCAAGAGTTGTCTACGGCGCATCGAGCCCCGTAACAGAAATAAACCCGCAGTCGTATAAATCTTATTACAATGTAATCCTGTTTGAAAACGCTCGAGTACTTTCGCACTTGTATCCCCGGGTTTCTCCAGATCTTACACGATGCATTTTCAACGAAGAAACAAGTTACGAAGTTTGTCGGTTAAGTTCATGGTGCTGCAAAGGGTGTGGCCCCGTTTCTCCCCCGCGCTTCGCCTCGAACTTCTCCTCTTTTCTCCTCCAAAACACGAATACCCTGTTCCCGCTGCGAAACGGTTCGTTACGCGATGCCTTCCAAAAGAATTCTTAACCCCTTAAAAAAATATGCTCTTTCTTGGACGTTCCTTGCAAAGAAACTGAAACATTTTCGACGAGGATTCCGCTCGATAAGAATGGAAGAATCGGCTCGACTGCGAGTATCCGATTACGTGTGAAAACCTCTGGAAATTTTCGATCTCATTCCGCGTGGCGATACTAGAAGAGCATCGTAGGCATCCTCCTTTTGAGAAAGAATATTTCATCTTTTCGATAAGTATAATGCTACGAAATACCTCGAAGTGGATCCTCTTACTATTCCTGCGAAAAGCGCTGCTATTAGAAGTCCTTTTTACATCTTCGAGATGCTTGAACACTTTACTCGTTAACGCGTCGGATACCATCGATAAATATTTATTATCTCGATACTGTTGGCAATTAACGACGTATTCGTTTAGATCGGTATAGAATTTTCACTGGCGCGAACACGATATTCGACTCAGTGTTCTCGAACGATGGCGGTTTAAGGTGAAACTTTATAGCGTTACTATCCCGTATAATGGAATTATCGGATTATCCTGTCGTCTATTTGAGAGAACAGTGGTCGTTCGCCGGAGAAGTCTACTAATCGCGGTCGTGTAGCATCGCTTTTCTCCGCGTGTATCGCCGTTTAAAGCGCAAACTTGATCAAACCAATTTGCAAGTCGGTTAATAGCCACGCGTATCCCGGTTGTACAGGGAAACGGAAACGATTCGAATTAAAAATTACTCGTCCCGCGCGTTAAAAACACTAGGATGCCCACCGGAACGTGTTAAATTTCGCGTGTTTGGGAATTTTTTCAGTAAACGGAATACGGATGATTTTTTGTTTTTTATTTTGATGGAAACATTTCCAAGCTCTCGTGCGCCGCGAAAAACAACTCGTCGAATGCAGTCGGATAACCGTTTGATAAATACAAATGCTATACGGCATCAAGTTTTTGTCCGTGAAAAATGTTGTCGAGCAGAAAAAATTCGTCGGATCGAAAAAGTTCGGTAGTCGTCGGGCATTGTTCAGGAACACGCGCGTTCTTTCGGAAGCATTTCCATCAGCGCCAGAGAGAGGAGGTATTTTTCAAGTTTTCCGCCGGCCGCATCTATTTTCTAAATTTTCTCGTTCGCGTGCATGGCTGTCGCGTACGGCATTGAAAGGCACTTCCGCGCGGCGAAAGTAATCGGAAATTGGCAAAAGTGTTTCTATAAAAGATTGAATCATCTATTTTTCGACGGTGTACGCGTTGGTTTTGACCGGTTCGACGAGCATATATTGTTTCGGAAATTTTGATCACGTTGATTGAAAAGCATCGCGTCGCTTTGTCCCTGCCGGACGGTTTTCGCGCGCGATTCATCAAAATGTTTCCATCGCGCCGTGAAATTTCTTCGCGATTACATCGATTTTTCATAAAATATCGCTGGATTGCTTTGATTCGATACCCGAGAAACGGATTGTAGGCGCGTAAAAATGAAATTAAAAACAAATGTAAAAACAGCTAGTCTATACGTGGATGTATGTGATCCGTAAAGATAGGATTCTATTGAAAAGAAATATATACGTATATATGAAATGGTTCTTTGATAATTAGAATAATGGGTGGTCTAATAGGGGCTTCCATGCGAATAACGATGTAATCGTGGATGGAAAGTTTAAAAGCATTCCTGGTGCCTTTGGTGATTAGAGAGTGCAGTGGGCGCGGTTACTTAGCTAGTTAACTCTTTCGGCCCTGCAGCAAGTCGGATCGAAAAGCACGTTTCGCTGACAGGATTTTCACCCTCCGAGCCAGTTTGGCTCCTCTAGTTAAATACAAAGGATTTCCCAAAATATAATTGCTCGTTGCACGATAAATGCGTCGTTCCGCGTCGAGTTGAAGCGCGATTCCAGCAAAACGATTTCCCTCGTTTGTTACGCGATCACGCGTTATATCTACGTGGATCTTAATCCCCTGCAATTTATGCCCTTTACCTGCTTTGATTTCCCAGTAACGATATTACGTCGAAACTATTAGTAACTGGAAAGTTTTGTCATTCGGAAATCCATTGGTATTTTGGACGTTTCGAGTCTTGATTAGTTTTGGGGGAAAAATAATTTCAGTTCAACGCATGGCTTTCTTTAAATTTAACAATGATGTATCCATGGCTTGGAAACAATAGAAAATGTTACAAACGAGCAAACGAAATGCGGTGCGTTTTATGTTAGCGAACGAGTTTCGCAAATGATCCTTCCACGCAGCGTTTTGTGTTAAACTTTGCTACGATAGCATTTTAAATATCAGAGGCCATGGTGTGGATGGTTTAATGCTACAAATTTTCCAGAAGGGAAATTTCCATTCATACGAGGCAATAGGCGCCCCGTGAAATTGTTCGACATGAAATTTTGCTGGAATTTAATGGGATCACGCTAGGTGCCGAATAAACGCATGAAATTTACAAATATTTAGTAATTGAACGCGTTAACGCTCGATCAAAGTGTGTACGTATATAAAGGACGATTGCATATTAAATCTGCACTAATTTTCCATGAAACGGTAATGGTCGCGTCGTCGAAATTTGTTTCGAATTCTTCGTGTTTATGGTATTTATCGAAAGAAATTGCGAGTAACGATTTTAACGCGAAATACTGGTGGCTTGTTTTCGGCGTATTCGTTGATCGACGGTACAATCGAACGCGTATAATCAGTTTTGTAGGCACATTCAATGTGTCGAAGCATTATAAACAAGCGAGCACTGAATTTCGATGCACTGAATTATGCCCGATCTGGCCACGCTGGTTAGTGGCGCGCAGTCGTTTGGTTACGCGGAGAAAAACAGACGATCGTGAAAACGCAACATGTCTGCCCGATAATGCGTTAAGAAAAAATCTGGTAAATTACAAAAATTGAAAACGTTCGGTGTAAGGGAATCATGAAATAAATTTTGGGGTTAAACGTGTGTCTCGGGCTACCGTGAAAGTCTTTCGCCGAAACGAAGGGATCTGGAAAGGCTGTAGTCAAACCTCGGCGAACCGATGAAACTTTAGCGATACTTTCGCTAGAGAAACTTTAAAAGTGTACGTACCACTGGTCGATTTCTACCAAGTTCCGTCAAGTATTTAGATAGACGATAGGGAGAGCCTGGATGCCGCCATTTTTCAACCGATGAAATGAAGTTCGAGTTCTCAAAATTGTTCGTCGCCATTCGGACAAACGAAGATAAATATGGCAAGTAATTCTAACAACGGTATATTCCTCTTTACTGAACTTCTTTATTTATTGTAGATAAGTGTACTGTATGCGTTGTAGTAACGTAAATGGGAACGGTATTATTTTAAAATTAGGTGTACTCGCTTTGCTGCCTGCTCAGAATTCAAAGATCACGTTTTAATAATACCGTTGTTAAAAAAGTCGTTCGATAAATTCAAAGAAGAAGGTAATGCTAATCCGTCGTAACAAGTTAATTACGAGGCTCGTTCGCGAAGGAAATTGTGTGCGGTGTCGGTGTCAAATTAGTACGGTCCTTTTTAATAGCTGCAAAAACCAGTTTCGCCAAAGTTTGTCGCATAAAAGGTTAATTACTTAGGCGATTAAGCTTGCCAGACAATAAGGCGGTCGGGTTAAACAGGCGGGTTGATCGATTTAGCCTTTCCTACTTCATCCATTAGGCGTTCAAAGTGTAAGAGCATCGACAAATATTTGCACTGTTTCGAGCGTACCGTCTAATCCAAGTTTTCTCTGTATACTTGCCGAGTCTTTTGAAACGCGTCGCGTCAATGCTCTTTTGTCGTTCGTTCCGTTATTTCTCGTTTCTATTTAAAACGTCGCTATTTACGATCCAACGCGTGCAGTAACAATAACCGCGAAAAAAAAAACCGTTCTGCCATTTTTGCTGTGCCCGACTTTGTTCGGGAAAAGTTTCATCGTTATCGTAATAATCTGCACTCCGCGAATCCAAGTACCATCCGATTATCGAAAAATAAGAGAGGTTAATGCGGATTTTACGGTTTAGGAATTTACGTAAAGCGATTCGTTGCAGTCGACAAATCATCGTGTTATTCCTGGAAGTTCGCTTGAACCAACGATGGACTTTACGCTCGATCTAAAGTACGTGTCAACCCCCACGAAATAAATTTTAATCTTAGAATAAAGGCTCTGTGATCTCGATCAAAGTGTAACACGATGATTAGAAATGAGGATGAAATACAGTAGATACCACGTAATGAATTAGAACGTTTCACCGTGATCGGTCAAGGAACATTAAGACCACGAAAGATCCAACGACAACGGATTCCACGAGCGAGGATAAAGCGGACCAATCCGGCTGCAAATTGGCTCCTTTGATCAGTCTGGAAAAGAAGGAGAGCCCCGTGAATCCGTACAATCGAGCAGACTGGACGAAAATGAACTCGAAATGGCCGCTTCCGGACACGGATGACAATGAGATCAGCGCTGTTAACAGTCTACCGCAGCTTGACTGCGGCGCATTCCCGAAATCGTACATGGACACGTGTTCCTGCTGTCCTCGAGAGACCTTTGGCAAGCACGACGCAGACGCGTTCGCCAACTACAGGAGCATCGTTCTCAAAGACGATGGCTGCTGCAAAGCCCATTGGGCGAGGAAAGAGTGTTACGAGAGAATCAAGGCGAAAGTGAACAGAGCCGTAAAGGTAAATAATTTATAGGAGAATTGGAATTCGGGAAATTCCTACGAAATAATTACGGTATTTCCACGCGACGTTCTAACCGGCGTGAACTACTTTAAAGAACGTACTACCGCGGTTTTCAGAGGCACAAAATATTTTTGATACGCGGCGAGTTGCCAAAATTGAAGGAAGCTTTGGAGCGAAGGGGTTGGGTGCAGAAATACGAAGCCACAAAAACAAGAACTCTACCTTACGGTTAGTTTCCTTGCCTCCCTTAATTAAATTTTTTCTCTCTTTCGCATTTTACTCTCTCTCTCCGCCTCTCTAATTAAAGATTAACCGCATAAACGACGGTAAAACGTCTAAATAAAAGAAAGCGCCCGTCTTTGGCGTCGGTGAACTTTCGACCAATATTCTTTGACGTGTAAGGACGATCGAAAATCCTCGCCGATGTTTTAAACGACGGTACGGTGTTTTCGAGTATTCGTTCGAATTGCTGTTTGATTCTTAGGTAGCGCGGCGAGCTTAGAGGCAAGATCATTAGGCGATCTAACCCAACCGGACGGAACGTTAAACGAGAAAGCGGTGATTTTCGCTTTACTACGTCACAAACTGCCGGACTTTATATGGGACTGCCGAAACGACTTTGTCGACTGGCACCGTGGCCTGAGCAGCAATACCCTCCTCAACAGATATCAGAAACCTTCGGTTTACACTTCCAAGGTTAACAACATCGTTTTATTTTATGGAATTTACCCAACTCCGAGCACCGCGTACAGAATAAGATCACCGAACGTGAGACTGTCGTTAAACTAAGTCAGCTACGACTCTACGTGATTCTAAAGAAATTAAAAATAATTGCGAGAATACTAGGGCTACGGTTAATGACGAGATAGATAAAAGCAATTTACGCTGGACAAGTTTAATTATAATTGACACGGCAGTAAAGCAAGGGCACCGTGTAATTGAACGATATTCAGGGTATGGGCGCACCAGAGCGTTGTATAAAAGTTTAATAGTGGATATATTTCTAAAGTGACGAGAGACACGGGTAATTAGACCAAGAACTTTAAGTGCTTACGTTATATCGTAGCAATGCTCGTTAAATGAGAAAGATGAGGTAAATAAAATGCCGAGGGCCCTCATACTATTTACACTCGTTACCGATACAGAGTCCAGAATATAATTATGACGAATAAGTGTCACTCTGCTTTTAAAAAAGTCCATTATACCGTTAGATTAAATTTCAGGAGGTTAACTTTAACACTGAACCTACTACGATCGGTTATCTAACCGGTTGCACGATTTAAACGGGAGTCTTGGTCTAACAACGCGTAATAAAAATACTAAAACTTTAGACGCGTGTAGTTCCGAAACTACTAGTGCTTTCTCAATAATTGAGGCATTATTAGAAGCGGGGAAGTTTCCCCTTTAAAATGGTTTTGGTTTTTGACGATCCGACTGCCTATTTTCGAGATATCGTAATTTATGTAAAGGGGTAATTTTTTAATTCCGCGCTCCGCCTTACGAAAGCCTATTAACACCTAATAAAAATACTAAAACTTTAGACGCGTGTAGTTCCGAAACTACTAGTGCTCTATCAATATTTGGAGCGTCATTAGAAGCGGGGAAGCTTCCCCTTTAAAATGGCTTTTGGTTTTTGACGATCCGACTTACCGTTTTCGAGATATCGTAATTTATGTAAAGGGGTAATTTTTCTTAATTCGACTATCTCTGTCTCCGTCTGACGCGTCGCGTAGTACCTCCTTGTCGCACGTGAGACGTGACCGTCTGGCCGACTGACCTAGTTTCTCAATGTGCGCGCGCGGTCAACGGCCTTGGCAAGGCCGTAGCGAAAAAGTAAACAATCTTCGGACCCTTATATTTCCGGAACTAGCCGCCGCATCGACGTGAAACTAAAATCGCAATATCTCTGGAACTAATTGAGCTATCGACTCTCACGAACGCTCATTTTAAAGGGCATTTTATCCCCTATCCGATGACCATATCAACTATTATTATTAATGTTGTCTTCTATGTTTATTTTGCAATTTACTTTGACACGACCGACTTGAAACTAAAATCCTCATATCTCCGGAACTAATAAAGCTATCGACTCTCACAAACGCTCATTTTAAAGGGCAGTTTATCCCCTATCCGATGACCATATCAACTATTATTATTAATGTTTATTTTGCAATTAACTTTGACGCGATCGACTTGAAACTAAAATCCTCATATCTCCGGAACTAATTAAGCTATCGACTCTCACAAACGCTCATTTTAAAGGGCATTTCATCCTCCATCTAATGAACGTAACTACTTTTATAATTTATACTGCCTTCTGTGTTTAATTTGAACTTTGACGCTATCTACTCAAAATAGTTTCAAAAATCCCTATCGATTGTGCGACTGGTGCGCGATAAAATTGTCTTATAAATTGTTTATCTAATCGAAAATGAATTTAAATTCGTATACAGAATGTTTACGTAATTACTAGCCAGCATAATTATTTTCTCTGGAACTAAATGGGTATACACGAAGCTTATTTTGCAATAAGTTGAACGTTTAGAATCCGTGATTCTCGTACTCGACGTAAGCTTTATAAAACATTTGTGATTACGAATAATATAGTTAGGAATGGCTCGTATACTGGAAGAGGCTCACTGGTTGTACGAGAAGAACGTGTCGGGCGTGCTATTCCCTCGAAGTTACAACCTCAGCAGAGAACCAAAAGCTTTCCTCGAGGATTTTCGACTGACCGCCACCGCCGGCCTGTTAAAGTGGTTCGTACAAAGAATGCAAGACGACCCGGAGAACACGTCGGACCCGGGACATCGTACGATTCCAATGAGTCGACTGGAATTCGCCATAAAACGGTGCGGGGAATTTATTGCTTGCGCGAACCATAAGAACATAGATGAAGACTTTGTCACCGAGCTTTCGGAGGAAGAATGGAATTCCTTTTTAGAGGATTACGCCACGGCCGTTCACGAAGGCGGCGGAATCGAAAATACGTCGGAGAAGGGTCAAGAGTACCTGCAAGTACGTTAACGGCGTTCATTTGACGCGAAATTGCACAAAGCTGAAAGGCAGGCGTTAGAAACTTAAAGGGAATTACACTCTTCGTCTACTTCCTCGCGTTCATTAATCTCAACACGGACTGGTTATTCTCAATTTGCGACGTGACATTTTTCCCGGATCTTCCGTTACTCTTCTCCTAAACGAATTAACTGGATTTATCGGGCGAAATTGTCCGGGGTTTTGTCGAACGCGACTGTATTTTGTAGAAGTTTATCGAGGCGGCAAAATCGACCCTGTCGAAATTGAAGGAGGTCGATCCGCAGTACGAACTGAACGGAATGCGGAACACGTGGATCCTGAAGCCGAGCGAACTTTGTTGCGGCACCGGGATTAGTATTTCCCACAACTTGAAAGACATATTCCGGAAGGTAAAAGGTCGACCGAAGGATTACTTCATCGTACAGAAATACATCGGTGTGTATTTTTAAAATCTAGACTCTTACTCTACGAGTCGTTAATTATCAATTCTCTATTCCCTCGTTTATAGAACGTCCCCTATTGATTCACGATACGAAGTTCGACATCAGACAGTGGTACCTGGTCACCAGCACGTTCCCCATGACGATATGGTTGTACAAGTAATTAAATTCAATTTCGCTCGTCCGGAACTCGTATTTAGACCGTGGCGGTATTCTGCGTCGAAATCCATGGAATAAATTGCGAGCCAAAAGGCGAAACGACGAACGAAGTTTGCGCGACGATTCTTTAAAGAAATACTCAGCGGGAAGGCGCTTTCGAATTTTTCTCAAAAGCATTTCCCCGACGGAGATTCGACTAGATTCCATCAAAGAATTTTCTCGATCCTCTGGCATCCTTTTTCCATCAGGGAGGGACTGCTTCGGTTCAGCTCGAAGCCCTACACTTTCTCAACTTATCACGAGGCGATTCATATCTGCAATACCGCCATTCAGGAGAAGTACGACGAGGAGAGACGGAGAAGAAGGAAGCGTGGAAATTCGGAGGAAGTCGTAAAATCGGTTCGCGATCAGGGATGGGACTGCGAGAAGCTGAACGAATATTTAAAGTAATCTCTCGACCGGCCTTCCAGACTTGTATGAGAACTTTCGGTTATCCGTTCGTTACGCTCGATAGCCCATGGGGATCACGAGATTGATAGATCCGGTGTGCAAATATGCTCGGGTACCATGTACTTTCCTGTCGGGTAATCGGCTCTATCTTCCGTTGCCTATCTTTCTATCCGTGTTTCGACCAGGGTTACAGCTTTTTCAAACGTTCGTTTGTCTCGCGTTTAAATGCGCCCATCGAGACTTCGCGGATAAATAGATTCACGAGTTCTATACGAAAATCCAAACGTCGGTATAAAATATGGAATAGAAGGTATAAATCAACGTCTAAAGTAAAGAAATCGCTCGTGCGTTTAAGTGACTGTCACGGTCGGGCATAAATCTGTCGGTCAGGCGTGCCAGTATGTGTCATGGGCGTGTGCGTTAAGGGATTAATGCCATACTTTACCCTGGCTCGTGCAGCGATAGTTAGAGGGACAGGTGAACGTTCCTGGAATTGGGTGCTGTTATCTATCCTACGGTTCACTCGTTCCTAGCTACACTAATGTTGCATCGCGCAGAAGATGCCATTTACTTCCCCCCTGGCAACTGAGACGATCCAAAATAAAGTCTCGCGCTCGAATTGTTTCGATTAAACCGGTCCCTGGGGGCACTTGGAACAGGCCAAATCACCACCGTAAATACTTTAAATGCGTCGACGCGAAAAAAACGATTCCCTCGAAGTATTTTCGAAAGTTTAGATCCATAGAGTACACTGAATCTAGGACACTCCGCGGAGCAAACTCGCAATCGACGATGTAACGTTCTGTTTGTCAGGCAAATGGGACTCGAGGGCGAACCGTATTACGACCAGATTTACCCGAAAATGTCGGAAGCTATAGTCCTGACGATGTTGGCCTCCCAAGAACACATGGACAGGCGACGTTGCAGCTTCGAGCTGTACGGAGCCGATTTCGTCGTGATGGAGGACCTTTCCGTCTGGTTGATCGAGATCAACACTAACCCCAGGATGCACCCGCCTAGTTCGAGAATTACCAAACGCCTCTATTCCGGTGTCCTCCAGAGCTTGGTTAAAGGTTAGCAAACTAGGATCTATAGGGGATCGTAGACAGAAGGAAGTTGTCAGGAACCGAGACTGCGGGGGAAAGTTTCCGCGAGTGGAGAGGTCGGGACAAGACAACGGGTAGCGTATCCTCCGCTGTGTCTCTGCGAATACTCCAACGAGCTTTTCAAATCGTCTAGTATCGACTGCTGGCTTTCCGGTTTCTGATTAAACAACTTCGCTGTCGGGGAATACGAATCGACCGGGCAACCTTCGACTCTTTCGTCAAAATGACCTTCGCCCTCTCCGATCGAATCTAGGTCGGACCTCGAAGCCTCTGCATTTCCTTTCTTCTCTCGTCAGACATCAGTCAGTTTCTCCGGATCTAAAATTTTTAACAAATTTATAATCACTGAAAATGTCGCCCGTTCAGCTTGATTTTTATAGGCACCTTTATTTACAATTTTCTAATTAACGGAATGAATTTTTGTTCGGTACGAAGGACGAAGTACGCATTAATTTTTATTTATTAGGCAAATGGTTCTGCAAAATTACGTTCGCCCGCCTTGATAAAATTAATTTCCTGCCCCGTCTTTCCCTTGTCGTTTTATTAATTTCAGTCTCGTTCTTCGCGATATTCCGTCACGCAGTTCTCTCTGTTCCGCGCACAAAGCTGCTTTTTTTCACGATATAAAAAATGTCTACCTTTCAGCAGTCGTCGGGTGGTTCCGACTGCGACGTCATTGTACAAACCGAAAGAAAGTTCCTTTATACGGGATACTCCTTTAGTCGAGTTTAATCTAATGCTGGTATTAATGCGACCGCGTGTATTCAATCTCTCCGCGACGAGGGTATCTTTTCAGACTCGGGGATACGCGTCTCCCAGGGGCGCGCTTTGTCGTTTGTTAACGCAAATTGGGCGATCATATATAAGCGTGACGGTACTCTAGAATTTTTGCGAAGAATCGTTTCCACTAATTTTTAAATTATCGTTGCGCCCAAGTTTACAGTGCCCGGCCACAATGGCACGGGGAATATAAATATACAATAGTTGGTTCGAGTTGAAAAGAGTTCACCGGGGAACAAAGATAAAACTCACGACGATGTACGTGTACAGTGCACACAGACAAAATACGTGCTGCGACCTCGATCGTGACGATCGAAGAAGAGAGACAGATTTATTCGAAAGGGCGTAAAATAATTGTAATTATAATATCGAAGCGCGGTAGAAGCATCGTAAATTAAACTACTCGATAGTAATAACATTAATAGTAATCCGAATCGGAGACCGCAAACCGTTATAACCAAAATTATTAAAGTTATGATATATGAATTGATATCATTGTTTAAACGTTAATTACCGATAGTTATTGCGAGTGATTACAGTTTATTTGGTTACCGGAAACCGCTATCGACAATAAAAATTGAGAAAATCTTGATTCAAAGATGATCGAGTTTGGAAAGGGAAAACAGATCGAAGCGAGAAACGGAGGAGATCGTTCGCGATCGGCGCTGATTTGCAATCTGTTTCAGTGGTAATGGACTTGCCCATGAACGCGGCCGCTGACACGGGCGGATTCAGCCTCGTCTACAACCAAAATATACCCGACTTCCACCCTTATCTCGGTCCCTGCCTCTTCGTGTTTGGCAAGTCGATAACGCTGCAAGAGCAGCCGCGTAAACGCGACAAGAAAAAAGGAAAGACGAACAGCTGGACCAAGCAGCAGCAACAGCAGCAACAGCATCACCGTGCTTGGACCGCCCCACCTATGATACCGCGATTGAGAGAACCGAAAATAATCGACTTTATCGACTACTTGAACACCGCCAGGGCTGTCAATTAAACTTACAAGCATCACATTGGCATCTTTTACTCTCGTCTTAGTTCGCTTAAAATCGTTACGACCAGTATGTCCGGGGTGAACAAATTTACCTTACGAAAGAGTACGTGAAATGCTAAAAAACTCTAAAAATAATATCGAATTTCGAAATTTTGCTTGTTATCGTCGGGCGCATTCGGTCATTGGTAAGCGAAAATGTACGAATTTGATAAAAACGCAGTTGGTCGAGTGCTACGTTTCAAAGGGGAAACTGGATTTCGTGAAAATGAAAAATGCTAACGAGTAGGTCTTAAAAAGCAGATCTCTAATAAAATTGGGGTAAGTGTGTAAATTGAGTATGGGGGTTTGGGAGAAATATGTGTACCTAGATAGGCGGCGTTGTTACGTAGCAGAAGTTGGCGTTCGCGATCGCGTTATTTTCAGGTCGACGAACTCCTTCATCGCGCGTTAACCGAGGAATGGAAAATTGTATTCTATTCTCGGTCGAGTTTGTTGCAGGTCGAGAATATTCGGGGCTGGTCGTATTTAACCGGTTCCGCGGCGGTCGGCGTCGCGAGCACGTAGCTTCCCGGGAAAAGTCAGTTGCACCGTGGTGTAATTAATGGGCGCAAGATAGACGAAGTAATTAACGCTGTCATTAGCCGGTGCCGTCGCTGCGTCGACGTTTCTTTCGGCAAGTTCCTGGCTAGAAAATACTGAGGGCTGAATGTGCTCGCGGGAGCTGAAGAGGAGAATCCACTTTTCGTGCGAAGTCTTTTATATCGTTCGCGGCGCGACGGAAACAAATAGTGCATCGAGGTAACGCTTTATGCATACGGAACTACGTTATACGTATTTCGGAGTATAATTTTTTTTTTTTTCGGCGGCCGAGCGTTTCAGAGAAAATATTTCGTCGCTCGAAGCGCGACGGAAATCAATGGGCAAACATTTTTCGGAGCCGTACTGACAAAAAAAAAAATAAATATATATATAGTGGAAATTCCTGAAACATAATAATCGTTCCCCCATTGCGAAATGCGATCGCATTCGTCGACATCGAATCGTTAAACTGGGGTAAAACGAAACCAGCGTATAAAGGGGTACGAAATTAATTTTTGTCGAGCGATCGATTCCCAGCGGCAACCAACCGGAAAAGTAACCGTAAGATAAAGACAATCGTTTTATTGATATGTACATACAATAAATTTATTTACAAATAATACAATAAATTTTTTGACGTCGTAAGTTATTCGTTCTTGATGATATATCTTAACAAAATACTACGCTCTTACCGATTATTGTGCCGTGCTGATATTCGAAAACTCTTTTGGTCACGGAAATTCAATGTAAACGTAGGTAATATTCGGTTTTACCCTGCACAAATATTTACCCAAAAAACGTTAACGATCGTAGGCGATGCGATTCACCGAAATCGCGATCTATTATCGTGTCGCGCGAGTGTTTCTCCTTCCCCTTCGGTTTCCACTTCTTTTTTTTTCTTTTTATTCCCCCGTTATATAAATATTACGTTAACTATTAATAAAATTATAAAACACATTGGCCGTGTACGGGCGTACGACGAACTTCCTTCTCCGTGGTGCATCGCGGCCGGGTGCTCTTCTGCAACAGAAACGTTTTCCTCTAACGAAACTTTTTAGATTCGTACAGATCGATTTGTCTTTTGCCTAGGGGGTTCTTCTTTCGTTCTCTTTTTAAATTCCGTAACAGGTCGTGTCCGAACTTGAATGGAACGCGATACCGGTGCAACGGTTCGAACAATTAAGAGAAAGAACGATCAAACAGACGTTCGCGAGCGGATCAGTCAGCACGATGACGGTGATAAATCACCGTCGTGCACGACGTGTCGCATCGATCTGCATTCGCGTCAGGTAAGGCCGTATAGGCGGCCATTGTACCGAGCAATTAGCGCTTGAAGTTGATAAATAACATACCGGAAACTCGGCTTAACTTATTTCGAATTATCGTTAAACCCACGCGTCCGCTTTCAACCCGTGATAAGGCGCGCCGTAATAATTTACACGGCGAAGGCGAAACAATTATTTCGACGTTCTTTTCCTCACTCTGTTATCGATGACGCCGTGCGTTAAGCAAACCCGTATTATTTTACTTCGTTACCGTTCCGCGTTCCTAAACACAATTAACCCATTCCTGTGGCATTTAGCTGGACGAAATCCGGGCTCAAACAGTAGGCGTCATCGCGCGGTAAACAGACCAGATTGATGATAAACTGCTTTGTAACAGAGATTATAAGGATCGTGATTTGCTGTCCGCGAGTCTGGCTCGTGATATTCAGGTTTGGACCAAAATCTTCATCACGAGTAGGACTCGTTAAAGTATGGGAATAATCGAGAGAACGCTCGAAAAATCGTAGAAAGATTTAACAGATGTACCTTGATTAACGCACGCGTCCCACTCTATTCGTATCCTATTTTGACAAATATTTTTACACCTATTGTCGCATTCTTCGATCGGAATTTCATCCGTTCTTCCAGTAAAAAGATATCAATTGTCGTTTCATCCGCGCTCGAAGCGAAAAAACAGTTTGATCCATCAGCGAACGCGCGAAAGGAAAAACTGGCCCCCCGGGGTGTTTCGTTGGAAGGTACGTCGCGAAAGAATGCGTATTCGCGCAACAAGGCACGGTTTCGACGTTACGGCTGTGTACGAATTTGAAAAGGAACACCGGCTGGCCATTATGCATCGTGAGTGACGCGACCTTTGCAGAGAAACGCGAAACTTGAGTTAACCACACGAGACTTCACCGTTTGATTCATGGATATCGGGCGCGCCATTGAAATTGGTAAACCGTGTCAATCCCGCGCGTCAAATCCGCTCGACGTCGGCTTTCAGGGAATTTATACGAGCGGAGACTAGCAGATCGATTGCGCCAGGCGTCGGTTCTAGGCCACGCTCGCGCGACGCTCTGTCTTGGAAGAAGAAACGCGCTAAAATATTTATCGGTAGATCAATCAGCGTCGACGGCCATCGGCTGGTTCCGGTCTTTTCAACGAACGCGACGAGAAATATTCCGCATCGCTTACCGTTGACAACGTGCACCTTGATGCTGCTGGGATTCGCGTTGCTCGGCTGGCAGGTATAGATCCCGGAGTCGCTCGGTACCGCTTTCTGGATCATTAAACGGCTGGTCGTTTCGGGGCCTTTCTCGGTCACCAGGCTGATACCGCCTCGCGGCGAGTCGAAATTAATTACCTGCACGAACAGATAAAATTACCTTTACGCGATCCCGTTTGCCAGGATTCGCGCGACCAAAATCCTCCGAGATCTCGACTTTGGGCCACCGATTGTCCGACGACGGTTCAACACGCCATTCTATGGGTTCTCAGATTTATTTAAACGGTGTTTATTGGAATTGTAGGGTCATGGATCGTATTATTTTAAACGACAATATTTAACTGTAGAGTTTCATCTTTGTTATAAGAAGATAAATCTCAGAGATCCGTTCTAACCGAGAGTGAAGCGACGAACTCTTATCTTTGTAATAAACACCAAATTTTGGAACAACGCGGAGACGTTTTTAATAGTCCCGGTTGGTTTCCTTTCGTTTCTTTTGTTTCGACACACACTTTACACCTCCATCGGGGTTTCAGTTTTCCTGCTGTAAAGCGGAGTGCACGCGAGACAAAGGTCTGGACGGTATAAATCTCATCGTGTGTAGAAACGTATCAGGTTGCGGGAGGTGTCGTTAAAGCGGTCGAGACCACCGCGGACGAGAAACTCGAAGCTACGAAAAAATTTCATTCATCGCGATCGCTTACTTTTAGGTGGAGAACTTGCACCACCGAAGCAACGAAAATATTTTCGACAATCAGATTGCACGGATCGTAACGATCGCACGTTATTTGCAAGAGAACGTTCCGGCTCGTTTCGATCCTTTTGTACGTATGGCGAGACGAAACTCTCGCGAGAAGCACGGTACACGATAGGCAACCACTTCCAAAAAGTAAGAACCGAAGCCATTAAGAGGAACAGAATCGAAATGGGATCCATTTCTTTCCGGGATTAGGTCTGGATTGCTTCTACGCGCTCGAAAAGAATTGCATTCGCTTGTCGGTTACAAATTCTATCGGACTTTGCAACGAGAATCTTGTAAATCGAGACAGAACAGCGCTATATTAGTATAAATTAGATAGACGCGTATTATACAGGCGTAGAACAGGCGACTCTTCTCTACAAAGGTGGAATACAATTTACAATGGTCCGGATAAAAACTTGATTTACGCTGACTACCCAAACGGGTAAGCAACAGCTCGACAGGAGTTGTCGAGTGTACCGCGTTTAAAGAAATACCTTGTTTTTTTTATAGTAAGACATTGCGAGAGATTCTCATCGCGCAACGACGACGACTTTTGATGGTGCAGAGGATAATTCGTGAATCGTTCGAAAATTTTGCAGATTGTCAGCGTAACGTTCCCTATATTTTTGCGTTACGGCTGAAACGTTCGTGTTTCGCGCGATAAGTATGGATTACACGTTTCGCCCGTGGCGTGCGCGCAGTTAAAAAGAAACAATATTGGATCCCCAGGTACATCCGACTTCTGGTTCGCGCAATCATTTCCTCAAAGCTGCCGCGTCTGCTTTCTCATATTCCCGTGGAAACTGCGGCCCCAGACCGTCGGATTCTCACTCCGTCGTGTAATACCGTTCCCGTGTACCAAGACAAAAGGTATTTTGCTTCAAGGTTCGTGAAAAGAATGGTAAAAAGATAGCTACGGTGCATGCGAGCCGCGCTTCCCTCCGCGCGATCCCTTTGACCGAGCACAAAGAAACTCGCGAAAACGTAAAATGAACGGCGAATGTTCGGTTACCCGTGGCATTAACTATATGCCTCATATTATATTATCGCGTTACATACCCAAAAGGTGCTGGAATCTGGGGGAATTCGAGTACGATGACGATATTCGAGATTTCGAGGATTTCAGAATCCCACGCATCCGTGGAAAATATACAGAAAAATGGAGATGTTTCTGGATAAAGGTGCTAACGTCTTCAACGATTGCTCTTTGAGCTACGAACAGGACACTGTAAACTCACACACGAGTGCCTAATGAAAAAACTCGAACCATCAACCATCTACTGTATGAATGTAGAAGTTACAACGTCCAAAGACACCCATAGTATTGATGGCACAGAAACATATAGAAAATACCCTGAAATATCTCAAAGAAATCAACATCTATCACACAATACAGGGTATTCGGCCACCCCTGGGAAAAATTTTAATGGGAGATTCTAGAGGCCAAAATAAGACGAAAATCAAGAATACCAATTTGTTAATGGAGAGTTTGTTAAAAAATTATTAACGTTTAAAGTTCCGCCATAACTGAATTTTTTTCTCGAAAGTGGGTAGGATTTCGAGGGTATGTCTATTGACCAAAAATGATTATAATTGATCACTGCAACCGAAAATAATTTTTTCAGAGCGATTTAAAATATTTTTTTTTCGCCGAAAAATTTAGGCACCTGTCGATTTTTCTTAAAAATTCCTTTTTCATTTTTAATAATTTCGCTTGACGCCCTACAGAAAAGTTGTCTAATACTGTTTTGTAGGTACCCATCAGCTTTACTTCAGAAAAAAGTTTCATTGAAATATATTCACTATTGTAGGAATTATGGCTGTTTGAAAATTGGACCATTTTTATGGGGTTTTTCTCATTTTGCGGGGTCAAGGACCAACTTTTCGAATATTTTTGCGATTTGTACATATTCTCCATCAAAATACGCGTAGTTTGCTTTTTTAAACATTAAAATCGTCCAATCCGTTCAGAAGTTATGATGTTTTAAACATTCGCATGAAATTTCAGTGAAACGTATCAATGGATGGTCAGACATGAAATTTTCGGTAATGAATTTTTTTCTCGAAAATGGTTAGGATTTCGAGGGTATGTCTATTGACCAAAAATGATTATAATTGATCACTGCAATCAAAAATAATTTTTTTAGAACGATTTGAAATTTTTTAATTTTGACGAAAAGTTTCACACCTTCTCGAATTTTTTTCTAGAAAGTTAATAGGATTTCGGGGGTATGTCTGTTCACCAAAAATGATTGTAATCGACCCCCGCATCCAAATATAATTTTTCCAGAATGATTTGAAATTTTTGAATTTGGTTGTTAAGAACTTCTTAACGAAGCCTCCATCAACAAATTGGTATTCTTGATTTTCGTCTTATTTTGGCCCCTAGAATCTCCTATTCAAATTTTTTCCAGGGGTGGCCGAACACTCTGTATAACCACATCAAAAAAAGTGTGAACCCAGTACCAAGTCGTCGCTAATGACTCGAAGGTCGATGCGACGTAAAACACGAACTAAAAAGAAAATTGCTCTTGAATGTTTGATTACCGGAATATTATTTACACGAGCAAAAACCAACGTTATACTCGCCTGTGTGTTGTGGCTCCAGTTCATCATGGGCGGCGGTTCTGGAGCGTATTTAACAACGCAAGTCAGGTTAATGGTGCTGCCCTTGTTGACAAACAGATCGGGCGCCCCGATTATAATGGTAATCGGCTCTGAAACAGAATTTCATACATTTAAATGATTCTATGGTAAAATTCCAACACGTTTTGAAATATTGCTCGGCTTATAAAACGAAATATTAATCTCAATATCTGGTACTGTGATTACGAGCATTTTATAGCAAAGACATGTGTTTATTTATGCATTATTACTTGGCCTGCAACTATGAAGGAACTGCCGCGCGTGTAACCTCTCGCATAATGATTGATCGCCCGACCTGTAACGGGTACAGAGTAGAAAATAAGTTTCGTAAAACTTTGTATCGATCATTGTGCGAGTAAAGACGACGTACGAGTGGTTGGTCGGCTATAAATGTAGTCAGAAATGAGCTACTAATACGCTAAACAGCTCGAGTTGTCAATCAAGAGGCAAGCCCGTGTAAAAAATTTCAGCTTTCTAATACGCTCCATTTTCTAATGGCCGCGAATGGTTGTATTCGATGATGCATTTACGTAGATTGCAATTTAAAGCCTTTTAAATTAGCCATGACTCGGTCAAAATCGCTTTAATTAGTCGAGGATCCACTTAGTCCGAAATTATTATTTGGATTTCATCGATTCTCTTCGAATACCAGATATTAATGCCCTCGATTTACCGCGGTTTCGTTCCCCGGTAACATCAATTAATTAAAATGTTCTTCTATTCACAGAAAATTCAGATCAAATGCTCCATGAGAGATATTCGCGCGATCCAGACGAAGCGTCCGTAACGAGAGCCTTTTAACTCATAACCGATTCCGCTCAATCCCGGTTATTAAAATAAATCTTGCGTACGTGACTGCACTTTTCATCGTTCCGAGGATTAAAAAAATGTCATATACGTACACCGAGTAATACGATATAAATATAAATGGACCCTTGACTGGTCCATCCCAGTTGTCGAGTTAAGAACACCTTGTATAACTCGTGGAACGTATCGGTGATACGTTCATAATGGAAAGGAACTGAAATGGCAATATAATAGATAGTTGAAACGGCACGACGTGATATTATATTATATAAATGGCCGATATTTTTATCGCGAGGCGAAATATGGAGGCGAGCGTTAGGTAACGTTTTCAGGTCAAGTCGGTGTGATAAGATCCTCTCATTTAATAGTGCGGCTCGGTTAGGTTTCAGAGCAGTCATTAATGGTATACCTGCGAGGATATATGAGCTTGCAGACGGCCTGGTTTCACCTGCTTTGTACACTCGTATGAAGTCTTTGCATGGATTTCGTACGTATCCTCGATTAACCCCTTTCACGCGGTTCCACTGCGCGACTGTATGTACACCTATCTCGAACCGAGTTTCAAACACATTGATCACGGATACGCCCGTACACCTTTCCGCCCATCTTCTTCTTTATTTTTTTTTTTTTTAACGCGTCGTTTCAATTTTTCGCGTCAAATCCATCTTGTAACGTTTCGGAATACCTTTTACAAAATCTTCCCCTTTCAAACGACCCGACGATTTTATTACTTGCAAAAGACGAGCGACGCGAAATTATCGGAATAATATACCCGCATAATGTACCGTTCATTAAATTGGCCAAATATTGGCTTCGAACTCGACTGCACATATCGCGGCGTTTCGATATTTATGATAACTTCGAGCCACGTGACAACTTTCGACGCGAATAATGATCGCGATTTTCTGTAAACAAATGCCTTCGAGAGTTGTGCAATTTTCCGCAATAACTAAGCGACAGTCATCACGGGACGGTAATTAATTTGTCGAAAGTCGAGTATACTGATTCTACGTTGCACCCGATGTATTCGAGTGCAAAGGTTAAGGTTCCACCATCGGTCTTTACGACTGCAATGAATCTTGGGTAGTACGTGCCATAAGTTTTGGAATACTTACCAACTATCGTTAGATAAACAGGATGACCTATAGGTGGTGTCGTTGATATTTGGCACTCATAAATCCCAGAATCCTTGCGCTGGGGATATCGTATCCTCAGCGTCCATTCTTCGGTGTGCGGATAGTGCAGAGCTTCGAAACGCTGGTCGCTCGTATAAGTGTAACGACCCACCGTTAATAGGTGTATGTCTCGATGCCTCACCCAGGATACCTGCGACAAAATAAAAACGTTTCGCACGATACTCTCAGAAAATGTCCAATAAATAAGACTGTGAAACAACGATATTATATTCCTAAAATCAGTCGTGTTGTTTGCTGCTTCGTTGACATTTAAGAGTCGAATAATTCATCTTAGCAAACGATCCGCGATAGAAATAAAATGTCAGAGCGTAGGCGTATTCCTTTCATTCACGAATGTTGTCGATCGTGGGTAAAAATAGGTCAGATTCGCTGGAACAAATTCCTCTGGATGGAACCGACGTATAAAAACTTGATACCCAAATCGCGGCCACCGTCCTGTTAATTCCGAGGTCAATTGGACGAGCCTCGCGCGTATTTAAATCAATAATCTGTCGACAATATCAATGAACTGTGAACGTAATTCCATGGAGTGTTGCGTTCTCTGTGAGTTACATTTACATTCGATTGACCTTAATTGTCGCTCAAAGGGCGATCGAGACCGTTCCGATGATAATCGTCGAAATCGTTTATTTGATTTCTTCATAGGGATGCGCCACGGTGACAAAATTATCGCACACGATCGAATTTATAGCGTTTCGAAAAAAGCAACTGGATATTGTAATTTATAAAAAACAGTTCCTGAGGAAGTTGTCTTAGACTCTATGAAGAAGGACTCGAGAGACAGCTTCCTTGTATCCTTCGGGGTCTCCCGTACGTTTATGACTCTGTTAGTTATTTCGAGTCCAATAACGCCCTGGTAGCTATGTGCCAAAGGGTGCACGTTCGTGATCTCCGGATCAAGGAGGTTCGAGAATGACTCGCCAGAGAATGACACTCAACGTCAGTTATAAAATAAACGGGGAACGTAGTGGCAGAACTATCCCCGGTATTACTTTCGAACGACTCAATTTTCTCACAGGACGATAAAATAGAACTCGAAGGGTTAAACGTTCGAGCAAGAAACGCTCTTTTGTACCGATTAGCTGTTTGCTCCGTCATAAAATTCCAATTTTGGCGGAACAATGTTTTACGCGGACGGAAGCGTTCGTTCGATTATTTCGAGTAGTTTCGTGCGATCGTGAGAAACGGACGGGGCAGGATTCCTGAACGTTTGTCGTTGGATTGGTCGGGATCTTGGGATTAAAGCGCAAACGTCCGAGCGTAGGAGCGGTCGTGATGGCGCGAAGGGTCTTTTCGAGGGTATTTCGTTTCACGGGCGCATCGTCGCATAAACCAATTTTCCGTAACGCTGCCGTCGCGTCGCTGGGCGTCGCGTTGCTCCACTCGAGAGGCGAGTGTGACGTCACCATGGAGATTCGGTATTGTCCTAGCCGGGCGCGAACCTGGCAGCTGCGGCAGCCTGCGAGTTCTCGAGATGACACCGGTGTGTCATCGGCATTAGTCGCGGCATTGTTTGGTGAAATTCAACCGAAATCTATGCAGCTCGCGTGATCGTGCGCGGCGCTTTCCATGCACCGAGCGCGTTGCATAGCGCGATGGTGCATTTATGTGCGCGCGAGTGAAGCGAAGCCCAGCCAGCGACGAGAGCCAAGTGTCCACGAATGGCTCCGAGCGAATTTCGCGGTTCCCGGCGTTCCCCGAATTACTCTCCTCCTACGATCCCCCTTCACGCGTCCTTTAATTTCCCTCGAATTACCATGGATGCGTTAAATAGCTCGCGCGCCGAGATTTATTTACAAGTGCTTTCGGATTTACGTAAGGACCATTCGCTGACGCCACCAGGAATCGACAACTGTTGCATACCGATAAATTGAAGTCCATGGAACCCGCATTCCGTGGGAATCTGACGACCACGGTCGTTTAGAATAGTTGTTTAAAATCGGGATCCGAATAAAGTGTACTCGTGCAAGTCGAGCGCTTTCTAAAGCTCGTGCACTCGCAACGATTACTGCTCCGGCGTTTTGTCGCGTCTGGAATCTTATTTTTTCCAGAGTCTGAAAAACTTTCAAAGGAGAGTTTAAGAGGGGTGGCAACGTACGGGCAACCTCGAGTTAGTACCGTAAAGATTACGACTTCGACAGCCGAACTTGTTTCAATTTCTCTTTTTTAATAAATCGTCCTACTCTCCTAGATTCTCGTATCTCTCGATATTCACAGTTTCAACACCTTCTCGAACGAATGTACGAAAGTCGCTGTTAGCTGTTCGCTCGCCTTAGTATACGGAGGCAAGGCAGCATTCGAATTGGGTCATCTTGATACCTCTTTTTAAATTTAAAAAGATACGTACGAGACAGAAGCTGCTTGATTTCGCAGGCACATAGTAATTTTTTTATTCGCCTTAAACAAACCGGTATTTCAAGTATGCTCCACTTTCCTTACACGCGCGGGAGAGAAAAAAATAATTAGACACGACATTTATTCCCGGAATGCGAGCGACCCAGATCCGTCGTCCACGTATCCCTCGTCCGTTATTTCTATAAGTTGATTTTATAAAGCAATTATTCTACGGTCCAAGTCGTTTCGAAGAACGTACGAATCGTTCGTAAATACGTTTATCGAGGCCGTTGGTACGTCGTTGTTTGCACGAAGAATGTCGCTGATAGGCGCTCGTCTTTCGACTGCCGCTTCCATTGACGCTCGCAGGGATTACAGGATCTTACCGTGAACGAGGACAGAAGGAAAAATGGGATCGGCAAAGGAAACGGGAGAACAGGTCTCGAGAAAATAAGGACTCTCTGTGATCTTTGTCCGGATAAAGGAGACTGGGTTACGCCTACTATGGCCGTGTATGTCTGCCAAACTTGTGTGTACAGCTCGAGCTCGTGTTGCTTGCACTTTCCTGTTATCCGAGAACCATGGAACGGTGTAATGATCTCGAGCGCTTTCTTCCTGGACATCGTGCCACGGCTGCACTTTGAACAATGACGTGGGAACACAGTCGCGAATGTTTGGAACTTTGCTTTTGGAACGGGAAAAAGCATCTTTAACCAAAAATAAAAGACAGTTCTCTGATGCTTCTGCTAGATTTAACTAGTCTCGTTTGTTCATAAATTTACCGATATTCTAACCGACGTTTGCGCAGTCGTGTCGCACGAATATTACGAAACACGAATATCGGGAGTTAATTGTGCGAGCGTGTGCAGAGGCGTGTGTAAATTGTAAACACGTGTGTTTTAATACCGCGCGGTACAAGGCGGCAAAAATAAAACCGCTTTGGCGAGATAGCGGAGAATTCATACATCAGCCGCGTGGGAGGGAGAGGGAAAGAGCAGATAATAAATAACGAATATTAAGAGTTTTACAAATATGTAAAGTTTACGTGACATTTATCCCAAACACCGAGGCGGGGAACGCGTTTGACGCGCGTTTTGCAAATATTAATCTATTAAACGGGTGAAAATGCATTGCAATACGTAAATCATATAATCTATAAACATTATGGATGTGCAAAATAGTAGGAAACAAAGTTTGTCTATTCATTTGACCACGGTTAATTGCTATATTGTGCCAAAGTACAAGTGGCGTGCTATTTGGCTGGCGCGTCTGACCATTATATCGACTCTTTCTACTTGGGTCTCGTTGAAGCACGATTTACTCGAGAACGGAACTTCGTATGGAAATATTTTATTCTTTCTTTTATGATACGCCAACAATGCAAACGGGTTAAGCAAGGGAACACGCGTGTTAATGAGTTTGCCAACACGAGTGTTTCTAAAACAAGGAAACGAAATTAATTATTTATATTTATACCAGATAAAATCAGGATCGCGAGCGATATTAACCGCAAGAATCGGGTAAGACCGTGCCAGGGCTATTGTAATTCCTTCCATTGAGAAGCTCTGAGCCAAAGTCAAACTGCTGTTGATTAGCTTGCGGTCTCTGTATGCTTACTAATGAAGACCGCCATTATCATCGTCGGTGTATTAACAGCCGGTTCTTAGCTGCTCTGGTTAAACACGCCGTGATCATGTATCTTCGCCTTTGAAAGCTGGCGACTGTTTCAGCTTCCAACGAGCGTTTATAATCGTGACAAACGCAATATGCGTCACAATAGATGAACGGTTAAATCTACGCTCGCGATCGAGCGACGCTCTAAATAGGGATTACGGAGCGACCGGTATCGAGCGGAAATCTAGAAACTCGTCTCCTCGTGGATTCCACACACGCTGTTCCTCCGTTTCTCGCGCGAACGTATTCTCTCGCTTCGATAGCGAACTTCCGTTTCGCGCTAGTCCTACCTCCCGTTCCCGTACGACGTATCCCTTTTAATCTCCAGAGGATTAACGGTATTACGAAAACTGTAGCACGCTTTGCCACGATTATCGTTAGGTTTCGCCGATCGTGCGTTCAGTCGAGACTAAAGTTCTCGCGTCGAGTGTCTGGTAAACTTTGCGAGACTTAACGTATTCGATCTACGAAGAACATAATGGGCTTTTCAACGACAAAACTAACAAAAATTGTATTCGCTAATAGAGAAATCTAGTGTATCGTCCTCCGTTATTTATTTAAAATTCTGTGACCCATCGATCGCTTGCCTTTTCGGGGTTTTAATCTTTGATACCGTGCTGGTTCGTTCTATCGGTTATTGTCTCAAGCATTCCCATTAAAATGCATTGACTATCGAGCTTCTCTTTGAGACTCGAATGCCTTATCCGCGTACAAACGAACTCGACGTTTTAAATATTCAGGAGCCAGCGAGAGAACGATACTGCGTAGACTGATGTTCTCGAAGAGAGTCCGAGGCGCGCCATCTACGAGATCTATTTATTTCCCTTCGAGCCACCGTCCTCAGCTATCGTGCAAAACGATCGTTTAATAATGGAACGACTGAAATCGATTGAATTTTTTAAATCTGCACGCCGTCCAAGAAACCAAACCAAATTGTCTATTTAACAGATTTATGCATACTAAATTTCACCGTTACGAGACGATTATTATTATATCGAAATTTTACCATACTTAAATTCATTATTTTCTCCTGGCACCATTTATACTGCGGTTCGTACCTTTTCGTCGAAGTCACGATTTACACAGTTTAGAGATCAGGCGAAAGAGGTGAAAATCTTTAGAAACTCACCGTTCGATTTCCCAGGTTTTTCACTTTGCATACCAGATGCACAGTTTTCCCCACCAGACCGGTGAAGTTTGACTGCATGGTGGTGTCGAAATGGGGTCCTGTTCCAGGAGTCGGCCATTCCTCCAGAAAGTCGGTTCGAAAATTTCGTAGACATGACGCTATACCACCTAAAAATTAACAGATTAACGATTAGAACGGCGAATCGTGTCTTGAAATAAAATAAGGAAAACGGGCAGAGCAGGGAAGTCAGAAATGAAATAATCTCGAGCCAACTGCTATTCAGTTAAACGATCTCTAGAGAGCTCGCGTAAAGTCTGAACCTATGGGGTGCAGAAACTACAAACTTTCAAAGAAATTAAAATACGTCGACTGGCGGACATCCTCGCGACGTTAAAAAAACTTTGTGGACGCGTATTAGATCGAAGAAACTTGGGAAACGTCTCCAAGGTTTGCATGAACTCCTTTGCTATTTCGTATCCACGTAGAAATTGTTCTTTGGCGTTGTTCGAAATGTCGGTGATTTTCTCTGTACAATCTTCGTTCCTTCACCGAGCGTAATTTTTCATTTGGACGGGACGCGACAACATAAAACTGGCGGTACATCGCGTGTGAAATATTGAATACACCCGTAACGAGTATCAACCGCGTTCGTTTGGAATTATTTTTGTTCTTTTATTGCCGTTCCAGATGGACCATTCTCTGCGAAAGGATACGTAATCTGTTTCAGTATGCGTCGCGGGCGCTGGTCGCCACGTTACCCTGATACGCTCGTATTTGTAGAAATATTGCGTAGTTATTTCGCAAATACCCACAAATTACGCGCTCCGCGATCGTCGCAAATTCCGTAACTACGTAAACGTTTCGGTGGTTAAATTTTTTCACAAGCAATTCACTAGTCTAGTATTCGCCGCGGAAGATACACCGCTGCTTCGCTACATTGCATATTTTTCTAACAACGAGTTTGTAGATTGTTTAAAGAGTTTCCCAACATTAGTTTCGAACAGCAACATATTTCTGCGAGTTAAATTTCGTTCCGGGGGATCGAAAGCTTTGGCCCAATTTTTTTATCGTATAAATTTCGAACGATTCTATACAGATATCGCTAAGATTAATTCCACGTCGCTGCGTTTCCACCGGACTATTCGATAATACTTGTTTCCGTTCCTTTTGTCACGTTTAATTAAGTTTTTATTCGAATTTCAAACGAGTCGAGTAAATGATTTGTGTACCTGTTTGCTTTAAATAATCGTTGGAATAATATATTCGCCGCGCGTTGCTTGTACGAGTGCTCATTAATCAGGGATGAATAATTAATTTTATTAATACAACTGAGAAATCGCCTTCGGAATTGCTTTGATATCAATTAGAGACACGAATTGTTATTTAGCACTTTACATTCTATAGGAGCGTTACCTGAAATATGAGTCAGAGTTAATGTACGAGCGTAAGTTTATATTGGTAAAAAAGAAAGACTAGATGGAACAGTTTGGTTTGCAATCGCGTATCCCTCTGTTGAACTTTCTTTATTAACGATACAATACCAGTGGATTTTCGCGTAAGCAGTAATATATAAAACTTTTAATTGACACGGAGTTTAAAAGAAAAATAAAAACCGCAATATCACAGATCGATAATTTTGACGTCATTCCGTGTGCCTCTATCACACATACACAAAAAAAATTCATTTGTTTAGATATCGTTGTCGTCCAACACTCTCGTACGATTATAATTAATTTAGTCAACAATTCTAGCGATAATCGCTGTTGGTTGGCTAAATCGTGAAATACTTTAGCGCGGAGAAGTTGTACCGTGTTGTTGAAAAATTTCCGGCTATTTTTGGAGGCACTAAAACACGCATCGTCGGTCGATCGCGAATCAGGACGTGTAGGAGGCAGCTCGGCGAGGGTAACAGCGTGTAACGCGACCGACAGTTTGGGGACCATCGAGCTATTTTGCTCCTATTCTAGCGGAATAACATCCATAGAGTGCCATTGTTCACGAATGATCGACTCCCCTTCTCTCTCCGCGCCATTTACCCGTCCCTAAATTGCTCTCTTTGAATTATACGACGGAAGAACGCAAGCAATCGTTTCGTACGCATTTTATTATTTCGACTCGGGTTCGCGTTCGGTATTTATTTGCGTGCATTTCACGAACAATTGCCGCCGCGGAGCACGGCCGGCCGCATTGAATTGTAAATTCGTTATTATCTTATCGAGGATAAAACGTAAACGGTCGCGGGGAACGAAAACCAGGGAAACGTTCCCTGGCCAGGAGGATCGCGAGACGAAAATTCGTCGGCTCGGTTTGGCCGTTCGATCGCCGAACGAGTCTCGTTTACGTTCTTAACAACGTCTCGCAACAACGAGATCGTTCCGCGGAACGAACGTTTAATCGATAGGAACGAGCGAACAGAAATTCAAATAAACCGAAGTGGGATTTAGCTGGCCGGGTAGCGCGAATTCAGCGGGGATCCATTTGTTTTCGGGAAAAGAACAGGCGGCGTAATCGCGGATTCGATCGCCGAAATCCGATCAGAGGTTCAAAGCGGGAATCGAGAGGCGCGTTTAAAGCCCCGGGATCAACGCGAGCGAAGTTGAAACGCGGACAAGAATGCCGGGTCGAGCTTTTTCCTTGCGATTGCTCTTCAGAATCATCCGCGTGCGGAGAAGCACTTTCCTAGTGGGAAATTCTCTTTCGTTAGTTTACTAGACCATGCGCTCGTAGACTACGCTTCGGAGCTTTCCAGTACAGAAGTGGTTAAGACGAGTTCGCCCTAAGCACCACCCAAGATACACGTCCACTCTTCCTACCCACACATTGATTTTCTTCTTCTCCTCTCGGTTCCGTTGCATATCGAATAACCGTTCTCCCCGGTCTTCGAATTTTATGGCGCGACCACGCAAGCGAAACGATACGTACGCGTTGCCATCGACTTTCGAGCAATGCGTCTCTTATTTAGTATTCTTTTCGAATTGTAAATTTAATACTAATGACGTTCAACGGAGAGTTTAAGCAGCAAAAATAACCTTGCAAGTCTCTTCGAGCCTTACGTAAAATGGAAAATATCACAAATATAAATATTACGAACGTCGGATAGTGATCGAACGAATTTCAATTAAATGGGTTCCTAGAAAAAAACCATTTAAAACGGGGGGGAAAAATGAACGAGCACGAATTACTTTCGCGAGGTAACATTTGAATCGAATACCCCGACAATGGTCAAAATTGATTTGAATTTTACGGGAAAGCTAGACATAAGCGAAGAATACAAAGAACATGAAATATACAAATTTTTTATACATCGTTGCTTCCATTTTCAAAAGTATTTTGTATTTAATCGGGTTCGTTCGACCAAAATGACGCTGTTATTTTTCTTCGTATAGCCGACCGGGTTTTTAATGTTTTAAGTTTTTATCGGAAAATATTTTTGCACGGAAATTTGAAGTCGTTGAAGTTTTTAATATCGGGGAAAAGTTGCGGTACGTTTTTATATCATGCAAATTCGTTTACCGCGCTTTTTAGAATTATAATTACAACGCAGGTACGATGCTGGAACGAAACTTCGATTAATAATTTAATTAGAGGCAAAAACAATAGATAAAAATACTTTTGCAGTTTTCGCGGAAGGAACGATCATTAGATAGCTTTATTTTATTTAGGTTTCACGCGAACCGACCGAGAAGTTCGTCGTCTGCGAGCGATGATAAATGTTGAACACTGCACAATGATATATCGCGGGAAGGAGTATATCGTATAAAACAGGAACATCGACACGGACAATGGCGGAATCTGAAACCTGAGCTAGAAGAAAAGTTATGCTCTATTTACGGCCGGGTAGAGAAGAACTAGCGTATTGTGAATCTTTAAAGGAAGATAAATGTGTTACTTCGGAACGGCAGTGACAACGATCGAACGAATGATGTTCTGAACCCCAGAGACTAAGATATTTATAAATTTTCAATTTTCCCAAGTTTTATCTTAATATCGATGCTCGAAGACGAATAAAAATAACGTAGCTGTTTCCCAAATGAGTGATACACTCTCTAGATTTATTCTCATCGTATTATTGCGAGAAGTATAATACAAATCGTTTCCACGGGCCAAGTGCGTGTCGGTGGCTCTCGCTGTAATTAAAATCGAGTTCGTAAACGTGTCGCTTTGGAAGGAAACGAATTCCCCCGGTGCATTTAGGAACGTATGTTGCTCGGAGGGAGGAAACGTTTTCCGGGGCTAGCTCGTTCCTCGTGGGGAAATTTAAAGATCTCCGGTTCCGTGGACTCTTAAACCTTCGAGCGGGCATACGAGAATTAAGACGAGCTGGCTAAGAGCACCGCAAGTAGCGCAACCACGACTTCGCCAGTCGTACTTCGACGAAAATTAATTTCGCCCCGGAACGCTAAGGTTGAATTTTCACCGCGACGTGTCTCGACTTTTCACGAAATTCACAGCGACTCACCGGAGTGACAAAATTGCGCAGACCCGTTGTCTAGAAAATATTTCCGTCTGGCATTCTTTCGTCGGCCAATTTAGCCAGCTTTTCGGTGCACTTCGTTTCGAGGATTCTCAATCGCGAATGGGTTGAAAGCGGAAGCACGCCCGGAAATCTGGATCCTTAAGAATTAATCTTTCGCTAAACTCGACGTGGACGACTCTATATCTGCTCACTCGTATTTTTGGCCGAATATAGGTAAATAAAAAGCGAGGTATAGTGATTTATTTTGGAATAAATATTTGGAAATATTGAAATAAATCGGTATTTTTTATCGGGGAAGCCTAGACAGCGAAAATTCATTTCGAGTCGAAAATAAAGTCTATTTTTTTCAAAAGAGAACGCTATTCATTTCGTCGGATTTTTCTTCGTCGAATAGCTGAAAGTTCGACTGCCGTCGGGTTGTACTCTACAGCTTTTTCCGGCAAAAAGGGGTCAAATAAGTTCGCAGCGAGTATCGGATAATCTATGATCCGGCGGCTGGGCCGGAAATTAATTTTGCGCTCGAATCTGCTAATCCATCTTTGTTCCTCCCGTTCTCTCGTTTGAATGCGTTCCTTGCTTCTTCCGGAATTTTATCGAAATATTTCCGCGATCACCATAATTAACTTTTTCAGAAGAATGCTCTTCCGCCGGCGGATACGCGTACACGGCCAACAATAATTGCACCTTCGGTATAATCGAAGGAACGTTCGAGTAACTTTATGGGACAGTTTTGACGTACAATAGATATCTAGTAAACGACTATTCTACTTTCAATGCTATTAAAAGAAGGAAAAACAACGAGTATGGTGTAAGTAGTTGCTTAATGGACTCGGGCGATCAAGTAATCGTGTCCCGATCGTAGCAAAACGCACTCCTCTCGATCTTCCACTCGACTTTTCTCCCAGCCTCTTTACGTCTTACGGCTAATAGCTTCGGATTGAACTTTTCCTCCCATTTTTACCTCCCGAGCGAAATTATTACCCCGTTTCTGCTTTAAAACTTGGCTTAACGCGAAAACTTGTTCGCGATATACAGAAGCGACCTCCATATTGTTCGAAATAGTTTTCAAGTTGCGAGGGAAATAATCGTAACTATGGAGAGGAGGTCCGCAACAGGGAACGATTCGTAGAATCCCCATATCACTGACGCGACCGACTTTCTTTCGAAACTTTGCTCGTAATGAAAAAAATTCAAAGTTCCAGGATGGTTGAATAAGTAACTGGTAAAGAGCCAGATAAGTTCCAAGGTGGACAAGGTTCCCGGGGACACGGTGACGCGGATTTTCTCTTTACTGGCACATAAGATGTCACATCCCTGTCATCCCTGTCTACGAAGTTTCGAAGAACCTTCGGAATGCTCGTTGGCAAAGTGGATGACTTTGCGCTAGCTTTATAATTATTCCGGCGTTCGGTGGCTTGGTGCTTGTCCGTCACAGCCAACTACCGAAAGGCTACTCTTTCCGACAATGAGGGCACCTGACTGGTTTGGTTGCTCACCGCAAAATCCTATTTCGTTCCATCCCCGTCCCGTCCACGTTTCCATTACCCGACTGCTGGCTAAGTCAAGTTGCATCCACTCCTCTACCTTACACTCCCTTTGTCCCTTTTTCTTCCGTTTCTCCTATTAACTGCGATGTTTAATTAGCCACAAAATTGACGTTCCCATTGATCGTTTGATTGCCTCCGAGCAGAGAGACGGGATACTCCTGATGAATCCTAAACGACCTACATACGTGCACGGTTCAACAATGAAACGAGGCTCGCGATTATTCCTCCCATACGCCGACTAGATATTGCATAACCGACCGAAGGTATTGTTGTTGATTCAATTTATAATATAGGTTTATTGTAAAATCTATAATCGAGATACGTATTGTTAGGTTCGACTTCAAACACACGGGAAAAAATGCACAAGGGGTAAAGTCTATCGACTGATTCCACTCGAAATATAGTCGGACATCGGTGACGAGAATACACGTAGAAGTTAAATAGAAAGTGTCACTGAAATTCATTCAAGCTGTTTAGATGCAGTCGTGTTAGCAGACATATACCACAATGTTCGCCGACGATCATTGAAGTTATGAGGTCACGAGACAGTTGCATTAGCTGCGACGCTAGAGTCTCGTGACCTCGTAACCACTTCAGTAATTGTCGATCTAAATAGATAAGCGTATTAAATGAAATTTTTCTTTTATAGATTCCGAAACGTAGATTTTTCTCGAACGAAGGGTGGGTCAACTTTCTCGATGGTATTTAATTATAAATTACCTCGATGAAGAATCGTCGTCGAGCTCGCCATAAGCCCGTTCGTGCACAAACGACATTTTAAACGTCGCATCGATCATCGTGGATTCGATTGTCGTTTACGTATTGTCTGTACGATGTACTTGGAGCATCAAAGTTGGAAAAGTTTCCCCGTTTGCAGCATTCGCTACCGCGCACATCTGCGGCTCGATTCAGGGAATCAGATAAGGTGTTGGTATAGTCAACGCTCGTGAAAACTTTTGTAGCAATCGATGGGAGCAATTGAAAATGATCAGATAGATGGAAAGTGTACAAGAACTATCCGATCCATTTTCTCGAACGAACGAGCAATACCTCGGAAATGTTTCGCGTTATAATGCAGACTGCGTCTACGCGTTATAAATTTTTCGGTATTTTCTTATCTCTCGTTCGATCCGGACGCAAAATTGCCACGTAGTGATAAATGAAGCTTATGAAAGTAAGACGCGGAGAACAATTAACCACTTGGATTCGCAGGACACGCGTGACATCGAGCGATCGATTTATTAATACTAATACTTCCAACGGAGGAGTTAAATAAGTCTGAAGCGAAACAGATTTTCGAACCGCTGACGAGAGTTTTCTTCGCGAAAGTTTCCTTCACCGAGTTCTATTTTTTAAATCACTTGCCCTGTGTCGAGCTTAGATCCATTTTGCGAGGTTCATCTTACCGCAGTCAGGACGCATATAAATCGAATTTCTTGTACCTCGAAGGGAAATACGTTCCGCACAGACTGAAAAGCCTAGTGTCTTCTTACGCCGTGACTCGGAAAATATTTCAACATTGCTACGCGCGACAATAATGCTGCCCAACATAATATTGCTGTCTTCCACGGAGATTCTGATACCTTTTATACTTCGCGTTCCCAGCGTGAATATTCCTTCTTTTACAATACCGTATAAAAGCCAATTTTCTTTCGACTACGTTTACTTTATTTGCGCGAAACAAGAACGCGATACGCTTTGAAACACGAGCACGAAACGCGTAACAAATACCAGTTAACGTTAAATCGATTCTGAAGTTTTGCAAACAATCTGCGCCCACTTTGTATACTTCGAGTTCGGTTCCCAGTGCATTAGTAATAACGCGAATTAAACACTGATCGTCGTATGCGTGAATAACGTCGACAATAATATATCCAGTAGACTCTCGATTTTATAGGTTTCGGATTTTACAGGATTTATGTAACCGCGTCTATTATACTAGATCGTTTTGTTCTTTCCCGAGTTGTTTAATCCCTCGATGTACGATTTAATTTCAAATAATTTTTCAATGGTGTACTATTTAATTTTGCTTAAATTTGTTCGTAGAAGAAATGGCCACGAGAAAGAATAGATTTGTTTTACGAATACCTCGTGAATGTAAAAATATGTTGATTTTAATAGATAAGACTTGACGATGAGTAAGTAGCCTCATGATTGTGAAGCGTGTCATCAAGAACTTGTAACGAGCCAGGGGTTAAAGGTTGGGTAATTGTTTTCGAGATAATTTAGGTATGTATAGCGTTTCGAAACGAATGCCTCGTGTACCTTAATAGCGGACAAGCGTAATCGAAGGAAACATCGCGGCCTAGATAGACTTGATCCCCGGCAAATCGGTATTTTCGATCGATCGCGTGGAGCTCGCCGGATACTTTAATCCAGGAGCTTCTGAACCGAACAGGGATGACGGGGAGGATCATTATTTTCGTTAACGCGGCACTTTGTCCGGACGAATCTTGAACCGGGCAGGTCAGGTGGTGAACCGTGACAGGGAAATCCGTCGGTGAACACCCACGCAGCATCTAGACGGCGGAATTAGATGCGTCGTTTCACACGGCGCAACGTCATAAACGCGAACAGCGCGTCGAACGGGCTCGATTGCCGTATAAACGAACCGTAGTCTGGCTTGTATCGGCAATTCGGTGCCTCCGACTCGTTCTATGGATGGACGATCAAAGTGAATCCGTGAGCTCGATTTCACTGTCCTTGTAATCCGGTTGGATTAAACAAGATGACTCGTGCACGTCGAATCACCGCCACGTCAGACGCGAATTGTGTCACCGCTATCGCTACCACCCACTCGGAATCCTTTCTGCTCCGTTTATGCTCCTTGCCTATTTTCTGGACTCGAATATTCTTCCTGTCCAACATTCAATCTTCGTCGTTTAACTTTTCATGACTCGACTATTTCCAACTCCAGGAAATAAATTTCATTGAATTATATAACGGTTGCATCCTTTTTACAAAGATATGAATTCATTATAAATCGAGTATTCTGGTTTTAACAAATCCTTAAATATCGGGCACGGTTCTCAGCGATGAAAAAATAGCACGACCTTCGTTTTTAAATCCAGAAACAAACAGAATGTTAATAACCGGAGAACTATTTCTATTCTAAATGTCAAGCCAAAAATTTCGAACCCCATTGTGACAGATAAGCTGTCTTCCCTAGTTTAAAATTATCATTGGCATTTCACAACCATGTATCTACTACGACGGAAGAGCCTATGTATTTTTTTCAATCCCATTTAACACGTGCATTGACATGTTTATTGTGCAGGGCAGCTGTCACGTTTGTGTCGTATTGTTGAGCCCGTTTTTATACGGTACGCTTTCTAATAAATTGATGAGGTTTCAGAGACAAATATAGAATATTTGTGTCCAGTTAATTATCCGTCGATAGCATACGGTCCAATTGTGCCACGCGAAACATTTAATCCCCATAGACCAATATAATGTTCCTTCGATTATCTTGTTTGTAAATATATCTTCATCGGTGAATATCGAAGGGTTGAAAACTACTTTCTTAATTTTGTCCCCGTCGTGAGCAAGAATCTGCGAATCTCGCGGCTAGAATAAATTGTTTTCGTCATAAAAACGATCGCCTGACAAGTGCAGGTCGCAGACAGACCAGCGTCGTGTGTAAGTAAAGAACGTTAATTCCGAGTTTACCGTCATTGTGTGGGAACGGTGAAATCTCGTGTCGTTGAGCACGGAGAAGCGAATCAAGGTTGAGCGCGAGCGTTTTCTTTTCGACGGTAACGACAAAGAAGCGTTGCCATTAAACGCAGGGAACGATACGTTCCGGATAAAGAGTGTAAAGAGTGTAAGCAATTCTTTTCCCACTCATTCTTCACGACTCTTGAATATCGTTTACAATATGCTCGGCTGTAGTATTACGTTTCGCGGACGAGCGAAGCAAAGCACTTTTGCCATTTTTATTACGAGCAACAACATTCTCACGCGACGCAAGAACGATCAAAAATTTTTATTTAATTTTTGACTAATATTATATCGATAATGGATCGACGAGGTTTCCCCGGTGAAAACGAACAGAAACACGACCCAGTTTATTCTAGGTGGACGCGGCGCAAAGGACTCGCTAAAAGGGATGAAATAAGAGTAAAATGTGAAGTCGTGCGATTCGATGGAAACGCAAAACAGTCGAGTAAATTCGCGCTTCCGACAATACAGTTGCAACAATCATAGCGAGTTCCTCGGATTCGCGACTACGCTGGATCTCGCTTATTTCTCCATGGAAGAAAAATCATTGTAACTTTTCACGGGACCAACCCTCCGGAGAGAATCTCGACTTCAGGTGCGCGAAGAAAAGGAAACGCGGCTAAAGACGGGCGGGGAATTATTTGTGCGTTAAATCGTGCCAGTGTCGTCCTTGTACCTTTCCGTGACACGGAATACACAAACCGTCCTTCGTAGAACGAGCTAAACAATCGCACAAAAGCGTATTGTGACAAATGGGAGCGTTATTGAAAAGAATGTCCCGACTGTTCAAAGTGTTTATGGGAAAACGTGTCGAGGGGATCTCGCGTTATTCCTTTCACTACTCGATTCGAGAAAATATGAAACCACGTCACGACTTTGGATCTGTTATTTTTCTCCTCGCGAATATGAAATGTACCAACCCCGTTAATATTCGAGTTTCGCGGTATTTGCGTTGAATGTGAAATAATTGAGCAAAACAATGAAACGAAAATGTTTAAAAATTACTTTGAACTTCCATTGGATGCATAATTTCATTATGTTCAAACGTTTCATGATTATGCGCGCGGCCGAGTGTGACTCGACTGACGCGTCTGACCATTGCTGGTTATTTCTACTTGCGCTTGGCGATCTTCGACGTTACTTGTGGCAAGATATAATAAGTTCTGGCTGGTTGGAGCCAATGGCAATAAATAATAAACAATTGACTAAAACTATCAACAAATTGCACGAAGTAAAACGCGTCGATGTGCATAGCTATGTGTAATTTTATTATCTGATATCGAGGAGAATAGATTGTATCGAAACTGCACGTTAAATCGAACCACGATTACTTCGCCGTTCGATAATTCGATTACGCGGTATTACGTTTCGAGGAGAAACGACGATTCGTATGGGAAGTCTGAGAAGCATCGATAGAAATGATTTTTGGCGAATTAGGTTGCGAACGGAATACAGGGTTGTTGGCCTCGGGACTGGGTGTAGCCGCAGCACAAGTTCGAGGATTCCCTCTAGTCTCCCTATCGCCAGGGTGGAGTTCATCAAATTCAATCAAACTGAAAGATATACCAGCTCCACCCTGCTGTATATATTAACTCGCATGGGGTGAAACGTTGTGCCAAAGTGTTGCTGGAATTGAGAGGAATGTCATGAATAATACAGGTACCGTAACAACGGAGAGCTAAATGATCGATTTGCAATTCAAACGAAAAGAATCTTAGTTCCGAGAAGAATTACTTATCCCGTTCGGGTTCGTCGAACGATTACCGACCGCGTAGCAAACAAAACAAATATAATTCGTCTTGGTTCTTAATTACGGGGGAAATTCTATATTTCGCGACGGGGATCGACGATCGATTCTCCGATGGCCAATTTCGCCGTAACGACAAATTTTCCCAATTGCCCTGCGCGCGTGGAGTTTGCCGTCTTCCGTCGAACTTTGCAGAAACTACTGGCAACGAGGAGAGAAACGCCGGATCGCGCGATAACGAGGCGGCTGTCAAACTTTCGACTTACCAAAAGAAACGATAAAACAGACGAGCACGGGAAGAGAAGTAGACATCGCTTTTTCCTCGGCGTGGTTCTTTCACATATTGACATATACTATCTCGCACGCATCGCACGTAGTTTCGTCTAGTCTTTGCGTCGAACAGCCTCGTACGGTTTCCAGTTTCACGAACGACCTGGCATTTCACGCGGCCCTATTTCTCCCACGAACCTCCAAAGTTTCTCGTTTTTCACTCGCGTCGCGAAACACAATCTCACGATTACACTGTTCCGTTTCGTTCGTTCGCCGATATCACTTGGTCACGTTAAAAAGAACAAAACTTTGTTGCACTTTTTCTCCTTCCTTCGAACGGGAACACGAGTGCTAACGAACGCAATTAACGGGCGGCAGTGTTTCTTTGGCGCTCGTACGCCGTTAGTTTCGACTGGTCTGTGATCGGATAGCGAGAGAGAGAGACCGAGAGAAAGAGGAAGAGGAGAAGAAAGGGTGGCCGTGGACGCTTTTACGCCTCTCGCCGCACTGACGACCGCAAAGTCGTTCGCGATGCATTAGGCGGGACTCGTTAAAGTAATTTTCTCAACGCGCGAGACGTTCCATCGATCATTCTTTCTCGCATTTTCTTGCTGTGCGTCGTTGTGCTTCGCTGCATTGTTCCGGGAGTCGCCTCTCCTCGACCGCGAGGACTATTCACGCTCTCTAATCGTCGAGCAATGCATCGTTCGTTGTCCGGTCGCGTCGCTGGGAATCGATTGCACCTTCGATCGAGCACGCCTCTGTGCGTTGCTTCGACGTCCCGCAGGACCCGAGAGGGATCGAGGTGAACTTTCTCGATCCAAAGGTTGCAGCGTGTCGCAGGCACAGGAAAGTTACGGGAAGCGTTCGATCAACGTCGACGAAGCGGTCCTTTTTCAGGGACGTTTCGCGGTGCCGTCGGTGTCCGGGATCCGTGGCCGTTCCGTTCGCAGCGATTCCCGACGAAAGGAAGCCCGTGCCAAGTTCCAGCGATAACCGTACGTCAGGCAGTCTCGTTCGCGAACCACAGCCGGCAGCGTTACGAGCCTTTTATGGGAAGTTCCGCTCCGGAGCGCGGGCCAGAACCTCCTGACCGACTTGGACTCCAAACGCGATCGCTTCGACGGTGTCTTGGTGTCCCCTGGAGCTGTCGATCTGCGTAAATTTCGATATCGGTACGGTTCACGGTAGTCGATCGCACTGTAAACTAAGCGGTACGCGCGTAAACCACCGTGCCCGCGTCACGGTTCCATCCATGTCCCATCGATCGTTCGGTAAACGGGATCACAATTCACCGGTTACGTCACTGCACCACATATCTCCGTAAAATCGGCGCGTCGCGGCGATACGTGCACCGCTCGATCCGACTTTGGCCGGATGTCCACGTAGGTCCGATTCGATGGGAACGCAGCGAGCGGACTCGCGGCGAGGCGATCGGCCACGCGGTCCGCGGATGCGGAATTTCGGGATTAGAAGCGGGGGAATTGGCCGATGCGGAGGAGCGTGCGGGTCCTCGGACGTTTCCACGGAACGCGCGCGACGGGAGAAGGTCGCGGCTCTTTCGAAACGACGATGCTCCCGCGTCAAGGATAGCCGAGGGACTACATTGCGCGAGCGCCGCTCGGGCTTCGAGCACGCAGCCGCCCCGTGCAGCCTCTCCGACTCCGCTCCTCTAACCTATACGATCCTCGTCCGTGTAAACCTTCTTTCCGTGTGTGCCGGTGCGCGCGTGCGCTATCACCTGTGCAACGTCTCCCTACCTTGCTTATACATCGCCCTTCCACCCTTTCCCATCTACACACACCCCCTTTCCTTTTCCTCCTTTCTCCTTGGACGGTTCTACCTTCTTCCTCCTCTGCCGCCAGTGTGCATTCAACCTTGGTACTTTTTCTTCTTCTTACCGTGTCTTGCACTTCGTTCGTCTATTCTCCGCTTCCGCTTCTTCTTCTTCTGGCCTGTCGGTTCCCTTCCAGTCAGCCTGCTTTCGTCCCTATTCCTCGCGACGTACCCCGTGTACGCGGTAATGGTGATTGCTGTTCCACGGTGAACCACGGAAACATCGCGAATCCGCTTCTAACTTACGGGACAAATAATTATTGACCATCCAAAAAATCGTCCAACTTCGAACCAACCTCGACTCGAAGATTAATTAAATATTACGAGGAAGCGCTATGGTACTTATAACGTCGAGTTAGATTCCTGCGACTATACTATTTATCGATTCGATAGAAACAGTGCTACCAGCAATTTCCTTGACGGAGGTAGTGTTTCAATAGCCGTGAGAAACTCTCGTTTCGCAGGTTTAATTGAATCAACCGTCAACACCGTTGAACAACTTCCTACTGAAGTGCGTTTCAATTTTATTGACCCCGTCGACTATATTTCACGCGTCGTGTCTGTCCCCTGTTGGCTCAAACCCCGCGTCCATTCTCTTCCACATTATCTACGAGACTTTCAATTTTCTCAACTTCTCTCGATGCAATATGGCTTCTACCTTTTTCGGTCGTATACATGACTCCAACAGTTCTATAAATATCCTGCCTGTCCCTGACATCTTTCCACTTTGCGATTCGTGTCATCCTGCTCTTATGTTTCTTATACCGCAAGAACAGGTATCTAAATCCTCTACAGCCTTAATGCATCTTAATAAGAAATACCTATAATCTTCCGATACTATGTTACTGCTAGTAAAATATAGTTTAGGAGCAGGTTCTACCATCGAACCAGTTGCTCCTGGTATAAGAAGAGGAAGTTGTTATTGTGCAGGGTGCATGATTCTCGCGAGCTACGTGTTCACACGATGATTGCTGATAGAAAAAGATTAATTTCGGTATTATTTGTTCGAGTTTCGCCGTTAGCGACGACTTTTTCGTAGTTCGGGGAAAGAGTGGATACACGTAGGGAAAAGCTCGATGTACTCGAGGCCCTCGATAGGTGATTTGAAGTTAGCCTCGGCTTTACCGGTAGGAACGGTCGTGGAGGATAAGCTCGGACGGAAGATTTGAAGAGGATAAGAGCTTAGTTCTGAGTGGAAATTTTAGTTGGATGGTTTATTTCTGTCGACAGCCCTGTCTGCCGCAGGCGTAATCTACCGTGTGTATTTAATGCGGTCTTAGCAGCTATTAGCTCTTTCGATGTACGATAAATCGATGAATTATGACTCGAAAAATGATTACCCGTATTATAGTTGTAATTAGTTACATTCGTTGCCGATAGATCGAGGAAATTTAGCGAATCTCGTTATGTGGATCGTACTGGATACGTAGAATATTTGTTCTCATTTTCCGTGTGCTGAAACACCCAGAATTTACGGTCTAAACTCCAGAGGGTCAGTCGTTCGATAAAATTTAACGGTCTGCGTATAGTTATTCTAATAAATTTCATTCCGAGTAACAGGCGCGTAGCTGATACTCGACGTTGAATCCCAAATAATTGTAAGGATACGATCTTGAATCGGGTTTCGAGTTACTCACCATTCACGGTGAGTTAAGCGTGGATTATTCGGCTAGCGGTATGCATTTCGGTCTGAAAATTAATATCCGGTAGATCGTGCAGCATGCTTGCTCGATACTATCCAAATACCAAGAATAATTCAATTTTGAACGCGTTTCGATAATTCCAAGAATATTTCTCACTGTTCCGCGGGGAGTTTACTGTTGGAAAATCATCATTTTGCTGATCGGAAAGACGCGTCTATGCAAAATCGATACGTTCGTTTGAGAGTCCAGGATCGCCGGACTGTTCGTCGCGCAATAATCGACCATCGATTCCAGCAGCTGTTCTCGATCGACGCGTCAAAGTTGGACTTTTTTCGACGATAAATTCTTTCGGGCGCAAATGATAAATCGCATCGTATTCGCGGTCGTGACATACTTTCGAATCATAAAGCCGAGGCGCGTCGCGGACGCGCTCGGTAACCCAACAAATATATCGTTTTACGGAAGCGCGATATTATTTATGTGCGCGTGTTGTTTCTAGGCTGTGTACTGATTCGTACTCGCCGGATCGAAATGCGCGATAACCGTTACGGAGGTTAGAATAGAGTAATTTGTATCCGTTGGCGTCCTAGGAGAACGCAGATGTACTTACAGCAGTGGCGAGCTGACCTGGCACGGACCGTTCGAAGAAACCGATGGGTATAATTTCGCATCGAATGTAAAACTGCTGCTTCAATTTTCCACGCAATCTTTATGCTCGCCCGCGGTAGGAAAGATCGCCGATTTGTCGGCGAAAGCGCGAATTACAACTCGCGGCGATGTGTCAGAGGGGACGAACACCCAGCAGGGATCTTCGTGTTGCATTTAGAAGAAATATGAGAAGAAATAAATTAGTCGCGTGCTCTATATGCTAGAACGACGATAGAAAATACGATTACGTTTTTCGTAGATTCGAAAAGACTTTTTAAAAGCGTATTTTTAATGGATTTAAATTCTGACATTTCAAAGATTTCGTACACGCGATTCAAACGCACTCTCGCTTCCATTGTTATCGTTAGTATCAAATATTTTAGTCGGACAGAGCTATTAAGTGGTACATCTCACCCGCGTCTAGTTACTCTGTCGCGCCACTGTGTCGTTTCGTTCCCACCCGTTCTGTGTTTCAACACATTCACTGCTGTGACTTTTTTCGGTGTACTTTTATATTTTACGGCACGGGTCAATTACACTTCGTACTAGACATTCATATATGGCGGTACGAGGAACATAAAGAACGTAGACCTTTTAGTGCGCTCTGTGAATTTCGTTAAAAGTGGCTCTTAGAATATCACGGAGGTTTCAACGAACGCGTGGTTGAGATCAAATTAAAAACGATACGGTACATATTTGCCAATTTTCATCTTGTATATTGTACAGATATAATTTTAAATATTTGCTTTGAATTTTATTTATTCTTTTGCCGTACGAATAAAATATATCCTTTCGATTCGTTTATGCTGTCGAGATGTCCTTTACCATAAACAGCTCTGACAAGATCACCTTAAGGGGTTTTCTATTATGTTTATGTCAGAGAAACTTGCTGGCCATTTCAATCGTGAAATACTATTACTTTTAAAATATGTTTCTGCGACTTTAAAATTTAGAAAAGAAAACTTAGGTGAGACTATGGAAATTTCGTATACTACGTTTTTACGTTCTATTTGCAAATAATATAAAATTAACAGTGTGTGCTGCTCTTTTGTCACGGACTGTGTCCGCGTTCCGTTCCGCGATAAATGCGTTAAAAACAGAAAGCGCTTGAATTTTATCCGCTAATGAAAATTTAAATTTTCATACTTTTCATTATGTCTTTATGAGGGTATTATCGATGATTGCAGCCATTTCCTCGATGAAAATGAGTCTAGATACGGACTCGTTCGCAGGGGCACGTTTTGTGGAATTGAAAAATATTTTCTATTACGCGTAATTAAAATCCATTCGACCGAGATCATGGTTCGATCCATTTTCAACGTGGATACCTCGCCAATCTAACGGTAATAGTCTCGTTAAAATGCAATGAAAAATATAAAAGTGTAAAGTTTCATTAGCGGATGATATTTGATTCTGCATGCGTCATTTATCGCTCTCGGTTATCAAACGCCAAATTCCCGTAAGGTGAGGGTATTGTTTCTGCAAACTGAATCGAATTTATGAACATTGTTTTTCAAACGACTAGACCCATTTTCCCCTGAATAATTTAAATGTAACCTCGATATAATATTTATTTCATTAGAGATCTATTCCTACGACGATCCTGTTGCAAACATAATCATCGTTGTCACACGTTCCCCATCTTTAGATAACCGAATCCCCCCCAATCAACATGTTAGCCACCACTAACCCAATTTACTTTCCTCCGGGAATTGAATACAGTAGGGGAATTGCACGAGTGAAATGATCTTAGGGGGTGTCGCTTTCCTATAATCCTGCGGGCCAAACGTGATCATTTAGTTAGCGAGGATTCAGTGTCCCACTAACAATTTTATCAAGAAAATAGTATACCATTTAAGATGTACTGCGAAACAAATCAAAGAGTCGTTATAATTCTTTTATGTTTTTTGAGTATTTTAAACAGACAGGCGAGCGTTTCGAACAGGCCTCAATTCACCGGACAGAATTTCGTTCGATATTGAGTCCCGCGATAGGGAAGCACTTGAATTTCTGCTCTTGCTGTGAAAGAAGACCGCACTACCACGATCCACTTATAACTCGGTGGCATTTTTAGGCGAACCGATACGATCACGGCTACGAGCGTATCGATTTCGATGAAATTTGTACACTTGACGGAACTGGCAGAGGCCGTGGAGCGTTTGTCAGCTTTGCTATTACGCGGTCGCGTCCATTTGTGAGCGGAAGCACTTACGCCAGCTCTAAAACTAGCGAAGCAATTTCGTTCGGTATAGCGAATCTCGGTGCCGGGCAATCGTAAATCTCATCCATATTGAAGCGACGCGATTCCCAATTCTAGGAGGAAAATAATACTTTTTTTTCGAATCGCAAGAACGCTCTACGAACGTCTACTGCTTACTACAACGATAGATTTGTCGGCGAATCCGATTGAAAAATTCTAAGAAATTATTTTGAACGTTCCGCGAGACACTCGACTGCGAAACGGGTGAATACGATGACCTAAGTTTCGAGATTCGTCAGCATACCGGGTGAGTGGATAAGAGCGAAAGGCAAAAGAGGCGAGCCAAAGAGGACAGAGAAGAGACAGAAAGAGAGAGGTCGATAGATATATTCGCGCGTTCCAGATTTCAACCAAGCACTTGCACCTTTGTACGAATTATAGGCACAGAATGGTGGCGAGGTTTAACGGAGTGGCCTCGCTTTGTCAAAAATCGTCACGATTTGGCTCCAAAGGTTTCCTTTTGTACATTACCATCTATGACAATGCAGACAATTTTTCGACATCGTTTGAAGTTTCGGTAGAACGAGAAACAGACCTTCGCCAAAGACGCGCGCGTACGATGAATTTATTGCATTGCTCGACGTGTGCGTGTACGAAATAGAACGTATAAGAATTTGTTAACCTTAATATATAACCGGTTGACAGCGCTATATTTATCTGATAGCGTGTTCGATACAAAATAACGAGGAAAGTTTCGGGTTCCTAATTAGCACGCAGAACTTAATGTATTACGAAATGTCAGGATATGTAACGTGGCAGTTAATTAATTTAGGTAATCATAATAAGTCAGCTATTACTCAGCGTTTCCCCAAATTAATCGTAACACTCTGTTTGCAAGTGGTTGATCTAAGGAAATCCTGGACATGCACAACGACGATAGAAACGTTATTAATATTTAACGAAACGACCAGTCGATCCTAATATTTGCTCTTTTCGTCCAAACTATACCTTCGTGTATTTTATCGTACACGAGTGAAATAAGAGAGATATTTTGATGCTAATTTTCAGTGTTGAGCTTCGAATACGTATGCAGGTAACTCCATTTAGATAATATTAATTCAGCGAAACTCCTACTTGGACGCTGAAAATTTATAGTAACTGTAATTATTACGAACGCGTTGCTACAACGAAAGAATTTTTTGAAACGTTCTAACATTCTTTCCCGGGGTACGCTGGTAAAGAACATTTACCGAAGGAAAAGTTTGCATCTTGTGCTCGAGGAGAAAATGTATTCAAATGTTTAGCCCGGTACTTTTTCCTTGAATAAAATTTCACCCGACTTCGATGTCTGACGAGCCACGGATTTCCGCCGCATAATCCAAACCGCGCAGCCAAGTAAATATAGTCTGCACTTACTTTCAGCCATCGTTTGATGCAGTCAATCACTTTGTATTCGATAAGAAGTTGTCAAATATTGGGACTCGTGGCAATATACTAACACAGATACATATCAGAATATTCGTGTCGTTTTGAACCTGTTCATTATCTTCTTAAAATAATAAGTAACGAGTCAGTAGTGAATTTTCTGACCTTTCCTACGTATTTATACGCGTAATGGCGAATCCCTCGCGAAATCAGTAAATTCTGTTTAAAAGGAAAGTATAACTGCACTTTGCAACTGCACCGGTGCACCCGTGAAAAACTTTCGAGTAGCATGATAGAGCGTGTTACGCAACAAAATTTGTCTCTATCATTTTTTTCCAACTTTGCTTGGAGTAGAGCTCGTCCCAGTTACTAGTCGCGACCAAAAGTACCATCGAGCCAACAATTTCGATAACGCGAGGGAGTTAAGACAGAGTAGCACAGTGTACCACTTTGGACGTGAAATATAGTACAACGACTTTTCCGCGCGATTTAAAAACAATGTGCATACACGACGGATTTACCTTGCAAGACGCATAAGAATCCATCTGCTTTCTTTTCGGCGTCGTGCTTCTTTCTTATCGAGGATTTTTCGCTTCTTATCGTCGCCTCGTTCTTCGACAGTCGCCCCGTAGCAGCATTTTCTTCCGGCGATTCGTCGCAGTTAATGGAATGCATTAATTTCATCTACCAAAATGGCCACTTCGTTATTCTCGTTTAAAGATGGATTGTTCGAGTGTCCGCCAGACACGGCGTCCATTAACGCCGAGCGAAAGCTGCTTCGACTCCTTTTTACTTCGGATTGAACTCGGGGAATTTCTGTTAACCGTTTCGCCCACTTATAATTATACTGCAGCGTTTGAATTGCACGGATTAATTGCGACGCGAAACGTAAATCGAATTTCACTTGTAACTACGAAATTAATTATTTTTACCGATTTCTATTGTCCGTTAGAGTATCTGGCCCTGGGTTAGTATCACTATGAAAAACTTTATATTCCGACGATTATTCCTTCGTTTTAGACACCGTAATGTTATGGAATAATTGCAAAACGTTGTAACATGTTCAAATAACGATGATTTAAATTTCAACAGGGCACGGAATATACGACTTGATGTTTACAGATCTCGCGCAATACTGTCGAGAAGCGCGTCCTCTGAATCCTGTTCGTTTCGTTGTCGTTCTAACGTAAACATAAGGTAGAACGTGCTAGGTATCGAAGAACGTTTACATCTAGAGTGGGGACCGAGCGTCAACAGATTCGTGTACCAGCGATAAACTACGTACGATTTCTGGTATTTAATTACAATTAAGGTGGCACGTTGAAGAATATTAGCGCAGTTTCCGTTTTAATCTACCTCGTCTAATCTTCTGCCCCCGTGACGCTTAACAATATCAGTCCCTATAGTTCGCGTATGTACTTAAGTTCGTATCAGTTAATTAATTCATTACGCAAGTCTCGTTCCATTATAAAGGGTAAGCCTAATTACCTGACGAAAGAGAAATTTAAGAGGTCTCCGGAGGGTCGGTGCACGCGTCAACGAACACTCGAACGAGTTTATCGGCTCCGGTCCCGTTTCGATAAAATATCTTTGCAGATATCTTCCGAATAGATTGTTTGACTGGAAAAATACTGCAACGATTTACGAAATAATCGGACAATTTGACGACGATTTCTGCGCCAAGGCAACGCGTTACGTCTCCGAGTTTCATCTTCCTTACTCGTAGGACCGTTAGGCATGTGCCGATATTTCGACATTCCATAACGTGTTCGATCGTTCGTTCGACCGAACGCTCGAACGACTTTCCCCGAACTCCGACGTTGTGCAATAGGGTCAGAATATCGCTCCGGTTATATTTGTTCCGTACGATATAATACCGTGGGCGCATTTTCTTTGTTTGAAAATCGGAAGAATGGAAGAAATATACCACGCGGAAAAAGTAAACAATGCAGAGGCACTGTTACCTCGTTCCCTTTTCCGATTCTCCCTCAGAAATGAAAACTAGTAGCAATTTTCTATAACTTCACCAACGGCAACGTCTGACCTATCATTACCCTATACTACTTGCCACCAATTTTTCCTAAGCTCTAGACAAAGATATCATATCAATGGAAACGGATTCTATTTATATAGGCACGCGATAGTTATCGTGCAGTTATTCGCTACAGAAATAAGATTAAAGACTCGCGAATCGTACAGGAACGTTTGGTGGGGACCATTCTGAAAACCGGAACAGGAGAAAAACGGCAGACGAATATCCGAGTAACTTTTCGTTTTATTTAAACGCGCCGTCGCGAGGCACAACAGAGGGAGACGTTATTTTTCCGTATTTACTCAGTGGAAATCCACACAGGAAACGTTTAAAGAACGTGGATAGACCGACGAGACCAAGGAAACTACCTTCTGCGTGTCAGTCAAATTCGCATCAACTGTTCCAGCTGCGCGATGATATTTGGTTTAAAAGCGTATTTGCGAATAAACTCGCGGCGCGGTTCTACAATATTTCGTGCATCTGTATTCTTATTCGACATCTATATTATCCATAAACTTGACTTTTTCCGAGGAAAATCTCGCAACCATGGTGATATTAATGATCTAACGTAAAAGTAAAAGGAAACAGGTACACATGGAATAGATTCTGCAATTCGACGAGGAGCGTAATCCACGAAAAGCCTGCTTTGAATGCTGCTAGGCTCCACATATGTATACTAGCGTATGACTGCCTTTGTTTCTGTGTACGCAGGCTTCAATCTAAATTGCGAGATAAGAGTTAATTCGAGTCGCCTGTTTGCGAGTAAAACTTGAAAACACACCGAACCATGAAACTGTTCGGCTCTGTTGCGAAATTAATTTGACAGTTTAGGAAAGCATTTGGAAAATTCATCCAAGTTTCGCTAACAGGGCCACGTTTATGTACGGCGAATTCGAATTTCGGATACGCCGGTAGATTAAATTTCCATTTCAAAGTCGTCCTCCTTATCCGTATCTCTCGATATTATCTCCCCGCGTTCTAGTAACCAGAATTTTTCAACCGACCTGCTCCTACTTCCTCGTTCTTTATAACTTTCCTTATTCCAAAGCGTTACTTGCCTAGTTCCTCCAATTCTCCTGTCGCTTTATATATTACCCACATCTTTTGACGCGGAATTTCGCCAAGAAATAAGATAAATCGTATTTTTTCGCTGTTTCAGGTATTTTCTCTTTGGAGGGCTCGTGTAACCTACCGCGTAGCAGGATGCATTTTACGACGTTCGTTGGAATAAAATTTAAAAGCAGGTATATAAAAAAATTGAGTTGAATATTAATGTCCGCGATGAAATTCAGCATATCGTTCGTTGCACCTGGGAAAACCATTACCTGAGTCACGATAAAAAAAAATACGAAAGAATTTTAAACGGATTCGAGAATATTTAACGACGATAAGCGTTGCAGAAAAAAAAATCGTACTAAACCTCAGGAAGTACTCGAGCTATTAGAAAATTCCTATAAAACTGCAGTTGTTGTACTCGCCATGTATCCTTTGATTCTGATGGCGGATAAAACAGCAAAACTGGAGAAAATGATTTATTCTTCGCGATCCCGTTTAAACGAAACGCTTTATGGCAAAGGACGAGAGCCAGATGGTTACGATTTACATGGAAACCGTTCCACCCTGAAGTTCTACTGACACAAACGCCACAAGGTATCCGATGGTTTCCTCCACCGAGTTGCAAGAATTAATACAGAGGTCGAAAGGAGAAGAAAATATTAAGAGAAGCTCTTGTTTTAGAATTCTGACCAAAGAATACGCGTTTCCTGGACCTCGAGACGACGATTAATTTTCTCGAGCCGAAAGGCAGCTCGGTTCGGGGCAAATAATTTTGCGTCGCTTTAATATTACAGGTACGTGTCGCGTAGTTGCGAATGAATGCTTGAAAGCGACCATAGAGGTCGAAGGTTGGGTTGTACAGGGGCTAGTACGAAGCTCGCAACGTCGAGGAAAAGGAAGCATCTTATCCAGCGTAAAATGGGCGGCACGGTTAAGTTCCGGGCTTGAAGTTCGCCTATTACCGTATATAATAAAGAGCCGTTATTCCGTGGCACTCTTATCTCTAAGGTAGCCGTGAAATAAAGAGACGTAGAGTGCGCCACGAGGACGGAGAAGGAGACTGCTAGACGAGGAGGACTCTCCGCTCGGCTCGGCTCGACTTTGCTCGCCTTGGAACCGTCGCGGCGGGACGACCAGAAGCCCACAGGCTTTTGCAAACATTGCACGGAAAAGCGAGGACGGAGACAGAGAGAACAGAAAAGGATAGAGAGATCGGGCTCGCTGATGAGCCGCTCCTGAGATACGTTTGTCACTTCCCTGATAAAAAAAGCTCTCTTCTCGACTTTTTATTTCATCGAGACAATGGCTCGTGGGACGCATTATAAGCGACGTCGGACGAATTGGCTTGTCCTTTGTTATCGGATTTCGTCGGGATCGGATAAGGACCCTGCGAGAAATATTGATGTAACGTTAACGAGAGAGACATCGATCCAACAGCCGTCCAGACAAATTGCATCTTTTTGCTCTTCTAATTACAAACTGATAGCTATCAAAGTTTATATACCGTGAAACTCGTTCGATTTTCCGTATTTCGTTTCCCAGAAAATCGACTTTGAACGTTTATCCGGAGAAGCGTGCAACAGTGTGACTTGGATATCAGATTAAGTAGAAACAACGATTATTGGTCAGACGCGATAGGGAAACCGTATTCGATCGTACGCGTATACAACAAATCTTCGAATTAAACTATTCTGCGAACAAATTAGTATACGAACAAACTTTATTCCATATTTTCGACTAAGTTTTTTACGTAAAATCAACCCCCGAATTACTAGGACGACCTGCGTATAAAATTCAGTAGTATGGATCAGACTTTGGCCCGACATCGAGGTAGGATAGAAACCGTAGCTAGTCTTTAGACCGAATAATATGTAAAATCGTTCACCGATACTGCGAGAAGTTATAATTTCAACTTGAATCCTACAACAATATATAAAGGCGAATTAAATAACCGAGGTGGCTCGTCCGAAAGGCGGAGTCGTAGTGGCTTGCACGAGACGTTACGACGTCATTTATCATTCTTGTTCTCCTGCCCGGATCCTGGAAACGGTAAGTACGTATTCCTGCACGCATCCTTACGATTCAATAAATTGTTTAAGGTCAAAGCACCGGCCCTTTCCTCAGAGCCGTGACGCATAAATAAACGACAAGAAGAGCAGAATCGTGATAAATGTTCGCTATCTTAATGCGTTTTCACAGAGTAAACGAGACATTATTCATATTCGATTTCGATCTGGCTCTGTGTTGTTTCCCTTCGTCGCCTTGAAGGAATCGTGCCAGCAGATGTTGGTAAAACTTTTTCGCTTCCGGTCTCTTCGTAACGGTACCTCCGGTCGTTGACGCGTTAAAATGTGCTTCCCCGTCGTTGTGTCACAAAGCTCGCTCTAATAACGTTTGCGCAGCTACGTTCGACGATCGCGGGGGGGTCGGACAACATCCATTTTAAAGCCAGTCTAGAAATTCCAGGACAAGCTTCGAAATTCCGTTTCTACGACAACGGGTACCGGACGATTGGTCGAACTAGCTCAATTTCGATGTTTGGGACGTTCTATATATCTGCAAGCCCTCGTTGTTACTCTGACAAATCGGCGACGATAATCGAGAAAAAGAGCTCCATCGAATCGAATCCCCCGAACGTTTCTAGTTTATGTAACGCAATCTCAATGAATGCCCGAGGAATCTTCCCGTGCAATATTATCCAAAGCTTTTCTCCTGCCTTTTAAAACAAGATACAGAACGTTCCCATGAAGATTACAGCTGTTATCAGCGAAGATATAGTTTAAAAAGGGCACGTAAATTATTTCTTTTAATTTACCACCGAAAAGCGGTGAAACAATGTATAGCATCTCGTATTAAGGGGATTTCGATTGAAACGATTCGAAGGAATTGATTTTGATTAAAAGCCAACGGTGCAGCGCGAGTTTAAACGAGACGGTACGCGGAATTGAAAACTGTCGGTACAGGGAAAACTCTTTCCCATAATCCACCATTATTCGATAAAGCACGAGAAGTAATTCGTCTGGTATACGATGATTTATCGGAAAGAGATCTTGCTAGGTAAATTTCGAACAACAACGAGAGTTTTAATTCCAATTTGCAATCGAGCGTCAGGCTTAATCGCCATTCAGAATTTCTTCCTCTTCGTTATCGAGCAATCCGAACGCTTACGTTCGTAAACGTGGCGCCGTGTAAGAGCAAACGGTACGCGGAATTATAATGTAATGAATGTAAAAATAAAATGGTTAAAATGGAGCATCCTGAACGAGCCACGTTTATGTTGGTAAACCATTCTCGGTCCTTTAAAATGTTTTCGCGTAACAGCGAAAATGTCCTTTGCAAATGTTTTTTAATTACACGGATGGCCGTTCGGGAAATTAAAACATTGCGTCAAAGGGTGCCCGATGAATGAGCAACGGTTTAAGTTTGCTTCTATCGTTAAAGTGGATGAAACAAATGCAAAGTTTTACGGTAGAAGTACATTAATTTAATATGGAATAAACTATGACACAGCAATATGGACGTGTCTTCGAAATAATTACAGTTTTATACAATTTAATTACTCGATATATGTTACGAGGTTGGTTTACGCTTGTACGCTCTCCTTTCGTACATTTAAGGTAACGAATTTCTCCATTTACTGGAAACACTCCGACAATTAGAGTCGTCCACGCGTTAACGATTCATATTGTTGCGATAGGTTCACTCTAAATAATTGCATTGCGCGTCGAGAACGCGAGAAAAATTTCTCCGGTCCCTTTCAACCGCGAAGCTCGTAAAAGTGCCTTTGAGGAATTCTTCGAGATTTTTCAGAAGGAACGATCATAGCGCAGCCGCTGTCGCGAGCTCGCGCGAGAAATGATTTAAAACTATTGAGATTGCTTCCAGGTTGGTACAATAGGGACAAGATGCTCCAGAAAGCATTCAACCCACTGGATTCCCGCCAACTCATCAGTAACTGCGGAAGGCGATGTTAAATCAAAAAGTATAGTCCTTCCAACTTTGGGCCGTAAAAAATCTCGCCAGCCCGGCTACGTGCTGAATTTCAATTTACCATCAAATCGTTCCGAATACGATGTCAAACGGCGAGCTAACAAGTCGTTTCTTATTCATGGCGAAACTCCGTCCGTTGAGAAGACTCGCCCGTGCCTCCTGCGTTTAGTATTAATTTCGCTGATTGTTCCTCTAGCGCATGCTCTACGTATTTCATCGCGACAAAGTCGATCAAAACTACATACGTGTTGCTTCGACCTGAACGTCTTGGGAGTCTATCCAAATTCCTTATCGTCGTATATGTTTTTTTTAGCAATTTTAATACGTAACGTGCCTATCTCTTCGAAATAAATAAATAAAGTGCGTTCTACGAAGAGGAGCTGATCGTCGATATCGGGTTGGCAGGAACCTTGGTTCGTTGGAGGTGAATCTCTCGCGTCGGGGGAGAAGCGGTAAAACCGTGATAAGAGGTGTTATTATGGTCGGACGTATTTACGGAGGTGGGTAGGTAGGTTTTATTCGCAGCTGCGTCAGCACGTAGTGGCTTCCTGCGTGGTCCGTTTCCACATACTCCGACCTATTCCACTGACAATGAGTGTGAACTGGCCCGAAAAAAACAGGGGAAAACGATCTTACCCAGACCACGGGGCTTACCGGCCGTTGATTTTGTAATTTAGCTGACTGCTCGTCCGCCTCTCGGCCGGAATAAATATTCGTTCTGCCGTCGAGCCTGTTCCAGGTTACCTGGAGTCGCGAGCGAGTACCTTTTATGCGTGTCACGTCGCGTCAACCGAAATTTCACGCTTCTGGGTTATTGTTTCGCGGATTTCTCGCGTTTCCCGTACGCGTACGAGCCCCAAGATTTCCGAGGCCTTTTGCACGAGTGTTATTCTCCTCTGAAAGCTCGTAATTAACTACACAGAGAGAGACGACGACGACAAATTCTCGCTCTGCTCGTTAATTCTATGCGGCACAACAATTTTAGTAGGTTTGAGACCTCACGTGCACGGAGACCGTATGAAAGAGCACGGTGCTTAGCAAGAATAAAGAGCATAAAAATATGATACCCCGACGAGGTGATAAAGTTAACGGTCAACGATGTCAACGGCCGCGCGCGAATGGATGTTTTCTAGGTGAATTACGATGGGTGATTCGATGATTCAAATAAAAACGTATTCTAAAATATTAATCGCTAACGATCGTCTGTGTAACAAGAATAATGTTTGCTTTTCTTTTGAATTATTCGAACGATCTATCGTTCCGATGTTACGACAGCCTCGTCGATGATAAAGCCCGACGAATCTGCTTCGAGAGAAACGACAAATATAACCAGAAATCCGGATACGTAGCTCAGAGATCAAAGGTATTTCCGTTTTTGCATACTCGAAGCTCGCGTCTTCGCAACGACAACTCCCTCGAAGCTTCACGACCGTGTTTTATTACCTCCGCGATTCCCGACGGTTATTTTCAACATAAACCGTGAGATTGAAGAACAGGCTTTCCCCGTTTCTGTCGCGACACATTCCTGGAACACTGCGTCGCCCGACAAGATTCGCGAGTCTTTTCTTTTTTCAGCGACGCGACGCTCGATCCCGAAACGCGACGCGAAAAAAAACAGTTTAATTTGACAGACTACGGGTTGCTTCTCGCAATTTATTGCCCTGTTGCTTGGACACCATGCTTCTTACAACGTTACGCGAAGCACGCGTGCTTGACGAATTAATTGTTTTGTTTCGTAAACGTGGAATTTTTAGCGCGAACCAGGTTGGAAAAGAACGTGATTCTGCTTTAAAACATAACCTTTTCAGAGAGAAAAGACTCTCCGTGGATAGACAACTTTGAGTAAAAATGAATAAAATATTTTTAATAGACGCTGTCCGGAAGTAAAAGCGTATTAACGCTTCTTAGCGTTTCCTTCGTCCTCCTTGGCGCGACGAAGGTTCTTTTCTATTGAAAGTCAAATTCTTCGCTGCGCTTTCAGAACATGTAGCCTTCCCTCGGGACGGAGTTCTTTTTGAATTTGTTACCATGCGTTGGCATTCATCGGAAAATTCTAATTTCTCTCTTGCATTCGAGAACATCCTGAACGTCTCGAAAGAGGATGTTACTCGATTTCCTGTCGTGTATATTTACGTTTGCGGAGGCGCTTAAAAATATTTCTTGCGTTACCGTGTAAAAGGCACTTGCAACACTCTCGTCAAATACGGATATTCATATCGGGAATAGTATAAAAAATGGATATCATCTTCGGGAGATCGTTCGAGCATCAAATCGCAATTCTATGCTGCGATGGAAACCATTTCGCCGAAAAGGAAGAACACGGATGGACGTAGAGAAATGAGTTGGGTGAGACGGAGAAAAGTGAAATGACAATGGGATATAGATCACGTTTAAAGAGGATTTGGCATTCGAGGTTTCAGCGTTTCCTCCAGTCATCCTTCGGGATAATGTTTTTCGTAAGTAGTCACGAGGATAATGCTTTTTTTCGTCAAGGGCTTCCGAGACAGCGCTCGTTCATCTTATTCCAGGAGTCGCTGACGAAGGAACGGACGATCGGAAAATAATATTACGCTTTCGAGAGATGCAATAATAGAAAAATAATTGGCGAAATGCCAGTAAGACGAGTCTTAGTCCCTGCCATCTTCATCGACACTTTTTCACGATTTCATCTGGAATAAACGAAATACCAAACGCGTAACAAATCAGACACAGATCTGTCAGCGTTTCAGCAAGCCAATATCACCGCTATCTAGCGTAATCATCGACAAAACACGATATTCCCGAGTCCTACCCTAAGGCAGGTTAGATCAGTTGTCGGTTCACAAAGCGCCGATCAGGTATTCAACCTCCGAAGATTACCATGAGATAACTTTATCTTCAACCTCCGTAATCATCTTTATATCATTTTGTAATTCACACTATACAGGGCGTTCGGTCACTCCTGGGAAAAATTTTAATGGGAGATTCTAGATTATTGGGAAAATCAAAAATAGAGCTCCATTAATACGCATTATTTGAATTTTGAGTCACTAAAATCCTTCAATCCGTCCAGAAGTTATGATTCTTTAAACATACGCATGAAATTTCAGTGAAACGTATCAATGTATGGTCAGACATTATATTTTCGGTAAGGAATTTTTTTCTCGAAACTGCGTAGGATTTCGGGGGTATGTCTATTCACCAAAAATGATTGTAATTGACCCCTGAAACTGAAAATAATTTTTCCAGAACGATTTGAAATTTTTAAATTTTGTCGAAAAATTTGTGGAAAAAATTTTGAAGCAAATCTATTCTGCTATAGCGCATAGGAAAGATTTGACTTGACAAGCGCTTCGTTATCAAGCAAATGAATTCAGATAAACTAGAAAACATAACAGAACCAAAATATCGTCGTGCGATAAAATTTCATCAGAATACGATTTCGAGACTATCGATTCAGGAATTGATTCCGTGTTACTATAGCCTCATATTATACTTAATTTCTGTGATATTTAAAAACGAATATTTACGCATCTCTGAATATTAGTCGAGGGATCTATAGAACTTCATTACAGGATTATGTCACGACGGTGACGTCAAAACAGTAGATTTTTTCACGAATATTTTGCGACAACGCTATGTCCCTGATTGAAATGAATTTTTTTTCTATGAATAAAACATACAATAAGCTTTTAAACAAATATTTATCATTGTTGTTCTCATTCACGGCGCGCGTCAGTGTCGAAAAATTAAAAATTGAGCACTAGTAATCCTTAGGATATTTCTTATCGTGAGTCGAATTAATGGTTAAAAACCAAAATTCCATATTCTACCATGGATAAGTTAAGTCTGGTGCATATTATTATTCCCTCTTAGACGTTGGAGCGTCATTTTAAAATAATTTCTCTTGTCGTTTAGCAATTCTATCTTCCTTTGTAGACTCCTGAGCTCTGAGCTCTGTGCTCTACGATCTAATTCTTTGGCCAACGACGCAGTTTCAGAACCCATGACACAGCCAAGAGTATCTATTATTCATTGAATTGATTTATGGTCTGAGTTAAAAATAGAAGCTGCAATTTTTTCACTGCTGAACGATGATTTCACGATTATTTTCCGTTGGAGCGACGTAACATTCGTTGTTAATTCAGCAGAAACCTTCCGAGGGTCTTATCTTTACTCAAATTTTCGTGAATGGACCTCGTAGCTTCTTGCGCGTGAATGTAGAAGACTTTTCGCACATTGAATTCCACTCAAAGGGCTGTAATTCTAAGGGTGTTTTAATTTCCTGCTCCGTTCTCGAAATTTTCTTTTTCCATCTTATCAACGGCCAGTCGAGGACGAGAAATCAGTAGTTAGTGGATTTATAGAGGAGCGAAACGAACCGGCTGAATTTATGAATTTCCTACCAGCGAGCAAGAAGCGACGCGGCATAGAGGATTATACACGGAAGTTGAATCTCCTCGAACACTGTTGTAAGATTAATAGACTAGAATTTCCTCCGTGGAAATGTAACGGGAAATATTAAGTTTATTTTCCGTACGCTTATTCTCGACCGAGAATATGAGTTAAATGCGCTACGGAATGTTTAAATTCAGAAACGCCGAAGATCGATCGCTCGCGTCAAGATCGTTTCGATTTAAACGAAATTACCTTCGCTATTGTCGTTAACGGATCGTTTTCTGGTTTATAAGCAACCGCGACAGTCACGGAATTTGACTTAAGAAACAACAACGTTAATAATTTGTTTCTACTCGGAGCGCTGTAGTTTCTACTTTAAATAAAAATAGTGGAAGGCTGCATTCTTTACGGCCCATTCGCGACATACCACCGAAGGATACAAATGCCTTAGGCCATTAAAGCGTAGATATACCTCGGCGTAATGGCTTCATAGATTACTCGCGGCAAAGAGAGCAAATTTATGTATATTTTTCCGATGCGAGGCACGAAGCGACTACCTTAAGAGATTTAGCAGAAAGGAAAAACAAGCTTTATGCTTTCAAAAATTCGGTGAAAGTAATCGATCAAACTCACCGAAACTAATTGTAAGAAACATTAGCCCGAACATATATTCCTTGGCTATTCTAACGATCCAAATTCGTTTCTGATGGTATCCATCAACGATTACCAATATTAAATAAAAAAGATACAATCGAATGGCGGCCCCCCGTAATATCGAAAAGTAATGATCGTTTCCTTTCGCCTAGTAATTGCGTTTCCAGCCGCGGCGTAACGATAATATTGGTCGTTTTCTTTAATCGCCTAACGAACGTAAAGAAGATACGCGTTTAACGAGAAAATCTGCAGGATAGGGCCGCGTACGACCGAATTCGAAATCGTGAAAGCTCGTGGGTCGTGACGGCGCACTGTGTGGGCGTCAGCATATTTCTTTCATCAGGCTGTATTTACGCACGGTCTCTCACTTTTGCGGCGGGTATTTCGCGGGGAACCGTCCTGTTGGTATGATTAATGTACCGTCCCGTGACGCTAATCGATTCCGAGTAATTTTCCGAGTCTCGCCAACGGCAGTTTCCCCGGCACGAGCCGAAAGAAAGGGTAAGGCCGCCTGGAGAAATATATAGCCCCGCGGGACAAGAGCGCTCTTCCAGGCTGAAATTTATGAAAATAATATTCGCTCGATCCGTCCAGGCGATTACTACGTGCACGTCGATGGAAACGGGCTGATTCGAGCAGTCTCGAATTTACGACGGTGAAAACTCAAACCTTTTGCACGTAAGGTTGTCGGATAAAACGAACTTTTTAACAATTTTTCCCATCTAGACGATAGTTGACGCTCTATCGGACGAGTTTCGTTTCGTTTATTCAAGATTACGAGTTATTGATTATTTATAATTAATAAAATCGATGACCTGCAGACCTAGACGATAAACGCCATATAATCTCTTCGACCTTTTAATGACAGTTTTCCATCGATTTTGTAGGAAGTTCTGCAGAAGGCAGAAAATCTAGGATACCGTAGGGCACGACAGTGATAAGGTGTTTACGCACGAGAAGTCATGCGAAGATTAGGGTGGGTACATTACAATACAAACTATCGATAAGCCTTCGATGGGATGGAACACGGTATACTGCTATCGAAATTATCTCCCCTAGGCATATGCGGTGGCATGCTACGGAGTTAGCTAACTGTTTACCAAATTGTTTACGGATAATTGAAATTAACTATTCTTATTCGAAACAATTTCGGTAGTAGCGTAACCGCGATAACGTGGTTTATCTATTTATTTATTCGTTGCTGTGGTCCTGTTTCTCTTAGGATCGAGTTTACCGTCGATGTGCCTTGGAATAAAGTTCCGTAAAAACGAAACTTACGGTGCAGAGCCATGCATCGGTTTGGGCTGTACGGTCAGACCGAAACTTGCCGCGGGTTACGGGTTATAGAATATATACGATTACCGTTGTACTTTCAGCTATATCAAACCGAACGATCGTTTCTACCTAAAAGCGAAAACGCGGAAAACCTCGGAAATCGAGCGATAAACGGGATACGATGCATCGTGAAACGGTCAGAGAAGAACGGAATATCGAGTCATTCCATAAGCAATGTCGTTTTCGCGCGTAACGTTTCTGCATTTACAAACCAACCGTATTTTGTGTTTATCAACCAATGCTCTGTTTATATATTCAACGATTTTATTATTCAAGCGTCGAGGCACGGGTTCACGAATGCGAAACAAATAAAACCAGAAAGGAATACCTAACTTTTTATAGTAACGTAGGATGCCTCCACCAATCGCAACAGAATCTAACTCATAGTGTATGAACAAAGTTTCTATAAACTCAAGCGACGATGAATTTTCAATGATATTTAATGTATAGAAGATATACTGTAGTCGAGAAAAAAATTATAAATCCCTGGAGTACTGGAACATTTGTTTGAAAATGTGGAAAATTAATTTCCACCGACTCGTTTATACAGTAATTTGAAAAAAAGTTTCATCAAGTTGTATAACTCGGTCGCGTGCTATTGCGACGACATACTTCTCGATATAAATCCGTTGCGGAATTTTACTTTAGCGTATAATTATTCGTGCAAAGCTGATTTGTGGAGTGAAATAAATTGGTTAAAGTTCGATCGAGCTCAACACTGATAAATTACAAATATCCATGGAACATTAGGTTGTATTATATAACGAACGCGTGGTATCGTTTGTTTGAATTTCGATTCATTACAGATGGTATGAAAACTGTTATTAATTAATGATATAAGAGCTATTTATTCGGGAACGAGTAACGCACGAGAATTATTAGATTGACAGGGAACTCGCGAGATAGATCGGTGATAATTCGATACGTTAAGCGTTTCGAAGGTGCAGAGAGTTTTTTTTGCCATCGAACGTAACATGTAGGTCAAAGCTATTCAGAGGGTGGGCGGAGATCGTGAAACTGGCTATGACGTCGTAGGAATTCCACGATTGTTATTTATGGTAGACGAATTTGCGTCTAGTCACGGCGATATTTCAAGGAAAGTGGCAACCGGGGAACGGAGGGTGTAGCCGTGAAAACCGATGGCGTCTATTCTCGATGGTAGCGTATCCTTCGGCTTACCTCGCTTCCTTGCAGGGTGCACCATACTATCTTAGGTCGGCTCCTCTGTCCAGCGGGACCGATTACATCGATCGTTTTATGGAACCAGCCTTGTTACACGATCCCGGAGGAACGTCTAAAACCTCCCTCTGACCTACCCTACTTACGTCCGCAGAATATACGTCTGCGGAAGGAGCAGAGTCCTAAGGGCGCACCTTGTCGTGCAAAAGTATCGTTAACGCGTTCCCCAAACCTGTATCGCCTTCTGTTTTTTTTTTTCACTTGTACAAGAACATACTTTCAAAGCAGAACTTTCAAATAGAACTATCTTCGTATCTCGAGTCCGACCATTTAATATTCGAAACCTGCATTTATTTATTTGCGCAACGATTAAACGAATTAAATCGCACGAATTTTCGTTTCGTATATTTTCCAACGCACCGAATATTACGATATACCGATAAATCCAATCGAGATAATTATTAAAGTATCGGTTTTTTATATTTATTTTCCCTGATTCGTTTAACCGTTATGAAATTTACGCTCAATTAAAAACTCGATGATCGCTGCGCTACCAACGCTAAAACAGCTTTATTTCGAAGACAAAGCCGCCGGAACGTTACCGCATCGTGAAATCGTTCAAGATATCTAGTTTCTTTGTGGATGCACTTAATGCTCCTTGTCGGCTGAACCGTCCTTCGGGAACGATTAAGTCGATTGCTTTACGGGGCCAGCCCTACCTCCAGCACTCGGAAGGAACCCTTGAAAATGATCTCTGCTTTTTTTTCTGGATTTCTTAAACATTGTATTTTCCTCGATCGCGCAGCGAATTTATGGAATATTTGATACATCGATTCGAAGTTTCATGAGGAATTCATTTTTCAATTAGGTACGACTACGGTAACGAGCAGAGGGCTGCATCGTGAATTAATTAACTGTAAATATTAATTTGTGCGCCGTGAAATCAATTTTCTACGGAAATAATTTTTATAAAAATAACCTCGGTTTGTTTTTCCGCTGGCAAGGACCTTCGTTGCATCGTGAAACATGTAACTACAACGACTTGTTAAACTTGGAGTATTCTACTCCAAGTTCGCGAACCGTTGTTAACCAATAAAAAGAACAATGTTTTATTTTTCAGAAACGTAGAACGTTCCCATTTTCCCCCGTAGAACCAATATTTTATCACTATCTAGTTTTGCATTTATCGAAGCTCGGAGCCCCGGTTTAACCATCGTCGATCGTTTCGCGCTCGTTCTTTCGGTCCGCGAATCGAGTCGCTCGCAGATCACGATTGCCGATTCCAGGATGATCGAGTGTCCTCGTCCGGGGATGGAAATTACAAATCTTCGTATTTAAATGACTCTGGTGAAAAATGGGAGAGACCATTCTCGTCGGTAAGCGTGCAAAAAGTACTGCGTAATGCGAGTGAACGATCGGATTCCGATACGAGCGCAGTAAGTACGTCGGTCCCGTCACTTGCAACCGGTCGCACGATCCTCGTGCCCCCGTGCCTCGTTATTCGTTACCCGGACCTTCAAAATTGTTGGAATTATTCGAAAAATTGGCCCGCTTCCAGACGCGACGTGCTCCATTCGTATTGATTGCTCGTTCGTCACGCGCGCTTGTTTATTTTCGAATCGAAGATATTATTGTACCGGTGTACTTCCCACCCAATTCTGATGCTCCTCCGTACCTCGATCGCTGCAGTGATATCGATGTTATTATTTACGTCGCGTTAACAGATAGTTTTATTAATCCCATTCCGTACGATTTAATTACAAATCATTCTTTACGTGCAATTTTTATTGTACGTACATAAAACGTTCTTCTTCTTTTAAATAACGACTAAAGTAACAAACAAGACGTATAAATCGATTCGATCTGGTAGTCGGCTGTTCGACGATGTCTCAAGAAATGAAATCCGACAAATGCCTAAAATATTTGAAAGATCAAGAACCTCTATCGAGTACCCTCTACCCTTCTACTTACCCTCTCTACCTACTTTCGTACTCTGTACCGGAGATAACTTGGAAAAAAGGTCAATACGAGGGAAAAAGAGGGAAAAAATAGGACACATATTTACATGAACTTTTTCCATTGTTTGCATGTTCCCAATCTACCGCTGAAACGAGTACCATATGTTAGGATGTATCCCGTGTACTTACACGTGTTTCAGGAAATATTAGGACTACTAGAAAATTCAGGAATATGAATATAAAATTCTTGGACCCACGTAATGTTTCTTAAACCATTTTTTCTGCATCGAAGAACATGTACGCACTATCTACAAGCATTTTGCGTTGGATACGACCTCTTCGACACCCTCTGTATATTTATTGACGTTCGTTGCCCTTTTACTTGAAATCGAATTGTACCGAGTCGAAATTCTCGCCTTCCTATTGGCTCTCACAACCTACATTCTATTGTTAAGTTCTATTTACACGATATCACACTCGTGTTGACCTCTTGAATCTCAACGTTCGTTAAAATTAATTCTGACCCACTTCCACTCAACCTATTCTCGACTTCCTTCGCCCGCGAGCGAAGAAAAATTCGGTACTAGTCTACTTTTGTCCCCTCCCGATAGCCCCCGATCGAATATTATCCCGCTGCTAAAATTTTGCATTTGAAAATACAACGATGGTACTTTGGACGAGTCGCGAGACCCTAACGCATCGTCGTAGGAGAGTTTCGTTCGAATAGTCTCGGCGATAACAGAGATAACGTAACGTCGGTCTGGCGAACTGAGCTTAATACATATATCCGGCCATTCCTATGCTCGGGACACGGATTTCTCTTGCAAAGGTGCAGAAACTGTATTTGGTAATTGTTAGAGTTTGCGAATAAATGCTGTAACATTGGCACAGATTTAGAAGCTAACCAGTATCAATTGCTATTTCTTTATTTTTGATGCTCTGCGACGTGTTCAGAAATCTAGGTTGAAACGATAGACTGAGAATGGATAGCACACGCTATCTTAAAGTTCCCATCGATCGTGGCGAACGACACACGGTTTCGGCATCCACCGAAAAATGGAAGGCGACGGGTCGTCTAAAATTCTTGATACGCAAAACCGATAGATCGATCGGTTCGCCCCGCGTGTGTACCCAATGAATTTCGATTATTTCTATGAAATATTTAGAGACAAAGGGTACCACGGAAGTCGAAATTTCCGTGCCAGTTCATCGCGTACTCGCATTCATTACCGGTGGAGTCCCGAGTTAACGATCAATTAAGCGATCGCGGGTAATAGGGAATGCCAGGCACGTAGTAATGGCTGCGCAAGGATCGCCGTTGGAAGGAGAGCCCAGTGGCTTCAGCTTCGGCTCCGAAGCGACGCTCTTGCCTTTGTACTCCAAACCATCCATTATTCCGGATTCGGTGGCACGCAGCGAGAAAGTCGATGTCCTCCGCCTTTTCGAATCGCTTCTTCCTCGACCGATTAGAAACGCATTTTCCAGCCCAGTCGCATGGAGATGCTTCGCGCGGTTCCCATTAATTTTCTAACTCGGTGTCCCCGAGACCACCGCTGTTCGGTTCAGCGAGAACCGACAGAACATATAAACAAACGCGAGAATCGATGGACGAACATCGAGTTTCAAGGAAGAATCAGAATCGTTGAGGGAGTTCGATCGACTTTGTTCGTAGAGTAATTTAACCTGTGGCTAACGAACCGCAAGAATTTGTGCTAAACTTTTTCAAGCGCAGTAATGTATGTATTTTACTTGATGGGGTGACCTAATTATGCCCGGCATACTCGAGCCGGGAACGGACGAGAGTTGTACAAAATCAAATAAGTTTGCGTGGGCGCATAATATCATATGTACTTCCTCGTTACGTCCAATTAAAATTTTGATACGTTGTTATTTGGTTGTTCATAAAATTGAGTTCCCGCGGGTTAATTACCGCAACAAATACAATGGATAAAAAACAATGCATTGCTAGGAATTGCAAAAACGTGCAATGAGTAAATTACTGTATTAACGGTCTTTCAAAAAATATATCAAAACATGGACGTATTTGGTTGTGGATTTTTCAAATTTGGGAGTAAAAAATTCGTGTAAATCGTACAGTGGCGAAGCAGAATTACTTTGGTGTATAATCTCTATCGAGACAGAATTCGAAATCCTTGATAATACCGGGCAGGATATACATAATCTTTCAGAATATGTACTAGGGATGACCGGTACGTGCCACACAATTGATTGGGAAACTGTAATCTCCGCGGCTACTCTTGGACAGTGACGTATTTAAATCTGAGATCGAACGAAAGGCTGACGGAAATATTAATGAAATTACGAAAAATAAAGGAAAGTTTGTGGAGCAACGAACCGATAAATCGTAATTGACTGTACAGAACGATTCGAGATTTGCTCCGACGGGGAATCAAGATATTGAAATAGCCCTGGTCTCTCGTCGTATTTCAATCCCGGATCACAGCTTTGGAAGCATAATTTTTTCTACGGTGGGGAAAAAAGTTTTTCCAGTATGAGTTTCAAGTGAAATGGCTTTCGGACTCCGATGAAACCCGAAGCCACATTTCATTCGAAACTTCAAAGCTGACGTCCATATATCTACTTAACGGAATACCAGATGAAAAACTTTGGTCGTTAACAAATCCTCTCTTTAAACACTCGCCCGCGAGAACGTTTCGATTTTGCAGCGGTCTCTATTATACTTAAAATAATTCTAGCCCCGCGAGCCAGCTGTAAACTATAGAACGCAACGCGCGACACTCGTATATTTTTTATCGTTTCGGCCGCGCGATCGAAAACATGCGGTGCAACTTCATTATTTTCTGCGCCTTTGGTCCGTTATGGGTGGCAAAAATTGCTCGACAAACACAAATCCGTGGAACGCGCGTCGCAGAAACGCCGATCGTTGAAAAATCTATTAGAATCTCGCGTTTAATATAGCAAGTAAAACGAGTAGGTTTATCGAACGATAGGAGGAGACTAGAATTTGCACGTGATTTATCGTGATAATAACATTACGTGACGCAGGGCGATGATCCGGCGTTTGCGGATAAGGGATTGTTGAGAGAATTCTGTTGGAATATTGCAACGGTATACCGTAATTTTTGATCTAATCTGCATTTATACTACAAACTGTACGCGTCGTCGAGGCAGGCTTTTCGAGCCGGTAAACAAAACGTTAAACGATTGTCGCCGAAGGTGCGATAGCTATCCAAGACGGAGGTACGTGTATCCTTTCTTTTGAACACGATATCGGGCCATCTTGATACAGTCTAAAGAGGAAATACTTCGCAATATCGAGTCGAGTGTGTTCACCTTATTTCAATCAGATCGTATCTATGCAAATACATCGCCGTACAACCTGACCTGACCTGAGACACCGGTATCCGATAAGCACTGCAACTGCATCCGATTTGAAATGGAAATCAATACCGAAACAAGCCTCGTATCGACCCGTTCCGGCTCGGTTTCCCTTCCGGTTCGAACATTCATCATTTTACTTTGGTATTGTAATAGATTTCCCGAATCGAACCACACCTCCAGCGAGTGCTAATCCGGGCTCTGCATAACCAAGATTATCAAACGATACGAACAGTCCGCAAGATTGCTTCTCCCATCTTGCGAACATGTTTCGTTTATGCATCGATTCGAGCTACGTGTTGTACGTTTCGGAAATGGATCTTCGTAAAAGCTTACAGCGATACCATGCCCCGCGTTAAAAAGACGTGGAACGTGGTAACTTCTGCCTGGCAAGATTTCAGCGATTAACTCGACGATATTACGAGTTTAAAAATTACGGGAGAATCGTCGAACTTTTGCACGCGTCGGGAAAACTTTGAAGGAAACGATGACGAAAAATCGTTTAAAGCAGTTTGAATCGATGGTATAGTTCTCGTTCTATCGCCTATCGTGAATTCGAAATCGCTTTTCGCATTGGCAGTGCGGCACAGCTTCCGCTGGCGTGGCAACATTTGCATAATCCTCGCCATTTGTCCTGAAAGTTTAATTGTGTTCGTTCGGTAGTTGGATCGCGTGCTGATACTACACAGAAATAACTCACGATCGAGGTAAACACTTTTCCATCGACTGCCACATCGAGAGTAATTGGGTTGCAAACATAATATTTGACATGTTTTGTTTACTAACTTATTACGACGAATATCAATTTCTCTCGAAAGGTGAAAAACCGATGCAGTCACACGACAAAGCGAACGTTTTTACGCGTTACTCCTAAAATTCTGCAACGATGAAATCTAGGCTACTTTTACGATCGCAAAAAATACAGACAGATTCAATCGCTCGTTCAGCCCTCTTAATTTACGCTTGGAATTCACGCCACTCGGCCACGGTGGACTCTTCTAAATTTGTTTACGTTTACTTACCGAAATGAATTAAGTAAAGCATTAAACGAAGAATACAAAGAAAATAGAATAAAAAAACGTAATTACCAGTAGCCTTGCTGAAGAGTTCTCTAGCGGGCCTAGGACGAAACGTAAACTTTGCTTTTCGCAGTTCTCGCTTCCTCCTCTCCCTCTTTTCCGGTTTGCTTCGCTTCAAGAGAGATATGCTGGAAGACCGACCCGAGGGTACCACGGTAGGCAGAAGTAGGAGCAAAAATTCAAATTATAATACAATAAACGTCGTCGAGAAGACCGAGGTCCTCTCCCGAGATGTAACAGACTTGCACGTTTCTTCGTACCTCCCGTGGATATACATACAAAGCTCAGAATTTCCATATTTTTTTATAGGTTTCATAAATTTTGCCGTAAAAACGATGGCAACCCTTTCGAGTTCCACGCCGCATCCTACTCGGCATAGCGTTACGTTCTAATAGATTAGTTTAAATATGCACTCTGGATACTGAATTTTATACACCGCTTGCTTAAATGAAATTGTTCTAAAGGATTTCGATTGTAAATTTCATCGAAACAATATAACGTGAGCGTGGTACGGTACGCTGACCGTACCAGCTGCAGAACATTAGTCAGTTACCTGAAACGGGTCGCGCTTAGACCTTTAACAGCTAATTCAGATGTTAATTATGATACGCCCGTGCTAGTAATTACACGTTTTGCGAAGGAAGTCTCAAGGAGTCGAAGCATATTTCTCGAAAAATATTTTCGTAAAATCGCGGGAACCGATTTTTGAACTAGCTTGTACAGCGACGTGGTAGTTTTATTGTCTGGGCTGAGTGGTGCCACGAGGAAAAGACAAGAGAACATTTTCGGGTAACGTTCCGAAATAAATGTTTACATGAAATCCCCCGATTCGTGATTCGACTGGAAAGCAACTCGAAATGCGTTTTCAGGGTGGAAGGTTCGGCGATTCGAACCCATTTACGGTTGGGATTAGGGTGGAGGGTGGATGCGCTCGCCGCTTCGAAATGGCTTGATTTCATTTTGTATTTGTTGCGGTGTTTGCTTAACGTAATATCGCGTATCCATCGACGAAGCATAACACGGAGATCCAAAGACAAATATACTGCGAAGGATGCGGATTCCGTTGGAGCAGCCTCGAGGTAAAATTCGCTTCTCTTTTGCTTCCAGACGGGGAGAAAAAGAGAAAGAGAGCGCGCGAGCTGGATCGGGGACTATTCAATTTCATAATCCGATTTGCCGTACGATTGCGGCAAGCAGAAAACTTTCGATTTATGGCACGCTTAGGACAAAATCCTCAGGATCTCGACCCTTCCAATGTATTCCGCCGGATGCCTGGGAAACGCAATTTCACCGGGGAGAACATGCCCACGGAATCGAGTCATCCTTCGTTTCTTTTCTACGACAATTACGTTAAAATTGGGTTACCGATTACTCCGCTCCGTTCCGAGCAAATTTTTATCTTTCCGCAAAACTGAGGCGATTAAAACTCTTTATGGGCGTTTAAAGTTGATTGATGGAATCCGGCCCCCCAAAAAAACTCTTTCGTTTATCGATACTTTCTAAAAATAACGCTGTTTGTAACTGAAAATTACAACCGATGGTTAACGATAATGAATGTTGTTACTCGCCAATGCCACTGTCGGCTAAAATTGTTACCAGTGAAAATCGTTGTCGATTAAAGTCATTGTCGACCGGACCGTGGTGTCGATGAATCGTTGTCAGTGAAAACAGTGTCGAGGAAATCTGTGTCGGTGATTTCAATGGAATCCGTGCCGCCCGTTGTACCTACGCGTGGGAACACGGATACGAGGCTGATCAAGTTATTTGTCATAGATAGCATCAAGAGTAACGATGACATTCATGACACGCCAGTTTTAATTAATCGAAAAAGAATCCGTGGAACCAGTCGTTTGTAACGATACTCCCACAACGCCAGAAAAAAAACACGAAGGTACCTATTAAAATAGGATGCGCTAATATTAATCAAGAGGCTATAACAAGGATCGGAAAATATTTTACTTACCGTTTGCAGAAATACATCGACGTCAATGAGCACCGTTTTTAGCGTCTGCCAAAATAAATGTCTGCCGTTAATCTTCCTGTCATGATTATTTCATTGCTTTTACTTATTTCCGTACGCGTATGGATTTTCTGTGCTCGCCTCGAAAGTCGTAAGTATCACGGTAGTGACAAAAATATGCGATCTTATTTTTAAAACGCGTCGTTAATCTTTGACGTTTCGCTCTATCGTTAACAGGAACCGACAATCCCGAGAATTCGATCGATTCGCTATCGAAACGCCTGTGCTCCATGAACGGAATCATCGGTGCCATCGTATTTCATAATGTATGAATTTCACGATACCGATACGTTTCCAGAGCCGTTCCATGAAAGTTAATGAATATCGAAAGAAGTACCGGGAAAGTTTGGCGAAATTGAAACAACAATATTTAATTATTCCGGGCGTATTAATCTTCGATACGAAAAGACGAGTTTGCACGGGACGGCCAACTGGAAGCTTGTCAGGGCTCGTTGGTGTGTTCGCCTTTCTTTTCGAACAATGGCGTCCGTTTCAGGGTGAATACCGGCGAGGCAGTAATTGAAACTTCCTTCGGCGACACGGTCTGCTGTTTATATCCGTAAGGAGCGTTTCTCAATAGGCCCTTTCAGAACTTGGACGATTTATCTTTGATGTTTGTTACCGGCTTTTGCTACGTACCCGGGTAACGCTAAGTAAACTCCGACGATGTAGCCAATCCATTAATTAAGTTAATTAACTCTAGACAGGTAACACGACGCTGCTATGGACACCAAGTAAACTCTAATGTCGGCCTGGAAACCGACCAGCATTATGCTCTACATACGCACGTAATTATACCGAGTTCCCCGTACCTGCTACGCTACATCTATTTTCTTGTCCTTGAGGCAATCAATTAACCTCCTATTTAAGCGCAATTTCTGTCTATCTAGTATCAAACCGAAAGACCCGTTTCCATCGTCGCGTCGCTTTCAACGTCCCGTGCGTGCACGGACACGCGCGTCTGTTTAGAAGCAGTATGTTAGCTTTTACTCTCTAAATCAACCCCCTTTTCCTTTCATCGGAATAACGTAATCGCGCCAAGTGCCGCGATTGTTTCTGCTCGTGTCGTTTATTTTCCGCCCCCCAACTTTATTATTGCCAGCGGCCGATAGGATTATCCGCGATATTTTTTTTTTGCAAGGATAAAATGAAATTCCGTTCGCTATTAAATGTTAAAGCCGATAATTTATGTCCGGTAATTACGTTAATCGGGATTTGTAGAACGGTACAGCCGAATTACCACGTTTTGAGGTTCGATAAATTTGACTGTTATGCCCGGCATTTCCATAATCTCCTTTATTATCGCGTGAAATCGAAGTTGTCGTTGAACGGCACTCTTCGCCCGTTATCTGCTCGCGAATATTTATATACGTGTTCCGGATGAATCGTGTAATCCAACTATCGCGACCGATCCCTGGTGTTATTTAACGCGCGTAACAAAATCGAATTCAATCGCGATCTAACGGAAATTTGAAAATTAGCGTAACTAGTTTTTGAATGAATCAAGTTACCCTACTCTGGCCTGGTTGTACCGGTCCTCGAAAAATCGGCACGAATTTGAACACACCGACGAGAAAAAAAGAAATTATTATCAACCCTGTTAATAATTTCGGGGATATTTGCGCGGGACCATTCGAATAACGTATTCATCGAGGCGGTTACGCGATTCAATTAAAATATTTGCATTTTTAAAACGGATTATGAAAATACAAGAACGTAAAACGCAGTTTGCGTTGCGTCCTCCCGTATGGATGCCGCGGTGGTCTCGCAACACTCGCATGAATATCAGAGCACGGTCAAAAATTAATATTAACGCGAGTATCGCGCGGTAAATGTCACGACCGCGAATCGCACGACGTTGTTAAACCCGACGATAGGATTGGTTGCGTTTTTAAAATTCATAAGCCCGCGATCTATGAAATACAGGGGGAAAAGGCACTCGTTGGTTTTACAATAATTCGCCAACTCCCCAAGGAGGGCGACGTAACCCACGGGTTTTTTACGATTCATGTATGCGTAGACCCGAGCCGAACCACTAAATGCATACTTATTCTCGTATATCATGAATTTGACGCATTTACGTATTATACATTTACGGCGCGTCAATAACGATTAATCGATCACGTTGCATAATTTGATGCGATACGTCCTTTGGTAGTTGCGGCGCAAAATGCCATTCAAACTGTAACGAATGCGATCACGTCAGATTAAACGCTCGAAATAGATTTTTAACGGAAGGTATACACGTCGAAAGTGGAATTAGAAATTCAATTTTTCGGTATACGATTACACGAAGGTGCTTCATGTAGATTAAATGTTTCTGATCGAAACGCTGTGCAAAGGTCGTTTACCGAACGATTCGATGACAATATTTGTAATTCATCGTTGATTCGAAGCAATTCGAACTAAACTATGGACTACGTAATCGGGCGAATCGGGAGCAGGTTGGCGGCACGGTTAATTATTCGAAATGCCTAAATACCTGGATGTATTTCACAGGAACGTACCTCGCCAGCCGAGGTCAGACCGGCTGCAGGGGCATACTATTTCACCAGAGATAATTAATGGAGACTTCAGACTAATAGCAGAGTAACACGACCGCATGACGGGGTTACAATGTAAATGGCCGTTACTAGCTTTCGACTGCGAAATTAAAGCGACTCGTGTCGCGAACAGCCCGCGCTTAAAAAGATTTTAATTTCCAGCAGGACGTTCCAAGAAATTCGAACGTGCCTCTACTATACGATGATCGAAAGGTTACGAGAACACCTTTGCGAAATAGTATTCCGGAAGTACCGAATAAGACATCCACGATTGGAATTTCCACGGTCGATATTCACTGACGCGCTCGTCGAAGACATTATTTAGACGCTCGATCCTAAAAGCGGCTAAAATCTCTTACAAGCGTTTGCATTTATTTCTATTTCGCCTCTTCTACGCGTACATATTTCGCGCAAAAATGTAATTAATCGATTCCAATTTTGCGTCGAAACTTGGACGATCAGCTGTCCGAAAGAAGCAACGTTTGACGCGTCTTCGAATTCCGGATTCGAAATCAACGGTAATGTCATGCAAACCTAATAGTTATTTCGCGACGTCGTTTCCGAGACAAAGAGGGTTTTGATTTCAGAGATTGCAGAGCCGTTTACCATTAACGAGGCGGAGGACTATTGGTCGTGGAATTGCGTCTAATTTCTCGTTTCTGGGCCGAGTGCACCTCTTCTCTTAATTCTTATTATCGTCATCGAGGCTTGATTGAATCGCAGCGATCGTGATAATAGCAGTTCGTTACAGGAGGCGCGGTCTGAAATTTCATCCGACAAGAAGTTTCGTCGTTTTGCGCGACGGTCGTTCGTCAATCCGGTCACGCGCAGATCCGGTCGTCGCGATGGCTTTGTTGCTTGAAAATTCGTCCGATCGGTGGGATCGATATTACGGACAACGATAAATGTCCACCCCTCCGAAGAACCGCGATTACATCGAAATTAGTACGTAATATCCACTCCCAGTAATCTCCATTCGTTTTGTGTGCATCTTCGTAACAACATCGATCTTACGACGTTTGATTTAACGCCAAGCCGTCGAGGAAAAAGATCGTTACGCGAGTCGAGAATTAATTGAGGGGGGCGTACTTTGTATTTGACGTATTATAACGAACAAAGCAACGACATAGCAGACCTCTAATTAGCGAAATGAGAAAAGGATTAATTAATGACCGATCGGTCGGATATCCAGCGTTAATTTTTAAATAGTTACATTGAAAAGCGGCTCGTGTAAATGAACATTCAGCCGGGGTCTTTTGTCTAAAAGCGAGCGCGTTCGATTGGGAAAAGCTGAATTAAACCAGTGCCCGTGTTCTGGCGGTTCAACAAAATCGTTTCACTGCATTAAAATAGCTCTATTATCAAACATTTCGTTAATATACACTATTGTTTGCTGGCGGGTATTAAACCGCTTTGATATTTTATTGTTATTATTTGAATTTAAGCAACCTACACAGGTGCGTTTTAGGAGTTTTCATCGAAAGAAAAACGTTCGATAATGTATTCGTTGAACTCGCGATCGGTTAATTGCCTGGAGGAACTCTCGTACGTAGCATCAACGGGATCGTTTCCTTCGCGGAGTTTTCTCGAATTCCTCGACCGACAACAGGAAACGGCTCTTTAAATCGTTTTGAAACGTCTCCCGACCACGGTGTGTGCTCCTTCGTCCGTTGTTTCGACCGGAAGACGTATCGCGCGTCTTCACGGAATTGTTTCCCCCGGAACAGACGTCGAAAACGATCTTAATCGGCCGCTGCTCGAGTTAGTATGTTATAACATGTACATGACTGATCCCCGATGCGACCGTAGGAACATTAGCCATTCCTGATAGTCGTCATCGCTCAAGCTTATGCGCGCAAGAATGATGTAGCGTGCACGCATCTCGCGGAAACGCACAGCTGCGCCCCAGCCTCTGGCACCCCATAAAATTCCCTCTACATTCGGACGACCGTGTCCCTCCGTGCATCATAAATCATAGAGAAAAACGTGTACCGAAGATACGCCGCGCGTTACCTGTCTATCATCGAACAATAATTAAGGAAGGCCGAGCGATACTGTTATTTTTCACTGTCAATTTTTGTCGATGGTATTTTCAGTAACCGCGTCGCAAATGGTCCGAAACTTTATTATTCGTTCGTTGAATGTTATTTATTTTTCTCCGAGCGTTATCACTCGGTTCGCAAAGGGCTGAACATCGTCTGTAAACAACGTAGCACCACGAATTAATCGCAAGAATAATTTCGTAAAACGCGATACGTATTCCTTCGCTGAATGCAACAGATTGTCCCTCGCGAGTTGGAACCAAGTTATCCCTACCAGACTCCGGAATAGTTGGCACGGAGCGTGTCACCGCGTTATCAACGAGTCGCGATCAACGATGGCTCAAGTTACTAATGGGTCACCAAACACGTGTTTATTGCCACGAAACACACCCGACGATCAAATATTAACCGTGTCTCGTTCGCTCTCGCTATTTCCTATTTGCCGTCAATGTTTCTCACTGTCTTCATCGATGTAAACAGTGGCCAGCGAGCCGACATAATCAGAGCAATAAATTTTGCACACCTCCCTCGTAGATTACAACCCAGTCCCGGTTGATTTACAGTCGATAGAGGATTACTGTAATTAGGACACGGTGAAAAAAATTTGGACACCTTCGACACCTGTTAACTCTGTTGATACCCGTTACACGTAAATTTAAACTAGTCGACGCGAGACTAAATAATTACCGATTTTTCGCAGTTATTAACTTTTTATCAACGTCCCCGGTATAATGCAAGATAACGTAGACCGAATTCAAGAGGAAAAGTTCCGGAGCAACTATCCGTACATTATTTTTACGTAGCACTTACGTAGCGCACTGCACAATGGTGGGTACACCTGCTGCCTGCCGACATCTGCGCTATTGCCGTTTTCTTGTCTTCGCCGATATTGGCTCCATCCGGCCGAAGGTACTTGGAATATTTAGAATTTTGTACGGGAACTAATTTCGCCCGGTCACGTACTCGTTCTCGCAGCGACATTCGCGATTAAGTCAGGCAATTCGGCGCGTCAAAAGTATTCCTCGAGCACCGAGTTTCCGAGGAGAATCGCGAAACCGAAGGAACACGAAACGTACTCGTACGGGACCGTTTTCACAAAGTAAAATCTTTCGAGGACCCTAAAAACATATTTACGCGTGAATTTAACGATAGTCGAAGGATCTTTATTGCTCGAGTTAAGCTTCTGTAAACGAGAAATGTCACGCTTTAACGCCCGCTTGTTTCAGCGAATGTTTAATCCTGAGAGCCACTTTCCCAGCGTTCGTGCATGAAAAGACGCAGTAGTAAGTCAATAGCCTCTAGATATGGAAATGCACAGAGGCAGTAGTACTGCGTCATCCGTCGTTAAAGCGTTAAGGGGGAAGATAGGATGAAATTACGAACAATGAAATTTTTAACGGGATCGATAAAGATAATAAACGGCAAACAATACGGTAGGTGACATCGAGACCAACGTTAACCATTTTACGATACTTTGGCGCTCGACAATCTTTGATAAAGCAAAGAAAATTGGAAGGTGAAATTTTCAGTCTCACAGAATGTCCAAAAAGTATTCCGATTAAATGTACGAAGCTGAAACCATTGACTAACCTTATACGGTAATCCTAGCTTTCCGGTGGTAATTTTAACACCGGATTCAAATAACGGAATCATCTCTCCCTCCGGCTTTTTGGTTATGTTCGTATAATGCAAGCAACCGACGGCTGTAGAAGACAACGATCCTGAATGGCCTCGGTTCAAGATAGAAATAGCTTCTAGCTACCCTACTTTCGAGCAAATTGCCAGCCCCCCTTTTATTGCTTCGATACAAGAATTACCGTGTAGGAATAGAATAAATTCGCTTGTAGTCTAAGCTCGCTCAAGGACCTTTTGATCGCTGGTGTTATCGACGAGTTGACGCGTTAAAAAAAAAAAAAAAACAGTGAAAAAATATTAAATTTACCCGGTAGCAATTTGTCAGGTGTTTCTTGTCGCGTTTTTCCGTGCGCCGTGTGCACGCTCCAAAGGAACATCGACGCGCGTTTGACGGTCGCGTTTAATCCAGGAACGAAATCCGACGAATGTCAAACGAGAAATTAGTTTCGAAACGGGCGAGCGAGGCGGCTGCTCCTTCCCAATTAGAGATAGTATCGAGCATACGTAGGTACGTCGATGTACTCGCAGACGCGCATTGAAATTGCCAGCGCCGATTTACGCTGTTCGATTCGCGTGGCACACGGTGCTGCGCACGTACCACCAAGGGTACAATTACACGGAGATATTCCGCACCCCGGGCTAAACGACGACCTCTACACACGAATAGCCGTCTAGAAGGTTCGCGTACACTCACCGACCCACCCAAACGATACAGAACACGACTTGCCTATTTGCGTACAGGACGTTGCATACACGGTGACTGCACAACTGAATATTCATACTTTCGAACCGCGTTTTAAGGCTCGATTAACCCTTCCGCTCTCCAGTCTGCCCAAAAACTCTTTGCTTTCGTCCTCGATGCATTTCCCCGCTGCTGCATTTGCAAGTAAAAACAAGTTTCTACGATCGAGTAGAATTGTATACGGAAGAAGGGCCTACTTAGCGAAATCCGGTTCCCAGCTACTTAGAAATTAAAATTTAATTTCTGATAATTTAAAAATCCAAGAATAAAGCGAGATTTAAAGGCTCGTCGGGTATTTCGTAATCGCGAACGCTTTGTTCTAGGACATCTTGTGCGGGATACTCGACTACCTAAAGACTCCATTATTTTTAGCCGCACACGTTACGTGTTGTTCGGCAGTTATACGAGGCTGAACAGGCTGCATTAAGGCGCAACACGGTGTTTTTAATGTCAACTCTTCCGGACTACCAGATTTTGCTCAGACCCAACGTTTACTGGAACGAACGTGATTTTATTAAAGACCAAGTTCTTCCAAGTATCGATTCGGTATACCGACATGCGATCGAGAGCATTCGGTGATCTGTCGCGTGGACAGTGTTGGTCCGTAAACGTACGTACGAACATCGCGAAATACGTGTTCTAAAAGCCAAACGTATAACGTTACTGGATTGTTGAAACTCTTGCTCGAAGGCAAACTGCAGCTCGCATGGTCAGAAAATATACCTCGATCGTTATAGTTCAAAACGAGCACGAAGAAAGAGCAACCGAGCGTCGTAACGGTTGTTTTTCAGCAAATACAACGAAACTCGAGATTGCAACTGCTTTGCTCGACGCTCGAGCATTTTCATCGGGTTGTTGGAAAAACAACAAACGTGGAATTTTTCTGTTGAGCTTATGTTCTGAATAAATGTCTAATTTCATTTTTAATCGAATTCTGGATATTGGGAACGTTGTAGGGAGATTTGACAGCAAAAGAGTTTCGCGAAATAGCGTACAGATGCTATAGATTTTCACTACCGACTCGTTCGAAGAATACGAGGGATATTACCTGAAATATTCCAGCGATTCGTTTATTGTAGTTATTTCCCTGAACAGCAATACAATTTACGCGGTCTTGTGTTAATAAAAGTCGATTGGCGCAAAAAATTCTTGCAAATTCCAATCTTTTCGAAACAAAAGTTTGAAATTCGAAATATTGTAGAAATGCATATTCCAATTCCTATTTCTCTTTCCGCTATTGTGTCAACAATGGAAACAATACCAACACCATGACCGCCACAGCGAATGCTCGCCCGCCGCGTTTGCACTTGCTACTTTTTACCACATATAAAAAGTACAGTTTGTTTGGCGTTAAAAAATATTTGCTTCGACGAAATGAATTGTAGCAGTTTAAAACGAATTCCCTTAAAAGAGAAAAAAAAAAGAAAGCGATGACCGAGATTCGTATCCACGACCCCCAGCGAGAAAGCGACAAAGATTAATATTCATGGTATACATTGCAGTATGTAATATATAAGCAACTCTAATTACTTATATCTCTAAAATTATCGAGTTACAGCGCCTGGTATTTTGCACACAGCAATTAGGACGTGTAATCTATAATCCTTTAAAGCTAGATTAAAATCGAAGGCGGACAAGTTCGACCATTGTTAGATAAAAGAAGAATTAAAGCTGAAAAACTTCAGAATTTCTCATTAATTACCTTCTTTTTTACGATATCGCGTCTTGACGGAGTGTGTTTACATTTTTGGTAATGGTTACACGATAAAATGCAATCTGATTCGTTTTTTGCTTCGACAATCAGCCCGTTAAACCTCGTAGCGTTTCACGCGCCGTACCGCGCGTATGCAAACGTACGAACAGGAAGCGGAAGACGAAGACAAGGAGAGGGCTCGTACGAGGAGGATTCGGTGCAGAGGACGCGGGGTATCCTCCAATTATGCGACCGCTCGAGTCGTTCGTGTCCGACATAACCGTTTTCAGAAAGTGCCGTTTCAGTATTCGCCCCGTAATTCTGACCATAAATGTACACATGAAGACCTAACAGGTTCCTCGGATTCGATACCGGTTCACGGAACTTTAGCCTTAAGTTGAAGGGAAGGGGGCTATTAGCCCGCATCAGAGTCGCTTCCGACGGTACACTTGATGCAATTACCGGCAAAACTCGCGCGAAGAACGGCTTTGTTCGTCGAATCACCCGAACGAATAAAGAAGACCCTCGGTTCGCGATGCGGTAACAAGCTTTGTCCTCTTGCGACGAACAACCGATTCCAGGCATTAATCTGCCCGACGAGACGAGCGAAACGACGCTTTCCCTAATTTCCTAGATCGCTTATACGAATTTACATGGATTTTCGAAAAGTTTTCGACCCTGAATGCCGTCCTATCTCGGCTTACTAACCCTCGTAATACCTTCGTACAGGTGTAATATTGATAGTTGACGATCGCGTTTAAATTTTTCGAAAAAAAATTGCATTAATGATGAGACGTCGTACTATATTAGACGGAGGTCGGAAAGTAGCGGTACAATGGTACGTTCCTAAATGAAATTACCGATATTATCGTCCCAAAAGAGAACCACCGCCTCGCGAGAGCACGGTAGGGCGTGCTTCATATTCATGGTAATTGCCTGCGCCGAGCGCGAGATGTCGAGCGTAGTTTATAATTAATTCATTGGATTAAATTTTACTTCGCGTACTAGTATGCATTACCTACGTCCCCGCTGCATGCTCCTTGCACTCAACGCTCTCTCCTTCTTCCTTAAATTTACGCGGCATCGACCACCTTCCCTCCTCTCTCTCTCTCCGTCTTTATTAACTCTTAAAACGAACCCTACCCCCCCTCCCTTATCCGTTCTCCTCCTTTTCCTATTGAATTACGTATCCATAGTACGCGTAGTAAGTTTTCGAGCGTACTTCCAGCCTGGTAAAAGTACATCTGACGCTATCAGCGAACTTTGTTTCGCCAACTTTCCCATTGAGGATCGCTAATTTTCACCGACAGGTTAAGACGCGGATAACCAAGGAAAACGAAAAAGAACCGATAAACCAGCAAATAACGAAGAAACAAGGTTTATACTTCTTGTACACTGGAGTCTCGTGTACTTTTAACGAGCTAGGGTAACTTTTACGATTGCACTCTATGCTTAGAAAGAAACACCGTCCGTATACTCTCGCGTAAAAAGATATTCAAATCGATCGAACGATACAAATTAATAAACTTCCAGTTTCATGTTTACGTCTCATTAGCGAGGAAATTGTTGGATATTCAGTAACAGTTTGTGGCTTCGTAGACACACGCGAGTAACGCGTGTCGAACTAGTTGCCAGTTCGAAGGCTCTTAGGATGCTCAAGCTTCGATCGAAAATTATCGATCGTAGGAATCTCGCTCGTGGAACTTGCTCGATTTTTAAGGAATCCCCCGTGTGCTGCTCATTGTGGATAGAAAACAGGAGTAAACTCGGAATCTCAAGAGCGACGCGATACCTGTTAAAACAGTATCGGAGTGGGACACAAAGTTAGGGCGTTTCGCTTCATCGTCGCTAGCGGATGTTTCTATAGATATTTGATACGCGTTTCGTAAATGAAATCAGGACGGTAGCTGGGGAGCCATGGCAGTTCCCAGTCTCTTTCTCGAGAATCCCTCCACGGGAGGTCCCCGAGAGAAATACGGCAAGAGAGCAAATTACGGAAGTTCGTTGTACGATGTTGAAGTTTCCCCCGAAACGTCGTATTCGTCGAGTACCCACGGATCAGACACTTGTACGAAATATTCCGGCACTGAAGGGCTAACGTCTCCAGGCTCGATACATCCTTTCCTAACGCGTCACTGTCTCTACGGGAAATTCTAATTCGAATTCCAGTGCAACGACCGCGATCCCTAAATAATACTGGACGAATCGTGGAACTTGCGACGATTATTGAATCTTTGAATCGTTAAAAACGATTTGAATAACGTTAATACGAAATCTAGCACCGGGTTCGGTGGGGTTAGAACCAATCGAAAATGGGGGCGGATCGATGATCATCGAAAAAGTCAAGATCCGCGCAACACTTTTCGCGCGATGAAGGTCGAGAAGCGTTTAAGGAGAGCAACGCACCCTTGATCGCGCTGAAACGTTCCAGAGGGATGCAAATCGATCGCTGGTATCGTGGTGGCTCCGGAGCCATGCTATTCTGTCGAACGTATTCATCGAAGGTCGACCGCCCTGAATGTTAGATTACCCTGAAGAAACCGCGCTCCACTGGATAACATACCACGAATTTCTATACGTCGCTGATAGATGGAAGGGAGGCAGGTTCTTGCGACAGCCGCCCGATACAAAAATAAAATACACGATATTCGGAGGAAACCCAATTCATAAATTACGGTCCCTTAATCGACTCCGAGTCTTGGATTAATATGAATATTTGTTGGAAAATTTCACAACCGTTGCTCTCGCTTACGAAGAGAATAGATCGATCTATAAATATCTCTCTAATTTCGATCGACGAAAAAAAGATCGAAACATTTAATCGCGGAATTTATAAGAATTCTTTGCCTCGACGCATTCGCTTCGTATCGCATCCGTTGCCTCAAGAACCTGTCGCTGCTTTCAAAAAGAATTTAATTTACCGTTGGGTCTCGCAATTAAAATCGCGAAGAGTTGCTTTATCGATGTAACGTTTGAGAAAACCAGCACGGCAATTAAAATCGATGCCGTAACCTTAATTAACGAACGATTAAAACATTTTCAGAACTCGCTTGCTTATTTCTCGTCGACAGCAGCCTTCGTCAAAGAATGCCGGCGCGCGATCAAGCAAAAGGAAATTTGTATCGACTACGTTTCCGGACGAGATACAAAAGAAGCTACGAGAAGAATTGATTAGGTCGGAACGTTCTACGGAAGCGCAAATTGATTGCCTGTTACTCGGAACCGTTGATGTCTTGAAAAGTACCACCCCCTTTGTGAGTCGGTCCCTTTCGGTAGTAACGATCGGAACTCGGATCGAAAATAGTCCGCGTTCTTTGATTATGCATCGGGCAGTCTTGCATATCGACAAACGCGTATGTCCGACGCGTTTATTTCGTCAAAAACGGGAAAAGGAAAAGGAGAATTTCGTCCTCATTTTTACTCGTGCGTCTACATAACGAAGCTTCCGGCAGAAACTTCGCCGACGACTGTATACAAAATGCGACGAAACTACTTCGTCGTTCTATTTTTCTAAACTTTCGCAAACCGCTTTAAAGAAGTTCGACGCGCGACTTCTCGACGACGTTATCGAAATTTCTGCTCGTACGCTCGAACGGTAGATTATTTACGCGCGCTGAATATGTATTTCAAACGAGCAGTTCAAAAACAATGACAATGACAAAGTAGTCTTTACCCGATTAATAAAACTTAAGACCTATGCTCGTGGCATAAAGCAATAACTGTTTTGTCGGATAAAATTATATTCAAAAAGTATTTGTAATCGAATTTTCTGATATAAATCCGCACAAACATTTTCAGGTACATAATATTACGACGACGAAATCGTATTTGTATGACATTTATTTGTTCGTGCGTTTCACGGAATTAAACGTATATTTTGTTTCTCCGTACTTATCGTTAAAATCGAATAACAGAAAAATATAACGGAATATCGTCTGGACGATTTCGGTTCGTATTGTCCGTAATATATTACAAGAGAATGTCGAAACGGGGTTACGCGCATAGGTAATACGTCATACAAGCAACTTCCGAAAGCTCAATTTTTTATTGAGGTCACTCGAATGCCACGTTGGCGTTATATTTTAATTTAGGACGCTCGCACTTTGCAGCACTTTGCAACTCTAATTCGATCATACCCCGAAAATAATTCGAGCGATCAATCTTGTGATATTCCCAGATGGCGAAATTAAATTACGCCTTTTTTTCTAGAATATTTCCGTCGTTCTGAAAAGTCATCGATTCGAAGACATATCCGGGCGAAATGCTCACGAGATCCCCTGATTCTCCGCTGCGCTTTATTCTCTTATCGATGACCCATATCCATTGATATTAGCTGTTACGAAACGAGAGAACAACGAGGAAGGACCAACGAAAAAGCATCCGTCCCCTTTATCCCTTTTACGATACGCCAGCGAGGGGCCGATCGTTGGAAACAGTGTGTCTAGATCCCTCACTAGCAATATCGACACGCACTTTAATCCTACGTAAATCTCGTAGTTCCGTTTACGAGAAACTTTGGAAAGAGTATCGAGACGACTCTGAGATGAAATTTAATCATCGAATAAATATTTTTATTCGTTATGGCAGGATCTTTGCGCGCGTAAAGGACCTACAAGCCGCTGTACATACAAGTTCAACACTTAATCTACTATAGAAAATGACAGTATCCTGGATATCGTGCGGGTAAATGCCATAAAACGAGATAAGACGAAAAAAATGGTGTCGGATTTATGATATCTTGATCCATAATACTGAAAAATATCCTCACGCCTGGAAGTAGTAACCTTGGTTATATCGATAAATCCACGCCTCCGTATCGTAGCCATCGTTTAATACGGCAAGGACTTTCGTCACAGATGACAATTTTTTGTCTTCGTTGTCAGACATCTTCTTTTTGATACGTTTTTTTTCCAACGTGACGTAAACCTTGGCTTGAAAAATTTGTGACTCAGAACTGGTTAATAATATTCTCCGTGCCGTTAAATTTTTTTCACAAAATTCGCATGCTTGTCCCCTATAATTTTCTGATTTTAGGTACGCGAAGGATAAATTGGATGGAAGCGAATTACAAAAATATATAAGAGTTATAAAACGAAAGCAGCTTGTAAACATAACGGAGAAGATGTTTTCTCGTTCGCGTCTTTTATGTATTTCTTGTCATGTTTCGTCGATCCACTCTAAACTTAAACTTATTCAATCTTATTTATTACTCTCTGCGAGCGCAACAATGTGCTTTATGGTTCTTGTCTTTTCTTTCGACTATCTTTGTCTTTTCTATCGTGCTCGTTTGAAAAATCAGTAAAACTAGCGTTGTTTGCCTTTTGAAACATTAAAATCCTTCAATCCGTCCAGAAGTTATGATTTTTTAAACATACGCATGGAATTTCAGTGAAACATGTCAATGCATGGTCAGACAGTATATTTTCGGTAAGGAATTTTTTTCTCGAAACTGCGTAGGATTTCGGGGGTATGTGTAATGACCAAAAACGATTGTAATTAGCCCCCTCAACCGAAAATAATTTTTTTAGAATGATTTGAAATTTTTTTTTTTCGTCGAAAAATTTAGGCACCTACTCGATTTGTTTTCTCGAAAGTGGATAAGATTTCGGGGGTATGTGTAATGACCAAAAATGATTGTAATCGCCTCTTGCAACCGAAAATAATTTTTCCAGAACGATTTGAAATTTTTGAATTTAATTGTTAATAACTTTTTAACGAAGCCTCCATCAACAAATTAGTATTCTTGATTTTCGTCTTATTTTTTCCAGGAGTAACCGAACACCCTGTATAGTTCCCAGTAGCGTAAGTTGTTCAACTTTCGCATCTTATCGATACCCGAAGGAACTAATATTCGTATGCAGAGTTTAGTTTTAGTATTCCCAGAAGCGGTCACGCTTGTCTCAAAGATGTGAAAAGTTTAACGAGCGACTTCTTGTATATGATTTCTTCAGCTTTACCCATGGACGCTTCGGTAGCTCATGCGTAGTCGATGCACGGATTATATCGATATAAGTGCACGCGATATCTTCGGAAACACATCTGCCTTGGTTGATTTACATGGCCGCATGATTTATTTATATCGACCGGCTAGCGAACAGGCAGAATTTTATAACAGCGAACTCTTTCAACCCTCGAATACATTTATACTTTCGACGTTGTTTCGCGATGTTCTTTTTTAGAAAAGATGGTCTTTCAGAACTGAAAAATAAGAAGGTATCTAGCGTTCGGGGATAATTAATCGAGCAGCTGAATAAAAAATCAAAGCGACGGGAAGGACACCGTAAAGGATAGATTATCCTGTTTCCTGAACGCGCAACAACGCGTCGATTCGATTCGTCGACTAAAAGGAGAGCTGGTAAAAGGTTTGCTGACAGAACGACGTTGCGGAAGCGCGCTAACTTGTCGTCCGAGTTCTTCAAACGGTGCTTCCGAACTTATTTCGAAGCTCCTCCTCGGGGAAGAGTGGTTGTTCGGACTTCTTCCGACCCGTACGGACATCCAACAGCCAGACGAAATTCGGCTAGAGGGGGAAAACGTGGCGGATAGTTTTATCAGGCACCGGTTATCAAACTCTTGGTGTAAAAGTTTAACGGAGCCGGCACGCGATAGTCGATTCCGATCGACGAAATGGCCACCCGTGTTCGTTCGTTTTAACAAGCCTAGGCAAAGATCTCGCTACTCGCGCGTGAAAAAAGGTATAAGAGCCTTGCTTTCATGGAACGAGGGTAAAGATGAATGCTTTTTAGGGGCTGATACTAACACGAATCGATCCCAGAGAAAAAGGAGAGGAAAACTCTTCGGATCGCTTAAGCTCTATCGATGTTTTCCTACTGTACGTTGATACTAATATTTAGGGGATCCTTTCACGACGAAAGCTTAGTAATTCGATGTAACGGACCTAGCTAAAATTACTTTTCCCCTCACTTTGAAAAGTACTTGTCCAGCTCTTTGTTACCGAAGTGTTTGTTGGGTACCTTCGAAAGCCAAACATCCATTCGAAGTGTTCGTGATAAATGGGATCCGTTGTACAGAATCAGTGGCGGATCAAGAACTAACGAGAAATGGATCGGTCGGTGGATAGCCCTCTAATCTCAAGTAAGGGAGATGCTGGTACAAACTATTTACTAGCAAGGAGCATCGAATGAATTATATCTGGAAATGTTCGTTGTATCTCGACGCGTTTGACTAATATCTACGCGACGATTCATTAAGCTTGCCACCGAGACAAGCGAAGGTATTACTGTAATTAAACGAATCGCCGAAAAACTATTTAAGTCGAGTTGAAAGCGGATCTTTCAACAGTAATCCCGGGAAAGAGGCAAAAATAAAAATTAGCGTGCTCGAGTTTCGCCCCGATTCTAAAAAGGACTGTCAAAAACTCCGTTTGAAAGATTCACTCCGGTCTTCGAACATCCGGTATTCGTCTCTGAATAACGATTAAAAAGAAAGAACAACGAGAGATACGAAGCACAGGCTTGTCGCTGGGAACTATCACCGGCACCGACAGCCAGCGAGATTGGCGTGAAAGCCGTAAAGCCCGTTCGAACTGTTCGTTTGTTCTCCGATCGGTGAATTCGGCGATGCTTCTCGTAGAAGGAAGAGAGAACGTGCGTCGCCCTTTCCCTTTCTTTTGGTTGCTAACGATCCTGCACCCCGCGATCGATTTCCACGGCCAACAGAGCTGCTTCCAGATTGGCTGCGGTGAATTTTTCGACTATTTTTTCTTTTTTATTCCTGCTTCCGGAAGCCGCCGGTAATCCCATTTCCAACCAAAGCGGGTATAAAATCGTTGAAATCGTACCGATTGATAACGAAACGATTACGTCGAGGGTGTCTCGAACGAAATTAATAACGATCCGTGCGTGAGGCCTTAACAAGCGTAGTTATTCGGAAAAGGGGCCTATTTGCCAAAATCTAGTTTCGAGATATTTCAATTCGCATATCGGTTAATTATACTCTGTGGATAAAAACATTATTCTATGCTTGTATTTTTACAGAGCAAACGAAGTATTTCATTTCATCCACTGTGTTTTGCAGCCAAAGATAACGTAAACCCGACGCGCGTCTGTAAAGATTTCAGCATGCATTATTTAACACGGAATTTAATTTTCACAAAGGCGAAATCCAAGGTAGAATTGGATTACGCTTTATGGCACTCGTTAGTTAATTTAATGAAGTTCGTTGATTTAATGAAAGTTTGGGTAGTCTGCCAGCTTGAATTATTACGTCCTCAAATGTTCTTTGCCGCGTTTCGATTCTAATTTCTGAATACAATTACCAGCGCGTCGTGACTTCGACGTTATCGAGTCGATATTATTTATCGTTCGTCGTATCGTAGACGTCTGAGTATTGCGACTCGATGGAAATTTCATGGTTCCATTGAAAGGATGCACCAATAATGCTTTGTATATATTCGTTCGTAAAATCGATTGAAATCAATTCGTATAAGGGACTCCTTTGGCACGTTAGTATTATGTATGTATAGCAAAGAGTCATAATGTGAAATACGTGCTTCGAGCTTTTACGGTTTCGTGTTCAGTCCCCTATGCTTACTATGATTGCAAAGGGTAACTTAATATCCACCGTTAAGCCGATAGGTCAGGAATCATAGTCCTGTGCAAATCGTTCATCCCCGGCAGGGGATCGTCTACGACTCTACTAAAACTTTTATTCTACTTGGATTTCATGGCGACTCGATCGCTTCCGGGAATATATCCCTTTCATTCATTGATTCGTAAACTTCTGTTCATTTTTACTCGTCGTAGATCTTGGACGCGTGTGACAAAAGAAACATTCTTTCATCGTTAAGGGAGATCGGGGTCAATGGCAAAGCTTTGACGTTGGAATACGATAATTCGTTAAACGTTGGCTTTTCCCGTAGAATCGAGGGAAGTTGGAAGTCGCGGGACGCGCAGGAAACTAGATCAAAATTGATGACTCCATTCTCGCTGGGACCGAAAGCTTTGGTCAAATTTCAACTTTACCGCGTATATTTTGTTCTGTAACTGCGTGCCAGCAGCGTGTAATAGCAGTAACTGCGCCGGTGTAGAAGTCAAACTCAAAATGCATATTGTAACTGCAGCAGGAAAGTGCAGCAGCTTGTTCTCTCCCAATGATTCAACCGAGCAAATATTTCAACGCTTTACCGAGGCTATGCGAAATTTCACGCGTTTTCGCGATCGAGCCGGAACAATTATTCGTAAAACGTCTTGCTGTTTACGATTTTGCTTTAACGGGGGAATCCGTTCGACGCTCGAGGCACAAAGTGATCTCTAATCGCGTCGCTGGTACGAGCAAGTAATTGGTAAAAGGTGGAGGGAAGAAAGGAAAAGGTAAAACTGGAATATATCGTGTCGAAGCGGCGGTAGGCGATGCCTCGACGACGCTCTGTTAAGGCGAAATCGAGAGACGTCGGGACGAGGAGGAGGAAACCCGACAGCAAAGAATGAGAAGGACACCTGGGCAAAGGGAAATGAGAAGTCGCTAAATTTTTCCGCGCTAAAAATCGCTGGGAGCGGCAGCTTAACGAAACGGCTTCTACCCGTTCGAGAGACATTTCCATAAGGCAAACCGTTTCGGAATTTTCAGACCAAGAATAAAAACTACGAAATATTACGACGAAGCTTTCAAACCGGTCTGCCAAGAACGGCCACTTGCTGCGATAACATTATCAGAATATTTTCTTTCGTAACGCTTTGGGTAGTATTCCCAGACAGCTGCGACGAACCTAATAAACTTGGATTCTTTCTTCCCTTTTATCGAGGGACGTTGCTTCGCAAAAGGGTTAATATAAATATTTCAATTCGAGAAGCACAGCCTAACCTATACTTGCAACAATATCCAAAAATTTCGGTCCAAGTGCTACGATTATAATCTAACTCTAGCTCGCTACCAGTTTTCGTACTCGAAGAGGTCGTCGATCAACGTCAGATCTGCTATTCGTGTACAATACTCTTAACGAAAATATTCACTATCTAGAGATACTTCGAGGCACACGATCTATCGCTACAATTTCTTCATGCTGTATAAAAAGCAGGTCACCGATAGCACCTACGTTGTTTTACGCTGTAAGAAGCTACGTTTCTCGCAAAAGTTGTAGACCTTCTAAAGGAACGCGAGTGTAATTTAGAGACGTAGACGAAAATTCATTTCTTAAAATGAGATTCGACACTTTACGTAAAATTTTCGTGGAAGAATTTAATAAGATATGGCGGCAAGAAAGCACAAAAAATTTCCTCGATCAACTATCCAGCGATTAAAATTAATATATTAATATATGCATGCACGATGGGCTATTCCGAGTCTAATATTGTTCGAGATATTCAGCTTCAGAAGCGGCGTTAAAACTCTGTCTACTATATTTTTACATCCGTGCCGATGCACGCGATAGAGCAATTAAGAAATTACAATTCTAATACCCCTGTGGCTACTCGTTATTTTATGCCCGACGAGAAATCGTTGCATCGAACTCGCGCGGCAACTGAATATAATTTCATATTTATTCCGCGTGCAATTTTCTTCGTGCAGTTCGCCATTTTTGCAAGCCGAAGATTACATTCGCTCGTCCGGTCAATAAATACTAATATCGATACAAAATAAAAGCGATAGCAGCGCAAGTTGCGCGCTTGCTCCCGCGCCCGACTAATGGCCGACCGATACTACTTATTACGGGCAACTTTCCGCGGCGGGCAGAATTAAAATTACTTCCATCGATTATACGCGCACAATAAAGTTCCTTTTCGCGATGCAATTAAAGTCGACGAACCGATATTTCAACGTGGCGAAGATAGCAACGGGAAAATAATTCCGATCTACATGGGTAAGCAGTTTGCGAAATACTTACGTGGAGCGTTTTTATGCCGCTCAAGTTATCAGTGATAAGATCTTTAATTGTCTCGGGAGGGAGGAGGAGCGATCGATATTTGCCGGCTGCGAAAACGAGGTCGAGCGAATCGGATGAGGAAGGAAAATCTTCCTGGAGAAATTACATTACGTAGAACATCGAAATGTCATTACCATGAATGTCACTTGCATCGAACTACAGACGCATTAACGTTTCGTTCGTTATCCGTTCGCATTATGATTTATTTTTCGCAAGGTGTTTTCGATTTAAGCTGAAGCGTCATCGGAATTAGGCGATCGTGCCATCGAGGTACGAGTCCGCGATGCAGGATAATCGAGAGGTTATAGATTAGTAACGGCACGGCGGTCGATTCATAAGGCGAGTTGTCCAACTTTTTCCATTTCTAGCAACGGCTCCGCGAAGTTTCAAGAACGATGAATAATAACGCGAATGGGTCCAGCCCTGGCTCCGAGCGTGAATACCCGGTGTGATCCACTTCGCGTCCCGTGGGTTGAAAAACTCGATCGTTGACAATGGACCATCTCGCAGAATCTATCGTTCCCTCGTACAAACATACACCAGAAAGAGAATGCGCGGGACAACGGGGAGAATAGAATGGAACGGAGCACGGCAATGCAGCGATCACGGTACAAAGCCAAAATGGAGTAAGACAAGTATTAAATATTGCTCGATGAACGTTTATTCGAGGCGGGGAAAGCATTTTCAATTCTAACCGTGCAACAAAGCTACCCGCGTATCGTCCAAACACGCATGAGAGCGTTTTGTCTAATGCGTATCGGTTATCTAAATCGTACCGCTATAATTTCATTGTTATTACAGAATAATGAGTATCATTTGTTGTTAGATGTATTAAATACAATAGGATATCGAATAACCGGCATAATTTGAACCGAAGTGGACCGAATGAATCGAACTGGATAATCAGAAACCGCGAAAGAGCAAACAAAACCATATTTTCTCTATACAGTGAATTGCCTTTGTACGGTAAAAAACGAAAGCTGCGTTAGGAAATGGCAAACTGGCAAACTGGCAGCAAATCGGGGATTTCAGCTTGCACACGTAACCGGGTCCCGACCGTGTGTTTGGGTGGCATAATAATGGAGGCACATAATCGCGTGTTTAGCGTCTCGTCACGAGGCTCGGTCCCGCAGGAGCGGTGCATTGCGGCGATCCTCTATTCGGGAATGATAAATTGACAGTGAACGCGTACGCGCCCGCCAATGGGAATGATCGTCCGTGTAAAATTACGTACCGCTAGTGCCGAATGCTCGGAACATCAACATTCGAACGTTCCAAACGTTCGGGACTTTTGAATCGAGTTAAACGCCCGTTCCGATTCGTCGTAACGTTTATTTTATTACGCGCCTATGAAAATCACTGTCATTGAAAATTCACCGTTCTCTGATACACGAGAGGACCTGCAAATATTTCGCGTGGTTTTGGATCGGAAATTACAACGTTCGTTAAAAAAAAAACTGTTTTTTAACATATTGTTAAAAAAAAAGAAAAAAAGAAAAATATTTAGCGTTCACGGTTTTATAAACATTTTTCGTGGAACAAATTTAATCGATTGGATGCTTTAGTTTTGACGCTGCGCGTACGGTATTTATGCGTTTTTAATATTCTCGCCCGTCCGGGTTGCTGTGAAAGCGCCCGTTTTCCCGAAAGGTTAAAATCGACGGTATAAATAACCATGGTTTGTTAACTTTTCGACGGAAAATCAGGCCGACCGACGATTTTGTAGAATCGAACGCGTGTAACGCAATGTATTGTCGAGGCGTATCGACAAATGCAGAAGTTACGCGCGCGCGAGCGTGCGGTCCGAAGTGCAGATGACGTACCGCATTGTACTTTATTGTCCGCCATTGTGTTGCAAATCCAAACAAACGGACGCCATAAGCGATTTGTTTATGAATGGAAACCTTGCCGCGTCATACATATTTATCCGACGCGGCGCTGTTCGCCGTTATTACCGCGTCGCGAATTTAGCGTCGTTGCTAATGTCGTTGCGACTCGACGGCGATTCTCTCTGCTAGATGACGTCTAACGGCACCGTGTCGGTGATCGACAGTTCTTGTCGCTGAAAATCACCGGTAGTCGACGAATTCTGTCAGAATATATGCTCGTCCTTCGCGGAACAAGCGCGTACGAGTAAATTTAATCGAACTCGAGGACGCTCGTCCATAAAATGCGCTCGTGGTGCTATAAAAATGGCCACGACGTAACGTCGATTTTTAATCTCGCGCGTGCAAAGTTAAAATCTACTTTATTCCGCGTTAGCTGTTCGTATATCCTCGTTCTGATCGTTCGTTATGCAAAATTCATCGTCCTGCCTATACGCGTACGCGTATTCTCTACCAAACGCGCCATCTTCTCCCTTTTCGCGAGCCAACGCGCAGTAGAAATTGTTTCCACAGAAACAGAAACAGTAAATCCCACCTACCCGATACGGTTTCGCGTCGAAACGATTTTCCATATCCAAGAAGCCGCCGCGATAGATGGAGTCGATAAAGAGCGGATAATCAAATGTTTGTGCAGAACTTGAGAAATAATTGTAGAATCTGCGAACGCTTTACATTCTCTTGCCAAGATCAACAGCAAGTAACTTCGACGATGTTAAAGAGGAAACGCGAATTTCTAATACGTTGCTCCGAGATGTTACGTTCCGATAAACTGGATGATTCACCGGGGCATAAAGCTTCGAGCAAAGAACGTAAATACGCTTCCGATCGGAAATCGAGTTTCAAAAGTAAACGTAAGAGCGGACAAATCGACGACGTTATAGATAAACGTCTTTCTCGATCGGATGCAATCCTAAGACCTGACTTTTAATCAACAAGTTCCTCGACTGTCGTTTAGAGTTATGTATTATCTCGACAGCGTATCTATTTATATCGAAGAAAATATTTTGAATCTTCTTTAACAGAGGTTCGTACGAGCTTTTCGGGTTCGAAAGGACAATATCGCGCCAATGAGATTAAATCTCGTGGCTATTCTATACCGTTATAAAATACACTCGAGATCATAATTCACAGAGATTTAACGCTCTGTGAGAAGCGTCATACAAGAGAATATCTTAACCCGACACTGGAACTTCCGATGTAACGCATACAAGTGCAACAGCCGTGTACCGACCACGGTTTCTCTTTGAGAACTTCATCCCTTGATCCTGTTATGCGGTCAACTCTACTAAAGTTTCAACCGCGCTCTCATATAAATATCTATAGACGGTAGCACGTAACAACAGACCACAGTGAAATTCCATGATCGAGTAATTATGTAATTTGGTCGTCTATAAATTAGCGGTATCGCTGTGTGCATTCCAGCGCAAACCTTGTGGTTAACTATAATTTAGCTAAGGTCATTAGTCAGCCGCGATCCTTGCTCTATGAAATAAACAGCACGTAACGTAGACGTAACTTTTCATTTTTCGACGTGCATAATTACTCTACGGTGCATCGTACCGTCGCGATGCTATCGATACACCCTCACGGTTGAAATCGATGCTTTTGTATCGATTCGTGTTAAGGCACGGTTAGCAAGGGTAGAGGGATCAAAGCGTCTAATCGAGTTCGCTCGAGAAAGTATCGACGATGGTTGACTCACGGCTGATCTCACCGCAACTTTCAGCCTCGTGCAGCCCTCTCGGGGAGTCCTTTACCTTTCGGCAGATTTCGGATGTTTCAAGGGTAAAACGGCGGGGTCCGTGTAATTTTTAACGGACAAGGGTCGATCCCTTCGAAAGCGTTTCAGGACAATTTTCCAGGGAACCACGGGGCTCAAACGAGAGCAATATCTGCACTGAAACCCACCCCCTGGCTTTAATCGTATCCTTTGCCGGGGCGTTTCAAACTTTAAATTAAATGACTACGAAGAGTAATTTTACGTAATTAAACGGGAAATATTGCGTCCTTTTATGCTAAACGCGCAGCTAATAAGTTTCTATGACGACGTGATTGTATCGGTCGCTCGGTGAGTCCCGGAAGTTTGTTGCCGCGAACGATTCTCCGAACGGGAGCACGACCTTTTCTTCCCTTACATTTTTATATTGCGCGCGTCGGTCGTTTGGATTACCGAGGGCCCTTAATACCCGAACATTAACCGACTTTTCCCGGGCTTCTTGTTTAGACGTTTTAAAGGATTTCCGTAACGAATATAACGAATCAAATATTTCTCTACCTGTTTCGCCCCGTTTCTAAAGAAGCGAGAAACAATTTTTAATTCATGGAAAGCCTGTTCGTTTAAATTTCACGCAAGACTAAAAATACCTGCTGACGAAATGGTAGTGCCGAACGATACGTCCGAAGATGGAGAAAATCCGCGGCGGGCATTTTGATAGTGTACCTTGTAAGTAATTCGCATCGAGCGAAGTTGTTCCCGAACAGGGTGAATGTTCGACGGGCGGTCTCTTCCCTCTTAAGCCCTCTCGTTATGAGAAAACGCGATAACGAGTCCTCGAATGGAACTCGATCGATTTATTGGCGTTTAAAGCCGCCTCTGGCTTTGCACGTCAAACGGCTCTATCCGCGAGAGAAGTATTACGAGCCGCATCTTCCCTAGAAAATTACGTCTCGTTAATCGATTGCATCTTAATTCCCGTAATTATCGAACGTTGAAGGGCCATCGGTCAATCCTGACTCGATGGAGATTGTTAAATCTTGGCGGTGATGTAGTTACGACGCGTAATTACCAGGCGTTTCCAGCTTCTGCGTTCAATCCATTTGTGTCGCGGCCGCAACCGCGTTTCCGCGCCCAGCTGCTCGATCCACTGCGTAATTGATTACTGTTTCGCGCTCCCTTTCTTTCTACGCTGTGCCGCACCTTTGTTAAGACGGTCCTTGTTTATTTCACGACTAGCGAGATGCACGCGATCGAGCGATTACACCGGCCGCTCGATCTTTCCTTTCCTTTTCTCCCCGCACGAATACAATTTTATCGATCTATTTATCTTTGCAGTTTCTTTTATCGTTTGTCAAATAATTCCTAACTCGAAACTTTTATAAAATAAATAACGAATTTATCCCTTGGCAAACCGTACAAGTTTTTAGTCGAAACATGTTTTCATACAGCAAATTAGTTGAGTTGGACGAGAGTTATTATACACTTTGCTCGCGCATAAAGGTTGAAACCAGTGGTTTTTAACTTTGTTAATCCAGCGTAAAAATCCAACAGAATACTCGGACTTGCGGTATAAATTTTGTTTCGCGTCGAGAGTTTCTACAGAAAATACGTCGCGAGACGAGAAACATTTTTAACATTGCGATCGTCGCTATAATCTGCACGAAAGAGAAGTTACAAGCGGTCGGCTGAACGAAAGCACGGATAACTAAAAATTATCCTCTGACCAGAGGCATCGAAGCATCTATAGTCAAAGCGCATTATTTCATACAACGTTCGATCGAGTTATCTTCTGCTCGGTACACTCGTTAATAAGCATTACGAAACGTCCGTTCGAACGAACTTATCTCGTCGACGTAACAAGGTCCTCTTACAATTAGTTGATCGCTACGATTTTAGTTCCTAATGATTCGCTCGGCGATAGCCTTTCCCATATTTATCAATAGGAACGTTCCACAAACTGGACGCGTATAAATACTAGATACGGGCTTTGATACAGAACGATTTAAAAATATATCAGAAGCAACTCTGCCGGACTGAGAGATTATCCAAGTATTTAAAGGACCTTTTTAAACGGAGAAAACGATGCTTTGAATAGAAAAATAATTGTATACGTTCGTTCTTAACGAAATTGAAAAATAATGTGTTGATTTGAAAATCCAGTACAACTAAAACTCAATTCTGGCTCACATTGCGACGCGGTCCGTACAATACTGAGAAGTTTCGTGTTGCCAGTTTGGTCTTCTTGTTCTCTGGCTGTTCGTCGGCCAACTCGCTGGATGACGGGTCTTATAGTCGTTACGCAAACAAACAGACGCAAACAGATTAAAATAAGACAACTACAATTCGAGCAAGGCATTTATATAAATACTAATAACAAACTAAATTAAATCGCACGGATTATTCGCCAGATTTTGTTTCGGTATACCCTGCTGCATTTTAAATAATAAATATTAAAGGATGTAGCTCCCGAGGAACGCGCGTTGCGAGGAGTAAGAGGTACATCAAAGTGCTTCGTTACGATCCGAGAAAACTAAGCTCGTTTTTCGTAAAAGAGTCGTTCCACGAAAAACGGACTTCGCGGTTTGCTTTGCAAACGCTCGTGGAATCCACATAAATTCCATCGGTGGAATTTAGGAAATTCCGGCACCGTATCGTCGTACACGTTTTCCCTTCTTGCGTCGCAGACCCGAAGCGCGCCGTATCGATTCACCCTGAGCACGGGGACTCGCGATCGGCTGATCCAAACAATCCAAACCACGAGACCAGGATCGTAAAACAAGACAGAGAGACGTAGGAAGGCGACCGTCGCGAACTTTCAACGTAAGTTAGGGCCTGTCTTAAAAATGTTCCCTGCCAGCGGGCCGAGAAGTTCGGGACGTGACGAGAAATCACGACTGGCTCCGGCGCCATCGATCAACCCGCCGAAAATACCAAAGTGCAATCCTCCGACCAGAGATTCCGCGATAAAGTAAATTGTACGTCGGGATAGACCAATTTCTTCGTCACCGGGAGGAACACCTTTGGTATTCCGGATCACGATTCCGCGCCATTTCTCCATTCAAATTTATTTAGACGCCGTACGTAGCGCGGAAGCTCGAACGACAACGCGCGATACGATTATTTACAAAAATTAGGTACGCTCGCAAAGCGCAATTTTCTTACTCGTGGTCGTTAGGACAATCCCGTCGGACGCTTTGCGGAATTTGTAAGTGTCGCGAGGGCGATTTCGTATTATACTAATCGCCCGAGTTGCTCGGGCTTCGCAACCGCTGTTAGACGTACGGGTGAATAATTTACAGGTAATAAAATAACACGAAACTAATTACGCGTATAGGGAAAGCTCGTTGTCGGCGTTGCGGACGCGTGCAAATGAAAAATGCCTTCCGAGTTTTTCGAAAGGAGGGACGCGCGTTAGCTCCAAGTTCGCCGGTGGCAGTAATTTGCATATAAACCATATTTTACCGTGGCTACAGGCGTCACACGTCGTTCGGTATTGTTTTAATACGGGAGGTGTCATCCAGGGTAGCGCGACATAACGAAACCCGCTCGCGTACAAAACAGATGGCCCGGTCGCGCGCGTTGCAACTGCACCAACTGCAACTGCAACCAAGAAAATAGTACGGTCGGCGGAACGTTTGCCTGCCTCTCTCTGCTCCGATTTAATTTCTTATAGCTTCGCATTACACCAACAGTGGAATAATAACGCGCGAAATTCTACGCCTCTTCCACGCGTTGCAGAACTTAAATAAATGCTTCTATCGGCGGTTGATCGTTCGATCTTTCGAATTTGCGCCGTTAATAAAGGTTCCAAGGACCACCGGAGGTCCCGAGAGTTTGATTTCGCCGTTGATCGTGAATTTTTTCGCGCGTATCGCTTCTCGATACTCGTCGAGGGAAGGAACACACGAGCAACGGATGATAAATCCGCGAAAAAATATGCAACGTACGAACGAAGTCGAGTACCAGGGTGAATCATCGTTTAGACTCCATTACCAACCGGTGTAGATAGTTGGTTGGTAGGTTGGAGAAAGATAGAATTCGCGCAGCGTGTTAGTCGTTGATAAATTGAAGCGGCGCGTAGCGTCTGCCGTGACTGGGCCGGCTCCGGCTCCAGCCCCGGTTCCAGCTCCGGCTCTGGCAGCTTTTATTTATGCAACCCCTTTACACCGAGATGTATTATTTCGCGACAACGTCAACCGTTGAGTTCCTCTTTCTTCTCGCGCGATTTATTCTCTGCTGATGCTAAGAAGCTTGCGACACCGCCGGAACGCCGGATTTCCCGCGGCGATTCTTCCTCGCTAGCAGATACCCAGGCATTCTCGGAATACGCCATTCCGCGCCATCGTTCCATTTACGGTGCTTTCCTCGCTCTTGCCGCGTCGCATTGGCTTCTCCCTATTATCTTGACACGGTCCCGCGATATTCTTCCGCGATGATCGATGCGAATATTTCCGCGCGCGTACGAGCAAATCGCGCTGAATGATAAATTACTTGAGATACAAGTTCACTGTAAAATAGGTACGCTACCAAGGCGTTGGTATTGTTTCAAATTGAAACCAGTTGGCTCTTTTTTTGAAACGCAACGCGGGCCTGACTCTTAAAATAAACGAACCGAAGACCGTACAAGTTGTTAGTGGACAAGGATTCGATTTACTGCTTTTGCAAAGGAATTGTATGGTTTTTATAAGAAAGGGCAGACTCCGGACTTGGAGCAAGTCGAAAAAAATCCATCGAAAGAATATTTCATTGGGTGCTGACGTTTCAATTTACCGAATAGACGGTGTCATCAAATTCCGAGCGGAAAGGCACAGTCATTGCGGTGAAATGCAATGGTGCGACGCATCGACTCGTGGAAATTTCGACAATGCCGACCAATTCCGAGCTGATTAGCGGTTGCACGACCCGTTATCTCTACGCACACCGAACGCTGAACATTCGAACTTTCCCGTTTTCCTACTTTCCCGATAAACTCCCTCTCTCTCTCTCTTTTTATTGCTACCTTTTCACCCGAGCATAACCCGCAATAATACTCGTCGCTTTCGATAAAAGCAATCCCAGCATCTTTAAGAGATACTCATCGCTACCAAAGGAGATATTGGTTCTTTTACCATTTCGGAACGTTCGATCAAGAACTCTTCTACGACTTCGCGTATAGTTCCCTTTTGGTGAGATCCATTTTTCGTACAGGAATAAAAACAGCGCTCGTAACCGTTCATTTTTGTTACATTTTCTCTTCTTTTCACCTCCTATCGAACTTTTCTTTTATATTACCAATAACCTCACTATTATGATTTAATTATAGAACTATGGGACGCGTTATCGCATGCTGTATTATTCCATGTCGATACCACTGTATTGCAATTTTAGTTGTACAACTCGCATTTGTAATATGGAAAGTTTATTCAGCAATAAAATCGATTTATTTTCCGGATCATCGGAGTCATTAATGTGTAATTTTCTCTGTTACTACGATTCTCTTTCCCATGTTACACCTATATGTACCGAAGAGTCATCCTTTGTATATCGAACTTCCGTGTTCGATATTACATGGTTCAAATAAAAATTCTGTACATTTCGTCGACGAAGCACATAAGTATATTGCAAAATGCAACTCTTTTGTATAGCGATCGCTGGAACGAGCCTTTGTGTCGGTATATAAGCGAACAGAACGTACAATGGTGTACGTAACGTGTAACAATGTATTAGTTTCGAAGTAGTGTTGACGCGCGTTGCTGAATTCGAGACTCATTCGGTCTCTTTGCGAAGTAAATTCGAGGCGTGTCGTTAATTAAAAGCGTTCCGCTTTCTACTGGAAATTTCCGCGGCGTGTCTGATTAAAATAATTTGCGGCCTTTTCAGCGGTATTACTCCGGAATTTAATACGATTTTACATCCGCAACCGCACTTGGTGCAGAGACATTACCCTGAATTGATTACGCCCGCGATCGAAACTAACGCTTGGAAAGGAATTTCGCGCGGAAAGACGTCGCAAAGAAATCGATTAACTAAATTTTCTATTTCTTCGAACCGAGAACAAGAAGATACCTCCTTCGGCGTGCTAGCCGTCGCCATGATTCTGCATCGATCGTGTGACGCGGGATTTTTAAAATTTATTATGGCACAGACTGGAGCTCGGTCCTACTTCGCGGAGATTAATGCCTCGAGGATGTAATTGAAGGAGATGTGGAAAATTGAGATTGCACCTTTGACCTCGTCCGACCCGCGGCTACTAATGAATCCGTTCCTTTAAAAGAAAAAAATCCCCAGACCGTTTCGAGATTTCAAACGGGCACCGCAATCGGCAAATTACTACCCTGCTAAAAAGCCGAGTGTTTATTACAGAGAAGCCCCGCTGTAAAGGAATATTAATATGCCTTTGACGTCTTTAATCGCGTTATGCTTGGAAACGAAGGATTATTCTGAATAATGCAAAAACGAAGATTGCTACGTCGATGGTTAATTATGTGGGATTGAAGTAAAATCCGTATAGAACGATAGTATTTCGACGCTATCGATTCCTCGTACCCTTTAAATTGTTCCTTTTATCAAGGGAATTCAAAGTAATACGGGTACACTTTGTACCTGCCGTAACTTTAACGATATAATTGCGGATCGTCGCTACGTTCGCTGTTCCTAAGATGATTAGTTCTTTTATTTTTTATATTGCTTCTTGTTAGGCACAATTATGGCTCCGTCGAAGCAATGAAATTGGCAAGGAAGTTTTTTACACCGATAGTAACAGCGAGATATTAACATTCTATCCGTTTCTCTAAGTACAGAAACCTCCATAAAAAAATCAGTTTCTTTAAGGGAAGCCCATTTGGAAGAATATAGGCACCGACAATTGGGATAATATGGTTTTATGTCAGAAATACTGGGAACCCGGTAACGGGCAGTATAAGCAGCATTATGGCAATTTTACATGAAAAGATGAATAAAAAATATATCGATGCTAGTCAAAGTGAAAGCTTATAAAAAGTTTCGGTGTGAACTGTTGCTATAAACAATGTAACAAGATAGTTGTACTCCCGTTACTCTTTTTTTACTTTGGAGAATAAATTCACCTATGCCCATATTACCTCGAGCTCCTTTCTACGTAAACTATTCGCGTTATCGCACATGTTTTTTATCTTCTATATGGATGAATATTATAATTTTGACAAGGGTCAATATTCTTCGCGGGGCGAAAAGAGTCGACAACGGTTCGAACGAGCGATATTTAAATTAGACTGCGCCTGAAAGAAGCGAAAGAGGGCACGGATGAACGTTATAAAGCGCAGATTTAAATGGGAATTTGAAGAAGGATCGCGTTTTACTTGTCCTAGATAGCTATAAGTCTCGACAAAAGAAGTTTATAACGGGAGATTTATTTTGAACCGAAAAACGGCTCGTAAAGATATTTAACCGACCTTTAAATGTTTTTTACGAATCTACCTTCCAGTTCTTCTATCAAGACACTGGGAATTCCTATTAGAAACTGTTGGACTAAGCGAATTAGTATCTCGGTCGATTCTCTTGTTGTTCAGCTTCTCCCAAAAACAATCCTTAAAGTCGGTGAAAGATTAATGTCCGTATACGTGGCTGCGGCGCTGTATAAAACGAAAATTCCGTGCGAACGATAACGAGTAGTCGACAAAAACCCGCACCTTTTTCTCGTTATTGCTTGAATACAAATGGGAGAGCGTTGTACCATGAAGCATCGATTACTGTCGTTTTTCTACCTCCTCCTTGTCTCGTTGAAATTATGTTTACTCGGTCACTTTTTCTACGTCCGATCATTAGCTCCGCTTAAGGGGTGGTCGTAAAAGGTTTCACCGAACTTTGGCTAACTATTCGTTCGTGATAAGTAAGACGAGGTTATAGAAACGCGTGTTGCAAAATGTTCTCGTTTCGAATTATCATTCCGCGTTGGAATCCATTTCTCAAGCTTCGAGAGTTCTGTGTAATTTTCTTTCTTTTAAAGTGCCAGACACCCCTTGCAGAAGCCGGGTTTCGCTTCTCTGCGATGACTTTGCGAAGTTACATCATCGAATTTCACTAGACCGAGCTTCATCATCCGAGCTTAAATTTCCATTTCGAAATCGCGAGAATCAATATTGAGCATTCCTTATTTTAAAAGTATCCATTTTCCCTACTTTATTGATATTCCCGGTAGCTTGGCTAACGCTTACTATTTTATTAAACTCGAAAACCAGTGAGTTTTACTCAAACTCGGACGTAATTGGCAAATACGGATTGGCTTGTTCACTCCTATACGCTTAAAAAATGAAATAAATCGAAATATAGTTTGATCTACGGATTGCAAGGATCGTGAAGAATCGTTTCGATCGATGGCTGGTAAATAGGCATAGAAGGAATTACGGAAACGAGTGCTTTTAAAATTATTCAAGCCGATTCGTGGCATCTTACGAGGTTTTAGCCTCGAGGGATCTCTACTTATTCCGTCTCGAACGATTCCAATTTGAAGGGTGAATAATTTTCGACACGATCGGAGCTGCTTCGCAATCTTTAACGGAAATACGTCATTTCGTTTTTCCCGCTGCATACGGCGGCGAAAACGTTGGAAAGGCAGCATACATTTTTCAGCCGTGCCCAACCCGCATTATGTCGATCGGAACAAGTCGAGGTCCCTCGGCGATCGTTCGACTGTTCGATCCTCCTTGTCGGTTATATGGATTTTTCAGCCAGACACCCGCTATTTAAAATTGATCTCGCTCAAGGAGTTACCCTGGGAATCCTTTCCGCTTAAAGTTTAAGTGGCACCGACTCAGCACCGAATTAGGAACGGTGATTGATCGAATTTGAATTTAATTCGGATTTAAACATGCGCTTCGACTCGCCGGAACTGGAATTCGAACCGAGGTTATCCAAAAGTTTGCGACTCGCTCGACGTCCCCGCAGTGGGATTTCTTCCCAACTAAACGCTTCCGCAATTCATTCGTTCGTGAAAGAAGACTTAGCAAATCTTCCGTTGAAACGGACTTATCGACGCGCTCGAACTGCAATCGATACGCTCGACCATGCTAGACATTCTTCTCTTAAAAAATTAAACGCATTAGACGTCTCCGCGAAATCCTATCTTTTTACAGATATTCGGGAATATTTAACATACCACGCCATGAACAATGTCGTTTGCAACCGATTCAAATTTTCTACGGACCAGCAACGCAAATTCCTGATGTTTATTCGTGAACGTCGAATCGTTCGTAAACAACACTTTATCGAAAACTGGAACCCCGGTCTGTACTCGTGCAATGTCCACCGACAAAATACTACACAATTATGAAAATCGTTCCTACCAATGTAGCCACATAATTGCGTGCAATTCGATCGAGTCTAATATGTAGATCGTTCGCCACAGAAAACAGTACGCATATTTGCGTTATTGGTTTCGATTTTTGGACGGATTTAAACTGTTAGTCTCTCGAAGTGTTAATTTCCCGTTCGAATATGCAACGCGACGGGTGTTTTTTATCGGGATATCGTTCAGCGTATAACTGCTGTGCCAACACTGAATTACACCCATACTCTTCGTAAATCTAGACCATTTCAATCTTTTCGTCGTTAAACCATACTATACAACGTAAACAAAATTTTCGATCGGTCCACCGACAACAAAATAATCTACATTTTACGTTCATCTAATAAGTTAAAAAGAAAAACGTTCTCAACGGTAACAGTTGGTACTGATTTAACGACATTGTCGAATCGGTATTTCAATTATGGCCATACGCGGTGCATCATGGACGTTCGAATGTTATCGTTGCATTGCTACCAAATACATTCACTTTTATTATTTTACCCGAGGCGTACGAACGACCGGTTACCCGAACTACTACACCCGATTATACGATCCCCGGGAAGATTTTTAACGTTTCTCCGCGCATCACGCTTTATAGACTCTTTTACGACGCCATCTAGCAAAATAAAATTCGGGCAACATGCTGATTTGCAGTTTTCAGACTTATGGCAGTCGCGATCGAAATATCCGTTGAAACTTTTAATATTATGTTCCCTATCGCGTCGAATGATCGTTCCCTTGGCTTGGAAAGTTTCTAAGAGCACCGTTGTTCCTGCTAGAAACGCCGTGTTGAACACTGGCGATCGTTTGCTTACGTATACGTCACATTGCAATTTCTAAATTGCGTATATTGTTCCAGGAGGCTTGTGAAAATATTCAGTCTTCGTTGACTAGACGAAATGAGTTCGTAATTTAAATAGTACAGGTTTCGATAAAACTAATTGCACGTTTCATTTGATCGTTCTTTTATACTTTGATTTGCACGCGCGTTAATTATGCATTTATAGGCATAGCAATTGATGGGTATTTTGCTCGTGAAAGCTTCGAATCCGTAGCGACGTGACATTCGCGAACCGCGCGCAATACTCAAAGAGGCCAGTAGACGCGATGATTTTAAAACGCCGTCGAGTTCGGCAATATACATACGTAGGTACATACGTATGTAGGATGTGCAATCGACTGATCGGTCACCGAGCAAACGGCCGAAACAGTAAACACTCGCGATCACCTGTTCAGCCAAAGTCCCTCGCTAGTGTTTGCGACAAAAAAACGACGTCGACGGCCCGGATGTATGACTGTTGAACCAACACACATCCGGTGAGAGTTGCGAAGGCTCTCTTTTATGACATGGTTTATAATACGATCGCAGAGAGCATCCTCAACCTTTTATTCTTTTTACTTGGACACGTTGTTCGAACAGACCCTGTATAATATTAAAGCGTCGAATAAATCAAAGTGCGTTTTTCGCTACCCGAGGCTATCGTTTTACTAGACACCTTCTATCTCCCGAGAAATTTATTCATAATTATTCTACCGCGGTCCGTTAATAAATTTACAGCTACGAAATGACTAGAATTCTTTAATTTATGAGCGCGGCCAAGCAATTAACGTGCACCGTAGCTCGCCGTGAAATTCTGTAACAAAGATAATTAGAAAATTGGAGTCCCTAAAACGTTCAGAGAGGATTCTGTTAAAGTACATTGACGAAATGTCTAGTAACTCTGGTACGACAATTACTGTCAATTAATTAGTAGCATTAGGCAGCCGATTTTAGTAACGCGAAACATTTTCGTTGAAATAGGATTAACGCAGAGCATTAGCGAGATTACATTAGCTTCGCGCACGACGTTGCCGAGCAGTGTAGTTATTATTACAGCGGCAAGCTTACCGACGCGAAAAAGTGAACGTTTCGGCGTTGGAAAGCCGTTTCGTAGACTCGGGACGAGTGTATCGCCGACTATAGCGAGTCCACGTCGATTCAGTGAAAATTTCAACGCGACTTTGTTCAGAATTTTTAAGCGTCCTTTCGTCCTGGCAATGATTTGGCAATGATTGTTTCGCTGCGGCTCCGGAGTCCGCGAGCGAGCGTCGAGTTAACAATAAACGAGCGTTTGGTGCCGCGCGGTCTCGACATTTGCGCGAACTTTTGGATACCCTCGAGAAGAGGAATCCGTGCATTATTCGTTCCAGTTTACCGGAATGTGTGCGCATGGTATACAAAGATAACCACTCGTACGAGTCCAGTCGCATACATGTGTTACGTGTGTGCGAGCAGGAGAGTTAGGGACGCAGTTGTCTCGGGAGACCCCGCAATGAACAATATCCACCGACAACCTCTATTGGACGAACTGCTGAGACCACAAGTCCGGGAATATTCGTCCAAGTTTTCGCCATCGACCTCGTCCGTCACTTCTCGCGCGATACGAATTTCACCTATTCGGGAAACCTTGGATGGATAACAGAGAAACACCGCGCGATAACAAACGACCACCTACCGCATCGTTCGCAAAACACGTCGACGACTGGCTCGCCTCGATGGACATTCCCCAAATTAAATCTCTGGGAAACGACTTCGCGTTGTCTTCCCAATTCCACATTTTGCGTATGCGGACTCGTTTTATCGTTGCAGACAAACGTACCACTCTCGACGAGATTGTCCGAGCAAATGTTTGTACGACCGTTGTGTACTTAGGTAAACAACTGTCCTCGAACCTGCGATGTGCAACAATTATGTACGCAAATATGGAACGTTCTCGAGGCAGAACTAAATTCATTATTTCCTAACACCGTAACGATTAATTGGATTCGTCATTTTCTCCGATAATGGTATGTTAGGTAGAAATAATTCTTTACGATCATGTAGACACGAAAGTTTTAGACCCTATCAAAAAGATGCTTAGGGAATATCCATAGAAGACGTCATCGTTTAGTAATCTAGCTTGTAAGAATATAAAAGGGAGATCGATGGAACTTTGATTTGAGACCTGGTAATCGGTGTTACCCACGATGAAAAGTTATTCTTCGTGGGTAACACCGAGCTAATGGCTACGAATTAAAGCTAGTTCCTCAAAATATCGAATAAAATTATTAATAATAGCAACTCTGTAAAGGAAGAAAAACTTATTCTACGTTTGCTAGCTCGACCGATTTCAGTAGTTTAGTTAGCTACAATTCTTTAAACGAAAATATTGGTCCGAAACCACTGATATTTTGAACGTTAAGTACGCAAGATGCACCAGCTGCCGGGATATGGATTTTTGGAATAAGCTTCTTTTCTTGTACTGCGGAACATAACCCGAGGGCATCGGTGCTCGAGACATTCCGGACATATTCCAATGTCTCTGCGCACCCTCTTCTTTTCCGTGATTCTTTCGAAATACAGTAGTGCCTCGATAAATGCAACCACGATGTTTGCGTTACATCGACAAGTCGAAGAGATGTTCGATCACCTCGATTAGTGCAAGAATTTCAATACTCGTAAAAATATTCAGTCCTATTTCTCTCTAATTATCGATGTCCTACTGTACCGAAAATTAATTATATAACGCGTATTCAATGTTAATTATTTTGCTCAAAACGATGTCCAGCGGAACCACTTTGTTTTAATAACTTCGTAATGCAATTCTATTTTCATTTTCCACAGTCGTGGTCGCGGAATTCTATTTCGAGCTTCTTCCTCGTTCGTTACGAATCTCGACTTATCGTTAATTTGGCAGAAAGCATTCAATATCACGTTTATCACTTTCGCGTGATATCGATTGCTTATTTTTTGCTTCCCCCACCGCGCTCGGACGCTTCTGCCTCGAATGGTTTATTTTAGAGTATCCAATCATGATAACGTATGTACCGTAAAATATGAGTAAAACAAGCGACAAATATAGGTCGAGCTTCAAATGGATACGACATCGGTAAGATTCTTAATTAACCCGACGTAAATAAGACTGTAATTACTTTTACGCTAACGACGTCGAACAGTGAAATCGGATTTAACGTCTACTTTCTTTTATTGCGTTAAAATATTCTTGTAATTCCAACCTTTCGTTGAAATATAATCCCCTTTGTCCCCTACACTTTTGCTTCTATCGTAAAAACCTTCAAAGTCCTGATCACTCGGGGACAAATTATTCGTTTAACAATGGATACGCTTATACGGAATAAGACGATCGTAGTTTCCGTCTCGATTTAAGAGATTCTATGCGTTTCAGCCTTGTTACGTCCTATTGGAACCAAATAACTTATCCATTTTCTATTTCATAATTGAATCCTCTATCCTCTACCATCATAGATCACGAATGAAAGTTTATTCTCTTATAATTATCCTTTACCCACAAATTTCCGCGCGTTACTCGCACGTCGTAGGGTTTCAAACGTTCGCAACGCGACGTAGCCTGTTCTTTTTTGAAAGCGTGACTTAATAAACGTAAGTTGAGTCTCTAAGGTGACTGAGAAGGTTGCTGGAGCTGCAGTTTCGACTATACGTACACGATGACCGTATAAATCACGTCCATACACGAGATGAAGCTCAGCGGCCCGACTGACCGTCCCGTTTTCTGATTTACGACCCGAACTTCGTCCCTGGTCTTATCTTCGTAGATATTTTCGCCTGCGAAAAACCGTCCACGCTAGGTATATAACGTCCGATAGCGGCGACAAAGAATTTATAGTCCTGATTAACATTTTAACGATCTATCTTTCGCGACTCGTCCTTCCGTGGCATACATCATTTGCCTTCAGAGATTGCACGTTGCCCGTTTATTGGATGTAATTTTCGCTCCCAGCAGCCCTCCCGTGTTGCTTACCAGAGTTATTTACCGACACAACTTGTTGGGATTATTGATTCTACAGAATCGTTGGCGTATCTTCGTAATTACTTCTACATTACAAAACTAACGTTCACGATCAATGCATCGCTATCGCTCGTTTCACCGAACGTGTTCGTTTTATCGAAGGCAACAGAGAAATTTAACCGATTCGCCATACCTCGCTCAGTATATTTTGCGGGTTTCTGAATTGCTTCTCCGCGCGCGTTTCCATTCCCAAGTTTTCGCGCTCGACTCGTACGTTTCCAAGCTCGAAATCGCGAAAGCTAGCCGTCGAGTGGCACTTCATCTTTTATATTCGTAGGCTGCCGTGTGCTCGGTCCCGAATATTAGCAAATGATTGAGCGCAGTATGTCAGCGGCACGCAGGTGTGCCCACTCGCTCGTTGGTTATGTTACGTTCGATCCAATTTAAACGCAGAAACTATGGTCCGTGGATCCCGCGGTACACGCCAAGATTAATGAAAATCTTAATCATCCGGAGCCCGTTCACGACGAAACGACAACTTGGCGGAAACGTTTTCCACGACAATGCCCCGTCGCGGCCATCTATGCCCTCGTAATTTCCACGGTTATTGCGTTAATACGCGTACGCCGGTATAGATAGCAAAACGCCGGAGACGCAGGTGCATTATATTACGCGCAAGGCGACGACGAAGAAGCTGTACGTCACGGGTTTACGTTGTTTCTCTACCGCGATGACTCCTGAAATCGATTTTACGGACGGCCATGGTACTCCGGATTAATGCGCCGCCCGCCTTGACTAATCGTTCGTAATTTAATTACAGAACTGAATATATTTTGAGACCCCACGAACCACCGCGAACAGCTGCGCCTTCCTCGTCCAACGAATCTTATAAAATCTTTTCCGACTACTAGCATAATTCTGAATTTGTTCTCAGATTGGTTTCACGTAACTTTTCCTTCGAACAATGTAAGAATTGCGAAGTATCCGAACGTTAAAGATCGGCGAATAGTTTCCACAATTTCTCGAAACGTTGACACCATGTGTGGAGAGCATAAATTTCCATGAACGTGAAACGGATAATGTTATAGAGCCCCGTAAACGACAATTTGTACTTCGGTGCCCGTAGTCCCTTCTTATCTGGGAATTGACCCAGCCGTATAACAGAAATTACTTCGGGGGTAGTTCAAAATCAATGTATCGAATAGTTTTACTGCGAATGTAGGGTCGCCCGGGAATACGGAGAATGGTGATGGTAATGATGCGCGCTTTATGTACGGTGTATTCGAAGATTACGATGGAATAGGATACAAAATGATCCCTTTCGAGAAAGTAAATAGAAATAGTGAGATAAATCTTTCCCTCTGGGGGCTATTTTCAGGGAAACGATTTTCGAAATCAATCTAGTACGATGCATTCGATTAAGACAGTACATAAAAACAACAGGCTTTATGGCGGGTCAGGAATCGCTGTAGAGTAGAAAATTGGACGACCTTTGCGAAAGTGGAGGCTTATAGCAAAAGAAAACAATAGAGTGACTTAAATCGTGATATTTTCCTAAGGAAAAAGTAGCTGCTCGAAAAGAACTTACGCTTGTTATTCTTCGAAGACGCGGAAGAATATGTTACGATTTTATCTCATTTTCGGAGGTAGGATCGTTCGACTGTTTTATTCGGATTTTCCGTCCATGCTGTGCAACAAAGAAAGATTCAAAGCAGAGACCACTCGACGGTAAACATCAAACTAAATCTCTAGCGAAACATTCTGGTTTTATGGTGGCGGACTCCTTTTAAAGGCGATCGAAACGTTTCGAGACTCGCTACTTCGACAAATTCCTACACATGAAATTCTTAGATTTATGTAACCGAGTCGATCTTTGTTCGTACGCTTGTCTAAAGTTTCTTTTTACCTCAAACTAGCTACGCGGACTACGTATTTATCTGTGAAATTAGTTTGTGCGAGTCGGTTGTTAATTGTTCGCTGTAACATTTAATCTGCGAATTACGTTAGTAGAGCGTTGTACGTGTAATCATGAAATACAGAGTCCAACGCTCGAAGAAATTGCCTGGAGAAGGAAGTAGAACTGTCCAAAGTACAATACCGGGAAAGACAAAGAGAAACGCTATTCCTACAGAGCGTCAAAGTACACAAACGAACCTGTGATTTGCAACAACTATTATTTGGTTTGTACGCGTAACACGTTGTTCCTTCCAATGAACTTGTAATAGGGACATGTAATGTTCTTGCAACTTCGCGCTTTAATGGAAATACAGGATGCGCCGGGAATCGTAGCGCAACCAACGAGGAGGTGGTTCTTCCTGTGAAAATAAATTGAAAATTTGCAATACAAATTTTTCGCGCGGGGCTTCGTTTTCGAGAAAATCAATTTCAAAAACTGTTGCGCTTATTTACATGTAGACAACCGTGTTTGTTCGCGCGAATACGATTTCGTAATTAAGGCGTGGATGAATCAATGAACGTAATTGCATACGTATAAACAACCACAACAATATTTTCAACGCAACCTGAATTTTTCTAGTCTAAATGCAAGCGACTCTCGTCGCAAATTCTACAATTGGACAATTTCTCTGGAAAATATTTCCACCAAAATTCTTTTGTCAGTTTTAAGAACCTATTGCGAAAAATCCTACATGCGGCTATCGTTACTTCTTTTTCGAACGGAGCGATTTGATTTCAACATGCACTTTGCCCATTCTTCTTCGTTCAGCCATTGTCCCAATGACTTCCGATTATCGTATAAAACCTATTTTTCATTGCAAGCGACGATTCCTTTCAAAAAATGAATTTCGATTGTTTCCATACGGGAAGCGAAGCGATTATTTCCATTGGTTTAAAATGTTTGAAGTAGTTGAAATCGCACGGAGCCTACTTGTTCGTCTATTTCGTTTTGTCAGTGTTTCCAAAGTGGCCGTATCGTACAAGTATAATTATATTCAGAAGCCTTTCAAAGTTCATTGTTTACAGTTCCCTCCGTTCTTCTTGTTCGCTCAATTTCGTTCGCTTCTTGCGCGTAAAAGAATCCTTTCGTTTAACCGATGTTTAAATTAAATTATGAGTTAAAATTAATTTAAGTTTGGCTCTAAAACAACTTTATCCCTGAATATGAAACGGAGAGTTTATTCTCTTTCTCGCATTACACCTACAAGTACTAATGACTCCCAGAAAATAAATAACAATTTGCTCAAAAGTCTCGAATATTTACGATGCGTTTTCTAATGAAAGACTGAAAATGTTTCTACAGTACAGACACGCTATTGAATCTGAAAATTTATACTTCGAAAGAACATTGTTCGTATACTCGCTCTCGCGAAAGAAAAATATGCTTCCCAAGAGTATAAAATAGACGAACGAATTGCGTTGCGTTCGGTGCTATGTAATACACGTTCGAAATCCGATTTGGTATCTCGCGAACGATACGATATTCGCCTAGATTTACCTCTTGATACTGCAACGTGAAATTGCTCAAATAACGTTAGTTTTTAATATTCTTGACACCTTTAAGGACGCGGAATTTGCTTTTACCATGAAAATTGTTGTTTCAGGGGGAAATGAGATTGCTCGAGTAACGAAAACTAAGAGGACCATCAGAGTCTGATCATGCATTTGCCCGAAAATCCTACACGAAACTGTATCAGCTGCAATAAAACGTACGATATCTCCTAAGAGGGTCGAGTAACGTGTAACATCTCCAGCAACCCTAGTATACGGGACTCATGAATATTTAATCCCTGATAGTGGCGAATCGAATGTTAACAGCCTGCGAATAATCGACGGAATACTCGTGTTAATGCATAAACAAATTCCACGTTGGTCCGTCGCTGAGAAAAGATCGAAAGTGCTTATTTTCAAATTACGCTACGAATTTTTCGAACTACTCAATATTTAACGATAACGAACAAAGTGGTTTGTTGTCGTGCATGCGTATCGTTTGCAATCGGAATCAACGAGACACCCTTTGTTGGCACAACTTTGGGACAAAGTCCGCGAGGCAATCTGATATTCTGTTAATTATTAATGTTGGAGCGATATCCTTGCGTTTTATGAAACGCGATGTCGCAACGTTCCGGACGATACGTCGATGCAGAAGCGTGACGCGACGCGGCGGTACGACTGAAAAGGGCGGACACATTTCGTTGTTCCCCAAAATTGATTTCCCAGCGTGGTCTATGCGGTCGTTCCTTTCAGAGGTACAGAGAAAGGGAGAAAGAGCGAGACGGCGAGCGGGTGGAGAAACGGGGGAAAAAGATGGAAAATCGGTTGCCGGGTGGCACGTCGAAGCGAAATGGTGAAAGCACGGGAGCGAAAGGGAAGAGCGGAGTTACCTCGTTCCCCATAAATAACAAACAGATTGGACATTATCCAAAATCAATGCCGGCGAACAACCCGGTCACGAAAATCGAGGAGAAACGAGAGTGCTATTATTTCCGGATTCCGTACGGTCCAGCACGGTCCAGCGCGGCTGAACGCGTTGTTCGACGACGAACGACCCGAAAGAAAATAAGGGACCGAGCATAAGGAAGAATATAATTGGTTCGTCTATAAAGTCAAGGACCCGTTGCTCGAACGTCAATCGACTCGAAACTTAATTTCGACCTCGATCTGTTCGAGTTACCTTTGACTCGTCGCCTTTCATCGAGATTGGCCCGAATTGAACGGTCAGGAAACTTCTGTCGAGCTGCTTCCGATACCAAAGAGGAGCCATCCGATCATTTAATCGACTACAACGATACACGCTCTCAACTTTTAACTTTACGATGCCCTGCAATCTTCGATTCTTCTTTCCCGACTTTCGGGAAACGAGGGAACTGACGTTTCTTCTGTCCGTCTCTATGGTGACAAATAAGCGGACAAAATAAAATATAATTTTTTAGTTCGAGATCTTGTTTACCCGAAAAACGACCGAATTCATCGGGTACGCGAGAGCATCGAAATACGACTCGAGTATCAATCTAAGTAGAAAGAGTGATTACTGGTCAGACGCGTCGGACCAATTGTCGATACGTTCTACTGGTATCCGACAAATTTTTAAATTTAGTTACACCGAAAACGAAGGCTCGATCGAAAAAATATTATTCTTTCTTTTCGACTCACTTTTACATGTAGATTCATCCCCTACCCAGTTGTATAACGTTTGATCCAATATCTTACTTACGATACTTTGATTAAAATATTTCTGTGCTTTTTCAATTCGAATCAAGTATCGAATCTTATCGACAAGCGTCTGAACTATCCTGTATACCAATACAAAGATATCAGCAAAGACACAGTGAGTCGGTGCCCCTGTTTCCCGCAATCTAATTACTTGCTCATCGCATCGCATAGTTCGACTAGGAACTAATTAACGAACAATTAAAATTAATTTCACGCTAAAGCGGGTCAGAGTTATTCGCGTGATCGTCGAGGAAGACCAGACGTTACCGTTCTACGTCGACGGACGATTATCGTGGAACGTAAATCAAGCAAAAACGAGGAATTTGAGAAGACAATAACGTCGTTAAAAATGCTATAAGATCCTTACGATGGATAACAGTTATCAAACTTGAATAGATGAACAAATTTTGACGCTGTATCAAAATATAATTTGTTCGGTGAAGGGTCCTTCTCGAAGATAATCAAACGAAGCAAAGTCAATTTTCGGGTTCCCTTCGCGACACTCGACGTTAATAGAATTCGTCCGATTATACATCGGAGGGCACTTAAACGAGAACGATAAAGCAAATTATTTCGTGGTGCCATCAACGCCCGTCTTCTTGAAATACCGCTCGAATATTATTATGTTAATCACTTTTATGAGCCTCTCAACCCCGTAAACATTATTGCCCGTTTCCGTCCTCCGTTGGAACGCCCTCGGAACCTTCAAAAGATATTAGCTTGTTATACTTCCTGGCAATATCTACAACATTTACTGCCCCCAAGATAAAACTTAAATCTATAGATTGTTTAATTAGTATTTAATTATCGAGGAATTAACAATTTTGTGTAGGAATTTTCGAGACTGCAAATGGATATTAAATTATGAACAATTCGGGGGTGATTAAAGTCTCTCGGAGTGTTGCGTTTTCAAGAAATAATCGCGCCTAAGCCGCGAAAATCCGGATAACAGAATAATTCCGAGGCTTTCATAATAAGTTCGACGATGTTAAGTTACTAAAATGCGTTTCCCAAATTGTGTATCGCGGTATATAAACTCGAAACATTTCTTTGTTTTTTAAAACCGAGAAACGTTTCTTTTCCGATTAACTACTCGATAGTAACTACGGGATGACAATTTTCGCACATTCCTGCCATTAATTCTAAACGGAGATATCGAAATTCTAACATCCTTTGTCCCGGCAAAGCCGTGGATATCGTACTAGAATTTCAATGCTCGACAATGGTCGATACTTCCGACAGAGTATAGTAGAAACTGTTGGACAAAGTGCAACGAGTAGAAGCACCGTCCAGCGGTCGCGTGCGTACTGTTTCCTAAGTGGTCACGTGGATGACAATAATCATCCGCTATAAATTTCGTCGTATCGTGGGCAATAAAGCCTCCGCGATACCTTTCCTGTAGTAATTTCGTTACGGCTGTTCTATCGTCGCGGACGTGCGGGGACTCTCCAACGCAGCGTGTATCGGTTCACGACATTTTTTAAAACGATCTCGCGAAATCGAACACCCTGTTTGTTGCTCGCTAAGATTTCCATTACCCGAAAACTGCCTGGTGCTCGCTCAAATGTTCATCTTTTGACTTTTTCAACGGATCCTCGGGGTTTCGTGCTTCGTCGCGCCACGTCCGCAACCAGTGGCTTATGGTTGCACCCTGGGAAGTTCCGCGGGGGCGAGAAGGTTGCCGTTCGCAAATGCGCTCGTGCCCGGCGCGATATCTTTGTTCGACAAAAAGTGGTCAGGGAAAGACAAATAGCCACGAAGCGACGAAGATTGCGCGGTGACTGAGCACTAGGCTCGGGCAGGGAGAGCAAGGGACGAAGGAGAAAAAGATGAGAAGAGGAAACGACGCGAATGTTCGCCGCGAGCAATCGTATTACTCGGTTAACCCGTATGCGCATACGGGCGAATTTATTGGACGCGCGACAAATTTCGCGTGCCGAGCGAAATGGGCGGGAGACAGAGTCGGCGGAGCTCGAGGCGACCGAGCCAATGAGACGAACGAAGGTAAACGCCGAAAACCGGAATAAAACGAACGGGGATGAAAGACAATCTCTCAAAAAGAGGGTCACGAAAGTATTTCAACGCTCGTAATAAAAAATTTTAAGAGATACGATGCATTACAAACTTATTCCACGACTCCACGTAACTTGGATATCTTCAATGCCAGCGGCGCGAGTCGTGCTTCGTACCGAATCGCTGGATTCTCTTTAAATCGTGATAACTACGCGTAAAAAAAAATAATAGGCTGAATAAAACACGGGATTCAGGGCGGGTCGTTGATCGAAATAAGGAACGAATATTAATTCTTCGGTGTAATGAGAGGTGGAAAGAATACGTTGAGCGAGTCGAGTAGAAGAATAAGCGTCAGAGCGCAGAGAAGCAGGTAGGAAAGTAGGATGGAAAAAAGGTATAGGAAGCGCAGGGACGCAGGGTGACGAAGTCTGTCGCAATATCCTGTAACGAAAGCCAATAAATAAAGGACGGCTTTGCCGCGGAATTAAAACACATACATCACGATGTTGGCTGGTAGGCGTCTCCGCGTTTCCGGTTCTCGTCAGTTCTCGCTCTCTCCGCTTTGTTCGACGACGCTTCCTCTGTTTTCATGGCTGCTGGTGGGTGTAGTTCGGGGCTGCGGTCGAACCCGAAGCTCGAATTAATCTTCGGTCGGGCACTGATTGCGAAATAATTTCGCGATCGAACCGCCCGCACCAACGGCTTCCGGTCGTTACAAATGACGCAAGACGCGAACGCTCGCGAACATCGCACGGTTATATATGTCTTTAAGCGCTCGATACTTCCCCATGGAATCTTGCTACAAGTAAATCTCTTGATTTACGAAGGTAATTCGTAACCGATCATTTTCGCGTTTAACTCTGCATCCTATTCGGGATATCGCGCCACCGGCGAATTCTATGTCTTAATAACGAATTTGCCGCGCTCTGTTAGCCGTTTGCTGATTCGTCGATGCACGTCTATCCGAACAAGACAATTTTCTTTCAAAAACTCTTCCTTTCTGAATCACAGTTTTTCGATGGCGCGTGAAACGGTACAAGGCGAGGCGTTTTAGATTTATTCATGAAATGCGCGACGCACTATTCAATCTGGAAATATTTCGCGTTTGAATTGTACACTTATTCATAGTTCGGTTGGTGCGCATAACATCCAGGCAAATATAGAAGTTTCGAGGGTTAAATTTACTCAAGATACTTCGGTAATTTGCACATACCCAAGTTTTCAGATAAAGTTCCGTAGACCAAGAACCATTTACGTTTTCTCATTAACACGTGACGTACAATTTAACGCGAATTAAGCTTCGTGGCGTGCAACAATTTTCCGGGACTTTCTTCTGCCTTGTGTATCGCTGGATTCGTTAATTCTATCGCTCGACGCATCGAACCGTTTCGGCGAAATTTTGACATCTGGGTTTAACCATGGATTACACGTGAATTCATTTTAGCTTAAGCCAGCCGAAATTTGTACATGTATATTTGTATGTAATCCCTGCGCCTAGAACGGATATGAGTCAGGTTTACCTAGATTCCAGCGGGCATTCTATGTATTACGTTCGTCTAGGTGACATATGGGTTAGGTCTATCTAGGTTTACCCAGACCTTCTATGTATTCTGGACGTTCTGTGTTTCCCTGATCCGGGCTAGGGATCGGTCGAATGCGGTCAAACGCTGGGTTAACCTTGCCTTATATTTTCGAGTTCTTTCGTCTCGTTCGGCGATCAATAAAGCACAGGTTGACCCAGGTTTTGCAGCGAGCAGATTAATTTTAACGACCACGACGGAAATATTTAAGAATCGGTCAACGTAGCAGCACGTAATTTTTTACGATAAGAGTATGTTGACGCGTCGTGCATCGTTCGAATCGTGGTTGGTCCCGAGACGCCATTAGCAGCCAAGCAGTCTGCGAGTTCTCTCGCACCCCACGCGCAAACGACGAAAGAAAAGGAGACCCGTGCTATTTGTTCCCATTCTTTTCGAGGCTTTTTGGGGGCAAAAGGGGGTCGGTACTCCGTTTCGCGCCCACCCATTTCGTGCTCACGGTTTCCGGGTGGCCGCAGGGTCACCTCCGGTTCGTGTTCCTCGCTTGTTTCCGAAGAAAGGAGTCTTCTTGTCCTCGATTCCTAGCAGGATTACTACGGGGAGTCGAGCATCCTTTCAGCAATTTCTTGTCACATTCTAGCGATGTTGCTCCGCGTCGGGTCGTTTGATTCCATTGCTCTTTTTACGACGTCTCGGGCGGGAGAAAAATGTACCAAAGAGTGATTAATACGCGCAAGAACACGACCGGTACTATTGTTCAAACAACCGCGTCCGTTGATAAGAGTGTGTCTAACGAGTGACCATTGAAAATTCGGCTCGAGAGTGTGGTTGCCCTTGGAGGGTTAAGAAAATACGAGAGCACGTTTTCGGGGGTCTGTTGGCCTACTGTTCGGCATCGGGAAGGCAAACACGGTAGGAAACGACTCGAGTTGCCAATCGCGGTCGGTGTTCCGCGAGTAGTATAATAGTTGGGCCGGAGGGTACACCGAATAGAACGCAGGGGAGGATCGTAGGGGGAGACGTTTCCGCAGCCATCAAAGGCGCGACGGGGCGAAGCGTGCAGTTGCCAGCGCGAGAAGGTGGAGGAGATGTAAATGGCGCGCTTCATTAACGTGAGTTACCGTCACATCCATTATTCGCGGTAACCGAGCTGACAAGCACGATTCCAGCTTGTCCAGGGTATTACTGCGCCGCGCTCCTTCCTGGACAGCCAAATTGGAGCGGGCTGATGCCCCGTTGTCCCCGAGAACGATCCTCGCGACAACCTCGTATAATCGCGCGATCCTGCTTAATAGGAGCGTTCCTTTCCGCCGCAAAAGACTAGCAAGAACAACCGAGAAGACTTTCGTTAATCTTGTCGAGTCGCGTTTTCCTTTCCCCAGGACGAACGTGTTACTTTGGCTCTGGAAGCAACAACGCGTCGTCTAAACGCGACACCTGCCTCCGCGAGACGTGACTTCGCCAACGAAGCGACGATTTTCTGCGCCTTTCGAGAAACTAACGCTCTAACCAACGTCGGTTTCCTTTCAACGACGCAAGTAGACGTTTGGCTCGTAATGAGATTTTGTCGCTGCGCGTACGAGACACCGAATACCGCGGCACGTCGTTCTTAGATCTTATACGAAACGATTCTCACCTGTGACAAGCTGTCAAACAGGAGAATTTCGTGAAACGAAACTGAATTATATTTCAGTAAAATTTTCGTTTATTTCGATGGCTACCAAATCGTCTAAATTTCCGAAGCTGTTATACGTTACATTACCTTGCACAAACTGAAATTACCGAGAAGTCGACGCAATCAGAAGAGAAGATTTCCGATACATGATCGTCTCTGGAGGAACAAAGGAGACGCTCGTCATATTGGAATTTCGAAATTGTTAAGCGCGGTATTCCGTAGATATTAATTGGAGTTGGAATTAATTCTCCTGCCCTACCCTTCCCATTACGAACCACCTGAAAACTTGATTAGTATTCCCCGGAGCTGCGCCAACACGCTGACGGTGAATTTCTGCGAATAGTTGGAAATCGTAGTAGATATAGCGAACTTGGTCGCCGTCTACGAACCCCGCCGGTGCAACGGAGATTCCTCTCTCCAACTTGTATTTGTTGTACGTCTAGCAAATGAAACGAACGTTTCGTCGAGGCTTATTTTATACATACTTGATTACGAGCAACAGCCCCGACCATCGTTCGATTTCTCGGATGTGCCGCGCAAAGCTCTTAATCGTCGATCGGTAAGCCCGGCCATCGTACGTTCGTTTCTCCGAAACTCGTAATTAAACCAAAACAACTGCCATCCTTTGACTCCCTCTCGTTCAAACGATACAATATTATACTCCAATTACAGTGACAGAGCCGTTGTATTCGGGTCATGAATGTTATGTTAAATTCGAAATTAACAGTGCCTGACGTCATTCATTCATTGAACAGTCGGGATATGGTAATTAAATCCATAGGGACGAAACTCGCGAGGGAGTTCACTGAAGAGGCGTTAATGATGCTCAGGGGTTTGATGCAACTTCTACCATAGCAATTATTAAATCAGGGAAATCAAATTGCAATAGCGATTTGCATTTGTTTGCCCTCATCAGGGTCATTTGCAATGATCATGATACGAGAGAGAGTTGAGGTTAGTTTGGAAAGCAGCCCTTGACTGTCGCGTATCGCCTTTAACCCTTTGAAGCGTCCTCGAACGTTTCGGCGTCGAACTCAACTTTGATATCCACTAAAATATTTAAAACATTTAGACATCGTTTTGGTACTAGAACTAGATCAGTGCCCCGTGGCTGAGATAAACCAACATCGTTATCGATGTTATTGGAATAAGTATTAGCGCCGCTGGAGTTTTAATTTTATTACCACCGCGTCAAGATGTCCCTAAACGATTCTATTGGATTTTTTCGCGGTCCGAGAAGAATTTAAGCGAAGCAACGGATTTCGCGTCGTGCCGGTGTGAAAAGGTTCGATTTATCATTTGAATATCGATCGTAGCTAACGATGTAGTTTCGGCCACTTGAAAATTAATACTGCATGGTGTGACGGGTGTGTGGTACGCGACGCGGAAAGGTGATTATATCGTTAATCATCCCCGTCATCGGTGTAGCTAACGGATCTGTCTCTTTGCTTTTATTCTATCCGAGCGATCGGTTCATCGAGTCGACGGAAAAATTGTTGAAAACGCGCCGTTAATTATCGACATTCCGTATCGACGGTTCGACGTCGATGAGACGCCACGATTAACATGCAAATCGACTTTCCCTCCACGGCGGAGATTGTACGAAGAATCGCCAATTGATAATTAACGATTAAAATTCGTCGCGACGACGGTTACAGACCCCGGATAATTTCGTTTTAATATCGGAGAACCGATTGTCGTTTCGTCGGGGCATTAATTAATGCGATCGCGCAAAAAGTCGAGCGAGTCGGGAAAACGTTCGAGGATATCGGTCTTCTTCGTCTCGTCGTCCTTTCGTCCCGGTTTTCTTTTCTGCATCGTTGTTGTTCGCCGCTCCCTTGAATCGAGCAGAGAAACTCTGAGGAAATCGACTACATATTCGTCGAGTTCGTCTCGTTAATTCAGAATTTCTCTGTAATTCGAATCGATAAACGGGTTTGTCTCGTTACTCGATACGCGCGTAATTAGTTCGTCCGGACGGTATGCGCGTTTCGCGATGCATATGTCGCGCATCTACGTCAATTTCTATTACAGTTGCAGTACGTGCGCGAGTTTTCGATCGAAATAAGCGGAAGAGACTCCGTGAATGCGAATATCGAAGCTACAATTTAACTTGTATTTTTCACTGGTTCATACTTCTCGATATACAGAGTGTTCGGCCACAAAACGTTATAGAAACATTTCCGGCCACACAGTATATTTTCGGTAAAGAATTTTTTTTCTCGAAAGTACTTAGAATTTTAGGGGTATGTGTATTCACCAAAAATGATTGTAATTGACCCTTGCAACCGAAAATAATTTTTCCAGGACGATTTAAAATTTTTTAATTTAATTTTTCAATAACGTTTTAACGAAGCCTCAATCAAGAAATTGATATTCTTGATTTTCGTTTTCTTTTGACCTCTAGAATCTCCCATTAAAATTTTCCCCAGGGGTGGCTGAACACCCTGTATGTTTTTTTTTTCTTTTTACATTTTTCACGCGATGTTTATTCCTCTGGATCGCAAGTTTCGTGCAAAATATAGTTTTGTCTCGTGAATTATTGGAATGGCGTGAAAGTTAATGAACTTCTCGCGTGTTAGGTATGAATGATAATAATAATGTCTTTATTATACCGGATAAAAAGTACTTATACAGAGTAGAGCAAATGCGACGCTCAGCTTGGTAGCTATTAAGGCCAACTTACTTGGGCTGACGGAATAAATTAAATTCGCGAAGGAGAAAATAACATTAATGATGGTCGTGCAACGAAGAAGACGAAAAGCAGACAAATAGAAACGACGTCGGAAATTACGAGCATTACGGAGTTTTGCCTACAGGTAAATACCGAAAGATTAAATTGAACAGAGATCGATGGTTTGGGATAAAGAGGTTCGTTGCTTCTTCCAAGGGAAAGAAACCGGGGTGCAGAGAAATATTATCGGGTGAAAGATTGAAATAATGATGGGCAACGTACAGGGAAGGAACATAAATGGCAAATATTTGAGAGAACGTAGAAAAGGTCTACTTATTTTCTTAGAAGGATCCACAGCCGCAGCCATCCTCATCGAGAGTCTACAAGGTACCCTGCTCGTACGGAAATGTGTATACATTGGGGAAACTGGAAAGAACGCAAGCACACGGTACAAGGAACACGAAAGGTGCGCCAGATTAGGCTATATACAATCGGCTGTAACAGAACATAGAAAGACTACGAGACGCAGAATATTTTTCGAGACATCCAAAGGAATAACTACTACAAAGGATACCAGACAATACGGGAAAACGTTGGAAGTAACGAAGCAATTTCACAAAAATAGCAAAATCTTGATCGAACTCCAAGCCACACTAATTTCGATTCTATATATTCACCGATTAAATAAGATTCCTCTCAACTACAGACATATAGAGTGTCCGTATCTTGGTTATTGAACAAGCTTGAGTATTTTAGTTATTGGCGTAAAGATTAAATATTTTTATGAGCCTGATATTTTGTTATAGTCATGAAATTCATGCATACGCGTGTCTTTAAAGATAAATGCACGGGCAAATCCCACTGCTGCAGCGCAAGGGGCGGTCAGAAAAGATGAAAATACTTGTCACTTTAAATCCCCCGGTTTAAGTATTTCGAATGCATGCGACGTTAGGGATAAAGCGTCTGCTACATGGCTTGACTGGGACGCGTATACTTCTTACGCTAGTCATAAATTTTTTACCGCCCGACAAATCGCGCAAAAGAGTTACCATAAAGACTGCTTTCCTTTCGCGGTTGCAACCCATTGCCTGCTCTCGTTTATGATTACATTTGGGATACAGCACAATTTTTCTTTTGCCGAAACGCTGGTCTGAGTTAGGTGAAACACGGTAATGGCGTTTCTCGACGCGTTATCGCGGTCTTTTTCTCTGTAAATCGTCGCGTAATATAATTCCCATCTCCTGTGAAATCTGTTTGTTATGATTGGATAATTTACATTATTCGCGCGAATATGTCCAGTGCTGCATCGAAATTGAAGTAATTGTAAAATAATCCGAACGAAAAATGCACTAAAAGCTCATAGATGATTATAATATTAGCAAGATCGTGTCAAACATGCTGAAAAACGATATTATTTAATAACCGACGGTACGTAATCGAAGGCTAACGATCAAAAACTATAAAAATACCAAAGTATAAATAAAATAGGTACGACCATGCGGGAAAAATATCAAAAGTTAGCGAACGTGAAATGTGAGTGAATATTTTTGCGATGGTATTTATTCTCGAGCTGACGCTCGTACAGAATTAAATAAATGGGCCGGTGAATGGAAAAATATTGAACGACGCGGTTCTATAACGGATCGAAATGAACTTTCGAACGATCCATTCAGTGGACAATTATTCTCGAGCAACGAACACGCAAATTTCACGGCTGCCAATTATTTGATGCGTTTCTCGAATGTCGCTTGAAATATGTGCGTATTGACACCCTGCATCATTGATCGCAACTGCATACGTCGGAGTATAAAATGCACATGTGAACGTAAATGCAGCGAATTTGTAAAGAAATTGAATTTCGTTTCGAAAAGCAGTTTTTTCTCCCGTTTGTTACAGGCGCTCGGAATATTTTGGTCCCTGATTTATCGATCTCTTAAGAATTATTTCTCTCTAAATCTATCGAACGTTTCGACGCTGGGACCGTATGATACGGTTTCACTTAATAGCCGATAAGTCGTTGGAGCACGTTTATCCGTTAAAACGATCATATCGGCGAATCACGGATTCCCAGGTGCGCCCAGAAAATCCGTGATTTATCCAACACCCGTTAGCCAGGGTGGTAGGGTGACAGGAGAGGAGGGCAGCAGACTGGCTTTTCTCTTTAAAGCCTGGAGGCGGTAGTCGTGGAACGAAGGGAGTCCAGAGAGTCTCCCCTATCTTTTCGCGTGCCTCCCACGGCCAGCTCATTTATCAAGCCGGCTTCCATTAATATCCGACAAAATAGTACAGCGACGCGCGACATCCCATAGAAGTCATGGCTGTCCGGCGAGTGGTTCCTAGCTACGGCTGGCTTCTGCATCTCACGCGCTACATCTGGCTGCTCGCGTGCGTTACAAGTTTTCGGTTCACCGCTCACATCCCTCGAGCGTTTACTGCGTGACGCGATTAGAAATGGACATCCAATTCTCTTTTTCTTTCTCTCTCTCTCTCTCAAACACACACACACATTTCCGAGCAATATTCTCAAGCAGAAGAACGTCGATGTCTTGGAACGTTAAATTGAACTATAAATAAGTAAGAAGGTGCATCGACTCGTTTACTTGAACTCTGATTATTGCGTAGAAGGCAGAATTGCGTTAATAAAGACTGCTAATTTGCGATTTGTAAGTTGAGAAACTGTAAAGTGCAAAGTTGCAATATGATCGTGTGAAAACGGCGTTTCTTTATCTAAGAAGTTGCGATGAAACTTTGCACAAAATTATAGCGTACATGAAGTAATCTTTGCACTTCTATTACCTAGTGGAAAATTATAAGACAAAGCTTGGATCACGAGAATAAATTGCGCCGCATAGAAAGTTATGAATCGCACGTTTTCTGAATTTCATTTTGAACATTCCGATTTTTCAAAATAAATTCAATATCCGTCGTACCACTGTTATTTCGCTTCGTTCAATTTTTCAAACACGTTCCCACAACATCATTGTACGATAAATTTCCACAGGCGAGATCGTTTCGGATTTTCAATTCGATTTCAATTGTATAAATTACTTTGCTCGACCATCATGAGCACGTCAGTTACATCGGGAAAAGGAAGCGAAGGAAATAAATCGCGACAATGGCGTACGCTTCGATTGTCCCTCGAGCGATTATATAATGTATAGGAAAAACACGCTCTCCGCGCAACTTCTTTCAAAGCATTGTGAATTATAAATTTGAGAAACTTGCTCTGCACTCTCTCTTCCTAAGACTTCCTAATCTGAATATTAGAAAATTAGAGCACGATATAATATTTATAAAACTCTGAGATCGAAATGTTAAAAATGTCAAGGAGTTAAAAATGATCGTTTGGAAAAGTCATCGGAAACGCGTTCTGCGCAGAGCGGCGCGCATATTGGTAATGGCTTAAACTGGATCGTCTGAATACCTTGTTTACCACACTTTCAACGGGATGGGTAAACGATAAATTCGAAGTAAAAGCGATACCCTGGTTGCGCGCTAGATTAACTTCTTCTAAAGTAACATCATTATTTCACGAGAAACAGGAAGAAAATTGCTGATTCATCCTTGTGGAACTAATTCGACGATTTGTTGCTATCGATTGCGGAAAGGGTTGTACAAAATTTCTTATCGTCGAACCGAAGGTAATTCGAACGAAGAATGTTTAGAATTGAAATGTAAGTTTTTCTTGAAACCAAGCCACGCGAAATGAATTATGTCCCGTTCTGTGCACGAAGGAGATCGGGGCTCGCCGGTGCTTTTTCTGCCTTATCCGCGGATCTCTCGTACGATTTGGTCGAAACCAAAGAGCTTTGCTCGCTCGAAAGCGTCGCGACGTGAATTCCATTGGGAAGCTTAGCCAACGCTTCTTGACTATTTAGTCCGCACGGTGTTTTCTTTTGGCGGAACGTTGAAAAACTTTTGAAGGCTGCTTAACCGGGGCCGGAGAGATCTAGATTTACGGTGATTTATTACGGAAGTCAACCGAACAAAAACACTCAACGGCTAGGAAAGATCTTATTTTTATCGAAAAGTGGTCGAAAGTGATATTTACAGATGAATCTAATTTATTACTCTTTGCGCCGTGAAAGGGGCAGCTTCGTGTCGCCCGACGAAGACGAGAACAATTTTTCTGCTGGAATAGAAACGTCGATAAAGCTTGTAGATAATTTTTTTCGAATCGACGGAATAACCTGAGCGGCTTTTAACGATTTAAAGCGAAATACGGGTAGTTTGGTGCGCGCTGCGGCTACGCGCCTCGTTTTTCAGCATTAAGATCGTTAAAGTGTGCATTTTTCGAGGTGCAAATAAAGGGACCAAGGTGTTGGTGGCTCACGGTGTGAAAAAAAGCCGTGAAAAGGCGCGCGGTTGCAGGATTGTTCGACGTGTGATAAGTTTTTCCAATAATGGGACTATCGTCGTTCCTTGTTTTTCGTCGGCTACGCCTGCGGCAGCTTCGGCAATATCGTCGACAACGACATCCGGCTTCGCCATCCGCGTCACCGATGAAAAAAATTACTACAGGTGCGATGCCAAAAAATGCCAACGAAACGCTAGTTAATAATAATAATTGTCGGAAACAGAAAATGTTACGAGACGCCGACAATAATATTCCCAGGGTGAAAGAAAGGGCAGTTTCGATTTAACGCCGTTTCCAACGTCCATTTCTCATCTTCCGTGACGATATAAACGCCAGACGGGGATTAAACGAGCGCTTTTACGCCACTCGTAAGTAGAGAAACTACAAATTGCACTCTGGACTTGGAACCCTTGGTGTTCTTCCGGCTTTTGAATAGAAATTGACGTATCGCGAACCCACGCTTAGGACACGCTCGCGATTCGAGGCTGGCGCCACGGCAAAACCTCCAGTCGGCTTTGTCGAAGGACGCTGACCTGGCATCGTTCCATTGTTATGCTTGCATAGCCCACCTTTTGTAGGGTTGCCGGGAACATTAGGACGTTCACGAAACCGCTTAACCGATGTCATTTTCCTGCTCGATTGGTTTTCCAAATTCTCCCACCTTGAGCTATCTAGTCAAGTGTACGCGATACGTCGTACGACTATTTTCCAAGCGAGAAATATGCAATGCTTATGTACACCTATATCGAACTCGAGTAAATAATATTGGTCGTTGCTCGCGCCTTTCGAGTTTCAACGATTGACTTTCAAATTAAAGGACGTCTCGCGACACTCGTCGATATTCGAAAGCAATTAAACTTCTCCTTTCGAGCTTTTTGTGCAGCCGCTTTTTACGTCTTTATTCTTCTCCGTGGCTTTCTTCATTACTTATCGACGGTCTTTACGAAGAGTTCGCTTTAAAGTAGTCCTTACCCGTAACTCTCCCCGACTAATTCGGTCCATCGCGACAAGGTCGAGAATTCTATTCGTTTATACAACGGACCGTCTCCGTCTACATTTTTATCGGATCATCCTTTAATCTAATATGCGTCGGGCCTTTTTACCGCTCGCTTCGAAAGATTCTCTGTATTTTCCTGTTACGTTTGTCTTTCGTAAAAATTCATGCGCATCGTTCTAAAAGCATTGGGTTCGCGGAAACTTTAATTGCTCGTCGAATCGATCAGAGGGCAACAAATTTTTCTAATTTATTATCTTCGGTGAACGAGAAGATTCTGTTAAGAGCAATATCTTGTCGTGACATAGGTAGAGGAAAGGAACGCTGAGCGAACGAGGAGCTTCGCTGAACATCGTCGATGCTCGAGAGACGAGGATATCCGAGAGGGCATTATGCACGACCTACCACTCTGGTACACAATGCATAATCGTGTATACGATCTTGGAAGCATATGCGTGTAAGTATGAAAAATACAGCAGACCTGAGCGAATATACAACGCGATCCGTGTAAAATAATCGATGCAGATTTTTAGAATATACAAACACCTACCGTGCAACGGGTAGGAAATATAGAACTGGTTATCCAGGTAATTACCAATATAACGATAGTTTTGAAGAACCATTTCGCAGAAAAAGAATCGTCCAACACACATGAAATTCAAGTTATGCTTTGTTTCAAACACTGTTTCGTTAAAACGTACTTTCTTTAACCGTCTTTCTATTTTCATGTTGCCCGACCGCAGAGCGTCGCGAGTTCGGATATTTAAAAAGTTCTCGAAATACCATCGGAAAAAGTGAAGTCGTGTTTACCGGGGAAGCTCTCCGAATTTTCAGCGACCGATTTGAAAGTCAATGGCTGGCATACTGCTACGGGGGATCCTTTAAAACGGATTAGAGTTGAAGCGCGTTCGGAAATTTCCGCTCGGAGTCGTCTCGACTACGCGCGAGCCGCAGTTCCCGAATCTAAATACCAGCTTGATCCGTGTGATTTTCTTCCGAAGTGTGTCACACGAACGATCGCTGAAGCAATCGAAAGTAGGGCTGCCGCTATTTGTCGGATCGTTCCCTGTTCGAATATTCCAGCGGTGAATACGATTCGGAAACTTTACGCGGGGTTCAAGAAGAGATTCGCAAATCAAGCGTCGAATTTCAAATTGCTGACAAAATATTCGCGCGAATTTCCTGGCTGTCTCGACACCTTGCGTACAATTATATGTATAAACGTTGACAACGCGGAGAAAACGCTTCGCGCTTCTGTTCATTGTCGAAGCAAACAGCCGTTGACGTCGGAGAATGAACATTTTCCACGTTGGTTAATCGCGACTCGACTCGAAAGGAATCAAAGATACAAAAGCATTCGATAACTCTGTTCTCCGGGGTTATACGCGCGCGTCATCTCCCAAATGGATTTCGCCATTGTTGCCCGAGGCTGTACGGCACGTTTTATTCCCTCCCTCTTGCACAGAGTATCAGCCGAACCCCGAGACTCGGAATTGTCTCGAACTGTTGCAGCTTTCTTCGGGATCGTTACAGCCCATTAATTTCGAAATTTCCCAAGCGACAGGACCATAATTCGCATAAGAACGTGCTCGACGATTCCCCAGGCCATCCCCGTCTTTCCGGTTTTTGTTTTATTCTGGTCCCCGTTCGAAATTTCCACGAGAGGAACATGCCCTCCCGTCCAGGGCCAGCTTAAATAGTACAGTCTTTAAACGGGAGGTCTGTTCTTCCAACAACGAGAGCTTCCGGGGAGGATCCTTGGCTGCGCGGCTCGTACGAGCTTACATTTGACGAAAATGGTGCACTCTTCATTATGGTTCATCGTTTCGCAGGACGAAGTGGATCAAAGGTGCGCGAAAGCTTCCAATCGTCAAATGGATTTCGCTGCAGCGACGGTCGGTTATACATACACTTCTGCTACCTTTCGCTTTTATTTCCGCGAGACACTCGAGGAACCATGTCATTCGTGCTTTGCTTTCCTTTTCGATATTATTCTCGACAGTGATCGATTTTCTTCCTTCGTTTCTCTTGCTGCTCGTCTATTCGCGTTACGCGTTCAACTTGGAATCTACGTATTTCGCCGACTCACATATATTTCAGATATATATCAAAGGTTAACGTTAAATAATTTATGATTTCTCCATGGAAATTTAATTATTTTCGTTCGCGTGGAGTTTGGAAATATATTTCGTTAGAACCGTAGAGCCGCTGGGTGGAAATTGGAAAATACAAATACGGAAAATGTCTTCGGGGATCGCAAAAAGCTCCGAAACGTGTAACGTAGCAATTTTATTTTCACGTACGCGGCCGAGCGAGGGGCGTTTAAGAAACGTACTTTGTTTGCACACGCGATTCCTATCGAAAGCGCGGATAGTTTTACGCGACAATAAACCGTTTCTCTCGTTTTAGTTTATTGTACCGCGGCACGAATAGAACCGGCGGTATCGAATTTTCGGTGTGGTTTTGCACAGTCCCATTAGATTGGTTTCGACGTTACCGAGATAGCGCTTCCTTTCGCATCGATCGCGCGCTGTATTTCAATCTTATCTCAAATTGCCAATTAAAGAGCGATTCGACCCATTGCGAGCGCTCGAAAGCGCCACGTTTCTCCCTAACACTTTGTACACAAACGCGTCCTTCTATACGTTCTTGCGTTGATAATCAAGATTTTCAGTTTCAACTGTGGAGTTTCCCTCTCTTCCAAGTTGAATGAGAAAACCGCGAACGATCCGAACAACGTATAGATCGATTTTAATATCCACTATAGTTTCGATCGCGACTTGAACGCCAGTTTCCCCCGAAATCCATAGATCGAGCTATCGCCAACAAGTTGACTCGATTATTTGTCGGTTTTATTTCGCGCACGAAACCGAAGACGATAAAAAATGAACTTGCCGGGGAAAGCATTTGGGGTAGGAGAATTGTATTTCCAGCATGAATTCGGGTGGTCGATGGTCCTCTCGTGGGAGAAAGACGGCGTAACAACCATCCTAACTTCTCGCTCATCGCGTATTCTAGTCAGCAGTTTCGGAAGAGCGAGTAACGTCCAATCCAAAGCTGAAACTGGGTCAACATTTGCTCGCCAATCTGAGAAAAGAACGAAATACGTCCGCAAGAGCCGACCGCCTCCGCGATGTCGAACGAAACTCGACCAGATGGGCTCCTGCTGTCGATCCGGAAATTCGATATTTTCGATCTGTTTTAGAAACCGAGCCTCGAAACGGCCACTTGTTTTCGTACAGAGTGGATGCTCCCTGATTCCATGCTTTCCGAAAATTATCTTCGGTTACGTTAATAGTTTCGATCGTCTTTTTCTTCGAAACACGATCGAAAACGTTGCGATATGGAAGTTGTGTCCGATGAGACTAGCATTATACGCGTTTTTCCATTTGTACGTGAACTGTGCGACTCCTTGGACGGAGAACACGACGTTGCCGATTACAGCGTCGACGGCAGAGATCGCAGTGATGAAAACGCCGAGAGAAGAGGTGGGGGAGATCGAACCCGTGCCAATGATGGTACAGGTTATGGATCCCAACATAAAAATAACCGACGTGCCCGACATGGACGAAGACACCGAGGCCTGGGACGCGAACTGGGACAAGAACAAGGCCATACGAGACGTCGCGTATTACATTCGAGCACACAAATTTCAGGACTTCGACCGACGTTATTACAGAAGACTCGAAGATTCACCAAGCAGATTTTACGAGGAATTCCCGAAACCACCTTTGAGGTCTTTGCATTGGGAAGTGCGCAGGTATTGAATCGACGTCGTGCTTGATTCGAGTGCTTTGATAGCACGCGGCTGATTATTCGATAATTACATTGTTGACTTGTGTTCGATGATTTCCCGGTATAATTAGCAGGTTTCGTCAATGTTTTGACGAGGCACGAAACATGGCATTACCATAACAAAGCGAAACCTAATGTACATTCTATTCACGGATCTGCCCTTCAATTATTTCGTTTCCAATAGACTGTTTAGTATAGATTTTGAAACGAACCATCTGTTTCGATTTCAAGTATTCACGAATCGTATCGTATTTATTTACCAATCGCGGTAGATCTAATCTAAATAAGATTTGTTTCTCCGAAAGTTTATTTCCGTTCACCGTTCAACCATTATTTATAACGCGAGACATAGAAATATTTGATAACTCAATGTACAGAATTAATTCTAAGCGAAAGACGTAGTATGTTGGATTCTCAATAGTATCGCGAACGATATTATCTGTCTCTTACAATGTTACGTCTCTCAAGTTGTCAAAGTTCTTGTTCGATACTCGCACGAAATTGTAATCGCCATTGATTCAGGCATTTTCCCGTTAATTTCGCTTCGTATTGTTCGCTGTCGATGCCTGTCAAACGGTTTCAATTGCCGCGGACACAGAAATCGCAAGAATTCTATTATCGACGAGGCGCGTTATTATGTGCAGACATTGCGATGCGAGCTTCGTCGGATGCCTGAAATATCTCGAAAGGACTATTAAGCTCACTGCCCTACGGCGAGAAGACGACACCGTCACGATCATGAAAGAACAGAAATGGAATCTTGTGAACAATACCAAACAGCTCTTGTCCGTTCAAAGGGACTGTCAGATGGCCCAGAGGCGTGACAATCTAACCATGGTTCCTTTTCAAGGTCCAATAGGCAAGTGTCAGGGCCTCCCTCGGGACCTTTCTAATCAAAAAGGGACGATTACGATCGGTACCTGGGGGGTTGTTTGCTCCCCTAAACAATTTTTCGACGTTCGATTAAAGTCCCATTTTTTCTTATTTATCATCGTTTTAATTTGACTTAGAACGATTCCAGTGGCGCACTACCGCGAGTTATTACATGTGTTGGTACACGATGCTCGGTGTGCCAGAGTTGAGCATTTTCGGGGAGTCTTGTGGCAATCACGCAAACTGCCAGATCGAATACGAAGCCGACAATGGGGATCCCCGAGCCGACGACACGAAGCCGTATGCCTGCGCGCTTTATAGTTTCTGCCCCGATCATTGTTGTCCCATGAGGCATATCCGGTACATCACGGATTGCTACCACACGCCGTTCAATCCTTGCTACGCTGGGAACTCTCCATGTGCGTACAAATCATCTTGCACCTATATCGTAAGAGGATTGCTACCGTTTCGGGACTGAATACCTCCGCTAATTTCACTCCTAGGATATTGCGTTACTTCGCCCGTGTACCTCGTTATTGCAGTCATTAACGTTCTGGATGATGTGTACCTCATTAATTAATTCTCCTACGAGTTTCAAACATTCGCGTTCGATTTTAATATCGTGCATTACGCTTCGGTTGCATCGTCGACGCTGAAAAATTTTTCACGGAAATTCTTTCGCGCGCTCCGTGGACCGTTTTATTCTTTATTTCACGGAGGGATCCGGAAAATAATTAATTTTACAGTTGTTGTCGACGGCGATGTTTATTAAATCTCTTTCCTAGTTTTTGCGGGGAAACTTTTTTATCGTTGATCCAACGCTTCGCTGGCTGACCTATCGACTTTTTTGCAGCGCACAGAACATGCACGTTGGATCGACGGGAGAATCAAGATTTCCTTAGTTTGATAGCCAATCGGATAAACATCAGCTGTTACTGTCGCGAAACTGGCTACGAATGGTCCTCCAAATTCGGTATTTGCGTCGACGTAAACGAGTGCACGCGAGGAGAACACGATTGCGTGTCAGAAAACGAAGTGTGCATCAATATGCCGGGTGGTTATCAGTGCGTTTGCAAATTCGGATACGTTTACGATCCAGAACAGAGATCGTGCATCCTGAATTCTGCTATGGAAGAACTGTTCTCAGCGAGTAAGACCGAGGATAACGCTACGAAGACAAAGCCCATCATCGAGACGATCATTAAAACGATTACGAGGTCGACTGGCAATCGTCTCGCGAACGATCATGTTATTCTTCTTACGACAATTTTCACGCTCTTCCGCACGTTAGCAGGAACACAATAAGTAATTAAACTTTTTCTCGCAATGTTTGTATCCAATAGTTCTTACGTATCACCGTCAATATTTTATAATTATTACTAATGAGAGAACGCTTTAGTGAAACTACGTAATAAAAAGTACAAAACATAGAATAAGAAAATAACAGATGATAAGTGATACATTCTACGTAACATGAAAGCTAGATTGCTAGTTTATAATGCTATCTATTAACTGTTTTAGCTTGGAAAATAAATAAACAGAACAGGAAACATAAATGTTTCCAAGTCTCGTGCAGTCTGATGTAATCGGCCATATAAGGCCACTAGAACTTTCTACTTTTACAGTTGGATTTCATCGATATCTTTACTTAACGGATCTCGTTTGAACACAAAGGCAACGCGGAACTGCTGACACAGTTTTTAAAATTATTACCACGTAGAACATCGATTATCGAAACGGACTTGCTTCCGCGTTAATTCGCGTAATCGACGTTCGATTACTGTTCGTTGCAACAGGACTCTGACCGTAATATTACTCGAAGCTGTGCTTGTTACCCGAGAAAGCTGTTCCGTACTGATAGAATAAAGGATTTAGCGAGATCTGATATAACAAAGTTTGAAACGCACGAAAGGAGCCTTCGTTTTCTGTTGACGCTATTTAATTAAAAGCGATAATTCAAACCCTCGTTAATGTTCAATTAGTAAGGAAGAGAAATTAGCGCTGTTTGCAACGAATGGATTAACCATTGTTTAGCGTCAGCGTGTACACGATAACGCGTTCCGGTTCCGTAAACTGCATTATTGCCGGTTGGAAAGTGCCGGATACTTAGAGCGGAGCGCAACGTTGAAATTTGTATCCGTAACAATTCAAATTTTAATCTTGCCGCATAATAGTGCGATTCCATGTGTTTCGTACGCTATCGCGAATGGGCCATCTCGACGGTTATTTGCACTACCAAGGGAAAAACGATGCTCTACCACGGTTCACGGTATTTAGTATAATAGGCGCGGATAGGAATGCTACGAAGTAAACAAAAACCCTTAATGCATCTTTTGATTCATGAACATTCGCGTTATACAAATCCTCCTGTAATCGATGTCAACCAACTTTTAACAAATATCTTCGTACAAAAATAATAAGCGCGTCGTAATAGTACTCGAAGCACTAAAAAATGAAATATTACTAAATATTTTAAATAATTTTCGCGTGGCGGGCAGCGCGTCGCTGATATTGTATTATTAATTTTTGGCTCGTGGTCGCAAAAAGAATCGCTCCGCCCGGTTTAATGTGTTCTCGGGTAAAATGTGATAAATTTTATCGAGGCAAAAATGTAGCAAGAAATATCTTTTCGCTTGCGTCATCCTGTGACGCGATTTAAATTTTGAAAAAACGATACGCGGATGAAAAGTCCAGAACGTACGAATGAACTGTAATTTTTCTTTTATTAGCTCGAAGGAGCTCTGAAGTCGTTCTAGAGACGTACGGTTTGTCGCGATTAGAAAAACGGTCTGGAGTTAGAAGGGTCGCGAATGGCGGTTGTGCGGAAACACTAATGGTTCGGAAGAGCGATCTTTCAGCGGTGACTATTATATTGCGTTTTAACCATTGAGATTGTATTCCACGCTCGGGAAAGGATCGTACGCCGCGCCGTGTGATAAAGCGATTTAACCCAGCGAGAGAGAGTACTTTAAGGAATTAGGTTGGCGATGCGTAGACCGGGTATAAAGATGTCGTTACTTTTGTACGCTATTAGCTCTTTTCCGGCCTTTGAGCACTCATGCCAAGAGCAGCTTAAGAAACGTCTAGCCATTTTATACGTAAACCGTTTTTCATTCGAGAATTCATCCGAAACCGAATCAAGGTGCTCGCTCGTTTTCGAGAAATTCACGAAACCCTTCTTTATTCGTTTCAAACACGACGCAATACTTTTCCCCTCTTAACTTTGCCTACAGTTTATTCTTCGAAAAATTCTTGAACTCGTGGGCAATTTGTTCCTTCCCGTCCCGCGCGGATCTGCCTTTAGAAAAAGATTTAATCTAAGTAAAGAGCTTTCCAGCTTCTTACAACTTGAATCTCACCCGACATTAGTTTTTTTCTAAAAGCTCCTTTTTACGTGTAATCCACGGAACTTTTATGTATCCGTTTCTTTCGAATCGTTAAAAGTTTAATTATTTTCCCCGGCCTGCTCAACGAGTGGAAAGTTATTAAAGGAATTACCGTGGAATATGTTGTCATTTAATCTCGATTTTATAAATACTCAATAGTATAGTACAAAGGTACAGACACGTGTTTGTAGACAACATTCTACCTAATTTGTATGCATTAAATGAGTTTAAAACGAGAAGCTTTCATATTTTGTTTGTTACGTGCAAGATGTAAAAACGGTCCAGGTTTTAAATGTTAACATAATCGAGGAGTAATTCCACCGAGATAGAAGTAATTCGTTTTAACTAATTTTAGCGTAAAATAATCCGTGTGTTACCTGCTCGATCATACGGAATTTCCGCTTCCGCATACATAATGACCCTGTTACACTTCCGACATAACTTTACGCACATGCCTGGTTGCACTTTCATAAATCATTTCTCGTATCGCTAATCGACTTTCATCTTCCACAATTTCATTTTGGTTATTAGATTATCTTCTCAACGTCCAATTTTCTCTTTTCCCCGCTGTAATAGTTCCCTCAAAAATCGTTGCGGACATAAATTCTATTTTCCCATTTTCACGCATATAATAATCCACAAAATTGCTCCGCTTTTATTTTATCTTTAATAATTTAGTAAAAACGTAAAAACTCTACTGATCCCTGAATATTTTCCTCGCTGACTGTATATGCCAGCAAGCGAACGCTTTGTTGGCGCAACGGGTCATACTTTTCATTCGACCTGAAAGCACTTACGTAATCGAAAGTAATACACGCCGGGAAAAGCAGATCGCTTCCGTTAAATCAGAACGCGATCTGTTTCCAATTGTTTGTTATTACACAATCTGGTAATTGCACCTTCGCGCGGTTAACATGCGACACCAACGTATCGAGGTAATAATTTCTAAAAGTTTCCGTACAAAACATCTACACGTTGAGCAAATTTAAAATTCTAATCTTGCGTGCAACTCGGTGTGTCTCCATGCGTTGCTACATCGTCGTCTCATGCAATCCGCTACACTTGCATTAAGAAGAACGCGGAGTCGCTTTTTTATCAAGCTATGCACTTCTATTTCGTTCTTCCCTCACAGCGGAGACGAGCTTCCTTTAACGAGCTTCCTTAATGAAAAATGTAAACGACCGTGTAATGAAATGTTTAAACGTTCATCGTGGAACGTTTCAACCCTTCCTGGGATTAAGTAGTACGCTAACATAGAATATGAAATATCTTTTAATGCACTGTGTTCTCAATAATTATAACTTAATACTTTCTTAATACTTATAACAAATTTTTCTATGAATTTTTTTGCGTCTATCGAATTACTATGGTAATTATCAATTAGCGGAGATACGATAAAAATGAATCGATTTGTATTATTCGTATAAATTAATAGGCGCACATTCTACGCGCGTCTCTTCGAAAATTGTAGGCGGAATAGCAATGCGCATTGTTTCGACCCAGAACGCAATCACAGACAAATTGCAGCTAAAAATGTTCGCTCGCACACGGTTCTAAATCAATTGTTTCGCCTTTGTTGCGAATTAACAGTACTCTGTACAGTCCGGTCACGATATTTTCTCTGTTACGTCGTTTGTTCGGTAATTTCGCGTCGCATCAAAACAATTATTAATTCACGATAATTTACTCGCGGTGAAGAAAATCCACAAAAACCCGTCGTTCGTAGCTTTCGGCGTTACTTCCGTGTTTCTAAATGTCCCTAATGCAACGCGAACGCGTCACGTAATTTCTACATTACGCTCGCGCGTTTCGTAATCGATAATGGTTCAAAATACCATGGTACATATTCGTTCTTATTTACTACAAGCCACAGCGTTAATTGGTGAGTAGCGTTAATTCATAGTATACGAACTGCACTGACGCGTAATTAGTATTTCTCTTCTATCGGTACATTCGAGGTTTCTCTCTTGGCTGAGAAGTTTGCCTATTCAATCTGTTCGCGTCGAAATTCTCGATATGCTCCTGGTCTTCGCAATCCACATTCTTTTCTGTAATGCCATACGTGCCGGTTATTACGAAAGTGACCTGTCACATATTTAATCGTGTTTAAAATTTATACGTCAGTATGATATGAAAATTTATAGATTAGAACGAGTGACCCCTGTAGACTCGATAGGTCGTAGAGATTGAATTCAGGTTTCATCGAGCATCGCTTGAATAAATCGAACAAGCGTAGATCGAAGTCGACCTCCTCTCTCAACCTAAAAATGGAAAAAACGGAAATAAGTTTCCACTTGAGGCTGAGAGTAGTCGACATATTTAAAATATTTCTATTCGACTGGCTATTCCATCGACGATATTTTTACACGATATAATTATGTTATTATCAAGTACTCGTTGCTTATTTTCGTGTTTCCTGCTTCCTCTATTTAAATCGTCGAGCAGCCAGAGCCCGAACTCTACCGTTTATTTCAACCGACGATTTTCTAATCTTGTTCGCTCGACGTTCGAAGAGCAGTGTTCTATTAAGTAGCAATCGATAGCGACTTGGACCCACCATCGGAATTGCAAATCCAGAAACCGCTTACGGTAATTGCAACAGCGATCCTAGGACGAGTCGTACGCCCGGTAACGAACATCGTTCTATTCATAATTTGCCATGTGCGCGATCGGGAATTATTTGACGCAATTAATAATAAAGTCTGGTGCACGTTCGCGGGCGAAATTAGTTTGAAAAAGGCGTTGACGCCAATATCCTTAATCACTAGCGATAACGCAGCGAACGAAAAAATCAACGGTTCACGGCCCAAAACGCGTTGATATCGAAAAAGACGTCAGTCAAGCGAGCGCTACAACGGACTCGTGACGGGGAGTAAACATTGGCATGGATAGAGAGATGGATATTGACGGTTCTTGATAACGAACGTCCATCAGAGCGTCGGCGCGTCTTCCGTGCCGGCGACTGCACGGTTTCTTTCGAATTGGGCCGATTTTGTATTCGTAAACAACGCGTGTACGAGTGGCATGCCACGAAACAACGCGAGAGCAGCTTGCTGCGTGGCGAAACATGCGCCCGCGGAAAATAATGCACATATTCATGAATGGAAATAAAACAAGAGGGAACGGGGGGAGGAGACGACTGACGGGGGAGCGTTATGAGAAAATCGCGGGTAGGCCGGCTGGAAAGGTGAAAAAACTAACTACCGGACTACCGATGCTCCTGCTTATAATTATTCAGCCTCGCAACAATGATTCGCCGAGCATAGTAACGGTACCTGACCAGTACGGAATCGGGCACGGACCATTTTGTTGTTTAAATGCAAATTAATGATCGTTTCGTTATCCTGGGATTATTCCGCGAGGATTGGTAAACAAATTTCGGCACGTGTCGTTTAATATTTATACGAAAGGGGAACCCGTAGCCGTTGCTCACGCGAAACCCACCATTAACGGCTCCTTTTTTCACGCGAGCTACCTGCTTTGAACGATTTCACGAGCCACGATGCGCGATTCGAATCGAAACGCGAAAGCGTCGGGGACCTCTAGCTGTCCGCTATTTAAAATAGAATCCCCGTTTAATTCTCTCTCCGTTTAGACGAACTCAATGGACGCACTCGAATATTCAGTTTTTAAATATTCGCCTCTATTATGGAAAAGAGAAGGGAGAATCGGTGTGTTATTCGAACTAAACCGCGGGATTTTTACCGCGTTTGCCGCGAAACGAAAACGCGATTAATCCAAATTTAAGACAGATTGTTTATAATCCTTCGGGGCTCGTCGTTAGATACACGTTGGAGACGTAACATTCGAATTCTTCGTACGAAACAACAAGCGCAGAGAGCTCGATTTCATGGAAATTCTGCGTTGCTCGAGCCTTGGTAAGCGTACCGGTAGTCTCATTTACATGGAGATGTCCCGAACGTCTGTGAAGCGTCTGTGTACGATCAAGGACCGTCCGTTCCTCGTTCGTCGTCGTTGGTCCTGGACTGTAACAACGACCGCGACACATCGCATTAGAGGGAAACCTGTGGCGGGAACATCTTAAGCCCCACATTGAATTAAATTGTTATATGAAACGACTGTAGAGTGACAGAGTTTACCGACCCTGACACGCGGATATTGCTATAATTAATACGGTCACACGAGAATGGTCTATTGACTCGAGAGACTCTGATTCCTGCGAGAGATTCGAAACTTTCGAGACCGCGCAGATTCCGATCGCTTCGAACATTCTTCGACACCAGACTCGAATGTCTTGATCGATCTCGAGCATCATTTTACGACTGCGTTACGACTGCCGTGTTTGTTAGCTGATCTCGGGCATGAGCTATAAGCGTACTTAAAGAAAACTTGCTATGATTATTACTCGTTAACCTCGATCTCGGGAGCAATTGATACTGTGTCCTTTTAGAAGAATCTTTCCATGTTTCACAAGCATCGCAACTAAATACAACGGTTGTATACACTGATGTTGGTGTCGTGTGATTTAAATCTATTTACGGAGCCTGTACTTGTCTCATGAATCGCTGGTTATCAATTAACGAGTTCTCGTTACCGGTCACTGAACATTAATCGTAGCTGTTTTTCACAGTCGAGCCTCTAAGAAACTGGGAGAAGCGTGTTCCGGATAGAGTTTAAACGTATCGAAGATTCGATAAAAATATTGGTAAACTGAATTTTTGAAAGGTTCGCTTTCTTACTAAAATAATGAATTATATATTACGTTCAGTTCTGTACGACCTAATATGTCGGTGTTTCCAGTCTGTTGGCCTGAAACTGTTAGCTTCTGAATCTCCGGAATCAGAGTTGCCGAGTAAGAGAAAGCGGCTCTGTGAAGGAGCAGTTTGTTCGCGCGTCAGCGGAGCATCGACCTCGAATAATCAATTGCCTCCTTTTCGCCAGATACTCGTCCTATCGGCTCGGTGGATCTAGGAGGTGGTGGAATGGCAAGGGGTTAGGCCGAGAGCATAACCGGCGGTAAGTGGGCTGCCGCGTGTACGGTGGTACTCCTTTCTTTTCGCATCGGTCAGTCGATCAGCATGACTCTGAGCGACTGGTACGCGAAACGCGAGCTACTCGTAACGGGAGTCACCAGTGATGTGGGACGAGCTCTCCTCGACAAGATCCTACGTTCGTTCCCCGACGTGAAGGTCTACGCCGTGATCAGATCCCAGAACGATTTCAACAAAGACGAAAGGATCAAGAAGATTTTCCTCTCGACGCGGTATGATCACCCAGTTTTTTCCCATCGAACTACTTTCCTATTCGTTCGCTGCCCTCGAAACGTCCTTTCGTTCTGTCGAACGTCAAAGACACGCTTCTTTCAACTATCGTGTGTTTCAGTGGAATAGATTTCGTGCGACGTAATTACCCTAGAGCCTCGATCCAGTTTGATAACGATCCGAAGCAATAAAAATGCTAATACGGCTTAGATCACGGTTATAACGCGTTCCTTAATGTTTATACTTGTCGCTTCTAGGGTGTTTATTAGCAACAAGTTGCTCTTGTTTCAAACTTTAAAAGTTTCGTGCTTTAAATCGAGTCCACGCGCGTGTACCGAAAGCTTTTCGCGAGAGTAAACAGATGTTGCGTGTAATTTGTCACAGGACGTTTCGAGAAACGTTCGAACTTGCAGAACTTTAATTCTGTTGCAGGAAAATTCGTTTCCGTTGGTGGTGTGCGCGTATGTAAATTTGAGGAGAGTTTCAGATTCCCTCAAAGGCTTGTTTATTACGTGTATAATATCGGTAGTGCCGAAACGTGGCGCGGTAAATGATTTCAAAGCGCCCGTAAGTTTCCCGTGAAACTCGTGTATTTGTCCGATTAATTATTACATTCGGTCGTGATCAAAAGAACCACATGATACTACGATACATGTTCGTTCCTATTATTTGCTCTAAACAGTCGTTAAACCGTACGATAGAAATCAGAAAACGCTTTCTAAAGTTGCTTGTGCAATAAAATTACGCATAACGAGATCGTTGGATGCAATAAATTCGTGAAACGAAAAAAAGAAAGTTTGCTGTGATTTAATACACGCGGAGATTATTTTATTTTTAATTGTGGCTCGATAACGCTGTTCTCGTTATTTACATTTTATTGAAACAGTAGTAATTGTAAGTAAATGTAATTAGTTCAATTATCATCTTGTTGTTCTGCCTCTTTTCCCCCAGAGAAACATTTAAAAGCTTCGTTTGTAAGGTTGCCTGCTCACTCTACAATAACCATATTCGTTCTATTTTCAACATAGATTTACGTACACGCGCTTGCGAAATAGAAGAAAATTAGAGTTCGAGTTACTGCGTGTGTAATGCGAATATAATCCTTTAGATAATGAGCAGGGTTATTTCTTCCCTGATGAGTTCATCTACGTTTCTCTTCCATTTCATCCTTCGTTGCAGAGAATATTGTACCGGAGTAATCAGCATTGCATATTACGTTACATATTCGTTAGACATCGCGTCTGAGTTTAATCAGCCATTCGTTAGATGGTGTGGTGTTCCATTCTAATCAAGGGTTCATTAGACGCAGCGGCGCGTGCGGATTAGCTTTTCATTAGAGATTCAGTGTTTGCGGCGGGATTCGTGTCAATTTATTTAGCCCTTTCGAATGTACGATCGAAAATGAATAAAATTATTCGCCACGCGGGAATTGAAACGAAATGTACCGGAACGAGGATAGAGATGACTCTTGATTCACCGTGCTAAATGTCAGTGGAATTGAATCGTTACGCGGTCAAGTGATCTGAAAATAAAGAGAAGCGTAAAAAATTCCATCGCGAATTAATTACATTTCCTCGGCGACGCGTGAATCTCCCTCGAGGCACGGTTTCGCGAGCGGTACTTGGCCAAATAATTACCCATTTCCTCCGTAGCGAATTATCTCCCGGATAATCGTGCTATCCAAAAGGGTAAAAAGGAAACAGGAAGTCTGTTTATCTTGCGCACAGAGTTAATACGAAATTTCTGCGAGAACGCTACTGTTTCGAACAGAAAAGGTCAAACGTTCCCATAATATACCGAAACGATAATTTAAACAATTCGTAGGTAATTTTGAATACGAAATATAAGTGGAAACTTCCGTAATACGAAACATTTTTCCTTTCTCTTCAACTTCGAGTTACCGAGATCCAACTTTCAACGAACAGCCTCGAAACAGCAGTAGCCGATTTTGAAACTTAAAAATTCGAGGACTCGCTCAACTTGTACGGTTACGATCGTTTGCCGATACAAACGAATACTTTTCGAAAAGTTTTCCAAGAACTCTGGTCGAGCAAAAGTTTCGTCGATCGTCGGTCGGTGTGGTCATTTTGCACAGGATGTATTGTTTAACCGATAATGTTACTCGAGCGACTATCTGTCGAAAGGGCATCGCGTATGTATGCGCGAAAACGTATAAATTGGATTGCCGCGTTACGTGATCGTCCACCGTAACGATCCCGGGTTTCATCGTAAGACACGCGAGGCAAAACTCACTCGACCGCGATTACGAGGGGGGTGAGTATTTTCAGCGGCGGGGAAATTTATTTTCATTAGCACGCTTTCCTCGTCGGCGTCCTTTCGGCGCGATTATAAAGCCGTCGGCGAGAAATCTTCCGTTTACAAGCTCCGCGAGAATTCGTCGACGCGCTTGAAATTTCGCGAAATTAAAATCCAACGGTTCCCGGAGAAATCTCTCTGCCGGTCTCGTCCTAACGATCGTAAGACACAACGTTATTAATGGAAAAGGTTCAATACAGAGAGACGAACGAACGTGCAATTAGACTTACGGTGGAAACTTCTAATACAAAATTCAGCGCAAACTTCTGGGATGGCCGAACAAATGCTTTCGAAAAGACCAGTATCGAATAAGAAAAAATTATACATGTATAGAATGTCACTCCATTCTGCGTCCTTTGCATTGTATTTTGTAAACATGGCGAGTAACTCTTGCGTAACAGACTGTATATGTAATAGTTAAAGCACGAACTGCAGCGAATGTATACATTTGCTAGAGAATGTACATATTTACTTGCGGTTTTGGTGAAAGCGTACACTGAAACGTATAAAGCACACTATAATTAGGAAATCTGTGAAATTACTTGTAAATGTATGTAAACGTTTCGAAATGCGTGCCAGATGCCTGTAACGAGAATAGTATACTATGTGTGCAGTTGCATAGAAATGTATTTACTTTTATATGGGCAGTACGAAACAATTTTTTGGAATTTATTCGGAATGAAAACAATAACTAAACTAATCAAGAAAATGGTATCACGGCCACGTACTTGGGTAGACTCGCTAATACGGTGCATGGACAAAATTCGGTTCCCTTATTCGAAACTCGAGTTCAAAAGTTATCCGTTTCAGAGTCGGTTGGTTACCGCGATAAACTACCGATAGAATAGCAAACTGGTTATGATATCTGTGCATAGTTGTGCAATAATAGTGCCTTGGTAGTTAGGGGCGCGGATGAGTGTCTGTGACGTTGTTAGCCACCGTCGTTACAAATGGCGTCAACGCATAGTTTGCCGCTGTTCGGCGAATCGAAGGAACAACGTATCGAATATCAAGAATTAATTAGCAAACGGCAGACGTCTAGAAATTTCGCAAATTAAATACGAGAATAGTTTAGAATATATTAGAGACTGATTTGGCGGAACCTTGCCGACGATACAGGTCTTGGTGAATTTTGAACGTTCCTATCGAAGCGATACGAGTCGAGATCGCCGCGTATGTAATTCGCAGCGTTCACGAATTTGATACTCGAGTTGAAGCTGGCCGCGGTCCAATTCGACCAACAACGAAATCTTCTATTCGTCTGCTACAGATTCGAGAGGCTGAGGCAGGAGCAGCCAACTGCGATTTCTCGCGTGAGGGCGTTGGAGGGTAATTTGATATACAATGGACTGGGCATGAGCAAGGAGGACAAGGAACTGTTGCTGAACGTCAGCGTGGTGTTTCACGCGGGCGGTCCGCACGACGCGGTGTTCGAGTTTTGCCAGACGCTGCCTCGTCTGGAGGCAGTGGCCGCCGTTTCGAGCATCTTCCGGCACAAGGGTCAAATCTCCGAGACGTTGCAGAACGAACGCGTGCCCGATATACCGTTGGCTTTGGTACGAGTGCCGTTGATCGGGCCACCGTATCGCGAACCCATGCCCGGCTTCGTCGACGTTTTGAAAGGATCGACAGCTTTCATGGTAGGGTCGGGCATCGCCCTGGGAAAGTCTGAGTTTCCAGCGGAAATCATACCAATCGACCTGACGGTCAACACCCTCATCGCCGTTGCTTGGGAACGAGGCATCGGGTAAGCACGCCTACACACATTCTTCTCCAGTCTGTGATCGAACCTTCTCTGTCCCTTGCCACGCGCGTTTATACCTTTCAGGTAAGTAAACGTATATGATTCATAAAAAAAAATGGACACGTCCTAACTACGAGCCTAACGCTAGGTTGATTACAAAGGCAATCGGGCAATCTAAAGTGTTTAAGAATTTAACGCGAAACGATTAAAGAGTCGCGCGTACATTGCGAGTCTTGGCATGCATAGGCATTACGTTTTCCGCTGGTAAAAGCATAAAGCTTTGCAATTAAAGTTTACGTTGAACGAACGCGGTTTCGTTTCACGAGAGCATTCGAATCTCTTTTGAGCGGACCGGCTAAGGGTAGCAATTCGAGCGCGCAACGTTTGGGGCATCGAGGAGCAGCGGTGGGAAGTCGCATTAAGGCGGTTTACCGGTTCAAATAGCCTCGAATATCGTTCTACGAGGTATTACGCATGAAAACTGATGCCATTCTGCAGATTATGTGGTAACAGAGGAAGATAAAGCGTGTTTATAGTTATGCCTTCGACCCTTTACGAGAAAGCTTGAATTTCGTCCACCCATTTAGATTACGTCTTACAAAATACCAGCGATTTTTACTTCGAAAATGCGAATGATTGTCCAAGAGATAAGAGATTCGAAACGATTAAAAATGTGTAAAAGGGTACCCTAGAACGCGGTTATTGACAAAAGGGTCGAAGGAGGTCCGCGCGTAATTACTTAGAATTACTCGTCGGTCCGTTGTACGATGATCCAGAAAAGAAATCCAGCCGTGGCAGAGGCTGTTCCCGCGAAAAAAAGGAAATGCAAATTGTTTCGTTCGTGCGGCAGAGCATTTGAAATGTATGACCTGTTTTATACCTGGGTAAAACGGAAGCCGACAATAATATGGCGGTAATAATGAAAGAACGAATCGTTGTTCCGCTGCTTTGCGTCAGCGACAGGTCCGTTTTTCAAAGGACCACTGTGGCAGGAGGTAGAATATAACGGCCGCAGTTTAATCCTCCGCATCGGAATGGAGTTTTAAATTCGTCACGTTTTCCGCACTCTAGGGGCGTTCGTGTTGGAAAGCATACCCTTTAAGCGGCCGGGACTTTTATTTACGTCAACGATGAAACGATCGAACGATACGCACGACATGCTTTATCGAATTCCCAGTAATACCTTCGCGTTTCTGCCTATTCTTCCGCGGTGAAATTTACACCCCCTAATTTGCAAAAATTTTAATAACAAGGTCCAACGAGTTTCAACGCAATTCCAATTTTACAGACTCATGGTCCTCCTTCTGTCGTAGGAAAAACGTACAGAGAACGATGGTGTATAACGCAGCACCGATCGGATGCACGTGGAACGACCTGGTTAAGAAAGGAGCGCGAGGCAACCGACATTTTACATACCCGACTTTTGGATTTCGTGGAATGACGTCCATAGCAGCCTTGTATTGGGTTCTGGTGCTTACTTTCGAATGGTTGCCATCCGCATTCTGCGACACGGTTCTCGGTCTATTCGGAGCGAAGAAAAGGTATAACGAACTAGAGATCTAAGATATTCGTGTCGCCAACAACCTTAGAAATTGTAAAGTTCAACGATCGACACCGATTTCGGGGAACGATGCAAATTTTAAGGTGCCTCGATACCATCGCGACGACCGATTCTAATTCGCGGTTCTCCAGCCAATTTTCGAAGCTCCGCGAGGCTATCCGAAAGCAATTCTCGGTGAAAGAATTCGCGTGGGCGGGAGAGCCGAGTTATCCGAGGCGAGCCAGCGTTGGGAGGGGCAAATCCGCGGGCCAAGTTCCCGGAAAGAACCATCGAAGAAGATTTTCAGAAAAGTTTGATCACAGTGTTCGCGGAGGCGCATAGGATGCACTTCGCGGAAGCCGACGCGACGGTGGAAACGGGCCGCGGCACACTTGGCAAATGCGATGCAATCGTAAAAAAGTAAAAGTTATCTCAAACTACGATTTAGCCGAATACCAAAGTAAACACGCTTCCCGCGGCACTCGACCAGACAGACGGAGAGAGGAAAAGAACGCCGAAGGCCGAGGAGATGAGAAGCAAAACGACCAACAGCCGAAAAGAAACTCGTTTTTCCCGCGGGAGACTCGCGGATTCGTTTTCCTATTGCTTTTAAAAATCGCAACTTTTGTTCAGCGACGAGGAAACTTCCCAAAAAATCTTGACGACTTCCTCTCATTGAAATACGTTTCACCGGCGTTCCGCGCGCGATTATAACTTTTCCCCTCGCGCGATTCTTGGAGCAGCCGGCGGTTCGCGCATAAACTACAGACCATTTTTACCAGGACCGTCCATTTCGTCTCTTACGTTGCACGCTTTTCCTATTTCCCTTGAAATTATTTAATGGCGGAGCGCTAAAAGTTCATAAAGAACGAGTTACTCGCGTAATGCAGATTTTGTTTGAGAATCTACGACGTATCCGGTATCGCACTTTGGGTCTCTTCCCTCAGAGAGTTACTAAATGAAAAATAGACGAAAAGAAAGACCTACGAGACGATCAAGTACTCTTGGTGTTATAAAGAATCGTTCAAATTCCCTTCCTCTGCGATTCAGAAAGGTGAAAAGGCTGCTTGTGTTGTTCACATTACTTATGTAGGAATCGTAGTTCCAAACGGAAACACAGAGCGCGAAGAATTCAACGACAGATATTTTTCCATTAGTTTGTTCAACTTTCGCTCTATCGTCTGATGCAGTACGTTAACGTTCGTGCTCTCGATGGAGCAATCGCAGTGTTATATTAGTATTTTAACAGGATACGTGCGGAGTTTTAAACAAATATTTCCTAGCAAATTCAGTTTCGTATTCCTTCGGAAAATTGTAAATCCGTTGAAGTTCACCGAGGTTGCGCACACAACTTCCTCGCCTTTCCTAGTTGGAAAAGTCAAACGTCACTCGATAACTTACGCAATTACGCTCCGCGCTCGAGAAGGAATATTTAATACGTCGCATCGTATCGATCTACACACTTGTTTGCGTACGTGTTGTTTATAACATGCAAAACCATTTACGCGTCAACGCGAAAAAGTTACCGTATCACGATGTATATTATAAAACGAACGTTGTTATTTCCCCGTGCATTACCGATTTTTTCGTCCAGATCTAATAACTTTCGATACCGGTTTACCGTGTACCGTAACGATAATGTCAACGAGAGATCTTTTCTTCTATTTTATGAAATTAAAAGAGAATAATAGAAAATACGAAGGGAAAGTCTCCAGAGAAACGCGAGAGTCGCGCTAACGAAGGCTAAAAGATTAAATTCCAAACGATCGCAACTCAATGACCGCAATTTCCCTGCACTTTCGAGCGACGTCTCGTTTCACCTGTCGAGAGTTAACGTCTCGTAGCCACGGTGGACGTTCGCGGGATAAATTAAAAGCAAAAGGGGTAGGGGGTGAAATAATTTCCACGTAATACGGAATCGATGGGGAGAAAGAATCGACCGGGGAAAAGCGCGCTCGAAAGAAATAGATGCGAATCGAAAAGTTGGGAGTAACAGAAGCTCCGAGCAAGTGAGGCATTAGGGCTGCGAACGGCCGAGTGGAGGAGAGACTGAGTCGTGGTGGTAAAAACCTTTGCTTCTCCGCAGGCTTCTACGAGAGCACGAGAGAGTTCGTAATGCACTTCGATCCCTCGAGTCAATTTCATCGAGGCCGTGGTCAGCAGAGAGGAATCGTGTGCACCTGCTCCAACGACGTCTCTCCCCAGAAGACCAAGATGCATTTCCGGTTACCGCGGAAATCGACATTGAGAGTTACGTTCTCTGCACGGCCGCTGCCACCAAGAAGCATTGCATCGACGAAACCAACGTCAAACTCGTAAGAATCTTTCGACAGCTTTTCTTCTTCGTCATCGCGGCTGCCTTTCTCTACGTTTACTACTCCTATAGGCATCACGCACCCGTTAAACAACACGGACTCTAACTCGGTATCGTTTATTCGTACCTTTACACGTTAAGACTCGTGAACTATGAACTTATCGTCCTGCAAAATAATATACAGTACGTATTCGCGAATATAGAAATGCACTTCTTCGACCTTGGATCTTTGTACGCGTTTGACAACGCTCAATTAGAAGATAAGAAGAGAAAAATATTGTAATTAGACAGATAAAATTGCCTTCCGTATCTCCATTGTTGGGTTTCAAAACTCGTATATGTTCCTGAATATTATTAGACTGTGTATATATTTTGCTTCGTACGATTCGTACCATATTTTTTTATTGTTCGAATGAGTTTGTGTGTATGCGTGAAAGAGGATTTTTGTAAGTCTAGTAATATAAAGAAACGCAAATAATAGTTATAGATAAATCCACAAAACTAAGATTGTTTAACACCTATCTGACAATCGTCGAATTATTCTATTGAAATATAAAGTAATTTCTCGATAAAGTTCCGTTTGTTTTTTTTCTTTTCTTTAAAGAAGACATTGTTTACAAACGGAAGTCCGATTACTTTTCCTTTCCTCGTTTTAATTCAAACCCTACTGCAAACGTAAACGTACAATAACACTAGGATCTAACGAGTTAATTTGAATGCTGCTCTTGCCGAGCACAGTCAACAGTATTGCTCAAACTGCTGGTCGAATAATTGGAGGAAAAGTTCGCATACGGGGAGATAGGAGGAAGTCGTTCCATTTTCTCTCTTTCTATTTCTCCTTTCCTCTATCAATTATACATTTTAAAAAGAAGATTCAAACGCGCTGCTTTAATTCGTTCCGGTTGACCAATACGTCGATCTACCATTCGAGCAAGAAGAATAATCAAGAATGGAAATGTAGAACAAGATATTATCTCGAGAGAAACTACAATTACTGGAATTTCAGGATGGAAATTAGGCGAATCCGAAAATACCCGGTAGCCGATTTGACAATCGATGACAAAAGGTCGTACGGTAATGTATAAATATGACTGCAGTCGAGCGGAGTGCATGGCAAATATTCGTGAGAATCGTGCAATCCGCCTATACACGAGAGAATGCTATTCTGGTGAAAGTTTGTCGGAGTACATCCACTTGCCTTCGCACAGAACCAAGGAACACATATCTCTCGCGTGTTTCTTCTTACGTAACGCGTCGCATCGAGCTGCGTTTATCGAACCCGGCGATCCGATCCGTCTACAAAAATGCCAAACGAACTGTCATGGCTTGGCAAATGAGTTTCGAACGCTCTCGATGGAAATATCGATGACTTTGCGACGCCCGGAAAAGCCTGCCTCGCGAACTTTCGCCTTTGACAGCATTTACCTTTTTCATGCCGCTGCTACGAAAGTTCCAGCGTCGCGATATGGAACAGAAAGTACTTCTTCCGTCTCGATTATTATTAAACGCCAGAAATAGAATTCTTCTAAAAACCGTTTCGACGATTGAAACCGTAATTCTCGTGAAATAATCGAGGTATTTTATTCGAGTCTCTAATTGTCACGTTTTACATTATATAAACTGTGAAAAAGGTTCGCTCTCCCGGAGTCTCGATACGATCGGATACTGTATAATCGTGCAACGGTACATATTAATCATACAAGATGGCAGTTCTTAATATTCCCATCAACGTAAGGAAGAAGCAATAACCCCGGATGGTTCCGCGCGCCCCTTTTCCCAACAGAAACTTGGTTTGCGTGACTGCATATAGCGGAAGGCGCGGCAGTGAGTTATGCTTTTAAAATCCTGTTACCAGTTGCGAGCGCGAAATTTAACAAAGAAACTTACAGATTAGTTCCACGAGATATAATTGGACGTGGTGGCAGGAACTGTGGCTCTGTAATAATAATTGGGGGACGTCTGTTCCACGGAACGAACTTTGGCGAGCCGGGGCTGGCTGCGTAACAGAGGAACGGAGAACAGCGCGGGACAAAGAGAAGGAGACCAAGATACCGAGAGGAATAAAGAAAACGAGGGGTAGAGAATGACGAGGAAGACGGATGATCAAAAGGTACGAAAAGCTTGAAAGAGAGAAACGACGGAATGAAAGGGACGCGGGTGAAAGTACGTATTCAATTTCATTGCAACTGGAATGAATAAGATGTATATATATTTACGTATACGAATTGCCTCTCCGGAAAAGTGGCTTACGCTGGCTCGCTTGCCACGACAAAATCCCACGTTTCAGCAAAGGAACATCAAAGCAGCCCCGGCAAATCCATTCAACGCGCTTTATTTCCATAGAAATATTTTAGCGAGCGTAGCGAGGGTTAAGTGCGTCCGTTTTCTCGAATCATGAGCACCCTGTCGATCAACTCGCCCCGCGTTTCCCGGATCGACACGCCGCTTATTCAATTTCTCTCTCACGGGCTTTTGCGTAGGAATAACGCGCGCGGACACGGTGATTCGATGAAAAACGATTTTTACTCCCGCGCGCGCAGCCTTATCTTCGACCCCGTGACTTTCGATCGCTCGCCCGTCCCCGTTTGCCGGATCGAGGGTAAAAATTATCATAACTCGACATCTTTACGGAGGGAGTCTCTCCTTTAAAAGTGTCTCTCGATTCGAGATATTCGCCCCAAAGCGAACCTCGATACGAGTCACCGTCCCGCGGACCGCTGCCTGGCGAATTTTCCCAGGCTTTTATTCGTTTCTGAAGATTCAATACTTTGCCGTGTTACCATTTTTATGCCATACCTCGGGCGACCTTCGAGATTAAGGCCGTCCTAACACCTAAGCGACGCGACGGTGACACTATCGAAAAATTGAATCCGTCGCTGGATGCGGTGCGAATACAACGTCGAATGTTTGATGCATATGCATACGGACGATCCTCGATCGATCATTTTTCCGATCGAGTGACCGCACGACGGGCCAGAATCGAACGTTGGCTGACCAGAAAAGTTAACAGCCGAAAATGACTGTTACGCCAAGACCAAATAAAAGTTTTGACGTTGATTTAACAGATACGCGAAATTCGATTGTTTGAAAATTCAAACATTAAAGGAACATCGAGCAGTAGTTTGATGGATTCTTTTAACGGTATTCAAACAGTCGAGAGTACCGCCAGTTTCGAAGTTCGAAACCTTCGATCAACCGGAGTTAGCCCAATCGATTCCAAGATGTTCTTGAAAAATAGCGGACGAAGGCACCGATGCGAAAAAACTAACGAGAATTTTTACGTTCCACCCGTAAATTTGCACGAGCCTTCCGCGAGTTTGCAGATACACCCAAGTAAGTCTGAAAAAACAGACGTTACCGTGTCATTTTCTCAAATTTACTGCCAACTTTATTAGAAAAGACAAGTCATAAAACGAGTCGAGGAAACATTTTCCTGAGTTTATTTTAGAAATGTCTTTAATTAACGCGGTAAAGGGTACACGATGTAACGTAAAATATGGCCCAACAAAATTGCAAAGGCGATTTTAACACCGGCACGACATAATTAATGCTTTCGAGCACGGTTTGATGCCGTAACGCGCTGTACGCAACAAAGAAACTCGTGCCTATAAAGAAGCATAATAAAAAACGTTGACTCTATAGAACGTTGAAAATGTTTCGAGCCGAGTCTGTTGGTTGATAAATAACCTTACTTTTTTAAAATAATTTCAAACATCGTTTAAACGATTTCCATTAATACTTGGAGCTACGTTTGGCGCGATAAAGTGGAAATAATTAGATGATTAATGAACTCGGCACCGATTTCATTTTCCCCAAAATTGATACGTAACTCTGGTAATACAAATTTCGCCATCAAACGATTTTCGCGTAAATTGCAACGTTAAAATGTTCGATTAATTTGCAACAAATACATACGTATATACGTATAAACGTGCAATATTAATCGTATACCGTATCCTATAGCCTTTGCGATATAACGAGCTCGTAAATTCCTTCCGATATTAAAATAGACATCGTCTGTCGAAAGAAACTAAGTGACGTAAACAGATGGAGATAAGAACTCGAGCCTACAGAAAGAAATCTTTCATCCGGTGTCAATGTATCTATTTACTATATGGTACGTGAAATCCATGTTTCGATGTCCGAAGGAATTTACGACCTCTGTATATCGTGAAGGCTATAGTTCTTTTACTGTGAGAGGAATATGTCTAGAAGAGGCACCGGACAGTACCGTTATCCCAGGACTTTAAAAGATACAATGGAGACCAAAAGGAGATTTACTAAGAGTCGACGGGAACCGAAGAATAAGAACTCGGCCTTTTTGTCGTCGTTTCGCCGACAAGGCTTTTCCATTGGTTGCCTGGTTTCGGTATCTCCGGGAGAACGCAACGCGCTTTGCACACGCCGGATCTAATTGAACGAAGAAGAAGCTACTTGTCTCTATTGTTCGCGATCTTCGTTCCGCGCGATCCCACGACACTGCACGCCACTTTGTTTCCTCTTCCGCTGTTTCTACAATCCCGTGCCCGTAGAAACAGAATCGTCACTGACACGATTAATCTACCAATTACAATGGAACAACCAGCCAATTCTGTGTGGCGTCGTGTTTGGTAATCGTTTCCCCGTAGTTCGCAAGAAAATGGATCCGAAACGAATCGAGGGAACAATCGCGTCGACCATAATTCACCGAGTATTCGGGGAGCGTCTCGTAATGCACGGTACAGCCCGAAAGGAAAGGGATCTTCTCGGAAAAATAAGTTGAAATTTCGGAGTGGAGATTTTTTGGTACGAGCTTCTATTTCCCAGAAAATCGATTCTACTCCGAGTCCTGATACAAATATCTAAATACATTTTCTCCAAGTTCTTTCAACAAGTCTGTTGATTTTGACTTTAATCGCTACTAAATCTCCCGTTTCCCGAGATCTCGGGGACAGAAACAAAAACAACGGTATCCGATAGTGAGACTTCGCCGCGAGTTTCCTTGACAACATACTCCAAGGATCCGCGTAATCTTGCCGATCTGCCGGATTAATAGCGGACAAGATCTTATCGAAACGAACGATCGCAACGAGCTTGTCAACTTCAAAGGCCCTGTTAATGTTTTCACCATGGAACTACCTTCTCTCGGTTTCGCCCCTTTCGTGAAATCGTTTCCGAGATTCCCGATACCTTTGGCGACTCGAGACTCCCGGATGGAGAGTTTCGCGTTTCCGTTTAATTAAGATCCGCAAACTGTGAAACATGCTAGAAAGAGAATAGAGACTGCTACTTGGAACGTATGGCACATGGAGGTTAACAATTGCAAGAGAACGAGTTAATAAGTACTTCCGTATCTTAAATCTTCGGATGAAACAAAGTTATTTTAACGTAAAGTAAATATTTTCTGAAGCGTACCATGGTAATATTGCGTGAAAAATTTTATTACACGCCACTTTTCGCGTAAGCTTCTCCGCGTTCTCTGTATAACAACGAGGGAAACGAAGATGGACGTAATGAAGAAATGCAGCTGCAAAGGAGGATGGGGCAAGAAAATGGAGCATGATCCCCCATGTAGAAGCAAAAGAAGACAAAGCGGATAAAAAGCTCCTATGAATACGAATGGAAGAACTGCTACGGAAAAAGCAATGCGTTTGCAACCGCACGCCTTCGCCTAAGGGTTATGTTGTCAATCGGGACGCGCATACATGGATAGTTTCGCTGGAACAGGGTTTCCCAACTTAGGACACAAGTTTTGAAAAACTTTAACTTCTGAAAAATTCAATTTACCGTCGCGATTTGCCGCCTTCCATGATCTTGAAACTCGAATCACGAGAAGCGACAAGTTCTGAATAAATAAAACGTTGCGGACAAACGAAATAGTACCGGATACGAAAGTTTCCACGTTTAGACTAAACTAGAATTTGTTTCTACGTCGATTATTCGTCCGAGACCTTAGTTGTCCATCAATTTGCATAATTCGCGTGCTAGAAAATAATAATCTCGAATCTAAAGGCTGAAAGTCGTTCTTGCTCGGAGAGAAATCTTTGGAAAAAGTTTCCCGATGGCTGATATCGTCCGACAGGTTGAACGAATTTTCAAGGAGCAAATTTCCGTTTGAGACAGCTTGGGAAACGCTGTCATTGAAAGAGTTGGTACTCGTCGCGCGGGAAAAGCGAATAGACACGGTCCCGGCGAAGGCACGCGAGCGTGTATGCAAAGGTAAACCGCGAGAGGGTTGAGTCGTATGAAAGAGTAATGCAGCCACTGCTCTCGACCGAAGGAGGGAAAATGGGGGCGGAGGACGGGTAGGGTGACTGAAGAGGGGAAGAGAGGGTGGCGCATAAGTTATAGTTGGCATTGTGCAAGACCCTCGGGCAAAGTTGCGCGAATCCGAAGAGGGTGCAGGCTGCAGACTCCTCCAGCAGCTAAGCAGCTTTTCCCATTCCCGAGCGAGCCGCGTGCGAGCCACGGACGCGTCAGTTAATCTACACCCTCGCCGCGTTAAGCTAAGCTTTTTTACCGCTCTCTTTTTCTCTTTCGCTATCCGGACGACGACTGTCGACGAGAACACCGCTAGCACTCGATCTCTTTCCCTCTCTACGCCGAGTCGCTCGGAAACCGCTATACCTTAATTGAAAATCCTCCTTTACGTGTCTGGGCTCGATGGCCAAGTCGGAGTTTCGCTCCTCGTGCCTTTTGCCTCTTGAATTTCTGCCAGAGCGATAGCGTTAGTGTATCGCGTCAATTATCTCACGGTGTGTGTTTTTTTTTCTCCGCCGCGGAAAGTAAATCCCGTTCGTAAGAGTGACTCGAATCCGCGACCATGGTATCGTCGCACGCGCGAAGGGACGAGTGATATATAAAATTAATAATCGTGGGTAAAAGCTATTCGCTCGTCGGGGAAATAACATCTATCCGTCGAAAGATATATGGTGAAATTACGGGCTCGGAATTGCCAGGTGTTCGGAAACTTATGGACGCGGAGGTGTACGAAACGTTATTTTCCGTGCACAGAATATTGGAAAACTTAAAGTCACGTGCGATCCGTTCGATAAAAGTATTTGCATTTAATGTAAATGATTTCGGCACCGAGAAATCTGGAGTAATAATTCGCTCGGTTGGCCAAACTCTCTCACGCAGTGGCTTCGAATTCTGGTATGCTCAGCGTTAGGCAGACGATCGTGGGCGAATAAACAGAACTCGACTTTGGTAGAACTTACGAAGTAGCGGTAGGTATGCTGCTCAGATTTCGAATAATCCAAGGTTCAGGGACGACGATCTCTTAGACACCAAAGCGTACTAGCAACGTTTGCTGCATAATTAATACGAGTGTATAAACTTTGATTCCGCGATGTAATTAACGGTTCTCGTTGCAAATACTTTCAGCGTAACGTTACTCGGGAAACGATCTTCCAACCGTAAACACCGTTGAAACTTCCACAAACGATACGAAATACGTAATTTTAAGCAACGAAATCGAACTGCTCGTTCCAATAAAAATATGTCAATTTTCAAAGAGAAAGCGTAACGTACTTGAAACACAAATTATAGAAAGCAGTCCGGAAAAAGCACTTAGCTTTAACAAATCGAAGAGAAATTTGGTTTCGCTGTGAATCTATTCCAATAATGAAACTAAATGGCAGGTGACTGCAACGGTGACAATTGGAAACGACTAAAAATCGGATGTGTAATGAATGAAAGTCCAATTTTAGAACGTCAATTAACTCTGAACAATTATTTCAAAAATAATTCTCGTTGCAAAAGTGCAACAAATATTGAATGAAGAATGTTTGACCGAAATTACATCAATTAAAAACGATTGAACGTAATATGAAATTTTGCATTTACTCTGTAAAAGGAATCAAGCAGGTTTTAATAACGTCCAATTCCAAAATATCAATTACATTCCGAATAATTAATTAAAACGTTCGAAAAGCATATAATTTGAAGAATTTCTCACTCGACTAAGAATTATTGAATACGAGAAACGAGTTATATTATTTATCTAATACGAGTGGTAAGTATTTATCTTATATTTATAAAGTGTGCTATATTTTCGTTCAGTCTTGTTTCGCAAGTGGTTGGAAAATATAATCTCGCACAAAGTACGAGTACTCGAGCTAGCATAACGTATTCCTCGAACCATGATTGATCGATCCACTACCTGTTCCTCTCTTCGCGCAAACGAAAGCAACTCGAATGGACAAATGTTATCTTTGGGATCTCGTTTAAATTCAGTTTTCAGAATTAAACCGTCCAGTTGAACGTTTGAGAACACGAAGACTTTGAAAAAGGATACCCAAAAATTATACGGAAGTAGCCGAACCATCGACTTAATTAACTTTTCCAACGATGGAACAATTTACTTTCAATGAAATTGCAAACGTCGATTGCTCGACAACTTCATCGACTTTTACTAATAAATAATTATAATAAAGAATAAATAATTCGCGCTTGCATACCGTTGCGCAACTTTCTCCGTTATTCGTAGATGGAAAACGAGCATAAACGGAGAATCTCCTTGCCACGTCCACGATAATCGAGGAACGAAACAAAGACGAGAGCACGATAGTGTCGCGTTTCCAACGATAAGTATGCATCTGAGAGGGTCTAATGGCTGTCGGGGGTGCTAGTATCGCAAAGATAATTGCACCGAATAATTCGGGAAAACGAAAACGTCCGATTATTCGTATACGGAGTCGTTTGATAGAAATTAATTTATCTGTAACTTGTGAACGGGGTCAGAAAGGGAGCGCACGGAATAACCGCATTACGGAGGAAGTTTCTCTGCTCGCGGCGTACACCGGGAAACTTCGTACATGCGGCGGACATCGTGGAATCACGAGTTACACCCGGTAATTACGAGCACCGCGAGCCGAATAATTATTATTATTGTCTGCCGCATTATCCTTACGGGTCGTCGAGAGGCTGGAGAACGTTGCGTCACTTCTAACACCCCTTGTTCCGTATAACTGCAAGCTGCTTTGCTAAACGCGACGTCCTCCTCTTAGTTGACGAAAAACCTACGGTCTCTGACTAAAAGACAAGTTCGTTACCTTTTACCCTACTATTCGTTAGAAACAACCGTGACGAGAAGACGTCTTTTCCGTGAGAAGAAGAATACTTTTCCGGACTCCAGGTGTAACGAACGCCTAGCGAGATTGCGGAACGCGTGTTCGTGGAAGACGTTCGATGGTACATTATTCGAAAAACGAACAAGAACCGCCATCTTTTCCCAGCAGAATAATATTAATTTGAGTGTTTAAAATGCGACTAAATGTTCTCGACAGGAAGGACGATGGAAGAACGGAAAAGGGGACAGCCGTGTTAATTCGGTCGAAAGTAGAAAAGTCGAAGAACAAGAAGGAGGGGGTATCTGCGTTAATTCAGCAGAAGGAAGAGTTAGGGGAGGCGCGAAAGTAGGCTCGAATTTCTATATGTGTTTGCCCAGCTTCGCGGGAGCGTCTCGTTACGCGAAACAGCGCCTGGCTTCGCGCTTTTCGCGCTTATGTACACACTTACAAGCCAGTGTTTATGTATCATTTATGCGGCGCACCAGCCGTGGAAAAGCCGTCTTTTCGCGTAGGCGAGAACACGGTCCCCGGCGACGCGACGAGTGCGCGTGTCCCCTTCTGATAACGTTTGAATTATCAACTAACCCTGCCTCGTCACAACCATCTCGAAAACCACCCCTGAAATCGACGCCCTCGAGTTCGCATTCAAATTCCATTCCAGACCCGAGAACAGACACTCGTCTCTGTCTTTTCAATAGTTAAACGCGACTTGGAAACCATATTGGTCCGAAGATCGAAAACGACTATTCCAAAAACTATCTTTAAAAAGTTGCTGCTACCTCTGACTAAAGAAAAGATTGAAATTATTCGGTGGGATCGAAATGGTTACCGCGCTACGCAAAAATGGGGGTTTTCCGTTTACCTATTATCCCGTCGAGTAATTGGCTGTCCGCGTGCCGCGCATTCTTCGATTACACGGAAATCGATATGTCACGCGTAGAGAATCCAGGCTGAATAAAATGTTACTCGCTCGAGAACGAATTATGAATGGCGAACGCTTCACAACGCTGGAGGAAATTGAACTGCGCAGATTACTCTAAAAGCCATCGATTCGATTGTTTCGTACCTTTACAATCTGTTTTTTTTTTTTTACTAAAAAACATTTTGCCTCGCACCTCCGTTTAATCGTTTGCCGTCTGTCGATACTTTAACCAATTACTATGAATTCTGAATATCGAATAGTAAAATGAATAGTAATTTCACCCGTTTACAATTAATTTTACTTAAAATGTATGAAACGCGAATGCCTGAGACGATGTTTCAGCAGTACAAAGTTATGTTATGGAGTGTGAAACGGTTTCGCCGCTTCGATCAGAGAACTTCCACGCCTCGTATCCTCTCGTCGGTACTCCTTTCGCGCAGAAATCCTGCGACGGAGGTGCAAGGATGGCAGGTTTTCATGAGATGCAAGTTCCAATACATTTGGCAACTTGAGGATTTTCCCCACCTCGTGCTCGAACTTCTGCTTGGTGGTTTGTTACGGCTGCGAAGAGACCGTCGAGATACCTGCTTCTTTCATTCCTCCATTTTTATGCCTTATTGTTAGATTTACAAAAAGGAAATTCCTATTTACGATCACTAGTATTAGAACGCGCCTGTTATATTCGTACCAAATTACATATTTATTAGTCAAAATGTTCGCCTTTGTTCGACTTTCAAATTATGTGTAAAATTGATTGAAGTGGTTCTTTTACTATTGCATACGTAACGCGCATATGCATTTATAATTTCGATTAGAATTATTTTACAAGGTATCGCGATTCGTGCATGTCTCTCATAAAATGAGATTCACGCGGTACGTTGCATTATGCAGCGAAACTTTCCAGGCTCCAGGTGGATAGTTACAGTCGTCGTGTTATCTTTATGTTCTATCTTCCAGGATATATTTCCTACAAGATGTCTTTGTACCTTATAAATTGTTACCTTCTCCCTAGACATCGAGCGTACAATTTCACCTACTCGCAAATGCGTTCCTATTATTATGCTAATTAATCCTACGCTGTGTCTGAATCTAACTTCTATCTATTCCTTATCTCTCATGATCCATTGTTCCTCTTACTTTATACGTATTTCTCTTTATTCAACACTAATACCTCGTAAACGGTCACAGCCTTTACACACCTGGGATTGTAATAACAAGAGATTTTAATTAATACTCTCTCCACGAATTTTACAATCGCCCGTTTCGGTAATTGCGTGTAACAGAAATTATTTATTTAATCGATTCTGTTCTCTTCTAATCCAAGATACATACCAATAGTTCAACAGTACTCGCTTAATCTGAACTATTTGCTTTAATTAACCGATTAATCGGATCGATTTGATTCGATATCGCTACGCATATTTGCTCGAAATTTCACTATCCACGCCTGAAATTCCTGTACGTACATTCAGCCTTATCGTTGAAACACTATTTGTAGTTATAGATTATCTATACTAATAGCGAGACGAAGAATTCAAGTGCGAATTAAGACAAAATTTAACGAAGGAAACCCAGCAAACCGATTTAATTGAAAATACGGAACGTTGCGAACTCGTCCGAAATGCAATATTACGATAAAGGAAAACAGAAAGGTACGTGACCGTTAACAGATCCAGTCTCAAAATGCAAATTCAAACGGAGGGCGTCCTTCGTTACCGTTAATCTGTCGAGGAGAAACGTATAACGGAACGTGGCGTTCTCGTTAAAATGCGCTCAATCCGTAGTCAGGTTGGCAGGTAGCGAGGTGGGCGAAATTAATTTCCGCTCAGAGATGAAACAGGCGCCGTCGTTTAATTCGCACCTTAGTATCAATGCCGCTATTAACGCTTCATCGGACCTGACATTTCAGCCGTGACCAATCCAGTCCGTACCGTTACGTCGCGACGCACGTTCTTCAAGCGGACTCCTTTTATTTCACCATCATTTCGCTCGTGTTCCCTCTCGACGTTACAACACTTTGTTACACAAAGGTCCGAGTCGAAATTCTCAATTAACCTTTCCAAACTAATATCTCATCATTTATTCCCGACTCAGATTGTTTTAGGTAGGTTTGGAATTCCAGCGAAACGAGTAAAAAATAAAATATCCTACACCCATATTAACTATTTTGTACTTGGCTTATTACACTCTGTAACTCGTTTCCGGTCTGATGGGGGAGCTATAGCCGTTCTCGACCAGGAAGCCAAGGGTACTTATCCTAAATAAATGGAACCGGTTCTGACTTTAACAGATTATAATTTCGAACAGGAACGCACCGCCCGGGGCACATTTTAGTTACAGCGGGACACACGGATGTGTCTGCACAATTAACTATGCATAACTAACTTTCGCCTAAGAACGCGTAATTAACCAGCCTAAGCGAGCTCGATCGAAAATTTTTTTTTTACAGTGACTGGACAATTTCGTTCGTTCCTCGATGTCCGCGTTCTCATTAACGACCCGAGGATATTTCAGTTATCCTGATTGCTGTCCATCTATCCTCATTCGCATCGAGCATCCTTCCCCGTTTTTTAACGAGATCGTTTCGCTTCATAGGGATCGCGTTGAAGGTACGGTCTTGCATCGCGTGCTTTGAATTTCGATACGCTAATATTCCCGCCACCGAATGCAGCTCGTTAAGGAGTCGCTTAGTAATTCAACGGAGGTGGAAGAAGCGAAAAGGAAACGTTACGCCTACTTTCCCCGACGCGATACTCGAAATTGAACCACTCAATTCGTTGCTATTTTCCCTCCATATCTCTCTTTCTCTTCTAAAGAGGCTTCTAAAGAGGTTGTACGCCGTTCGACCGTCCTAGGAATCACACTTGAAATTCCTTTCCTAGGACGGCCGTTGTTTAAGGGCGTCGCGTATCACTGACAACAGAGAATCGGCCTAAAGTTTAGATCTTTGCGCCAGTGTTTATATTATACGGCGCTGTGCCCGTTGCACCGGCCGCCACAAAGCTAATCTCGCATGCTTCGCTTTTCTTCCTTTATTACCACGTAAATTTCAGTTACGTTAATTATTTCATAGGTAAGTAAACTTCGTACCAAAATAAACAAGTATCTCTGAAGCATCGTTAACGGTTTTCAAGTGAAACTTTGAAAGCAACATCCGGATCGTTCGGAAAAGTGCAGCAAAGTTACTTTTCCGTCGTTGACTCGCTCGAAATCTGTTCACCGTTAGAATTAACCGAGGGCTCATATTTCACTGTTCGTTTGCTTTTCAAAGTGGCGTTTAGAAGAAGTTACTTCAACAGCTCCGGAATCAGCTCTCCTCCCCAAACTGACTCCTGAGAAGTTGCTTCATTTATAACTGGCGCAAGTTAAACAGCCTGTGTAACACGGTTCACGCTGTAATCCATTAACCGTAACATTTTCTTCTCGAATATTCTTGGATACTTGTGTCCCTGCGCTGACAAATATTTCTATTATCCTTCCATTAATCCCCCGCTTGTTCTTCCTTCGAGAACATTTTTAACTTACGCAAACTTAATAGAAACATTTTCTTTAACGATATTCTATAACCGTAAAAATGATTTCTGATATCCCTGACTATGTACTCTGTATCGCAGCAGCAACTAACACGATCATAGCTGTTAATTGGATGCAAAAGTTCTAAGCTCGATGAATTTTAATACGGCAATCAAAACTTTCACTTCTGGTCTAGCCACTTTCCGCAAGCCGAGAGCTTCTTGCGTAAAGGGTTTATCGTCGCTAGAACATCAAACGCTATAATCAATTCGAAATTTCGTCGGTTACATCCCTTCTGAATATCGTTATTACCACCCTAACGAACATGACTCAAATTTCCTCGCGAATGTTGAAGTTACTGCTCACCGATCGATAGTTTTGGTACATTGTGCATCAAATAGTAATTAAACAAGCTTGCTGAAATCCTCGTTATTCCGTCATTAATATATTTACTCGAGCATCAACTATAATAAAATTGTATTTTGTATCGATCGGTGCTAATAATCTATACTAGTAGGTGCGGCTTATCGAAGCGTTACTGTGTCGCAGACTGTCCCGTTCACCGATAAGTAAATATAAATCCTCTCAAGTCGCATTAAAAATAAAAGGAACAAATATCGATCTTTGCCCGGAATAAATAATCTGTCGCAAAGTTCAGGAAATATAGTGTTTTTTCCCCCGAGCATCCTGGAACGACAACGTAAGCGCATTATTTCAACGAACGTCGCGTCGCGTGATTCCAGTCGAAGCGTCTTCCCCCGAATGCGCATAGAGAGTACAATGACTCCAAAAATACAGTCTTTGCCCGGCGATACTCTCGCGTAAACAAGATGGCTCGGTATTTACATAGGAAAGGCGAGCGCGCGACGCTGGTAGAGCAGGCGCATAAATCTGCGACCATCCCGAAGCTCTGCTCGCAACGAGACCGCAAAGTATAGCATCAAGACCCTGTTCGACGCTGGCTCTACGCTCCGAACGTTCAGACCTCGCTACTTTTCAGCGAAACGAACGCTTCTACGCGCTGCACAAGATAGCAGTGAACCGTGTAACACAATTTGAGAAACACTGCTGTCGAGAATGGCTCTTATTCTTGGAGTATGTATTCGACATTACGCCGACAAACCGTTACAAAGGCTCGAATTCTTGCAATTGACACTGTTCTGGTTGAAATATAAACACCTATCAGAATACAATATCTTCCGCTCGGAAAAGAACGTAAATGTGACAACTCCCTTTCATACGTCCGTAGAAAATAGTGTCGCACGTCCAAGAAAAGAACTTCCATGGAGTTGTAGATACTGAAATGCTACATCGCCAAGAAATGTAGGACGCTCCGAGAAAACGACTTTCTACGTATATGTATTTATATCGAGGCGTACTAAAAAAGTAACATATTTGATAGGATTTCTTTTTGCGTCCTGTGCGTCTGTTTCCTTTTGTACGGGGACAGAAGTTCGTAAGGTATCGCGCATCCTTGGCGTTTTAAATGCACGACGGCCCGATGCAACAAACCGTGTATCATTACGGTAAAGTGGAATTGCGGAGCTTTTGGCGTGCAAACGGCACACGCAAAGGAGGGAGTCTTAATGCCAGGAAGAGTCGATCCCGGAGTCGGCGGGGTCGTTAAAGATTCAGACGTATTTTCGCGTTGGATCGAGGAAACAGAGTACCGGTGCTCGGATGCAGTCGGCCTCTCGGTTCACCGGTTTCGATTTCTGGCCCCGCGAACGTTGCCACGTCGTGTCGCGTTCAAATATTTACCGGGCGACGCCTTAGATACGGAAACTGAAATTACACCGTTCGGCCGGCTACGAGGTTGTTAATGGCCCCCACGACCAATGTCTGCACATTGCCGTGAGATTTCACGACTTCCAATTATCATAGAACACAACGACGAAACGATGGATCGCGCGATTTTTAAATAATAGCGGCAAAGAAAGAAAACGTTTCGCGTTTGAAGTTTCGAATCAGTCCGGTATGCAATTTCTATGCAAACAGCGTTCTTTTCTAAACGACTATATCGAGAAGTTACGCAATCGAAGTTTACCATTTCACCTCGTAACTGACGTTGAAATCGATTAAGAGTTCAACGCTTCTGTACGTTTCGCCGCAGCTAACAAAGAAACCGTTTTCTTGCTTTTCTTGGAGCCCTCATTCTTCGGTTAAATTTTTTCTTCTAACTCACAATCGAGTCGTTCGTCACGAGAGAGGTACAAGTCCAGTTATTAAAGTTCATTAGCCAGTATGCTTTTAAAGTAAATGGAATTTGCTCGGATAAGCCACTTTCATCGATTGCCCAAACCACTGTCGTTCGCTGTACGACATTAATTAAAGTAGGTTTTATCCAACATTAATTTCGCTCTTCGCAAGCTATTGGACGGTTTCAGGTTTCTGTCTTATCGCGTTGCGATATTCTCTTTTTACGTTTCGAAAAATGCACGAAGAAAGTCGAAAGGAGGGAGAGTTTGAAAAGATAACGAAATGGAGCGAATGGGGCATGAATTTACGGAAGCGTCTATCCGAGTAGAAACGAGAAGAAGATGAAATCGGATGCATCCAGCCGCACATCCGTTAGATGTACTATATAACATGCTTTACACATGCACCGTACGTAAGTGCATACGGTGTAAGCGTATCTGCATCGTGAAGAGACGTCTCTAGTTATTTGCATAAAAACGTAATTAAGTAGCGCGTCGTCTCCTTTCTAGTTGGAACGACACAGTTTCAAATATACTTTAAAATATAATTTAAAGCTCCCTCCTGTCTCTTTTGCATCCTAATCTCGTGCAAAATGTATCTATTTTATCGATCAAGACAAACACAGTAACTTGCAGAATTTTGTTTTAAGTTTTCCACGAATATCGTAACGCATTGGCCCAGCGATTTTTCTCGTATCGATCGAGCGTAGGTGTCTGCATTGTTTCTTCGAGCGGGAGCTTCTTTAACGATAAATCACAACGCTGCCTGTTCTCGTTTCGCGGAAGACCAAACGTAATCGTCAAAACAGAAACGGTTTCTCCCAACAAGATCCGCGACGATGCACACGCGCGAACACACTCGTTCGATCGAGAAACCTACACCGAGCCGGAGATCTCATCTAATTCCATAGAACGGCCACGTCGAGGGATCGAACAGACTCGATGTATTATTCTTTTCGCAAAGGTAGCTCCGATACGAAGTCGAAACCGCCTCTTCGCTATTCTGATACCATATCTACGCTACCACTCAAAGGTCTCGAACCATCTACTATTTTTCACTAATTGTTATGGTAACCGATAGATCATTGCATCGATGGTCGTAAAATTAGTACAGTGACGCGCGAAAAACGTATTTGCGAAAAAGATTTCATGCGTGGAGCTTACGAAACGTTTCTTACCATCGCGAATTCCGAGTTGATTCTTGCAAAATTTTCCCAAGCAAAGTAGGTGAAACTAGTTTCGTGCCTGTCTGCTGGATTGTTCCGGCGATTCTGTTTTGAACTTTGCACCGACTTTCCGGCGCTTTAAACTCCGAATATGGGTAACGTACATTAAATATTTTCGTAACAGCGTTTAATCGGCACGCAAGACGATCGATCGAACGGACGACGATAGACGAATCGTTTCGAAGCGAAGTAGGACGAAGACTGTTATATAAACAAATTTAAAAAGTATCGATTAATCGTCCGGAAACTAATTTTGAAACGTCACGATTCGAATGTTGAAAAGTTATGAAATTTCCATTAAGAGCGTCTTTATGCGAGGAAGGAAGTTACTTCGAGTCTGTCGAATCATTTAACTTGCAACGAAAAAGTACGGAAGCGTTTTCTCTTACGGTCGTGGATATTAGAACGGAAGTTTGTAAAGAGGTTAGAGCACACAGCACGCGTACCTTCGACCGTGCCCTCGGTTCTCGAGCAAAGCAAATCGAGCGTCAGCTATTTTCGGATGGCACACCGTGGAGATGGTTAATTTAACACCCACGCGAGCTCGAACGTTCGACTAGCCTGGGATTTCGGCGATAAATCAGCAACTCGCGATTTGTCTCGCGTTCAAAAACCAGAAACGTGGACTCAAGCGGAAAGCAGATAAAAAGGTAACGAGGCACATGGATTCTTTCGGCAGATTTTAAACGACCATTCGTCGCTCTCGTTTCGCTATCTTCTGACCACTAATGTCAGTTACTATTGTTACGATTCGCGGTAAAAACACTGGCGTAACAAGTTTTTTTTAACGATCGAAACCTATCGCGTTTCAAATAACGCGATACGGTATAGAAAGGAACGCCTCTAGTCGTAAGTGCGAGTTCGTGAGTGCATCGTGTGCTTGCGATTCGTCGGAAGATGAAAGAACGCCTGCAAAGAACCAAGGAACAAGACCCCGGCGCGATAGACTTTTGATCGTTAAAACTCGCAACTGAACCATAAAAGGGATGATAGTGCGTTTAATCCAGAGAAAAAGCGAACCTTTGATCACTTTGCCGACTGTAATTTAAAATAGAAGCGAACCGTGGTTTATTCGCAGGCAGGATTAATTCTTATCTCGCGAAAATCTCGTATCAATTCAATTTAACGTGGCACGTTACAAAAGAGTACAATTTACTTTGTAACAAAATTATGACAATACAGCGTCTCGTATATCATGTACTCCTACAATTAATTAATATTAACTATTGTTAAAAGAAATTATATCGCGCGTAATGCCATATAACTCTCGGAAGAAAGGGAGAATAATACTTTACATCGTAGAACGATTATGAAAATTATACTCGCGTTGTAGCTGAAAGTGTCCTCCGGTTGTCTACTCGGGGACATTAATTCGTTCTCCGGTACAAGTGAAAGCGACAATTAGAAGCGTGCTACAAAAGGAGGAGGGGACGTTACGATCCTCTAAGGGGCAACCGACGCTAGTGACTTTCCCTTGTAGCGGGAATGGATTAATGTCCCGAACCGTACATAATTTAAATTGGTCCAAAGTGTTCTCCTCCCATTCTTTGTTTAAGAAGGACGCCACAACAAAGGAAGCTCCGTATCGTTGCCGCCGGAAACGGACACAATTTCTGCCGGCATCCGAAGAAGCTGCGACGATAGAAGTAGTTCCACCATTCTCCACACCGTTCTATCGGGGCTTCCGTACACCGCCATTATAGATAAAAGTATCTGCTGGTAAATTGTTGTTTCGATTGGCCTGCGAGCACCTTCCGTTCCATTATTTTCCATGGCCGGTCTGTCCGCGGCCTTGCAGCCACTTTATCTCGAATTTTTCTATTCTGGCCGCCGCGCCGCGACAGTTTCCTTTTTCCCTTGCATAAAAAGACAATGGTCTTCCTGCACGTGTGCCAAGAGTCCTCGCGAGGAGTCGTTGCGCCTTCGCGTTTCGTGGAAAATGTTATTTCCCCGCAGTTCCACGCTACAATTTGTCTCCTCGACTTTATTTATTTAAATGCCAGGATAACGAGACGGCGCCATCGACGTTCCCCGAAAGATAGAACGATAGAAATTTAAATAACGACCATTAGTAGCTTACGTCGTTGACTGTGCGCTGTATAGTATCGATAATTAACAATAGGGGATCCTGTTTAATTTGCGACGATCAGAAAAAGCGGAAGAAATATTGGATAAGTCGGAGCTACGTTCTTGCGTAACGTTTTAGTGGAACGTTCTTTGTTCTATGAAAAATCAGCATCGGCAATCATCCGACGTGTTCTTTCCTCCGCGAGGCGCGGAGAAGCTCGTTCTTGTATTAGGACGAGAATAAAATCGATGCTCGGTCGTTAGTGGGATTTATAAGAATCGCGAGAATTTTTCTCATCCGTGGGTCTTTCTTCTTCTCCCCTGGTCGCCGAGCGATTCTTAGGAGTCGTATACCACGTTATTCAGAGCAACCTCGTTCCTTTCCGCGCCAGTGAAAAATTAAAGGTCCTGGCATCGTTTTTTCCTTCGAGCATTTATCAAGCCCACGGAACCGAAGAAACTGCACGGCCTGCAAAACGTAATCTTGAGCAATTCAAAGGCTACCGACGATTTCACCTCTCCGTTTCTGCAGTTTCACCATTTTCGGGACGCCTTCGACTTTACCCCAACCCAATCTACCTTTATGATCGTTTTAAGCACCTTTGCGACATCTAATTTCTAACACCCGGTATTTTTGTTAATGTCTGCCATTTCCCTCTCGAAACGTCGCTGACTGTTATCTCTAATCTTTACCGCTCGACGAGCCACGGAAAATCAAACTCTCCAATATAAATTTCGACGAACAATATTTCGTATTCCGCATGAAAAATTCTTCGTCGGTGTTACGAAACCCGAGCATCTGATAATTAGAACGAAGTAAACGCGAAAGTTTCGTTTAAAACTAAAACGCTTCTTATTCGATAGAAAAAAAAAGAAAATACGGTAGAACGTCTGTTTCTTTCATCGATTTTTCAAAGCGCAGTGCACTCGTTTCTGGAGCACTGTAATTAAACAGAATTTCTTTCAGTCTTTTGATTGTTTCTTTATTGTTCCGACCGACGAAAACTTTTCGACGCTGGAAAGTTTTTAATAATTGAAACAGCAACGAGGAGAACGGAACGTTTGTCAAGCGACTTTTTAATACACTACATCTGTCGAGCAATTCCTCCACTTTAATTATTTCGCTCATTTTTCTGGGTCGCAAGAAACGTTCTCGGTTAAAAGTTGCAAAAAGAAAATCAATGCCTGCATGGAACGTTCATTACGCGCGACACATATTCGCAACTAGTTTTTTATTAACTATTTTAATTGTGCGATGTTTTGTACGTACGTGCGTACCGATTAAAATGAGAGTTACTCGATTCGTGTCGTTTTAATGGGGAAAAACTCTGATTCTAAAACAACATAAGTTCATTGATACTAGATACAATACTATTTTAATTAATAAATAGTAAATAACTATTTTATCTTATGTGAAAGTTTGCTTCTCAATCGAAATATTTTACCCAGCTCCAAGCATAACATATTTTTCGTTCGATGTTTTCATTTTTTATACACCTAGATTCACTGATTCGCAGTTATCGAATCCACGAATTTATCACCCCTTATCGATATTTTTCAAACGATTGAAACGCAAAATCTTTCGTATCTCGAAACGAAGATAAATGGGCTTACATTACCACTTGCGTAATAAACGGTTCGATGGTAACGATTATCCTTTCCAAAAAAACGAAACACAAAATAAACACCTTGTTAATTAATGATTCAACTCCTAAGTTAGTCGTTAGTCGAGTAAGTAATTTAGTGGTAGTAATTCCATCGTCGTCCGTCGATTAATATTTTGTCCAACAATTCGTTTCGACGATTTGTTACTCGTCACAGCGACTGTCGCGTTTCTTTGTCATGGAAGTCGGATGGCAAGCGTCTTGAGCAACGAGTCTGCATTATATCCTGCTATTTCAGGATGATCGCAGCTGATTCGCGTTACGTTGTCACGCGGTTTTCTTCGTGACAGCCGCTGATTATGTTTTGCGGTGCCGATGTACATAGAATCCCGAGGGTTTGGGTGGGTCTTCGCTCGAGGATCGCGTGCAAAAATTTTCCGAGAGATCGCGTGTTGGTGGAGGGAAGGCTCGTCGCTCCTGTCCAACTTTCCAGCAACTCGTCTGTCCGCGGATCCAGCGAAAACACTAAGTGTAATGACTGTGTAGTACGTACAGGTAGTACGTTGCACTTTGTTCCTCGGATAGATTGATTTCTCGGAAAGCCCGAGGACTCGCCCATTTCTGGCCCAGGCAGAACGTTCTGTCGAGTTCGTTGCTCCTCTCGAGTCTTCGACGTTTCTCCGAAGCGCGAACTATCCGCATTCCTAGCCCCTTTCTTTAGCTTTCCCCAAAAGCGAACCGTTTCGAAACTGTTGCGAGAACCACCAACGAAAATAGAGCCTACCGGTACGGCGGTGCGATTTTCAATTCGAATAACCGAAGAAAATAACTTCTTCCGACGCGTGTGTCGACAAAAAGTGGTCCTAACTTATGGTCGGAAGATGGTGATGTTTGAACGCATGTTACGGAAGTTCTTAACTGCAACGAGTATACCGCCGCCTCTGGAAAATGTACTACTAGTCATAGGATTTCCGTCACAGTGAAAAATTGTGTAACCGTTGAGTAATAGTTCCGTAGAAGAGATATATCTTCGGATAACCAAGTTTCCGCAAGAATAATTATATCGTATTCGCTGTTGGAAGTATCGAGAACGAGAAATAAGTCTTGCATTTCGACCCTAAAGCCTCTCGAGGTCTCAAAAATGTCTGGACGCTTTGTAATTCTAAATTTCGAAGGCTCACCGTGTTCTCGTTTTATAATTGTCTTTAAATCGATCGTCGTTTCTAAGGGAAGAATTTATTATGGGACCGTATCGATCGGCAAGGAACACGATTCACCGTACGATCGTATATAGTAATGGTATTAATGTCAAACGGGGATTCGGTTGTAATAGCCAAGGAGGACACATTCGATCGGACGTGTCAACAGAAATGAAGGAGGAGCAGGCCTGGAAAACGCTTTGCCTCAGAAATTCGCAATACTCGGCGGAAATTCGGACGGTCGTTGATTAACGGGCGGGAATAGGAGCATGTACGAGCGGTTACGAGAGATTCCCGGCATTGCAATCGGACGCAGGTGTACGAGAAACAGCTTCTGATCGAGCGTCATTAGTGAAATTATTGGTTCATTAGAGATTCGATGATGCGGAGTCTGAGGTCTCTGGCAAGACCGTGACCGGCGTTAACTCGAAACGATTGCGCGTGCGGAATTTATCCGACGGCCCAAGTTTCTCTTGATTCCGCGTTCGTCTCTCAGATTTACGACGTTATTACGGACAGTAACCGTTGACCCGTATCTGGCGGTGCTCCAGGCCGCATTATGTTTGCCGTTGCGTCGATATCGTCGCGCGAATTCGGCCAGTACGCTCGTTAGAAACCATCCAGGGCGTCTCGATTACCCATGACCTCCGCGACGGTACGTCTCCTTTCGATCGAAGACGCGCCTCTTCAGCCCTCCTATCGAATCGACCTGCTAATTAATTACGTACACCCGGTAATTAGGCTCTAGGCTCTGTCCGGAACTTCCTCTCGGCAATCTCGGCTTTCGCAGCCTCGGATCTCGTCGTCATAGATCACGGAATCGTCCTCTTACGCGGTCTACATCTATTATACGCTGGCCCCAATGTCCGCAATGATTATTAATTAGACAGAGTTTTGCTCCAACGAGTGTTACTACAAAAGCTCAGATCCGATCGTCGGTCGGGACTCACCGATCAAACGGAAAACGGAACTGTCGAGAGTCCCGTGAAAACGCTGACGCGCGAAAGCTCCCGACTTTCCTCGAACTTCCAGAAGAATAATTTAACAGTCGGACTGAACTTCCGAAAGGGTCGACGCGCGCTTCATATTTCCATTTGTCGGTATCGCGCAACGAAATGTCTGAAATCGCATCTTTTATTAAAGCGCATGGAGCAGCGGCGCTAGATGCGGTGGCCGTCTCGTAGACAAGCACGAGAAATGGACGAGAACACTTTGCATAACCCGAAGATATGTTCCCCGGTCGTGTTTGGTCCATAATTCATGGGGGGCGAACGAACGATCGAACTGCTCGTCGGTGAGCTCGAGCTTCCGCGAATTCTTAAGCTCTCTTCGGTCGAACTCGCGTCTTGTTACAGACTCCTTCTAGTCGAGTTGCCATTCTAACTTCTGAATCTACAGGGTGTCCCACGTGACTGGGAAAACCTGTCTATTATATTAAAATTAATTAAAAAGAACTGAAGCAACGAGCACCTGATTTAGAAGTAAAAGAATTCAAGGGACGTACGTTCGAAGAAGTAGAGTTTAAATAATCATAGGACACGTAGGAAAATGAAGCTTGAAATCTGGACGAGCGATAAAAGTCTACAGAAAGATTTTGTAAGCCGTTTTGTCCTAGTCACAAACGTCGAAAGCCGTTGGAATTGTTCGTACTTTATTATCCTGGAATTCTAGCACCCTTATAATTGGGACACAATTAATTAAACAACAAAGCTTCTACTCCAGGCATATTAATTTTTCGTCCTGGGTACTTCGAGGCTCGCTTCTTGGCCCTCTTTCATTTAATACCTTCGTTAATGATATTTCTGAAGCTATCTTGCATTGTAAATTAACTATGATTAAAACACCTAATGACATTTTACTCGTACAAGACTCACAATTAAATAGACTTTGTATTTAATGCGACAATAAACGCGTATGAGTAAACGTTGCTAAATATAAGAGCGTTAAAATACTTTTGTTACTCACTCACTGCGAGATTGAAGCGAACCCCGGAGCAATGTATTTGTTAAATAAACTCTAGATTGGAAAACCCTGGTCACGATACTATACGACGACGTTTAGTTTTGCTATTGATGCACCCGTTGCTACGAGAAGTACAAAAGTCCCTATCTTGACTTGTTTGTTTACCTTACAATTGTTTGTTATATTTCGCAAGAGATAATAATGTAAACTGGCGAAAAGTACACTGCACTGTAGTGTTTCTAAGAAACACAACAGAAGTATTCCATTGGACTACCGACGCTAACTCAGCACAGTGATAAACATTTCACTCGTTGATTCCTACGCGCCGTTAACAACGGTTGGCGCATCACATTGTTTACGCAGGAATTTTCACGATGCATCGTTCCACGTGGATTGAAATGACTAATATGCACCTGGTTTATGATGCAAGTTCAGGGAACAGGAGAGAAGCGTAATAACGCTCTGCACAGATTTATCGTGGAAGGTAAGCTCTACATCTCTAGCGTCGTATCAACTTAACGGAGTCAAAAGAAAAAGGAACAAAAATATTGGAAATACTTTGTATATTTTTCTGCATAGATCCGACAATCCCTTTTCCAATTTTCGATTAGGAACGTACAAAATATTCGAGGTAAAACTCATATTGCAATTATTTTCGTACGCGTTTCAAAAGACAGCTTTCAAATCAGGCTACCAACATTACAATTTGGATTAGAATAATTTTAAAATATCAACGAATCTATCACGAAACATTACAGTCGTATAAATCTATTCTGATTCCCTGATTGATAAAAGATCAAAAGATACATCCATTTCATTATGGCTTGCCGCAGTAGTACGGAAAGTCCAGCCTACGGTCTATCAAATTTACCTAGCCCGAAAAATAGAGTTAAAAGAAAATACAAAAAGCTATTTGGAAAATGTGGAAGCGTAATTTATAATTCTATTACAAGAATGTTCATCGCGGCTAATATTTTAAAAATATAACTGATATCTACATATCTAAAACAAAAATTAATGGGCACTATCCGGCCCATAATAATAATGATGATGATAAAAAAATAGATCTGCTTGTCGCATTGATGACGGTGAAAAAGATTCGCGTGAAACGGTTTTAATAAATTCGCATCGTAATTACGATTCGTTGGTAAAAGCACATATTTCAACATCATTTAATCCAAACTCATCGGCTTACGTTACGAGCTTTTCCTCTTTGACGTTTTAACACTGATCGAACTTTGTGACAGACTACTGTTGCAACCCTTTACCAAATGTACACAAACAGCGTAAACCTGTGGATTCCGATAAACGACGATAAAAATAAAATTTAATAGAGTCTCCTATGTATTATCTGTTCTTAAGCGTATTAATTCAGTCGAGAATAGCCAAGCTAAGATAGAAAGGCTTATAGTTCTCCGACGCGCGAGAAAACCTGAAGGAAGCAGCAACCAGTTAAAAAACTTTCGCGAAAATAATCGAACGGGCGAGAAGAAAGCAGAAAGAAAAAGCACAGCGTGTAAAGTGGTGAAGAGACCAAGGAACGGTGTAACCTTTGTTAGATTGTTAGAGAATTTGCTTTCGGCCAATAGAGTGTCCACGTTTGTTCGTAAGACGAGTCGAGTCGAGTCGAGACTAGCTGCGCGACGAAGTGAAACGAGAGAAAAGCAAGCGGAGTCGGAGTCGTATTTGGTCGTGCGAGCCTTTAAGATAGAAAGAGGGTTTCCACGGAGGAGGGCTAAGGGGAGAGAAAGCCATCTCTCCTGGTGGCTCCGGCCACGGACAATTCGCTTCGTTTAACCGGACTGGCTGCTGGACGATGGCCAACCGGTATCACACAGACGTTTGCTGCTCTTTTGAACGTCGGTTATGAGTCTTTCAAATTGCATCAAAGCTCTACAATAGCCCCCGTCCATGTTTCACCCTTTCTCTCTCCATCTTCCGAGCACGCTCCTACTTGTCCCGTTCTCTGTTGGTTTCTACCTCTCGGCTGTGAAACGAAGACCTACGTCAGGGAAAGCTTTCCTCTCGACTCTTTCTCCTGGCACTTCTGTTTCTTCCCTCTCAACTTCTCCACCTCCTCGATATCGATACTTTTTTCCGCTACTTTAGTCGCTCGAAGGCTACCAAAAGGGATCAGCTATGATTCTGGTCTGCCATTTGCCGGGTTACGTCATCCTTCTACGATTTCGAAACGAAAACGATAACCTTGGATAAACGAGAGCTTTTGTTCGGCCAAGCAATGGAAGCGTGCAGATAATTGTACCAGGATGAGATCCACGGAGCAAGATTTCGAAGGAAAAAGACGTCTTTCTTGTAACCATACTGATTAGAAAGTATCCGAAAAGAAACATCAACTGGGCATCGATCGATTAATTTCGTTCGAGAAGTCAATCGATTGACGCGATAGTGATTTACCTGATGTAGCCAATTCAGTTGTCTCCTGATACCTGAGCATTACCCCAAAACAGCAAACGCGAACAACTAATCGCAACACTAAAAACAATCGCGATCAAATTCATATTATTTGCAACTTGCAACGCGATTAATATTTCTACTTCGCAACGCTACTGCAACCCGAGATTAATGTTTATACGCAACGCTACCCTGAAAAGCAAACACGAAACATTGCTCGCAACTCTAAATGAAAGTTTAACTAGACGAAGAAACCGCGAATGATTCGCATTTCGCAACACTAAAAACAAACCGTTATCAAATTCTTACTCGCGACACTACTCTGAAAGCAAACGCGAAAACATTCAGTTCGCAACGCTAAATGGAATCGCGCTAAGTTCAACTTATTCGCAACTCTACCTTGAAAACAAACGCGAGTATTATTATTTCGTAACACTAACGCAAACCGCGATTTGCCCCAAAATATTGGCCGTTGTGGTACAAGTACCATATGAAAAACTAAAACTACTACAACTACTACAACTACAGGCGAACATAGTGACATTAGTAGTAACAAAGAATGACTATCCATCCTCATCCGAAGATGAAAATGAATTGCCATTTGTTGTAGCCCACTCTTGCGACAATTTGTCAGGGCCTCTTCGGCACATGGCCTTTTCTTTCTTCGGGCGGTCCTGCCCAAGCCTGAAACTTAATCCTAGGCTCGAGATTCCACGCAATACCCAATCCTCTGACAATTCCAGGAATCGTTATCGGAACAGCTGCGTAGAACCTCGAGCGGGACGAGCGTTTCGGAGAACCTACCGCGACAGAGAACGCGACCACGAAGAGCGACTGTAAAGCCGCGCGATTCGAAGAATCGAAACTTAAACCAAAACAAACGGTACAATCCGCTTGTATCGGCTAACTTTTCCACTCTTAAAATCGAACTACAGGAACAGGTCTGCCAGAGAAATAAAATCTGTAACAGCTCTGTCCTGACCCTACCTACTTACGACTAACACACATACCAGAAAGTTATGTTACCTACCTACCTAACGCTATATTTAAAAAATTACAAAACCCATTCTCGCAAACAACCACTCCACGGTTCTCACACATAATGTCCGGGCGCAAGATCCTAAACTAGAGAGGATTCCCCGGGGTTCCTCCGACACCCGAACATTCCACACAACATTCACACTCTAAGGTACGTACCATTTACTGAAATCAACTGACAAAGGCTAGTGGCCATTGCGTATTTCTATTATGTATATTACATTATTTTCATTTCATAGAATTTTCGTTGAAAATATGTTATTACATAAATGATTGTAATCGATTTTCATTCTATGTTTAAAAGCTAATGGTCATTTATATTTCATTAAATATGTTGTACCCTGATCATATTGTATGCAAAAGATGAAATAGAATTTTGATTGTAAATTATAATAACTTTTGAAACGACGCAATTCCACAGCCTAACCACACACACACACATATGTGGAAATTGCGTCGCGCACGGTACACTAACCAAAGTCAGTCGCATATGTGTATGATTAGTAATTAGAAACTAAGTCATCGTGCCCATTGCCTTCACTCAGCCAAGTAGCACCTGGGCACTTGGGTGAATTTAGGCAATGAACACGGAAAGATATCCTGAAAATCCTGAACTAGCAAAAATGGTTATTATGAATAATAGCGTGTAACGAACTAGTTTCTCTATTTTATCTCATTCAGTTTTAATATTAGAGTTAAAAGTCTTATTAAAAGACGTTATTCCATAAGAAAGTATACTGACTAAAATTTAATTATAAAAGAGAAAAGATTTTAAGCCAGATTTTATAATGAAGTAAATTACTTTGAAGATTTAAGATAAATTATTAAAGTAAATTAATCAGAATATGTAACCCTCGGACGATTCTGTCGTCAAAGCATATTTTGAAAACGTGAAAATAGTGCACAATGCATATTACTTTGATTCTAGAATTTATCCGTCGCGAAATGTCTTCTTGAACATTTTAATAAGTAAGGAAAGATTGGTATTTTCGATACAAAATCATCAAATTATAATATGAATGAAACATAAACAATTTGAAAAGCAATCAATATTAGAAATTATATTTAATATTCTTCATTTCAAAGTGAATGTAATTATTGAATAATGTAAAAGACAATCAATATTCAATCTATATTATAAACATTACTCTATTATATATATATATTGAATCATAAATATTCTTATTCAAAGTCATTTATCATATTAAAAATCGCGGCGTACAAGAAAACCCTATCCTGAACTAGAAAATATAACAGTAAATGTTACTACTCACGGGTATGATTTATACCCGTGGTCACTATATTCGCCAAAAATACTAAGTATACAACTGGTCACCCGTGTTGATTCGGATATTTCATCCTACAACATGGTTGGGGACCAGAGGAAACAAAATAGCATGCGACTCACCAACTGTAGAATCCAAGCACCCTGACGACGATTTAGGTTAGGAGGAGTCACCAGCGAGATCAGCAACGAAGTCAGCATCAATGTTAGCAGCGAAATCATCGTCGAGAATCTCTGGATCCACAAGTACGATGATCAGATGTCAGGATCCTGTAGAAAGAAAGAATAAATGTTTTAACGAAAAGGTTTCTACCGTATTTGAAAACTTGATGTAGGAAAATTTGAATAAAACATCTTTCTTCAAGCGTACTTGGAACAAAATACGAAGGATACTTACATTTTTCGCACGTGGGCATCGCCAAATACTCTTTTTCGCGTAGATGCACGTTTCCTGTCGAAACGTGTTCACAAACTCTCAAAGCACTATGGCGTCGCGTCGGTCGAGCCTCCTTAGTTTGACCGTAGTTGAGCGTAGTTGAGAGTCTCGTGTAGTATTTGTAATTACGAGCTCTAACAGAAATAAAACACACATTTGTTAACAGACACTTATTAATGTTGCATAAATGCATCGATGGAGAATGAGGAATAGAATAGAAACGGGTAAAAATGGAAAACGCGTTTGACCGTAGTTGAGCGTCCCCTGTTTGAATTGTAATTACGGGCTCTAACAGTAATAAAACACAAATTTGTTAACCGACGCGTATTAATATTGTCTAAATGCATCGATGGAGAATGAGGAATAGAATAGAAACGGTTAAAAATAAGAAATGCATACCTAATTAGACGCGAAGCTGTCAGCGCACTTATCACACCACTTGCCACACGAAGAATGACGAACAGGATCGGACGCGTCTACCGCGCGGGGAGTGGGGAGAGGAGTGAGAGAGTCACGTAGTCCGTCTCGACTCTCGATGCGTATCTTCGAAGGAAATGTTAGACATTATATCTCGAATAACTGAAAATAAATAAAAGAAATATATAAAATAAATATAATAAATATAAAAAGATATCAGACAAACAATTAATTAATGATTTATTATCTCTATTCCCTTGTGACGTCACGATGCGAAGTAACCAATCAGTGGCGCTGCTTGAACATCGAATATCGATCTGTTGTTCGACTCGAAAATAACTAGATCGATGGAAATATATTAATTGTAACCATAAAAACATATAATATATAATATTAACTTTCAATCTAAATTGCAATCAATTGCTCATATAAATGTTCCTTTTGTATATAGTATATTTTCTAAAGTTATTTATTTTAAATCTCACTAGGTTTCAATAGAAATGAAGCTTGATTCTGTGTCGATAACGTTGGTTTTGAGTAGGATAAGAAGTCTGTAGTTCAGTCGTAGACGAAGTGAAGATGAGATGTCGCCAGGAATATTTTTTCGCAATACAGGATTTACGGGCACAGACAATGCGCAGCGCAGACATGTAAAGCTGCTCTCGTATCGCGCGGGCGAAGAATTCGTCAGTCCAGCTTCAAGGTGAAGTCGAGCGGCCGGCGACCGAGAATATAAACACAACCTAACCAAGCGTTTAAAAGATAGCAAGCGTGTCAGATTACTGAGCTTGACTTTCGAATGCTAGCAAGAGTAAGAATAAAATTACTTTTAAGAAATATTACAGAATACACAAGAATACTATAGAACAATACTTATTAAATTTTTATTTATACAAAGAAATGTTTTTGTGTATTGTATACATACTATTGTCTGTTGTTGTTGCATTCACAAAATTTATATCAAAAGCATTGATTGAAATTTTGATTAAAAATTAATATATTCCCATCGATCTAGTTATTTAAATCTCGCGCAATATATCGATATTATCGATGTTCAAGCAGCGCCACTGATTGGCTGCTTCGCATCGTGACGTCACAAGGGTATAAAGATAATAAATCATTGATTAATTGTTTGTTTAGTATCTTTTTGTAATTATTATACTTATTTTATATATTTCCTTTATTTATTTTCAGTTATTCGAGATATAATGTCTAACATTTCCTTCGAAGATACGCATCGAGAGTCGAGACGGACTACGTGACTCTCTCCCCCCACTCCCCACTCCCCGCGCGGTAGACGCGTCCGATCCTGTTCGTCATTCTTCGTGTGGCAAGTGGTGTGATAAGTGCGTTGACAGCTTCGCGTCTAATTAGGTATGCATTTCTTATTTTTAACCGTTTCTATTCTATTCCTCATTCTCCATCGATGCATTTAGACAATATTAATACGCGTCGGTTAACAAATTTGTGTTTTATTACTGTTAAAGCCCGTAATTACAATTCAAACAAGGGACGCTCAACTACGGTCAAACGCGTTTTCCATTTTTACCCGTTTCTATTCTATTCCTCATTCTCCATCGATGCATTTATGCAACATTAATAAGTGTCTGTTAACAAATGTGTGTTTTATTTCTATTAGAGCTCGTAATTACAAATACAACACGAGACTCTCAACTACGCTCAAGTACGGTCAAACTAAGGAGACTCGACCGACGCGACGCCATAGTGCTTTGAGAGTTTGTGAACACGTTTCGACAGGAAACGTGCATCTACGCGAAAAAGAGTATTTGACGATGCCCACGTGCGAAAAATGTAAGTATCCTTCGTATTCTGTTCCAAATACGCTTGAAAAAAGATGTTTTATTCAAATTTTCCTACATCAAGTTTTCAAATACGGTAGAAACCTTTTCGTTAAAACATTTACTCTTTCTTTCTACAGGATCCTGACATTTGATCATCGTACTTGTGGATCCAGAGATTCTCGACGATGATTTCGCTGCTGACATTGATGCTGACTTCGTTGCTGATCTCGCTGGTGACTCCGCCTAACCTAAATCGTCGTCAGGGTGCTTGGATTCTACAGTTGGTGAGTCGCATGCTATTTTGTTTCCTCTGGTCCCCAACCATGTTGTAGGATGAAATATCCGAATCAACACGGGTGACCAGTTGTATACTTAGTATTTTTGGCGAATATAGTGACCACGGGTATAAATCATGCCCGTGAGTAGTAACATTTACTGTTATATTTTCTAGTTCAGGTTAGGGTTTTCTTGTACGCCGCGATTTTTAATATGATAAATGACTTTGAATAAGAATATTCATGATTCAATATATATATATATAATACAGTAATGTTTATAATATAGATTGAATATTGATTGTCTTTTACATTATTCAATAATTACATTCACTTTGAAATGAAGAATATTAAATATAATTTCTAATATTGATTGCTTTTCAAATTGTTTATGTTTCATTCATATTATAATTTGATGATTTTGTATCGAAAATACCAATCTTTCCTTACTTATTAAAATGTTCAAGAAGACATTTCGCGACGGATAAATTCTAGAATCAAAGTAATATGCATTGTGCACTATTTTCACGTTTTCAAAATATGCTTTGACGACAGAATCGTCCGAGGGTTACATATTCTGATTAATTTACTTTAATAATTTATCTTAAATCTTCAAAGTAATTTACTTCATTATAAAATCTGGCTTAAAATCTTTTCTCTTTTATAATTAAATTTTAGTCAGTATACTTTCTTATGGAATAACGTCTTTTAATAAGACTTTTAACTTTAATATTAAAACTGAATGAGATAAAATAGAGAAACTAGTTCGTTACACGCTATTATTCATAATAACCATTTTTGCTAGTTCAGGATTTTCAGGATATCTTTCCGTGTTCATTGCCTAAATTCACCCAAGTGCCCAGGTGCTACTTGGCTGAGTGAAGGCAATGGGCACGATGACTTAGTTTCTAATTACTAATCATACACATATGCGACTGACTTTGGTTAGTGTACCGTGCGCGACGCAATTTCCACATATGTGTGTGTGTGTGGTTAGGCTGTGGAATTGCGTCGTTTCAAAAGTTATTATAATTTACAATCAAAATTCTATTTCATCTTTTGCATACAATATGATCAGGGTACAACACATTTAATGAAATATAAATGACCATTAGCTTTTAAACATTGAATGAAAATCGATTACAATCATTTATGTAATAACATATTTTCAACAATAATTCTATCAAATGAAATTAATGTAATATGCATAATAGAAATACGCAATGGCCACTAGCCTTTGTCAGTTGATTTCAGGAAATTGGTACGTACTTTAGAGAGTGAATGTTGTGTGGAATGTTCGGGTGTCGGAGGAACCCCGGGGAATCCTCTCTAGTTTAGGATCTTGCGCCCGGACATTATGTGTGAGAACCGTGGAGTGGTTGTTTGCGAGAATGGGTTTTGTAATTTTTTAAATATAGCGTTAGGTAGGTAGGTAACTTAACTTTCTGGTATGTGAGTTAGTCGTAAGTAGGTAGGGTTAGGACAGAGCTGTTACAGATTTTATTTCTCTGGCAGACCTGTTCCTGTAGTTCGATTTTAAGAGTGGAAAAGTTAGCCGATACAAGCGGATTGAACCGTTTGTTTTGGTTTAAGTTTCGATTCTTCGAATCGCGCGGCTTTACAGTCGCTCTTCGCGGTCGCGTTCTCTGTCGCGGTAGGTTCCCCGAAACGCTCGTCCCGCTCGAGGTTTTACGCAGCTGTTCCGATAACGATTCCTGGAATTGTCAGAGGATTGGGTATTGCATGGAATCTCGAGCCTAGGATTAAGTTTCAGGCTTGGGCAGGACCGCCCGAAGAAAGAAAAGGCCATGTGCCGAAGAGGCCCTGACAAATTGTCGCAAGAGTGGGCTACAACAAATGGCAATTCATTTTCATCTTCGGATGAGGATGGATAGTCATTCTTTGTTACTACTAATGTCACTATGTTCGCCTGTAGTTGTAGTAGTTTTAGTTTTTCAGATGGTACTTGTACCACAACGGCCAATATTTTGGGGCAAATCGCGGTTTGCGTTAGTGTTACGAAATAATAATACTCGCGTTTGTTTTCAAGGTAGAGTTGTCAATAATTTGAATGTTAGAGTTGCGAACAATGAAATTTTTTCGCGTTTTCTTTCAGAGTAATGTTGCGTATAAGAACTGATTTCTTGCATTAGTGTTGCGAATAATGAATATTATCGTGTTGCAAATTTTATGAACCAGTTTTGATTATTTTTAGAGTTGCGATTGGTCACATTATTCGCGTTTGCTTTTCAAGTAGCTTTGCGAATCATCATAGATCGCGTTTTTTTATAGAGTTGCGAAATATAAAATGCCCCAAATATGAGATGGATACCTGCACCAGCATCACCAAACAGCTTGGAATAGCTGAACTGACTTCATTGATGACTGCTACTAGGCCTCATCGTCGTCTGGACATTTCCGTTTAATAATTGGTGAGTGGTATGGTGTTTTATTTTTGGTTACCGATCATGTCACAGTTCAGAGAAGTTGGCTGATAAAATACATTGAATGTAACGTCTACTTGTACACCTTGTTTGTGGTTGAACTGCGTTACGCTCGCGAATGTGTTAATTTTCGCTTTAGAGAAGAATTCAGTGGGTTGTATAATTGCTTCGCGTCGATCGATATTCGTACAAAGCTTTCGCCGCGCGTAATTTTGTACGACATCAATTACGTGCAAATAGTTATTCGAACCAGCGAACAAAGGGGTAATCTATTATATCCTGCTCGTGGTACCTTCCGTGGATCATCCTTGCTCGTTATAGAGTCAGGCCGTATTTCTTCTTCTCGTTTTACGTCGTAAAATAAAGGGGCCGGTTTTCCTCGATTCTCCTAACTTGACGCGATGCACTTGGAGCAGCAGGAAGTAGTTAGAACGCTGCGTGACGGCGTATCAGGGCTGCTTCCGCGGAAGCAATTTTCTAAACCCCGCTCAATTACTCCAACTCGATCGAGAAAATTTATTTTCGACTACAAGTTCAAATTTTAGGATGGCAGCACTGCCATAGATCCGATGTTTCCCCCTCGAATCTCTACCTTAAGAAAATTTCCGATCGTGTCTTTCTTTCGTCCGATCAAATAATATATTTTGTTCCGCACAAGATAAGATTTAGGAGGTACATTTTTATTATACGTACAAGAAATCCAGAAAATCTCGAAGCGTTGGAAAGAAAGGGATTGAATGATGCATTCGAGAATCCAACGATAAAAAGCTACGACGTTTACTTTCCTCTCCTAAGAATGGTGTACCATGGTTGACCGATCAAAGGAATATTTGATCGATGGGAATAAAATTGTGTTTGACGCATGGTTCGTTTCTGCTTTTCGCGACAGCGGGGCTCCGGCACGAGAGGGGGTACCTTTTGCAACCGATAGTGGCTTTGTATTCTTCAATTTCGCGTAAATATCGTTGAAGCGCGATATTTGTGACTGAAACGGAAGGGAAATCAATCGAACTTTCTCAGCGTGCATATTTGAATGGGAAAACCGAGGCAGGCATCGAGGACCGTGGGAAAAATCACGGCGATTCTATCAACGAAATATCGGCTTAGGTTCCGTTCGCTCCACACCCCCGTTCAGCAACGCCGTTATTTTTTCTCCTCGATTTTCTTCCGCGCACTTCGGCTGAAATCTCGCTTTTGGTCGTTTTGTCTTTCGCGTGTCCCCGATTGTCGACCGTGCGCAACGTACCATCGGCGCGTGCTTTTTGTTTCGTTGGTTGCACGCGCGACACGCAACTCGATATCGGCAAACGTAAATGGGATTGCATTCAAAAATACGGTAGTAGGAAGCGAGAACGCGACCGAACGTCGCTCGCCTCGAGTGCGTGGATACGGTATAATGTTGTTCGAAAGACTCCTCCGTGTGGTATAGCGTGCCCGTATTCATTCCGACCGGTGGAACATTCGAAGCACCCGGAAATGATCCGACCATATTTCTTTCATATGCCTTTTGTGTCACCAGCGAAATTAAAACTCGCGCTTCCAAGAATATTCAACCGTAACGCGCCACGGATCATTCCAAGCCGGATCGATTATTTTTCTACCCGATGACAGGATATTTTTAGAAATTCCAATACGTTATCGTCCAAAAGCAAAGATGTTCCTTTCGACTCGCATCGTCGTACAGTTCGATCGACTTTGGAAAAAGATATTTCGACCAAGTTGCATTTTATATCGTTTACAGTCTTTCTGTTTCCATATGTACCGCGACATAGATTTCAATTTGAACAAAATTCCTGATATTGAGTTCAGAAGTGATCGATTTGGTGCGGAATAACCCGCGCGCGTTAGCAGCGGACGCGTTACGAAGCGCGAAGAGGACCGCACACGCCCAATAATATTGAATCAATCCAGTTTGACAATAATATTGTCAATCCACTTCAATGCTTTTTACGACCGCACGCGATCAATATTATCGACAAGATTTTAAGTTCAATTTCCTTCAAAACAACACGTTGCGCGCAACGTTGCTACCATTTAGCTATTATAATCTCCCATTAGATATGAAATGTTACGCGTAAAGCAAAATATGTACACTAGGATTACTGTTTAGAAATGTTTTTTTTTGCTGTTTGTTCGAAAAGTAAAATATATTGGATTGATTTTGATAAGTTGAAACGTGCATTGTCCGTTTCGTTCGATCGATCGCTGTTACATGTTCCAGCGTAAAAAATTTAACGTTAAGGCGAATCAGTTATTGCCACCATTCTGTAGTTTCTATCAGCGAAAGTGGTTTTAAGCGACCGACTGCAGTTCTGTTTTAACGGGTAATTAATTTGAAATTTTTTAGTTTATTTTTTAATAACTTTTTAACGAAGCCTCAATCAAGAAATTGATATTGTTGATTTTCGTCTTATTTTGGCCTCTAGAATCTCCCATTAAAATTTTTTCCAGGGGTAGCCGAACAGCCTGTATAATTATTTTCTATTTACTCGAGTGCATCGTTGCAGCCTCCCTTTGTCTCCTTCTAGCTTCGCGACGTCGTTCTAGCTGTTATTTATTAACCGACAAGCTAATCCCCGATACGTATGACTCTTGTCCTCGATACGAATGGAACCGGCTAAAAGTATATACACCTCGAAGCATCGCAATCTCTAGGAATTCATAAATCCGCGCGAACAGCTCCGACATCGAACGAATTCGTTATTGTTTATGATCGGCCATTTATTTGGCTAAACCGTTTACCCCGACGGAGGGTGTCGATCGGTTTTCCAACTATAAATTACGATCCCGCAAATTCCTTTGTAAACCGGATACATTGGCCCGGTTCACCGTCGACGAACCGCGAGAGGAACGAACAGAACGATGGGGGACAAAGTTGAAGCCTCGTTAAGTGTTCGATTCCGATGGACCGATGATACCGGCGCGGCTTAATAAGCTTAACGTTGTTATGCAAATGTTACGCTACACGAGTTCCCAAACAATTTAGTATATTACGCAACACGTGAATGGCTTCCGTGTCTACGTACTTACCGCTTACGTCGCATCGTAATAAGTTTAACATAGTTCCTCTACCCGGTATACGTACAAATACAAAGTTTCGCGTGCTACGAGTGCTGCTTAACGCCCTTTGAAGTTCCGGATGCCAGATATTTTGGTTATCGGATCCATTGGCTTCATAATTTATCCATCGTTAATATGTGTTAATATATATTGTAGCGTACGACAAAAAATAGATCGTGTATAGTGTGGTAGTAGTGTGGTGGTAGTAGCTTGGAAGACTGGAAACTATGGGGCCCGCGGGCGGCCGGTTCCCCAGGCCTGATGTACGATAATCGAAAACGATCTGCTTGTAGGTTAAACTTTGATGAAGCCCCGAAACATACCGTATAATCTTATCTTAAAGTATAGTCTTACCGGAACGAAACAATTAACGCGGTACGACATTGACGATACACTTTTATCTCGGAGTTGAACGCGGCGAGTTAAAATGCAAAGTTTCGAGGATGAATTATATATGGTATTTAGAGAATGAAAGCGGAACACGGTCGTTTCGGAGGTTGGGAGAGTCGCGACGAAACTTTCGAATAAGTTGTTGCAGCTGGTTCAACTCGCGAAGAGAAAGGCGAAAATTGTGTGCCTTCTGGATGATTCCTTGGTAGTTTCCGGTTTTATTAGCTTTTCCTATAATTTTAAGAAAATTATCAAGAATAGTTTCTTTGGTACATTGTTACGAAAACGCGTTCCATTCATCTTACCGGTTCCATGCCTCGTCACTGATTGAGATGGTTCAACGTTAGTTAGCTATGCCTTTCCAAGTATATTTCCGTTTCTTTATTATTCGATTCGGGTCAGATTTGACCCGGTATTGTCTACGGACTGATAGGCAAGGTTCACTGGGGAACTGGTAGGAGCGATAATTCGTTTTGAGCGAAGGCTGTAACTTCTTGCACGCCAGGAAGCACGGACCAAGCTTGGCGACAGATGGCGTTCACCAAGAATCCTCGGATTTCCACGAGCCGTGATATAATCGCTCGGCTCGACGAGGCCAGGCCGCAAATACAAAGCAGCTGCGTTTACACGCTTAAGTTGCAACCAAACGCGGTAATGCGGACGCCGTTGCAGTAACTCGTGGCATCGCGATGCTTTGCGCGAAACCCCTTCCGCGGGTCTGCCTTTTCTGAGCGAATCGAATAACCCGACCCGGGAAGATAATACGGTAGAACGAAAAAATACTTACGTTCCGTAACTTTAAGAAGTTGTTGGAAATGCGGTAACCTGAAACTGAGGCAACGCGAACGATAGAGCTCTTGAAATATCGGTTATCCTGACGGTTATTCAGACGTAGCAATACAATAAAAACGTACAGTAGAATATCTAAACTTTACAATCGAGTTCTAACCTTCGTGACTTTTATTATCATTGAACACACGTTGAATTAATAACCCAGAAATTAGTAACCGTATATGCTTACTGTTTACGTAGAAACAGCCACGGTCGCGTTGCATACAATTCCATTAAAGTCACGCTACTTGAATACACGACCGTAGAAAGGTGATTAATTACAAAGAACAACGTTAATCGCGAGGTCCACCCCCTCTCGGGGCGTAAACGTTGAGAATAATCCGGGCACACGGTGTTTGAATAAGAAGTAAATATCGAGCGTTACGAGTTTTCATGCGGCGGCGGTGTAGTTCGCATTCCTTATTTTCTCGTTACGGCCTCGCGACGTGCCGCATAAAAATGAAAATGAAAATGAAAGATGAAAGGTAAAAGTCTGTCCCGGCGCATCGCGGGAAGAGAAATGACAATGTCCGGAAAAAGAGGACGGAGGGGACAGGAAAGTAGCTCGTTTTCTTTGTAAATGGATTAGGTTACTATTGTCCAGGTGCTCGAAGATAATCCTATGCATACCGTGTCGTGATCCAGCAGTCACAGCCGGAGAATAAATCCCTCGCCGTTCTAAATGCTAATGAGCCTCGCGTGAGCGATCCTTTCACATCGTTTTCGGGTAAACCGATGAAACGGATAGTAATAGCAACCCATTAAATTCATCTTTATACGATTTCTTTCCTCCTCTTTTCGCGGCGAACTTGACTCGTCGAGCACACCGCCAACGAACGATAAACTCTATCCTGTGTATCTTGCGTGAAACGTATAACGCAATTATCATGGAGAACCGATCGGGACTTGCCTCGTTGTCGCCGCGGGATTCTCGTGTGCTCGAGTCTCGCGTTTCTCACCACTTAGGAAATTTTCCGACTCGCGGACTGCTAAACTTACGAATAGTCGAGTCACGGACACGGAGACGACGCGTCCCGTTCTTAGATAAGAGCGTTAACAGGCTAGAGAGTTGTGATCCTCGATCTTGGCGAGTTGTAGGCCCGCGTAAGCCTGCGGTAGTTAATCTCGCGAAGACTGTCTGCTAATTCCTCGTCAGCGACCGTGCCGGCCGCGAAACTTTTCCTCCTGCCCATTCTGTTCCCTAAGCGCTAATGCGCTTAATTGTTGTCGCATGCTGTTCGTAAACTACTTTAACCGAACGCCACGTCAGATTCTTTGAGGAATTACTTACCGAAATAGGATTGCGCGGTTTGTGCTTCCGGCCAAGATGAAAGTCATAGAGAAAATTAAAAAGCACTCGAAGCTGCTTAACCGGATTCGTTTTAAAACTTTGGTCGGTAGATCATAAGTTTGCGTTGAAATTGATGTCGAGGATTTGACATTTCAGGCGAGCGTGACAATTCGCGTGGAACTCGGTCCATAATGATAAAACAATAACAAATTGCGATGGTATAAAAATTAAGCGATCGGGAAGAAATCGTTAATAATAGGTAGAAGAAAAGTTCGCTGGCGTTTAGAGAGTTCGCGGCGAGACATACGCTCTTCCTGAGATCTAAATTTTCTGAAAATGTATGCGAACCAGAGCTCGAGGAAGAGAACTATGAAATATCCTCTACGGTTAAACGAGGTCATCGCAAAGTAATGAGCATCGTTTTAAGGAATTATTAAAGAGATAGCCTACTTTTCGTATACGTACAACGAAACGCACGAGGAATTACGACACTGAACTACACCACAGAACTGTAATGCTATAAATAGAAGAACATTGCCAAACGCGCTAATAAAGTCTCGCGTCTCGTCAGTGCGCGATATTAAAAGCGGTAAGCTAACTTCAACTTCGCGAAACTTTTCACCGATACAAGAGAAGCTTCGAAGCGATTTATTTGTAATCTGCCCTGTGCTGCTAAGTAAATCCTTCTAAGACTAAATTCTGACCGATAATAAGCTCAGCAACCCGAAACATGCAAAGTGTCTCAATTTAGAAATTGAACGGCTTGGTATTTATGAACTCACCGTCCACACAGCGCGCCATAAACGAAAATTGAGGCCAGTCGAGTAATCTCTGAACGCGACAATGATCGATAATCACGAGAATCGTGTACTTTTTGCGACGATTTACGCCCTTCGTGAAATATTCCATCGAATGGTGCCATTACGAAATTTAACGCTCGACGTGATCCAACTATTTCATTGGTAAAAAACCAGAAAATTATTCGGACAATAATTCAAAACGCTTCGCCTGCTGTTGGCGATATTCGTGGCTCTTCTATTTGCCGCATGTATTATTTAGTATTGTTCGGATAAAACGGACGCGCATCGATCGTGATTTGTACAAATTTTATACGAATACCAGAATCGTTTCTTAAGAAACATGTCTAAGCAGGAAATGAACGGAGCTATTACGAAGTTGTTTAATGCATATTAAATTTATTTTACTTTAAGATCAGTTTCATGGATTTCTCTCGTCTCAAACATATTAATAGGATTGGAGACCTTAAACGCGCGCACTTTGCGAAAATTAATATTGAGAAAGTCGCTGGAACTGTTTGTGTGCGAATTTAGTAACCGCACCGTAAAATTATCGTTTCCATGAGACCTTCTAATCCTAGGTTTTCAAAGGAAAATTTCCTCGTAATCATTCGCGATGATATTCTGAAGCGAATAGAAGTTTTCACTCAGACGGAACGTCCAGCCGAGTTCTCTCGGCTTTTTGCAATCATTAACCGTGTATTTCGAGCTGCCTCTAATACGTTTGGGGTTTACAAAGTTACAATATCGTTTCAGACGGATACGAAATTTGTATAAACAACTTGTCCATTCTATAATCATCAATGTCAGTTTGGTGTATTTTAATCTCTTGTCTTGTATAATTAGGTTGAAATTTTAAAAGGCTTTAACGGTCGAATAGCATCGTTAAACTCGGTTGTTCCGTTCTGAGGGTTTGTTCATCTTCGCGTCGCTACAGCGGTATCACGTTTTACTATTATCGTAGTGGCTGTGCCGTGCATCGACCAGCCTTGTTACGCCACGAAAGTGCGGTGAACAATAACAATAGGAGACACAAGGTAGATCGAACCAGTAATAGCGCGTGACATCGACTACTGGCTATGATCTTCCTCAAAGTGGCCAGGATTGCGGCAATGACACTAAGGCCGTACGATTCCCAGTCGATAACTGCCTGCAAAGCGAGAAGGTTATTCCAGAGAACACGAGGCTATGTATCGAAAGCGATAAAACGTGGCCAACTTAGCCTCGCGCTACCTACAATTTCAATATCGCTATCGAAACACGAACCGGCGTATTGTAAAAATATGAAAATTTTCTTATACGTTCGGTCCGAGAAACTTGACCGTTCTGAGCCGTTCTCTCGAAATATCTGTCTACGCTACGATTGTTTTCATTAACAATACCGCGAGGCTCACTCTTCGGTTACAGTTTCGCTCTTCGTGCGCTTCGGACATGGATTATTCGTTGGAAGGTTTTAATACGAGTTCTCAACACTTAATTGTTCGTTAAAATATTATCTCCTGTGCCCATTATCGTATTTCAATGTTTATAAAAGTTCAATTTCTATCGACTCTCTATTCTTCGACAAACTATTTTACCTATTCTCTTGCGAGTTAACAATCGATTTTAATAGAGTTATCGCCCAAGTTGCACATCGATCTCGCAGCACTCTTAATCCATCGTGCATACACACGTCGAACACTCGTACCCCGTATTTCCTTATAGCCGTAACTCCTCGTGCATCCCGAACTGAAACCCATTGGGATATAGACTTGGTACGTAACTGATCCGGAAACTCGAACAGCCATTCGATCTTTGCCGCACACTGCCAAATAGTTGTCGTGCGCGTCTAATTCGAGAAGTCAATCCAAGATTTATCCGGAGAATCTTGGTCAATAGGATTTTCAAGTAATTCAGGAAACTAGTATTGATTGATTTTGAATTTGAAATGTCTCATTCCGTATAGAATGTCGGTAAGCTGTAGCAAGTTTTCGAAAGATCCGGGAAGACGTTGAATTTTCATCAGGTTTTGGGGGTTTTGGGGGTTTTCGAACGGCTGTGCATCGACGCGAGGGATAAGACGGTAGCTCGCAGAGGGGATCTTGGGGAATAGTATCGGCGAGTATCGAGTCCTGCGACGGGAACGCGTAATCGTAACAGGCAATCGCGCTATCGAATTTAACAGGCAACGGAGGCGTCGATCACCGCAATAATAATACAACCGCTATCGACTGCCGTTAGCGGCACCGTTGGCATTGCTGGCAGAGTTGCTGGGAAGGGCGCGGGCAGACGTCGGGCGTCGGGCGTTGGGCGTCGAGCGGGAAGCGGCGGCGGGGGCGGCACGGAGCAGAGTAAATCGCGTCGTGGAGGGCGGAGGACGGAGGTGGCAAGAGTCGAGGGTCGTCGGGGGCTGATATCTGGCTAAGCGCGGGCGCAGTTGGATCGCGGTCTCCAGCACAGCAGCATTTCCCTCGACGGTCTGTTCGCGCAGCGCCCGTCTCTCTCGATCGCTGCTCGCCTCCTCTTCCCTCTTGTTCGGCTCGCGTCTCCTTTCGGCCGTCTACTTATCCACCTATCCATCTTACCGACCCTCCGCGATCTTTCGTCCTTTCCGCGTTCTCCGTTCTCGTTCGATCCGTCTCGCTCTCGCTCTCCGTTCGTCGGGTTCGTCACGTTTCAGTTTCCCGTTCGGCGCTGCTCGCGATAACCGGCCATGCGTGGGTGCACGCGACGAGTCGTGTCCACGCGACCGAGTGTGCGTGCCGAATGACGAACGAGTGGCAGTTAAGGAAAACGGAAACGGCCAGGTTGATCGCGGGCTGCGCGAGTCGCCGCGAGTCGGATGCATCCGTCGGTACATCGGCGCGCTGGATGCGCCTACCTGTCACGTGGAAATTCGATCCGATCTGTGCTCCCACGACGTCCACGACGAATCGCCCAAGAGGTGCTCGCGAACAACTTGATCCCAACGTTTCCATCCAGTGATTTAGGACGACCGTACCGCCCAAGTCTCGGCTTTGCAATCTCTACGCGATCGAAGCTCGTGTTACCTAACTATGAAGTTATTGATAAAAGTTGCGCCCAGGCCAAACTTTTCGTTCCTCTTCTCGATCCGCTCGCGTCTTCGCTCGTACTTTTGTGAGTTTGCCAGTTGAATAGATCTGGACCATTCGCGCATGACGCGCATCCGAACAAATTCATTAAAATATCGAATGTCAATTGTCGTGTCAACGACCGGTGATCCACGCAACTGGGAAAAGCTGTGCCCCTAAAATGACGCTTTAAAATGTTTGTAAACACGAGTCTCTATCTAATATCGATCAGTGTTAGAGTAACTTTCTCTTTTAGAAATGTAGCTTTTCCCAATTGCATAGAACACCCTATATATGTATACGTATATTTCTGACTAGGAAAATGTTTTCGTTGCTCGAAGCAAGACCGATTGGCGCCTATATTCGTACAGATTGTAATCCGATTCTTGATAGAAATTCGCGATCACCTTTTCATTGATCTTTATCGCTGTGCGGGTGTCCTGTCGGCAGTCATGTTGAACGTCGCGCGAGCAACTCGTACGCGTAGTGTTTCATTGACCAAGTGAAAGGAAAGAGAAATTAGACGAATATAATAATGATAACCGAGGTGTCTCGAGGTGGAAGGTGATTGGGCCGAGACGGTGAACGTGGTGAAGTTTCGCGAGAATGGACGGTTTCGCGCAGAGTTCCGCAAATTGCGTAAAAGTTGGAGAGAAATTTAGGGGAATGCACCGAAGTGGAATGAGACACGTGGCCCGAACGCGGACGCAATAGACGCGGTTTATCGGTGACAGTGAGTCAACAACAACGGTCCTGCGGTAACAGTACATTTTTCGCGATAAAAACACGCGAAATAGGAAACAGGGTGGCTGGCCTTTCCCGTGGTTCGTTCGTTGTCCAGCGACAACGTTCCCGTACACATGTATTGCATTTGCATTCGCGTTTGCATAAATTCCAGTAAATTTTCGACAAGAATTACTCGTCCATGCTCGAGCGGAATATCGTTAGCTTGCTAATTGAAACCCAAATCTCGTTCGACATCGAACGTTTCGAATGATTTTTTGCCTTCCTTTTAACGCCGCTACCGTATCGATGAACACTGTTACGTTCGCTTACGACATCATCAACGAACGGCGATAAACGCGAAAAAATATATGGCCTCCATGAGAAGAAACGATCCGTTTCGTATATTAATGTTTAATATACATTTCCTCTGTTTTTCTTTCGACCATATTTCTTTCTTTACCAAAGGATACGCCCCGTATAAATAAATTAAATTAAATTAGAATTACAGTAATAGACTCGAGAGTCGTATAAATTTAGCAACAAGTTCTTCGTTTCAGATTCTTCATTTTCAGGTTGCCCAAAATAAGTAATTTATATGATAATTCGATTGAAATTTATTCCGAGACAAATTACACAGGAGACCTTGTAAGTCCCCTTAGGATGAGAGTCATTTATTAATGAATAATCGACGTTTGATTACAACTTTAGAGAGTTTCTAGGATTTTTGACGAACGATTTTATCGTCGAGCAATTTTAAACGACTCTTTTGTGTGTACACTGCTAGCTAAATTGTTTCTTTAATTTTTTTTTACAGAGACCCCCAAATTCGAAACATTATAAAAAATTGTTCGTGCACTTTGCTTCGATAGATTTGCCGCGCACATAGTATGTATAACGCGAGTAGTATATTGATCGATCGGAAGGGGAACAAGATGCATTTACCAATTCCCGTTGAATCATCCATATCCGTGTAAAGAGAGGAATCAACAGGCCGTGATAAGTTCGCCACTCATTCGCTACTATTTATTCGACACCAGCGAACAAATACGATCCATAGAGCGTTCAAGTTCCGGACGCTGAAGGTACGGCCGGAAGCGTACCGACAAGTGAAATTAATATTTCGATCATCGTATTGTGCTCGATCGCAATTAATCGGCTCGATTACGTAGGTTGTTTCGTTGTCGGCGGATGCATGTTAGATTTTAGAAAAGGCTAATGGATATTCGTCGTAAATGGTAACTTATATACTTAATGCATAATAATTAAATCGTAAATATTATTCCTTACACCTGATAATAAAAAAAGCACCCCCATAAGAAGCAAATTACTTTACACGAGTGGATACCTGTAGTAAGAAATAACCATTTATTTGATCTTATAGCACAGGTATTTGTAAAGTGAAAATATGGTAGGTATGAGCCGCGATCGACATCCGCGATGAAACAGTTTTAGCGATCCCATCAATTATTTGAAAGGTCTACTTCGCGCTTCTGTCTCTCGTCGCGTATGCGTTAATTTTCCTATCGAAACGGATTAATTTTTTATGACAGAGAACGCGCTTCGAAACGATGCGGAAACGAAGCTAAACAGATTCATACGCGGTTCAAGCCCGCCGCCTTTTAAGCGATTATCCGACCGACGATGGAGTTATGTTCGAGATTGATTTCAATTTGCGCGCACGCCAGCTTCGCAGAAATGCCGCTCGATCGTACAACAGGCTGATTATTGCCGCGTAATAACCGACCAGTAATAAATCCGCGAATAGGTAATCGAAATTGTAAACATCGCGATATCGCTGGCCGCGTTGCTTTCACGTCGGCTACTCCGGGATACAAATTGCATTACAAATATTATTACTCTACATATTGCTGCAATCAGCGTGATACATCTTATACATATAAATGTCCGCTATTAATTTCCATTTGCGCGAGTTTATTTTCAATTAACGTCGAAATTTAATAAATTGATAAACGCGTAAAACTATTCGCGAGATTACGCGGCACCAGATGCACATTTTACGAAATTCTGCGGCAACGAGTACGCGCTAAAGGCAACTTGTTGCATGTTCTCTGTCAATATCTTACTTGTGTTCCTTTCCTCGCATACCTAGTTGTAACAATCATAATATAGAAGCCTGTCTAGCATTGTCCGACACGAGTAATTCTTGTTCGTCGAAGATAGTTTTGTTCGAAGATAGTCACGCGAAATGCTGGCGTGTATCGTTCTTCCACGAGAAGAAGGCACAGCGTATTTACATCCCCGCTTTTGCTGCAGTCCGCTGATTGGCTGTCACCGATCTTTGTCACCATTTTCGACCGATACCTGTGAGTCAGCGAACTGTAACAGGAACGGGAATGTAAACACGCTGTGCATTCTTCTCATGGAAGCACGGTAATAGCGACGAGTGTCGGGAGGTAAATTCAGTGTGCGAAGCGAACTTCTGTTTATTGTCGGCAGAAAAGACGTATCGCTTCGGTCGGGCTGGCACGGCTTCGAAAGTGGTGTCGCGAAATGTACCGGAAACGATGGACCGTAAAGGTACTGCGAATGGATTCACGATATGGCGGGAATGGGAGCGGCTGGGACACGCTGGCCAAGATGATCTGCATTTTCTTCTTCGCGATACTACTGCACGGTAAGCCGATGCACAATTTATACGTACCTAGCCACGTCGCGATAAGGAACCATTTCCTTCCCGTTTATTGGCTTTCCTACTAAACGGAACCCAATTTCCACGAAAGATTAGAATTTAGAATTTGAACCGATCGAATCGATAGTTTAAAGGGGTTGTAAAAGGTTGTAATCTTCAAATTTGGAAAACTCTGAGGTCATAGGACCTTTCCAACCATCAGTGAGCGCGTAGGCGGGAATATGTATTTTTCTAAAGGTCACTGTGGGTCCTCGTCGATTCTACGTTAGATATCCGTAGACCCACCCGGTTGGCATCGGTTCGAACGTAGACGATAAGTCATAAAGTCGCCATGGAAATCATACCTTGCAAAGGCAAATGAGTCGTAAAAAGAACTGTCTCGTAAATTTGGTCGGACAGAATTTTGAAGAGCGACTGCTGCTACGTCGGATGACTTACGAGTTCATCGCTGACGTGCTTGCCAAACTGTTTTTGGAATCAGTTTTCTTCCCTCCGAATTAGAAGGATATTTTTGGAACCGAATAAAAGGCCGTGATATATCTCAAATCACGTTACGGTTAATGAGCGTTTCCTTAATTTTTATTGATCGTAATAGCAACGTAGATAACCTTATCCACGGTTGACGGAGTATCGAGTAAAACGAATGTCATTCGATGCGGCTGACATTTATGTCAGATTTCAGTCTTCGTTCAAATTGGTGTCGTAAATGTCAGCGTGCAAACGTGTTTCGAACATGCTGTACAGCGTATTTTGTTTGAGCGCCAGAAATAGTTACCTTAAACCGATAATGTCAAAGGTTATCCGATTCATAAAAGGAATGTTTGATATTTTGGAAAGTGGACGGGGCGTAGAAAATGTCGGAAAATCATTTTACCCTCAAAAGATCAGTGAATCGTTTAATTCACCGCGGATCGCGAAAAATCGAATTCTTTCGTCCGTTACATATGCGCGGCGTTCAATTACTTTTTTGTCATCGGTTCCTGCTTGTTTATTGGAATTGTCCGCGCGCATTTATTTGGAGGGCGAAACGCGCCAGCCGCCCACGCTTCACGTTAATTAGAATCTCTATCGTTCGATCAACTATCGGTGCAACTATTGACTAGCTGCTCTCATTACGGTAAGTCTTTATTATCGCTTTAATTCTTGCAAAAGTAATTGACGCGATATCGATTCGTTAATTGGAACTCTCGCCGTTGATTTCCGACCTGTTCGACGGAAATACAGCTAATGAAGTTGTCATCGCGCGGTAATTATTAAAACTGGTCGATGAAACCCGTTCTTGCTCCGTCAACTTCCGTGGAATTGTTTACGATGCATTGTTTGCATTGTTATACATCCTACGCGCTCTTCATACTTTGGCAGCCGTTGTCGCGCGTATACTTTTCTCTTAAATTCAAATGAAAACTTTAATACTATTTACGCGTCGATATATCCTCTTTAAATTTCATTTACAATTTATAGGCTTCTAAGATGATTTAGGGCCATAGAACCTATTCAAACTTTGATCATTGCACGAGAGCCTCGTTCATTGCGTACCGTTGATAAGTAGAAGGGATTGTCGCTTAGCAACGAGTAAAGTTGGAAGGGAGAAGTGATTAGCGTTAGTGAGCATAGATAATGGAGATGTACTATATAAGCGGGACTCCTCATCGGATCGCGTACATTGACTGACGCGAGAACTTTCAGCCCCGTTTGCCTGTGATAATTCAAGTTCAACTGTAACGTGTCAAAGATTGAAATTTTTTTATTATTTTATCGTTCCTCGGTTCGCCACTTCGCAATACTAACGATCATCTCTGCAGCAATCAATACGGAAATGACTGGCTCGTTATCTGTTGCTACTTCGTAGATAACAAGCTGCAATTCTTTTCCCGACAACTTTGCCCGAAGGATTCTGAGAGCGGCGACCTCGTCTACAATATCGTAACTAAAATTTTACTCGACGATAGGGTAGAATATTTTCCAGCTGCCAACGTACCAGCTTGTTATTTTTTCGAATGGTCGTTATATTTGCACTCAGAGATGACGTCATCTATTTATGCAAACGATTTTCAGCAATTTCGTAGTATTAAGTTGGAGCAAGTTTCGAAACGTTGCTCGAAAAAATGTCCGATCTCGCGTGGAATGACCCAAATGTAAAGCTTTAAAAACTTTCTTTGGAGCTTACCAACGGGTAGAAGTACAAAGGAATTCAAAATTAGTCTGGCGCTTTAGTAATTCGAAAGCGATCCTGTAATTTCAAGAGTGGCATTTTCCTGGGAAAATCGCTGCCGTTGAACGCAATTAAAAAATCCAGGACCAGTTCTTTTTTCGAGTAGGCAAAGAGTGGTTCCGTGCACGAAACACTTTGTCCGCGCACGAGTGACTCGCGCGTCCCGGAATTTTCGTAAAAGCTCTGCTCGCGGGACACAACGGGCGACGTTGAAAACTCGTGGACCGAGGTAAAAAGCACGAGGAGAAATCAGAAAGTGGAAAGTAACGGCGTTGCTCCGCGCAAAGAGACAAAAATGCGTCGGCTGGAGACAATGATCCTCGACTACTTTGCAAACGTTGTTGCGGTCAGCTAACACCGTTAACGCTTATGCCCGTATGCGCTTACGCAACTAGTTTTTATCTGCTCGGTGAAAAAGATTGCTCGTTGTTGTCAAATAAAACTACACTGCTTTTTTAATTATTCAACGTTTGAAACTTGAAACGATGTTTAGTTTAGCTTTTTCAGAGTTCCAAGCTTCGAATCTTCGTCGCGTTAGAAACGTCCAAGTCGAGACTCGAACGATCCATCGCTAACGGTGTATGTACCGCGTGAGCAACGTGTAATCCATAGTTGGTCGTGTACAAGAAGCGTGCATGGACAAGTAAAATGAGCTTACTAGCATAAAGCTCGGTACGCGATACACGGCGTTCTCGGATTCCAAAGCAAACTCGCCGCACGGTTGTAAACGTGCTTATCCGAAAGTTGTCGCGTTTAACGCGCGTCGTGTGCCGCGTATCGCGTATCGGGGATTGCGTATCGAGATAGCAATATCTGCTGGTGCAGCGTCTGCGTTCGTCGACTGGATGCGACACGACGCAATGACACGACGACGCGACGTACATATGTAACTGCGTTAGCCAGGACCGTTCGGTGCAAACGGTGCCCGTAGCTTACGGGCCAGAGGCTATTTAATTTTACCAGCTCCCGTCGTGGAACCAGTAAAATGGCGAATTTACGCCACGCGGGTTCTACCGTGCACGAGGCGTCATTAATAATTCACAATGTTTTCCCTCCGCAACTTTGTACATACTTACTTTGTACTCGTTTCCGACGAAACGTTTCCCGGATTCGTTCCGTTCGCCGCAAAGTCCTCGAGCGCGTGCGCCCGACAACGCCGAGGAGCTTTCTGCGTACGCGCGGAAGCGACCTATCCACGAATTCATGCAGATGCTTATGAATAAACATTAAATTCAATTATAAAGGACCGTGTTCAAAATATTATATACGCCGGACCACTCGACAAACTTCGAACGCGACTGTTGCGCTCACAACCCTTTGTTTACTCGACCGTTATTGCCTGACTCTACGTACAGTTTGTCGAGTTTTTGCAAGGTGTGCTGGGAATCGAACGTTACTTCTGAATCCGTAACAGTGCCATAACAGATCCGAGTTCCATTCTTCTAGCCTATTCGAACGCAAGGTAGCTCTTTTTAGATTCGATTGTCACCGTTGATAGCATCGCCGTTTCGTAAGAGAACCTTTCTGATGCACCCTTATGCTATTAATAACACTACGCTTAATGAAATCGCCAGACTGAAAGATCTTGACATTATTTTTTCACCCCCATTGTCCTTTGTGGAACATTATCAAAGGATTAAACCCACAGCCTCGAAAGCTCTGACTTTTATAATGAAATCATCCGCAGACTTCAAAGATCATAAACTCTTAACAACATTATATTCTGCTCTCGTACATTCTCACCTAGATTACTCCTTCTCCATCTGAAAACCCTATCGCCGTGTTCATATTTTCTGTTCAGAAAAAAAAACATACAAGAAGAAATATTAAGTCGAATTTCATATTCTATACCGTAGCTATTATAATATTATAATGTAATTATCTCGAAAATGTTATCTTCCCGCAAAGGTACTCGATTTACTGCTCGTAAAGCTTTGCGAATGAGAACTGACGCAATAACTCGCAGATTTCCGCAAATGTTCTCGTACCCAGGCAGGATAGCACGAATGAAAAGAGGAAATAACGCGAATAATGAAATCGACGTTGAAGGAAAGTCAATAGGGACCTCTCTGTATTACGATCATTTCTAATTCAAAAAATTTACGTAACGGGGGAGCATCGAATCGTAGAACCTCGCTGTAGGTATCTTCAATATTTGACGGCTAGAATTAGGTTTATTTAACAACGCGAAGGCAGTATTACAGCTCCGCTGATGAGTCATACACGACCAATGTGGTTTACGCTTGGCGTTTCAATTTCTCTTTGACGAGCACTGCTACGGTGCAAATACCGCGTGATCGTAGCTCTACAAATATCTAGATAAACCCGCTTTCAAAGATACACTCGCCGCTTAAAAGATGCTGGTATAGGAAGGGATCTCTTTGCCCGACGATCGCGATTCTCGTTCGATCGTTACACGAAAATAACCAAACGTTCACACCTGCGCGATTTATTGATACGCCAATACAAATACGTAAATTCCCTTCTTATAGACTGTGTTTTTACGTTTAGAGAGGTCCCGTACAATTTGTGCCTTGAAACGCGAACGCAGTGGACGCGATGCCAGCGGGCAAGTTATTGAATTAAACGGAAACGCAAACAATGACGTTCTAGCCCCGTTTGTACCGGCTTGTTGCTTCTCGTTTTGTTTGTTTCCGTTTTAAACCTCGTGGCTTACGGGAAAAAGTTCGAATTAATCTGCGGCTATCGACTGGTCAGCGTTAGCTGAAAAACCTGCTGATAGATTCATCGTGGATGCTTTGGTCCCGCGAGAGGAAAAGGATCGGATTATGAGTCGCGTAAAAAGATGAAACCTCAGGATGGCGCGCACGGTCCACGATCGGTCTTTTCTTGCCTGGAATCCTTATCGGATCGGAAGTTCCTTCTAAAGTAACACCTTCGCGACGCAGCCGGAAGTTTCTCGCCTCCGCGCGGTCCGCATTGTTCGAACTCGCCAACTTTTATTCGACCGCGGCTGCTCGGAACGGTTGACCGCGGAAACGTCGCTCGTTCGAGATTTAACCAACTAAGTATTCGACTCCCACCGATGCGAACTTGGAATATTTTTCAATGAACCCGATCCCACCGATGCGCCAATATTTCGATCAACTTTTCGTTACGCACATAACGTTACACACCGACCGATAGAAAGCTTTCACCTCCTCGAATATCTCTCCATCGTCGTTACTGTGGTTTCGCTGACTGGACGCTCGTGTTATTCAACTTTTTGCGTGCTTTTACGCAGTTTTGGTTACACGACCCGTTGTCAGGATACTACATCGTGCTCGAGTTCTGTGACATCCGAGAAAATACAATCACGACGGAAGCGCGGTATTGTTTACGACCCTATTGATAAGGTGACCCTAGAATTACAGATACCAATTTAACACCGTTTCTATCGAAGGTGTAGAAAGACCCTTTCTAAAGCATCAGTTTCTAACAAAGATCGCTCTCGATATAAGAATTGCTGAGTAAACGCAGAATATTTTTCCACGGACGAAGAAGTTTGTTCTAGCATAACTGAAGTATCCTTTTAGTCCTTTTTGACTACAACTTCCTCGTAAGGTAACACGATCGTGCAAACGTATCCAACGGATTCGGGATATGTACCAAAAACTGCGCTTTCGCGATTCGAGTTGATCGAATATTCGGAATTCATTGATTTTACGGAAATTGGCTGAAGTTTCCCCACTTGTCGGAGCTGTGCTTTAGCTCTATCTTTCGGGACTATGGAAATTCAAGTTGCAATTCTGTTTGGGTCGCTACTATCGACGAGTTTATCTATGAAACAGGGACAAACAGCAGTATATTTCTGTGATATCTAATAAATAAATACCGGAAAGTTGTATCTCGTCGAACACAGAGGAGCGTTTCGAAGCGTCTGGTTCGATTATTTTAGCAAGAAAGTCACGAACTCGCTCAAGATACGACCGAGCTAACCGGCGTACTCGTAATATTCGATGCAATTAAATGTAGAGAACCCGCAGCGAGAGCTGGCTGGTTCGACGCGCACGAAGACGGATTATCCTTTAAGGCGACTAATTAATTGGAGTCCCGCGCTAATTTAATATACCGAGTTAGTTGCAACGCGTGGCTCCCAACAGGCAAATGACCCACTTGCGGACGGTTCCTCGCAGAGTCGCGAAGAGAACTCTCGTCGAGGCAAGATCAATCATCCAAGAAGGTTCCTGACTCCTCCACCTGCGAAACAATTAGCTCGCACAATTGAAATAGAATGGCGACGCCGGTAAACTCTAAATGGTTCCAACGGATCCGGGATTTTGGCTCGATTAAAGAGCTTTCCCGGCTCGATCCGATTTCAACCGCGAGAGGACAGGTTTACTCGCGATAATGGAAAGTCGGGCTCGCTAAACCATCGACGGTTATTTTTCTGCTCGACGCGGCGCTTCATCGAAACGGGAGACATTCGCTCGCCTCGATTGCCCACTCGAGGTTATCTATAAATTTCCAACTGATTGCTTCCACCGTCTCCTGTTAACCCAGACAAAGATTCATTTTCCGTGAACCAGCTAACAAATTTTAAAGATTCGAACCATTTGGATAGTTCGACATTTTTAACGGGTATCGAACTTACTTTTTTCCATTAAAAAATTTTTGTTCGACACACTTGTTTGCCGCTAGCAAGGTAATTACCATACTTTGGACTTTGGGCGTGGAAAATGCACTTAACATTCAACACGAACGGATAGTGTTATCCTCCATCTCGTATTATGTTACACTATCGGCGCAACAGAGGAGATCCTGGTACGAAATACGATGTCGAGTTTAGCTAGACGTAGGGTTGCAAAGGGTAACGTTCAAAGTACAACCAGCGATTAAATTAAACTCGAAATTCCAGATCGTGAAGTTCGGTATCTTCGGTCTGTAAAACATTTAAAAATTTAGGGAAGCTCGAAGCATGCTCGAATGATCCGCGTTCGCGCGCAAAGTACGCATAATCAAATTTTCGCGACCATCTGTGTCGAATGGTAATGTCGATACGTTGTCAAAATGGAAATTATCGCGGCCGATCGCAATGTTGGCGCGAATGGAATACATTCGCAGGATATAAATATCCACCGACAGGCTTGCGGCGTTTTTTACGATGGCGAGAAAATACGCATAGATCAAGGCGACAAATAACGTCGCGCACCGCAATATCCAAGCTAGGCGATACATCAATGCGCAATTTACGATGTTGCTACGTCACCGATGCGAAACAACCCTCGTTCTCTCTTCCAACCAGTCGGGGAAATAGGGACCAATCGTCCGACAAATCTGAAATTTATAACGGAATCGGCCGGTTAAATCGATGACATTCCCTCGCGGGTAATGTTACTCCAGAATACTCCAGAATTCCTCGTTCGCATTCTAGAAATAAAAAATACCGCCAGTATATGCGTCGTTGCGTTGCCTATTCGCAAACGTATACGATCGACGGAATACCTCGACGAGTCATTTTCGATTATCGTGCGTGAACACATATTCAGCGAATGAAATATTAGTTATTATCCTGGAGCTTTCCCATCGTATTCCAATTAAACAAATATCGTTTTCTGATTTTTGAGAGCGTGCAGATGCACGTTGTACGATACAAGGTTCGATTGCTTGCGTGTCGTTCGGTAGACGAAAAGTTGTACCTGGACTTTTGAGTGCCTCTCTAGTAAACGCTTTACGAAAGCGTTGTTCGATCGAGAACCACGGGAATTCCTTATGCAGGGATGCGTTCCCGTAACCCATTTCCCGAACAACACGCGATTCTTGGGCTTCCTCCGGCGAGGGAAAGAATGCGAATGGAAATGGTACGAAGAATTTCGTTTTACCCGGTTGAGTGAACTACACACGCGCAGACAGCGACATCAAGCCGCGCTCGACATGTTTCTTCGATCGGAACCGAAACGATCCGTCAAAGGGACATCATAACGAAAGCGCCAAAAAAATAAAACCGTAGCTTCCGCGTCGACGAACATTCGTTATCAACGGACAAATATTTCGCGTCCTCGCAGCCCTCGCGCGTCGGGGTTATTAATTTGTACGCTGGCTTGTTTGTGTTGTCGGAACACTTGGCCTCGAGCAAGCTGCCAATAAAACACGTTGCGCTAAACAAACTTCACACCATCTGCTTGCAACCGATTAAAAATACCAGCGGGCGGGAGATTTTCGCATTAACGTTACCGTGCAAAGAGAAAACATTTATTTCCGTTTTTTAAAAATAAAACAAAATTCGTAAAATGGTTGTTCCGTCTCTTAAATTAAAATTACCGTAACCGAGGAAGGGACAAAGGACACGCACGTGAAAAACAACAATGGTCGAACGAAATTAACGTTAAATAAATCGCGGTTGTTCTTTGTTAGCTGGACGATTTTCAATTTCGCAAAATCGATCGCGCCGATGCGAGAAAAGCGCGAGCCAGGAAATTTACGGGGCGCCGAAACGGAACTCGAGGCTGATCGTTACGAGACACGTAAAGATCTTCCTTTCGCGGTTAAGAGAAGTTTCGGATGTTTAATATTCATGTTGTATCGTTTGGCGTCGCACGCACAGGCGAGATTTTCTGGATATTTCTGAACTATGTATCGGATGAACGTGGAACGGGAACGAACGAGATGCAACGGAAACTAGATTCGCGAAGGCGTTGCGTGAAAGGACGAGCCGAATAGCCGAAACACGCTTCAGAAATTTCCATATTTGTACAACAAGCGTACTAAAGGGGAGCCTCGTGCAGCTTTTACGATGCTGTCGGCAGCCTCAGCGGATTCCTTTCCGAAAAGTGAATCGCGAAACTCGCGTTGACGCGCCAGAATTTCTACTTCCATCGACGTTCAGCGGCTTTGAGCGTCTTTCGAAACTTCGAAACAGTTGGTCCGATGGAAAACGTGACTCGCGGATATGGAATTCGATAACTCGTACCGTCTGTTAGACTCGTGTCCCTTTGTTCTTGTCGTTTATCGTTCGTGACATTGACGCGTACTTTGCAAAAAATTATCGACGACCGCCAAATAAATCCGCTTGGAAAAATGCATCGATACGGCGATACAATATTCTATCGTGCTTCGCAGCAAATGCAGTATCCATTTGCATGGAAACGAGGAGATAAAAACGAACGTATTTATAAACAATCAATGCCGAGATTAAAAGTATACAGACAGCGCGGGCAATTAATCGAGCATGATAATTGCAAAGCGACTATCGACTCTTCGCTCGGTTTATCGTTGGTCGCCGATGAGTATCGATACCGTTGAATCCTTCGGACAGATAATTTGCCAACAAAAAACAGGGAACTCTGATTTACACGGGCAATAATCTTCGAACGAACGTATAGCTTTTTTAATTAGAGACAGTTTTCGATAATTGAATTGACGAATGAAAAATAATAAAAAATGTGCCACCTGATCGGAAGGATCATTCTCTCGTAAAGTACATAAACTAACCAGAAAAGAACCTCTCCGCGTTTCTGTATCTTCTTCTTAATTAAACGGCAAAGCTCTTAAGAAGCTTATGTGCTTAGATTGCCGGAATCTTATCATCCAGACACGTTTGCAGTTGTCAGCAATTTTCTGCAAGAGCGTCTTACTCCTAGAGCCGTTTCCTTCGTTGTCGATAATAAGAATTTCTTTCGACTCGTTCGTGATCGTCGAAGCGATGATTTATCCATTCCGCGCAAAATTACATCTGAGCTTTCTTATTTAAAAAAGTGAAAAATTGCCAGAAACCTTCTAGAAAAACTATATCATTCACTAGGAAAGCACTCTTCCAAATTGAACTACAATTTACACATATAACGAAAACAGCATGCAGTTGTACGAAATTTATTTTTTTACTTTCTGAATGCGTATAATTAAAAGTTAGTTTTAACGAAAGTTATATTCTACGTTTGACTGCGAAATTTTTTTAATTAAAATACATTCGGATTATTCCTGAAAAAATTTCAACAACGTCTAATTAAAAGTAATTCGAACATTGTGTTCAAACTATTTTCATCGGGAGAACTATACGATTTTATTTTGCATTGGTAACGGCGGGTTTGCTATTGTAACTGGAGATATACAGTGCTGGCCGTAAGAAACATATGCCTAATAAGAATGTATTTTAAAATGATCTGATGTACGGACAAAAGTATTGGCACATATTGAAGTTTTTACTAAGTTTGACTAAAAAAATTCGGCGAAACGGTTCGCTATGGATGAATTGTCATATACGAGCATAGTGTCAAAAAGAAGAAGCTTGATCCTGACCAGGAAACACGTTACGACACAAAGTTAGACGTTCTACTGTAGGGAGATCGAGTGAAATTCCATCGACGTCAAAGGAAAAAAGGAGAAGCTAGTAGTCGACATCGACGACAGGCCAGCCAAGTGACGTATCTGTTTGTTGTGTCTGGCTTAGTAGTTGTGTATCAAGAATGCGTCAAAGTAGATACGCATCTCCGAGACAAGGTACTATCGACCTAATAGGTGATACTCTTCATGATTACTACTTGACGCTATATCCAACAAAGGCAGTGTCAAATAATCAAGTTAATTTTCGACTTGTTTCTCTTGCATTTGCAAGTCTTTTATTTATTCGAACAATTACTTATCCCCCATCGAGTTGGCTAGAAAATTCAACATGATACTTCCGTAATAGCGACGCAAAGGCTCTAGAAATTAAATTATCGTAAAAAATTGCACAAGGGAAACAAGCTCGCAAAGATTTTAATTAATACCCTGTAAAATATTTGTACGAAGTAAGAACAATACGGGGATTGCACCGTCGTAACGAAGTATTTGCGAAAGAAATTCGATCTAATTATTCCGTCTAATAAACGTTTAATTAAACCTTCTTTCGAGCATCCCTTTATCATCCGCTTCGAGATATGTAAAATCTCGTCCGGTAAAATCTCTTTGTCAAATTTTCCAAATACTCAACATTTTGCAATCTGTTCTCTCATTTATTTGCGTTAAATCCTCTTTCGAATTCCACCTCGATTACAGGCCCACGCCTTGAAAAGCTAATATTTAAATATGTATCGAAGCAAAATTCGCTTTTTCTGAAATTCCCAGAGAAATTCAACACGTAGAGATAATAAAAGGCAGGGAATAAAAACGCAATCGTTCGTTTAAAAGTACGATTTCGGTGGGAAAGGCAAACTCGTAAAAACAGTCGACTCTGGCGCGTCCTGTGCGCCTCGACGCAGCGGAAATGGCTTCTTCGAGAAGAGTTCGTCGTGACAACGATCTAGACGCAGACCAATCGTAGTCAGCACTTTGCGAGGTTAAGGTAATTGGGTGGGCTGAAAGAGAAACGCGAGTATAAGTTTTTGCACGGGAAAAGGAGCACTCCGTCCGCTTAGTTTCGAGAACAGTGGCTCCTTGAAACGCTCGCTGACGCTATTTCGTCTAATTAAATCGGAGCCCCTTTGAGGGTCTTAAGCGTGGCGTTTCCAGTCCTATCTCGAGTCATTTGCCGCTCCGTTATGTAACCCGCCGTTTCTTTGAATAAACGCGCTGTCTATGCGAAGACCGACGACAGTACTCTTCTTCTCCTTGGTCGCGTCCTTTTTATATCACTACAATTCAAACGTAAGCTTTTGCAACACTGCTCGCTGCAAAAACACCTTCCGTGTTTTCCGAACCAAACAACTTTCCTAATACTCGAATCAATCTTCACTGTATATTACATAGGTTGGTCCTGTCGATTAAAATGCAGGACGATTTTAATTTAAAATTAGATCTGAAGTAAGAAAGATAATAGTAGGTAAGGATGTCAATTTATTAATTGGACAGGGTGATTCTATATGTGAAAATGAGTAGAAAAGAACGAATACGAGTGGAACATATAAACGCTTGGTCTGACGCGTCTGACCACTAACCGCTCTTTCTACTTACACTGATATCTAAGTCGTACTCCAGTGCCCACATACCCGATGAATTTTCAAAGTGCACGATTACTTTCACCTTGTACGTTTATCTCGAAGATTATTATCATCCAAAACTTTCTCTTTTAACTGAATTTTAATTATTTTCCACTGATGACGAAAAGTTACTATCCAAGAAAATAAATATATGAATGTAATAACGAAAGGTGCATCTTGTCCTTTGGGTTTCAATAGCTGTATAGTCTGTATTTGAAACGAACACCGGTGCTTCTCGATTTAAGGGCTCGAGATAAATTGGATATGAAAATTCATGAGCGGGAGGAATTGGTTTCAGGAACATAACACGGTGTGCGCTCGAAATTGAAGACATTGTCTATTCTCTTACGATGCAACTATGCTCTTCGAAAATATTAGTATCGCTGTTCGTAGTCTCGAAGCTATTTCGTTAAAATGTTCATTTTTCAATGTTATTTAACCCCTTAACGCTGACGTCCGTGGCATACTCGGTCACAGCAAAATATCCAATTTGTGGAAACCCGTGACAGTCACGCGTGACAACGACATGGCAAGCAATTTTTAATCTATCTACGCGATTCGAACAAATTTTTAAAATCGATTTTCTCGAAAACGAAGCTTCGAGCAAGAAAGCTTTACACCAAATTACGTACTTGTTTTTTTTCGATGACGAATCAGCAGACTTTGAAATCTGATTACGAGATCCAATATCTATTCCCGTAGGATAAATCAAAAATTGACTAGGCGGCAAAACTGTTCGATGCATTTCCACGAAGTTAAAGAAACGGAAACGCAGTTAAATATACAGGTGGTCAAATCGAGTTAAAAGTATATTAATGCGAGCGAAGCAAACGCTGACTCGAAAGTAACGAGCGTTTTTAGGTTCGACGAACTTTCTTCCAAGCGGTTCTTGACGGAAGAAGACAAATATTTGCACGGAGAAGTCGGCTTCCAAAAGTTCAGTCCGTAGTGAAATCGTTGCCATAATAGACGGGTTAGTTAAAGTAGTCGTTGCCATGAAAAAGCTTTCGCATCTTCGTTTCACGCTTTGCCAAAGAATCCACAGCCTTCTTATTCAAGGAAAGCTTTTCATTTCCGTGTTCCTTATTAAAATGAATGCTGTGATTTCTCAAACGAAATGGAAAGATGTTTGTGATCTCTTTCTTTCGCGTTCGATCTCGTGACTGCCAAAGAAGTGAATAGTCGCGTACGAGCCCTTTAGCCGACAGCCAAACAAACACGCGAAAAGAAAGAAAGATGATTGACACGAGGAAATAAATACAGCCCAAGGCGTACGAGTTTCTCGGTCCAAAAAGAATGGAAATATTTCGCGTTCCTTTCATACGCGAGGATGCAAGTAAATCTGCATAAAATGTCTGCGCGGTAAATTAATATAGCGCATCGTGTATGTGTTCTGTCCGGAAAATATACAGTATGTATACCTTAACGGGAACGTGTCTTTCCTTTCACCAAAGTATGTTTCTTCTATCGCTCGAGGCGTGTACCATTCTATATACATATTATTTTGTACCTAGTTCCTTGCAGTATACCATGCCAAACGAGCGAGTAAACAATTCTGTTTGCAGCGAGAAGATTTCGTTCGTTAATAATGCTCCGTTCAAATTTGTCTGCAATTTCTGAAAAACGTTACCCGGTACTCCTAAAGTAGGAGTAATGAACATTAAACAGATTAACGGCGTCGAAGTTATAAAATATATCTCGAGTAAATTAAACATTAGCAACGTACTAGCAGGTAACTGGAAACATCCGGTAATGATAAAATGCTACGTGAGAATAAACAACGAGGTACTCATTCCAGTTAATCCATGTTCCTCATAGTTCGAACATGCTTTGCTCTTGTTTACCCGGATTATTCAAACGCCGTCATATTTCGATCACTCTAAACAGAATTTCGTGCAGCGTTAGCGAACGAACGTCATCGGCAATTTCAAAATGTACCGCGAGATTAAAGTCGTCGGTCTATTTGCAGTACCTAATTTCCCTGTGTGCTGCCGTGTTTACGACTCGCGTCAATCGATAAATCGCATAATTGCTAAGTGGTATTTAACGATATATCTTTTATACGATACGATACGATCTTTTAACGATATATATTTTACTTTAAGTAAAATGTAACGGAAAATTGTAGGTATTTTCAACACGGTTCGTGTTTACCCGTATGGTTGGTACCGTAAACGACACCGTGACTGCGTCGTAATGAAAACAGGAACAATCTCGCGCGATGATAGGAAAAAGGACGAGTTCGCACGGATGGTAATTTCGTTCTTACGTTCGTGAAGAGAGATCTGGCATCGACGAGTCCTTTGACGATCGTGTTCGTGGCTGCGTATTGTTGCGGGGAACGTAATACCGGCGGTAACTGCGTTCCTCTGGAAAACGCGCTTCGAAATGCACACTCAAACGCTCCCATTAAGCGAATTCATTGGACCAATATGCCGGTACCAGGTTTCCAGAGGAGCATGCCCGTTGTTACAGTCCCCGATAAAAGATAAACAACTATATAACGAAAATCCTGCCGTCCTCAAAATCCATTCTATCGGTCAACATTCCGCTAGATAAATTTCATCCACGATTTGTTGCGATCTCGGTGGCTTCGATGTCGTCATAACGTTTTCGCGAACCATCACGATTTCGGCTCTTTGTTCTGGATGACACGTCCGACTCGAAACTTTCAGACCGTCCTCCTATCTAACGAGGAATGGCACGGGCGTGAAAATCGGTTTTTAAACGACACTGTGTGAAAGTTGTGCCACACACGTAGCGTTGCAAAACCCGACATAGTTTTTTTCAAAACGTACACTCGTTTTTGACAAATTTTACACGTTCAGTTTCGACTAGGTTGCTACAACTGTAGTTTTTCTGCAGCTTGAACAAACGTATTATAATTACAAACTGTATTATGTAATGTATTTAATTTAGTCTAGAAGCTTTTATTTTCGTCGTAATTACTACGTTTTAATTTGCATTCGTGTGTTTTAAAAATTCTATGGAAAATTTCTTTTGATAAAGGCCATAAAAACAAACGAAGCACAAACTTGTTGTACACCGCGTGCACGTTAATAACGCTACATTATTACATGCATATGTTTTTATTTTAAGTGGGTGGAACGCTTCATTTGTGTTTTTAAATTTTTATTTCGTATTTCGTTCATGTTCCAGAACGTCGACTCTCATAATTGAACTTGACTTGAATAGAAAAATAATTATACATTGGTACAAGAATAAAATTCGATATTCGAATTAAACGATAAAAGAGGGGGCTGAAAGAGCAGTCCTAGTTTCAACGAGCGATAGAAAGGTCTCTTTCGATTTTAGAAAAACTATTTATAACAAGACAGTACCGCGCGAGAGTGACGCAAGTATGGAAATTAAATTTTCCTCCTCGAGATGAAAGAAGTGGCAAAGAAACCGCGTCTGTCCGTCTCCTGGAGGTCGCAAAGGCACGATCTCCTCCAGGAAGGATGCAAAAATGTTACTCCCTTATCTCATATTCTCCTTACGGCGAAAGATGTATATGTATTTTTGACAGACTGCTTCGTAGGATGGAATCAGCCGCGATTCCAACGCTCGATCCTCCTTAAATTAAATATACACGCTGGCAAGTTCAAAGAAGGAGAACATAGAATGGAAAGCATAACGAATTTATAGAACTCGTAACACTTGGGAATCGCAACGAGTACCATTTGTTAATACTTTTCTTATTTGTGCCGTTCCAGTCATGGACTTTGTAGAATTTTTCTAGTTCGATGATCAAAATAATCTGGTTTCGTTAAATTTTCTCGTTGCATTTTCGTGTCTTGGCGACTGTGTACAATGAGAAAATATTGACTCTGTACAGTCTGTTCGCGAAAGACTTCGGGCCATCTCTTGACCGTCACTTTCAAGAACTCTTTCGTAACACTCTACCATCTTCGTCTTTGCAGCGCTGCAACACTTTTAAACCCAACAGTGAGCACATACAACTCTCACGGGCGACACCAAGTACAGTAAAAGGATTCGTAGAAAACTGATCTAATATTAACCAATGAACTCTCGTTTCTCGAAGGTATCGAAGCATCGAGGTCCTCTTCTTTAAATCAATCTCTCTCGTAGTTCTTGATAATTTAAAACGACGAAGCTGCGCCGTTCGTTTATAACTATAAGTAAGTAGCTGTTTATTAATGAGATTTTGTTCTGTAAAATGGAACTGCAGCAGCCTTGCAACTTTACCCTTCGAAAAAGCCTTCGAACGACGTTGGAACGTTCGAGAGAAATTATCGAGACATTTCGCATTTGTTTGACGATAAAAGGACGGAACTTTCCTTAACGAGGCACGACACGCTTTATTTCCCACGAAAGTAGAATCATTTGATGTCTGGGAAATCAAGTCGGCTGGAACTCTTTGACGCAGCCCGGTGTATAAAAACGACCGATGAAAAACTGCGAGGGTGCAAACGACAGCTTAATTACCGGCACACGGGATAGGGATGCAAAAGTAATGCGTTTTCAATTATCTGCGCGTCAGATTCTAATTCTTGATCTGCATAAACAAACCGGCCATCCTGAACGACGTCCCCCTTTCCCATCCGAAAAACTTTCTATAATTATTCTCGATATTTCTCCCTTTAATTATCGCGGAAGGAAGACTCCGCGATTAGTTTGACCGCTACTTAATATTTTGGACGGTTCTGTTTATTAAAAATATTATTAAAGTGTCAGGATGTTTGCTGCGTAAAACTAGTTGATCGTCCATTTTTGCGCCAACAAGTTCCGCGAGCGTAAACGCTTTTCCGCCCGGACTTTCAGCAAATCTGATAAAACTTTTTAACCAGAGATTTAACAAGTAAGTTAAATACGTCTACGCGTCGCGCGCTTCAACGAAACTTGTTACGCGAAGATTTTAAGTTTACTCACTTTGAAATTTCACGTATTTGGCAATATCATATGAGTACGTAATATATCAAACATAAAAGCAAACCACTACGTTCGATCGCGTAGTATTATTGATGTATTCGGAGGTATCAACGTATGATAACGTCATGATCAGCAGCGTCAAACGCTGGAACGAATTACCTATACGGTTCGACGTACAAATTCGATGCCGTCTGGAATGATTTAGACGCGATTAATGTGGCTGTTGCACCGTGCCCCCCCCCCCTTCCCACAGTTAGTTAGTATTCATATTGCTTTATCTTTGCACGATGAGCGTAATTACCACTATAAATTATATCGTACCCGGTAGTCGAATCGTATTAAACATACACGTGACTGAGTAAAATTCTCGTTACGCTCTTCATACTCTCGAAATAAGTCAATTTCGATGTAACGGGTCCCACGTAAATTGTATTTCGAAACGTTCGTTGCGCGTTCGAAATCCACACTGAGCTGATTTCCACGATTGCGCCTTTGTTCCGCGAAATCTAATTATGCAGCCGTTTCGCATGGAATTTATTACCGGGCGTAAGGTATCGTTGCTTATGAAACGAAATTATTTACAATATTTCGTCCATCGAGGATCCTCGATGCACACAACAATTTGTATCGTTATCCCATATTACTGATTATTGAAAAGCAACAAACGTACGAATGATGAATGTATTCGTTTGATTAATTAATTACTACGGCGAAGTTACAGCGACGCGTTTCCCTGTTAATTTTAGTAGCATTACAGAAACGTTTAAAAATAAATCAAGGTGACTGTAAATAATCGTAAACACTGCTCGTTAATATTTTAATACGATAGGAAAAATGTGTGTCGATGATGTACCGTGGTGATTAGTAACGATTAATGCTCGACGCAACCAAAGTTTGCTTCAAAAGCAAATAAAACACGAGCATAAAGACCAACGAGCGGAGAGTCTTCGTTCGCTCAGAACTATCGTGCAACAGACTTTTCGTAAACTTTCCATCGGTTGATTACCGTTACTCGTTGTCGTTGGAATCTCAATAAACGGCAACCCTTTTATCAGGGACAGGGATGTTTAACAGAGACCGATCGAGACAAAAGCGTACTGGCAGTAGTGCTTGAAAAGTTTTAATTTCTACTGGACAGGGGATGATCGTGAGGTTTCATTAAAATCTCAAAGCCAGGCTTAATAAGGTTCGTTCGCGAGATGGTACCGACGACATCCGTTGGACGAAAAGGGGATTCTGGATTCTCGGTGTAAATTCGTGCCGTATAACCGTTTAAATTTAAGGAGGGTTAAGTAAGTGGTTATTTATGGCAAATCCGTGAAAGTCATGTTGGTGTAGGGAGGACCTGCTCTAGGAAATTTTGGCCCCTCTCAGGTGGATCAGCAGCTGGAAGGACGGTTAGAAAATGCTTGATTGCCACTAGAACTTGGGGCAATTTTACGCATAAGGCAGTGCTAAAGCGGTAAAAGGGCCAACAGCAGTTTCATATTAATATCAACCCCTCGGTGTTCCAGATTTTCTCGTCACCCGCGTCGGTTTCATTCGATTAGTCTGGGTCTTCTTCCCTAAATTGCACACCGATGCTTTATGTCGTTCAAAAAAGCCCACCCTTCTAGCTTCGGGCCGCACAAAACACCCACCGAGTGAATAATCTGTTGGCTAACGCTCCTCCATAAAACGCGTCCTCTTTATTTCACACCTTCCCCTTCATTTTACCGCGACTGCAAACATCGACAATTCTCTCGGTTTTTTGTCCCAACGTTATTAGGTGCCAGACCATAAAACGTTCCTTTTAACCGGACAACCAAAAACGTGTAAAGTTTTTCTAAACTTCATACATACATTTAATATAGTTTACACGTCATAAACGATTTCAAGTTTAATTCGGTAAATAATTTCTCTTTACCCATACATTTTATTCGTTCCCGCAGTATTGAGCAAAAAATAAACTGTGAAAGTAATACGCGCTAGCGATACCACTGATTTCCCAAATCTGCTGGATAACTGGAAATTTCCGATATCCGACCAGTCGGATTGCTTTTTACCGATGTGGATGTTCAGTCGGATATGATCTAATATCCGTCGGAATGACGGGCCAGTAATTCGACTGTAATTCAATGTCCGTTTAAGATGCGTTTCGAACCACACGCGGAATATCGAATCTGTCGCAAATACGATAAAACCGTGTCGCGTCACCGCTGGATATCACGGTCAAATAATTTGTTAATTTGTTAGAAACGTAAAAGAGAATCTTTCTAGGTTAACTAAAATAGGTTCCTCGCGTGAGTTTGGTAAGGCGTAGCGACGAATAGGAAAAAGAGAATTGGTCGATTCGCGCGACGCGACAGGCTGAAATTACACAGAAGCGTTAAAAGTCGTCGCAGAAAATGAAAGATAAGTACAGGACTGGGGGGTTTTTAATTAGCAATTATTCAAATTGCTTAAGAAATTTATAGAGTAGCTATTAGGGGTGGTTAATTTGTTCGAGTCAGTCGTTTGTTTCGGGCGTTTAAGCATTCGCGAGGAACGCGGTCACGCGTATGTACGCGCGCGGTTCGACCTGGCAAGAAGGAACCGACGAAATAATTCATCCGGTGTTCTCCAGCTTGTGAAGTGTAATGTGGAATAATGTTTTACACCGTGGCGGGTCTTGGCGGGAATGGGTTGGGGGCGCGATGTTGCCTGCAGCCGCAGCGACGAAATGAATTTTGCAGTATCGGGGGGAGCGTGCACTTCATCCGTCATAGAGTTTTTGCTCGGCCGCGATGGCATTGCGCCAATAGACCGACTCGGCCCCGTTATCATCCGCGACGAGATACCGCGTTCACAACGATACGATAAGGAACGAACCGCGTAACTTCAAACGCTGGCTTAATTACATCGGGGACGTACTGTACATCCATATAAAAAATACTGGTATCGTAAGGATCGATAGGTAGAAAAATTCCTGTTAAAGGTATAGAAGGAACTATTGTGCAAATTGGTTTCGTTTCCGGGAATTAGGTGGCATCGGGTTCCGGGGAAGTTGTTTCGGTTGAACGGGACTTTTAATTAAGTGCTTTCCGTTCGTGTCTTTAGAAGTGAATTATTGCTACGTTTCCGACGATAATGAAATGGAAATTTCATGAGTTTCGTTTTAAAAGGTACGTTTTAGACACTCGAAGGGGGAACAGAAAGTTATTAAGAAACAAACCCGAATCGGAAGTTGGAATTTTCTGACTGTATAATATGGTCCTGTATAGCTTTTTTACGAATACGATGTAATCAGTCGAGTTATTTTGAGGAACGATTCTGGAAATATAATAAAGTTTAATCCTCTTGTGAACATAAATCGTAGAAAATTTCGCCGACGTTGCAGCGGCTCGAACATCGATTTTGAAGAATCAGTGTTTCTGCCTTTCGCAGGAGAGAAACGCAAACTTATTAATATTCATTTCACATCAATCTTCCGTTTCCATTTGGCTCTGTTTGAAACGCGAATCACTGGTAACAGATTTTGCATGTTCACGATCGTCGAGCAACATGGCAAACGGTCCGGCAGTAGTAGCTTCGAAAACAAGTCGGTCAAAAATATCGCAACGAGAGCGAAGGATATAATTACTTCGTTAGCGTGCTTTTTCCCCTTGCTCTTTAGCGAAAATATTTCCTTGGGTTACGAACATATTTCCCCGGGATCCCGGGGAATGCGTCGGTCTTGGCGAAAACTGGGTTAAATCCAAATGAATTCGGTGTTTTTTGCATAAGACCGGAAAAAGTAGCTGATAACTGCGCCGTCGTACGAGAATTTCGCTTTAAAATTACTGTTTATGAAACCAGTTCTGTACAGGGTGTATCGTAACGCGCGTGGCCAACTTTAGCAATCGATCGAGAAAACAAAAACAATAGCGTGACGTTGCTAAAGGAAAGGAGTAATATAAATCTCGAGATATACCTTGGAAAATTCAGTGACCGCGGACGAATTGGTCTGTCAAAAGCGAGCAACGAGAAAAAAAAGCAGAACGAACGACAGATGTCGGAAGTACGGCTCGAAATGCGAAAGTTCGTATGAACGCAATCGACGGCGTACGTCGAAAATCCCAGAAGCGGAAATACGGCTGAAATTCCGCGGAAATAGACGCCTAGGTTGCGCGACAGGTGACGTTGACGATTCAAGTCGACACATGCAGCGCGTTCGCGTCAACCCCAACCTTTTCGCAGCGTAGGAACCGACTCGCAAAAAGTGCATCGGAAGGAAAAATGCCACTTACGGCTTCCGCGACTGTGGATGACACTTCCCTATCGAGAATCTCGAGTTTTCTCTCACGGCACAAACAACCTTAGCGCGTCGCGGAAACGTTTCCAACAGACTTCTCGAGAGACAGTTGCAATTTTCATATCTTCCAATTGCACGCCGCGTTTCTTTCCATTAATCAACTTTCAAAAGCACAGGAGAAACCGAATAATCTGCTGTCTTTCTCGTCAAAGGGCACTGAAATAAATTTATACCGAAGCCCTTTTCGATCAAACGAACGTTTCAAATTCTACGAGCCCCTGGAATTTACTCAAAAAGCAAATAGATGCGTATCGAACAAATTTTCTGTCCTACTTCTGTTGTATTTGCGCAGTTTGCGAAAATAGGAACGCTTCTGCGACAATTCTTCTCGGTTTATCGGAAACTCGCTATCTTTCCGGCAATGGTTTCAACGTTATTTCGAAAGTTTTATTCGTAAACGACGTCCGTATGGCGAATACGGCAAGCCAGCTATTGTAGTTTTTTCCTCGACCATGAAAAAACATCGTTGCTCTTTGCTTCGAACTCTCACCTTTCGGCTCGACTTTATTTTAGGTATCGGTGTTTTGCACCTTTGGAAATATGTGTTCTTTTCTTTTCGATCGTTCGTTCGCAGTTTCAAACAAAAATTATTAGGAAACGTTTGGATATGATGGACAGAGTACAGTGTAGTAAACGCAACTTTAACTAGCATTCGAAGGCCACGACTCTATCCATCGTTTCTTGCGACGTAATTTAGAGTCGAGTTAGTGGCGTTTAATGGCCCATTGAATTTGATACGACTACAATCGCCGCAATCATTAATCAGAAACTCGACTGGTTCGGTTCCAATTCAAGGATATTTCACCTGTACGTTGTTACGGAAGACTAAAATATACTAAAGGTTCATTTTGTGTGAACTACATTTGACCACCAAGTTCTTGCGGAACGTCCGCGAGTAATTGATGAACTCGCTAAGTGGTCTTCTAAAACTCCATCACCAAGAGGGTCTACTACAACTCGATAAGGGTGGTCTTTCGAAAACTGGTATATGATTGCGAACACTTAACCTCGATACTCCCTCGGGACGCCAAAAGTATCTCTGTGCTTGTTTCAGTCCGTTTTTACAAGAATGACGATATACGTTCGTTAATGCGTCTAAAACCCTCGTCGATTACCGGATGTATCGACGAACAACTAACGAGGAATAAAATAATTTAGCGAACTGTCTCGGTGTCCTGCAGCGAATGAAATTTCATTAAAGTTCCTTAACTTTCCGCGACGTATCACTGCACGTCGCATCAGGCGGGTCATTAGTCACGTCGTAGGTAACGTGGCAAGCTGTTACTAGACGTACCTTGAAATTTATTATTAAAGCGAGGAACTGCTGGCTGTCGGAGTCGGCGAATCTGGAATAACGAGAGTCCTCTGTTGGAATCCACGAAAGGGAAAAGGTCGAACTCCTTCCTCCGTCCGGGTCATCCCCAAGTTTCCTCTTTTCTTATCATTCGATGGTTCCTTAATTTCGTTTTTACGTCGTAAACATTCGTATCGTACACTTACAATTAGTTACACGGTACGAAATGATTATTGGGAAACAACCGATTTGTTATACGTCTCTTATTCTCTGCGTTGTATTACGCACCCTTACCAGAGGGTTGCCCCGTCAATAGTAATAATACGAAGTTTTCGGTAACGATAAAATCAACTACCCTGTTGCAGTGTTAATAAAAGAGACAACGGGCTTGGCAAGTAAGTTCCGCGCTAGAAAGTTTTACGAAATAAGGAAAAATGATAAAACTTGGGAACGAAGCGGACGGTTCTCGGTTACAACGCCACGTGACATTGTTCGCGCGCTAAAAGCCGAGACATTTTTCTAGCCGTGCATTTTCCCATATTTCCTCCTTACAACGATATATGTTGCAGCTTTACGATGTAAAAGTCATACGAAATTGGACTCTGTCTTCCGCGCGAACGATATTTTTCATGAAAATTTTATCGATCGACGATGATCGTCTACGAACTCGAGCGCTATCAATTTTCTAACAATATTTTCTCTCAATTTCGAATCGATGTCTTACGCTCTTTGCCTTTTCAGTCGCGAAACAAACGTTTAAAATTTCCGTGACTATCGAAGAAATAAAAACATGACTACGAGGACGTTCACAACAGAGAACGAATATGATCGTTGCAAAAAAAAGAATTGCTTTTGTGGTTATTTTCAAGTCAGCAAAGTTTTTTCCCGCAGTACCGTACGAGTCCAACAAGCTATTACACCATGAACGATTAACGATTACTCGCGAGCAAATTTTTTTTACCATAATCATATTCGTCCACTCGAGCCGTACAACTTACCCTCAGTCATTTTTCATACCTTCAGCAGCAGCGAGGATATTTCACGCGGTCGTGATAAATGGGACACCATATATTATAAAGATACTTGGAATAACAATTTCTGAATACTGCTGGTACGGCTTTGGCTCGCATATTCCCGCGAGTAGCGCAATTGTTACGCGTTCCACCCACTTTGGAGCGAAACGCCAGAATCTTCCTGCGAACTAAACGGACTTTTCGCGTCTACGAAAAATTTAATAAGACAAGCACTTTTATTAAACGCGTCTAATTTAGTTTTTATGTATTTTCGCCGGGCAGATCTTTTTTTAAACCTTCGAGTCGCCGTCCATAAAACGCAATATTACCCGAGTTATTTTTACGTAAAATTCTGTCATTCGCCGAGACTTCTTATACGATCGTACGTCAAGGGTTGGGTTCAGGCACGGACGTACGATAAAGAGGTTGGTCCGTCCTTTCGTTTTCAGGTCAATCGTTTCGAAAGGAAGAGGGACGGCCCTCGTAAAATGTATCCACAGTATCGAGAGCCTCGAAATCGTTGGTTGCAAGCGCTGTCGTCAAACGCAAATAATATCTAACTTCCACCAAACTCCTCGTGCATCGAAAATCTGTAAAACCAAGAGCATCGTATCGCTTCGTCTCGTACTGGTAGATATTCCGTGTAAAACATTTTTTTATTTTTTAGACATGATCCGTGAGAACTGACAAGTTCCTACTCGAGTAGAAGCGTCGAGTGCTCGACGCAAGAACATCAACATGTTTGCTGTTCCGTCGTCGGAAAATTGTCATCTTAAGACACTCGTTTACCAGACTCGTACACTTACCCTTCCAAAGAACTTGTTCGTGCACTAGAGGCTACTTGACCGTCTATGTACATGTAAACTAGAAGTGTTTTCGCTAGAATGTCAACATCGAACCAAACATCCGCGTCTGCAAACTATGCTACATACTCTCCTACAAAAGTAATTCTCGCTCGCACTACCGTTCGTAGCCTTGTTCGCATTGTTCCTTTCCTTTTCCCATTTACTCGTCCAAGCAGCCATGTGGCATAGTTCGACGGTGCAGATTTTAGGTTCAATATTCGCGTTCGAGCGGAAATGCACCTTGGAACGTACCGTAAGTTCCAACAACTCTATAACTCCGTTGCACTTTGTGCTAATTTACTTCCTGGGTTGAGTTTCGGAAATATTATAGACTCAAACTAGAAATAAAAGTAGCATGCGTGCATTTTCTTCTCCAGTATCATTGTAATCCCGAACGACTTGGTCGTCTTTAATTTATTAATGTAATATCGCGTACTATATTGGAACGATCCGGATATCGTACGCCCAACCATTTTCCTCCGGAGGATTTGCAACGCCTTATGATGTATGTAGCAGCCGCGAGCCTGAACTGTTCATCTTTTGGTAGTTTTTCATCCCGTTCGTCGTTCGGTCGGCAAGTTCTAGTCGTTCGAACGGCCAGTCGAGTATTATTCCCTCGATTACACTTAGTTCTCGCTTTTCTCTTACAATTTTTCACGATCCCGACTGGCTCGGAAGCGCGTGTGTGCGCTGGCCTGGACCCTTCCGGGTTTCTCCTCCATGGACCCATTTCGCTTTTATTACGCCGAGAGATTTTCGCACCGCCATCGAGCTAATAATTTATCACGCGCGTCTGCTGTTTCTTGTTCTCCCAAAGGTCTTCGATACGGCAAACCGAACAGGCGTTTCTTACGGAATTTACCTCGTAACTTCCGAAAATTGAAATTGTTTTTCGATCGATTTGCGACATCGAGGAGAACGGATTCTGCCATCACCCTTCGTTTGTCTCGAGCAAAAGCCCTTCATCCGAATAACTACCCGAATCGAACATATATAAAACCAAAATAAACTTGTTTTACGTCGACTAATATTGTACAATCTCCATAAAATATTTCTCCGGAGAGGTTGGTTATATAAAAAAATTTACTACGACGTTTCTCTACCTTATAAATTCTCGAGGTTATACGAGCAACCTTGCGAGTCTCGGAGACCACCTCTGGTAACACTTCCAACTTCTACGGAACATCCCCAGTAACACCTCCGCGTGCCGTGCACCACCTTAACAAACCTTCAAAGTTCTACGGACCATCTCATTTACGCGGGATTACTTGCGGTTGAAACTGTTAAATGAGATATGTCATTAATAACGATGCTCGCTAGCTATTCCACCGTACTTAATTCCATGGGAACGACGGTACCTCGGATCCTCGAGATTTTAATGCCGAAAATTTCTCTCGTAGTGTCGTGAATTATGCTAAAATATCTAATACTTTTACTCGGGATGATCTGTGTCAGAATTATTTGATAAAAGAGAATTTACATGCCTACAGCCGCTTCGTTCTACACGGATTACTCTCGATAATTGTCTCTGAGAACTCGTGTTACGAGTTTCTCCTGTTGTCAATGCACCTATACAGGGTGTTCGGCCACCCATGGGAAAAATTTTAATGGGAGATTCTAGAGGCCAAAATAAGACGAAAATCAAGGATACTAATTTGTTGATAATTTTTCCGTGAATGATTTGAAATTTTTTAATTTAATTTCTTAATAACTTTTTAACGAAGCGTCAATGAACAAATTGATATTCTTGATTTTCATCTTATTTTGGCCTCTAGAATCTCTCATTAAAATTTTCCCCAGGGGTGGCCGAACACTCTGTATAGTATTCTCGGTGATCTTCGTTGGAACGAGAAATGCAAAACGAAGAAAAAAGCAGTTTGATCTGAAATTTGGTAATTCCTTCAAAGCGACGCATTAAATTACAAGAGATTTGAAAACGTTATTAAACTTTTATTGGAAATTTCAAGAATTATGTTTTCCAATGCGAGGGGTAAGTGCTGGAAGGACTCGTTTAAGGGACAATGGAAGGAGGTCAATTGAACGCGATTGGTCAATTCACGATAACGGATAGCGGGTGATCGATCATTTGGCATATTCGACTATTACTCCAGTAATCGAACGTTCCTTTAATGGATATTCCGATAATCGACATACCACGGACATTCTTCGGAAATTCTGCGTCGCGTCGATCGAAGAACAAAATCGTAAAAGCTGACCAACGTGGAGGGTATTGAGAAACAAGATTCAAATAATATATCCGTAGTGAACGATACATTTTCCTCTAATTATCATGAGATCGAGACAAAAGAATGGCCCACTAACGAAAGATTTTATCACGTTGTATTTGACCCTTTAAACCACTTAACTTTTAATACATTTTTTGGTAGCACTCACGCAACGAAAGATATTAAGCTACACCGAGTCGAATGCCTTGTATAAAACGTGCCAAATAATTTTCTTACAAATTGCCTTCTCCGCTCGTTTCGAGCGAATCTCCGAGTGCCTTTCATCCCGTTCCAATGAACCGACGAAATTCCAGCAACCTTAGGATTCGCACGAAGGGAGGGTTAGTTTCTTCTGTAACAAGCAAACACAGCCGAAAACACTTTGAAGGTGGCTCGACGAGGTGGAAACAGCGCGAATAATTCAAGGGGTCGTAAAACCAGTAGAATTAACTCGAAAAGAGGGAAGGGTAGGGATTAATTTGCGAGCCTCTGTTCGATTCTTCGAAGGGCTTGGAAAGCTTATTACGGTAAAGGATCTTAGAAGGTGGATTGTATCATTCCCTTGTTTGCTCCCAAACCCTTTTGGCCGTGATAAATGTACGCCGAGGGGCTCTGACGTCTCGATGCAATTTCGAAGATAAATATTCCTAACCCAAATTCTGTGGCCCGGTAATTTACTTTTTTAGCCGATTTCGTATAAGCGTGGTAGCGTAGAAGAAAAATACGGTGTAATATTTTTTTCTGAGAGTCCATTAAGTCCACCGAGACGTCACCATTCATCGTACGCTCCTCTATGGAATATTCAATTGCTCAGCGTCGACAAAACGTACGGATAGAAGGGCTTGAGAAAACTGGTCGTCCTAATAATTATTTACATTGGCCCTGCTGGGCAAATTAAGCGCACGAAAACACCGAAAGGCTTTTCCGCGCGAAAATTGGGATTGTCGAGAGTTTCGTAGACGCTTGTACGAATTCTGGGATGTATTAGCCCAACGGTCAACGCGTTAATAACGATCGAATTCTTGATGAACTACCGTAGAAAAAAGCCTGAAAATATCGCGACGATCGATGAAGAAAAATTTGTTCGAATAAAACAGTACGTCGCACGTTCCACGATACGGTTAGCAACGAGTCGTGACTTTTGTCGTTTCCGTGATCGATTAATGCATCCTGCGAGCGATATTTTCTCGGTTAAATCGTGCCGTATATCGCGACACTACGGTCAGAGACGAGGGATACTTTATAGGCATTTCAAAACGGTTAATCCCCGAGGTTGTCGCGAGCACGAAGCGTGGAAATATTTCGCGCGAGCCTCGAGCCTCGAGCCCGGCCGATCTCGTGTAAGAACCAAGCAAATAAACAATATTTCACATCGAAAGCCCTGACCGGGAAAGGAAAAGACGACGGGAAAAAGAATATTTAACAGCCTGCCACCTGGTTCTTTGTTTCGAGGAACGAAATTGCGAAACATTAACGCTGCTCTCTCTCTCTCTCTGCGTGCCGTTGTCTCCGAATAATTTGATACTTTCATGGGTGTATTCGACTTCATTATCCGGAGGATCTGTTCCCAGCGTGTGACGATCTCAAAGGATTTTTACCGTATAATATTTCAACCGAGAAACACGACAACGCTTATAACGCGCTTCCACGTTCGACCATGGATAGACAAAACGTATTTCAGAAAGTATTCGAATTACGAATACCGTAATTTGTATTCTGTTTCTAGTTCGCACATAGATACGAGCGAAACACGCGTGCCCGCGCAACGACGCGTATGCTCAAACAACTCTCCACATAAACAGATCCAACCACGCTCACCGACACGAACGTCAACGTAAAATAACGCTCGACGAAAATATTTGGAGCCTCTGTTGTCGTCTGTTGTCTCTGTTCTCGTCGCTTTACGTATAACAGGCATTCTGAAAATAATACAACCTCTACTGTGCAAGGCACAAAAATGTCAATTAATTTTGACGCGTATTTATCTCGTTGTTCCAGTGCAACCCTTAACTTTGAGCATACTTTTCACGAACCGACGATACGCGTACAAGTATATCGCGCACGGGCGATCCTCCTCGATTCGTTACGAGTGCGTCAAGTATTCTTGTACGCCGTTCGTTGAGGTACCTAGAACGAATGCCGAAAGTATGGCGTGTGCGTGATGCGTGGCTTGTTGCAGCAGTGTAAACGTACCCGTTACGGGCACTCGTGCGGACGAGATCGTATTTGCCGCAGTGCAGGACTACAGGCAACAGGATAGTTATGCGCCAGTCGTTCCACCGTGTACTTTCGGACCACTCTGTTTCGCGAGAACCATTCGGATATTCATGCGTTCTGAAGTGATCGCTGCCGCGTTGTCCGATTCGGAATTACTCGGATAAATTGCGCGTCTCCCGGGCCTCTGTAAACGAATTCGCGATTACACTTGTAATTAACTTTCCTACCAACTTGCTCGTTCTCCTGTCGGTCGAAGCTGTTTGCCTAGTTCGAAACGAAACGAGCATCGACGCGTGCACGCCGTACGGTTCTAAAAGAAGCTAGTTTTTTTCGAAAAAGAAATTAATCTGACGCGCAGAGTAAAATCTTGGAATACGCGCATCTATACGAAAGTTTCAATTTTGCGAAACAAATTTATCGATTCTAAGTTGGGGAATAATTTCACCATGCAAAGCTGCCTCCTGGCAACGTTATTTAGGTATAGCTGCCAGGCGCGCGGCTTTAAATACATTATCGCCTTCTGCTTTCTTTTCGCGCGTAGTAATTTTAATAAACGCGCCTAGAGGCGTGTACATTGTTCGTGTAAGAATGTTATCGCAGTCTTCTATTTATTGTTTTCAGAGGAGGCTGTGCACAGTTCGCGACTGTTCGAGGCGGACGCCTCGAATGGGCTGCAAACGCCAGAAAGAGGCCCTTACTTTGACACGACGGTTCCGTCGAACGTGACAGGCCTCGTTGGGAAGACCATTCAACTCGTGTGCAAAGTGAAGAATCTTGGAAACAGGACCGTAAGTGTTCTTTCGAAAATTTTAAATCGTTTTTAGAAGGCGTACGAAATAAGTAAATTCCGAAATATAAGCGTACACGTTAGTAGATTCGAAAGTTCTTAACGCACGGCTAGGCAGATTAAGCAGAAAAAGAAGAAGCTCGTGGTGGGATCTTTCGGTTCGGACGTCGACAGTATGTTACAATTTTAATTCCAAAACTCATCTCTATGCAAAGCACGGCCCGGCCAGATACGCGTGTACCGACTAATATGTTTCGTTGATAACGTGCAGTCGCGTCCGCGCGTATAATGTCGCGATAGCGCGAGTAAAATTGAGATTTCCCCGACGGGATAAAATTACACGAAGTCTCGAGGCCGAATGAAAGCGCCGACACGAGCCCAAAAGCGATATTCCGCGAAGGAAGGTTTACCTAGCAGTGCTTCACCTGTCGTCGCTCTTCGAATTGTATTTGCTTTAGGAATTGGTCTCCTCTGACGACTACAAACTCGTCTGCTTCTATACACGCCACGTCCCCAAAGGAAGTACAAATACTTTATCGAACAATTTTACAGTTACTCCAAAACGAACTAGAATCGCGTTCATACACGTTTGGCTGTCAATAGTTCCCTCGATCACGAGCTGCCTTCGTCGATCGCGTCTATTTTAAACCATCCGAGGGTTAAATCGTGCTGGAAAAAACGATTGAAATTGTCTATTTAGGTTGCAGAATGGTCGTTATAGCACTGCATAGCCCGCGAATAAATAGCTCGGTTTACGACTGTTATGACTGCACCGGATCGTAGATTGGATTATGCGCTAACTAACGACCTCCAGAAGTTTATGGTATCACCAAAACTTGCCTCGCGTCGTTTTGTACGGTTCGTGTTGGAACTTTGCCGATTTGCTTATACGTGACGTCGATAGACGCGATCTTAGCATTTGTTCTACTCGTCAGTACGAGATTTATTATCGAACGTTTCTTTGCACATCTTGAAATGACTCGTACTACGAGTGGGAAAAGTTATCACGGTTCATGGCACCAATCGTGGCACCTACTCGAAGGAAACGGAGTTTGGGTTGCTGCCAAGCTGGTTGACTTTTGTCTTTCACGGGAGTAATCACTGTTCTCGAGTTTTATCGTGTCTTTAGGAAAGGCGAAAAATATTTTTTACTGCATTCAAATGTCTGAAACTTGGAGCTCGTCAAATCGTACAATAGCCTCGTTACCTTTTTATCGATTCAAACTTTTCAAAATGTAATAACCACGTTTCAAAATCGATTCTGTATTTGAGGGTGTATCGTAAGGATCTTATTACAGTTCGCTTTTATTCCACTTCTTTATTAAAGACGTTTCCAAAGTTTCTCAATATTGAACATTTTTATTAAAGGTATACCGACGACATAAAAATCTTTGGTACTGTGAATACATTAGTAAACGTAGTAATAATATATTAACGTTCAATATTTCAAAGAAGATCGAGAGAGGGAGATTGAAATTGAATGAAAAGACGACCTTATTTGGAGTATTCTTAGAACAAATAGAGATCGTTCTTAAAGTACAAAGGATAATTTCCGAAATGTAATTTTTGGTGTTGAAAGCGACGTTCCTGCAATTCGTTTTAAAACGGTCTCCAAGTTGGAAACCGGGTGGCGTTTGCGCGGAACGTTAATCGTAAGCGAAAACTGAAGAATTAACTTGATGGTAACAGAGTCATCCTGGCGGAGGAGTCCATTTGAAAATTTAGCGAAAACGCTCGAAATTGCTTAACTCGTGCCCGAAATAATCTGTTAGACCGCAAATGTACTCTCGTTGTAAATTAACTAGCAAACGCAGGGACACGCGTGGACCGCGTATTCGACTACTCGGTCCTCTAGAAACATCTGGTCGTGCGATACGAACGAATACGCGACGTTACAACCTAACCACAGCTATTAAATAGTAAAACGATTTGGTAAACAATGGATTATATCCGTAAAGGGGGACGATGTGCAAGTTTAACGTTGCCAGGGTGGAAAGTAATGATGTAACGCCGCGAAGACGACCGATGAGGATGGAAAAAGGGAAGTAAAAGTTGTATCATCCAATGTTGTAAAGAACGAAGTGTGGGCGGTAATAAACCGACACCGAAGGCGACGGGCGAAACATAATGCAACGTGCTTCGCGCGGTGCATTATCTTCGGATACGACTTCCTGACGCCAACATCGTCTCGCTCGTAAACAGTCATGGAGGATCAGAGATCTTTCGACCTAAATTTCAAAGTGGCAATTACTCGAAAAAAATGTCTTGCGCGACGTTACTCTTCGATCGTGTAAATAATAAGAGGACGTAGATCAAATAAAAAATTTTTGACTTGTTTTTGTCTGTAGGTATCCTGGGTTAGGCATCGGGACATCCATTTGCTGACAGTCGGTCGTTACACGTACACGAGCGACCAGCGTTTCGAGGCTATGCACACCCTCCACACCGAGGAATGGACCCTGAGGATACGATATCCTCAGAAGAGAGATTCCGGTATCTACGAATGCCAAATATCTACCACTCCACCCATGGGCCATTTCATTTACCTGACCGTGGTTGGTAAGTCGTCGATCGCCTGAACCCAATTAAATTTCGTTCCCTCGACTAGAATTCAGTCTCGGTCCAGTTATCGATCACAGTTCTCAGTTTCATCACGTTGGTTTACGTAGCTGTTAAAACTAACGAGGATTCCTCGTTTCGCCAAACTTGTATTATCGGTGTACACGCTATACAAGTTAATCCGTATCGTAAAAGCGGAATAACGTATCATAAAAGTCTTCGGTTTGGAACAACGATCACCATCAAGCAATTGCATGGCCCATTTTCTGGGGGAAATTTTTACCCTATAAGCATGTATTCGACGTTGTTCCCGTTTGAAAGATCGTCTCCCATTATCGTCGCTAGATATAATAACACAATTTCTTTTTCGTGCTCCAATCGTCTTTGGGAATCGTAAATCAACGCGAGAACTTTCGACCTGTTTCGTAGTTGTTTCTGGGACGAAGCGTAGGTAGAGTTGAATTTGTATGCGTTCCGTGCACACCAATGAACAGACGAATTTAAACGACTTCCGAAAGTAGTACCAGTTCCTCGGTGCTTTTTTTCTCACGGTAAATTAAGCGCGGAAGAGTCGAAGACCAACGAGAAGAAGCGAAAGGTAGAAAGGGAGAAAAAGAAACGAAACGAGGGTCTGGTCTGATAGATAACGTCGGAAGGGGGCAAGGGACATCGAAGGACGAAGAGCAGATTCCGGCGATTTCTCTTCTTCCATTTCTTTCGAGGAGCAATAGCTTCATTAGCTTCGGCGATAATTGGCTCCGTTCGTGACTCGCTTTCGCAAAACACTATTCGATCCTTGACGTCGTTATCCTTCGAAGGCCAACTCCGAGAATCCTTTGGTCGTTCCTCGTCCCGATCGGCCATCCAAAAGGAGTCGAAGTCCTGGATATCCGTTCTGTGTAGAACTCGAAGGAATTGCTTGATTTCTCTGTCCTCCCTTCCGCCGGATTTAAGCCTTACCAACTTGCTTCGAGGGCCGATAATGACCCTGGACATTGATGCCCCTTTGATCAAAACCGCGTTCGATGATGCAAAACTATCAAGCGTTATTTTTTTAGAGATAACTGCTTTCTTTGACGCTGTATATCCAAAGGACGTTAGGTGTTAATGGCTTCGTAGAAAGGAACATCCTCGTTTATGCTGGATTCGTTTTGATTATGAGACTCTGTATAACGTGTATACGTTTAGAAAAACACAGACAGGAGTCTTTGAAAAAGGTAAACAGAAAAGGAAAGACGCACTCTTCGTTAACATCAAAGCAGACAGCGACGTAGAAAAATAAAAAAACAACCACGGACTTTGAAGAACCGGGTAGGCGAATGCTCGCTCGATTGTCCTGACGTTTCGTGTTTCGTGCAAACACACGTACACGTTGACAGCGAAACCTTTCCATCTCAAAGGTTTCAGAGCGTCTTCGTGAAAAACTGAAAAGGTGTTCGACGAATTGTTTCTAGTTTTCCAGCTTCTGTCACGACGTCTAATAAAGGAACAATACTAGGACGAATCGAGAAACAATTCCCTGGCTTTCAGCGGCATTCGAAGCACCCGATATCCGTAAAATTGCTCCAACGAAGCGGACCTTTTCGACGACACGACAACACGAACCATTTCTCGTTCGTTTCGTAATCGAATTTAATAAAGTCTTAGATCCAAATTTTACTCGGTTCCTTTGACAAAACATTACGCGAACGCAACAATCTGTAGCGTTTATTCGCTATTATTGTGAACCGCGTCGGTGGGAAAGCAATGGAGTCCACGAGATTAAAACGAAAGGGGGAGGAACGGTATAAAAATCGAAAGTATATTTTCCCGGAGTTTTCGCGTCCGATTTCGAGCCCCGACTCGTTCTACTTTCCCGCGAAATTGAATTTGCGGAATTGAGTCAAGACGACATTTGCCTCGACTTTTTTCCTCGTTCCTCTGTTCCCGCTTTTAATTCCATAAAACGAACTTCGTTTCCGCTGATGCGGACAAAAAGGGGTATTTAAACATTTTAACCTCGGAGCTCCATTACAGGAATAAAGTTAATTCCTCGAACGTCAAGCCGGAACGCATTCATTGTCCCGTTCCTCTATATTCGGAAATAACATTTCAAGTAAAAGTCTTAATTATTAAGCTTTGCAGGAAGACTTTACTATTGTCGGAAAACAGGGAAGATATCCATCCGGAATTGAATTTCTTAAATTATTCGGTAAAATCTAAAACCACTGCTCGTTAAAACAGTGGAACCTATAACGCGTATGCAGCAACCTAATAATATTTAACATGGAAGTATTTCGATGAAATCGTAGAACGTTACGAATGCTTTCCATTTCATTAAGCGTGTTCCCTTTCCTTTTTGCGAAGTAGCCGGAGGCGGAAGACTTACGATTGCCCGAAACAAATGTTGTTTACTTTTACAGCCCCTTCGCGAGGGTCCTTTATGTTGCTTTTACCGCACGCATCGCAATTGGAACGCCGAAACGGCCCGATGTTTCAGACAACCACAGGAAATTATTTACCGTAAACGCCACCGGCATCGTTGACTTCGGCGATAACACTATTTCCTCGAACAAATTACTTCCTCTCGGTAATTTGTCCTCTTTGTGTACTCAAAGATCCGCTCCACTTTGATGCGTATCACTGATTTCCTTGTTCCCGTTTTTCCCCCGTTTCTAATCGCCGCTAGTCAGATTTACTACAGCGAAAAACATTCCGAGAAAATGTTTCACACTGCTAGCGTTAATAATATCTAACAAAAATTCTAGATTAGTAGATTCCATTAGTAAAGGAATTCAGGTCGAACGGGAAAGTAGGCAGACTTCGAATCTAGCGAAAACCAATTCGATATAGTATACCATTAGAAATATCAACTTATACGCACGTAGGTCGAATACGATGGAACTTATCCGTTTCCCGGCATGGAATTCGACGAAACGATTTTCATTGCTCGGGTCGTGCAAGTTATCAGCGATATCGACGGCTACCAGCTCGCGTCGAACTCTGCGGTAAATTCAAATTTGATGTCTCTGCGGGTACCTTTGCCATTCGACGTTCGTTCCCAACGGGAAACCAATTTCCTGTTTTCCCCATGAATCAATTTTCCAACCATCACGTACGCGACTGAGTCGTTTCTCATCCATGAGAAGAAGGGATACAAAGGTAACGCTACGCGATAGATAAAGGTTCCCTTGAAAGCGTTCCCTACGAGGCGATGGTTTCTAATCTAACCTAAGAATTATTACCGAATATACTTGTAATATCAAAATATTCGAGGTTGAAATTATACGAAATAAATCACATAAATTGGTTGGCTAGTTGTTTGGAGAACTCCGCATCAATGCCCGACGGAAATTAGTGAAAATAGATACACTATAGATTTTCAGCAAAACCATTAAATGGTAATAATATGGCTGTATGGTATAAATTAATTGCGATATTTAGACGAAGCTGGGCTAATCGATAAATTCTCTGTTGGAATTAACGATTAGCTCGGCAGGATATAAGTTCGGACGATTGTAAATACGAATCGAGTAAATGTACGGTAGGATCGAAACGTTGAATTTTCTGATTATCTTGCGTGTTACCTTTCTTTACGTGTTTGTTTTTGTATACGAAGCAAGTTCTACCCGTGCAATGAATAAATATATAAACTAATGGAACCTCCTGGAAGCAGTTAGCGTTGGATGGAAAAAGGGTATGAGTAGGATGGCTTAGGAATACAGGTGTATCGTGGATCGAGCGTGCACCCCCGGTATTTTCGCGAAAATAGCACGTTGCACTTGAAGCACGAGAGGTAATTACAATAGCACGTCGTAACGGCAAGGTTCGAGTATTGTTATCACGATGATCCGACCTCCCCTTCTACCTTGTAATTATTCAGCCCGTACTGTACACGCGGCCCTATAGTCATTGAAATTAAAGCTTTTTGCATTTTCAACGGCGCCTCGTTAATCCGTCACGATGACGGCTTCGTGGCTCGTATTAGCAATAAATTGCACGGGGCCACGACGTGCCGAGGCGCGATTTTATCGAGAAACAAGATTCCCCGAGGCAAACCACCCCTCCAGTAACCGACGCGAAACAATTCTCCTCGAATTAAATGCTTTCTACGTGTATTCAGCGGCGAATTAGGGACCTTCCTCGAGAACGTGACGTGTCCGCGAATACTCGAACTCGTAGCTATATTTTCGAAAGAGGCCAAAGTGCAAGGGCTGTTGGATAAATCCGTGCACGCACGAAGAAAACCAGAATTTTTAACTTATTTCTTAATGCGGAATAATCCTGTTCCCGGTAGTAGCAAGAATTACAGAACACTCTGTAAATTCCTTGGTTTTTACACGCGTCGTGAACAAGCAAGCCAACATATCGTAGAAACGCTGGCCCCCATGGTCTCTGGAGTTAAACGTAATGGTATTAAATCAGACCGAAAACGACTATCGGTCGAGTTCACTCGCGACCCATTCTCGTTACGTTCGCTTGTAAGCCCCTTAAAGAACGGGACGTTCTTTGGTAATGGCACGAGCTTTTAACGACTAAGAACCAACTATCGAGATTTTCGTAATCGTTACATACATTTCCCTTGTTTCGAAAGCGACGCAATGTAGTGGCAAAATTTCATTCTGCTTCGAGCTAGACGTAATCGTCTCTTTATCTTTATCGTTTATTTCGGTACAAAATGGATTTTGAAACATTTTGTTACTGCCTTCGAAGCTTATCTGGGAAATTTCATTTAAAAATTACCTAGTTGGAGATTTTTGATATCGAGGATTAAAATGGTCCTCGAGGGTGAAGTTTGCAAATTTTCGTGCCGCTCGTTCGTACATTTCGAAAAGGCTGGATCAGCGTGGCGGCCGCGACGGAAACAAGAAAAGCTTTTAACGACTAAGGAACAGTTGGGCATATCTGTTGCCGTATCAGGTGCAGCGGCAGGAGCGATTTCTACGGAAGCATTGCTTAATCCTGTTTCGATAATCCTCTCATCGCCACTGGTACATTCGACCAAGCAACTCCACCAACTAAACCAGGTGGGATCGAAGCGATTTCAAAAGTGCGATGCCGAATCAAAGACGAGATTAAAATAAAGTAGCTCGCTTTACGACGTGTTATAATTTCTCGCGGTTTCGGGCCAGGGTCGAAGATCTAACTCGAAGAGATTCTAGATCTCTGTCGGATACCTGGTTGGAACTATGGACTACAGATATCGGAGGGAGGAAATTTTAATAACCGGTTATTAAGAATTTTATTAACGAATCCCTACCTTTGCTCAATTTTGCAGGAATATTTCGGGACGTAATTGAATTCTTCGTCAAATTGCTCCCGACGACCGATACGAACCGGCGCGGCGTCGCGATGAAAGAACTTATCGTTGGCGCGTAAGCGAAAAATTCTCAGCAACGATTGTATCGCGATGACTTTATTACGGATTTGTAAAATTGGTACGCTTTACCGGCGACAAGATAATGGAGAAAAAGTTTCGAGGGATTTTCAGCCGAGCCGGTATAAAGGGTGACAATTCGTATCTCGCGAACTTTAATTTTACTTAAAATATGCCAATGCTTTACTTGGAAACTTTAAAACAATGGGACAAGTTTTAATTATAAGCGAAGAAAAAAAGCGAATGACGCGACAACTTGAAAAATAATTTAACTTGCACGATGAAATGAATTCTAAGCGGAAAGTCACGATTAGATTTGAATAATAGTAAAGGTTAACCAACGAAAGATTATACAAGTATTTACACGAACGTAATATGTTTGGTACGCGACAAATTGTTCCGTATACGCTTTCAGAACCAAGCCTAGCATCTCGCGTCCAACCACATACGTGCACAGAAGCTCCTTTGATCGTTTCAAAGTCGAGGAACAGTTGGAAAGTGGCAATAAATAATTGAACGGCTCGTTTCATCCGCGGTAAGGACATTTCCTACGAGCGAAATTATTGTTTTTCTTCGGGAAAGCTCTTCGAAGGGGGTGTGAATATTTCACAAACTAATATCTTATTAACGACGAGATAAGACGATAGTTTGCCGGGTTCGATGAATATGCGCGATCAAAATGTGTGCTCGAGCATAAACCTAGATGACCAAACCGTGTTCCACGTTACGATGCCCTTCTCGGGATTCTCCAATACCCATAAGGGAACTCCGGCTGAACTGTTCTACAACAGCCATTCGCACAAAGGACCATGATAACGGTTAAGATGCCTAGTCTAAACGCTCGCACGAGTTTTAGTCTCGCGTGAAAGGCTACTGAATTATCCGTACTCTGATAGGATGAAAGCACTAGGGAATTCATTTGCGAGTATAAATATTTGACGCGACATTAGATAGAGAAATCGTTATCACGATTTGCTCTAATCCGCTCTATTTACATATCGTTGAATTTCATTTTGCTGGATGCAATAAAGTCGTGCTAGAAGTAACCGTGCATCAATGACGCTCGATGCATCCGTACAGTATCGAGCCGGACAACTTTCGTAATTATTCACGGTACTATGAAAGTAGTCGATCGATGGATCGATCGATCGCAAATATCCGTTTACCTGGAATGCAGTCGGACAGACGTTTGTCGGCGGTTTGCCGGAGCAAGCCGTAATATGTTTTCGGGACGGATTAATCACAGTCGAACGATAAATTTCCACGAGGCACCGCGTCGTTCGACCGCGAGTACAATCCTAATGGAAGGCCCGGTAAAAGCTCGCGGTTATTTTCGACCGCGATCGATTAACAACCCACCGGATCGTTATTCCCGACCGCGATGACGGAGCAGTTTTATCATCCGCGATAATCCCGGGAAATAACGTTTCCGAGGCAGCCGGGCCTGGGCCAGCCTATGCCCGAGGAACGTCACGGTGTGCTTACAATGCTCGAGACATTACTTTCGGCAAATTCTCAATATGACATCCTTTATTTCGGTTAAACCGTCTGGAAAGAGGTTGGCGCCCGGCCAGGATTGGAAATCATTCGCTGCCGTATTGAACTAACGAAACTTTGTATCACCCGTATCCACCGCCGCCCCCGTTAATACCCCCGTCCTCTGTTTTATACGAAACGTCTATACCGATCTAACCTTCTCTCTAGCTCGCTCCCCGGATCGGCCTTCGGTTCCTTTCAACCGAATCTCCACCTGGCCGAATCTACCGGCGACGATGAGAGGATTATCGAAACCGGATTAACCGATGCTTCCCCAGGAATTGCTTGCCCACTAGACGTGTAACGATAATCGTCGCTGCGCGTCCCGCCCCATCCCGTTCGACCTGCACACGCTTTCTGCGGCGTTTAACGCTATTCGCCCTTCCTACGCTGTTCATTTCATCAATCGAGCCTTCCAACGAACGGCGGCTTAAGGTCCGTGCGATAGAACCAATTTTCGCACCACAGCCACGATCAAACGGTTCAAACGCTCGTTCGAATACCGATCCCTCCTAGCTGAACAGCAATTTCGAATTAGAATTCTTTCACCGCAGGGGGAACAAAAATTGATATTTTTCTATTTGCTGTTGCATTTTATACTCGATTAAATACAATTTCGTTTCCGCGTCTGACCATCGATCGTTTTTTCTACTTGTCTTACTCCATCGCACGCCAAGCTAGGAATGGGGAAAGGTTATAGATTAAGTTGTTCCGCCGTTGGTCCCTTCGCGCGGTTCTCCGTAAAAAACGAAGGTTACGATTATTAGGAGGATCGAATCGGTACGGTGGAGTCGACCGGATTACCATGTTCGGAGACCAGCCACTCGAGACACGCAAAAGCGCAGCCATCGATACGCGCGCACCCGAACGCAATCAATTTCTATCGGTAATGGCGTGGACGGAAGATTATTATCGAGCAGAGGAATGCGTCCCGGTAATAGAACGACGGGTACGGTGAACTGGCCGAGGATATGGCGCGTAACATATGGAACCCTTCTCTCCTGAAACCGGAGAGCCAGCCCCGAACGGTTTCAGCCGACGGTAATAATGCATGCGCTGGTTGTACGCTCGTCCCACGTTAAGCCACACTCAATACCGTCAGCTGTGTGTATATCCGTCGGGGTAACGTCCTCGATCACGACGAAAGGACACCACCCGGAGTCCGGCATTATTGTCCTTCCGAACGCCGGTCACGATTTTCAGCCGCAATGGAAATCGCTTCGCGAGACGTTCAACCTTCCCGCTTTCCGTCGCACCGGGGAAACCTTCATTATCGATCCCCAGTCTCTTTTCACATTCCGGAATATTTTATCTCGGTGATCGAAAGGGGTTGCTGCGACTGGTCACGTCGAAACTGACGGTCCAAGTGTTTCGAGGTGAAACGCTATACCGAATCGAACCGTCCCCCTCTTCGCGTTAGGGGAAATTCAAGGTTGGACACGTTCGGAAAATTTCGCTGACGAATTAATTATTTTGCATTTATTTTCGTCGCGAAGAGAAAGAACAGTGGAGGTGGAAAATATTATCGAGAATCAGGGAGAATCACTTTTCTCAAAGTCTGATTAAAAAAGGTACAGTCGTTTTTCCCCCCCGGAACCACAGAATCCACTTGATTAGACTTCAGGATTTCGGTGTATCAACGTCGAAGGGAATTCTATTCTTGGTGAAGCGTCGATTTACTATCCTCGTGCTTGTTGGCCCTTTTTTGCGTCCAACGGGGAGCAGTGGTGATTCAATTGCGGCGGAAGTCGCGGTCGAGTTACGTATCCGGTGCCTCCTCGATTTATTTCCTGACGCTACGAGGGTCGAGCAAAGATCGATTAGGGACGGTGATCGATGACTCGGTTAGATATTAATTCGCCGAATTAGTCGAACGTTAAATCGATACAGGAAATAACACCAACCAGTTTATTCTGCGCAATTATTTCGCCGACGTTCGTAATTCGAAGTACGGATAAAAATCGAGCGACAGATTGGGCGATCTTGCAAGCTGTAGGTATGGGCTCGACCATGACGGTTAATAGTTCCTCGGAGCAAACTTGGGTATTCCCATTACAGAAACCATAAACTAGGCAGACGCGTGTGTGCATACTCTCGATTCGTAAATAATCGAGGCGTTTCGGTTTGCCTGTTTCTCCAAATGAATCGCAGGTGACAAACGTCGTATTCGTGAGATACAGCGCCGCGATCGGCAGAATCGATAATCGATGGATCGTGTTGGTTAAAGTTCACTGGGTCAATTTGTTCCGTTGAACTCTCCGAAGCGTAATCGATCGGTTACTCCCATCCAAGAACTGTCGAATCTCCTTCGAGGTAGCCACTAAGGAACGGATGGATTATACCTTAAGGAGTGAATTGTCGAGGTGCTGCTAGCACCTTGTAAAACGTCTGCTATACCGGCATCCAGCTCCTTCTCCTCTCCGGTTCGTTGAAAGTTCCCACAGGAGAAGCAATATGCCGTTGAAGGGCCTCGATGCCGCTTAGGGACGCGCTCCTCCAGAGGAAGCGAAGATCTCTTGCTGCTGTCGGATTACGCTCCAACGGACACCGGACGACGTTATCCCGAGAAATGCAGAAACTCGTCTGCTGATCCATACAACCTTAACGAATACCCACGAATCGCCGATGCAGCGATTCGCTGACGCTTTTCCACGATCCTCGATTTCCGTATCCGTCGGTGGTTAAGATTTTTATGCGATCGAAGACCGTCCGTCTGTCGTTCGTTGCGACCCATCGAACTTGCGATCTTATTTTAATCCTATCTAACGTCGTTGCAGCAACTTTGCAAGGAATGTTTCTAGTCCTTATCGACCAGTCTCGAGAGAAAGAAACTTGGTCGCTTAACTTTCTTAGGGTATTACGCGTGTCAGTAAAGTACTTAACGGTGCAACGTAACTTGCACGAAACAACGATTAATTCGTTTTACCTCGACAGTAGCGCAAACGACTCAATTTTCACCCGAGACGTATTTGCCCAAGAATGTACGACCCTCTTAAGCGAGAGACACCGAAAATAGAACGGAGGTACATTGGAACAAGGTTGGTCGGCAAATCATGGCTGACCAAAGAGAATTCGAGAAACTCGAGGAATCCCCTACGGTCGCGCTTCTCCTTCCTCGCGTTGGTAAACTGTCGCGCGGGTAAACCTGTTATTCCTTGCTGCAAAATGTCACGGGAATAGCAAGACTGGACTACCCAGATGATTACAACGCCAATGTTTGCTTCAAAACGGATGATATACGATAAACGTTTGTTTCCTGCCCCTTAAGGTCATTCATGGACAAAATTGGGACCTTTGGGCCAAAGTTCTCGGTTATTTCGAACCCAAAGTCGAATTTTGTTCGCCTAGTTTATCCTAACATTACGTTACAGTAGCCAAGTGTACTTGTCCATATTATTATCTCTCGCAAATGTAATTTCAAGAAGAGAAAATTTAAAGGGTAGTCGATCTTTTCATTGCTTAACGACGTCTAAAATTCATTTCGTATCAAAAGTCGTACGTCGAAGACGTAGCAGTTTCTTCGTTGTAGGAGACGTCTCGTCAAAACGGTTCGATAAACGATATACTTTTCCAGGCAAGTAGATACATTCTGTAGTAGCCCGGCCTTCTGTTGATTGTACGCGACGCGCATTCTTTCGAAGCAAAATCCCCGGCCATGTAGAATTGATCCAATCGGTATTCCCTCGGTCAAGTCTTACTCTCAAGGAATGGTATCAGATATATATCGTATCGTGAGATCTCCGTCTGCCGTTATTGGATTTTATTCGGCAGACCGACCTTCTCTTTGTGTCTAACGCTAAGATTGAATTTGCGCACAACCGGGCAAAAACAAAGTTCTCGCTCAACCAAACAGTTTCTTTTCTCCATCCACGAAAAACATCCGGACCACTGTTTCTCCTTCTTATCGATTTATTCGATTCAAGTGCCATTTGCTCGTACGTAAGTAAAAAGCGACGATAATTGTTAAGTTTGGCGAAGCAAGTTGAACGCAGACGATTGACTTGAACGCGTATCCGAATAAGTTTTCGGTGCCTGAAAAATGTACCGAAACCTTAAGTATGTACTTCCACTTTGTTACCTCCGACGAATACTCTCTTCGCTCGGAATTCCTGTGGCGCGTTGCAGAGAAACCAGGTCTCCTCGCGGTTCAATTTCCCGTAGGTTTGCAACTTTGGGGCTTTTCCAAGTTCCGCGCTAGATTCCCGAGCGTTGTCCCCAGCCTCGAAATGTTTACAATAATTTTTAAAATAACGAATAGAAACTTTCTGTTCGCAGAACCAGTCACGGAGATCGCGGGAGGTCCAGATCTGTTCATCAACAAAGACAGCACGATAAACTTGACCTGTTTGGTCAAATATGCTCCCGAGCCACCAACTGCGATCGTTTGGAGTCATAATCACGAGGTAATCGGCCGCCGGAAACGCTATAAAAAGACACCGATGAGTACGCGTGTTCCAACATTTCAAACCTGACAACCTCGCGATTGTTCTTGAAATTGCGTACAAAGTAGGTCATAGAAACACAGACAGCCAGAAGTAAAGCTTCGAACTATCGAAAAACGAGAATTCCCTTTGACGGTGTATTTGTTAAGAGGAAAAGGTTCGCGCCTTTCTCTGTCATTCTACTGGAAGCGATCGAGAGAGTAGAAGGGTTAAATGCAAGCTCGTAGAAAGGGTTAGATACGTCGAAAGTATCCTATTTTCCTTTCATTCTATTCGCAGTTTCGTTAGACTCCCTTTTCACTCGGAAGGATTAAGTATATTTTCTACTCGTTTCGACCCGGAACGCTCTTGAAAATGGTTTGTTCTGAAAACACGGAAGGAATAATCAATTTTTCCAGTAAGACAGCGTGTCGGGGAAAATATTAACGCGTCTGGCATCGATCGGTGTGTCCGTTTGGGTAAAAAAACGCGAGACGAAGGTAGCTTCGGTCCGTTGTCTGAAAACGTGTTTCAGAGGGATTTGTTCCACGATGCATTTCGCCACTTAGAAGAGACACTTGCCGTCGCCGCTTGTCCCCTCCGCCGCAAAGTACCTTTATTCGTAGCTAGTCACGTCAGAGTCGAACAATGTGACACGCCGTCTGTCTTGTTTCTTTCGCAGGCGATTAACTTCGACTCGCCGAGGGGCGGGATCAGCCTGGTGACTGAGAAGGGACCGGTTACATCGAGCCGTTTGCTCATTCAAAAAGCGATCGAGAAAGACTCCGGTCTTTACACGTGCTCGCCGAGCAACACTCATCCGAACAGCGTGCGGGTTCACATTGTTAACGGTAAAGGAAAACATACCACTGGCGCTCGTCAACCTATTTAGACGAGACACGGTTTCCCTGGGAAACCGATTCTCACGAGTGTGCTCGATTGCTCCACTACACGCCTTCCTATTTCTTTCTTTCCTCGTTTGTGCCGCGAAACGAACTCCGGATTAATCTCGCGATCGCGTTTGACACGGAATCGTTCGAGCGTGCTTGGCAATTCTGACAATTGGCACGCGCGGAAAGACCACACCGACAAATATTTCTGTCGTTTTACAAAAAAAAAAAATCATAAAGAACGTTCCGATACGGGCGCAATTAGTCGTGTTGTTGTTTAATGATTCACGCAAAGGGACCGCGGAGAACGAGTTCCACAAGTCGCATAATCAAAACGAAATCTTTGGTTGCGTACGAGTTGGCCCCTTTCGCGCGACAACTCGAAGGAACCGAGAAACTTCACGGAAGAGTTCGTTGCGAGCGAACGCCGCGTTGCAAGCAGTTTCAGGAGTTTCCGAAATTTCATTTACGTACTACTCCGGCGTATTAGGAGACGCTGTTCGCTCGTAATTTTATGTAATTACGCAAACTAAGTGGAAATGTTGACGCGTTCACCTGCCATCAGGCGAACAGGGAATCACCTTTCTCGGGAACAGGAGAGCTTCCCGGTGAACGTCATTTTAGAATACCGTAGGGCGAAGAAAATTGAAGGGACGAGTACTCGACGCGTCGATTAAACGCGACTACGAATCGTACATTCGGTAACGAAACAGCACTTTTGATAAGTTCGCTTTAATTCTGGTTCGTATTATCGTTGAACTTTGATAGGTCAATCGATCAAGGAGCATCGAATTTCTTTAGAGATATCTCTAAAAGTCGTAGTCGAGAACCGCACCTCGTATTGTTGTAAATTTACGTTTGTTGCAGAACGTCCAGCGGCAATGCATCACGGCAGCGGTGACAGAATGTCCGCGACATTACTTACTTTCGTTCTGCTTCTTTCATCGATCATTTGATGATCACGAACGCCTGTGAACAGAGAGTAAGCTGTTCGATCGTTACGAACCCAAGTCGACGTAGTTGCTCTTCGTTCGGGAAGGTTGCGCGCATCGGAACGAATTTGTTTTGCCCAACAAATCATTGTTGACGCACATTCGTTTGCCTTTTTTTTTTTTTTTTGTTTTTATTTCTTTATTAACGTGCAGATTCGGCTCCTCGATAATACGAGGACGAAATTGTTGGAACGATCGCGCGAAACAAATTGGTGCAAACATTTCTTTCCATAGCGATGAACGGCAAACAACGCGCGGCGATCGTATCGAACCAACGAAACCGCGTCGTTCATTACCGTTCGATACTCGATCGTTGAAAGCACTCCGCTGGTTCGTCTGGTTTTTTTAACGAGCGTTTTCTAACGATTAGCCACGAGCACGCAGCCTGACGTAACTCCACGATCGAGCCGGTAATCGAGTTACAACGGGATCCGGGATTTAATTAAATGAAAAACACGTTCGGAGCACTGTTGGGGGAAACGTCGCCGAGGCGTTCCGATAATAAACTCGCTTCTCCCTGTCCTCGAAACTTTCGCATTGTTCCGGCGTTTCGATACGTTCGCCTCGACGAGAATAAGCGACTTCGAAGCGACTTGGTATCACGACAAACTTGTTACATTCTGTTCCTTCTCGTTGGGAAATAGAATCAACGCGTTCCGGGGAAACGTGCTGTCTCCCTTGTCCCGCGCGGGCAATCAGTTTACGAGAAAAGAACGTAACTACGCGATACGCAACAAGTAATTGATTTATCGATCAACCTTTTCAGCGAGAACGGCGTTCCAAGGGGGGGCGAAACGATTATTTATCGACCGAAATTTCAGTTCAGTTGCAAAATATGTGAACCGAGAATACAAGGTAGGCACATATCAAAGAGAACAATTTGCGAAAGTTTCGAGGCACGAGTCGAGTTGAATCACTCAAATTTCAAAGAGACTTTATCGCCCTTTTGAAGGGCCATATTGAGAGGGCAAAGAATAAAAGCAACCTTGTTTTATTTTCCTTTCTAAAAGACTGATCTCTCGCCAATAGCCTGTAAAACGCAGCAAACGTTGCATCCAATTTAAATTCGTTATCGTATTTCACGTTAGAAGAGGTAAAGTGAAGAGAAAGAGAACCTGAGTCGATCCGCTTGCCAATTATTGTTAGTCATTCCACGTCGTTGCAACTTGAATTAATTGGAAAAGAATTAGAAATATTCAAACCCTTTCGAGCGTGTATACTCCCTCACGCGAACGAAATCCTTTTCTACTGCAGAAAAAAAAATGTGTTCGTTGTTCCGGATTCGGCGGAGAGATATTTATAAAGGTGGCACGAAAGTACGTAGATCCTCCGTAACGCAGTGTGAAAAAGGTAAGGAGAATCACTGTAACGCGACGGGACTTTGCGGAGCAACTGTGCTCGCAAGTAAAGAACGGGTTTCCTTCTTCAAATAAAAATGTGTGTTCTTTCTGCACGCCGGGCGCAGTAACGCGCGCCACGCGTTAAGGAAAAACGCTCTTGCCGTGGATTAAGGAAAGAAACGGAGAAACAGCTCGCTCGTAAGCTGTGTCGGACTATACATTCTGATTACTACTTAACTCTGCTCCTTTCTACCGAACCGTTTAAACCATCGTGATTACGGTAAATAGCGATTACTTTCTTCGTGTAGTTTTCTTTTACGCACAAGGTACCGTCGCTTTACTATACGTATACTCCTGCGTTCTAATCGAACGAGGAAATCCCACCTAAGTAAAAAACACTGATCGATCAAGTAACAAGTTCGTGCGAGTTTTCACAACGAAACGTTCATTTTTATTGCAGTCAGTTCGATTCATCTATAAACTTAGATGTCTTTGATCGGTTCAGTTTTAAGCAATATTTGTCTGTATTAATTTTGTCTTTCTATGGCAATTCAAGTACAATTCGTTAATCTTTCGAGAAACGTGCCTTCGAAATTTGTTACTCTACGTAACGAACTTGTTACTCAACCTGATGATGTCTGGTAATCCATGGAATTGAAGATACGTAGTTTTAGTTTTGCACTTACGTTTGGAAGGATGAAATTGAAAATTTTCCCGTACCTCCGTGTCGCTCCTTTCAAGGCATGCTTCTTTCACAGAAACGCAGATATAGTTATAGTGTTGCGTGTACTTCTGTAACTATCATTACTTTTATACGACACATAGCAGTCGCGTTTTTGTTACACCCGAGGGACCATGAAGGTTAAGCGAAGACGGACGGTCCAATTATTCTGATTAACGAATACTGTTTGGAAAGTGAAAGACAGGTGTGATATCTACTTAGCAACGGAAGAGGAAGATACCGAATAAGCGGTTCCTAAACTAGGTTTCACGAAGAAATATACAAAGTGAAAATATCGGTGAATTTCTTGCTAAATTTAAATTTCTGATAATCGATCGAAACGTGTCTAAAAGGATAAAAATTTGCAACAGGTGTTTACAAAACTATTATCGTTCGTATTCGTTGGATTCGTTGGAACTGGACGCGCAAAGTAACGTATAAATCTCCTTGAGGTGTTGGGTAAATTTTATTGGCATATAACTTTGCCTTCGCGTAAAGGAAGTCTTTCACTTTCGCCACAACAGCCACGACGATTAAATTGTATTCCACGTTATTCACACGTAATGCGATATCGTTAACTGTAAGCATTTTTTATAGAATCCAAAGAACGATAAGAGCGATGTGTTTTGTAGTCATTAAACATGAACGATAAGCGGTATTTAACGTTGTTAGTTGTAATCATTCACCGTTTAAGCAATTTTTTACGAATGTAAATAATGAAGAAACTCGGACTTTATAGCGACGATTCAGTCCTCTTCGTTGTAGCAATTCATTAAATTAAAGAGAAAGTTTACCCTATCGAATGTTATTCCAAAGAGTAATTAAGGAAATATCAATTTACCATATCTAAACATAAATTAAATTGTGTAACGTGAATCTTCGTTTCTTTTTCTTTTCGATGTTTAGCAAGAAATAAAGTACGTACGCGACGAAGTTTCTATCCTTATCTGCGGACACGTTATCGTAGAAAACAGACTCGGAAAATTCCACGCAAAGATCCTTGATCATTCGTCCTATTTCCATTTTCACGTAGTTATCGACCCTTCGTGTAGCGTAATAATTGTTGTTGTTGTGAAAATTCTCTTTGAAGGGTATCATACCCTGCTCGAAGGTTGTTCGAATACTTCAAAATGTAAAGGGATGAAAAGTTTTCGAAACGATCGTGACTCGTTTCGGTTTTCGTCGTAAACCGTTCAATTTATAAGTTTGACGGGTTTCAATGGGAAACGGCTATGAAACAGCCCTTTCGCTCCAAGCCCTTTCCTCTTCTCGTTTTATGTTACCGTAGACGTCGCGTTTTGAAGGAGCCGTTTTAATTAATTCGCGTGTCGACTGGCGCTAATTACCGTCCTTTCGCAGCGAGACTTTTTCGCGCGTTCTTCGCTTTGTAACCATCAACCGGTCACCCTCTTCAATCTTCCGTTAGATTTCATCTACCGTTGCCGTGCACTTGAACGCTCTCATTCTCCCCTCCCACGCGCCATTTTTCTGTTTTCATTCCCAGAGTATATACTCTTTTCCTTCGCGGTTTAATGACGCGAGAAAATGCCCCTGGCTCCTTAATATTCCAATCCTTCTTTAATTGGGTTTCAGACCAGCAAGATCACTGGACGAAAAGATGCCTACTTTTACTTATTAATGTAAAAAACAAACGCGTCCATTATGTTTTTTTAGATGCCTGAAAAACACTGTCTAAGAAGTTTTAACGTTTCCAAGCGACCCGCGAGTTTCGGAAGTTTTTAGCGTGATTGTATCCAGAAAAATGTCGCGAAAACTTTTAATTGGCTCCATTCGAACGGAGCAGACTTAGAAAATGCGCTGGTTTCTTTTAAAACGTTGGCATTTTTTACGAAAAAGGGGAGAATAATTTTTTGTTATCACTCCTGAAACGCGCAGCGAGATTTTTGACAAATTAATTCGCAGCCTCGTTCAATTTCGGACTAACAGTCGCGTTTAATAAACCTTGGCACTTTTGCCGGGACATCTTACGTTTTATCAAGCGACTGGCTCGATGTTTCCATTCCGTTATACACTCCCGTTAATGAATAAAATTTAATTAAAAAGTTAGAGGAACTTCCGTGCAACAAATAGAGCCGCGGCGAAAGAAGTTCTAATTGGAAGGCCGACAGATTGTGTTCTATGCAATTATTTTCCGGAATTCTTTTATTTTCACGAGGAAACCACGGGCATTCTTCGTTTAGCGGCGTATTAATTATCTCGATAAATTTCTCGTACAATGTTTCGCAAAATGATATTATGAAATTGAACGAAACAATGCGACCTCTTAATTCTCTTTTGTTCGCATAGCTTTCTAAAAAGAAAAAGTTCGATGCTGTGCGATTAAAATCGATCGTCTGACCGAATCAGCCTAAAACCAACGCGTAGAAACGCGTGCATCCAGTTCTGCCATAGATAGCAGATCGAACGTCACCGCCGATTTAGCCAGTTAACGCACCGTTAATACAATGGTTCAATCAGTAGACGCATGCAGACGTCTGCTGCTATTTGTGTGACCGCACACAGCCTAACATTCCCGTTGAATGGTTGCGTCGCATATTGCGTCCCGACGCTGCATTGTGTCAGAAGTATCCTTCGACCGTTCCGATCATTACTTACCAATCACGCGGTGTTCGTCGACATTCAATCGGTCCAATTAACGGCTAAGGGCTCGAATCTTCCCCGTTGATGCACACGATCGACTCCGGAATAGATCGGTGATCCAACGGATTACTTTTATTAAAGGGATCTCTTGGCTTTTCTTAACGCGACGGTGGGTGAAATTTCCTCGTTATAGAATTCGATTCGATATTATCGTTGACAATTTCGAACGTTAACGACGGAGGCCACGGGCTGAGAGAAGTTGCAACCAATAAGCGTTCGGTTATGGCAATCGTCGACGAACCATACGACGAAGTTCGCGGTACGCGCTCTAGCGAAATTTAAACACAGAATCAGCGTTAACGATCATCCGCGTTTCTCGAGGCTGCCCCGAGGATACGGGTCGCTTTGTCTCTCGCTCCGCGAACAAAGCGCCTAGCCGAAATTTCATTTAACCGCGAAATTAGGCGCCGCGACCGACCAATTAAATTACTTTTCGGTCGATAAACGCTGCATACTTTGACGAGACGAAAATTTCGTTTTACCGTTAATTCGCGTCTACCTAACCGACCCTCGCGGAATCGAATCAAAGATCGGTGATCGAACCGTTGAACACGCGTAGACAAAGTGAAATGTTATCGTCGACAAAACTTTAATTCGCGCGTTAAACGATACCCGATCGTTATTCACCGCGAAATCCCCTTACGATAAGAGTGTACCTTATGTTATGTATACCGGTTGCCGCAAATCGGATTTCGAAAGGCTCGGGTTCGCCTTCTTTCTCGAATCCCCGAAGCTGTCCTGACCGCCGCGCCGGAGCTCACGTATACGCGATCGTGCATCGGTATTTGTAAGTGGAGGGGCAGTTTCCTCCGAGCACCGATCTGCCGTCTCTTCTTGGAGAAGGATCGACCCTCTAGAAACGATCTCTACGCCCGGCTTCGTGGTTTCCACGAGGGTAAGTCCTTAGAACAGTGTCTTGTCCTTGCGTGTCTTGGTTGCAACATCTGCAGAGCACTCGAGGAATACGACGACGCACCCAAGAGTGCCCGGAGTCTTGCATATCGTTACTCCCGGTATTGTCTAGCTCGCAACCAACATCGTCTTCATTGCCCAACGCTTACAGCGAGTAATTTTATAAATTAAGACACAGGATTTTTCACAGAATTAGAATACAAAGTCCAACGTCAAGTAGAATTCGTTCGACTACTCCTATCTCTTACACGCGTTTTATACGAACTTTCTTGCCTGCTTTTCCATGCAGAATCCATACCGCGCGAATTCAGAATCGTTCGCAATTAAAAGCGTTTCCGCGTTCGCTAGGTTTCGAGAAACCGGAATAGAAAATAAATTCCATCCCAGCGGGCTATCTTTTCGTTCCAGTTGGCCGGGAGTTTTCATTGGGGATCGCCTCAAAGAAGGCGCCGCGGCGCGGTTAAGTTTCCAGGGAAGCTCTTACCGGCCGACAACAATGGATTTGTAAAGTTCAATTTAATTCGAGAAGCTGATTTATGTGGTCCTGATGCGGCAGCGTTACGCTCGAACTGGCGCTCCCCTCTTAATTACGTCTCCGGATTCGCTCGCACTGTTTTACGATTCGCATTTATCACGGGGCTCGTAAGATTCCCCGGCGAAAATATACTGCCGTGAAACAAGAGAGCGCGCCGTCGTTCGTTAAGACGTTTAATTTTATACGCCTCTCAGCCTCGTTCCACCGACGAAGTCGCTACACCGTTATTTATTCTCTCCGGCGGGCCGCACGGAAGCGGGGTAAAAAGCGAAGAACGACCACGGATATTCGCGCAATTAATACGTAATCGCGCGACAATTGTTCTTCGTTCGTTTGCCCGAGTTTTTACCCGACGCTTTTAACGTTATGTTACTGGTCGCATCTTTCCAACGCGTTCTACCTTAAAAACTCGACGATCTTGCCGCCATTTTTTACGTTTCTTCTCCGGAGATCCACAAAAATACACATAAAAATGTAAAATATGTTTAAACACAGAATTCTACGCGCGTCGATTTTTGCGTCCACTTTCTCGACGTTACTCGACATTCGCGACACAGATCCTTCTTTTGGATTTCCCTCGTGGATATTCTAAGGACTGGGAATTACGTAAAATAAAAGATAATTCCATGGCGAGGGCGGTCGAAGCGTCGCTTAATTATACCGCCGTCAGCGAACCTCGTGAGCAAAGTATCAGGGTAATTGCCGACTCGAAGCGAATAAAAGTATCAGCAGAGGTTCGCTGGAAGGTGGTGCGATACCCACGAGAGCGATTCGGGTCCGTTTTTGGACCTTCGGAAAGGCATCGTTAGGTTCTTCTGCGATTTCGGTGCCGGAAAAAAGCAGCTGACTCGTTTCGGAAGGGTAGCCAAGGGGAAACGAAAACAGTCAACTAATTTCCTTCCCAAGATCCGGAAAAATGGTTCGTAGTGCTCATTAATGGGCACCCTGTAACAAACGAAACTGCCCCAGCTCCTTTAATCTGGGCAAATATTTTAATTTTCCAAACGCAGATCTCCATGAATGGAGTTTCAAAGCGGTTTTGCGATATGTTAACGAGAACATGGGAAATTTTTGGACGAAAGTTCGAAACGGGTACCCGAGTACCTGGTTATTGATATAAGGGTTAAAGTCGTAATTGGTGTTGAAAGTCTCGGTCGATCTTAGAAGTTTTGGTCCGTCTTAAAAGTCTTGGCCGGTCTTGAAACTTTCGATCAGTCTCAGAAAGTCTTGATCGATCTCGAAACTTTTAACGAGTCTTGCAATTTTACAGAATTGTTTAATTTATAAAATATGGACACGGCAAAGTTCGACATTGAACGATTACTTTATGGTAATCTCAACCGTTAGAGTTACGCGTGTAGTCATTTGTAATCGTTTGATAAAATGTAATTTTAGATTCAGTCTTTTGTCATCGACTTCTCGATTCGATTATAATCGGAACGCGTAATCGTTTCGTAATTAATTATTAATAAGTTAACCGTTCCAGATGATACGTTATCTTCGATTATTCGTAGCATTCATTAATCATGAATACCGATTAGTCAGTAATAATAATCATTAATCACTAGCTGGATTACATGCAGTCGTTAGTCATTAATCACATTACATTTTGGGTCGCGGCTGCAAAGTGACGCAAGGCCGCATGGCTCTGTTCGAAAGGGACAAAGCTGCTTTTGAGTACGTCTTTTTGTTTGTGTCTGTTTACCGTGAACTTTGCTTTGGAAAATATCAGTTTATTTTCTCTGGAAATTATCCTAGAAATATTGCTTATAATTTTCGGATGTCTTATAACTCTTCCACGGTATGACAAAAATATCGAGTCGTTCCAAACGTTATTTAAAAGTTGGGAGCTGGTGTAAACTTCCAATGAATCTTCAACGTTTTCAAACTTTCGAAGCTTTAAAAGGTTTCGAACAGTAGCGAAAGTTATATCAACGGTTGGTCGAGGATCGAAAACGATATAATCCTGTAACGTTTTCCCTCGATGTAGAAAGGATCGCAAAGAGACCTTCAGCGTATTTTAACCCTGTCGGTAAAGGTTTTCATCGACTCTATCGTTTCGTTCTACGTCCCTTTTCGCGAGAAAAAAATTTGAATAGAGCGACGCGCACGGCGCCGGGCCGTCCATCCGCGTAAAAATGCAGCGGTTAATTAAAAATGTAAAAAGGCAAGGCACGTTCCAACAATTGCCCATAATGAAATTCAAGCGCGGATTAATAATAAAACCGTGAACGTCGCGTAGGCAGCCCGAAGAAGCGAATTAAGAAAACAATTAAATTGGAATATTCGTTAGAGTTATGGTTGTCCCGCTCGGGACGTTATTTCAAACGGATTATCAACTAGGAGCTACGCGTTGCATAAAAATACACTGACCGCCACCACACTGTCCATCGTTACATTTCCAGCGTCGTTTATTGGTCGCGTTACGTCGCATCCTCTTTTATTGCAACCGACGTTTTACTTTTCAATTTTGTTGACGTACCTTCCCAAAATCACATAGAAAATATTACCATTCATCTTGTTAAAAATCGACTACTCGAATGTTTAGTGTTACGTATATTTGCAGACGTGTTGGAGTAGTGTTCGTTCTAAGAAGGAGAAGGATTAGAGCGAAGCGAGTAACGTTTCCTTCGCGCGATAGAAATCAGTGTCAGCCATTGTAGCTAGCCCTTCGTCAGGATTAAATAAATGTCAGGACGGTCGGTGGACGATATTTGGACTGGAAGTAAGGGTCTTCCGTTGGACGGTCGAGCCCATTTTCTGTAAGTACCGGAGCTGCCCCTTCAGCCACTTTCGTCCCTCGAGGTCGACACACTTTTCGGACACGCGCTCCTTCGAGCAACAAAAATCGTTTCCCGTTCGATATATCGTCGCAGGCCTCGAAATCTCGTCTTCCTCGTAGATTAAATTCGTGCAAGTATCGAAGTATATACCAGGTTCGATCGACGCCGACTTTCATTAAAGCTCCTTTCCAGCACGGCTAATCCTATTTGTGGTCAAGACCGAGTTTCCCGTTCTCGGAATACCGGAGAACCTATCAAAATTTTTCTTCTACGCGGTTACAATAGTTTCTCGAATTCCCCCGAACCGCAACTTTCAGTACCATCTGGATTCAAATCGACGATCTCCGATATTTTTTCCTCCTATAAACTTTCGTCGAACGTTCGCGATCGCCCTCTTTTTATAAATCCTTCTTTACGTGTTCTTGTGAAAAAACTCATTCTTTTTGCTATAATACGTTGGACGAAAGCGCTAAATGTCTCTATACATCGCGAACAGCAAATGCAATTTTATTAACTCGGCTTTAAATTCGTGCAACGAAATATCTTGCAAAAACATACCCGACGTATCGGGCATTTTCATTAATTTCAACAGAAGCTCCGTTTCATAGATTTTAAACATTTTGCTAACCAAGTTTCCAATATTCAACTACCATCCTTTCGCAGTCTAGTTTATACGTGTAATTAAATTTATCTAACCAGGACTTTGGAGAACATAAAATCCGAGTAATCAAATTTTTTCAATTAATCTGTTTTGTTTGCGATTGTGTCCACTCTCTTAATATTTCACGTTGTTCGCTGCAATTTGACACGATGAATGTCAGAAAGAAATGAAACATTTATTGATACGTTTAAAAATAGTGACTGTGAAATGCACGATGCCCCTGACCGTTGGCTACGGCTCTTTAATTCGCATATTTTCATACTATCAGTCTTCGCGTAACGAGACACCTAACATCGTCGAAAATGTTTGTCCCCGCGAATGGATTCCCTGGTAGCTGTTCGGCCGAACAAGTAATTCTTTCTGCTACTTATCAACTCCAGCAGCCTGGTCTGGCAACTTTTATGGCCCCCTTAATCCGTGGTTCCATTAACGCCCGGTATACACCGTGACGAAGTCTAGCGCATTAGTGCGAAGTCAACCATAAAACTTCACAGGGACGTTTAACAGGCATCGTTTTAGGTGGTACGCGCGTCCCTAGGTAAACTCGACCTTTTCCAGCGCTCAGTTACCCGTTTCGGAGCTGCTGATTAAAATCGTCATTAGAACCCATTAACAACCACTATGAAATTATCTACCCGCGTGTCCATTACGCTAGAAACAAAGACAAAATTTTTCTAACCGCTTAGCACGATTCCATTTTCGCGATTTTCCAATTTAAACGATTGCAAAGCACGAAGGAGAGAGATAGGAATTCGATGCTTGGAATTTGGAAGCACGGTAAAGGGAAGTAGAAATAGATAACTATGAGCGAGTAGAATGGAAGTTAACAAAGCGATACGAAATACGGGCGCGGTTAAGATTGGCAAGTTGGGAAGGAGAATCGTTGTTGAGCGTTTTGAAGACGAGACAACAAAGATGGAGAGATCCATTACCACTTCGCGCTGAATCAACCAAACTTTCCAAAGAGAGATCATTTTACGGAAGTGTTCCAAGTCAAAATTTCAATGAACTTTTAGAAAATAGTAGCATGTAAGAGTCGTCCGACCCATCGAAGCGATTTCTCCAGAAAAGGAAGAACGTGCGTCGCTGTAGCGTCGTCGAGGAAGAAAAGATGGCGGGTAAAGAATTCGAAATTAGCTTTCGCGCGTCGGGTTGACGTCAACGAGACGGATTTCCGAGTGCACGCAATTATTTCGAGCGAGTCGTTCGGCTCGCCTTTTACGAGCGCAACTTTCGAAACTGCTCGACTGTCGACGGACGTGCAAACATTTTCGCGGCGAGCATTCCGAAAAGCGTGGGTGCGGGATCGTTTTCATCGTGGACGCGGCCGCGAGTTCCTTGACGCGCAATATCCTCCAGTTATTTAACATTTATTACGGGGCCGGTTCGCGACCGGGCAAAGTTATAGCCGAAAATTGGACGACTTCGGATTCCTGTGCATCGCCGGACGGCGTCGTGTAATTTGGAAATTACGAAACGCGAGTCACAAAGCGAAGCAAAGCAGCTTGACACAGGGATACGCGTGTAATTAGAAAAGTCCTTGAATAGCTGCGAGCAGAGGTTGGTGATTGATCGTGCGGCCAGCTTAAACGAAGCGACTGACCGGCCGGTTGGATCGTAATTATCGAGAGACTCGGTTAATTGGCTTGACCGCCGCAGTTGAGCTGTTCTCAACGTGTTCCGCTGTAATTTAAAGTAATGCAATCCGGTTTCTAATTAGCGTGTTCTCTATTAAAACGCCCGGAGAACTGTCGAAGCTCGCAGTTCCGTGCATTATGCGCGCGTCCATCCGATGATTTTTCACCTGCTCCCGTTAATTAGCTTCTCACCGATCGATCCCGCTGCGCTGCTTCGTTCTGCTTGTCGCGCAAACTTTCCCGCTTTATGTTCCAACGATCGGCGCGCTTCTCGATCACCGGTCCAATTAAAATAATGAAATTACGCGCGTCAGTTTGATTTAAATCTTTCGGAATCACGTCCGATTGAAAATCTTTTTCAGACACCGTAAATTCAGCCATTCGATTTTTACAGTCCATTCGCACGATACACCACTCGTTAACTACAGATGTTAATTAGGGATGCATCTTTTTATCAATTATTCCGCTAAGTAAAAGTTTTTATCGCGCACGTTCCGGTGAAGACGATGTCTGACCACAATCGGGGTAATGCTACTTGGCAGCCACCGTCGGCGGAACATACTTTCCCTCTTTCCGTTCTTCTACTTTCTCAGGTTTAAGAAATCCATATCCTTGACTCGATTTATAGATCTGATATTGGAAGAGATACGTTTTACACGAAAATGTCTCGGAATATAGATCAGAAGCTGTTAGGTAAATTATGTAGCGTTGCTATTTCTGAAGCGTTTGAGCAAAGACCGCGAAAATTCATTATTTAAATATTCCCGCTGATCATATCCCTGACTTCGCTTTTCATGGATTACCAAAAAGGAAGGAAAAGTTATTCGCAGAGAACGAAAATATATATGCCTTGCAGATATTTCACTTTGCTGAAAAGGCGAATGTACATTACTTTTTGGCTACCTTTGAGCCACGGGAGCTCAAAGGCCACTGCATCTGTATAATTTACATTAACCTTTATCAAACGGAATCCATGCTGCACGAATATTCCAAATAGATATGAAACGAAAGAATATTTGTTAATTGATATCAGGAAAACTTTTCCCATTTTCTCGTTATTATATTATATTATCTCGAACAACCCGGTAATTACGATTTTCCCTAGAAAAAAAGTTTCCTTCGTGATAAATGATTCCGTGATTAAAATGCACCTCGGTTTTACTAAATATTTATCGCCGTGCCATTTTATCTTTCGCTTAATCAAATATATACTCTAATATGCTTTAAATTTTAGCGGCGAGATCGCGATCGCCTCTAGAATTTTTCACAAAAAGTGCAGAAAAGCCTAATGCGGAGCCTATTGTTAACAGTCGGTGCATCTTATCCGGGCCTGCGATCCGTATAATTTCTTTCTGGGGGCGATTCTTCTTGCCGGCCTATCTGTCAGGCCTGGGCACACGCGTACGTGCATACGCTCCAGATAAGGACGATTATAGGCCTGCTCATTACCATTTTCCCTCGCACCGGTCTGACCATTCACGACGCCAGAATAATAGCGCGATCAAAGTCAACGACAGCCGCCTCTTATCGGCCCGAAAGGAGTACTTAAACGTACACGGTCGCTTCCGTGTAACGTTTAGAATCCCATGAATTAAACGGGCTGGATCCAAAGATAACGAAGACACTAACACCAGTAATGCCAGATGAAAATCTCTACGAAAATTTTGACGATGTCATTAATACGAGGAAACAGAAACAACTATTCTAGAGGCCGATGGCAACGCTTCGAGGTTAAACGTTTCCTCTATTCCATCTAGGGGAAACTGAAACGTACGTGACAGAGGAAAATTCAGAGAAATATTATAAAACGAGTTTCCGATGACCATGCGCTAGCGGCAGAAATCGAGAAAAACAGCAAGGCGTAGCAGAAACGGTCAGTTTGGCCTGGGTGATCCGGGGAACTCATTTCGCGCGTGAATCTGCGCGTCGCGAAACGACTGTTCTGGCTTGCCTATGGCGTGGATTGTTTCATTTCGACGCGTCGCACGAGCATCGAAAACGAGAAAGGTCGCGCGACTTTTTCCCCGCGAAATTATACCGTTTGTAGGAACAAACAGAAAAAGTAACGGAAGTGAATCCCAACGAGTTCATAAGCCGATTCGATGCATATGTATCGACCAGATCCCCGCGTTTCTATGCACCGAGTCGTCGGTCAAACATCGAAGCAATTCTTATTCGACGTTTCTTCATTCCTCTGAAACTTTACAATCTTCTTTTTTATATGGATATACGCGTGATCCTTTACACCGGATGAAGGCGGAAGAGGAAAGTGATAGAACACAACGCTGATAAATGTTAAGGCTGAACGAAAATATCGATGAACCGATGTGGACAAGCGAAAAGACGTCGACGACCCTTGGGAAAAGTGGCCTCGAGAGTAAATAGCAGAACAGACGGAACAGGTTGGATGGGAATTAATTAGAGAAAATAGAGGTGGTAGAAATTGAGACAGGAAAATAGGAGAATTGCGTGGAAGTAGAGGGATTAAGTAAACAGAGATGGAACTCGAGAAAAGGAACGATAATCGAAAGAATGGTAAGAAAAAGAAAATAGACGAATGCTTTCGATTCGATCGCCCCTTCCTATCTGTATCAGAATCTAGGACATTAGGTTGAGAGGATAACGAAACATTAGGCCTAAAAACTCTTCGAACGGAAGGCGTATGACAATTGATATCGGTATCGCGAGAATGAATAATCGGAGAACATTTCGAATTCGCGACCGTAATAGAAACCGAAGAGATGTCCCGGATACGGAAGAAGGGGCACCGGTGAAAAGAAAAAGGAAACTGCGGGAGCAGGAAATGGATCGGAGCGCGGCGAACGAAGGCAGACTACGGTGGAGAAACAGACGCGTGCGAGATAACAAACGACCGATCAAAGGGTGAACGTGCTTCGTATCGAATAATCGCGGCCCAGGTGCATCGCGATAAGCATTATTCGTTTAACTACCTACCTGCAGGCTAATTACTTAAGAGTCCGTGCTGTTTCATCGGTTCGTGCATATATTAGGCCGGGCAAAAAGTTCGCGCGGTTTTCAACGTGCAAATTTCTATAAAAACGCCAACCAAAAATCGATTCTTCGACGCTCCCTTGACTCCCTTTCATGTTTACGCAAAACTGTAGGTTTTCGATTTCCCGTTGTCGCGTCGATTCGAAACGCAGTCGAATCAACGGGTTTCGTCGTCGCATTTTTACGATCGTCCCGCGACTGTCATAAAATTGCAGATTCATAATCGCGAAACGACGGGTAGTGTACGCGTTAGAAAACTGCAATTTCAGTTTCATCAAGCTGATCGTTGCACCGTTGGATTTAACGTTTCTCTTTATCGTCGCAACGGCGGTCGATTAATTCCACTTTCCGGGAAATTAATAGTTGCCCTTCGCTAATTGGGTTTGCAAATGAAACGCGCTTCGCTTTCGCGGCGACAATGGGACGCGAGCGAAAAAATTCATTTTCGCGGCGCGAAATTTTTGCCGGAACGGTGAAACATCAGCTCGCACGCGCTGCGTGAAATTGATGAATCGCGTTCGGGGGTGAAACGAGAATCGCGCGAAACGTTCGAATTACGGATGAGATAACTGCCGGTCAATTGTGGTTTCGTCGCCCTTGCGATATTTCGTCACCCTGACAAGGCACGTTTGCAAATTTTGAAAAACCTCCGACGCGCGAACCATAAACAAATGGAACGTGCTAAATTCGACAGCGTTTCGGACCGTTTCGTACGCAAATATAGAAAGCCGTCGTTGATGGAAAATGGGTTTGTTTTAAAAAGTGGTACCTTTAAAGGACCGTAATGACGTTTGCGTTTCGTTCACCGTCTCCTTAGCTCCTTGGCGATAGACGTTGCGTGAAAACGACTCGAGAGAAACCCTCTTCTTGTTCGCCGTCCCTTGTCGCGAACAGACGCTCTACCCCGGCGTCTATGTATTCGGTCACGTAAACCTCGGCCTAGCGTCGCGACGAGTCCTTTGCGGAACTCGAGACGCTTCGCTAATTCTCCGACATCACGTACGGACGAGTGCTTCTCTCGATTATATGTCAACGCCCCCTCGTCTGGAATTAACACCTTCGACGGGGGTTAATCGTGTTTCGGGTCATATCCGAGAAGGACGTCCGCCTGTTCGACGATGGGAATCGATCGAATTGTATTTATAGACGTTCGAGAAAATCCCGACGCGATACAGAAACAAACATTTACGCTCGAAACTTTGTTTTATTTTATTTCACGATTCGTAATAATTTCACAGTCGTTTACCGATACAACGAGACGAGGCATTGTCCCAGAAAAGCGTAGATTCGACGTTGTAATTTGCCATTGTTTCGAAGGCATCCGCGATCCACGAACGAAAAATGGCAATAATTATTGTATACGCGTAAACGAATCGGTCGAGCAAGTCGCTGCGCGAGCTGCGGCAACGGCCACGCTATTCTAACAAGCCATTTTGCAGATGCGATCGTTTATAAACACATCCCGACCCTATTAATCACGTATTTCAACGGTTGGTCGGACGCGTTAATTGAATGAATCGATACGTCCATTTGCACGGATTAATCCATTCGATACTTCGCTAATAGGAATAACGAAGGTATTTCGAAACGTATCGTGCCGTGCCACTGCACAAGGATTAACCAAATTCGTTGAAACCGGCTGGATTTTCGTGATGGGTCCTCGAATTCGGTAATATACGTTTGTTTAAGTTGCTGACGCTTTTTCCAAACAAATTATCATTTTTTTTTGTAAAAAATAGTTATTGCTACGAACAAACTGAATAAACAAAGAGAGTAGAATCGTCTACAAGAACACGGTGATGTTCGTGTAGAGAAGTAATACGATACGAGTTAAACGGAAGCCCTTTAACTTTGATTTTTACCGCTTCGTTTATTAAATTATCGTTGTTTAAATTACAGTTACAAGGACGGGATCATTACGTATTCGAATCTATGTAAGAATTGCCCTGCTCGTTAACATATTTAAATGTATTCGAGCGTTCCGTCCCGCTCTTTTTATTGCATAATATTTAACCGCGTTAATCGTGCGCCCTGAAAAAGCCAATATCGTTAACATAATGTTTCGCGTGGAGTAACACCCACTGAAAGCCACGAACCGGTGACGTTAAACAAACCTCGTTCGATTATCTCGTAGTGGCTGAATACACGTAACAGCGCGAAGCTTTCTGCGAGAAGGCGGCCGGCCGTTCCACCTTTAAGAAACGATCCGAGATTTAAGAATTAATGGTTGCTCGCCAGAGTTCCGAGGCACGCGAGGATGCATGCGTGAAAGTATTTCACACCTGCTTGCGTAAATACAAGAAGCCGGTGGATTCGATTTAATTCTGAGGTCGCGTACCGAACGCAAACACGACATACATCGGTTCGGCGTCGTAGCAATAAAATCTCGATCCATTAATAACATCGGGTAACGAGTTTCGCCTTTCCAAAGCTCTCCGTGGCTCTCTTTCTTTCCTTTTTAACGTTTGAAAACTGCAGCTGCAAGCTTAACGTAACTCGAACATTTTTCTAACACGAAAATCACGATTTTCAAGCAATAGAAACTCGTAGGACGTTTTACCGAATCAGAAGTCGATTAAAACTAAAATTAAACGAAAAAAACATGCTATACAAGCTGCTGTAAATATCAACAAATTTTAGGATGTTATTCTTGTAAACTTTGCAACTTTTAAATCGTTGAAATAACGCTCGAGCACATGCAATGGCGTATTTCCTTACATCGTAACGAAGTCAATCGTTTGAGAGTCGCGCAGTACCAATCGCGTCAAGAAAATTGCATCTGTACAGACACGTACTAGGTACGGTATACACAGCGGTGCAATGTACATTTTCTACCGCGAACGGTTGGCCTCGTAAAAAAAATCATGACGGACGTAAAGCGACGGTAATAAAACAGCGAATCGATCGTGATCGAAGGTACTTCGAAACAGAATTATAGCAATCCGTGGTTTTCATCGAACTTCGAAGCGAGATACGGTGTTCGATTTAATGAAAGCGTACACGCATACGTAGTTCTCGGCGAAATTTTATCATCCCAAAGTGCTTACTTATGATTTTAATCGTCTTCTTCTCGCGTATCGAAGAGACTGGAGATGAGTTTTGTTTGGTAGGAACGCGTGGCGAAAAATCGCGATAGGGAAAGCTGTCCCAGGGGATATTATCCGTAAAATGGGTAGCGTTTAAGAAAGAAGCGTAAATGTTATCTAGCAACTGTTACTTGGTTTCGATACGTACATCTTGTACAAATAGATCGAAATTGTAGAATCTCCGTGCTCTTTAGATCTCTATCTTTTGGATACTTTCGTTTGAGAATACGTACCGCCACGAAAAATCCTATTCGTGATTCGTTTCGGACGACTGTCGCGCAATCTGAAACATTCCCGGAATTTTCAAACACCTGCGAGACTCGCGCACCGTTCCTCGAGGGAAAAGCTCTGAATATTTTTATCGATATACAACTCTACGAACTCGCAAGCCGGATACCGTGAGCTACGTGTTATTATTTCTTGAGCTTTTTGCTGCCATGGATTTATTTTGTAAAATCCAAGATGGTGCAGTAAGAGTTCGCGATCAGAGAAAGACGATCGACGTGAATCGTTACTATCGACATAAAGTAATAGAAGTAAAACGAATGAGAGGGGGGGAGGGAATAAGAAGCGGAAGTCAAAGTAGTCGTAGATCGTTGGCGTTGCTTGGCAGTCGCAGACGTCTTCTCTCATCGCCTCGGACCAGCAATTTCCTTGGGAATCTAAAATGCAAGTAACAGTATGTTTGCCGAAATTACCATGTATCTACATAGAGCTCGGCGGAACAACGGTGAGCGGTGGCAATCGTAGGTGGTGCTCCATTACGCTACCACCAAGCTAGGGCAAAGCGTCTATCGGACCAAAGCTCCGAGGATTTAGATGCGCCTTTGTATATCGGCTGGGAATACGTCGTTATGTCGGAGCGAGTTTACAGTAGGACCGGCTACGTGAGCTGGGTGAAATCAGCGACTAGCGCGAGTCGATGTCGACGGAATTTCAGATTCAGCAACGATCGTCTTCTAGTCGAAGGGAATCGCGTTCTCCAGCTACTACGGGATAACAATCCACCCTCGAAGAATACCGCTTAAACGCGTTATAAATACTTGTCGCCTCGTGTTTGCTCGATTCAAAAATCGCTCCGAGGTCGACACGCTCCTACGAGCGGAGAATTTTGCTAACAGCTTAACCTTCGAACACACGGATGGTGCAGAACGAAGGCGATTGACTTTCGATTTTACGCAGCTTTCGAGAAGAGTTTAATCTCCGCAGGGATAAGGAAACGTTGGAAGATCACTCGTAAACAAGCGTAACAGAGAAATGGGATAAAAGAAATAAATCTAGGTGAGAATCTAGATAAGCGAGAGTTATTTTCCAGCATAGGAATATAAGATTTCAACGGTGCAAACTTACGGCGCGCGAGGGAATAACGCCCTCGTAGCCGGAGGCCAGTTTCTGAAAAACGTACTCGCGCGTCTCCGGCACATAATACGTTAATATTGGAAATGGATTTACCAGCGATTCCTGATTGGTTTCGTACACGGTGGTCGTCCGACGTCGAATCGCCGATGAAAACACGCTCTTTGGAAACGAGTCGATCGGATACCTTTCTCTGTCGGGATAAAATGCATTACGCGGAGAAGAAATCATTGGACGTAGCGTTGTTTTATCGTCTCGGTGGTATCGTCGAGCTGGAAAGAATTACAACAGACTCGTTGAACAAACGAGAAATTTTCTTCTTTTCCAATTGATACAGACGTTGTTTCTTAAAACAACGATCCTCGAACTTTTTCAAGATATCCACGGGCGAAACTTGCTTAAAGATTGTTTAATACGATTAACGATAATACATATTTTTAAATTGTCCTGCTTTGCGTGTACGAGGTACTTGTATGTCACATCGCGAAAATTACGGAGCAGATAGTGGGCTTTTTAGTGTCTACCGTGCAAGTATCACTTCGAGGATATATGTATATCTTCTAGATTCGTTGCGGTTTAAGAGTCTTGACACTTCGGGGACTTCCTGTCCTGAAATTTACGGAGTGAAGCCTGCGACCGACGTGTTCCCGCAGATAGTAAGATATCGTGACTGAAAATCGATAGCTACGTATCGGTGGAAACGTCAGCTAGCGTAACGCAACGTTAAACGCTGATAGGCTATCTCTTCGTTTCCAACAAAAATTGCAAATTCGGCAAAGAAATCCGGTCGGTCGCGGTACGCGACTTGCCAACTTCGATGGACTCCTCGAACGTGCCGTACAAGGTTTCCACAAATTTCGTTTCGTAGAAACAGGGGATAGACAGGTAATTCGCCACGCGGGTGTAAAGTTTAAAATAACATTCGCGTACAGGAATAAATAATACCTTTGAAACGTAACCGATTCATCGATTCGAGAGATAGCAAATTCGATGGCTTTGAACTTCAATCGTAATAAGAAATTGCAAACGTTGTAATAAGGAAAATCTTTCATCGAGAGACAGCCAACGTTCAAAGGAGCAACTGCCTTTAACTGCACTTGCATAAACTTGCAGTCCAACGAGTTCTCTTGAACGTGACAAATGACAGAGTTGTTGAAAGTTGCTACCAGTTGAAAAATAACCCCTAGATGGGAGTTAAAAAACGGGAACTAAACTTTATCGTTTGTTCGAACGTCGATTAAAGGGACTCGTTTCTCCGCGATAAGGCGTTATCAACTCCTTAGTTTCGTAGCTTACGCAAGATGCTATGGAAAGAAAACGGAGAGCTTCGCCGTCTACGTCGTAATTCACGCTTAATTCTACTATTTACTGCAACGTTATTTATAAAAGAGGCTAGAAGCTTTCGCGTAACTACCACAGGTAAAGAACAACTCGAAAACTTAATAGGCGTACCTTGGTGGACATAAATGTTTCGTAAACTCCTTTGGAGCCCGAGTAAACGAACCTTCTCCGATCCTTAATCGGCGACATTTTTTACGTTCAGTTGACGTTACGGTTACGACGCAAGGGCCGAGTCTACTCGAGTACAAAAATAAATAAAAATAAAGATAAGTTTCTCTGGGATTAGATAAAAACCTGATAGTTCAAAAACATGCGTTTGCATAAACGTCGCCTCGACCTGAATGTCTTGTATTAACCTCGGAGCGGGTAAGACGGATCTTTCTTGAACGGAAGAAAATTTATTGGCGAAATGTAGAGGCGGGTCGTTTGAAGTCGATACACTTGATGGTTGCATCGATTGTCAAACGTAAATGCGATATACGTAGAGGGTAGCGCGTCACGTCGCGTCGGTGCGGGTGCTCGGCAGTCGTGTCATGAAATATTCAGGATACAAAGAGCGCACCGAATCCGATCACGGACGCCCTGGTTAATAAGGAAGTTCCTAAACTCTAATGCATTTAAATTGGTTCGCCTCTAGACTTAAGCATTCAATTACGTGCATTTTGCGCGTTCGAGGATCCACGTTTCCCATCGCTCGGATGGTTTCCGTGCAGCCATCGATACCCTCGCGTCAATCGCGATCGCAAACGTTAGAGTTCGATGGTTCCTTGTCCCAAACAAACTTAATACGTCACCGTATAACTTGGCAATTGGCGATTTATGAAAAAGTACCGCGCATAACGAGAGCAGTAATAATAATAATCCAACCATTTCCACCTTGCATTCGTGCCCCCTTACAGGGAAACTTCTATATGTGCATCAGAGTGGTTTCGAAAGTCTTTGATATTTCCGTCTCGCGGTCGATTTACGCGATATAAATCGCTGCTCTGTAAATCATCGTTGCCTTTCAATTCGTACTCGATGAAAACGCGCTACGGAAGGGAAAAACTGGCTTTAATCCATAAATGATTGCCCCCTTGGCGCAGGACGATCCTAAGGGCTAGGATACTATCGAGCATCAACGTTTTATTTTCAACGATCGTTCATTAGTAGGAACGTCTGCTTTACCTTTTCATCGATCACAAAAAGTGGCGCGTCTCCTCGCTTCCTCGTCTTGTTCTATAGGCATCGTATATTGCAGTCTTTATCAAAGAAAGATTAAAAGCAACCGTATATACAGGGTGTTCGGCCACCCCTGGGAAAAATTTTAATGGGAGATTCTAGAGGCCAAAATAACACGAAAATCAAGAATACCAATTTGTTGATGAAGGCTTCGTTAAACAGTTATTAACGTTTACAATTTCGACCGTACTGAATTTTTTTCTCGGAAATGCGCAAGATTTCGGGGGTATCTCTATTCATCAAAAATTATTATAATTGACCCCCGCAACCGAAAATAATTTTTCCAGAACGATTTGAAATTTTTTAATTTAATTCTTAATTACTTTTTAACGAAGCCTCCATCAACAAATTGGTATTCTTGATTTTCGTCTTATTTTGGCCTCTAGAATCTCCCATTAAAATTTTTCCCAGAGGTGGCCGAACACCCTGTATATCTGCCAATCTGTTTTACTGTTCGTTTCAAAGGGAATTACTCTCCACGAGTGCCGATGGATAAACGCGTATGAAAGTATAATTTCGGTCAGATTTTCGAAACTCGAACGCTGCGTATGTATTGGCAAAAACGCCACTGCGGTCCAGTTTAGCAACCTATCGACCATCGAAACACCTTTGTACAGTTTCGAGACATTTTAAAGATTCAAGTAGCGAATAGAATTTTCAAGATTGAGAGAGAGAGGGATAAATCCGTGGCACAATCGTGTCTCATCAACGTGATAGCTAATAGGGTTTCTGGCAAGTCGGCGTAAAATTGAATCGGGGGTGCTAACATTTGACCGAACTAGACGTGTCCGTGTGTGCGCGCGTTCTTAATAGGTTTAGAGACCGAGGAGCTCTTATCTACTTAGGCAGGCGAATACAGCTGCAAGATAACGGTCTTTCGAATCAGATAGATATGCTTCCGCGCTCGAACCAACCCCTACTTAATTATGCTGCGTGCTTCGAGAGCGTAGATTCTTGAAAACAGAATTAGACAAAGCTAAAAGGCTATCTCTTGGTGCAACGCGTAGGAATTATGTCCATCGTAAATTTGTCGATATTGGTCAATATTTTGAGTTCATCGAAGCGCCAAGTATGCAGTTTTTATCGGATTACGAATTCAATAATGGAAAAGTCATTACCGCGTCGAGACACTTTGTTTTCGGATTATCATCGTTTTATCGATATTCCTGTAAACGGTTAATAAAACAACGACGACTTTAAAGTGCACCGCTTGCACGCGATTAAACGTTAAAATCCGGCTATAATTATTGTTCGCGTAACAATTGACTTATTGTTAATAGAGTTCCGCGATCGCGCGACAGCTGGAACGTTTCGCTCCGGTTGCCTCCGGGTCGCGGTATATCCCGTATCGAGCGCTCGACGTTCGATTGAAAACTATTTTACAGTGTTTTACGAAAGAATGTTACATTTATCGGATCACGTTACAATTTTATTTACCAAGACAAAGCGTACGAGTATCGATAATGGATTTCGAGGGGAAAAAATGGTCGCGTTTAATCGAGGCCCGCTAAGCTCTGCAACAACACCGGTTAATTTGGTTAGTCGCCACGTGAAATGCATTAATTGAACGCAAATTGCTTGATTAACCGGTTGCCAATACTGCGGTTTAAGGGCGGAAACAATATTCTCCTGGGGACTATCGATGAACTGTAACTAACCGTATCTGCAAATTAATTTCAACTTAAGTACCACTGACACAAACCTTGACGAACGGTCAGAGGCTTCTGCGATAAAACTCGCCTCTCTCGACTGATTTTCATCTGAGTCTCGTACTATTATCCACGCAGGATCATCTGAATATTTATGCAAAAAACGCTCGTGACCCGATTCGCGATTAGGATGGTTCGTTTAACCCTTCGCGGTATCGAAACATTTTCAAGCTATTTCCACTTGTCTCGTCGTAATAACGAGAAGTTCCTTGAACCGTTACGATTGTTAAATACATTGTTTCGCGCGGTACGTCGGTGGTTTCGACGAGCTTCGATCCCGAATCGGCGAGTAAAGCAATTCCATCGAGCGCCGTGGTTCGCGCGAAGCGTAATTTATCGAATACGCGGTATACGAATACGTTAGCGTGAATTCAAATTACTCGTCGGCATATTTTATTGGGATCGCATGCACGACGAAAGCGCGTTGGACAAGGAACAACAACGGTTAACGAAGATACGGAACCCTCGTTAAAAATTCGCCCCTTGTTATTCGAGCGACGCGCCGTTTCGAAACCGCAGTTTGCGGTTCGCGCTGACGAAAAACCCGACAGGCCGCATTTGTATCGTCCGACGACGAAATAAACTTCCTGAAACACGTTCAACTAGAAAGCATCCCGGTTCCAGAGCACGGAACTCGACCGGCGATAAATATTTATTATTATTATCATCGCTGTTGGTACCGAAAGGAGAACTTTACAATTTGCAGGGAGACAAGATATGAAATTTAACTTGCGCAAGTAGATTTTTTCTCTTCTTTCCGAAGGCTCGTTTAAAATTCTCATCTTTAAAGGGTTAATCGAGGTATAGAACGCTGTTCGCGATGGACATTCCGACCTACTTTTCGAGCTTACATTACCAGTAAAACGCGGAATAAATCGTTACGATTACGATATTAGAAATTCCTCGTCCCTCGAATTGGAAATATCTTGAAAACGTGCTTTTCAAAAGATCCTAGCAAAATTCATCGCAGTCTGCAAAACGTTATTAATTATTCTCTACCGTCTACAATCAGCGTCGATAGCATTTCTAACGTCGATGATATAACATAATTTCATTACACGATGATTCACCGGATAGAGCAGAAACGGAGATCTTGTCTAACGGAATTGGATTCGTGATCGGGGAAAATGGCCTCGCGGTGATAATTGATTCCCTCTCGACTCTTGCCTTCTGTTTCTCGTGTCGACAACGGTGCATTGCGATAAACGATCGATCGGCTTCGAATCGCGACTCTGTACCGCAACAGTCGAAACAACCGTGTCACCGCATACTTTCTCACGGATTAATAGTTCATTGATTTTCTTAAATACGTATTTATCGTCGATACTATCGCACGAACCATTAATTACAGACAAAGTATACGAGTAGATCTTACACTTACTGTATCGTGGAGCATGTTCCCCATAAAACGAATAAATATTCAGCGTCGAACTTTGTCGCGATTACGATTCTCGGGACGGATCTGTGCATCAATTGCAGCCGCAGCTGACGCAGAAATTTAAATTCGTCGCCTGCATCAAATGTTCATCCGTGTAGCAAAATTTTTACACGGTTCCGCCGGAGACCGACGAACAACTCAATTTCGGCGCGGTACGACTTCCGATCGCGAAATGTCGCTCCCGCGCGACAGGTGTGCTCGTAATTAAAAACACTGCCGTGCGGATAACACCGAACGTTGTTTGCATTCGTGAATCGTTCTGTATAAACATTGTTTTCCGATTCCTCCATCGACGATTTGCTCTCGAGTTGCAAATTTGACCCTGCAACGAATTCACCCTTACAGAAATCGGGTACCAAGGCACCCTTCTTTGGATAATTCTACGTCGTACAACCTTAAAGCGTACCTATTATCGTTACTATCGATGTTCCAATTTGGAAATAAATTACGTCAAGTGGAAAGAACATGTGACTAACGGAAATCGCGAAAATCACTCGCTAACATCGGGAATCGATGGATAGTACAGGAAATGCCTTCGTCGCTAAATCCTTACCAAGTTATCGAACGGTTTCGTTTAACCTAACGCCACGTAACGACCGAGATAATGGCTGGGTGGGTGCACAGAATCGTCGAATCGTGGCGAAGACTAACGCCGATTTACGAGGCCGCAATTTTCAATGCGTTCTCTCGAACGAAACGAACCTTTCCATGCTACGATGTTACCACCTACTTTGACTCTTTGGGATCCATTCGATCGACTCGAGATAAATTGTGAAAGGTATTAAAAAATTGCACAGAACAAATGGGACTTCTTAATAAGAAATAAAAATTCGAGATTTCTATGCGATCGCCCGACGTGGTTGATCGGGATTGAACAACTTGTTGCAAAATACGCACGTTCGTTCGATGAAAGAGCAAGAGCAACGTTTAGAAGACGCTGTACAAAGCAAAGTGCGGTTCACCGGCCGACGCGGAAGTGAATTCGAATTTCAGCCGAGAAGGTTTGCGAAAGTACAACGACTGGAGTTCTGGTCGGTTGGGCTCATCAGAGAAACGGCAGTCGGGCACGGAAGGAGGGAAATAAAGGAAGGAAATGGAGTGGTCGCGGGAGCTCTTCGAAACGCGTCTGTTTCCCAGCGGTGTCTCCCGTCTCTCGTTGCTCCTTTCGACGACATCCTGCACTCGCTCGTTCCGGAAGAGCCCGCCTGGAATATCTTTTAAATATAAAGTGTCCTTGGTGCGCGGAGACGGATGCTGGATTTTGTCGAGGCTCGACCTAATTTTCCGTCGTTTCTTTCTTCTCGATGAAGAGGAACGCCGCTGCCGCGCGTACAGCAACAGAGCCAGGGCAACTCCTAACAACGTTACTCGGTTCGCGAACACGGAATATCTTTGCAATCTTATTCGATGCCCTTAAAAGGAGGAAGAAAATATTAAAATCGGGATAAACGAAGTCGCCCTGCGTGTTCAAGTTTTTTAAAGCCAACGACGAGGTGGGGAAAAACACGAGACACGACGTTTATCGAACATCCTGTAGAAATGGCTGCTGGATTTTCTTCCGCGACGCGTCAAGTTCGCGACGTCGCCTCTCCTTCCCTTCCGGTCGAGGAAAACAGGAAGTCCAAGCGATAGTTTGAATTGCTAAAATCTCGAGCGACGCGGCCGTGCACAACCGCCGCCTCATTATTATTCCGAATATAATAAGTCAGCAGTTGATACGGCTGCTGATTCCGCCTGTCGACGTTCCATTCCGTTCCGTTCCGTTTACGATGGATTTGCATACGATCCGACCAACCACCCCTAGTCATTCCAGATAGCCATTTTTCCTGCCTGACGGTTTCCATTCGAAAAAATGAACGTTCCGCGCTCCTCTTCCGCGACCGAGGAGAATTCATTTCATCGATGCTTCCCGTCTTAAGGAGCTCGTCGTGAGCTTAACCCCCGGAAACTCTGTTCGAAAACGATAAGAAGGAAACCACTTTCGGGCAAATGCGAAACCGCGGATTTCTATTTCCCTCCCCGCGTGATTTGCTCCCGTGGAATGTTTTTTATACGGGAGCGGAGGGGCTCGCTAACAAATTGCGTTTCGCTCGGCGAGCCTTGCGGATTAAAACACGTTCGATCGTTGCGTTTTAATTTGAAAATACAAAGTTCCTAATAGCGCGGATAAATCCGTGGGCTGCTCTCGAGATCGCTGGCGGATCGTGAAAAATGTAATCGCGGTAAGTCGAACGAAAATTGCCCGTCGGTTGGAAAAATCAAAAAGAGCGAGGAACGAGGTACAATGGTCGCGAGGCATTCGGTACTCTTTTTTTCTCTTGTCCACCGATATTTAATTCCATTTTGAAGGTACGGCTGTACACAAGGGAGAAAAAAGTTGCTCCTTCGAGCGGCTACGGTAAAAGGTACTCTCCCGGCCTCTGTGGTGACTTACAATGGCCGTTTGATGCAATCTCCTTATCGTAAAGTTCGGATTAAAGCGGTAAAAAGTTTTATACTCTCGAGCAGAAAGTTCGGTTGCTCGCAGCAATTCCTCTCGCGGTTCCTCGTCTCCTCTCTCCGACAGCGTTTCCCATTGCGTTTCTTTCGCTCGGACTCCTTTGTTTTAAAACTGACGCCGCCGGTATATTCTCGAGCAATCTGTCCCGAGATCTCCTCGAGTAGTACAATTACGCACGATGGGACGGGGACGATAAATAGCCGAAAAAACGGGGCTCGCGCGTTCGCTGTCCACCATTATTACACTTTCGGGTTCGCCGCGTCTCGGCTGTGCAACCACGACGAAATTACACACTCCGAACATTTTCTTCCTTGTTTGTTTTCGTTTTATTAACCTAGACACGGGCGCGTCGTAGTTTCTTTAGTTTCGTTCTGGCACGCGTGCAGCTTGCTGGAACTTGCCGCGAGTTTCGTTACTTTTTTCTTCGTTTGTACGTTTAAGGGTGGCTCCGGTATATTCTGTCGCAAAGAAGCATAACGAACAATAGTGCCATCTAATACCCATTCTTCCGTCTCGGTATACAAATGGACTTTTAATACGTCCGAACAAAGTTTGCGGTCGACGGAACCGGTAACGGAACGACGCGACGATAGGAAAGTTCAAACCGTTTTGTTCGTTCAGGGATACCTTGGTGACCCCGAGGGTAGGTATTCTACAGAAATAATAACACTATCTCGCAGGGAACGAGCAACATGTTTTCAATGCTTCGCGGTAGGAGCACGATTTAAACCGTTAAAAGAGGAAAATTGATTGTTTATTCTTTGAAACGATTCACTCTGTCAATATTGTTACTACATCGTGTTTCGATTAACCCTTGCGGGGGTGTACGAGACAATTTTGAGTTTACTATGGGTCGAGAAGAAGAACGGATGCATGGCTTCTAAACGTATTTCTTTGCTAGCGATAGCAAACGGCCGAAAACGTAGAAGGGCCAGAGGGCGAGGGCATATCGGTAAGATAAAATTGTGAAACGATGCGAGAGGGAAGTTGATGCGCGGCGTTGGAACGCTATTGTATCTGGCGCACGTACGAACTCTTTGTTTCCTCGAGTTGGGTCATTCGTTTGTTCGTAACGTGGCGTGTAGCGCGAACGGGTGTACCGAGTATACGCGATGCGCCGATGAATCGTAGCCTACGTTGCGGGTTGAAACGATTCTTCCACTTTCCACGTTGCACCGCCGCTCCGCACCCTCTCATCCACCGATTTTACTCGTGTCTCTAAATTCACCGGCTAACCGTACAAATTGCAACAGCGTACAACTACGTTTCGTTTAAATAACGTAACAATTATTGTTCTTGCGAAAGATACCGTAAATGTCAGAATAGGAAACTTTTTTCACGCGAATAATTGCCTCGAGCATAGAATACCGAAACGATAGATCGTAGATCGACGGTGAATACGGGTAAAATATAGGGCGAAAGAAGACTGACGCAACAGCTTGAAATTGCAACGATATCGAAGGCGATACGTCTTGTTTCGAGATCGATAGATACCGCGTGCTTTCCGTCAAAATAATCTCTCTCCGTTTCCGATTTTGTCCATCGAATGATTTGCTTCCACGAAAGAACGTTACGGTGACATTCTACAGAGAAAGAAACGACGATGGTTAAACGGTGCCCGATTTTTCCGTCCGTTTGTTTCCCTTTGTTCGTTCTCCTCTGTTGCGACGGATTCAGCAGCGCGAGCAGAGGTAAAAGGCGAAATTCCATAAGTTCGGTCAACGCAATTTCGGTTATGTCGTCGTAGCCGTCGATCGACGTCCCGGGCGTGCTTCGATAGTTTTAATTGCAATTCATCAAAACGAAACGTTCGACGTGCATGCATAACGGAGACTTTTCAAGAATCGATGAAACATTGCGAGCACGCGAGCAGCGTTGCATATGGGACCAACGCGATCGCCAGCTACAGAGAAAAATAATTTTACGGTTCGATCGATCATTAGCATTTCAACGAAACACGTAACCGAATTCCAATAGCCAAGTTATATGCAATGCAGGGATGATTTTCGTAAAAGTTGATTTTGTAAACAGATTTTCTACATAAAAGACAAACATTTTCACACGCTACAGCAATTAAAAGGTACCTTCTCTCGCATTTCCGTGTTATTTTCATCGTATCGCGTCGGGATGTTTTTAACGCGATGAGGCAGAATCGTTCGAACGGTGCAGTTACGTGATCTGAAAATCGCTGGCGCAATTCCGTCGGCGCTGTTTTTCCAAACAATAACGAAATTGAGATTTTCGAACGATCCAGCGTGAAACGTTGACACCGATTTCCGAAAAGCAACGCAAAGGATTTTCGTGGAATATAGGGAGTCGATGAAATTTCCGATTGCGCGTAGCGTCACGACGTTGCTCGTTCGGCGCAATCTGACCGTTCCTCGGGCTTTTTTACCAAGCTTCCGCTCGATCGATTCTATCCTCGAAATTCCTCGAAAGTTCTTCAACGAAGGCGACTCAAACTCTCGAAGTTAGTTCACGAAGGAAACCACTCGTTGGCCACGTTCCGAATACATTCCCCGACGTTTGTCGCAGCAATGTGGCGGATTGCTTGCCTCGAACGATAACTTTGCTCCTTAAATGCATATCTTTCGCTGTTGCACGAGTATTTCGCTGCTCGTAATAATCCATTCGTTCGCTCTACCATAGAATTAGTTTCTTTGAGAATTTAAATATAGTTGAAACGGATATTGCTTTCGTCATCGGTGGCCGGGAAATTAAGCCGCGGAGAGAATACTTTTCGCGATAAACCGAATTCATTAACGCGGACGCGAACAAGATCGTTGGTTGTACGGGCGAGAAGTAGGTCAGGAATTATGGAAAAACGGAATGCATCGAAAGACGCGGATATTGTAATCGAAGAGAGTTACATCGAAACGAGAAATATATCTTCCGAATCCCTGAAACACCGTTCCTCTTTCGCGCGATGCATCGACGAGCAACAAGAATCGATACTCCTCGCGACATTACCGAATATTAAAAACGTAAAACGTATGCTTTGAAAAGTCCTCGTGGAGCAGACTCGCCCCGTTTTCTCGCTCTTATTACTTTTCCAAACATTTATTTATCACGCTTGGATTCCTATAATTTACGGGTTAATGAACATTGCGTAGATCGTTCTAAAAGAATGGAGGAAAGACCTGCAAAGTCCAAGTTTTCTTTTTCGAAGAGAACGAGCGAGCTTTCTCGATAACGACGATTTATTTTTCAAGGGCGTTACACGCGCGACTCTGAGTTCGCCGGCGGATACGAAATCGTGGTGCCGAGAAAAGTCAGGTCGGATGGAAAGTTCGTGTCGCATCAAATACCTCATCACTTCAAACGTTCCTTGTACGCGGCTCGAACGAGGGCAGATACGATTCCCGACGACGCTGTTCACTACCGTTTGCAAATCGACGACGAGGAACACCACCTCGAGCTTCGACCGAATCATCGTCTCGTCGCTCCAGGCGAGTATAGAATTTCCTCGAAATTCGCTGCGCGGGATGATTTCGAGAAGACATTCCACGGGAACAACTGCGATACAGTAGAGTTTCTATGGCGTTAACGCTTTCATGGGACTAATACGCGCTATTTGTCTCGTTACGGTTTCATCCAGGTGCTGTTATCGAAGAGCACACGGAGCCAAAAAGCCCCACGACCGAGTACAACAACGATTTCTTGGATAATTCAAAATTGCAACGAATGCGTGACTCCCAGTGCCATTATCAGGGACGCGTTCACGGCCAATCGGAGAACAGTGCCCTGTCTACGTGCTATGGTCTCGTTAGTACGGCGACACTTTCATTTTCGAAACAAAATATCAACTTCTGTTAGAAATCTCGTGACAGAAACCTATTCTACTTTTGAACGTTCGTACGTACAAACGCCATGAATCGAGGAACAACATCGACAGTGTAAACGTGCTGGATCGTAAATAGAGACAAGGGAACGAGGTTTTTAATTGATTCCGGAATCCAGTTTGTCGGTTAAGGGTTTCGAACAGCTCGAGCGAATATCACGATCTTTTTCCAAGCGTAAGATAAATCTGACTAGAAGGAATCTCGATGTTCTCATCTCCAGGCCGGATACATTAGAACGAAACGATCGTGGTATACGATCGAGCCGGTGGCGGGTCACGACTTCACCAAAGAAGCGGAGCACCCGCATGTCGTCTACAAAAAGAGGCCGGACGAAACCGGGACGAACGTTGGGATTCTCTGTAACGTCACCGGCAGTGCGGCCAAAACCATTGCCAAGCGTGCTTTCAGCTCCCAGAAAAGGCGCCCACTTAACAACCAAGACAGATCCTACACGTTGGAGCTGCTGCTGGTACTAGACAAGCCCTTTCTCGATTATCACAAGGACTTTGACGTCGAGAATTACGTACTGACACTGCTCAATATGGTACGATCTTTCTCTAATTGCACTCTGAACGGTGTCTGTCGAACTCCTCTGTTAACAGACACAAGCGTTCTCTCTGTGCGAATTGGAACGAAAATGCAATCTTCTTCTAGGCTGCAGGATTGCTGCACGACGATAGCTTAGGAGTGCTGATGGAATTGAGCGTAGTTAGGATCATTAGAATGCACGTCCAAGACGACGAGGTATCACGAGTTTTCTAAACCTATCAACATTTATGGTCGTTACCATTAACCCTTCGTTGAAACGGATAGATGGAACTAGCGGTGAACAAAGACGCGGATAAAACGTTGCGATATTTTCAAACGTGGCAAGAAACCATCAATCCAGGTGACGATTCTCATCCTAACCACCACGATTGCGCGGTTCTCCTTGCAAAGTATGCTGAAACCAAATCGATCTTGCCAGGAGTCTGAGCTTACGACGAACGATTTTTAACGATCGATCAAATCGTCAGGACTAACATCTGCGAATCAACGAGCCTGTGCGGCTTCACCGGTACATCGACGATCGCCGGAACTTGCGATCCACGAAAAGCCGCTGCGATCGTAAGGGACGTTGGCTTACAGACAGGATATCACATAACTCATCACATTGGGCATACGTACGAGTCTCCTTCTCGTCTTACCGTTTCAACGGTACGTAAACAATATTTCGGACCATTCTATCTCGCGTTTCGTATCGCTTCCGGCAGATTGGGCATGTCTCACGATATCTACGAGGAAAATGGTTGCCATGGCGTGATTCGCCATGGTAATAGATACATAGAAACTACGATCATGTACCCTGGGAGCCCGTACATTACCAAAAGGTGGTCGAAGTGCTCGAGAAAGTCTCTGAAATCGTACATCGAGTAAGAGTCAACGAAATTAACCCCTTCCTGTACTTTAACGAGTCTGAATCGTGATGAAAATTTTGGCCCAAACCTGAATATCACGAGCCAGACTCGCGGACAGCAAATCACGATCGTCGTTGAGTTTTAGTTCCTATTAGTACGCCGCAAGAGTCGGTCACGATTCTTATAATCTCTGTTACAAAACAGTTTAGCATCAGTCTGGTCTGTTTACCGCGCGTCGAGCTAAATGCCACGGGAAGAGGTTAAGAAACTCTAAAGGAAATTATACCAACGATAATCGTTGCAGAGAAGGTCGAGGATCTTGCTTGGAAGACGAACCTCAGGATCATGATTTCCCCGTCATCGAACTACTTCCTGGAGTAATGTACAACGGGGATGACCAGTGTCGACTACAGTATCGTCAGGACGCGCGTCAATGCGACTTAGGAATCGTAAGAAAACATTTCATCGACCATTAATCATACTCGAACGTATGTAGGTACTTTGTGCGGTGCTGGAAACAGATTTAACGAACGTACGGTTTCGTAACAGCGAACCGGTACGATCGTTGCACTCTTTAACAGTCTCATTATTTCGTTCTGTGGAATCATTGATGAGGGACAAACAAACTGTTTAAATGTTATAATTAATCCCGAAAACATACGCCCGGCGACACAGAGAAACGTTCAATACGCAACGCTAACGAACTTAATGAAAATTTTAGTGGAGCTTTGTTTATTTATCGTGCGACATTGTTTCCCGGAAACACGTAACAAACGTGTTGGCTCTCCGGACCATTGTTGTTCACGGTGATATTTGCGCGCGTCGCGAACAAAACAAAGATTCACTTTTGTCGCCGGCACAGAAGAACGTTTCTCCCGTAACGCGGGTCGACTACCGCGGTTTCATTAAACGCATACCATTTGTTCATTATGTTAAATATATTTGTAAGAGTCGCGACCGGTATAAAGCGACGGCTGCAAACACTTTTGGCTTTGTTCAACGACTTCTGCGCGATAATTAAGCCGTTGGCGCGTACGAGATTAGTTAAATTTCTCCTGCTGTTTACCCTCGACGAACAAAGAGTCGCTTTTATGGACGCGAGACGACATTTTTGCCACGCGTTGCCCGTAAAATTAACCGAGACGCCTTCTCTTTTCAAGCTATTAGAACTCGTGGGCTGGAAATTATTCTTAACTCCATTCCCGTTGTTAACTATTTGTGTTTCGTGGAAAGAGGCCCGACACAATAATAAGTACAAAGTTCACGCGTTTGCACAGTAGGAACAATGGACAAAAGTCGAAAATTCGTAGCCCTTAACGAGTCTGGCCATTAACGCAAAATATCAAGGGCTTTTGACATTCTGTTGTTAAAACTGAAGCAGCTACGTTAATACTGAATTTCTATTCGATTCTTTTAGAGATTCGTTTAATCTAAATATAGATTAAGATCGTGATCTATACAGAACTTGGGAAATTGTTACGCTCATAGATCCTCCTATTCTAAAACACGACCAAATGCATTTATCAAAGGTATCGTGCCAAGGATTAGAAAAATCTTATTTCTTTACGTTTCACTTAAATGAAATACGTATAACGGGTATCCTCTATAAAAGGTATCTGTAGGAGATACAGGTTTGCCGTAAGGAGGCACCATCTGCCGCCCAGCAGGCCAACCTTCTACCTTCTCGGAGGTCTGCTTTATCCGTTTACGAAAATACTGTACACGTTGCATCGTGCGTCGTTTAGATAATCAACGGGCAAAGCCCGGGCTTAATATCGTTTCGCGATATCGCAATCGTCACGAAACCGGCCCTCCGCTATCATCCGCCAATTCGATCGCGTTTCATTTTCAGAGCTGCGAGGCCCTCAGGTGCTCCATTCCGGGAAAGGGTTGCGTGTCTGCGAGGAAACCACCCGCCGAGGGTACGCGCTGCGGGGAGAACAGAGTAAATTATCGCCGGGAAAAAAGCACAAAGACTAATTAGCGAATATCCGCCGAGCAGATCTATCGTGGAATTTTACTCGGCTAATGAAATTCCAAAAAGATTTTTCCGATTGCCCGGATCAGCCCGGCACTTTGCGTTCAGATCACCCGAGACTCGCGATCCGTTAACTCTTTTATGTTAATATTCTCTCCCGTGTGGGGTAATTAGGACGAGAATGTTTTAAAAATAAAAGACGATTAAGTAACGAGGTTCGTGCGAAAAAATGGTGTAATATTTTAAATATGTACGACAGCCATTCTTTCGCGCAATTTGCTGCTCGAACCAAGAAATATCAGATTTTTTTTTTCTTCGATCTACGATTTATCGTGGCAATCTCTATTGCTCGCAATTAACGAGGCCATTTACATATTCGAGGCGCGCGGAGCTTTAGTTGGAGTAACGGTGGGCATAAAAGGGTTAACGGTCTAACGTATCCGAGGGTCGAAGGTAAGCTTTATTCCCCTTGGCGTCGCCGATTGCGAAAGAATTATACGCTCTCCACCGTGGGAATGATACATATTATTTAGATATAAGATAATCCTCTATAAACACGTCACGAAGCACTTTACGAGCAGACTTTTGCAAGAAACTGGTCTAGTAGGATCCAGCGGTAAAACCACCGGATAAAAAACACACTATCTCTCTGTCTCTCTCTCTCTCTCTCGACTGTTTGAATTTCAATGCGACTCCGATTAAGACGTTGTGCCCGAGACATGCGAGCAGTTGTTTTTCGCGCGGCTTCCACCTCGCGCACGCTCTATATCACGATCGCAAGCCACTGAATGCTCGATCGAGCTGCGTTTGCTTGTTCCTTTTACACGACTCAAAATAATTAGGCGATATCGCGTTTGGAGCACGAACAGAATATCAGATAGCGAGGAATGAAACAATTATCGAGCAGGAACATGGCTTAGCAAAAATTACATACCTATCGAAAGCATCCAAAAATCAAAGTAGAAAAATAGAAATTTTGAAACGGTGTGTTTCTAAACATGATATGCTTGATCGTAAGCTAGAAAATGTCTGTCAGGGTAAAATACTATCGACGTGTTCGGACACCATCGTCCATAGCGTGAATTATCACGTATCTGCGGCTTTTCCAACATCACGGTTTCGTCGATTATTGTAAAATATTTTCGGCCTCGACCCGTCACGTACCAGAGCGTGATCAAACGACCGCAACCAGTGCTTCTCGCGATAAATTGATTTTTCCATTCAAGGAAAAATGAGTCGGCGACGTAACGCTCTCACGAAAAAGAGATATATCTACATTTTTTATTCGAGCACTATTAGATTCGTCAACTGTTTGCGATTCCACGTCGAACCGAATCGTTTCATTTCGTTGTACTTTGACCAGAAGTCGCAAAAATGATGAAAACGTTGATAAGTTCTTCCATCTTTGCGCTATAATTTCTATGCTGCATCGACGACGCAAAGGGTAACGCGAAAATGTACGTCGGTAATTCGATGGCCAGCGGTGTGATTAACTTGAACTGGCCAGACTGGAAGATAATTAATTTTGCAGTGGTGTTACGAAATGAAATGCCTGATGGTCGGCGAACGTCCAGGGGCCGTGGACGGCGGTTGGGGCGGCTGGTCGCCTTGGAGTCGATGCTCCCGAAGTTGCGGTTCCGGCGTGGCTTTCTCGATCAGACGATGCAATAGTCCGTCGCCGTCCAATGGCGGAACGTACTGTTACGGGGACCGAAAACGCCATAAAATTTGCGCCTCTATCGTTAGTGGTATTACTAAAAATTAATCGAACTCCGACACGACTTCCACCCGTGTCAGGGAGTTTCAAACGTTACGAAACGTAAATCCGACTACGACGTTGAAACGTTTCCGCAGAGGTAGATAGAATGTTCGATACTGCCAAAACTTGTATCGATTTTCAGCCCTGCGACGCGGACGCGCCGTCGTTTCGCGACGTTCAGTGCTCAGAGTTCAATAACTGGATCTTCCCGGAAGACGGCAAAGTTCACCGATGGACGGCTTACAATCTGCCAGAAAGTAACTACCGCGTCGCGAACGATCCGCCAGCGTCTCCCTAATTGACTCGATTGACCGCAAAACAGATCTGAGGGCTTCCGAAAATCCCTGCTCCCTTTATTGCCTGAGCGAGACCAACTTGGTGGCGTCCCTGAGACCGAAAGTCATCGATGGCACCACCTGCTACAGAGACATACGGGATATTTGCATAGGAGGGCTCTGCAAAGGAATACCCTGTGATCTGAATATGGAGTCGAACGCCGTCGAGGACGTGTGCGGCGTCTGCAAGGGCAACGGAACTTCCTGCAAACCGATCCAAGGAACGATAACGATCGAGACGGCGTCTCGTGAGTGTATATTTTCCTGCTGCGTCGTTGCTTTTCTATTTGCTTCGAAACTAAGCTATAAAAAATTGAAAAAAAAACTTTAAATGGCAGAACCGAAGAAAATAATAGACGTCCCGGCTGGATCGACGAACGTTCGGATCGAAGAAATCGAACCCACGAGATCCAGGATAATGGTGCGAACCGCGGATGGAAAACCGTTGATCGATGGGTAAATCGACTTTCGCAATAAATGCTCCGCGTGAACACGAAACTGCTGAAAGATTGGGTATCGGTGGTTCGTTTAATTAAATACGTGTTTTCTATTTCCCATACGCGACCATTTTATTTCGTAAATAAAATGCAAGATAGGACATTCGAATTCGAAGCACAGTTTACGAGTGGCCACTGTGAATTCTATTCTTGCTGAATAATCCGGTGCACCGAGTGCTTGCACTCGTTGAATATTGTATGGATAGAGAAACTGCTCATGAAGCATTCCCCAGACAAGAGTGATACCCATTTCTATAGCATCGAATGTCCTTTTTACACTGATTCAGAGATTTTCTTCTATCGAGTAATAACTTTTAAGGGCGTCGTTGTGAAAGGGAGATTATACTCTTTAAATTTATAGTAGTTTTAGTTGCATAAAATATGTTTCAAACTTTCGGGAGTCGTTTGAGTTTGAAACATTTTTTAACCTGAAACCATCTTGACTTTATCTTTACCATATCTTTTCGTTGAACTAACAAGTAAATCCTCGATCTCGTCTTTGCTAAAGCGTGGTATTACTATTGGTTCAGCGTAAGGAAACGTTGAGTTGCTTTCTGTATGAAATAGAGCAGGCAGAGATCGAAATACGCACCCGACGAGAAAACAAATTTGCGACCCGCGATCGCCGTCCGCAGTGAAAGCGTTAAAGTAGAACGAGACGTCTGACCAGACTGAGTTATTATCGTACCGTTCTGCTATTTGCTTAACCCTTTGACTGCGGAAGGCGTATATGTACGACCAATAAATATTTTTCACTGCGAGACATTTACTGTTTTACTAAACTGGTAACAGCATTGGGGTTGTTGTTGTCGCATATCGATCGATCGAACAACCGGATCTTTATTCCCAATAATCGAGTAAAAACGGTATTAATATTTTGACAACCCAATAATAAACTATAAACTACCTTTGGACCGAATCCCTTACGATCGAGATCGAGAGATCGTTACCTAGAGTTAGTCTAGCCAACTTCCGTATCTCGACGACTGTAACAAAGGAAAAGCCTGAATAAAAGATTCACCACACACGCGCACATATCATCGTATATGATTGTTTCAGAGATCGTTTAGGAATGTTCGAGGTGGCGGGCACGAAGGCGTGGCTAGGAACGATAAGACCGAACCAGGAGGCTCTCAACATACCAGGGCCCGTCATGGCGGACTTGGCTGTATTGGTAAACATAACGAACGCGATCCGCTAATTAGCAGGTAGGACAGATCGATAAGGTATCTCGAACAAGGTGTCCGGGTGTGGACAGTTCTTATCTGTTCGCGCAACACCTTCGCCGCGATGGCGAAACGAAGAGGGCCTGGTTCCTTGGGTCCGTGCGTCGCGACGTATCGTCTAATTGCTCTCAGCAGACCGACGTATGCGCATACCAGATGTTATTACGACCGGTGACACCTACGCGACCCATAGCCGTAAAACTTTTGCATTCGTTGATTAGAACGAACCTCGCGTTCTCCTATCTGGTATTTCATGCCGCGGGTAACGAACGAACGACTCTGGGAATGTTACTCAAATCTAATTAGCTCTCTCGGTGTGCGTTTCATCGAGCCATTTCACCGCGACGTACCTTCTGGCACTGGGTAACGCGCGTACCTCGACGATTTCCTTTAATTTTCAGCAAAATCATTTATTCAAAAGACGCACGACGCGAAGTGAAAAGAACCTCTAGATCGATAAAATTCACTTCAGAAAAAGCACGACTCGCGCTGCTCGTGTTTCTATCGCGCCGCATTCAATTTCGACGCTGCCGAGGATCTTTCCAGGAGACCAACTTTTTCAAGATTTCGTATTTCGCCGTGTAATCGCGAAACTCTTTTGCGAGATAGATTCGTCTTTCACCGAACAAATAATTGTCGGGACCGTATTATCGCTCCCGACTTTAGAAAAGTAATTCTATCCGCGGCAGCTTGACATAATTATGTTGACCCGGCGCGTTGTGTCGTCCAATAGATTCTACCGAAAGAGAACGCGACGGTGAAGTATTCGTTGGGTCTGAAAGAAAAGAGCCCTCGTAAGGCGGAATTCTCGTGGGGATTCGTCGACTGGGAAGAGTGCAGTGCGAATTGCGGGCCCGGTGAACAGATTTCCAAGCCCCGTTGCCTGGAAAAACTCGCCGGGCTGGTGGATGACACGTTTTGCAAGAACGTCGAGAAACCAGAGGCAAAAGTCAAACCATGTCATCGGGCGCCCTGCTTACCGAGGTTAGCAGGAGCTGTTCATTAAACATACGAATATTTTTAATTGAGAAAGGAACCGAAAATAGTGAATAGCGAAATATTTAGATTGCACCGCGAGATTTATTTAATATCAATAGAAACAGACTCTTCTCGAGCACCTTTCTATAAAAACTATGGAAATGGTGATGATATGCACTGGTAAATATATCCTAGCTTTCCATTCGAGACTGCGTATCTTCGTCCAGGTTGATGTTACTTGAATAGATCAGAATATCGACCTAATTTAAGGATAATCGCCGTGATCGTAGATGGATGATCGGTGACTGGCAAGACTGTGCAACCTGCGTTCCCGACTGCGAGAAGAGACGAGCCGTCAAATGCGTGCGTCCCGTTGGCTACGCCGAGCAGGATGTAGATATTATCGCCGACAGCTACTGTCAAGGACCGAAACCGAAGGATCGAGAGTCCTGTGGCGGTCGCCGGAGACGGGACGATGTCCTGGCGCGCCAAGGGAAGAACAAAAGTACGAACTATACCGTGTACTCTGCGAAGCACCGAGGTCGTCTCGTCGAGAAATCGTACGACACCATCGAAAACGAACGTGCACTTGGCACGAACGACGCGTTAAAGTCCTCCTTCTTTGGCGTACGATGCTCGTTCTCATTGTCATACTTCGATGCGTTGGAACGCAGGAAATTGAGCCCGAGGATTTGCACACTCGGCGAGGCCAATGATTACGACGCATCGTGAGTCGACGATACGTTGTTGATCGCTATGCAAGGGCGAGGTAGAAGAATGAAAATCGTACGACGATGTAGCAGCTTCCAAAGCCTAGACTCGATAAACAGCTAATTTTCTTTCGCTTTCCAGTCGAGCGAAGTATAGAAAATGCGTCCGGAAGACATCACCGCGAGACAACGAAATCGCAAGACGCGAAGGAGAACGAAACGATAGTCGACAAGGAGAATATCGGTAACTTAACGCTGACAATTTTCTTGGAACGCGACGAAGAGAATGGCGCGATTAACTTTCCAAAGGACTTTGAACCTCAGCCTCCTGCGAACAGTACAGTGTTCACTTTGGTCGGAATGGACGCGGTTAGGTATATAGAGAAAATACAGGAGGACAGAGCTAGTTCCAAATAAACAGAATACGTTTATTCCTAAAAGAAATGGCACGTGTTTAATAAAAGAAAAGGGAAAAAGTATTCTCTGTATCTCTTAACGCTACATACATAATTGTACAATGAACGATAGTCGGTTTTCACTGATCCGCGTCGTCCACGATCCTCGCCAAGCGATCGTAAGTCGAGTTCTGTGGGGGGGAATATGGCGGAGGCGTCCCGTTCGGAAAGGTGAGCTTTTCGATTTTCTGGACGGCCTGCGAGCCCTTGTAAACCTTTTCGCGAGAGGTGTCGATACTCATGCCGACGAGGTCGCCCGTTTCCTGGTACGCCTTGTCCGACAAATTCGATTGAAGGTTCTCCTCCATGTATGGAGCCTCGATCAGAACGACATTCTCGATCGGCACCGAGTCCTTGACGATCGATCCAGGCTTCGGTGTGGTGAAATTTCTCTCCGAAACGCAGGTGTTGCGTTTCTTCTTCTCCTCCTGGACGATCGACCAGTCGCGAAGAAGCTGCCGGAAGTCCGGCGCGTCGGCCTCGCGCGATACCTTCTCCAAGTACCGCGCCATGCTCAGATCCACGAACGCGTCGACCCTCTTCGTCCGGTCCTCCGCCGACATCGACTGCTTTTCTTTCGCGGCCCCCAGCTCTTCGTTCGCGTTCCGGGCCTTTTTTGGGCAGCTCTTCCTGCACGGCCTCTTCCCTGGTGGGAAATGCCGTGAGAACGGTATCTTAGCTTTCAAGTACGATGCAAAGGATAGTGGTAAAAGTAACTTTTTAAGGTGGTCGTTCGAATCGTAAAGTACCATTTCGAAAGTAATTATCGACGTTCTTACCTACGCATTCTTCTTTTTGCTTGGGCACGCGACCTTTGCACGCGTCCAAATTTGCTTGGACGTCGTCTTCGCCGGAACGCGCAGCTGGCCTCACGCACTGCACTTTCCGATGCTTAAATCCCTTTTTACCGTCGCAAGCGCTGCATTTGCTCCATTGACTCACTCGCCACCTTCAAATATCGACGATGTTAGTTCAGTAACCGAGCACATTCTCGCAGAGTGTACAACGAGTAAACTAGGCCTAAAATATCAGCCTCTGATTCCATTAATCGTGAGAAAGAAAATAAATACTGTATCTAACCGTCTACAAACGAGCTTCGATCGCGTGTCTTCGATTCGATCGGATCATGGTTTGCCTATATCGATTTCAGTACGTATATCATTCAATTTGTAATTGCACTTACTTCGCAGGACATGGCGTCGTATTACAGTTGCGGCTTTTCGGTTCCGGGCGTTGTGTACCCTGACAGAAGCTTGGAGTAACTTTTCCACCACGCTCTTCGAGACACGATGGCTCGGAAATCTGTATTCATTAAAATAAAATTTTACATAGACTTTTGCGACATAAATTTGTCCGTGAACAATTACGTCGATATTGTTTGTTCCGTGATTCGGTAGAGTAAACGCGAACGAGCTAAAAAAAAAACGAGAAAGCGCGAAAATATCGAAGGGGAATAGATTCTCGTGTAAACGTTTAACCAAACGCGATTGATTAATATTTGAAAGCTTGTTGAGCCAGAAAAATAAACGGATTCTGCGGGGATTACTCTAGCAATCTACGAGATCGTTAGTTTACTTATTTAGAGTCGTTTACATTTTGTCTATTCGTCGGTTATGGTTGACGCAAGAAATATCAGGAAACATTAACGCATACGCGCGTTCGTGGATGAAAAAGACGCGCTGAAGCATGATACCGACACGAATACCTGTTAGTTGGAACACCTGCTTTAACCGTATCTATTTCGTAGTCATCTGTAAGTTGATACGCTGAACTATCAAGATATATCAGTGATTCTACGGGCGAGTGTAATCGCGCATTGAAGTTACCGGATAAAATACAAAGTTGAGTACCTGAAACACTAGCAGCTTTCCGAAAGAATTTAAATTCTTTCAGAAGCTACATACTCGTCGCCATTTGACAGGATTTAAACTTCATTTCAAACTTAAACGAATCGACAGGATTTGATTGTTCTAATTACCATTGTACCGCCGTCACATTTCGCGCTGCACTCGGACCACTCTACGAAATCCCATATGTATTTCGGGGTGTACGTCGTATCGGTCGTCATTATGGAATACGAATATCGTACACCAGGGTTTTCCATCACTCGATGGAACACGTACTGCAATCGTTGCAACAATAAACTATTAATACGTGCATGTAGAGGCAATTAAATCGAACGATAAATATTTCACAAACGTAGGCGAAACTACGAACAACATGCGACTTACTTCTATCCGAATGTCTTCGTCTATCGGTCCTTTTATTTCGATCTGCTCTTGCGATGGCTGGGGGTGCAAATAAATAATGAGAGCCTTCGCGCATGGGTAATCGCCGCTTCGTTCTTCGGTCCTATAATCGTTAAAGACATTTATTCGTTCAATACGCAACCGATATACTTAATTCTCAACTAATTTCAATTATAATGCATCGATGAAAGTAATTACATGTTCCCGTTTAAACAGTAGGTTTTATCTTTCTCGAGTCTCACTGCCAAGCTATTCTTGCATGGCTTGTTTTCCGACACGTGAATGCTGCGTGCACCCTTAGGAATCGTCACTACCTTCCAATATCCTGTTACGTACATCGTTAGAACATGTATTACGTTTCTCTAGTATTCTCAGTATTAATACATTATGGTCTTTCAACTTTCAACGACAGCCTCCATGCTTTACAACGATAAGAGTTTCCGATTAGAAAAGTTTCATAATAAAAGGGATATAATTTACGCTCGTCCACGTTTATTGTATCGAAGAGACCCTCTGTCTTCTTACACTTCGTACCATCGCCCTTGCAAATGCCACATTTGTCTTCGACAGCGTTGGAATCCAACTGCCAATCGCAACCAACTTTCTAGAATAACATACGTATTTACGTTTACCTTCCGACTATTTAATATATTCGCGATTGACGGGAGTACGGAAGATTCGTAATTGTGTTATAAAATATCCGCCTAAAGTGCAATTCCAAAATTTCCTTTTAATTATAATATAGGGATACAACGAACCCCTTAATCGATGTCATATTACTTACTAACGAACCCGGTATCGTCGGTACGTGATTTCGCTACTATATAATTACCACCAAGCAACGTGTAATCGTTGGCAATTTCGTTTAAAAATTTGCAAGATTGCTATTAATTAAGCCTCTGGCACCGGTGACTCAAAAAACATACAGGCGCGTCGGTATTTGTATCGACGCTTATAGTTTTGGAAAACTCAAAGTGTACGCTAGTGGAGCAATTTAAAGTTAATTACATATTTGAACACTTATTTTTGTATATTTTTATTGTGTATTGTCGTGTATTTTTCATTTTTAAAGTACGCATAAGGATGCTTCGCCAATGTGTATTTACGAGCGTATCACGTATGACTTTACACGAGTTTGTAGATGTTTGATTTTGCGAAATGGTTCGTGTTTGGCTAAGCTCTTCGTAGATAGCCGAGTTCGTACTGTTTGTCTTACCAAACAGGACACGAATCCTTCCGCATACAGTTACTATATACTTTTAGGATATTAGTTACCGTTGGATATACCACACGGATCTTTGCGAGATCGTAAAGTGCCCCTTTCGAATAGATTCCAAAGTAACGACGTTATCGTAAAAGTCTCGACTCTATTGGACGTCGTACTAGAAATATATTTCGTCTACGAAAAGTAACGTTAAGAAAAAGGTTCCGTTACCTTGCATGTGCCCCCGATGCACATGTTATTCGTTCCGGGAGTGCAGGGTGTCGAATCATTTACTACCGGCGAGATTTTGACGTAGTTGTGCTGCTCGTTGATGCAGTACAACTCGCAGGGATCAACCTTCGGATTGATGTAAACAAACCATTGATGGAGCCCGTCGCTCAAAACCTGTTCTTTGTTCCATAGCGAGCATTGTACCGCACGGAACGATGGCTTTGCGATATCGCAGGGCTGCACGATTAGAAAATAGTCGATTTTCGAAAAGAAATTTTATTATAATTCCCTAAATATGCCAGACGACACGGATAAACGTGTCAGGTATAGATTTACCTGGATAATTTATATAATTTACTTGGGTGTTGCAAATGACAATCTTCTTCCTCATGCCGATGCAATATCTGCCTCCGTTTGATGGGACCGGATGGTCGCATTCCCTCTCGGCGATCTTGATCCCACCCCCGCAGGTTCTGCTGCAACTCGACATGGGACCCCATGCACCCCAACCGCCGTTAACTGCCTTTGGTCGAGTCCCTATATCCACGCATTCCTTGTGGATGCACCACTGAGAACACGCAAACTCTTTATTCTCCGCCTTTGCATCGCCTCACTATCTATCTTGGAGTAATATACCAATGTACCAAAATTGAAGCAAGGCTTTTTCTCCTCGAAAGGAAAACACCGACATATTTCGAATACTAAGAATTACAAATAACGCATTGTACGGTTCTATGGGGTTCGTAGAACCAATTATAGTTAATATCAACATTCACGGAATTATCAGAGTGATACCAGCTACGAGTATAATATACGCCCCCGTACAATAGCTTTTGCTTCTCGCGACAGATTCGAGATTTTGCAGGGGGCTGTTGTTCGTACAAATATTTCCTGTTTACGGTAGCATTGTGTCCGGATCTGCTTTGTGCGCTTTTGCGCGAGTTCGCGTGACGGAAATTTTGAATTATTCCGTATCGCCCAGGCCCCTTTCTCTCGTACGTTTCTATCGTAAACACCCGCGAAGAACGCATACGAGAGATGTTATTAACGCTTCTTCTATAAAATATGTTAAAAATATCGTAGTCTTGGATCCTAATTTAATTGCATTCGTGTAAATTGATATCGTCGACTTTGCAGCCGACAGGTCTGTTCTACGAACCTTGTTCTCGCCGCATTTCGTTCCGTCGGCCATGGGAGTCCCGCGGGAGAAACAACTCGAATTGGACTTGCACCACAGAAGGTTGCAATTCGGCTGTTGAAATATACGTACAATTGTTCACGAGCTTGATATTACAACTACGAAATACTACAAACAATTAAAATCGTGATTTGCTTGATCCCGGATTCGTAAGAATAAATCTGACATATATTACCTCCGTTACTATTTCGTAAAATCGGTTGGTATCTCGATCGACGCTTACCGCGAGCCAGTATTTAAATTCCTAGTAAAAAGTATCGACGGCAGAATGTTACGCGACCGCAGCACAGGTGGCAAATCCGAACGTGCAATATTTTCAGTCCGGCGCACGGTTAGAAAGTACGAATAAAAAATAATTTTTCCCCGACCGATTTTCGAATGGTACGCGTTTTCACGAGAAAGGTTGTACCGTACCGCAGAGTTTGGACACACCACCGATCCAGGGATCATCATATCGCACTGAAATTCCACGCCATACATTGCACCGGGCAACATGTTCGGGTACTTGAATTTCTCCGGTGGGTTTTTCGGGTCGTCGTTCAAACACTCGCCCAGGCCGGTCCTGACGAATCGATACGAGCACCATTGACAATCGAAGAAAGCAAGAAACGGGGAGAATCGTTAAACGCGTCGAACAATTTACTCGAGTAACGTCGTTATAAACTTTCTGCTGCACTTGGACCACCGGACCGTGTAAATGAAGACGATAGGCGACATCACGAAGTAACTTCCGTCCTTGTCTTGCGGGGGACATCCGCTGATGTCTTCCTGGTCGTGCGAGCAGCCCATCCTGGAATCAAGACGCACCTTGAGAAAGGAAGCTCTTTTTCTTCGTCTCGAGTCCCGTCTTTATTAACCCCTTCGTTGTTAAAACGTCGGTTTGTCGTTCGAACCGAGCTTTCGCAGAGAACGCGACGAAAGGAACGCGCGGGACTTCGTTAAACGAGCCAACGAGGCGAGAGAAGCTAGTTCGGAGAACGCCTATGGGCACGTAGATAACAGCGAAAGGATTAAGCTTAGCAAAGGAACGTGCGTGGACAGTACACGTGACCAACTTCGTGGGCAATTACGATTCCAAGCAGCAGCCCGCTGTCTTCGTTGATAGAGGCTGCCTTCTTGGGATTACAGGCGGTTCCCACGAACGCCAAACCCATCAAGTTACAGTTCGTCCCTTCCGAACAAATGTCGTATCTGAAACACAAATTTTCCCGAGAGAATCGACAAACGTACGAGTACGACTCCACGATGAACCGGTCGTTCGTTGAATCGTAATCCTTTGAAATTAAAATTAAAGTCGTACCTGGTTACGAGAACACCTATGTCGTAATGATTGGGATGGGTGGGATCCGGCGGGTTCATTTTATGCGACCACGCGGCGAAACTGTCCAACGTCTTTTCCGCTGCGGGACTAATCATCAAATCTATCTACGGGAAAACGATTTTTATGAGAGAATACTATCGTAAATAGTACGTGTGTTAGACGACGAATCTTTCGTTAGTTTTCCATTACCTCTTCCTTCTCCTTTTCCAAAAATATCATGCGAACGACGACAACGTCTATTTGATTGCCGCTGGAGCTGTCGTGATAAAAGTCCGACACCATGTTCATGATCGTCAACAGATACTGTTCGTAATTGGTGTTGTTGTGGAAGTCGAGAAACCTCCTGTCCGCGACCAATCCAATCTCTATATACCGATGTATACTGTGAGTCTGAGAAGCGACCGACTCTCGTTTCGCATCCACGGAATTATCCTGCATTAGCTGCTTCTGTCGTTTGGCCAACTGTTCCGCCCACGCGGCCTCCCAGTTATCTACCCCGGGGAACGAATCAAATATCTTGACATCGATAATTATTAAAAAAGGCCTAAAAATTGCACGTCTGGTCGGGGTTAGGGTAATAGCCTCTCAAGCTGCGGTTCCTGCACGATCGCTTTTCAACGCAAAACGGTATACGCGAAAGATATGTTTCGAGCGTGCTCCGGGTAACGTATTGCACTCGTACGAACGTGACTTTACTTTTTTATATTTCCGTTACAAATATTCGTCTCGTTTCACCGTTATCTTTGTTTCCCAAGCTTCGTACGATCGACGCGTTCGTCAAAATCGTTGTGTATTTAGAGAAACAGTTTGTAGAAAAGAAAATTGGTGAAACTAACCGCTGGTCCCGCAATGCCACTTGGAGGGGTCGTCGTGTTTGGCGTCGTTTTCGTGCGGGGCGTCTCGTTTGTAGGCGATGTGAACGTGTTGGCCGTCCGGCTCCGCATCGGCTTCGTTCACCGGCTCGATGAAGTACCGACCGTGATTGGTTTGCACGTAACCGGCCTGCACGCGATCCACACGCATTTATCCTTCTCATTAATCACCGTTATTGTAAATAAGACGTTGAATGGAGCCTCGCGAAAGAAAGCCGCGGCGGGCGAGGGCGAACGAGCATCGAATCAGCGACGATTAACGCCGAACTTGTAATTGGAGTTTCGCTTTCCGGGCGAGCATTAATTCGCAAAACGGCGAGCGTGCTCCCCGCAACAATCGCGTTTTGATGGAGCACGGCGCCTCCCTACTCGTTCAAAGGTCGAATCCGTACCGAATTTCGCCCCGCGAATCACGATATTACGTGCAGGGCTATGGAAATTACAATCTACCGATCTCAATTACAGGGATCGGTTGCGCGTGCAACATTCATCCTAGATAGAACTAACGGTATAATTCAGAATGTTCCGCGCACTCCCCCGAGTGCAAACAAGCTACCTCTCGGTAATTCGCTGGAAATTGCGGCCTATTCGACGCTGAGGCCTGCGTGCCTCGATATTCGACAAAATTTACCGATTCAATAACGCGATGCGTGCCGATCCGATCCCTACGCGGCTACTTGATCAACCAACTTTATCGCTTTCACGCTCAGGATAAATAGACAACGCTGTCTAAAGATTTTCTCGGTTTGATATTGTCAATGCCAGTCTAGCAAATTTCTGGTACTTGCCACAAAATCAACAACACCGATACGAACTTCTCTAGATCTCTGTTAAGAAATAAAATGTTCTCTCATTAAACGACGAACGAGAACCGATCTGTTAAAAGCTGGCCGAGGTTTATTAATCTTCGTTCTTTTCGTGGGCTCTGCCTACCTGTCGTCCCTTCGCTCGGGCAGATCGGTGGAAAAGTACGCGTGGACGCGATTTGAAATTCATGTTTACGAATTACCATCTACAGTGGCCCATCATCGCGTTGCTTTCAACGAACCCCTACGACGAGTAGAATTAGTTGTCAACGGGAGGAGGAGATTATGCAGATCGCGTCTCGCAACGCGTCGCGGCAATTGCGTCAAGCTGAAAGCTGGCACGCCGTTCGGCCATGCCATTTCGGTACAATTCTCGGCAAGAGCGCCGTTGAATTACCCGTGAATCCGGTATTCTGAATCGCCGGCGAACGGTCCGGGTGAACGTGGGCGCGCGACGTCGCGTCGGCTCGTTTCAATAAAAAATTTACGATCAATCGGCTCGCCGAATCGACGACGTTTGCGAGCAACGGCGGCGATCTGTATGCAAAACGTTATATTAATTTGCATCGCGATTAAACGCGTAATAAGAGGCTCCGTTTGCCTCGGAGAGACCAACGCTGCGACCTCGTTCAGCGAATTTTGCTAAAAGATTTCGTTGGACGTAAACCAATGCAACCGATAACGTTTGTTTCAGATGGATGTTGGAGCCGTGGCCGATGAAAGGGGCAAGGAACGAAATTAAAAAAGGAAGAGGAGTGTACCAACCACGCCGTCGCACAATGACAGGGCAGCCTTGGACGCGTGGTGGCCCCTGACGAAGCCCCGATAATGGCACTGTCGATCCGGGGCCCTCTTGAATCGCACCGCCTCGTTCAGGTTGCTCCTGAAACCGGAGCCTCGCGTTTCGATCACCATGTCGGGAGAGATGAATTCGTGGTACGGGTTCAGCTCCACGTGGTGCTCGATCCCGTTGAAAGCCAGCACCAGGTGTAATTTATCGGCCTCGGGGTCCCTCTCCTCCGCCTCGGTCGACCTCTTTCCGCGCTCGTTCGTCTCCCGCCGGTCGTAGAAATTCGGCAGACGGTACGTGTCGAACCTACCATCCTCGCGCACCCGTCTCGGTATCAGGAACTGCGGCTCGTGGACGTCTCTCGTGTACCTGAACCGGTAAATATCACGGAAGAAAGAGGTTTCGGTCAAAGGGCGTTCCGTGAACGACGCAACTCCGCCGCTGGAAGACAATTTCGCGTTCCGTTCGTTGTCGTTATGTTTCTAAACGCGCTACGCGGTAGAACGGCGTTAATATCGCTGCCTTTGTCTCTCGAAAATTGTTACCGTTTCGAATTCTTACGAGATACGATCCCAAGCCAATAAATCAACGTATCTATCTATCTATTATCGCGAATGGCGCACCCGTTCGCAAAGACAAAGCGTCGTAAATCCAGATTGGACCGGGAGCGATCGTTCCGTGGCGACGCGCGTCTTAACAGCGAAAGAACGCGCACGAGAAAGATACGGTGGAGTTTTCGATCGAAACGCCGGTCCTCGCGTGGCCAGAATAGCCAAAAGACACGACGGAATCTAGGAGGAAACTCTGATAGACGCGAGACGAGAGTGCATCGACTCTCGAGGATTTTCCAGCGGTGGATCGATAACCTCTGCGATTCGCGTATGCACTTACCTACCATGATATACGTTTCCGGGGACGCGCGTGTACTTATCGAGTAGATCACTGTCCGCGGTCACGAGGACGCAGAAGAACGTCAGAAGTGCTTGGAATCCGTTCATGACAGGCTAGTTTTTCGCGTACCATCTCCTGAAGTCGGCCAACGCTACGGGAACAACGAAATCCCCGCGCAATTGTTTCCGATTTAATATTTATTTTCTCGTAGAAACATCGATCCACCAAAGTCTTGGTACGATCGATAATAACAGGAACTTAAGGGCAATTAATATTTCGAGTCCCTGTCGACAATTAGCGAGAAACGACAATCGATCACTGTTCGTGGTCGAGAAGTATCTTATCGATAAGTCGAGGGACAATTTACTCTGTTACGAGCGAGGGCGAATATCGAATTCCTCGAATCCGATATCGAATATCGCGCGGCCACCAGAGTGTCAATTCGCTCCTCGCGAACAGAGTCGATACTCGGGGGTGGAAAAGCCTTTTAAGAGAAACGCGAAGCACGGTAAATATAAATTGAAACGCGAACCGCAAAAAGCATGGTTCGCTGTTATGGGTTCACGGGCCGACGAACCACGAACAAAGATAAAAGCGACACCGCGATATTACCGTTCGCATTATCGAAGTCGATACTCGTTCAATTTTACGCTCAGGTTCGGTTAACGACAATCGTTTCGAGTACACTTGTTGCACTTAGTTCGAAACCGAACGACAAGTGGTTTCGCGTTACCGAAAGCATTTCATTATTCGAATCGCTGAGGAAACGGTACGTACATTATACGCTATTGCTCCTAAGCCTTCATTAAAAAATGATTTTCTCTTCGCGTTTGGGAGAATCAATGCATTCTTCGTTGGTGCCACGGAGAGTGGTGGTCACACGATCGGTTCACCCGGTACGTCGAATGCGGTTGTAATTCTTTCCATGGTTATACTCGAATCGATCCAAATATGGTCTCGATCAACCCATCGATCAATTTCAGGTGACTTTGGAGTCGCGTCAGGCCGACTGGACCTCGCTGTTTTTTCTATCAACTGTGTTTTAACACGATTGCTTTACCCGTTGATTAAAGAATTATTATTGTTATTATTAAGTGGTGCGTCTTCCTCTCTGAAATCCCATCGACACATAAAATTACCTCCTGCTTGGTCGCGCGTCGCCAAAGCTCACGGTGGTCGTGTTGATTTATTAGAAACAAAAAGAACAACCGCTGGGTGCATCCTATTTACGTAATCCCGTAACAGAGCAGCGTAAAACCCGCTCCAGCTTGCTCGTCTCTGTCGAACGAGCAACGAGAGTATGTCCGTCTGGATGCTTCGGGGTGGTCCGTTCGCGTTCGTCACCATGGCTGTCGATGACAACCGGTCATTGGCCGAGAAATAATTAAGTCCGTAAGTGGTGGAAGGGATGTTCGACGCATCAGGATCGACGGAAGCGTCTAGATAAAGATTTCGCGTTAAATCGCTATAAATATATCGTCTAAATGAGGTGCGTGGCGCGTCGAGTGACTTTGTTGTTTGCAAGCCATAGAGATTTCTTTGAAAACGTAAAAGTCCATTGAAGAATAGGTTGAACGAACGATCAAGCTCGAGTTTCTGCGTTTGTCCGGATGAAATTCTTCTGCTGTCAAGTACGGCTGACCGTTTTGTTTGCAGGATAGATTTCGATCGGTCCGCTCGTTTGCAATAGACTTTTGTCCGATCGTTCGGTTGGATTCTAACGGCTGAACAATGTATAAACTCCAGGCTCGATCCATTAAACACTCGCCAGAATTGTCCTCGTTCGTAAGAAGTTTAAACTTAGTTTCAGGTTCTTCCTATATTTAGTCACTGTCTTTCGCGCTTAATGTTACGATATATTATCCATTTTTCATCTCTGGTCGCAATCTGCTCGTGAATCGATGAAAAGAAAAGCACGACTCCTCGGCGGAAATTTCTTCCGGACGATTCATGCGATAATAAATCTTTCCAATTTCCACGCCTTTCCAGAGAGGCTTTTTAAGCGTCGAAGAACGATGGAACGATTCAAATTGTTCGCAACGTTACGTCGATTAAATTCAATATAAATCGTTAAAAAATGTTTATTGTAACTACGTTATCTATGTAATAATAAATCTAGCTTTGGAAAAAAATTGGATCAACGGGACCGTCGAGTACGGATGAATTTGACGTATGACGTCGCATGAAAAACAGTTGGATCGCCGACTGGATCGCGTTACCCTACTTGCAAGTATTTTACAGTCGATTGATTACTACCGAGTGTAGGAACTCAATGCATCCTGGCGGATACGGTCCGGTAGACTCAATCAAACGCACACCGACCGGTTCGAAGTTAATTCGACGTTATGGTTGATCGTTTGTCATACGCGAGAGCAAACGAATCTTACTTGGAGTCGTTGCGTTTTCTCGAGTCGAGCGGAAACGACGCCGATCGCGAATACGGAGTGGGTGGTCCGTACGCGCCATTTTATTTATCCGTCGCTCGATTCACCAACGGACGAATGCCACTCGCTTTGACCGTCTTCCATTCGCGGAATCACGACGTTTTCGAATATTGTTTATCGGTTGAACGCGGTGCCTAACATCCTTCAAGACTCGTTCATCGTTTCTGAAAATGTAACGCAATTTGGATCGTAAGTGGAGAACATTTTGATCGAGTTCGAAATAAATCATCTTGATTCAACCGAGTCGATGATACGATTCTTGCACAACGATCTCCGCCTTGCTCGATTAATCTTGTTTTATCCTGAAATCGATAACAGATATTTTATCGCGTGACACGTTTGATGCAATTTGAAGCGTTGTGCGAGAATACGTATAATGAACGCGCCGCGCCGGTGCTCCAGTTGATCTTGCTAGCAGCTGCTGCAGCAGAAGGTCGTATCGATTCTAAAATCCATGGATGGTCGACCCACGCGAACGAGTTCGTAGACCGTATGAATAGCTACTAGGTGCTTATTATCAAGAGAGTCGTTTCAAACGTCGTACATCTTCCGCTGACAATTAACAAAGCATTACCTTCGACAATTTCGGGTACACCGCGAGAGCATTCGTCGCGAACAAATCTTCGATGACGAATGAACAGCGAATAAACCAAATTGGAAGAAAACGGGGTAAAAAAGGAAACCCTTGGAAGGTGGTGGAACCGTATAGGAGTGAAAAGAGGTCTGAAATTCAATGGAGATAAATCTTTGCGAACCAAGATGGCAAAAAGAGGGGAGAAGTCTTGAGGCAACTAACTTTTTTCGGAGACAAGATAAGACATTATCTAGAAGAGATCAAGAAACGCTAAGAACCAGCGGAGAAATAAAAAGGGCATTAAAGTAGTCGGAAACTCGGCGCGATATCTGGTGTTTGGTGCGACAAAAACAGATTACCATCAAACACCAAGAAAGCGTCGTATTATTGCGCTTAACCGCGAGGAATACCTATTTGGTTGGTTAATATTTTTTTTGATAGCATCACGATGAGATGTTCGTGCCCTTTCCTACGAAAAGAATGATGTATTTGGGAAACGTAAGACGAGAATTTTCATACCCCACGTTTGCTGTTCGAACGACTCGAAAATACCTTGAGGCAAATTCGATGTTCGCGCGTTTCGATCCAAGTAATCGTTCGGCGACAATTAATTCTGTCGCAACAAGTGTTTTTCTTATGCGGCTCGAGCGCAGAGAAAATTGCCCCGCGTGATGGCTGTTTCCATTCAACGACGTTCTCATAATCGTATTCGTGTAACGTGAGATTCCTGAAATGCGCAATTATCGTATCGAGTGACGTTGCGTTCCAGCGAAAGCGACCGCAACTCTGTGCAGAAAATTCCCGCGAATAGTTGCGTTTAAGTTAGTGCACGTGAAGCGTAGTTCTTTGAAAAATGGAATTTACCAGTGGTCATATTGTTTAAAAATAAGTAATACAAGTACTTGTAAGTATTTGGACGTCGTACCTGGACTATTATATTTTCTTTGACCCATTACTTGGACCATTAGCGAAAGCAAAAGAACATTGAACAGTGTGAATAAAGCGATCGTATGGACTTCGATCGCACTCTGTCCTTCGCTTGACAAATTGTATTGGCTTTAGGGGCTGTCCATAAATTACTTTAAGCTTTTCCACGAGATTTTTATCCATCCTGCTGCATAAGAAATTAGCAGATTTTTCTTACCTCTATCTTACGTAATTGTCCTCCTTGTCGTAGATTAAATTCTTTTAAGAGTTCAAATTTTTTGCGACACAGCAATTAATAATAAGTAAAAAAAGCAACGAGGGAACAATTTCTTTTTAGAATTGGACTTACCGTGAAGCGTAAAAGGTCTTACGTAAAATGGAATTTGAATCCTCCACCGTTCCCTTTGTGAGGAAATGCAAGAAAAATTCCAACTCCTCCACCTTCCCTTAAAAGCTTTACCTAATTTATGGACTGCGTCGAAGTTGGTAACGAAAGTTTTCCATTTGAAACAAAAGCATATCGTTGATAACAATTCGACTATTACGCGAGAGTTCCGTAAACCATCGATCGAGTAGGGATGTAATTCATTAGATAAAATCTATATTCTAAAGTAAGAAATCTCGTAGAACGTGCAACGGATTCACAAATCGCGATTCGAAGCTTCGATGACAAAGGTAGCGTACGATCGCGGATGACAATAACGGCAGTGAACCATGCTACGGCAAATTTATGCTGATTTGCGAAACGGCGCGGGGATCGAAAGAAACAATCGATCGTTCGCCGGTATTTATGAACTCGTCGAAAGAACGTAGCCAATCTCGAAGGAGACAGCGAAGAAAGAGAATATTTATCGTTTATTCCCCAGGGTGTAACTCCAGGCAAGAAACATAGATCTCGACGATTCGAAGTTTATTCGCACGTGTAGCAGAGTTCTTTTGATTTTGCGAACGGGCACATTGCAAATACAGTGGGAACCTCGATTAACCGGCTTCCTCGGGACCAAGACAGTCCCGATAAATCGAGATGCAGGGGAAAAAAAACATAAAATGACAAGGAATACGGTTTTGTAAAGATTTCATACGAGTAAACATACTACGATATATGTATAAATATTTACACTCGCGTTTTTTTTTTATATTTCTTGTCTCGTACCAAGGGATGAACGCTCAGGATTACCAACCCCCTGAACATTCTCTGTATCATCGAGGAAGGATGTTACACGATTCGTCTGTTTGTTACAAATTTACTATCGTTCTACGGTACATTTTTTTAATTACACGCGTGTTTCCAAAGGGAACGTTTCGTCTTTGACAAAAAGACGAAGCAAACTAATCCTTTTTAATACGTCGGAAAGAGAGAAAATTTGCGACAGGGGAGAGATTTATGCGCACGGTGCGCGCACACGCAATCTGTACCGAGCAAAACGAATTAAAGGCAAAACAAACGGGAACAAAATTCGAAGAAGAAACGGCGAGAACAGACGCAAGGAGCGAAGAGGAATAAGGAGAGAGATAGGCGCGATACACGTTGGAAACTTGACGCGCGCGTATACGGCGAACGAAAACCAGGAATAAAACGAAGCTGGAGCAAAGCTCGAGACAAGGGGGAGGAGGGAGAAAAGGGAATGAATTTCGCAATGCGCGATAGCGAGACGCGACGTGTAAATAAATTCACGAACAAAGTTGCACGGACGAGGAGCGTTGCAGGATCGGAAACGTCTGGAACCGGAGAACAGGGACCAACCTACGAGAGAAGAGGCCAAAAGAACTTGGAAAAGTAGCGAACGAAGTAACGCGTATTAGGGGTGTCCCATAAGTATGCGTTGAAAATTTTCTGACAAGATTTATATTTCCATAAAAGTGGTACCGATGCATCGTTGAAAGGCAGTCGATTAAAACGAGTCCAAACACGACGTAGATCGGATAATTCTTGCTTCGATGGAGTCGCGATCCAAGACATTGATCTACCCGTCATTTTTTCAATTTCATTTTCAAAGAACGAAAGGAGAGTTTCCTTGATCGAATGGTAGAAAGAATCATCCTCGTAGTTTTTTCAATTTGCACGAATGTTACAGCATAACACCTACGGTGCTCGTCGGATCTTGCACCGAGCAACTTTCGTTTCAGACGTTGGATAGCGAGAAAGAAACTTTACGACAATGGATCGCGGAAAGTTGTTTCCGGTGGTTCGTAGAACCAGTTTATGGACGAAATAAGTTTACGGACGAAGGATCGTCGAGAAAAATCGTTAAATAAACTGTTGATTATACGTGTATCGAACACCCCAGCGTAGATGAAGCGGCGTGGACGGTGGTGCAAGAAGTAGAGGGAGACAGATTCCTCGGACCAAAGACGAAAGACGCGGGAAGGAGAGCAAAAGTCACAGGAGAGGGCAATGTAGATCGAGAAAGAGGGAAAGAGAGGAACGTACAAGAGACACGAACCGGTAAAAAGAGCAACGGATAAGAGGAGAAGGCGAGAGAGCAAGGGGAGAGGGATCGGACTGGAAGAGAGATGGACCGAAAGAAAGAGGAAGGGAGAGTGGCCGGACAGAAAACGGGTCCACGACTGGGTGGAGGAACTAGTCTTACCTAGTAGATTGCCCTGTCTCGATTCTCGGTTCTCGGTCCGTGCTTTTGCGGCAGACCAAGGTAGGAGGGAACCACCGAGTTAGTTCTCCGTCCAGCGTAACCGAGCCGGAGGAGGCGGAAAAGAGGGGCGAGATCGCGAGCGCGCAGTAGAGGCTACACGTAATCCGTGTATCGTACGAACGTACCATACGCGTTCGTTGCGACGGGGGAGGCGGAAGGAGGGCGAGTGCAGGGCCAGCCGAGCAGAGAGGAAACAAGACGGAGAGGAGGATCGTGTGTACATAGACCATCGGAAGAGTGTAGCGGACCATTAGTGTTGTGACGGCGACCGTGCCCACGGCTTCTCCGCCGGACCGGCATCCGTGTTCCGTCATTTCTGTTTCCCTCTTTATCTCGCTCTTTCGCTATCTTTCACGCCGTTTCCACCTCCCCGCGTCACCAGAGGGTCTATGCACCACAAATACCTCCCCCTTTCTTTTCTCACCCTGTTTCCTCCCTTGCTCCCTCCCTTGGTCGCGCTCTTTTCGACGATTCACCGCTCCTCTCGCGTCTCTCGTGTCTCGCTCTCTCTCTGCCGCTCCGTTTCTCCCTCTCCTGGCTCGCGGCGGTCCCACGCACATCCCCTCCTCGCGTAGCGGGCCCTCCCCCACGGGTCCGTTGTTCCGAGGCGCGGGCGCGGACACGGACACGGACACGGCCGCGAGCGCGTTTTCATGATCCGGTCACTTCCGGCGAAAAGTGAACTGTTTGACGATGAACCGACGAACCCGATGAACCTTACCGCGCGAACGTTCGTCCAAGAAGCGGGGGAGGCCAGAGCATCTCGGCGCGCCTGTCGCCGACAGTGCTACATCCACGGGATAGTTTGTGCGGAGAACGTGAGCGCAGGTGTTTCGAGATAGTGCACCGTCGCCACTGTCGCTGCCGCCACAACCGCCGCCACCACGTGCTGAACGGAAACGCGACGATCGGTGGGTACGTACTTTGGCCACGCGATTTAACCATCGCGTTACACCGCTTCCTGTTCATTAACCAAACCGGCACCAACTACCGATTACATTTCGGTTCGCCCAAACAAAAGGATACCACGCGCCTGGTGCTATCTTTATTCCTCCAGTTTCAATTACCTCACCTTTCAAACATTCACCGGTTCGACGAGCGATCATTGGTGTTCGAATATTATTTTTAACATTCCCGATCATTCGTCACGTGCACTGGATTAACATCGTGGAAGGCGTTTGCCGTCGGCTCCCGCTCCTATGTTGTTTGCTCGTTTGTAGGGTTTTCCAACGACAGCGACAGAACTTTCGATCGTCGTAGTCGCCATATTTGTTGTTTCGTCGTGTCACGTGACGTTTGTATTCGGTAATGCTTTACGAGTCATCGTGATATTCAAAGTGCAACTAGCGCAGAGAATATTGCGAATTCTGCGCGAAGAGCTCGGGTCTTCGTCCTTGCAAGATTCGGTTAACTCGAGGATCGGTGATGAGTTTGCTGAATGGGCTCTCATCCTGGTGCCTTTGCCAACAAAATGGAACTCGCTTATGTATAATATAAATGAATTTGGGAATTAGAAAACCTTGTAGCAATCGAAGATCAGGATTGACTCGGCTATCGTGTGCTTTGCTTCCACGTGCTTGTGACAAGGGTCCTCAAATTATTCTACAGAAAAATAATCGTTCAAACTGGTGAAAGTCAAGAGCATTCTTCTCTAATCTAAACGATCACCTAAAGTTATTACGTTGTAGCTAAAGAGAATTAAGGGGGATAAGGTTTTTGTAATACGCTGTGGAATAATGAGCAAACAGAACAGAACCGACGGATTCGCCCGAAGCTATCGCGAGTTCTCCTGAAAACTGATAAAAAGCGTTCTCCCTGCGTAAGCGAAACATATATTTCTCGTAATAACGACCGCACGACCGTTTCGTTATTGTATCGATACGCAAATTAACCCTCGACACAGACATTCTATTAACGATGCCTTAAACGAAGTCTCGAACGCTCGCTTATTTACGATACGTGCTAGTACGTCGAACGCGAAACGCTCGTAGAGGACACTAGACCTTTGTCCGTGTACAACGACACGGTGATTCCGTCTCTGTTCGTAAATTTATTCGTCGATGTACCCAACATTTTCCCAACATCGTTCGTAAATGTTAGAGGAGTCAAATATAAAGTTTCGTTCGAGTCCATTAAATCGGTTAAAATTTCGTAAAAACAATTTTTCAAAATGTTTCTCCAGTCCAATATTGTTCTTCCTCGCAGATCAAAAGTGCAGACCTTTCGTGAAACCCGTATATGGTCAGACGTTACAGTCAGTCATCGCGAGACAAAATTGCTCGACAGTGTCCACATTCTACTTACACGTAGCACCACGTTTCAGTTATTTTGAGGTGTTCAATAGTAACTATTGAAGTATACTATTGTATATGAAACATACTATCCTACATTCTGCGGTGAATAAGCGTCGTTCTACGAGGAGTACTTTATCGCTTCTAATTCTGTATGTATGTAAACGAGAGCCCGTGTTAAGTGTGCAGGTCGTCGGCCAGGGGTTAATTGTCGATAAAAACTTGGATACGTACGATACATCTATAGGTATACAGGAATCGAAATTATAGTTGCATGTCTGAAAGATATACATTTTCGCGTTGCAGAACATTTCTCGTGCTTTTTCGAGCAATTAGAACGCACGACCTATATGCACAGGTCAATTCGTACCTTGAAAGATTAAAAATAACAAAAACGTTACAACATGTAACTGAAAATAACGAATGCTGTACAATCATCCGTGGGATATCGGTATCGACGATTGAAAATTTGTTGCAACGAAGGACGAAATTCATTAAATTCTTCGTGCATGGTCCGCGGATTACGTAACCTTCGCTCGAAATGGGTTAATGTCTTGTTTCGTGCGAAGCCCCGTGATTATGGTACGTATCCCTGTGGCGAACAAATCGACGCAAACGGGACGCTTTCTTCGGATCATTACGTTGTTACACGCTAATGAAAACGTGAAAGCACACGGGATCGGGTAGTTCCCATCAACCTCGTCAAGTCGCTTGTCAAATCCGAAGATTACGAATTACGTTGCACTTAATGACCGAGTTGTCCCGAATACGAAGGGACAGGGGCAATTATTAAATCGTTAAGACGGGCCATACGGGCGAAGGTACCGCAGACACATCTTACGATACAGAGTCCCGTGCTTCTTTTCAAAGAATCCTTAACGTGTAAGCAATGCAAGATTATCCCTTCGGTGGCCAATCACCCCGTCAATTTTAATAAATATCAGGTTGCACCGTAGTAATCGGAATTCCCTTTTAGATATCTGAGAAACGATATATCGTACGTACGTAATCAGACAAACGTACAGCGACTCTTATTAATATACGGGTAGTTCGTCATTTGAGTAATTATAATAACAAAGTTATTGAATTTATTGTCTTTATACTATAATAACATATACCAGACCCTTCTTTTATACGATATGTTATTACACGATTGTAAAGTTACACGATATCCATTAACACGATTTACGTAAATGGATTACAATTGTTCGATAAATCGTTGAAAAGGATCCGATCGTTGATCGAATTACAGATTTCTAAATGAATTTGAAAGCATCTTTGTCTAGAAAAAGAGTGAGGATTTATACCAAACGAACTGGAATAGCCGTTACGGACCGGAAAATTCAGAAACGCGCGTTTCAACGAGTTAATTTAAAAATCGTCGCCCGTTAATGTACAAAAGGAGCATGCCATTAAATTGATTAATTATTCGCGCGTGTGTACGGGGTTAAAACGTGTATAAATACGCGGTAATATTTCCAAGAGCGAACGATGCACAAATTCGTTCCATTCTCGTTAACGCATTTACAGCTTGAAATAATTGTTTACGTCCGCGCGATAAACATCGCATAAATTATACATGCGAAATTCGCGCGTTATATCTTAACGGACCAGCATAAATTTGTTCAAATAACATTTCTATTCGAGGATTTTTCGTGTTAAAATGGAGGGGAAAATATCCAGAGAATTATTTAAATTTATTCCTTGTGTGTACACGAACGAACCGGTGCGCGTAGATTGTTTTTACGTACGCGACGGAACATTCGCGCATAAATATTTGAGAATCCCTTCGAAAGGCGCGGAGAAAAAGGGCGTCGCGACATTCCTTGGACGAACGCGTAAATAAACTTTCTGTTCTACTTGGATCGATCACTCGAGAAACAATGATCGCGCGGCGGCGCCTCAGCCGTTGCGTGTATCTTTGTGGTCGCATTCCTCGCATAAATCACACTTGAATATTTACCTGGGACCGCGGTCGCCTCCGTACTCGCAATCCTGATGAACTTTGAAAGCCGATTCGCGCATGGCCCGATCTCGCTACATTCCGAACGAAAAAAATTCGACTCGTCGTATTCGCTCTATCGAACGTAATCGTAGTGGGCGTTTAAACGATACTGCATTTCGTCGAACGTAGATCAAAACAAATCAGCGACAGATTATCTCTCGTAGTTTTAATTTTGCTTCGATACAATGTTCTCGTCGGTCTCGTTGGAAAACCCTGCGTAAACGATCATAGTTTCCCGCGAGTTTAAATAAATTCCCGCCGCGTCGTGACGTCTAATGCGACTATTCAGGCATATAGTCGCGCAAGGAAGCGCGGAAGAAATAAATTCCGATTTGCATCGCGTCCCGAGTAGGCGTGAATCACGCTTTATTCGACGGCGTACCCGTTTGTTTTTCGGCGCGGGCGTACATACGTGTCGCCATCGGCCAGGAACATTTTGTTGCTCCGGCGGCCATCTTTCGGTGTCGTAAATTATGCGCCAAGCGCCGGATATATGCAGGGTGTTCGGCCACCCCTGGGAAAAATTTTAATGGGAGATTCTAGAGGCCAAAATAAGACCAAAATCAAGAATACTAATTTGTTGATTGAAGCTTCGTTAAAAAGTTATTAACGTTTAAAGTTCCGCCCGTTCTGAATTTTTTTCTCGAAAATGGTTAGGATTTCGAGGGTATGTCTATCGACCAAAAACGATTGTAATGGACCCCCGTAACTAAAAATATTTTTTTTAGAACGATTTGTAATTTTTTAATTTTGTCGAAAAATTTAACACCTTCTCGAATTTTTTTCTCGAAACTGAGTAGGATTTCGAGGGTATGTCTATTGACCAAAAATGATTGTAATTGACCCCCGCAAACGACAATAATTTTTCCAGAACGATTTGAAATTTTTGAATTTAATTGTTAATAACTTTTTAACAAAGCCTCAATCAAGAAATTGATATTCTTGATTTTCGTTTTATTTTGGCCTCTAGAATCCTCCATTACAATTTTTCCCAGGGGTAGTCGATCACCCTGTATATATATATTGTATTATCAAAACCCGATATAAATTCGTCGTGCGTAAATTAATTTGAGAGCCCTCCGCGAGGATCTCGCGTACCGGGTCCGAAAGACGAATCAAAGCGGAAAAGTGGCGTCGAGAAACGAGCCTTAGCGACACGATTAAATTAACAAAAAGAAGATAGGAAGGTCCGCGTGCGACTAAGTTGATCAGCCTCCGCTGAAAGGGGGATTATAAAGTACGGAATCGCGATTGTAGTCTGACACGGAGTGGCTTCATTATCATTGCCCGGAGCGTTGCAGCCCTGTGGTCGGTGCGTCCCTTTCTTACGTTTCACCGATATTAATTAAACTTCTGCATTCATCTTCGCCGGGCATCTTTATTATGCTCGCAGAAGCGAAACGTCGACCGTTCGTGAATGAAAATTGTTAAGCTGACGCGCGTGAGATGCTGTTTTCTATTCTGGAACGTGGAAGATGCGAAACTTCTTTCGCTACATTGTAATTAACGGGCGCTTCGTCGGTATTCCGATTGGATAAAAATTGAAAATATCAGAGGGGTAAAAGTTTCTTCGAATCTTAACAAAAATTCCAAGTTATTTTTCGTGCCGTATTATCGCGTGCGTAAGTAGTAATTATTCTGTTCGCGTACTATTGCCAGGGAACCTTTAACCGTATGTGATTATTGCTGATAATAATAATAGTAATAAACAGTTTGTGTAATTGAATTATTTGGTTCGCTGCGATATATAATTAGATATTATAAACGTTGTTCCACTGATTGGTATCGAAGGAATAAAAAGGCGGACTAGTTGCGTGCTCGTTAAAAAATAGAAATAATAGATTTGACGCGTACGATTTGGATAAAAATCGATTTACCGAACGTGTAAATCGTATGGGTTGCTTGCACAACGCTCGAGATAGCCGCGCCGCTTTCGTCTCGAACGACTCCGGCGTTCTCGGTCTCGGCAGCCTGTCAATTAACTGCTATTAACATTAGCGAATTAGTCGGAGGCGAGCGTCGATACGTATTCGTAGGAGTAAATCCCGTTCGAACGGGTCCGTTGGTTGTTCCGCTTGTTCGCTTTCTCGCTCGAGCATACGCATTTTCGCACGCGCTTACCCACGCGGTCTAACATTTACTCAAATGCATTTCCGGTGCCTCTCACTTCGCGGACCGTTTTCTCGAGTTGTCGTCGTCGTCGTCGTCCCCGTTGTCCTCGTCTTCTACGTCGACCGCCCACGCGTCTCTTTTTCGAGTGGACCTCACGCCGCCATCGACTTTTCGATTACACGTCCTCCTTGGCGACGAGCATTCGATCTCTTTGCTGCAAATCCTTTGATTACCTTTAACTCGCCGATAATTATTTTACTGACAATGTTTTCAACTTACAAGTCCAATAAATCTAGCGTGTCATAAATGTTTTGAGAGTTATAAACACCAAAATAGTTTCCATTATACTGCCATAATTAACTACGTTTTCGATCGATACGAAAATATAAGCGACGTTGATCATCAAATTTCGAAATGGAGATGAACGAGAAATAACGGAATATAATGAAATTCGAGATTCGACCGAACGTCGCTGTTATATTTGCAAATTGCAACGCGGCCCTGGTCAAACGTTTGTTTTAAAATCGCGCAACAACAGAGGGAACCAATTACATTGCGCCGCTGGCAAAACCGATAATTTATCGATAATTGCCCGGAAATGTTGAGAAATGGAAATGAACACCAAACGTTGCTCGAAATCGAGAAAGTCGTAGCGTTTTTACAAACCGTGCGTTTGCAAACACGTTACCCTGGGAAAGAGTGTACCTAAAAACGATCGTTGTTTTAATAGAATAGGGAAAAATTGGACAGAGGAAGACTGATCGTTCGGTGGTCGGGAGGATTTCTCAGCGCGTTCGATCAGTCGTTGCTCGTGTCGTTAATCTCCGACGATATCCTCGTCTTGTGTGGCATATTATACGCGCGACATCTCAATCCGTACGACAGGAGACGCTTTAAAACCGCGCCTCTCTTATAAATATTCCGCAGTCGCGTCCTAAGTGGCCGCATCTGATACGAACGGGACGGTTTGTTCGTTAAACGCGTACTTAAACGATCGCGTTCAAACGTTTCGAACGGGTTTCAGCGTAACGATTCGACTCGAAATAAAACAAACCGCGTATTTATTAAGCATCGGCGGCCGATCGATGTTCGCGATGCGTTCGAGGGCATTTTGCGTTATCGTTATCGGAATTATTATCATTACGCGTTCCGGAAAGCGGTAACATCATCGACGCGCCTTCAACTCCGGTAATTTTTAATTATATCCCGTGTAGATCGTGTGCTGTGCTCTCGCTATTACCAGCTATTTCAATTTATCATTGGTAACGCGATAGAAGCCGTTTCCGCGGTATCGTTTAAATTCTACAGCTTACAACGCGCGTGTACGATCGATTCTTGTTTTAATTAGCAACTCCCACGGACGGTTTACAACCATCGCTTGCGAAACTCTGTGGAATACTGAAAGGGTTTGGGGAAATCAAAGTCAGTTGATTAACTCTCTACCTCTATGTACGAAATCAGTAATTACCGACACGGGGATACCTGTCAACACGAACGAACGTCTGATGTATCCGCGTGACAATTAACGTTTATTTAGTTTATTAACGTTAATATGTTCTATAATAATAGTAACCGTTTGAAATTAACAAAGAAGGGAAATTCGGTTTAGTCCTTCGAGTAATCGTTCGTGGAAGCACGCGTAAGTCCGACTATTCTGCGAGAAACCGTGAGAAAGGGTCGGTACGGTTGTCAGATCCAATCATAGGACTGACAGGGTCCGACCAAATCCGATTACCATAACTACCGAGAGTTACTTGGCGAACCATGAAAATCTCGCGTAACAAGGTACCTACACATCTTAGAACAAAGCTGCTGTAAAAGCGTCCGCAGGTTTCCCTCCAAACGTCTCGTTGCGAAATTTAATTTTAATTTCCTCGCTTACTAAAAATCGAGAACCTCCCTGGGGGCCGTATTAGCTCGTAAACTGTAGGTAATATGTAGATATCGTACGATAAGCGTGGGACAGCGTAGACGATTTCTTATATTTTATTGTTGCAGATCTCACGGGCGACAGACAGCTTAAAGGACGGAAACTTGTCGACCCATTGACTATCGCGTACTTATTGCAAAGCGTAGTTGCTATCTGGCCGTAATCATGCGCTATCCATTGATGCTACAAGCGTTCATCGCCGTTATGCATATCGTCCCTGAAGCCCGTCTTCATCGACCGAACGTTCGGGGTGAGTTTAAAAAATCCCACTCGATAATAAGTTAGAAGAGAATACGAGGACGACGACAGGTACTTCGCGTAGCATTATTCAGCAAAGATTTCTTCCTCGACAACTTTATCCTACCTTTACCTCGACACTCTATCGTATGATTCGTGTTCCCTTCCTTTTGTTTCTTTAATTAACTACTCGAGCATGAGTCGCTCGATCATCCACGCCGATAAATTTTTGTAGAATCGTAACTACTACCTCTTGGAAGTTAATCTCGCGTCGAGTTGGCGTCAAAGCCGAGCAGATTTTTGCAAAGTCGGCGATCGAGTCGCGTTGTACGTCAAAACCGAGGGTGAAAATTATGTCGATTGGCCGTCCGCCAGACAGCAGGTTCGCGTCGCACCGATATCCTCGATAAGATCAGCAGAATCCGTGCGGAACAAGAGACGCGTATTTATGCCGGGATGACCTGCCATCCCAGGATGACAATCAATTACAGGCCCAGCCACGTCTCCTCGATGTATTTCGAACCTTTATCGAGACAATTAAAAATCAACGTCGCTCCCCAACAATCGTTCGAACCTCGAGGGGTGCAACGAAGGTATAAATAAGGGCCGATTAGCGTTTTACGACGTGAACGAACATCAACCCCGAAAGTACCGAACCGCTTACATTTTCCTGTCGTCGTTATCGCGTTATCTCTTTTCGTTTACGTCTTTAGATCGTAACACGATGCTATTTGTGCACTTAACGGAACCGCCTCCAACGAAAACGAACCCTGAAAAATCCTCGAACAAAAGTAACACGACAGAGAGAGAGAGAGATAGCTGACAGTGAGGCATCGAATCGACCTCTCCGTATGCTTTTGTCATTTTTCACCTGGTATCGGCCAGATATCGGCTGTCGATTCTTCGAGAGAAAATAGTGTCGAAGCAACGGGACAGTTTCCTAAACAATTTTCCGTCGCGATAACAAAGTTTCAATAACTAGTTTGTCAAATAACTGGCGCGATTCGAATCGCGTATCGTCGAGACATCTATAAGCTATCGGGATGGGGCGAATCGGTACTCGTGCTATTAACTATCGCGCTTTCGAGTCGCCATTTCTCTCAACGCGAAAAAGTAACAAGAATGGAGACCCCCACGGTGCCTTTTCAATGTAGATAACTTGGCGGGATAGGACGAAGCGAACGAGACGCTCGTAAATATTTATTCGTTTTGTGGGCGCGAAGACAATGCGAACCGAGTCGAATTAGCAGCGCGAAACAGAGTCGTGTTTCGAAATTAGCCTGTCGTCGGGAAGCAATTATCGTGATCGAGGAAGAGAAAATTACAACCGATGCGGAGACGCGTTTACGCGGAGCGAAATTTAAAAATAGTTTGTTGCCGGAGTTATTGAGTGGCCGATCCGTATTGCAACAACGAGGCATTAATAGGGTTTGCAGCTCGTTGTTGCCGATGGTTCTCCTCAATTTGAAACTTAACGCCGGCAACTCGAACCACGGACCAAACCTGTAAGCCTAAACCTGTTCCTAATCCACTCGAATTTGAAACCGTCGGCCGGACAAGCTTGCAAGAATAATTTTAGACGGTTATTTGTTGTTTACGTTGTCAACCACGCGATTCCACTATACAAGGAAGGAGATTAAATCTCTCGATCCTGCGATATTTATCGGTCGACGCGGTGAAATCCACAGGAAATGGAAATTTAAAGGTTATAAAAGAAATTTCACCGTCGTCGTGCGAACCGAAAAAAAGTGGAATTCTTAAAAAACTGTTATACAGAAATTCCACGAGATTTCGCGATCGCGTAGCGTGTGTTCGTTTTATCGGGCGACCGACAAAAACTGTTCCCAAATCCGTTCGGGTAAAAGGAATCTCGGTTGGTCTTTTATCGAAGGTACGATCTCCGGTCGTCTCATGGGAATCGCGCGTAGATCGATAAACCAGATCGAAAGCGGTTCTGTTATTCTTCCGTAGACGGTCGTCTAGAACGTCTTTCGATTTTTTATACGAGAAGAAAACCGGCGTTCCTGGGATGGCGCCAAACATCCGCAAAACCGACGAAAAAAGGAACGATCGCGACTTGTTTGTAGCACCGACCGCCCATTCATGGTTCGAACCCGTTGAAAAGTCGCTCTCTCGTTCTCTGAATAAACGCCCGACATACAGGCGCGTGTTTCTCGCGTGTACGGGCACGAGTAGCGATGGAAGCAACTCCAAGACCGTTTCGTTTCTCCTCTTTTCTTGCCAAGAGACATTTGCAAATTCTAATTACATTCTTGGCGTCCACAAGTTTCTCAAACACTCTATCTCTCTCTCTCTCTCTCGACGCCTTCGAAACAAACGAACTGTTCAAAATTTCAAAACTGTCCCCGGAACCGCGAACTGTCAATTTTCGAACTTCTAGGGTCCCTGTGAGACTGCTGGCTTCGGGATTTGCGGAAACTTGGAACTTCCTAAGCCGATATAAAATCTTAAGTCCATGAATTACACAGCACCGTGGTCCAAGTTTTACGGAGGATCGAAGATTTTCGAGAATCTTCTCCGGTAGAATCGGAGAGGTTCGTCGAAACTTCAAAAATCATCCACTGAAATTTAAAACTTCAGTCTCGCTGAGCGAATATTTAAAAGATTATTCTCCCTTCGAAGGGAAACGAAGTCGTCCGTGTAACGATTTCCGAACCATCGAAAAATTTAATCCGATACCTTTAAAATTCGATATTCGTCTTTAATTACTCTTTGTATCGCTGGTGCATACAGTGGGTATTCGGTTAAAATTTCTACACCAGGTCTGGTACGAACCAGGAAGGCCTATCGACGTATCGATTCTGTCACAATTACAGCGAAACCTCCATATCCTCGAGAGTTCGGTTTCAAACCTTTCAGTAGATACTCTCAACCGTGCTAACGAATCCTATACGTACATTCTACAATGTGCAAAAGTATCTACAATATTTCTTCTTTAAAAAATCGCTAGTTTTATCGCTCACTGTACGTCCCAATGTATCCAAACAATAACGAAAGTTATTTATCGCTCGTAACCGAATCGCGATGGGTATCGTTATTCGACGCGCGTTAGGTAAATAAAATTGCAGCCGAGGGTGTCGGGTAAGAATGAAAAGGACAGTCGGTTGTAGAGATTCTCGAAAGAAGGATCGTCGTCTCCGCGCACCTGTGCCGGTACACGCACGATACTCGATGAAATCGCGCGGGCGAGGGCGAGGGCACGGACGCACGCGTGGGCAGCCTCGTCAATAGACGCTACACGCTCGCTTTTTGTCTTTCCTTGTCTCGTTTTCTCGCCGGGCCTGATCCTCGAACCGATGCGAAAGCGGCAGGAAATAAAATGTACGCAACACGCGTGGGCATCACCGTGCAAATCCGAAAACGCTGAAACGCGACTGCCGCCGACTCGCGTAGGCACTCAATGACGAAGCGTTATCTGTATTTTCATTCAAAACTGACGGTCTGAACGGCGTCTTCGCCTATTCTTCGCTCCAAACCATCGCCATTACGCAATACGGTTAAATACAGATTTATCGGTCGGGGCGTTCGTCTTTCTTTCCGCGAGCGAAACGATGGTTCATGGGTTGATCGACCCGTTGATCCCGCCATTAAACAACAAATTTATTTCATCGCTATTGAATCTCGATCCTCGCTCTTTTCATCTTCGACGCAGAGGAATATTAATTTTAATCGAAAGGAGAAATTCTATAGCAGTGGAGCAACGTTTAAATGCCCGAAATAGAGCGATAATCAAATGACGCGAGCGTTACTCTGTCAGGATTCTGATTCCGTATCTGTGCAAGGTAAACATTAACTAGGGATTGCGTGGATATTAGGACAAATATTGGCACTGTATATTCGCGCGTAACGCGTGTAAATACTTGGTTATATCGTGATAACGCAGGCCGCCGTTACCTCTATGATATTATTAGATCGCCGTTAATAGACCATTATTTAGCATCAAAGGATCTCCAGGTACTATAGGCTGTAAAAAGAAACCAATATTAGTAAAACTACCGTTCGATGTTTCCTTAATTAGAATTTGAATGAAACCTAACACCGATCTTAGAGAATCTGGAGAAGTCATCGCAACTACGGTTGTAATTGCTGATGTATTAACAAAAATATCTTTCCCATTCCTCGAAAGATTCCTCGAGTTTGAGTAATAGCGTTGGCTGGGGGTTGAAAGCGATCGACTAAAAATGTTCTCGCGCAGGGAAGTCGGCGTATCGATGTTATTTGGCTGGAGGAAGAGCGAACGATTCGCACCTGCGGGGGCAGACAAAACGAAGACGGTGTCGAGCGTGGGCCGGTGCTCGCTCGATCGGCAATAACGAAGAAAACCCACGCGAACAAGTATCGAGAGTGGCGCAGTAGTGCGATCCTTTTCGAAAGATACCGTCGTTCCAACCGACGACCGTCGGCTTCTGCATATGTCACGGCGAAGCGCCATCCCTTCTGTCTTTCAATAGGGCTATCCTGTCTTTATCCACCGAAATATCACTCGACACATTTCTCTCTCGCGTGTACACCACCGTCATTTACAGAATTTCTTAGTTACCACTTTATCGAACACTTAACAATGCTCGTACGATATAAAAATAAATATGCAATCGGTGAAATTATCGAGAAAGAGTCGAAAAGGTTGAAATTCTACAAACAATTTAGTTTACATATTCTCGCAAGCCTCCCAAGGCAGAATGCGCGGTTTAGAAATTTAAATATGGCCGCCGGCGTAGGTATTCGAGGAGCAACGATACATCTTTCGTTCGAGACGAACCTTCGGCGTTCCTGTAAAATGTCCGTAGCTCGCATCTGCTGGTTTTGCCCCGTCATAAATCTCTCCTGTCACTTTAGCGCAGATCGCGGCGGCGGCGGCGCGGCGCTACCCGCTCGCAGAAAGTCAGACGTTCGTCAAACGGCTCGAGCGACGAAAGAAACTCGACGCGGTAGTCGATGTAGTCGTATTTGCTTCCCTCCTATCGCGCATCGCGTCCTGATCTCCGATAAGAAAATTAATGTCGCTCCCTTTGTTCCCGCAGGAGACGAGTTTATTGGTTGTTCGATGGGAAATATCGTAACCAGACGAGCCCGGGGGAAATTGCGAAATCCGTTGTTGCGCCGTCACCGAGAGAAGACACGCTGCCATCTAGTTTACACGTTCGATAAGTGACGGCAACAGAGACGCGACGGAAATTCCTCCGTCAGACTATAACATGCACCACCCTAGAAATCAAAATTTCCTATACGCGACACAATCGTTCGAACCACCCGTCCGATGCTCTTCGAACCTGGCATCGATCCACGAACGTCTCTCTTTTCTGTCTTCGTGTTTGTCGGACAATAAAGATCGACGGAAGACTCGTGCAAAACTTGTCGTAGTTAGAATTACGCGCGAAACAGGGATTTCCTTATCGCGACGGTGCCTGAGACAAACAGGATTTGGATAATGCATAGGAAATACGGTATTATGTACCAAACGCCAGGATTATACGTCGCGTCGTCCCAATGGGGGTTGCTCTGGCGGTTCCCCCGAAGAATATCTCGAGAGTTGTTGTTTCGTGAAAATGGTTAGTGAGATAAGATGCGCGTTCGTGTACGGCGCAAGGAACAGGACGTAACAGCGCCCGCGTAAATGGCCGGTTATATGCGCGATTTATTGGCCCGGCGAAAGATAGATGCGTTTTGCAGCAAAGACAACGCCGCGCTTGCACGCCGCCCCCGCGATAACAATTCGTCAACCGGTCATCGTAATTTAACTCCCTCCCGCTGATAAGGAAGATTCACGATAACGGCGGGTAGAAAAGGTATTTCGAAGAACAAAGGAGCGTGTTCCAAGTTTTGTACGGCGCTATCATTACCGAAACGAGTTCTTACGTACGATTTTAACGAGACTCTTTCTTACGTTTCTCGGACAAATATTGCCGCGAACCAACGAAGGGTTAATTCTCTACGTACGTACAAGGTTTCCGTTTGAATTTTTGCGCCTAAGAGACCTAGACGTATCTTTCTATTTCCCTCGGAGGCAATTTCGAAAGGCACCAGGCACGTTTTCGTTTCTAACGTTGCATTCTATCGCGCGGCGATATAAATCGAACTTTCCTGAGGAAGAAAAAGATTGCGGTTTACAAAGTCCACGCACGTTCCCATAAATCCATCAAACCGAAAGTTTCGACTTTTTCAAACGTCAAAGTTGCCCAACCGCGCGATCCTATCTGCGAAAGTGCCTAAGATAATTAATGAAAAACGAACGAGCCAAGACAGCCTGAGATTGTGCTTGGCTGGTAGCCACCCACGTGCGAGCGGCGGACTTGCCTTTAAAAAATCATTCCGGAATCGTTTCCACGGGCCTTTGCCCGAGCGAAAATTGTATTCAATTGATTATCGTTCGCATTCTTGATTAACACGCGCGGTTACACTTTATTGAATTTCACGTATTAACGCGACTCGAAACCTTTCGATATTTTTTTTAGTAATTTTATAACATTGAATAAAGTATTATCTCTGTTAAAATTCCACGCACGTGTCGTCGTCGCGTATATCAATTCATTTTGTTGTTTCTTGCTAAAGTTATACCGTTTTACGCCTCCAAGATATTGTCTGAGGCATATAAATCCGCCTATCTACCCCATCGCTGAAAAAAAGAAAAATACGAGCGTGCCAGTGGGACGCGCGTACGCGTGCGGCACAGTGAGTCGCGTTAAAGAAGGCGTGAACAATAATTAAGTTGTATCGCCATGATTAATCGTCGTCTCTGATTGACCTAGCCCTATTCCGGCCGGAGCTACAATGAATACATACCCGGAAAATTGCTCGGCAGACTGCGTTCCGTTCTGTTGCCGCACCGCGCCGGCTGAAATTAATCTTTTTGCTACCCGAATATAGTTTTCATCGCGCTCCGTTTCACCCACGAGTCGAAAGTTCCTCCTGCAAAATCGCCAGATAAATACAAACGAAATAATCGGAGATTTAAGAGTGTATTTTGATCTAGGCACGCAACTTTCGAGCCTTTTTTGTTACATTCTGAAAAGAAAATCCGCACGCGCTCGCGTTTCTTCCGTGTATCCGAACAATTAGCCTCTAAGGGCATTCACCTGCCTTAATTTATATCATAGTTTAATTACTACTTGGACGTACGATGTCTTGAATTATTGCGACAGTGTACGCGCGTAATAACTGTACCCTGCGCGTACTTATTATGCCTTCGTCAACAAATTACAGGCTATGAAGATTAGATAGGGAATAGAATTATTAGAAATTGCAATCGCAATGATAAACAACTCTACTTAGAATGACTCGGACAAAAATGACTGATCGAAATTAACTGTACCTGATTCTTTTTCGGTGTTTCTCAGTCGCTTCTACTGTTCTCGCTCTCGGTCCCAAAACCATGCAACGAACCACTTGATCATTTACGCTAAATAATACAACAGAACAACAATGTTTACCGCAACAGTACTACTAATTTTGTGACTCGGTGCATATTTGAATCTCGGAAATTTTACTCGTCGTCCAGCAAGGAAACTTTGCTCGCGAGCGTACGCCAACTACGCCGAGAGAACCTTCAGGCGTGATTTGTTTAATCGAAATCGTCTAATTTCCCGTAAAAGCGGAGCCATCTGTTGCAACGGAGAGACGAGTACGGATGCTTCCCTGGGATCGCACGAGTCAAAGAAATGTTTCATCGCTCGTCGAAAGTAACCATCCTCTGAACTACGGCGGCGTACATATTTTACTTTCGTGTATCGCTCGACAATGACTGTATTATAACGGCACAGGAGGCGTAAATGAAACTAGGGAATAGAAAATTGTAAAGATCGTAGGGAGGAAAGGAGGAGAGAAATATTTAATTAACGATTGAAAATCGGCGTTCTTTTTCGAGAGGAAGTTATTGAAAAACAGTTTGAATCGGAGGGGGAGGGGCACGGGGTCCGAGGTATCGAAGTTGCGGCTTGTTTCCGCGGCTATCGCGGGAACCTTAATGAATTCGATAAGTAGGTATATGCTAATGGCCGAGGATTTTTGCGGGGCTGGTCGAGATGGGTCCGAGATGGTCCCGGGGAGTGAGTCATCCGAGGGAACTGGTTTCTACCGTAATACCAGGTATCAACGATAAAGTATCGCCCCGACGCCTAATAACTTTGACTCCTGGAACTCCGAGGCACCGTCCGCCACGACCCGCTGGAACCGGAATCTAACGTTGCGTGAATCCTCGCGGGCTCTCGACGTGGGCTGAATTTATTTTCGACGCTCCGGCGAAGAATTGTGCATCTCTTTCCGGACCGCGACGTAACTGGCACGATTCGAGCGAATCTAATTCAAGAAACTGGAATCGCTCGAGGACAGCGAGATTTTCGACAGTCGAACTCGATGGCCAAACTCGTCCGTACTTCGAATAATCAAAACAGAACGTCCGCGTAGTTAGACGCTGTGGTTTTGCGTACGCTTTCGCATACCGTGTATTCGAAGTACAACCACGGAATAACTTACAACGATCAGACCGAGCTTGAATTCCAATGAAGAGAGTTGCTCATGGTTACGACAGTTGATCGAGTTCTGTTTGAGACGCGATGCTTGCGATTCGAACCATGGAAAATCTCGAACTTACGTGGATAGGGCTAAGTAACGTTGATGTTTCGATACGAAATATTAGGTGTCTACTGATCGAGTGTACAGGTAATTCTCTGTTCCTTGAGTTCAGCGTCGAACGAAAGCTTCGCGTTTACCAGCAATCGAATGAATTGTTTCGCGCCGTGAAACGATCGAATACGTCATCGTGTAGGATGGGTTAATTAATAACTGGACGCATAAGCGACGTGTAATTACGCGAGGCAGTGACGCGACGCATCATCTATTCTGCGTAATTAAACAAGTCGTGTACGTAGCGAACGGGTACGATGTGTCGCGGTGTAGTGTGGGAAGGATCAGCACCCATGTGTCCTGGATCGAGTACACGATCGTTGCAGTAGGTAGAGGCTATATGGGAGGTCCGAGTATTCATCCGTGTCCCCACCTGCAGTTAACCCCGACTCGCTCGAGGCGCACGCTGATTGGTCGGCCCGCCATTTTTCCGACTTTAATGATAATAGGATAATGATGATTATACCGTTCACCGAACGCACTAGACGGTGCCTCTCTCTTTCTCTTTGTCCAGCTATTTATCCGCATCGCAGAAACCTGTATCGAGCGTGGAAAGCGACTACGCCGCCGTCGCTCGATCGTTCGATCGATCGATCGAAACTTTTTTCCCATCCGGCTACCGCCGCGCCGACCAGCTCTCAGATCCGAACCACCCGCGGTTCCGACTATCGCGCCGGAAATCGAACCGTCGTAAACCTGATTTTTACGATATCGATCGATATCTTGGTTATCCGTGGATTTGTACGAGATTTCCGGCCGATTGCAAGCCGATCGATCACCGATTCCGACGAGACGCGCAAATTTTACCGATACGGGACGTTTCATTAGTTTAAATCTTTTCCCAAAAGGTAATAGTAAATGAAACTAACGATATTAATAATAATATCTTGGATGAAATTCTCACGCGATACAGTGTTCGCGAATGAAACGTGATGTCGAATCGTAAACAACGAAATCCTCAGGAAGCAATGTAATACCGTATCGAAATTCATCGACGCGTACTAATTCTTTCGTGCGGCAAATGCACCCGCGTCGCGCATTTATTCCACGATAATCCTATTCACGGTCCACGTATAATTCCCACGTCTTTACCGTGCGTCATTAATTACGTTTATTTCCATTTATCATTCGTCGACGGATGTGTATTTTGGAAAATTTATACGCTCGTGGAACCGCTGGAATTTCGAGGATATTTTGGTCCTGGTTTCGGATTGTTCGCAATAAGCCGCGCGACGCGAATAATTCCCTCGCATCGACGCCATTGCGGGGCCAACTTTAGGTTGCCAACAGGCTGATTAGAATTCGATATTAACGCAGAGATGAAATTAACCGATAAACAGTGTAAATCGTCGAACGTGTTTGGTTATCGTCACGACGCGTCCATACGCGTATCTCCGGCGATTTCGACCAGTTAGATCCTGGTTAATTTCTCTGTCGGCGATCTTAATTAACGTTATTTCTATATTCGTAGCTTTATCGAAACGGATCATTGTATATATTTTCTCAACTGGTAAAAAATAACTTTTTTCCCTTATTTTTTATCTCTGTTTCTGTCGCTAGCCTATCTCAGCCCAGTAAATTGCATCGTGTTCGCGCAGAACTGCGTCGAATCACCCTGAGCGATTAAAATGGCTCCGTGTATTGCTTTTCCTATCGAGGCATCGACGCGCTACGTGTCCCCGAGTCTGTCGCTCGTGAAAAAAGGAAATAACGAAGGGAAATATGCTTGTAATATATATTCTAGATTGAGTCTTACGTAAAGATAACGGATTTAATTTCGATATTAAAGAAGATACTTCGATATATCAACGACTGTTATCTACAGTGGTCGCACGTCGCGTATCAGTTGGCGTTCGTTACAGTCTCGAGTCCTGTCGTAGCAAGGATTCTTCCCGCGTGCGATAAAGACAGCGATACTCGATCTGCGTAGAACTTTCGCAGCGGAAACGGTATCTGCGCCGTGAATCTTAAATAGCGCTAAGAGACTCGCGCGACCAATATCAGCAGCAACCTGTCTCGTTCGGGGACGAGATGCCCTTTGCGATACTCGTCCGAAACGAGGCGCGGGAATTTATCTCCGTCGATCCGCGTATCAAAATCGAGCCGACACCCGTTACCAGCGATACAGAAATTGACCACCGAAAAGAACACCGTGCTTCGAAAGAAAATCGAACTACACGCGCGGAATGAAACGAGTCCAGCTGCCCCCGTAACTGCATTTCACTGGATTCGAACAGCTTTCGTAAAAGATAATCGCTGGTAGATATTTGGGGATATCGGTGAAGGATCTGCGCGCATAGATCCTTTCTATCGAACCTTAACTCGTTCGTATACGCATCTTCTTCCAACGATAATAAAAATCGACCATAGATTACAGTGATTTACCTAAATTGCAGAGGCAAAGGACATCGACCACGAACACTCGATGATTTGTATTCTCATAAAACTATATTTTAGATTCCTCAGCATTCACGAGACGAGGATTATTTAACGGTGGTAATGTTTCTAGTTAAAATTATCAAACCCAGAAGGTCGGGATTTAACTGCGTGCCCCTGGAATCGATGAAAAGCCATAGCGATAAAACAAAACAGCTATCAAACGAAAACCCGTTACCGAATATCCGTGGACACGTCCTCGAAATTCGGGGCCATAAACGTAAATAACGAAACTATCAGAGTGAACGAACGATCCGTCGTGTATTTTACTCCGATGATGTCGATCGATCGCTCCAACTGTTTACTATTGTTGACGGTGATCTAACGCCTAATAGAATAATTGCGGTTAGCCTCTGCCCGAGAAGAACAGAGAGGAAAGGACGTCGGGAATGCAGGCACGGTTCAGCTGCGGTAATATGTCTTCGTGTAAGAACGGGCCCGACAGTTAACGTCGTTGCGATCCAATCTGCATACCAAGATCGGATATCGTCTTCGATGAAACGGACGAAGTCGTTCCAGATTTTTATTTCTCGGAGACGTTCTACCGTTCGTAAAAGTACAACTTCGTTTCGGCCCTCTTATCGATAATTACTGCCATCGCCTCGATGATTTTTAAACGAGAACCTTCGTAAATCGACCCGATCGGTTGCAAAACTTTTTCATCAGAATGTGGTTTACCGCGGTTAAAATTTTCATGTTTTCCTTCGTCCTCTACGCCGGTAACACCAGCTGACGGGCTCTGAAATGGCAACGAGTATACGCGGATTTTTCTTCGACGAACTTTTATGGTAATATGTTGCCCATATTTCCCTCTTTACTTCCCACCAGAAGGCGGATATCTTATAATCGTTAAACCATAATACGTCGTTTAATCGCCAGCTGCTTCGTCGGCTAATTTTCCCACTCCCTTTCTCCTATATCTTTGTTGGTTTTTAAAATTAAATAAAATCCTGTTCGGCGATGCGTTTCGATTAGAAGGGTTGAAACGCGAAACATCCTGTAAATAAAATTTAAAGCAATCCATCGTGGCGATTTGCAACGTAGCGTGTGACAAAACACAATATATAATTCCCTGTCCCATTGCGCTTTTCAAACTTCCCCGACACCTCTGTCCTTCGATCTCGTATCTGTGATCGAGATTTATCGGTCGTCGGATATGGTGTTGACAAATTACTCGTGAGACATTCTCTTTCTGTGCGTAGAAGGTTGGGTGGCTTGGAGGGAAAAAAAAATGATCGCCTTTCAGGATCGACCGGGTGAAAACCGATGGCAGCCCTGTAAACGGGCGCGTTAATCGAATCTACGAGCGGTTCCTTTCTAAATGATTTGCTCGGCCGCGTGTGCGGGCCATTAAATCAAACGGAAATTATTACACCAGTTTTACGGTGCATAACTGTCATCCGTTCGACCTCGCGTTGTCGCCCGATCGACAGACCGCTTTTCATATTGTGGTCACCGTCTCCCGGCCGCTCTTATTACGCCATTATTTCGAATCGTTTTCGACCCGAGCAGCAAAATATTTCCGATAATTATTTGTTCGCGGTTGTTCCACCGATCGCTCTACCTCGTTGCGATCAAAATTAGACAGAGAGACAGATCCTTTAAAAACGTTACTTATCGCTATCAGTCTGATTGTCAATTTTTGGTAGCCGTGTATAGACTGTAATATTTCTCGATGATATCTATTTAATCGTTCTCTTATCTTTATTTATTCCTTACTCGGTTTCCTCCTTATTAACTTTGGATCAACCGATAAGGTGAAGCGAGCACGGAGCAAAACGATAGACAGCAATGCGTATTTAGATTAGATTCCATAGTGGAGTTTGCCTCTGAATGGCTTTTAGAGACTAAAAGATTTAGCACCGACCGTAGCTGACTCGCCAGTAAAGCTACCTACCTGCCAGGAGATTTGCTAGCCGATCGAAGAACGTTTACTAGCTAGAATATAAATCGGAAGAAAAGAAAACGATAATGAACTTCGGAACGGCGTATCAAACGTTTCAGGACTCTCTTTTTAGAATTGAAATTCCAAGAGTACCATCGTTAATATTTATATACTAAGTATATACGACGAATTTCAAAGTCTCTAACTTTATATTACGCTTTCGAAATTGTCTCGTAAAGAATGATCCTCCAATGATTCGTACCATCGATAATGCCAGACTGTAATTATATCGGAATAGCTGTCTCGACGAAACGCTAGCGGAATGGCGATGTAATTATTTGTTTGAAATATTGTTTCGGTCAGTGCTGGGTGTCCGCAATGAATCACACCCTCTTCCGAGTTGAAGTCACCTCCTCTGCCTGGCGTTTACGAGTCTGCCCACTTACGCGCGCTACAATAAATGTTATCTTGCGTTGCTCGAGCGAAACCGCCGCTGGTAAACAGTCAATAAATATATAGCGCCGGTTTATGTACTCGCTGACCCTTTGCAGAGCGTTCAGGGAGAGATATATCGCGCGTTAGGAATAAATTTCCCAAAAAAATGAACATTCTTGGACAAGATGGATAGCTCGATCCTGCGAAACCGCGATTTCACATTCAATATCGATTATATGGAATAAGATAGTCTGAGTAATTGTTTACCGTTTTCTTGCGAGAAAAAATACGATGGTGGGAATACTTTGATGGAAAAAGAACGATAAAGTCCTTTGACCAGGCACGTTTGTAGCTGTTCTCAAGGGTTCCAAAGAAATACTCACGTACCACGCGCGCGCACGCTCGCATACATATGTTACACGCTCGGAAAAACAGACTTTCCCTTTCCACCCACGCCACGTTCGGTCACTCCCAGTAGAAAATTATCCAATCCCACTTCGAGCAACCACTTCCACAAAAACCGATAGCCAATCAAAAATTTATCCCTATCGACGACAAGACTAGCTAAACCACCGAGAGTCGGGACAATTTCTTAACCAGAAATACCAATGCCTAAACGTTTGTAGAGTCGCTAGTACATAGAATTATTATTGCCATTTGTTGCTTTGATTATTAGTAATCGAATACGAATGTGACAATCTGTTTCTTCTCCTAGAAAGTAATTAACTTACGAGCTCCCTAAAGCTGAACTCACCGAAATCGTTCTCGCTTCAGGTATATACACTCTACAGGAACACATTCACGGACACGAGATCGTAATACCGCGGAAGGTAACCCACCGTGGAGAGCTTATCTCGCACAATGTGACCCACCACCACCACGAGGATGGTCCAGTAGTCCACTATCGGTTCTCGGTGGCCGGTAACGTGTACCACATCGAACTGACGGCCGTGGACAACTTCATCGGGCCTCGAATGATCGTCGAAAGACGAAAACGAGACGTACACGTGCGCAGCCGGCCGAAAAATCAATCGAGCAAATGCCATTATCGAGGTTTCGTTCACGGACATCCGAATTCGCAAGTTACCTTGTCCGCCTGCGATGGTTTGGTGAGTTTTTGCTCTTTGCTTTCGCTAACACCTTCCATTTTGTTTTCAAACTCCTCAAACCGGAAGAATAATATTATTTACAAGTATTTCAATCCGATAGTAGCAATCCAACCCAATGGAAATAGTGTGAGTGATCGAGATACTCCGATCGAGAAAAATGAAGTTTCGTACGTCCGACATATGGTATGGGTGTTCTACTTAAATTTTGCGCGTCGACTAAATCACATTTCTCGAGAACTTCCAGCGAAAGGAAACGATCGGATCTTATTTTACGACCATGTACGATGATTTTCACGAATACAACATTGTTTATTATTTACGGATAACAAAAATAAATAGAGAAATAGTATGAAATATCAATGAAACCTTTGGAGACATATTTAGGAAACACGAATATGCTTTCAAAATCTTCTTTCGATATTTTATATTTCGTAATTTTGTTTGTTTAACAACCATGGATATTTGTTGGTAAATTCGAACGTTTCCAACGAAGATGAACTTCTCCCAGATCGTAGACTCGTGGCCATTACTTGAACGGCAGCTTTAATATGCAATAGAGTAGAAAGGACTTGCCAAGAGATATTGTTCAATTTACTATACTTTAAAAATATCGTTGTTCGTCTACCATTAGAAAATAACGCTCGACCTTTCGCTGCATCCTCTCTTGTGCTTTGTCTTCGTTCACCCGTGGCATTATATGCTAGATAACGTATGTTAACGTTACTGCGCGCTGCAGGAAAGTAAATTCCAAAGAAAATACATGCGACCTATTAAATGGATAACAAACGGTACGTCGTGCTTAGAAACGCGCGATGGGAAAACGTAAGATTTTAATCAGGGAACTTATATATTCCCTTAATACAGAACTCTTCGTGTTTTTTTTTAACAAATAAAATGGATCGAATATTAGAATTTCGTCGGAGAAACTTCCGGGTGAGTTTGAGATGAGGGAGGACGAAACGAAGAATTGCAATAACCGTTGAAAAGAAAGGAGAAAGAAGGCGAAGGTGGCAACAAAGAACGAGGAAAAAGAAGCGCAAGAACAATGGAAGGAAGAAAAAAGCGTAAAAGGTGCAAGAGGAGAAAAAGGAGAGAACGGATATGGAAGGAGGAGGAGCCCAGCGTGCATACATCGGTGCAATTTGCTCGCAGCTCCCAGATAATGATTTAATTTGCCACGGCTTGGCAGATTTATGACGGCGCACCTAGACCGCGTCCACCTGTAAACGCGCACGCCTATGCGTCTACGTTCGCGATACCAGCTTCCAGGCAAATTTCTACACCGATGTCTTTTTCTGTCTGTGCGCTTTATACCGCTACGGAACAACTTCGTGGCTCTTTCATCGAAGCTCCGTACTTGTCCGAGTCGTACGCGATCACGCTACTCGAGACAAACGTAAAGAAATGAGTTTCGATTATCCATCGGTTCCTTCCTCGATAACAATGTTGTTTTCGCGTCCGTAGAACTGTCCAATGTATAAATTTATGACGTATACTTTTCCTGTTGACTTCGTAACGCAACGATGATGAGCCAATCGATCAAGAACGCAGGAAATCGAAACGTCAGAGGCAAAAATCCGAGAATTTTCTATCGAGACGTACAGCGTGTTAAAAGTTTGTGCAGCGTTCGGTACGAATACCAGCGAACCGGGGAAACTTCCGTCCGTAAGAAGCACATTCTCACGCAATGCCATGTAATTGCTCAATTTTCTCGAGGAAGGTCGTGAAACTGCATATTACTCGTGGCGATTGATCCGACCGGAGCGTTACGAAGACACGAAATTTCGCGAGAGCGCCTCGATAAAAAGGAAAGTACTGAAAATTTTATCGTAGATTTTTCGTGAAGCTACGACGAGGAAGCGATGGGTTTCGAAGCTCAGTGCCCTTAAAAGTCTCGAAGGTTTGATAGATTCGGGAGCGTTAAGAGGGCACGAGAGTTTTCATGGGTTCTTCCTTTCCGTAACTTTTCAATTGGACGATCGGGCATCGCGCAAAAGTCGCGTAGATCATACGACGCGATCGCGGGAAACTGGTTTCAGGATACATCGCGAATTATAATCCACGAAGCGTAGCAGGTGTAGGGGGTGAAGAGATCACGTATCCTTGTACGACATTAGTCGCATACTTTGTTGTTAATTTCTCCTTGAAACCGCCGTTATGCCCTCGTGCAAGCATCCGATACGCGTAACCGTTCTCGTATTTCTTGTACCTGTAATATTCCGTTTTATTACGCCATAAAGGCCGACGTAACGGAGGCGCGGGAGTGTGCAAACATTCCCGAAAAAAAAAGACTCCCGTAAAAGTTAACATCCGTAAGTCCTACTCGTGTTTGCGGCTCGCGTGGACCTTAAATCCAATCAACCCTTTTTAATTGAAATCTCAACTGCAGCTTCTTATAATATTCTATAGATACTTATCTACATTTATAAACACCTACTCGTTGCTATATAACACAGACGCACGAATCGCAATTTCTGATTGAAATGTTTCAGCGACAGCTGCGATTCGTGGAATAATTATAATGCAACGCAACAGGAAGCATTAATTCGTCAAGCTGTTTAACGACCGATAATAAGCGATATTATCGTCGAGTCCGTTTCTCGGTTCTGTCGATCGGCATACTCCTACGGAATAATTTTCGGACGAATCGATACAGTACGCGATCTTCGTAATCGACGACTATCTAGGCTGGCCACGTCGCAGATCCGCGCGTATTTACGCGGCATGTAAATGAAGTAATCGTTTCAGGTGGCATGCGGGCGTGTGTGCGAGTGTAATTGGCGTCGATACGTAATGTTCTGTAATTTCAGGCTTCCGTGGCAATAGCATTATCCGGTGGGTAATTCACATGCCCTCGATTTCGACCGCTTAACGTTAGTTAGAATTGAATTTGACACCCAGATCCATCCTTTATAGTGATCCGTCTGTCGTCCAGAGCGGTTTAAAATTTATCAAAATTATAATTCCCCCTTCGAACAATTTAACTTTATTTAAATCGTCTACCCTTTATTCTCGAACCGCGATTCCTTTGGCCACGCGGAGCCCTAATCGCGTTATCAGCGACGATAACACCAGCACGCGAATCTTATCGCTTCGGTTTCTCTGGCGAATAAATAGGAATAACAATTCGTAGAGTACGGAAACAAGAAAGAAAGGAGGGGACGGCGTGGCGGGTATCGTCGGGATACCGAAAGGTGTAGCTTCTTTATCCGTTATCTCGAATTGCACGAAGTCCTCGACGCGAGCCGGTATCGTCGTCGAAGGATCAAGGATACAGCAGCGAGACGCGTCTACTAAATTTCCAGGAATGATCGCGAGTTACGATAGGCCCGGTCACGACGACTGCAAAATGCGCCGTGAACATGCATCTTCTCGCGTGACGCTTCTTCCTTAACAAATGACACTTACGTGCGAGTCGTTAGCATCGGCTCGTTCCATAGTTCGACGAGTTCGTTAGAAGCGCTATGAACGAAATCGATCCACGTTCATTTCTCCAAAAAAAAAAATACGTTTAACCGAAACGATTATTTTCAATCATCGTTGTTGCAGACCATTCCGTCGGGCTGCCAATCGAAATACAAGAAGAACCACGGCAAAACGAGAGGCTCGACACGACGCGCTTATAAACTGCTTATAAACCCGATCTAATAAACAACTTTGGTTATTTACGGCTACGTCTCGAAGTAACGAGAGACACCCAGGCACTAAATCGTCTCGTGGATACCGTGCTGATTTAATTTCCCCTGAATTTTTAACGAAACGCGAGCCGAAGTCGGTAATATTTTAAACGCGAAACGCGAAACGCGACGTTGCTTACAAAGTGTTTCGCATTTACGTCCAACGTAGCATCAACTTGACAAAACTGTAAATCAACCCTCGTAGAAAGCAAACCTTCGATTGCCTTTTCAACGACTCCGTCGCGCAGTTTTACGATCCGCGAGGAACCAGCAACGACGTATCGTCGTTAATCGAACGATCCATCTTCGGTTACGCGTTTGTTCGCGTTTGCGGCATCGATTCGACGTTTTTTACTTCCTTTGGCGCGCGTTCTTTTGAAAACTGATTAATACGTCTGACCAAATACGAGTCGCGGTTCTTTTCTACTCACGATACTTGAGCATCGTGGGAAGAAAAAGCCAATATCTCCTAAAGCGACGCGTATCTCTGTCGATCGTTGAATTTTCTCGATCGCGGGTGATGTCAATTATTTACGAGTACGTCCACCCGGTAGCGAAAGGTTATAGTACACGAGCACAATTTGATTCATTGTTCCCCGTCGCACCGCGGAGAAACAGGTTCCCAGAATACGTGCCGATGCCGGATCCGCAGAGGCGGTGAACATGTAATTATTGATAATAGGTAATCAGAGAAGTGCAGCCCCTCGTATCTATTTCGCCTGAGCTAAACGGACGATGGGTGGTCTCTGATACGTGTACTCTCGGCGTTTAGCCTTTTAATCGATCGGTTTACTCGATCGATCTCTCATCGATCGCGCATGGCTCTCGATACGTTCGAGTTTGAACGATCGCTGTCGATCAAAGCCGAATCTCAAGCGTTCGCGATGACTCGCGAGGGGTTTGACCGGATGAAATTCGCGCGATTCGATGAAAAATGTCGATCGAGGAAGATCGCTGGTCGGAATGCCGGTCTGGATAGAAACGCGACAGGGATCCGAGAAATGTGGAAGGCCTCGTACGCAACGTCGGGATAATAAGCGACCAATGCGCCGTTGCGGACCGTGTTTATGGGCGTCGCAATCATCGAGCAACGGGAGCCTTTTTTGCAAAGCGGCAGCTCCTCGAATAGCCACTAAGAACGTGCACGTACGTAGCTACGTGGTAGCGATCATTATGCGCCACCCACACGGGAGGTTCGTGGCGACTATTCTAATGATGGCATAAATCACGTTTCACCGCAGGAAGCATTTATCATCATCGAGATCCTTGCTCCCTTCCTCTCGTTCTTCTCCTCGTCCATCTTCGATTCACCCTCGCTTCCGCTCTCCTTCGATCTATTTGCCCTACCTTCGTGCAAGTCCACTCCCTTGCATCGAGTGCAACGCGTCCGTCCCGAAACCACCCCCAACGAATACGATCTCTTATACCTTCTATCAACACTTCGCGAGATTGCACCAACGAATCACCAGAAAAGATCAAATCGGTGACTCCACTCAACTCGTGTTGTTTAAATCAAATTCATCCTTTTCTATTCTGAGAGGCTATCGTTTACCTCGATTTAATTTCAACGCTATCGAATGACAAGACCCTTTTCTCTTAAACGACTCCTGTCCACGTATTCGGTAGAGATCAGCCCAATGGCCACGGACCCAACATCCATCGCTCTTAATCGGCTGTTACACGTCTTTTTCAATGTCACCGTAATTGATCGACGACGTAATTAATTACACTAATGCCTCGATAATTCTCGACCATCAGCCTCGTCGTTACTCCGAAAAATCGTGTCCACGATGGGTTTCTCCCTCGTGCGTTACAACCAGCCTGCTTGTTCTTTAAACTTTGCGTTTCACTCTATTTTACTTGCTTTTACGGCAGAAGCACGTGGGTTCGATGGATGCAAAATAACGCACGAAAAGATTGCGTTGCATAGAAGGCTGTGTGCTTTACGCTATTATTTTAAACGCTCGACGATTCATAAGTTCGCATCTGGAATTATCAATGATCCAAGTCCGGGTGCGATTAGTTGCGACGTAACGCAGAAATGCACGTGATCGAGGATCGATGCTCGTGCGTGCATCGCGAGAGCAAGGCATTCCTTGATCTCGTTACTCTTGCACTGTCCGCCTTGGAACAGATTCCACGAACACTCGCGATCAAGGTGTTACGTTCCACGACGCTGAATGGACCGATTACTGTCGCGGTTGAAATAAAAGCGATCGTTATTCACCAGTCACGATCTCGTTGTTGTTTGTATCTGTTTTACTTGACAGGAAACGCGTGTAGTTAAAGAACTTGGGATTTATACTCAACAGAATACCCGTGGATTCTTCTTAAATAATATGTGTAACTTTACGTAGCGTTTGTTCAATTTTGTTCCCAAGGGCAGTAGTACTGAATTAACTAACGAATGTTAAGGGTAGGTTTAGATCAAACGATAGCTTATCAACCGTAAAAAGTTATCGTAGAACGTTTATGATAAAATATTGAAAAATATCGATCACGACTCGAAATGTTTATCAGGCTCGAAACGTCCAATTTGCGTTCGAGGAACGTTCAACGACTTAATTGAAATCGGTACCGAGAAAATGATCTCAGTCGTCCAGGCACGTCGATCCATAATGATTAACGAGCGTGATCGCGCATCGACGATTCCAGGTGCAATAATTAAATTCCGAGAATGCGGGCAATTAATGAGCATCGATCGCGAGGAAAAGGGTCTTTAAGAGTCGGTATCGTAGACGTAGCCTCGGTCTTCACACATTATTGTGGCGTCGTGACAAGTGTACACGCCCATGCTTGCGGTTAATGCGTCTTATCTACGGTAAGAGGATCGACAGAGTGGTCGATCGCGACGTGTGACGTCATTGTCGATCCTTCGCACGATTAGTCGGCGAGAGTCGTGGCGCGAACGATATCGCGCAATTGACATTTAAAATAATTTATCGGCTCGTTAATAAATTCTGCCGAGGCAGAAGGGCATAATCTCGGTACCTGGCTCCGATATATGTATACATTTCGCAGCCATTATGCTTCTGCCGATGATCTTAAGCCGGTTGCACGCGGTTGCCTCGACTCGATCAAAAAGAACTTTCGTACCATCGTATTCTTATATTCTACCATGCTAGGAAATTAAATACAGAATAATTCAACTACGATAGTAATAATTGTGCTAATGATAATTGGTAAACAGAAATTTCTACGTATAATCAATCAACAATTTAAAGCGAAGAACAAAAGGAAACGTAACTTTAGACCCTTTAGACCAAAAGTGGAGTATGATTAATAGATATTTAAGCATATTTGCACTTCTGTTTGAAATTAATTTGGAAAAGTTGCTCGAATTAAGTGTCTTAAAATCAGATTGTGAGAAAAGTGACTCAAATCGAGAATAGACGCTCGTCTCGATTCGAATTGTGGCATCCTTTCCACCGGGGTAGAGATATTATTGCAGGTACGATTTAAAGATGGAGACGCGAATCTCAGAATAGAATATAGGTTGTTCAGAACCGATACAAAAAATCCACAAGAGAATTATTATAATTCCGCGAAACAGTGTCAGTAGAGAGATTTTAATTCTCGTAATCTTTACTGGACGTCAAGTTTGACTAATCCGCGTAGGAGCCTCTGCTCTGACCCAAGCCAGATTGCGTAAAAACATGATTTCTGTTGCGTGCTCGACCATAGCTTAGAACTAAGAAGGAATTCGGCTAATCCGCGTAGGAGCCTCGATTCGACCTTTGTAGCTGAGCGTGGTTGGTATTCGACACCTCGAGGGCGCAAGTGCGACCTATATGCATTTATATAGGCCTCGTGACAGGTCCAGTTGCCGATTGGCACACGAAAAACCTGACAGAGAATTTAAAAAAATTAAAAAAAACCAATCGCCAATGCGTTTACGTCCAGCAGTATCGATATCAAGATTAAAGTTTTTTCTATCGCGATAAATGAGTCACAAAGAAGAAATAGACACGAAGGATCGAGCGATCGAACGCAGATGTAATCGTCGGCTTAGTCTACCGGCGATAGGCGTATACGGTGACCTCGTGCAATTATGAAAATACGTCCACAAAACAAAGGAGCGAAACGAAGAATTGCAAAGGCGACAAATCGCGACTATTGTCGTCGCGGCGCAACGTAATACTTTACAGGCCGTGGGGCAATCAAATTCAATCAGCTTTGACATTCGTTAGTAACTGTTCGTACCAATGACAAATCGACCACGACATACCTGCGCGACCGATGAAAGTTAACGGAGAAACTCACGCGTGAATCTGTTGCGATCACTGATCGGAAGGAGATCACAAACCGTGCACATTCGTTGAACGTTTAACCAGCAATTACTACGCGTTATTCTGGAATTTTATTTACTTTTTGAGGCATTAAAGGAGCAGTCTGCTTCGACCAATCTCTCAACGAATGATTCATTACGACCTCTACGCCGGTTGACAAAGCGACTAAATTATCCGAGCAGGATCTAACCTTTCGAAATCCTGATCGAGAGGTAATGGAGATGTTTTCCTTCTCCGACCACCGTTCCAGTCTATTTTTAATCGTGGTCTTATAAAGTTTGAATATGCATGACGAGAGCGAAATTTACACCCCGTTAGCTTTATCGATGAAAAACATTTCAACTTCCTGCCATTCTTGAGTGGTTACGATTTTCTCAGGACAAATTATCGTTAGGTAAAAATTCAAGTAAACAGGAAGATATTATTCTTAAATTCAGTGAAAGCAAAAGCTTGCTCGCGCTTGCCAGTTATTCGCATTATTCGTTGGATGAGCAAACCGTTTCGACGACAATGCCCAAACGGTAACGCGTAACGTTGAACCGTCAGCGATTATCTACGAGCTTTTCTTCGTTATCAATAATCGCAGGTGTTATACACGGATCAAGATCGACAAAAGCGCCGTGGCGATTTACGTTCGACGCGTAAATACGGCGCTGCGAAAAAGCAAAAGCACAGCGTTGAACCGCTAAACATGGGCGTCGACGTGCGACAGTATTGCGACCGCCCATCGATACACCTCGTTGGCCGTACAATAATAATTTATATATGCGAACGAGCTGCTAGGTTGCGCGGTAAGGTTGCCTTAACGATTGCAACGTATTGCCGGCCGAGAATAATGACTGCTCGGTCACCATTAACTATCCACAATCGAGCCGTTCCACGTCCGATCGCCGCGCTGGTTTCGCGCATTATGCTAATCCCACCTACCGCGCTTGCTCCCTAGATCGCGTCGATCCTGCCCGCTTTTGTACCGCTGACGCGCCACGAGTTCGGGTTTCTTTCAGCATCGATCGCTAATTAACCGTGCAGCTTGCGTGGAAACTGCGCTCGTAAATCTTAAATTAGTAATCGAGATTGAAATACGCGTTAGATTCGAAAGAAAAGGATAAGCTTCTATCGTACGTCCACGCCGATAGGAGATCCATCGGTTACAATTAGCGGAGCGTCGTCGAGTCGGATCCCTGCGGAGAATCGCGTCGAGATCGAGGAGGATCCGTGGCTGATCTCGATTCTCGCGTGTTCGTAGCAATTAGAGTAAGGCGCGACAGATACGAAGAGGTTACGTCGCGAAACGAGCCGAGATGAAGGTGCAGAACGTAACGCATAGCCGGCTATAAATAATCGGCCGACGGTTCGGGATTAATCGGATCCTAGGAAGGAACGACTAAAGAAGCGCCGCGCCGCTGCGTCGGTTCCGTGTACACACTCGTTCTGGAACCGTGCCGCGAAACGCGCGGGGGCCCAATTAAACGAACAAAGACGTCCAAATGGAAAGCCGACCGACGGCTAGACACCGTCATAGAAATATATTTACTTGTGATTGGAAGCATTCAGTCCCCGCGGCGAGTCCGCGCGCGGCACGCATGCACAAGACACCCGAGTAACGAACGACCGGCAGATCGCTGAATCGATAATGTCCTCATCCATTTCCATTCAACGGGTTAGAGTAACACCTAGCCAGAACGAAATTACTTCATTTACGCGGGTTCCGCTCGAACGTCCGGAGCGATCGTTATTCACCGATAGCCCGAAATGATCTACGGCCGGTCCCGGGGCTCGTCTTTATCGTCTTCGTGCGCCGCGGAGACTCATTGAAATCGTATCGTTCGACTCGATCGGCTAAACCGCAAGATGCAAACGAAGATACGATCGCCGCCGGTGACGCAAACTCGCGCCAACTTTAAACGAACGAACTGTCTTTTAGCCACGACGATTCCCAGCAAAGTAAGCAGGGTCTAAAGTAAAGGAAAGATCGCTTAGACTTTGGAATATGTAAATCGGTGGATCTACGATTTTGAAAGACGTAGACTCGAAATACTTATACAGGATGTTCGGCTACCCCTGGGGGATTCTAGACACCAAAATAAGATGAAAATCAAGAATACCAATTTGTTGATTGAGGCTTCGTTAGAAAGTTATTAACAATTAAATTCAAAAATTTCAAATCGTTCTGGAAAAATTATTTTTAGCTAGGGGGGTCAATTACAATCATTTTTGGTGAATACACATACCTCCGAAATCCTACCCAATTTCGAGAAAAAAATTCGAGAAGGTGTGAAATTTTTCGGCGAAAAAAAAAATTTCGAATCGTTCTAAAAAAATTATTTTCAGTTGCGAGGGTCAAATACAATTATTTTTGGTGAATAGACATACCCTCGAAATCCTGCGCATTTTCGAGAAAAAAATTCGAGAAGGTGTGAAATTTTTCGACAAAATTAAAAAATTTCAAATCGTTCTAAAAAAATTATTTTTAGTTACGGGGGTCCATTACAATCATTTTTGGTCAATAGACATACCCCCGAAATCTTGCGCATTTTCGAGAAAAAAATTCAGTACGGTCGGAACTTTAAACGTTAATAACTGTTTAACGAAGCCTTCGTCAACAAATTGGTATTCTTGATTTTCGTCTTGTTTTGGCCTCTAGAATCCTTCATTACAATTTTTCCCAGAGGTGGCCGAACACCCTGTTGTATATAACAATAGAACTTAATTAACGCCTTGCAAGATGGACCAAAGTAGCAATCGATTCTACGGATAAGATAGAAACACGCTACAGATTTGTCCGAGATAAATCTGGCTTAGTTCGGCGAGGCGATCGCAAAAAGATAAGAATAAAGTAAATACATATAATACTTTTACTAGTTAACCGGTTCCGCTTATAAATTGCCGCGAGTGTAGTGAATTTATGCGGCAAGTAATTTATGTAGATTCAACTAGTTAGCATCGAACGCAAAAATACCGAGTTTACAATAAATTTAACGCTTAATGAACTTTTAAACGCGTCGACGTTCCGTTCCATCCGCCCTCTGTCTCGAACCACGTTCTTCGGAGGCTTGAAACACGATTTTCCATCGATACGTTTGAAATAGAAATATCGATGCGTTCGTATTTGAAGTCCGACGGTGTTCAAAGTCTTATTGCGCGTGGGTTATCGTTATGTTGAAACCGAACCGTCTTGCAGGGAACGAACATCGCGCCGGTCGAGAAGAAACGAGAAAAATCGGCATCGATCGTTAACCGAGCCGACGACAATGTTCGCGGCATCGTTGAAGCCGCACGGTGGTAACAAATCACTCCTTATATAGGCGACGGAGTTTCTGTGCGCGTAAAATGAAAAGAAACGAGGCAAAAAAGGAAGTCAGACCATCGCGGAATAGAGAGAAGAAGATGAAGACGAAGGGAAAAGAAGAGTAGAGGGGCGACTGCCGGGAGAAGAAGAGGAAGGACCGAGGCCCCGTGAGGCCCCGTGCGGCGCTGAATCACGCTCGGACCTTTTTCACTTTGAGGTCCTTCGACGGCGCCCCTCTTCGAGCTCACCTTTGCGAGGCTGGCGCCGTGATTTTTCACGGTCGTCGTCAGGGAATAGTCGAAACGGCGCGCGCGGAGGTCTCGCGCGACTTGCATTCCAGGCCCTCCGTCTCGACGACGCCGCTATTCCTCTCGAACCGATTATTCCCAGCTATTTTTGCACGGCGTTCATTGTTTCCCCGAGCCTCCGCGTAATACGAGAATTCGTTTCTGAGATATCGACGACAGGATAAATTATATTTCTGCAAAAACTGGTATCCGATCGAGGCGACCAGCTACGGACAATGTCTTGTAGCTTAGAGATAAATAAGCAATAGCGATCGAAGAAAGGGCGGACGTAGAATTAGAATTACATCGAAATCGGACGATGGGTGTTCCAGCGATCGATTGCTACTCGACGGAAAGCGGTGAACGCTATCGATGATCGGGAATGATTAATGACACCGGTGTACCTGTGAACGCGGCAATCTCTACCAGCATCGAAACCAATTTACATTGTACCGTTTCTTGTTTCGAAGGTGTTACATACGCGCCAAGCCTACCACCGAGTCTCTCGAAACGTACGCCGACGATTAACGACCGGTTAAAGTTCATCCGTCGCTTTTACCTCGCATAGACCTTTTTTTTTTATAATTGTTGCAAGGTGGCCCTGTTTCCGGCGCGACGGCTTTTCTAAATGAAAATTCGCGTTAGTTATGGGATGATCTGGTGGTGGTTGGCGAGGCAAAAGCAGAACAAAGAGACCCGGAGTAACGCGATAGCGGGTTTCGTGTTTCAGGCGGGCATGCTGCGTGGCGAGCACGGGGAGTTCTGGTTGGAACCAGTCGCCGTGTCCCCGGAAGAAGAACGAGTCGGCCTGGAGGAAAGGCTGGAAGACGCCGGCGCCGAGGAGCGGTCTCCGGGAGGCCGAGAACGGAAACTTCACTCGCTGGTCGGTAGGCCGCATCTCGTGTTCCGTAGATCCGCCGAGCAGCCGCAGCTCGAAATCGGCGCCGCCGCGACCGGCCGCACCAGACGCCGACGAAAAAAGAAGAGAAAACTCGAGAGAAACTGTGGCACTCGCGGTGAGAATCTTACCAACACCATTCTCCTCCTCTTCCCGCTCCTCCGTCTCGATCCCCCGTTTACCACCGCCAAACCTGACCATTATCCGCCTCTGCCGAACCTTCTTCTTTTCTTCTTCCACGGCCAACCAACCATACGTCGCTCTCCTATCCAAATTACGAATAACTCTGCCACTTTTTCTTAGGTCTACGAATATTATATGGTGGAAAGGTAGACACAATAGATTCGAAACATGACGATTTTTGGTTGCTCCTCGAGCCTTCCAAGCTAGGGGTGACTAGAACAAAATCGGGACGCTAAGGATAAAGTTACATAACTTCGATATTATTAATTAGAATATAATTGTTTAGCTACCAGGTTTTGTCCGTATACAGGGTATTTGGCCAGCCCTAGAAGCCAAAATAAGACGAAAATCAAGGATGCTAATTTGTGGCCACACAGTATATTTTTGATGAACAACTTTTTCTCAAAAATGATTTTTTAATAACTTTTTAACGAAGTCTCAATCAAGAAATTGATACTCTTGATTTTCGTCTTATTTTGGCCTCTAGAATCTCCCATTAAAATTTTCCCTAGGGGTAGTCGAACACCCCGTATACCTTGCAACTCTGGTGGATGGAAAAATTTCCAATTATCGTCTTCGTGCCTCTTTTACTTCCGATTCCTCCAGTTACGTACGTTTAACGCATCCGAGGCCACCGAGATGCACGAGCTACAAACGGCGTGGGCGTGTCGATGCCAAACGTTATCTTCTTATCGGATGTAAATTGCACCGGGACACGACAAATGTTACCGTTCGAGAACTCTTCTCTCAATAATTGCGGGACGCGTAATTAAAGGCGACTTGGGCGCACGGTGACGCACGATCCCTAATTAAGCGATACCATTTTTTCTCGTCCTCGTATCGATGCGATTACTTACGATCGCAATGAATTTTAGTTATTCTAATTGTACGGCTTAATAACGTCGCTCGTAAGATATTGTAATAGTAAACGCGTTATTTCTCAATGGACGGTCATGAATTTTAAATCGATCGTATAAATACGTTCCGTTCGCGACTATTAAGCGAGTGGAACTGCCTTTCCAACCAGACATTTTTGCCGGGCTGATTTGTAAAACTTCGTATTACGGACAAATTAAACCGACTATAGTGTTTCTCTATTAGCAAACTACCAGCAGAATTAATTTGCGATCGTAAATCAATTTTGACAAATACTACGGCCACGCCTTATTTCCTGCCGTTTATGTTCCTCGAACGACGCCGTTCGAGCACTTCCGCTAATTAGACCGATGCGAAGCGCAACGACACACGCTCGATACGCTAAATCGTGTAATTGCTAAATCCAATACTGCCGTTTCTCGATCGATATCGGCACCTAACGATAAAGTTTCATTACTTCAATATTGCATTAAAAGTTACTCGAAAGTGTCCATCTCATATAATTAAATATCTTTTTATAACACACTTAAACGAGATAATCTAGCATGAAAATAGTTTCATAAAATATAGAAAGAATGTTCTTAGAATGTGTTGTACCCATCGCTAGTCTCGGTCCCATTGCTAGTTGTAATTAATAGCGTAGAAAGGAAGGATGAACGGCACCCACAGCGAGAACGAATCGACACTTTCTTTTTCTTTTCCAGTCTTCGACAGTGTTTCTGGTCCGGCTCCCAAGTTCTCGTTTCTCATCCAGCAGCGCGTATTACAACTATTTATGCCGTCTACGCGTATAATGTAATCGGAGCTACAGAGAACGTGGGCGTTCCAGCGACATCTTCTGCTCGTTCTTTTACCGGCGCGAACATCTTTGACCAGGCTTACCTGACAAAAATCGAAATTCGATATTTACGAGCTTGTCCAACGGTTGCTCCCGGTACAACGCGCGCGATAACATCTCGCCAATCATCTATTCTCGTTTCACCACTAATTACTTTCGAGATGGACGCGTTAATATACTGGTCGATCTATTTATCCTATCACCCACGAATGCCGCTTAACATCCACGTTTCTCGCATCTTCAAGATCGATAAATCGATCGGCGGGCGTATCTCGTTAATTTTTACCACAGATAATTGTCTAATAATTGCAAAAATGATCCTAGTCTCTCAAGTTCTCCAAGAACACGATTCAATTCGAAAACCACCGTGACACGATTTCCAAATCGAACCTATCAAACGTGCTACGACCCCGCGTTTCGGGCGGATTGAACGCGAGAAGATCGATATACAAGTAAGATCACCGCGGTCGATAGGTGGCGGCGTCGAACGAACCAACCAACACGGGATAATCCAATTCGCCGCAAACCTGTAATTAGCTACAACGAATATCCGTTTCGGCAAGTCGGCCGATCTATCGGGATAGGCTCGAATGAAATCTTAATTGCACGCCTGCGATCAGCCAATCTGCATAAATTAAGGGATCGAGCGAACGCGTCGTACGTGTCTACCGCGTGTACATCTTTCTCGGGATCGTGCACGCACGTGCGCCGCACGATTTCTAGATACGCTACCTCTAATTTCGACCTCTCGATCACCGAGAATTTATACGGAAAATTCAAAGCTGAGATTCGAGAAGCTTATAAGAGATTTCGTTTCCCCGGTTTGGCGGAGCTCGGAGGCCCAGCCGATCTCGTGTTAATCAGCCCGATAACGTTGCACAGAACCGAGGAGATTGACGGAAACGCGGCTCGAGTGGCAGACGCAGCCGGGTCTCGTTCAAGTTCAAGGACGCGGCAGAAGGAAACACCATCCGACGAAACGATGGCAACGTTCCAAGAGATCGATCAGCCGACCGCGTCACGTCGAGGCCCTCATCGTCGCTGACACGACGATGATGGCTTTTCATCAGGACGGCGACGTCGAGACGTATCTGCTGACCATCATGAACATGGTGTCGTCGCTCTATCTGGACCCCACCATCGGGAATTTCATCAACGTCGTCGTGGTCAGAATTATTCTCGTCGAGGAGGACGAGGCGGAAGTACGTGCGAATTCGAGCGATTTTTATTCCCTTCGACGATCCGAACGCGCGTAAAATTCTTGGAAAATCGTTCCGCGCGAACGATGAAATTTTTCTTCCGAGGAAACTGCCACGTTTCACGAGACCGTATGTTTACTATAAAACTCCCGCGACGGGGAATGGTAAAAATCTAAAATTTTGATTTATCAACGTTTCTATCAGCAAGGGCTGGACATCACGGTGAACGCGGACCGAACGCTGTACAATTTCTGCAAATGGCAACAGAAACTAAACCCGGCGGACGACTCGCATCCGAATCACCACGACGTGGCGATTTTGGTGACGAGGGAGGACATCTGCTCGAGGGCGAACACGCCGTGCAGCACGCTGGGAGTGGCCCACGTAGCCGGTATGTGCCAACCGGACCGCAGTTGCAGCGTCAACGAGGACAACGGAATCACCCTGGCGCACACGATCACGCACGAATTGGGACACAAGTGAGCGAAATCTGTCGTGGGTGGCCTCGAAAGACACGATATTACACGATATCACGCGCGTCGTTGGCTTAAAAATAATCGCCGGGACATGGAGAACAATTATTTTCCTCCCTCGAACGATCCCTGTTTCGCGGCTAACTTTTCCACGGGTCGAACGATACGAATATTGGCGCGCGTCACGTAATTTGAATTTTAAATCGCCCCTTTCGTCGGCCATAAGATTATTCTGTTATCAATGGACGTTCTCGATTGAAATTCCAGCTTCGGGATGTACCACGATACGGAGAAAATCGGATGCAGCAAACGCGACGGCGACACGCTGCACGTTATGACGCCAACGTTCGAGGTGGACACCATAGGCGTAGCCTGGTCGAGATGCTCCAAAAGAGACATCACGAATTTTCTAGAGTAAGAACATCCCTGACGAGAAAGAATCGATTCGATTCGCCGTGAACGACTCGTGTTTCTATTTCAGTCAAGGAAAAGGCGAGTGTTTGGAGGACGAACCGGCGGACAACGATTACGCGTATCCGGATTTACCCCCGGGCGCGATGTATAATGCGGAGCATCAGTGCAGACTTCAATTCGGCGTCAGAGAGGCCTCTGTTTGCTCCCCCTTGCAGGAGGTAACGAACAGAAGACAATTAAGTATCACGGTAATTAAAACTCGGTGATCTCGTTCACAGATCTGCTCGAAATTATGGTGCATCGTTGACGGTACTTGCACTACCATGCTTCATCCGGCTGCTCCGGGGACCCACTGTGGAAAACACATGGTATAGATCGCTAACTATTTTTTTAATTCGATACATAGGTACGTTGCAATGGAAATAACGGGTTACGCGAAGAATTGCAAATACGTAGGAAATATTTAAAGTAGATTAATTACGAATCGAGGGCTGGTTCATCGAGAACTATAATTCTGTCGCAGTGGTGCCAAAACCAAGAGTGCGTGCCGATCGTGGACAGACCGCGTCAGATCGACGGCGGATGGGGCGAATGGGGCACTTGGAGCGAGTGCTCGAGGAGCTGCGGCGCGGGTGTCTCGATCGTCGAACGGAAGTGCGATCACCCGGAACCGGCGCACGGTGGGAAGTTCTGCATAGGCGAGAGGCGACGATACAAAATTTGCAACACGCAGCCTTGCCCGGAAGGCACCGCCAGCTTCAGAGCCGTTCAGTGCAGCAACTACGATGGCAAAGAGTACAAGGGAAAGAACTACACCTGGTTACCATATTTCGATCAAAGTAAGATATCTTTTCACCGCGACGCTCGATCAAACGATATTTTTCCCCCAATTATTATGCCCTGCGTGGTGTCATTTTCTTGAACGATTCAACGATGTTCGGTCTCTAGAATAATAATCGATATCGTCATTAATTGAAGCGGAACCTTGCGAATTGTATTGCACCGATACAGAGGAAAGTGTAATCGTTCCGTGGGGCGAGGCCGCTCTGGATGGTACACCCTGTAACGTTGGTACCAGGGACATGTGCATCTCGGGAATCTGTCGAGTTAGTCTGTTCTTGTTAATAACAATAAGTATGACAATTATTACTCTAGTTTCCAATAAAGCTTGGAATCGTATTAACCTTCGAACCGTAGAAAGTTGGCTGCGACTGGACGGTCGATTCCGACGCCACCGAAGACCGTTGCGGCATTTGCCACGGCGATGGGACCCAATGCGAGACAACCGGTGGTATTTACGATAAAAACGACGGTTCCGGGTACAAACAGGTCGTCGTCGTTCCGTCCGGCTCGAGGAACATAAAGATCGAGGAAATCGGTAACAGCAAAAATTACATTGGCATAGGAGTACCGAATTCCGACAAGTACTTCCTCAACGGGAAACGGTGGGTAATATTTGGAAAGAAAATTAGCCGCCAATTAACGGCAAATTTGGTCACAGCGAATATTCATATCGGCTAGTAATCGATTACCGAGTTTTACGCGAAACAAACGGAACGTCGCGAAAAACATTTTAACAAATTTAGATCTCTGTTCTAACTGGACAGCCAGATCACCTTAGCAGGGGAGTACGAAGTGGCCGGGACTCCAGCTTTGTACGAGCGAGATCGCGATAGGGAGAAGATCAGAATCCCTGGACCCATTAAAGAGGACATAGCGATCTACGTATGTATTCGACGTCGATTCAAAATAGGTAGAATTGAATTTCGGTAGAGATTCCAAGCACGCGCCATTGCGATTCTCGTAACTCTTCGTAGCCACTTTGTTCTCCTGCTCAATAACCTTGCACCATCGCTACAGTTGATTTCCAGAGGACATTATCGGAATTTCGGACTGCGATACGAGTACACCGTTCCGAAGAAAGAGCCCGACCGGGCGCCAGAGTACTCTTGGGTATTCTCTGACTGGTCGCTCTGCACGGCCACTTGCGGGGGCGGCACGCAAATATCGAAACCCCTCTGCAACGAGAAGAAGAGCGGAGTCGTCGAGGATCATTTTTGCGAGAGTATCGAGAAACTCGAGTCGATTTTGCGGGAGTGCAATCTGAACCCCTGTCCTGCCAGGTAAAGTACACGGTTCAACGAGATAGAGAAAAGAAACGCTGATAAAAATTATCGTAACTCTAAGAAAACAATCCTTTATGATCGTTATGGTAGAAGATCCTTTTCGCCAAATTACAGCGGTCCAAAGATTTAACTACACCCACGCTACGTGTAATGTAATCGCGGTTTTAAAACATAAACGCATCGTTCGTAACTAACGCGCAACAAGTTAGTTAGTTCCCGCGATAGTAAATCATTCTGGCGTAATATCAGATGGTGGATCGGCCCGTGGCAGATGTGTCCGGTGACTTGCGGGGAGGGGGCTTTGCGGAAGCGATCGGTGATGTGCGTTTCCTCGGGGATGGGTCCTGATCGTTCGGACCTGGCTCTGCCCGATCGAGACTGCAACAGAGACGCGAGGCCCGAGGAAGTCAGCCCGTGTCCCAACTTGCCGCGTTGTGGTTCCACCACTGAAACACCTTTGATCGTCTACGCGGACAATAAAGATGCTTCTTTCTATAACGTAAGTTCCAACGATCAGGACGGTATCACGATCGTCGACGGTCTGACCACCGAGGAACCGGAGATCCTCGAGTTCGACAACGTCGTCGACGAGAACCCGGACAATTCCATGTACAATACCAAATCGAAGTGGATCGTTTCGAAATGGAACCACTGTTCCAACGGGAAGAGAAACAGAAAAGTGACTTGCTCGGTGCAAGGAGATTGTAGTCCAGAGACCAAACCGGCCACCGTTGAACTGTGTCAGGGTGGAAGGTGGATCACTGGTAAGTATCTCGTTAATTTTACGCGCAGAGTGTTTCATCGTATGATCACGAACAGTCCCGAAACAGTTCCATTGCCCAGGATGGTCCAAACATTTTACTTTTCCAATAACATGAATATTTTCAAAGATACGTTAGTAGTCTCTCTTACGTCTCTACTACTTCCTATGTATAGACATAATTCAAAAGCCATTTTAAAGGGGAGGCTTTGCCGCTTCCAACGATGGCTCAGTTATGCAGAAATCATGAATAGTATTTTTAATACGCGTTAATAGGCAATTGTAGATAAGTCGGACCGAAAGATAGTGGAAATTGAATAATTGCCTATCCTTGGCATATCCTTTAAGGCATTGATCTTTATGAGCATACTTGCAGGAAGATGGGGATCCTGCAACGCGTCTTGTCTAGCGAGGCTCGGCGTTAAACACAGAGAAGTCGAGTGTCGCGATCGTATAACGGAATTACTGTCCGACGATTGCAACCCCGAGAAAAGGCCCATCGATACAAGACGCTGTTATCACAGGCGGCAGTGCGCGAACGATAAATCCGGTAATTACACGCAACCGAAGATGAACGTAGTTCGCTGAAAATGTGAAATATCAAAACGTACATAAAAATTGCAAGAAAAAATAAGTTTACGAGCCTCGAAATCGCCTTAGAAAAGCTCAATGAAATTCAAGTCGTCGATTAGGGTCCTCTTCTTGCAAGACTGTCGGCCTCGTTAACGCGTTTATTTGTTTCAGAGTGTAGGGATACCATCGTGCCAAACTCGATGTGCGCAACATATAGACGCATGTGCGACATATCATCGATCGTCCAGGAGAAATGTTGCGCCACGTGCTTCAAAAAACGCAGACACAACCGACAAAACAGACGACACGTTTTTGACGATTGACTAATTGACAAAATACAACACCTGGATCAACGAACTTTTAGACTCGACTGTCGCGAGAGAAATGCTCGCTTGTAATTTTCGCGACTCCAGTCATTCCAACGGTGCAAATACAGAAATTACGATCTGCACGATGTGCATTTGTGTACAGAAACTCAATATATTTTTATATTAAATAGCATAGATGAATATTAACTTTGTATCTAACATCGCGGATTTATTATTCTGTTGCTGACACTTGTAGTATAAAAAGTATCATTAGCATAAATATGATGTTATGCCCTCTGTACTATTACAGTAAAATCATTGCTATAAAATACATTTTCGCTACGAAGAAAATGGGAGTTTTCGCGTTTTGTTTTATTAAATTGTAAATTTCCATGTTATTTTATTGCTATTTATGTGCATCTATTTTTATAACAGCCGGTATATTTTACGTTTTTATGGTACTATTTTTTGTACAAACATAAATGTAAGACTGCAATTGTTTGTATAATAAATTTATGCAAAGAGCATAATTTATGCAAATTACATTAAATACTCTAATGTGGTTCTACAGAATCGATCAAAACTTCTGTTATTTGTTTCATTTAATTTGGTATATTTCAACTTTAGATTACACATTATGATGTACAGTTTGCTTGATTCTTACATCTTAGCATACAACTAATCGGGTAACTTCAGTTCTTTTACTTTTTATCTTGTTCCATTGTAGTCTCTTACGTGATATGCAATCCACATTGGAACTGCCATCACTCCTACGTAAAAAAATGCTCCATGAAGCATCTTTTCCTGCAACAAGCAAACCAAGATCGATAATTACTGGTCACTAACAATCCAATAATTTAAGACCAAATAATTATATAATTTTTACCTTTCATTATACAGGAGAAAACAAATGCATAATTCAAATTAACATACCTTACATCCTTTATGTTACTTTGCAAAGAACCTATATATTCAATTTTTTTATTTTCCAAAACCACGAAAGAAGAAAAAAAACCAATCTTTCGTGACAATTTACCAAGGCTTTACGAGAAAAAAATAATCAAAATATTAAAAAGAAAAAGTTTGCAAAAATATTTTTTTTAAACGTAAGAAGAAACTTGTACATTACAGATATACGTAACTCCTGTATTATCGTAATATGCCATGCATTTTAGTTTATATCGTTCCATCGACTTATTACGCAATTACATTCGATGCAAATAATACTTACGGCAAATGATACTCTACATCTGGGAGGAGTGGAAAGGTATGTTCTGCGTTGATTTACAACGAACTTTGCTAATTGTGGAGTTTTCCTAGTTATGTTCTGAATTCCGTACATGTTTGTTCTTTTCGTAAAAGTAACCCGTGCTCACTCGCAATTTAACGAACTTATCACCTCGAATAACCTAACAACGTAGACAGGAAACTTGTAGAAGCGCTTTGAGAGATCAATTGAAAACGCACATGAGCATAGCCGGAGCCAATGGGTGCTCATGTACTCTGGCCAATAAGGCGAAGTCAGACTTTGTTTTCGAGACAGTCCGTGAACGGCGCTGATGAAGTACGTAATTCAGTTCTACGTCGCTGCTCATACAGTAGTGTCTAGTTAGTGAAATAGTTGCTTAGTGACAACCTTGGCGGGTAATTCTCTCTGGATCTTTGGTGGGGACTATGAACATACAAATTTACAACACAGCAAACAAATTGACGCGTATACCTTAACAATATCGTAAACCATCCATAAAGTGATCTTCAGAAAAGGTAGAAATTTTGTATTATTATTCTTATTAGTCAAAACTTTATGTATAACAAATAGTCTCCGATCGTCTTTGAGTTTGACCGCTCTGGTGCGGGGGTACTTTATGCACCCTCGCCAGAAACGACCCGTTACAACATGCGAATTCCATGCGTGTTCAAAATCAGTTATGTATCTTAAATAATAAAAGTATGTGTAAATAAATATTACTTAAGGTTTACTTCCAATTTATTTTTTTCAAATATCACCAGTTATCGGATTGTATCACATTTGAAAATTGGTTTACAAAATTACTATTATACATAGAAAAAACTGTATAACAATACGTTTCTTAAATAACTTTGTCTTAACGTCTTCTTTAGTCGTAGAATCATGTATTTTCACTATCTAATTTTTACAATGATATCTTTCAAATAAAGTAATGAATAATCTAAAAATATATATATTTATACATATATAGTATCATACGCTTCTTGCTAAGTACAAATTTTCGTTCAACGAATAATACGTGTTCATACATGTACACACACATATATACATATATACACGCATTTTTTTTTACATTTATATACAAATTATCATCTATATTTTTAAAATTTAACGTTGAACAATTACTTCGTCAACAATGATAAAGTGTTAATCCCTGAATTTTATCTCAGACAAATGTTTTCATTTCTTATACAGAGTATTCGGTAACTGGTGATACAAGCGAAAAGGGGGTGATTCTATATGAAAAAATAAGTCTAAAATATAGAATAAAAATTTTTCATGCGAGGCTTTGTTTTCGAGAAAATCGGCTTTGAATTTTCGCCATGTCTCGTTATAGCGGATCTCGCTATAGATGATTGTCTCGATAGATATTTTTGCAATTTCAGTTTAAGTTTAAGTTAATAAACAATTCCGTGACACTGGAAGTGTTTATTAACATAAACTTCAATCGAGACAATGATCTACAGCGAGATCCGTTATAACAAGGTACATGATCAAGTGTGCGCGTACCCGACGAAAATTCAAAATCGATTTTCTCGAAAACAAAGCCTCACATGAAAAATTTTTATTCTATATTTTAGATTTATTTTTTCATCTAGAATTACCCCCTTTTCGCTTGTACCGCCAGTTACCGAACGCCCTGTATATTTCTAAGAAAGTCGCTTATGTTTAGTTTGTAAAAGTAACAATATAAAAATCATAATGCACTGATTGTCATTGAATGGATTTTCATAAATCACTCAGCAGTTTAAATATAACGAATTTAAATATAATGAATTTTCATAAATTACTCTATTTTCATTCGATTGGTATAGCCCATGGGTGGTCCGGTATAACACCATACTGTATGTCTGTTAAATGTTTTAGAAATTTTTTATAAAGAGGTTCTGAATGCTCCAATGTTGGTATGTGTAATGGCCGATCGATAAATTCAATGTACGATATAGGACTGATTATACAGGCTGTTCCTGCTCCAAATAGTTCCAGTAACTACAGTAAAATTAGAATTAAAATGAAATTTTAAAATAACATTTAAAAAATATAGAATAAGAAGTATTAAAATAATCTTACTCTATTTTCTGAAAGCAATTGACAAACTTCATTCATACAGAATGTTCGTTCTGTAACTTTAAATTCATTCCATTCTCTAGCTATTGCTAAAATAGAATTTCTGGTGACCCCAGGAAGTATTAATCCATTTGATAAAGATGGTGTTATTAATTCTTTCTCTAAATATTACAAAATAAATATTTACAAGAGTTGAGGACTGTAGTAACATAACTAGAATATAAGCTTGCTTTTCTAGCAATGTATAAAACTATAAAAATGATTATAAAATCGTGCTTACCTCCATCATCATTTATGCAGACCATAAAGATGTTCATAGTCCCAGCTTCTGTTATTTCATTATTTTCTCCATAGAGCCACAGCACTTGCTGCAAACCCCTTTCTATGGCTTCTCTTTGTACATAAATAGTGGGACCATAGTTACTACCTACTTTGTAGTTACCACAACCACCTGGCCATGCTCTTGTGTACCGGGGATCTGCTAGTAAAGACACACCAATGTGTTCACCTGTTTGTTTAAAATAGGAACCCACAGGTGATAAAATAATATATAGCAAGGCAGACTCTGAGGATGTCACTCCAAGCATGGGCTACATAAAAATAAAAAATTTTAATTATACATTGTATTTTTTTCATGCTTATTCTAATGCTGATTATTATTTTTATTTCTAGTTATCGATCTTGTATGTAAAATTGCGGAAATAAATACGATAGATATATGTTTCTAAAACATTATCTCTCAGAGTCAAATTTTTATGATTTTGTGCATGTTTAGATTAGTTCTACTAATAACAATGTTGCATCATCTGGAAGTAATGTATCAGTGAATTCTCTAAACTTATTTGCACAAAAAGATATCATATCAATACACTTTTTGTATTTATTTTACATAACATTAATGTAAGCATGAATATTGTAGAATAACAATTTTAATATGTAAAAATGTGTTTGAATTATTTAGGGTTTTATAAATATTTTGTAGTTTTCATCATTGTGTAGCATTTGATCTAGCTGTATCTTATGGCCCTGCCCCAATGAAAAAGCGTCATGCCCCTGTTTATCATGTATTATCATTAGGTATTGGGAAATATATTGCTTACTTTCATATGTATCTGTCTTAATGACGTATGTGACATAAGTGACATGATTACTCTTCCTATCATCAGACTGATTGTAATGTGCAGAATAACTATGACGCGACCTCACAGAATATCTGTTCTCTTTAACTTTTATTCACAGTCAAAGAATTTTGTTTGTAATAGGAAATAAATACTTACATCTATACCTATAAAAGTTGGACGTATGTAGAGACTAGAAGCAGTAGAATGAGGTACCCATTCTTGATCTATACTAATTAATTTACAACAACATTTGATTAGTTCGTCTCCAATAAAAGTAGGCAAGCCAGTTCTTATTGCTGAATTCTTCATTCGTTCCATATTTAATTGTGGTCTAAAAATTCGTATTTTTCCATCTACACCTCTGTAAGCTTTCAGACTCTCAAACAACTGAAACAATACCGCGTACAGACATTATTCGAGTATGCAATGCCCTTAAAAGTTTATTTTTCTATCGCTAATGTATTTTATTTTTTAAACGTCATAAAGTTAACTTTCTCATTGTTCTCAAAATCAACGCGAAATCCTTTTGAGCGAAAGCTTTACGTACCTCTACGGCGTAATGAAATACTTTTGATGCCGGATGAAGGACTAGATTTTCAAACGGTGTAATTTCTGGCACCTGCCATCCTCCCAAAGCCTCGTGATAAAATATTTTTAACATATGATCTGAGAAATATTTACCAAACAACAGATCACTGACATTGGGTTTGGGTTGTAATTGCTCAGGTCCTGCAAGACGGACCGATAAATCTGCATACTATAAATACAATATTTATAAACTTTACTTGAAGTACTCGTTTTGTGAATTTATTTAAATATTTCTATGACAAAAACGTTATACCTTGAAAGAGCGTTCCGGTTGTATTACTTTCTTATCTCTGATTTGTAAAGACGAATTCCATCTAACAGTAGTTTGAAATTGATTCAGTAAAGTCCCGCAGGATAAAATCTATTGCAAAAATATCACTTTATTAATTAAACATTATCATTAATCATTTATTTTGAGATTGAAATTATTGCGTAATTTTGAACGCGTCTAATGTCTGTTACGAATACAGTTACTTGGATGAATTCGTGTATTGTTCGAGGGTGACTAGATTTTTCATTAATTTCAAATTTATACATAGTTAGGGATTTCTTAAGAAGCAGTTAGTTAAATATAATAGCGCCATTTTTATTATTCGAAACAAAGACCCGTTGAATGACAGTAGAAATCCCAGTTCAATTTATATCAGAGTTACGAAAGTGTTATTTGACGATACATATATCTGGTGAACCTCAACTCGTACGAAGCAAACATGAAAATTTGAAGCGATAATATGCTATACTTTACAAATCATTTACCGCACGTGTCACGATAAATAGGATATATGATTTTTGTAAATTGTTGAGTGCGATAATAAGTTGCTTACGGAAGCACCGACAATAAGATTCAGTCAATGTAATTGTGTAGGCGTGGTTTAATAAATTTTACTTCATTCATTCGGGATCAAAGAAAGACGCGAAATTTAAATTTTATGAAATGAATCATCGCAGTTCGGTAGAATTTCTTTTTCTCCCTCTTAAATTGAAATCATCAGTGTCAGAAATAAGAGAACACAAGCACGTGGTATTGCACGTGCCTAAATGTCTCATTGGAATTTCCAAGAACAAGAGCGACAATGTCATAATAAAATATTTATCAGTTTTTCTTGCTTCACAGTAAATACCCTTCTTTAGGGAAACTTGGAAAATATTATCGATGTTTCAAACTTAAATTAAATGGCAAACTATTTGCGTATATAATAGATAAGTAATGAATCTACACTTTTCCACGGAATAACATAAATAATTACATTCATTAATGAACAAACGCAAGGAACAGTGTTTTTAACGAAGCGTTTTAAAACTTGTACGCTGGATTATTCTTACGCGAAAGTGTATTGCATCATTGCGACAACAATGAGATAGTTGCAAAAATTCAATGCAAAACCGTCGGTAAACAGCCAAGCTAGATTTTACGAACGAAGGGGTGTAATTTTTAGAAGTTATTACATTTCTTTAAAACTGAATCTATAATAGGATGTTTCGCAAGCATTGTAGATAGCTTCATCAAAGCTCAAAAGACAAACTGATACTCGACAATACGATATGGTACACAATTAACAAATAGAGATTTTATGACATTTTACTCTGCATTAAGAAATACAATATTTAAAATACGACTTACCTGGCGCCGTAATTGAACCATAGTAATTATGTATTGATCTGGGATTAGGAAACGTTTAATTTATCAGAACAACCCACAGCGAGCGCGCAAGGCTCATCACATGAACTTGTGAACGTGCAAAGTAGTACTTTGCGAAACAGATTTAAAAATCGCGTCTCGGCTTCTTGATTAAATATCAATAAGGAAAAAGATATACAAATCGTAACGATTATAGCAAAAAAAAAAATAAATAACAAAATTGACAAAGACAGAATCTGTCACAGTCTACAACTAGTCACAGGTGATATAGGGAATCACTGTCAGAAACGCGAACATTAACTGTAATTTTGTCAGGTGAAAACTTGCACCCGCTTCCTAGCGCATTCTCGAATAATGTCTTTGTATTAACTATCGGTTAATATTTTATTTATTAGCAAGAAAGGCGCGTGAGGGAGAGACACAGAGGAGCAAAGCATCCCCTCTCTTCATCCAAGAATGGAAAAGTGGGAGGATTTACCGATTTAATATATGTAGTTTTAATGTACACAGTGCTGCGGAAGTTTCCATTTAATTCTAATTGGATTAGTGGATTGGTTTAGTTTTAAATAACTTCAGTCTTCTTACTTGAACATTAAAAAAAAAAAGAAAGAAATACAACTCGAATTTGACGATGATACGGTTAAATATGATAGCCATTTCGAGAGTGTTATACTTATAAAAGAAATCGATAAACACTTTTGTATTTTATGTTATCCTTAGCGATCTAATGTTCTCCAACCTATATATCACGTTAACGCGTACTTTTATAATTCGTACACTGTTTCACTATGGAGGAGCAATAGTAAAGCTAAGTGCAGTTTTCGAGTACGAAATAGTATTTAATTAATTAGTCATTTTTCCGTCTAAATTAGTGGAATCCGTGGACGACCATAACGATGGAAATTCGAACAATCGGTATGAAATAAAATGAAGCCGCGCGAACTATTCAGAGTGATAAGATTTTAAAGACACCCTGTACGTGAGAGATGAAACTCAGTACTGTGCACCATTGGGAAAGGGGAGGAAAAATTGTGGTGGTGGGGTGCGGGGGACAGAGAGTCGAAAACATGACGATAATATGGTTTCTTCACGCGATAAGAAAGGGCAGCACGCGCGTTGTTGTTGAACAAACCGAACGTTTCTCGTTTCTTCAACGTATAAAAGTATCGTATAAATATTTGTTAAGTGTAACGAACGAAAATCGAACCTAATATGGTAGTGCGTTTTTCGAGCGTTTGCTTCATAACTTCGTAACTTCTCTTCATAACTTTTACATAAATATTTTCGCACCCATTGAAATTGTCGTATTTAAAGAGTCTTATTTAATTACTAGCCTTTATTATAACAAATACTATATTAAATATACTCATAGACATTTGTATGTATATTTTGATAGGACTACGCAAACCTATTCAAATATTACGTGCAGAATTATATTACTTGTTCTTGGTGACAAGTAAATAACTTGTCCACTTTTATTACATTTTATTAAAATACGATATGGTACAGTAATTCACTTAATGCTCAGGATACATTCTTAAAATTTAGAGCTCTAAGTAGAGTCATTTTAACGATACATATATGTATAGAGATAGTTGAAAACACAAATATACTTATAGTAGATGTTCATGTGCTTCTAATCACATTTAAAAAGTTATAATTACAGTTATAATTTTATAGCCAGAGAAACGATTTTTCTCATCATCACTAGTTTTAATAGACATTGTATACATCGTGTCTGCTCGCGGTATTATCTCATTTAAACATACGTTTGGATAATACGAGTCTGAAAGAATCCCCAGAGATTGGTGCATTGCCTTGACAAACCGCTTTTAAAGAAAAGATTCTCGTAACTAATCGTCTATTTTGTTAGTTGATTATTTTTACAAAATAATTGCACTGTAATTATTGTGTAATCCCCATATAATCATAATCGTAAATCATTAAACCGTATAATTTACCGTACATTTACAACACAATTATTTCGTAGATCTAATCGTGGCAAATTCAATTAGATTACATTTCGCTCAACACTAACAGCGTTTAACGGGATAAATTCTAAGTATATCACAGTTCACAATTAAAATTCCAAGGTTAACAGTTGAGAAATGGCGTGATGAGATGCGACGTGAACTAAACGCAAGCAGAATTCGGACTGAATGTCTCTTGATACAGTTTTTGGGTGGTATATACAATACTGGATGGGACATATCAGAGTAACTCATTTATTTTTAAAGATAGAAAAAAATTTTCAAGCAAATGTTATTTGATTACATGGGGGACATAGTGTGCTGGTGCTTTTAACACGTATGATTCTACATTTGTTATACTGTAATCTAATGGCATGCCCTTCGATACCACATGATATGTAAACAAATAACATTCCACGGTGTCGTACACACAGCATATTTGCCATAATATTTTTGCACTACTCTATGACAAGACAAGGACATGAGTTCGTACTTGAAAAGTTCATGTAAATTTTTATAACGAATTAAAAGAAAGAATAAAACAATCCGCATTAAACCGCTTACGAACATGCATTGTTGATCAGAGTCATCATTTGGAACGTTAAATTAGAATTTGAAATATTAAAATGCAAACTCTTGTAATGTAGTTACATCTGCTATAATTTCTGTAACATTTTATCCGCGTCTTCTTCAGATTACATTTTTTCAATAAACTTATCTTAAATGTCGTTAATTATTATTATGCAATGTATGTGATGCAAGCGTGCGTATGCGATTTGAAACTTGTTTATACTTCGGGCGATTTTTTACCTATTACGACGTATTAGGAAATGTTTCTCAAACGAATTTTATACACATGATTTTTATGTGATCGTGCAAAATTAGTTGATCGTTTAAAAAATGAGAATCACTTTTATGCTTACAATCACATTACAGGTAATCGTTTTAGATGGAATTTATCTTTCGCCCAAGAAAATTCCAATCTTTATTTTCAATATAAAATATAGTTTTATAAAATACAATTTTGACAAATTTGTATCGGTATTTGAATCAGTGGCTACGCTTGCGCTACACATTTTCAAAATGTGCCGCCACCTATTGAATACGGTGACGTAAAGTAACACGCCTACAGTTGCGTTCGATGTCCTGCCGTGATAGACAGTCAGACGAGTCACGTTACGATGAGAGTTATGGTTTAAAAAGGGACCGTGCTTTTCCCCTTCCTCCATTTTCGTCCTTCTTGATAAAAAAAATTACGATATATCGTAAACGGAAACGCAACAAGAGCGCGAGGCTACGCGCTAAAATGAGTCTCAACATAACGAAGTTGTTCTCGAGGAAAAAAACTGGCCCAATCAACGACACGGTTGCCGCCGAAATTGGTTTACCCACCAACGTTTCTCATCAATTCCATGTGAGTAAAAATGCTGAAACCGGACAATTGGAAGGTCTCCCCGAATCTTGGATTCGCCTGCTCAACACTCAGATATCGAAATCAGAGCAGGACGAGCATCCTGCAGCCGCCTTACAGGCCATTAAATTCTATAATTATTCGATCAAACGAAAACCAGAGGAGAAGGTGTTCAAGCCTTTCGTCACGGAGGATTTGATCGAGGAAGAGTCGCAAGAAATTGATAAAATCCTGTCAAAGAAATGTCAGTCCAGAGATTCGGACGGTTCAACCTCTGTCGGTTCTACGGATAGTCAAGTACAGAGGTTACCCGAGCTTCCACCTAAAGCAATTGTTTACAAGACCCCAAAAATTACGCCAGAAATATTCCACGATAGAGTAGAGAAGACTCTTACAGAGATCCTTGAAGATTTAAATACATATCACATTGAAGATGAGCAGTTTCCAGAAGATGAAAATGCTCCAAACAGAACAGAGGAAAGTCCTGTTCTTCGAAAGAAGGTGGACTCCACAGTGATGAAACTCACGGATGAAGAGATTTTTGAAGAACTTCGGGCTATTTGTCATAATGGAGATCCTAATCAACGTTTTGAAAAGACTAAGGAAGTTGGAGCCGGTGCTTCAGGTACTGTATTTATAGCCACTGATTCACAGACTAATCACAGAGTTGCTATAAAAGATATAGATTTATCAAAGCAACCTAAAAAGGAACTGATATTGACTGAAATTAAGGTTCTCCAAGAGTTTCAACATCCAAATCTTGTCAACTTTTTGGATGCATATCTTGTAAATGAGCATCTGTGGGTAATTATGGAATTGTTAGAAGGTGGACCACTTACGGATGTTGTTACAGAAACTGTAATGAAAGAAACTCAGATAGCAGCAGTTTGCAGAGAGGTTTTAAAGGCAATTAATTTTCTACATTCAAGAGGAATTATTCATAGAGATATTAAATCAGATAATGTGCTACTTGGTATGAATGGTGCTGTGAAAGTTACAGACTTTGGTTTTTGTGCTAATATAGATGGTGATGAGAAACGACAAACTATGGTTGGTACTCCTTATTGGATGGCACCAGAAGTAGTGACAAGAAAACAATATGGCAAGAAGGTGGACATTTGGTCTTTAGGTATTATGGCTATTGAAATGATAGAAGGTGAACCACCTTATATGAAAGAAACACCTTTAAGAGCCTTATATTTAATTGCTGCTATTGGTAAACCTTCTATTCCCAGATGGGATACATTAAGTCCAACATTTCAAAACTTCTTAGAAAGATGTTTGGCTGTTGAAGTTGATGAAAGAGCAACAGCTGAAGAATTGTTATCTCATCCATTCCTAGAGAACTGTGCAGATTTAACAACTCTTACACCATTAATTCGAGCAGCACAGATAATTCTTCATAAAGCATTTTACTAGGTAATTTCCTAAAGTAAAAGTCAGATATTTGTTTTTATTTTATTATGCATTTGATTAATCAAATGTGTGTGATACTACATTGATAGAATTTATGCAACAAAAAATAATTCTAATGTTTGAGGAATATAATTGTATGTAGTACTGCAGTTTTACATATTTTATATGCAACTACCTACAATAATATCAGTGTTCTACCAAATTTATAGTAGGAATAGTAGAAACAAAGGAATTACTGCAAAGCAATTTTAATATTCATTTTAACCGTTAATTTATCGGATATAACGAATACATGGTTATTAAAGTGAACGCGATAGGTTAGTTTCTGTTTGAGTCAATGAAAAAATTATCATTAATATAAATTATTAATAATCGTTTTATGTGCAATAACGTGTATCGTTTTATGTGTAATATCATATAAGCTCTGTGTGTGCTTTTTGTTTTTATTTTTTTTTTTTAATATATATAATATATATACTAAGAAAAGTGCAATTTACAAAGTTCTATCAATTCCAGAATAAACAGTAGAGGCAAAAATAATATGCCATAATCCAGTCTTGGGCAGAATATAATCTAATTACATTTGTCACAAATATTTCTATAAAGTAATTGCATTATAATTACATTATCATTATACTGTAAATATTGTGTGACTGTAATTCAGTGAAATACATAATTATTGTGTATTTACAATATAATGCAATTACTTTACAGAAGTAATAGTAAATGTAATTAGATTACAATTTTGCCATAATCATTGTGCTAAACATACATTTGATGTCCTATTATAAATTAAGATATATTTTCATTTATTATATGACAAAATATGATTTGTATAACACTTTTATTGTAATTATTGTACTTAGCTTGTCCAAGAACTGAAAGTGCATGGTATGTGCACGTGACATCTATCAGGGATCTTGTGTAACTTTACATTTGACAGTCATTGAAACACTGAGAAATAATAATTCCAATTTAGTTATAGTACAAATTAAGCTAATAATGTTACCAAATCAACATTTCAATTATACACATGTATTTTTTTTCTACATGTAGGGTTTATGTTTTCCAAATTGCTTTTTTCATAGGATTTTATAATGTAATGAATAAAATTATCAAGCCATATACATTTCAAATCAAACAGTTTACATATAAAATGAGTATTTTAGAATGTATTATTTAATACTTGATTAACATATTATAGAATTCAAACAGAGAAGATTAAAAGTTGAACCTTGCAGTTCAACATTATAACTATATGTATTAATGACCAAGTATTATAAATAATGTAACATACTGCATATTACAGAATGCATTTTTTAAAGGTTTTAAGAGATACAGCTAGTTTTATATGATTTTATCAAGTATTATAAAGCACAACTTTTTGAGAAATTTTGTATTTGTATTTTAGAACTTAATACTGCTCAAATCAAATAACAAATTTTAGCAAGTACTATATGCTAAATTATGTGTATAACTTTGTATTTACAGTACTTTTTATATAAAATAGCCGAATTTATACTGCAATTAACTGTTCTCCATAATCAGTTAAAGCCTGAACAGTAATAACCATCAAAATCACAACTGTGATAAGGAAAGTTAAAATCCTATTAGATTATATTACTATATTCGATCATTTATATTATTATCATATTAATATCATTAACTTTCACGTCATAAAATATTGCATGGTTGATTCAATTGTAATTTGTTTTAATTTCCAAATATAAAATAATTATTCGATTAATTAACCATCAAACATAAAATACGTTTCATGTTTAATTATATTTATGTTAAATTGAATTCAAAGTTTTGATGTAAATTTCATTATATTTAGACAGCCATAACATTTGTGCCTTCTCAAATTAATGCATATGATCCTGTGACAACAGCCTTACAAATACTGTTTTCAGTGATAATGAAATGTAAGAGTGACGAATATAATAATAATTTTTCAATGAACAGTAATTACACAAAACAATTACCATTAAGAATATTTCCAAGATTGTATAAAATGGTTACAATTTGTTATGTGTAACTTCTGAATATGTATAGAAAAAAACATCACGCGTCATTTTAAACAATAAATACTTTATTTACAAGATAAATTTATGATCTTCTTGTACATTTCACTATTCCCACAAATTTCTTGAACTCACACAGTGGTTTTTAATCACATATAAATATTTCTAATAAATAAAATTAACAGTACTGGTATTTACATCATGTCCATATTTATACAAATTTTATGTAATACAATAATGGAGAGAAAATTTTTAAATTTGGCACTTGTTTCTCCGCGCAAAACGCATAAATTGTGTACACGTTTTATTTATTGTATTACAAAAATAAGTACAGTGTAGTAACTATTTCATCAAAATAAATATATATATAGGACACATTTGAATTTGATATGAATTTCCTACTTACAAAAACGTAAATTGTATCTATTGAACACATTACATTCGCAATTTGTTTAATCAATTGCGATCATAACAATTAAGCTATTCATTAATTTTCATTTACAATGGCCGATTTGACAATGCTTTTTAATTTGCATTAATTAGCAACCTTTATGTATTCTATGCACTATACTGGTACAAGTCTTTGGTGTATGCTCAGTATACATAGACAAGGCCAGTAAAATGTATGTCTATTTGAATAATTTAATGAAAACGTAAAACACATTAAACAATATACAAAAAAATAATAACTTTAAATCATTTTAATGATATGTACAAATTTCGAATTTATACATTGTATTGATAACAGTTTCGTTTCTAATTTTAAAATCTAAGAGTGTTTTTTAACATTTCCATTTAATTTTTTGCTACATTGTACTTTTTTAATGATAGTATTTAAACCAGTAACCAAACTATTCCGTTAGCTGAGATCTAATATTACAAAATATTTTTCATCGTTTATCAGCTTTTGTGGTCGAGTTTTACATATAATATTTGAAGCTTTGAACGGTGCTTCTAGTTTTGACTGATTTGTTTATGTGAAAAATGGCTTAAAAATTTATCTTGTTTTAAAAATCGTAAGTTTTCCGAATTTATAGTGTCCGGTAACTGATGTCACAAACGACAATATGGTCATCTTACATTAAAAAATAAATCGAAAATATACAATAAAATTTTTATTAGGCACGTTCATGGTTGAATATAACTTGCCTAATACATATCAACTGATTTTAATTAATCAAAAGCAAAATCAACGAAATATAATATATATAAAAATAATGAGAAAAATTAATTTTTTCAAAAACAAAACGTCATACGATACAATTTTATTTTATATTTTCCATTAATTTTCTCATATAAAATTACGATATTGTTATTTGAATCACCAGTTACAGGACCCTCGGTATATTGTACGAATTAGTATGGGGAGAAAAACTAAAAATTTTGTAAAGTAGGCCTCTTTTCAATAAACCTCTCAGAATTAAAATATAATCAAAGGTCAATCTTGTGCATACCTAAGAGCCCGTAATCTACCAGCAACAAGGAAAGTTGGATTTTCCAACATAGCTTTCAAAACAGCCAAAAATTCGGCAGCTTCGTCTTCTGTAATTGCCCGTCTATCGTATGATAACGTTGTTGACATTTTTGTTACATTTTGTAGAGCAGCATCTATAAAACAACCAAGTAATGTTTTCTATATCTTTACAGTAAACTATGCTTTTTTTATATATTCACCTAGTTCTTTTTGGCCACCGCCAACAGCGAGTATCGCTGTCTGAGGAGGATTTATAATAGCACTAAATTGTTTGATACCGAACATTCCTAGATTGGATATTCTAAAATACATAGAAAATGATATGTAAAGTACTATTTAGAATTTCATATATTCGCATATTATATAGACTCGTCTGCTTACGTAAATGTTCCTCCTTGAAATTCATCTGGTTGTAGCCTACCGCTTTTAGCTTTTTCAGCTAATTCTCTAATATTTTTTGAAATATCTGTTAAACTCTTAGCTGTACTGTCGAAAACAATTGGTGTAAAAAGACCATTCTCTGTAGCAACTGCTACAGAAATGTCGACTTTTGACATACGTAGTATCTGTTGTAAAATGTGTAGAAGTTATAATACTTCCATCAATTTATCTCGTGTTAATTTTCATACTGACCTGACCCTTTTGATACAATGTATTGATCGCCGGGCATTCAACTAATGCATGCGCGGTCGCCTTCGTGATAAAGTCATTTATCGAAACGTTAATATTATCAATCTTGAGTTCGCTACGAATTTCATTTACTTTGTCTATTTTAATATCGATGTAAGCGTAAGAATGTGGTATAGTACTCTGAAAAAGTTATTATGCACACAAAAAATGTATAATTGCCGCGTGTACATTCGTATAAATTTCTGTTACGTGTAGCTATGTAAAGCAGTTTCTAATTACCTTCGATTCTCCGAGTCTTTTAGCAATGACACCACGTATATTTGAAACTGGAATATCTTCATAGGCGGAAGGACGACCAGTGGGTGTATGAGCTTTCGAAGGTGTAGCGGCACGTTCCCCGTCACCTTTTCCGACTTTTGGCGGTGATGCTGCATCGATAAATAAAAAACATTAATAAATAATACAAAATACCGATCATTAATGTTAGTAACGCAGCTGTTACACACCCGCTGTTAGATCAACTTTTTGTAGATTTTGTGCTTGAATGTAAGCTAACACGTCGCTCTTTAGTAATCGATTAGGTCTTCCCGTACCTTTGATGGAACCTGAACTTAGGCCGTATTCCTCCAGCAATCGTTTTACTGCTAAACCGTATACTCTATCAAAAAGATTTACGTATTTTTTATAAACAATTGAAGTTGTAATTACAAAAGTAATATTTTCTTTGCATACTGTCCACTTGGTGGAGGTTTTTTATCAGGTGCAGCCGCAGTAGGTGCAGCAGGTGCAGCAGGAGTAGATGCAGCAGCAACTGGTTTTGTAGTAGTTGGAACAACCACATTCTTCCAATCCATTCCCTTTTCCACTGTGATAGCTATTAGTTCTCCCACTTCAACTTGACTTCCTTCAGGAACCTATTAAGTAAATATTTTTAGTTAAGACATTAATGAATGCAGTCCAATGGTTACTGAAAATTATGTACCAGGATCTTTGCAAATACAGCTTCTTCTTCAAATTCGAACGTCATAACGGCTTTATCCGTTTGTATTTCTGCTAGTGCATCTCCTGGTTGTATTTCTTCTCCTTCCTTTTTAAGCCATTTTACTATTGTGCCTGTAGTCATTGTTGGAGACAAAGCTGGCATACTAACATTACTCCTTAAAAAATTTACAAATTTACTTAATCAATATATTACTTATCTTCCAAATGAAATATAGTGCTTTAAATACACAATAACTTACTGGCCAGGAGGTGGTTCAGCTGAAACACTTGCAGGGGGTGCACTAGCTGGTGTAGATGGAGAAGCTGCAGGTGCAGCAGAAACAGAATCTGGCATCTCAACAGCCTTCCAATCTTCATCTGATTCAACAGTAAGGGCTATCAATGTTCCCACTTTGATATCTTTGGTTCCTTCTGATACCTGATTAAATAATACATTATATTTTTAAATTTAGATTTTTTATTCAAATTTAATAGCAAATCTAGAAATACTTTGAGCATACTATATACATTAATTCTACTGAAAGAATATGCTACATTACAACCAATGTGTTTGTTTATAACATCTTTCAAACCTTACAATTATTTTTGCAAGAACAGCCTCATCATCAACTTCCATCGTGACAACAGCTTTGTCAGTTTGAATATCAGCAATTGCATCACCAGGTTCAATTTTGTCACCTTCCTTTTTGAGCCACTTGACAATGGTTCCCATTTCCATAGTAGGTGATAAGGAAGGCATTAAAACCTCTTTCCCTTTTACTAAAAATAAATGAAAACATTTTGTGCTGCAAACTATTCTATTACACACTGCTAATACCACATAGTTTTAGATTAGTAGATTTGATTGCATAATCAATTTGAATAGTTATACTAACTATTAAATTATAGCTATACTACATATTAAAAATTAATAAAATATAATAGTAACAGTGTTTATAATATTTTCGATATTAAGATTTACATTCAAATTAATTTTATATCAATTAAAAATTATTTGAAATAAATGATTGCACGTTAACCTCAAATCAGTCACAAATAAGTGTGTTAATAAATTATTTCTGAGTAAACTGCATACCATCGAGAATCCAACTCGTATGAAAACATGTTCGTTGATATTTTATGGGCACAGAAATTCGCGTTATTACACGATTACTGTTTCTAATGGATAAAAGCGCTATCCTAGGTATCATCATTTGCGCCATATTTGATTTGGAGCAATTAAGCCAAGAACTGTCTATCTGTACTTTTCTAGATAAATATGTACATTGAGATGCTTAAAAAACAGTTCACAACGTTCCCAACGATAATCTGTTGAGATGAATCGTTCCGTTAAAGAGGAAAGTATCTTCCACACGATTAATTGCTTATGTAGACGTTTGGTGTCACTTCTGATTAAGCTATTCCTCTCTAATTAAAGAAATTACACAAGATCAAAATTATTTTAATTTCTTTTTACCATTAGTTGAAGAATATGTGTTATACGTTTTAACGTTTGTACTATGAATGAAACTGATTTCTTTAATACCATTTAATAGCAGCTTTAAGAAGAACAAGACTTACGATTCAAGGTCAATGAAGGTCATTTGGAGACAAAATTATCTATATGACTTTCCAAAACTATAACGATTACTGTTTTATTTAGATAGCTATCACAATAATCATCTTCACGTATGAATTTCAAATAGTATTTTGTAGGGACTTAAAGTCCTTACTTGAAGTCCGTACTATCGTAGTCACGACTCTTTGGTTTATTATTATTATTGGTATTAGGAAATACAATTTCTTAATTTTGAAACAAATAAAAAAAAACATTTATCATGAAAAAATGATGCAAAAGTATAGCTTTTATGATACAAGGAATAGGAAGTGTTTTAAAATGAAATATTTATTTTACTATTATAAAACATTTATTATTTATAGGGTTTAATAGAAAAAGATCACATTGTATTTTTACATAGATACTGGGCAGTATGATAGTGAGCAGCTATTTAGCTTTCTTAGTTCGAATATATAAAAAAGTTCTTTCATATCATAATACAATAAAGGCACTTAAGGTCTAACATGTAAAGACATAAATAAAGAATATAACATTACTATCACTTTTATGTTTATTATTTACAACAAGGATACAAGTTTTCAAATTCTTTTCCTATAAACACCCACTAATAAGAAACAGAAACGATAATGAAATTTCAAGAATATTATTTTG